>NC_052070.1:50636742-51836742 GCF_015852505.1 Tachyglossus aculeatus
AGCTCTTAGTTCCAAAAGTCCATCTTTTGAGGAAGGGCATATAGGTAAGTGAACCCAAGTCACAAAGAAAGAATTGGAATTAATTTTCAAGTCAAGTGAGAGGAGCAATGGGGCCTAGTGGAATAAGCATGGGCTTGGAGTCTGAGGACTTGAGTTCTAATCCCAGCTTCACTACTTAACCTGCTGTGTGACTTAACTTCTTTGTGCCTCTGTTCCCTCATCTATAAAATGGGGATTCAATATCTGTTCTCCATCCCATTTGGGACAAGGACCCTGTATGACCTGATTATGTTGCCAACTTGTACTTCCCAAGCGCTTAGTACAGTGCTCTGCACACAGTAAGTGCTCAATAAATACGATTGAATGAATGAATTAATTAATTAACTTGGTATTTGTTAAGTGCTTACTATATGTCAAGCACCGTTCTAAGCACTGGGGTAGATACAAGTTAGGCTGACTACAGTCCCTATCCGATATGGGGCTCACAGTCTAAGTAGGAAGGAGGGAACACTTAGAACAGTACTTGATACATAGTAAACGTAAATCAGTACAGTAATAATAACTATTAATTATTATTTTAAAACCCTAAACTGAGAAGCAAAGGGCATGGGCAAACTTCCCCCTTCTAGACTGTAAGCCCAAGGTGGGCAGGAATTATCTCTATTGCTGAAGCATACTTTCCAATCAATCAATCAATCAATCGCATTTATTGAGCACTTACTGTGTGCAGAGCACTGTACTAAGCGCTTGGGAAGTACAAGTTGGCAACACTTGTACTTGGCAACATTTTCCAAGTGCTTAGTACAGTGTTCTGCACACAGTAAATGCTCAATAAATATGATTGATTGAATGAATGAATGAATGGAATGGAGATGAGATAACGAAAGCGTCTTCTCTTCTCCCTCTCAACTCCCAGCCAGAGGTCTGGATCCAGGGCCCAGTTCTCTGATCAAGAAGGCCTGGATTTCCGAAGAACAGGCCCAAAATGCCCCTGTGGAGGAGTCGTCCACCAGCCTGGCTCCCAATATGCTGTTCCTGACCACCTTCGAGAACCCAGCATCCACAGAGGAGTCAGTAGTCCTGCCCGCCACATCCCCTAGGCCCCAGGTAAGGAGGCAGCGGCAGCAGGGCGGTGGTTTCCCACCTTGTTTAATAAGACCCAACTGGAGGATGGCACTGATCTTGGAGGGAGCAGTAGAGAAGGCACCTGCCTCAAGGCCATTGAGCAGGGGCGGGGGGCGGTGGAGAAGAGTTGTCCTCTAGACTGTAAGCCCCTTGCGGGCAGGAAACCAGGGTGGGAGGAAGAGTTTCCCGCAAGGTCCTCTAGATTGTAAGCTTGTCATGGACAGGAAACTTGTCTACCAACTCTTTGTGTGGACGCTCCCAAGTGCCTAGTATGGTGCTCTGTACACAGTAAGTACTCAATAAATACCATTGACTAATCAAATTGGGTGGGACTTTGAGGGAGATTAAGGAATTTTTTCTTCCTAGAGGCCTCCACTTCGGTCATCTCCAAGAAAACACCACCAGTGTTGAGACAAGTCACTTGTTACTGAGTTGATCAACCAATAATATTTATTGAACACCTATTGGGTACAAAGCACTGTACTAAGCACTTGGGAGAGCACATTAAATATAGTAGAGATGGTCCCTGCCCATAGGAATGTATAATCTAAAGGAAAACATATAGAATAATTTATAGTTTAGAGGAAGAAGTACTTAAATAGAAGAGTTTTTAAATCCTCTTAACAATCCATCGTTTACTGTAACCTCTTAGCAATCCAGTTTGCTGTACTACAATGTCTTATTTATTGAGTGCTTATTGTGTGCAGAACACTGTACTAAGTACTTGGGAGAGTACAATATAAGAAAGTTGGTAGACACAGTCCCTATCCATAATGAGCTTGCAGCCTAGAGAGGGAGATGGACATTAATAACAAATGCCATCATTATTTATTATTTATTAATATAAATAAATTACAGAGCTGTACAAGAGTGCTGTGGGGCTGATTGAGGATGCAAATCCAAGTGCAAGGGTGATGCAGAAGGGAGTGGGAGAAGAGGAAATATGGGCATAATCAGGGAAGGCCTCTTAAAGTTATGCTTTTAATAAGGTTTTGAAGGTGGGGAGACTGAGTGTCTTTCCGATATGAAGAGGGAGGGCATTCCAGGCCAGTTCTGTTTTGGACATGTTAAATTTGAGATGTCGGCAGGACATCCACATAGAGATGTCCTGAAGGCAGGAGGAAATGTGAAACCACAGAGAAGGAGAGAGATCAGGGTCAGAGATGATGTAAATTTAAGAATCATCCGCATAGAGATGGTAGTTGAACCCACGGAAATGAATGAGTTCACCAAGGGAACAGTGTAGATGGAAAATAGAAGGGGACCTAGAACCCAGCTGGCTTTTGCCTTGGTAGCCACTGAAGCCTTTGTTGCTTATGTTGGCTAGTTATTTTTCAGGAATCCCACCTCATAGAACAGAGTAGGTGGTTCTTCAGTCAGAAATCCTCAATGCTGGCCGTTGTCCAGGGGAACTCACTGTTCCAGAGAGGGATGAGATTTGCCTGACAGATTTGAAGTCTGATTTTAATAATAATAATAATTATTATGGTATTTGTTAAGCGCTTACTATGTGCTAAGCACAGGTCTTAGTGCTGGGGTAGATACAGGGTGGTCAGGTTGTTTCACGTGGGGCTCACAGTTTAATTCCCCATTTTCCAGATGAGGTAACAGAGGCACAGAGAAATTTAAAACTTGCCCAAGGTTACACAGCAGACAAGTGGTAGAGGCAGAATTAGAACCCACATCTTCTGACTCCACTAAGCCACACTGCTTCTTGGGGAGGAGGAAGGTGAGAAAATCCATACCTAGGATGTGCGATTGATGGACTGCTGGACTTTGAGGCTAATAGCCCTCTGTGACGCCATACCCAAGGAAGACTTACCTTTTGGTCTTTTGTCCGTATACCGTAGAGCGGAGGGATACGACAGGTGGAGAGCTTTCTGTTCCTTTCGTTGGGCTGTTCTGAGATGAGCAGCTTTTGAAGGCTCTGGAAATATTGGTCCAGAATCACTGACCAGAAGGTGTTCATCATCTTCATCCCCCTGCCTTACCTCCTTCCCCTCCCCACAGCACCTGTATATATGTTTGTACGTATTTATTACTCTATTTATTTATTTATTTTATTTGTACATATTCATTCTATTTATTTTATTTTGTTAATATGTTCTGTTTTGTTCTCTGTCTCCCCCTTCTAGACTGTGAGCCCGCTGTTGGGTAGGGACCGTCTCTATATGTTTCCAACTTGTACTTCCCAAGCGCTTAGTACAGTGCTCTGCACACAGTAAGCGCTCAATAAATACAATTGAATGAATGATGACCTCAACAAGGAGAACCAGTTCTAGAACCTAGGTCTCCTGCTTCCCAGAGCAGGGCTCTTTCCACTGGACCAATAATAGTAGGGCTAGGATCTTGAGGTACAGGTTAAATCAAAGACACTGTCTTGGCCTTTGAAGAATTCAGAGAAATCTAGAGAAAGAGGAGTCAGACATAAAATCAACATAAATACCTGAACGAATGATCTATGAACAATTGAAAGCATAATTTGAAAAGGGAGAACAAGTGGAGGTTTGGGCAGCTGGTAGTAGTACCAGTCTTGTCTTATGCTGTCGAGTTGTTTCTGACCCATAGTGACACCACGGACACATCTCTCCCAGAACGCCCCGTTCTCCATCTGCAATCGTTCTGGTGGTGTATCCATAGAGTTTTCTTGGTAAAAATGTGGAATTGGTTTTCCATTGCCTTCTACTGTGCAGTGAACTCGAGTCTCCGCCCTTGACTCTGTCCCATGCCGCTGCTGCCCAGCATGGGTGAGTTTTGACTTGTAGCAGATTGCCTTCCACTCGTTAGCCACCGCCCAAGCTAGGAATGGAATGGGTAGGCCTCTGTTGGACTCTCCCTCCCTTAGCTGAGTCTGGTAGAATACTGTAAACTCTCCAGATGCGACCCTCAGAGTATTAGTAGTAATAGTAATTGTAGTAGTATTAATTGTATTTGTATTCCAACAGGGAGGCAGCCATACAAATATTTACAAATGGGGTAATCAGAATAAATAGATTGATAGTACAATCAAGCATACATATATTCATAAGTGCTTGAGGGAAGATATACATAAATCACTATGTAGGTGCTAGAGGTGGCTGCCTTAAGGACGCACCGTGGACTAGTGGAAGCATAGAGAACAGAGAAGTAGCATGGCTCAGTGGAAAGAGCACTGGCTTTGGAGTCAGAGGTCATGGGTTCAAATCCCGACTCTGCCACTTGTCAGCTGTGTGACTTTGGGCAAGTCACTTAACTTCTCTGTGCCTCAGTTATCTCATCTTTAAAATGGGGATTAAGACTGTGAGCCCCCCCGTGGGACAACCTGATCATCTTGTAACTTCCCCAACGCTTAGAACAGTGCTTTGCACATAGTAAGCGCTTAATAAATGCCATCATTATTATTATTATAGTGGAAGGAGTACAGGCCTAGGAGTCAGAGGATCTGAGTTCTAATCCCAGCTCTACCACATATCTGCTGTGTGACCTCGGGCAAAGTCATTTAACTTCTCTGTGCCTCAGTTCCCTCATATGTAAAATGAGGATTCAATAATAATAATAATAATAATAATTTTGGTATTTGTTAAGCGCTTACTGTGTGCCATGCACTGTTCTAACCACTGGGCAGATACAAGATAATCAGGCTGTCCCACATGGAGCTCATAGTCTTAATCCCCATTTTCCAAATGAGGTAACTGACACACAGAGAAGTTAAGTGACTAGCCCAAAGTCACACAGCTGATAAGTAGCGGAGCCGGGAGTAGAACCTATGACCTCTGACTCCCAAGCCCGTGCTCTTTCCACTGAGCCACACTGATTCAACACCTGTTTTCCTTCCTACTTAAGACTGTGAAGCCCCATGTGGGACCATTTTATCTTGTAGCTACCCCAGTGCTTGTCATATGGTAAGTGCTTAACAAATATCACTATTATTATTATTCATTCAATCGTATTTATTGAGCACTTACTGTGTGCAGAGCACTGTACTGAGCACTTAGCTTAGTAATATTATTACTTATATATAATATATAATTATTATAATATAATATTACTTATTATAGCTTAATATTATTATTATTACATGGGTTTTGGTACCTGGGTTTTGGGAGGTGATCAGAGAAAGCTTTTGTGGGAAGGGGAAATTTTTCATTTTTAGGGATGTGAAGAGGAAAAGGGCTGTGGCCTGGCAGATTAGAGCAAGGAGGGGGTTCCAGGATGGTGAAATGGAGTGTTCGGGGGGGTGGAGGTGAGAGAGTCTAGAGTGAGGTCCAGCAGGAATGAAGAGTGAATTGGACATTAGCAGGTGAAGGGCTGATGTGTAAAATGGGGAGAGCTGGTGGAAAGCCCTGAAGCCAACTATGAGCAGTTTTTGTTAGCTGTGGAGAGAAATGGGGAGTCTCTGGGGGGATTTGAGGAGAGAAGAGATGTAAGATGAGTGACATTTCAAGAAGATGATTGTTGCAAGAGTGTATCATGTAGATTGGGAGCTGGAAAAGCTGGAGGCAAGGAGACCAGTGAGACAGCTAAAGCAATATTCCAGCCATGGTAGACAAGAGTTTGGACCAAGGAGTAGCATTATAGGGTGGAGATGAATAGGCAGATGTGGGAAATGTTGCGTAGTAAGATCTGGTAGCATGGCCTAGTAGCAAGAGCATGGGCTAGGGAGTTATAGGTTGAGGGTTCTAATCCCGTCTCCATCACTTGTTCATTCATTCATTCATTCATTCAATCGTATTTATTGAGGGCTTACTGTGTGCAGAGCACTGTACTAAGCACTTGGGAAGTACAAATTGGCAACATATAGAGATGGTCCCTACCCATCAGTGGGCTCACAGTCTAGAAGGGGGAGACAGAGAACAAAACAAAACATATTAAAAAAATAAAATAAATAGAATAAATATGTACAAATAAAATAAATAGAGTAATAAGTACGTACAAACATATATACATATATACAGGTGCTGTGGGGAAGGGAAGAAGGTAAGGCTGGGAGGATGGAGTGGGGGGAGGGGGAGAGGAAGGAGGGGGCTCAGTCTGGGAAGGCCTCCTGGAGGAGGTGAGCTCTCAGTAGGGCCTTGAAGGGAGGAAGAGAGCTAGCTTGGTGGATGTGCAGAGGGAGGGCATTCCAGGCCAGGGGGAATGACGTGGGCCGGGGGTCGATGGTGGGACAGGCGAGAATGAGACACGGTGAGGAGATCAGCGGCAGAGGAGCGGAGGGTGCGGGCTGGGCTATAGAAGGAGAGAAGGGAGGTGAGGTAGGAGGGGGCGAGGTGATGGAGAGCCTTGAAGCCGAGGGTGAGGAGTTTCTGCCTGATGCGTAGGTTGATTGGTAGTCACTGGAGGCCAGGCCTGGAAGTCAGAAGGACCCGAGTTCTAATTCCAGCTTTGTCCCTGGTCTGCTGGATGACCTTGAATAAGTCTCTTCACTTCTCTGGGCCTCAGTCACCTCATCCTGGCACTTCCTTGTTGGCACTTGTCTGTTGTTAACTTTGGGCAAGTCACTTCACTTCATCTCAGTTATCTCATCTGTAAAATGGGGATTGCGACTGTGAGCCCCACTTGGTAGAACCTGATCATCTTGTATCTACTCCAGCACTTAGAACAGTGCTTGGCACATACTAAGCCCTTAATAAATATCATCATTGTTATTATTTAACAGTAGTTTGAATGTGAGAATTGAGAGATTGTTAGATGTCAGGGAACGATGCCACGGATGTGGGTTTCTGGCACTGGGAACAACAGAGATTGGAAAGTTGGAAAGAGGAGAGGGTGTAGGAGGGAAGATGAGTAGTTTAGTTTGGGTTTGTTAAGTTTGAGGTTTCAGCGGGACATCCAATGGAGATGTCCTGAAGGCAAGAGGAAACGTGGGTTTGTGGGTTAGGCAAGATGTCAGGGCTGGATTTACCTTTGAGAGTGGGTGTGTGTGTGTGTGTGTGTGTGTGTGTGTGTGTGTGTGAGAGAGAGAGAGAGAGAGAGAGAGAGAGAGAGAGAGAGAGAGAGAGAGAGAGAGAGAGAGATAAAACAAACAAGAACAGAGCCTGGCAGGATACCCACAGTTAGGGACCAAGAACTGGAAGATGTGACTGAGAAGGAGTGGTAGAGAGGTAAGAGAAGAACCAGATTAATACTTAGCCAGCAAAACGAAAGCCTGATGGTGTTTCAAGAAGAAGGAAGTGGTCCCCAGTGACAAAAGTGCTTGAGAGGTTAAGGAGGAGTAGAAACAGAATAAAGTCCATTGAACTTGGCTACAAGGATGTCATTGGTGATCTTAAAAGATGCACTTTTCAAGGAATGAGTGGGTTGAAAATCTGATTGAAGAAGTCAAACAGAGTTGGTGGAAAGGAATTGGCGGCATCTGGCATACATAACTGGATTCAAGTGTTTGGATAAAAATGGGAGCAGGGAGTCGGAGCGATATCTGGAGGAGGTTGTGAAGTCATGAGAGGGCTTGAAAGTGGAAAGGAAGGAGCTGTCAGAAATGAGAGGTTGAAGATAGAGGTGGGGGAGGGAAGAATAGTGGGAGTCAGTGGTTCTAGGAGGGAGAGGGTTAGAGTCAAAGGTGCAGGGAGGGGATTTAGAGAGCAAACTGGAGACCACTTCTTGAGAAACAACAGAGAAGTAGGAGACTGATGAGGAGAGGGAGTAGTGGAATGACGAGGAGATGAGAGCCTCTAGGAAGTGCCTAGTGCCTGCTTGTTTCAATTTTACCAACAAAGTAGTTGGCTAAATCATCAAGGGTTAAGGAGGAAAAGGAGTGGGGAACTAGGGGCTTCAGGACAGAGTTTTAAGGTTTAGAAAAGGTGGAATTGTCGAAATGGGATGCCCTGAGGGAAGAGCAGAAGAGAGACCTGAGTTACAGCAGGAGAGAGTGAAGCATTATTCAGGAACAGGAGCACAGGAATGTAAGAAGCCCATTGTAGGCAGGGAATATGACTGTTTATTGCTGTATTGTACTCTCCCAAACTCTTGGCACAGTGCTCTGCACACAGTAAGCGCTCAGTAAATACAATTGAATGAATGATCCCGGGCTGGAAGTTGGTGGTGCCAGAATAAAGGGACAAGGATAAGGGAGTGACCTAGATAGGTGAATAAGTGGGGGGTAATAAAATGGGGGTAATCTGAGAAAGCTTCCTGGCTTTCTGAAACCTGGCTCTTTCCAGATGACACGGTCACCCCTGCTGCTCTCTCTAGAGGGGGCCTCATCTTCACTCACTCCTCAAGACTCACTGGGAAAGGGGGAGGAGTTGGGTTCCTTCTTGCTCCCCAGTTCTGCTTTCACACTGACCTCTCCCCCATGTCCTGCCTGTGGCCTGGAACACCCTCCCTTTCCAAGTATGACAGATAATTAATCTCCTCACTTTCAAAGTCTTATTGAAGACACATCTCTAAAAGGCCTTCCCTGGCCAAGCCCTCACTTCCTCTTTGCCCACTACTTCTGCGTCACCCTGACTTGCTCCCTTTATTCACCACCTCCCCTCAACCCAGCTCCACAGCACTTACATACATATCCATAATTTATTTCTTTATATTCATGTCTGTCTCCCCTTCTGGAATGTAAGTTCATGGTGGGCAGAGAAAGTGTCTGTTGTACTCTCCCAAGAGCTTAGTATAATGCCCTGCACACAGCAGATGCTCAATAAATATGATTGATTGATTGATTGAGGAGGTAGGCCTTGGGCTATGATTTTAAGGGGCATGCCAGGGCAGGCAGATTTCTCCTGGTGGAAGGGATGACTTAGACAAAGGATAGGAGAGGAACTAGTGGTGCAAGGGGCGGCAAGAAGACGATGATGATGATGGCATTTGTTAAGAGCATACTGGGTGCCAGGCACTGTACTAAGCGCTGGGGTACAAGCAAATCAAGTTGGGCACAGTCCCTGCTCCATGTTGGGCTCACAGACTCAATCCCCATTTTTCGGATGAGGTAACTGAGTCACAGAGAAGTGAAGTGACTTGCCCAAGGTCACACAGCAGACAAATGGCAGAGCAGGAATTAGAACCCATGACCTTCTGATTCCCAGGCCTGTGCTCTATCCACTATGCCAAGCTGTTTCTGGAAGGGTGATTGTGGTTTGGGCTATTCTAGGGATATCAACAGGGAGGGACGGAGCAGTTCTGGAACTTTTGAAAGCGGCAATTCTTCTGGGACTCACTTCTGAGGTGGCGGACTGGATATCTGATTTGGAAATCTGAGTATCCCAGGTCCCCTCCTTTATTCCTTGCAGGTTCGGATCCGGCCGGATGGCGAGGTGATGCCCACCCTGGACATGGCCCTGTTTGACTGGACAGACTATGAAGATCTGAAGCCAGATATGTGGCCATCCATTAAGAAGAAAGGTACCATCCACCTCACCTGGCTCTTCCAGCCTCCTTCTCCACCAGTCAGTAGTACTAATAATGATAGTACTTGTTAAGCTCTTACTATGTGCCAGGCATTGTACCAAGCCCTGGGGTGGAAACAAGCAAATAATAATAATAATTATGGTATTTGTTCAGTGCTTACTATGTGCCAAGCACTGTTCTAGTGCTGGGGTAGTTACAAGGTAATCAGGTTGGACACAGTCCCTGTCCCACAAGGGGCTCACACGCTTAATCCCCATTTTACAAATGAGGTAACTGAGGCACAGAGAAGTTAAGTGATTTGTCCAAGGTCACACAGCAGACACATGGCAGAGCTGGGATTAGAACCCACAACCTCTGACTCATAACCTCTGACTCACAACCTCTGACTCCCTAGTGGCTCTTGCCACTAGGCCAAGCTGCTTCTCAAATCAAGTTGGATACAGTCCCTGTCCCATGTGGGGCTCAATATCTCAACCCCCATTTTACGAACAGGGTAACTGAGGCACAGAGAAGTGAAATGAATTGCCCCAGGCCACACAGCAGACAAGTGGCGGAGCTGGAATTAGTATCCATGACCTTCTGACTCCCAGGCATGTGCTGTATCCATTATACCATGCTTCTACTGCTTCTACTAAGCACCTATGTGGCAGAGGCCCAGTCTCAGCTACTGGGGGAATTGCAATCGCTGCCACAGACATAATCTCTGCAACTCCCAATCCAGAAACCCTGACTCTGGGTCCAGCTAGCCATTGCTCCAAAGTATAAAGTGAGTAGTCCGGGGGGAATGGCCAGGAGAAGCCGGTAAGATCAGTGAGGGCAGCAGGCTGGGACAACTGGATGATAATCAAGATACTTAGGCTTTATTGAAATCAACAAAGACAGATTTTGAAATTGGAGTCTCTGGTGCCTTTATGTTTCTCCACTTCCTCTAGACTAGGGCCAGTCAAATTATGGCCTTGGAGTCACATGCTGTTTTGAAATCAGAGTGCAGGTCAGCATGGCCTAGTGGAAAGAGCATGGGCCTGGGTTCTGATCCCTGCTCTGCCACATGTCTGCTGTGGGACCTTGGGCAAGTCACTTCACTTCTCTTACCTCATCTATAAAATGCGGATTAAGACTGTGAGTCCCACGTCGGACAGGGATTGTGTCCGACCCGACTACCTTGTATCTACCCCTTTGCTTAGAATAGTGCTTGGCACATAGTAAGCGCTTAAAAAAAACACCACAATAATTTTTCTTATTATTCTTATACTTATTGTTCTTATTATTATTATGAGTTCCCAGGAAACACACACTCTGTGGTTCTCTGCTCACCAACTGATTAGTCCCAGCTGGCCTTGGCTGCCACCTTTGAGGTTCAAGTCCATCTCACTTCTCAGGGGAGCGTGCAGGTGGAGGGTGCCTACCTTAAAAGAGCTGATGGCTCAGGGGAACAGCAGCTAAACAGGAGGGAGAAAGGGGATGAAAGAAAGTTTGGGAAGGGGCCACAGGAGTTGTCAGTCATCCCCCCCGCCTTACCTCCTTCCCCTCCCCACAACACCTGTATATATGTATATACGTTTGTACATATTTATTACTCTATTTTATTTTTACATATTTATTCTATTTATTTTATTTTGTTAATATGTTTTGTTTTGTTCTCTGTCTCCCCCTGCTAGACTGTGAGCCCACTGGTTGGTAGGGACCGTCTCTATACGTTGCCAACTTGTACTTCCCAAGTGCTTAGTACAGTGCTCTGCACACAATAAGCGCTCAATAAATACAATTGAATGAATGAATGAATTGTGTTTACTGAATACTTACTCTGCCGAGCACTGTAGTGAGCGCTTGGGAGAGAACAGTAGAGTTAGTTGACATGATCTTTACCTTCAAGCATTTTACCATCTAGTGAGGTGAACCAACACTAAAATAAATTACAGGTGGGGGAAGCAACAGAGTAGCATGTACATGAATGCTATTGGGCAGGAGGGGGTTCCCAAGTACTTAGGTGATGCGGATGTCCTGAAGTGACAGTAGGTAGGGAAACAGGACAAGGACATGAGAGCTTAATCAAGGAAGTCAACCTAGAGGAAATGGGATTTCAGAAGGTCCTTTAAGGATGGAGAGAGCAGTGGTCTCTCTGATGGGGGGGAGGGAGGGTGTGAGAAAGAGGTGGATGGTGAGAGAGATGAGGACGAAGCCCAATGTGTCACTTGGTTTCAGAGGAATAAAGAGTGTGAGCTAGTATGTAGTGGGAGAGGAGTGGCAAGCAACTGTCATTTGAGTCCCGTGGCTCTCGACCTTCCCAAAATGCTTTCATGGGGCCACCAGGATCAGTTAGACAGGCCCTGACTCTGCACCAGCCCAGCCGCTCAGTTGATTCATACGAGAAATGTATATAATAACAATAATATTTAAGTGCTTACTGTGTTCACTGTTCTAAGCACTGGGGTAGATGCAAGGCAATCAGGTTGGACACAGTCCAGGGGCTCACAGTCCTAAGAAGCAGAGTGGCTTCGTGATAAAAGCTCAGGCTTGGGAGTCAGAGGTCGTGGGTTCTAATCCTGGCTCTGCCATTTATCAGCTGTGTGACTTCTGGCAAGTCACTTAACTTCTCTGTGCCTCAGTTACCTCATCTGTAAAATAGGGGTTAAGACTGTGAACCCCACGTGGGACAGTCTGATTACCTTGTATCTACCCCAGTGCTTAGTGCTTGACACATAGTAAGCGCCTAACAAATATTATATTATCATTATTATTATCAATAATAATAATCCCCATTTTACAGCTGAGGTAACTGAGGCACAGAGAAGTGAAGCGATTTGCCCAAAGTCATACAGCAGAAAAGTAGCAGAGCTGAGATTAGAACCCAAGACCTTTTGACTCCTAGGCCTGTGCTCTATCCACCAATGGTATTTATTGAGTGCTTACTGTGTGCAGAGCACTGTACTGAGTGCTTGGAAAGTACAGTTCGGCAACAGATAGAGTCCCTACCCAACAACGGGCTCACAGTCTAGAAGGGGAAGACAGACAACAAAACAAAACAAGTAGACAAGTGTCAATACCATCAAAATAGATAAATAGAATTATAGATATATACACTAGGCCACACTGCTTCTCTGGCTTAACCCATACCACCTAAAGGGAAGCTTTAAATTAGTCCAGGAAAAGCAAAGTCAGGGCCTTTCATTCTCTACTAAAGTGATTTCTTCCTAGACTCACAGTAGAAATGCAATTCATTCTAGAATCTCCAACTCCCTGACTTTATTTTTTCTCTTCCATGTCTCTCCCCGGGCACTCTTCCTCCCAGAGAAACGCCGAAGTAAAAACCCGAGCTATGGGAATGAGACTTCGCTGCCAGAGGGGGAGCCTTGTGACCATCACCTGGATTGTCTCCCAGGTGAATGTTAGGGGCAGAATCTGAGGATGGGATCGAGTGGGGACTCTGGTTACCTGGTCAGGAGGGATCAGGGGTCCCCTGGGGTGGGAGAAGACCTGCCCAGAGCCGGCTTTTCCTCCCTCTTGATAACTTCCTCTTGTAAACTGAAAGCCCAGAGCATAATGCTGCTTCATTCTGAGTGTGGGGGTAAGAAGGGAGGGATGAGTTGTGGGTGGGGGAATGAGGGCTGGAAGGGGCATCCTTCGAAGAGAAACCGCCGCTTGGGGTCTTTCCCATTCCACAATCTCATCAGAGACCTGGCAGGAGCGAGGTTGGCCATCCAGCTCAACAGCAGTGGAAGCTGCAGCCCCCACAGACCCCAGGATTGGACACTTACAGCCTCATATCCTCACTTCATCAACGGGCCTTCTGGGATTCTGAGCTGTTTGATTTTCCCCCCATGGAGAAAACACCCAGTGGGGCCATCCTGGAGCCCTTAGCCTGAGTTTCACCTGGCCGCCCTGTGGCATAAACAAACCCCGGCATCTGGACATGGCCACGTGTGCTATTTAGATGGTTTCATCCCTCAGATGGCACAGCAGCCAGGTTCCTTTCCAGAACACATGGCAGCGGGCTGCCATCTTCCTCCGAGCGTCACTGACCCAGAGAGGATGGGTTCCCTTTAAAGTGGGACTGTCTCTGGAACCCTCTGGCAGGGGGAAGGCTTGGGCTGGTGGACTCGACCGCCTCTTGATTGACTTCCTTGCTGTGCTGGCAGGATCCTGCTGTGATTTGCGAGAACATCTCTGCACACTGCACAACCGAGGCCTTAACAACAAGTGTTTTGATGACTGCATGTGCACTGAGGGTAAGCTGTGCCCCACTGCTGCCTGGGGATGACCCCAGCATTTTTTAAAATAATATTTATTAAGTGCTTTCTATGTGCCAGGCAATGTACTAAGCGCTGGGGTAGATACAAGATAATCGGGTTGGACACAGTCCCCATCCCACGTAGGGCTCACAGTCTTAATCCCCATTTTACAGATGACATAACTAAGGCCCAGAGGAGTCAAGTGACTTGCCTGAGGTCACACAGCAGATACGTGGCAGAGTCAGGATTAGAACCCAAGTCCTTTGGGAAGGGAATATATCTGTTATATTGTTTTATTGTACTATCCCAAGAGCTTAGTGGTCTGCAATCAATCAATCGTATTTAATCAATCAATCGTATTTATTGAGCGCTCACTATGTGCAGAGCACTGTACTAAGCGCTTAGCACTGTACTGCAGACAGTAAGCGCTCAATTAAAGTTAAGTCACTTAACTTCTCTGAGGCCCAGTCGACTGACTGACTGACCATTATAATTATTATCCCCTCTAGGGTTTCTTATTCCTCCATGGGCTCACATGTCCCTTCACGTACACAGGCATGTAAAAGCATACATGTATACACACCATCACAGCTCCGCAGAGGAGCCTCCCACTGACTCCTGTATTTTGCTTTCATACAGGGCTACGTTGCTATGCCAAATTTCACCGGAACCGAAGGGTGACCCGCAGGAAAGGACGCTGTGTGGAGCCGGAGTCAGCCAATGGCAACCAGGGGTCATTCATTAATGTTTAGAGTCAGTGTGCTCATTTCCCCACTGATCTGTGGACTGGGCCCCGCAGGTTGGGGAAGGTGGGAAAGTTATTTATAACTAGCAAAGGAAAAACTAAATGGTGGACCAGATGACTGAAGCTGCAGCCTCTGATCTCAGTGGGCTCAAAAAGAGGAAGACGGTAATTGGCCTAGAGGGACTGGAGATAAATTACTGGGTTTGATTAAGTAGGGAGATGGTAGCCACAGCACAATACACAAACATAACAGGGTACAACTTCAAATAAACTACTTCCTTCTTCCTACAGTGCCTTGGCTTACAACTATGCCAACATCAACAGAGCCCTCTACTGTTCTCCAAAAGTTCCGCATTTCTACAAGACCATAACCTTTGGCAGAAAAGCCCTGAAGTGGGAGAAGGGACCTCGATTTTAGTCGGCTTCTCCCAAGAAAGTGGAGAACTCACATGTCCCTGGGGAAGAAAAGCACTTCCGATTGGGACAAGACAGTGTTCCTTTGTTACCTAGGCTGGCCTCATCGCCTGAGGGAGGGGAGAAAATCTCTGAGAAGGGCTGGGCCTGGGTTTTCTTGCTGCCTAATTCATTCATTCAATAGTATTTATTGAGCGCTGTGTGCAGAGTACTGTACTAAGCGCTTGGGAAGTACAAGTTGGCGACATATAGAGACGGTCCCTACACCACAACGGATTCCCCAGATGAAGGATTCTCATCCTTCATTAAAAGACTTTTCTTCTAGTTCCATCCTCTGTGAGCAAGGAGAATGGCTGGTCTGTGCGTCCACTACTAAGTTGGTCTTTAACTTTCTACCCACGAGATGCACAACTCCAGAGTTCTGCTGCCCTGGCCCAGCCTAGGCAAAGTTGTACTGCACTGTTGGCTTCATCAAAATCTAATACCCTGGGCGAGGCATCTGAGGAGCTCCTGCTGAGGGAAGGCCAACAATCGCCTAGTCCTAGGATTCTGGTTTCATTCTGGGTTTTGGCCTTGTTTCTCCAGATGTCCCAAGGGACTGTCTGCAGCTCTAGAAAGGGGATTGACTAGGGGTTGGGGAAATGCTTGGGACCCAAGAAGCATCTAACTAGTGCAAAGGGATGGGGTGAGGAGGGGCAGCTTGAGCCAAACCGCCACTGAAGGTCGCAGTCACGGACTTGCCGGCTCTGGGAGCAGGGTGCTACCTGCCCCGGCTAGCTGAGGGTAGATAATAATAATAATGATGATGACATTTATTAAGCGCTTACTATGTGCAAAGCACAGTTCTAAGCGCTGGGGAGGTTATAAAGTGATCAGGTTGTCCCACGTGGGGTTTAATCCCCATTTTACAGATGAGGTAACTGAGGCACAGAGAAGTAAAGTGAGTTGCCCAAAGTCACACAGCCGACAATTGGCAGGGCCAGGGTTTGAACCCAAGACCGCTGGCTCCAAAGCCCGTGCTCTTTTCCACTGAGCCATGCTGCTTCCTGGGCGGTCTGGGCAGTCAGTCATGGAAACAAGCCAGTGGAGGAGCTGAGCCTGTGTCCTTCAGTCATTTGGTCCTCTGAATTCTTAGGAACTTTTCTGGGGGAATGTTTTCCTCCATAGAGTTTGCGGGGAGCAGCATCCAGTAGGAGGAGTGCTGTAACCTTGTAGTCCCATGGTGTGTTGCATGTGCATTTTATTGAGCTGTAAATAAAGAGATGATAGTTAATGCTTGGGAGGAAGTCCTCATGCCTCGACTGTCTTTCTCCTCTTCAGTGAGTGGGCTGGGGGAAAGGGAGTCTATCCCTCTGCGTCATAAAGACTTTGAGGGGACAACCCTATGGCTCAACATTCAAGGTGGACTTCAGTTTTGGGACTTCAGCCAACTTCCTGATGTATATTACAGATAATAATAATAATAATAATAATAATGGTATTTGTTATATACTGTTCTAAGCTCTGGGGTAGTTACAAGACAATCAATCAATCAATCATATTTATTGAGCGCTTACTGTGTGCAGAGCACTGTACTAAGCACTTGGGAAGTACAAGTTCGCAACATATAGGGACAGTCTCTACCCAACAGTGGGCTCACAGTCTAAAAGGGGGAGACAGAGAACAAAACCAAACATTCTAACAAAATAAAATAAATAGAATAGATAGGTACAAGTAAAATAAATAAATAAATAGAGTAATAAATATGTACAAACATATATACATATATACAGGTGCTGTGGGGAAGGGAAGGAGGTAAGATGGGGGGATAGAGAGGGGGACGAGGGGGAGAGGAAGGAAGGGGCTCAGTTTGGGAAGGCCTCCTGGAGGAGGTGAGCTCTCAGTAGGGCCCTGAAGGGAGGAAGAGAGCTAGCTTGGCGGATGGGCAGAGGGAGGGCATTCCAGGCCCGGGGGATGACGTGGGCTGGGGGTCGATGGCAGGGCAGGCGAGAACGAGGCACAGTGAGGAGATTAGCGGCAGAGGAGTGGAGGGTGCGGGCTGGGCTGTAGAAGGAGAGAAGGGAGGTGAGGTAGGAGGGGGCGAGGTGATGGAGAGCCTTGAAGCCGTGAGTGGGACAGTGCAATACAACAGAGTTGGAAGACCCAATCCCTGTCCATAGGGAGCTTACAGTCTAGAAGGGAAGACAAACATTGAAATAAGTTACTGATAGGGGAAATGGCAGAAAACTGAAGCACAGACAAACGAAGTGACTTGTCCAAGGTGACATAGCAGGCAAGTGGCGGAGCTAGGATTAGAACCCGAGTCTCCTGGCTCCCAGTCCCAGGTTCTTTCTCATGAGTAAGAGTAAGAGTCGGATCCAGAGACTCTGGACGATTAAGGCCTTGTCTGTTCTACTGAACTTGCCAGTTATATCCAGCTGGAGTTCAGAACTTAGTCTTCCAGGATCAGCAATGCACCTAACTAGGTCCCTGAATCAGTCGGTCAAAGGGCCACCCAAGAATGGTGTGGAAAAAAGGAGCCCAAATTCCACCCCTTTCCTAATAAAAAATTAGTAATAACTGTGGTATTTGTTAAGCACCTACTATGTGGCAGGTACCCTTCTAAGCACTGGGATAGATATAAGATCATCAGGTCCCACATGGGGCTAACAGTCTAAGGAGGAGGGAGAACGGGTATTGAATCCTCCCTATTTTGCAGGTGAGGGAACTGAGGCCAAGAGAAGTCAAGTGACTTGTCCAAGGGCCTGTCACCTGTCCCACCTAGTTCCACCCTTATAAACTCGGTCATTTTCTGCTTATCTCTTTGACTGGGCTTTCCTAGGTTTAGTGAGTGAGACAGTCATAGAAACTGTTACAAAGTTAGACCAGAGGACAATTTGCAACTTACAAGTTGCAGCAAAACTCTGATAAAGCCCGTAACTTATGGGAGTAAGAGACACACAGTGCCAAGATGTTTTCCTACCCGTGAGATCATTGAGACATTCCTAAAGCCCTTGAGTACATTCTTGCAATCCTAGTACCATAAACAAGGCTAAATGAATGAAATCGCATGAAGCACCACAAAGGAAATGCAAGCACAGCACTGAAAGTAGAGAAGGATGGTTTTTGCAGTTGGGTCAGGGTGAGCTCAAGGAAGCTGGAAAGAGGATGGATTTGGGGTCTGCATTTTACAGTCAATCAGTGATATTTATTGAGTGCTTACTTTGTTCAGAGCACTTACTAAGCATTTGGAAGAGTATCATCAGCATTCATTCATTCATTCATTCAATCATATTTATTGAGCGCTTACTGTGTGCAGAGCACTGTACTAAGCGCTTGGGAAGTACAAGTTGGCAACATATAGACGGTCCCTACCCAACAGTGGGCTCACAGTCTAGAAGGGGGAGACAGAGAACAAAACAAAACATATTAACAAAATAAAATAAATAGAATAAATACGTACAAATAAAATAGAGTAATAAATACGTACAAACATATAGACATATACACAGGTGCTGTGGGAAGGGGAAGGAGGTAAGCCTGGGGGGATGGGGAGGAGGAAGAGGAGGAGAGAAAGGAGGGGGCTCAGTCTGGGAAGGCCTCCTGGAGGAGGTGAGCTCTCAGTAGGGCTTTGAAGGGAGGAAGAGAGCTAGCTTAGCGGAAGTGTGGAGGGAGGACATTCCAGGCCAGGGGGATGATGTGGGCCGGAGGTCAACAGTGGGACAGGTGAGAACGAGGCACGGTGAGGAGATTAGCGGCAGAGGAGCAGAAGGTGTGGGCTGGGCTGGAGAAGGAGAGAAGGGAGGTGAGGTAGGAGGGGGCGAGGTGATGGAGAGCCTTGAAGCCGAGGATGAGGAGTTTTTGCCTGATCATCAGTGATCAGTGGTGTTAACTGAGTGCTTACTATGTGCAGAGTACTGTACTAAACATTTGGGAGAGTACAATACACATTCCCTGCCCACAACAAGCTTTTTTTTTGTCTTATGCTGTCAAGTGATCTCCAACCCATAGTGACACCATGGACAAATTTCTCCCAGAATGCCCCACCTCCATCTGCAATTGTTCTGGTAGTGTATCTATAGACTTTTCTTGGAAAAAATAAGAGTAAAAAATGCATTTAAAATATGCTTCCTTCCACACAGTAAACTTGAGTCTCTGCCCTAGACTCTCTCCTATGCCGCTGCGGCCCAGCACAGGGGAGTCTTGACTTGTAGCAGATTGCCTTCTGCTTGCTAGCCACTGTCCAAGCTAGGAAAGGAATGGGTATGTCTCTGCCTGACTCTCCCTCCCGTAGCCGAGACTGGTAGAATACTGGAAATTCTCCAGGTTAGACCTCGAGAGGGTAACAGCAAACTTACAGTCAACAATAACAATAGTAATAATAGTACCCTGGTTTTTGTATAGTGCTTTTATTCCCAAGCAATCTCACATTAGATCTCATTTATGTTCTCATGACAATCTTGTGAGGTAGATAGAAAAGACGTTATTATTATCTCCATTTTGCAGATGAGGAAACTGTGGTACAAAGAGGTTAAGTGACTCACCCCTGGTCATACAGCTCGGACTCGAATTCTTTCACCACTCCACACTGCCTCCATTGATAATTTTGAGTCAAAGGTATCATCCCGAGAAGATAAAGAGAAGCAGTATGGCTTAGTGAAAAGAGCATGGGCTTAGGAGTCAGAGATCGTGGGTTCTAATCCCAGCTCTGCCACTTGTCTGCTGTGTGACCTTTGGCAAGTCACTTAACTTCTCTGTGCCTCAGTTACCTCATCTGTAAAATGGGGATTAAGACCGTGAGCCCTATGTGAGACAACCTGATTACCTTGTACCTACCCCAGTGCTAAGAATAGTGCTTGACACATGGTGCTTAACAAATACCGTAATTATGATTATTATCATTATTATCAATCAATCAATTAATTGAGGGTTTACTCTGTGCAGAGCACTGTACTAAGTGCTTGGGAGAGTACAGCAGAGTTAATAGACCAAATCCCTGCTTTCAAGAAATTTACAATCTAGCAGGGGAGACAGACATTAAAATAAATTACAGGCAAGGGAAAGGAACAGAGATTAAAGATATGCTCATAAAAGCAATCTGATATTAGATTTGGTCTTCAGTGAAAATTCCGAATCGAGATTTCACAAATAGCAAGATATGAATATTTCCCCTTCTTCATTTCTCTATGAATACCAAACATTCATTAGATCCGTAATAGTCTATATGTTGAACATGGGAACATTATGAGGTCGCTGGAGAACAAGGACATTGAAATGACTTAGAATTAGATAGGCCTAGTCATTTTAGATTCTCTCTCCCAACCCTGATGTGATAAGAAAGGGACCATTTTTTGGTGATATTCGTTAAGTGCTTACAACATGCCAAGCACTGTACTAAGCACTGGAGTAAATACAAGAAAAACAGGTCAGACACAATCCCTACCTCACAGTCCAAGTAGGAGGGAAGAGGATGTAATCTTTTAGACTGTAAGCTCGTTGTGAGAAAGGAACATGCCCTGCTATATTGCTCTGCTATATTGTACTCTCCCAAGGGCTTAATACAGTGCTCTGCACACAGTAAGTGCTCAATAAATTTGGTTTATCGATTGATTGAATGCCCATTTTACAGATAAGGAAACTGAGATGCAGAGAAGCTAAGTGACTTGCCCTAGGTTGTACCGCAGGCAAGTGGCAGAACTGGAATTAGAACCAGATCCTCTGACTCGCAGGTCCAAGCTCTTTCCATTAGGCCACATTACTATCTTCATTTTACAGACTGGGAAAGCCTGTGTCCTCAATCAAATTAGCTATATCAAAGAAAAACTGGCTGAGAAGTGGTGCTTTTCGTTCTCCTACCTCTCTGGCTGCTTATTCTCAGTTTCCTTCGCAGGGTTCTCCTCTGCCTCCTAACCCCTTAACTGTGGAAGTCCCTCAAGATTCCATTCTAGGTCTCCTTCTATTCTCCATTTATACTGACTCCCCATTTACACTATTCTCCATTTACACTGACTCTCCCTCCTGTAGCTGAGACTGGTAGAATACTGGAAACTCTCCAGGTCAGACCTCGAGAGGGTAACAACAAACTTACAGTCAACAATAACAATAGTAATAATAATACCCTGGTTTTTGTAAAACTCTCTTGGAAAACTCAGTTGCTCCCATGGCTTCAACTACCACCTCTGTGCAAATGATTCACAAATCTGTATCTCCCTGATCTCTCTTCTTCTCTGCAGTATCACATTTCTTCCTGCCTTCTCTTCTGCCAGACAAAACTATTTCTCCTCCCTTATTGACACCCATGCCCATCACCCCCGCCAGCTCTTCCGTACATTCAACTCCCTTCTCAGGCCCCCGGTTCCTCCCCCTCCTCCTTCCCTCACCCCCAACGATCTGGCCTCCTACTTCATTAACAAAATTAAATCCATCAGGTACGACCTCCCCAAAGTCTCTTCCCCCCTTTCTCCAACCCTCCGGCTCTCAACACTCTCTGCTACTCTCCCATCCTTCCCAGCGGTATCCTCAGAGGAACTCTCCTCCCTCCTCTCAAGTGCTACTCCGGCCACCTGTGCTTCTGACCCCATTCCCTCTCATCTTATGAAATCTCTCGCTCCATCCCTTCTCCCCTCCTTAACTTCCATCTTCAACCGCTCACTCTCCACTGGTTCCTTCCCCTCTGCCTTCAAACATGCCCATGTCTCTCCCATCCTAAAAAAACCCTCTCTTGACCCCACCTCACCTTCTAGTTATCGTCCCATATCCCTCCTACCATTCCTTTCCAAACTCCTTGAACGAGTCGTCTACACGCGCAGCCTAGAATTCCTCAACAACAACTCTCTCCTCGACCCCCTCCAGTCTGGCTTCCGTCCCCTTCATTCCACGGAAACTGCCCTCTCAAAGGTCACCAATGACCTCCTGCTTGCCAAATCCAACGGCTCCTATTCTGTCCTAATCCTCCTCGACCTCTCAGCTGCCTTTGACACTGTGGACCACCCCCTTCTCCTCAACACGCTATCTGACCTTGGCTTCACAGACTCCGTCCTCTCCTGGTTCTCCTCATCTCTCTGGTCGTTCTTTCTCAGTCTCTTTTGCAGGCTCCTCCTCCCCCTCCCATCCTCTTACTGTGGGGGTTCCCCAAGGTTCAGTGCTTGGTCCCCTTCTGTTCTCAATCTACACTCACTCCCTTGGTGACCTCATTCGCTCCCACGGCTTCAACTATCATCTCTACGCTGATGACACCCAGATCTACATCTCTGCCCCTGCTCTCTCCCCCTCCCTCCAGGCTCGCATCTCCTCCTGCCTTCAGGACATCTCCATCTGGATGTCCGCCCGCCACCTAAAGCTCAACATGTCGAAGACTGAGCTCCTTGTCTTCCCTCCCAAACCTTGTCCTCTCCCTGACTTTCCCATCTCTGTTGACGGCACTACCATCCTTCCCGTCTCACAAGCCCGCAACCTTGGTGTCATCCTCAACTCCGCTCTCTCATTCACCCCTCACATCCAAGCCGTCACCAAAACCTGCCGGTCTCAGCTCCGCAACATTGCCAAGATCCGCCCTTTCCTCTCCATCCAAACTGCTACCCTGCTCATTCAAGCTCTCATCCTATCCCGTCTGGACTACTGCACCAGCCTTCTCTCTGATCTCCCATCCTCGTGTCTCTCTCCACTTCAATCCATACGTCATGCTGCTGCCCGGATTATCTTTGTCCAGAAACGCTCTGGGCATATTACTCCCCTCCTCAAAAATCTCCAGTGGCTACCAATCAATCTGCGCATCAGGCAGAAACTCCTCACCCTGGGCTTCAAGGCTCTCCATCACCTCGCCCCCTCCTACCTCACCTCCCTTCTCTCCTTCTACTGCCCAGCCCGCAACTTCCGCTCCTCCACCGCTAATCTCCTCACTGTACCTCGTTCTCGCCTGTCCTGCCGTCGACCCCCGGCCCACGTCATCCCCCGGGCCTGGAATGCCCTCCCTCTGCCCCTCCACCAAGCTAGCTCTCTTCCTCCCTTCAAGGCCCTGCTGAGAGCTCACCTCCTCCAGGAGGCCTTCCCAGACTGAGCCCCTTCCTTCCTCTCCCCCTCGTCCCCCTCTCCATCCCCCCATCTTACCTCCTTCCCTTCCCCACAGCACCTGTATATATGTATATATGGTTGTACATATTTATTACTCTATTTATTTATTTATTTATTTATTTTACTTGTACATTTCTATCCTATTTATTTTATTTTGTTGGTATGTTTGGTTCTGTTCTCTGTCTCCCCCTTTTAGACTGTGAGCCCACTGTTGGGTAGGGACTGTCTCTATGTGTTGCCAATTTGTACTTCCCAAGCGCTTAGTACAGTGCTCTGCACATAGTAAGCGCTCAATAAATACGATTGATTGATTGATTGCCTTCAGGATATCTCTACTTGGTTGTCTCACCAACACCTCAAACTTAACACGTCCAAAAGAGAGCTCCTTACCTTCCCTCCTAAACCCTATTCTACGCCTGACTTTCCTAATACTGTAGACGGCACCACCATACGTTGGCATTATCCTTGGCTCATCTCTCTCTTTCAACTCACATATTCAATCTGTCACCAAATCCTGTTGGTTTAACCTTCACAGCATCACTAAAATCCACCCTTTCCTCTCCATCCAAGCTGCTACCATGTTATCTAAACATATATCCCACCCTGCCTCGATTACTGCATCAGGCTCCTCTCTGACCACCTTGCCTCCTGTCTCTCCCCACTCTAGGCCATACTTCACTCTGCTGCCTGGGTCACTTTTCTACAAAACCATTCAGTACACGTTTCCCCACTGCTCAAGAATCTCCAGTGGTTGCCCACATTAAGCAGAAACTCCTTATCATAGGCTTTAAAGCACTCAATCACCTTGCCCCCTCCTAACTTACCTCTCTGCCTTCCCACTACAACCCAGCCTGTACACTTTGCTCCTCTAATTCATTCTTTCAATTGTATTTATTGAGCGCTTACTGTGTGCTAAGCACTGTACTAAGTGCTTGGGAAGTAAAAGTTGGCAACATATAGAGACAGCACCTACTCACTGTACCTCAATCTCGTATATCTCACTGCCAACCTGTTGTTCACATCCTGTCGCTGGCCTGGAACTCTTTCCCTCTTTATATGCGATAGATGATTACTCTCCCTTCCTTCAAAACCTTATTAAAATCACATTTTCTCCAAAAGACCTTCCCCAACTAAGCCCTCATTTCCTCTTCTCCCACCCTGTTCTGCGTTACCCTTACACTTGGATTTGCATCCTTTATTTACCCTCATTCAGTCCAACAGCACTAATACAAATATCCGTAATGTATTTATTTATATTAATGTCTGTCTCATTCCCTAAACTGTATGCTTGTTGAGGGCAGGAATGTGTCTACCAACTCTGTTATATTGTACTCTTCCAAGCGCTTAGTACAGTGCTCTGTAGACAATAAGCACTCAATAAATACAATTGATTGATTGTAGATCAGCGTGGCTCAGTGGAAAGAGCTCAGGCTTTCGAGTTAGAGGTCATGGGTTCATAACCCAGCTCTGCCAATTGTCAGCTGTATGACATTGGGTAAGTCACTTAACTTATCTGTGCCTCAGTTACCTCATCTGTAAAATGGGGGATTAAGACTGTGAGCCCCCCGTGGGACAACTTGATCACCTTGTAACCTCCCTAGTGCTTAGAACAGTGCTTTGCACATAGTAAGTGCTTAATAAATGCCATTATTATTATTATTAACAAAGGCTGGATTGTTTAGGAGGACTTAAAAATTCTTCTATTTAAGTACTTCCTCCTCTAAACTATAAATTACTCTATTTCTGTTTCCTTTTTGATTATAAATTCCTGTGGGCAGGGATCAGTTTATTATATTTAATGTACTCTACCCCAGGACATCCTGTTTCCTGCCTTTGGATGAAAATCCCATCATCCATACTGGAAGAGTACAATATAATAGAGTTGGTAATCCCTGTCTTCAAGAAGCTTACAGTTTAATGGGGAGACAGACTTTAAGATAAATTGCAGATAAGGGAAGGGGCAGACTATAAGGATCTGTAGTAAGTAGTGTGGACCTGAGGGTGGGGCGAGTATTCAAGCGCTTAAGGGGTACAGACCCAAGTGTGGGACTTTGTACATCCCAAGCGCTTAGTACAGTGCTCTGCACACAGTAAGTGCTCAATAAATACAATTGAATGAATGAAAAGGGCAGCAGGGCTCAGTGAACAGAACTAAGGTCTGGGAGTGAGTGGATCAGGGTTTTGGCCCCAGTTATAATAATGATAATAATAATAATGGCATTTGTTAAGCGCTTACACCACTGGCATCCTGTGTGGCCTTGGTCAGGTCACTCAACCTCTCTGGACCTCAGTTTTTTCATGTATAAAATGGGGATGTTAGCTGATTACCCTCTCTCTTAGATTGTGAGCATCATATGGGACAGACACTGTGACTGAGCTGATTTTCTTGTATCTACCCCAGTGCTTGGCACATAATAAACACTTAATAAAGGCCCTAGTTACTAGGGGAAGCATCATGACATAGTAGATAGAGAACGGGCCTGGGCATCAGAAGGTCATAGGTTCTAATCCTGGCTCCACCACTAGTCTGCTATGTGACCTTAGGTGAGTCACTTCACTTCTCTGTGCCTCAGTTACCTCATCTGTAAAATGGAGATGGACACTGTGAGCCCTAAGTGGGTGAGGGACTATGTCCACCACTATTTTCCTTGTATCCACCCCAGAGTTTAGTACCATGTCTAGCACATAGTAAGCACTTTACAAATATAATAATATTATTATTACAAAAGGAAAAAGCAAGCTCACCCAAGCTTGCCAACCAACTATGCATTCCCCCTAAATTGTAAGCTCGTAATGGACATGGAACGTGCCTGCTAATTCTGTGGTATTATACTCTCCCAAGTACTTAGTAGAGTGCTCTACACACAGTAAGTTCTCAATAAATACCAGTGATTGATTGATTTATTTTTGCCAAGAGGTCTCTAGCACTGTATTGGATGCTTGTTCTACGGACCTTGCATACATGGGACTAATCTAAAACGTTTGAGATGTCTCCAGAAAGTGCCAAATACCAAGGTTCTGGGTGATCCCATCAAGAAACAACTAAGGTTTCTAGTTTGGTCAGAAGGAAATTGTAGAACTGAAATAATCCCATTTACCAGAAGATTCTAACTAAAAATATCCTCTGTTGGTTATTTTTTGCATTCTCCCCCCACCCACAGCTCTGATCCACTCAAGAGAGGAATGATAGTCTAAAGAAAAAGCAGACCACGGAAAGTCAGGAGGCTGCTTCTCTCTCATCAGCGGCAATAGTAGTTTTAGTAGCTAGTGAGTGCCTGTTTGATGCAGTGCGCTGTACTGGGGGCTTAGGAAGTACAAAATTAATAGGTGTCATGGTCCCTGCTCACAAGGGGTTTATACCCTTAGGGGAAGACAGACATAAAAATATTCACAACTAGAGTGATCAGAATGCCCTCCCTCTACACATCTGCCAAACTAGCTCTCTTCCTCCCTTCAAAGCCCAACTGAGAGCTCACCTCCTCCAGGAGGCCTTCCCAGACTGAGCCCCCTTTTTCCTCTCCTCCTCCCCCTCCTCCCACTCTGCCCTACCCCCTTCCCCTCCCCACAACACTTGTATATATTTGTACAGATTTATTACTCTATTTTACTTTTACATATTTACTATTCTATTTATTTTGTTAATGATATGCATCAGTGCTTAAAACAGTGCTTGGCTTAACAAATACCAAAATTATTATATAGCTGTAATTCTATTTATTCTGACAGTTTTGACACCTGTCTACATGGTTTGTTTTTTTGTCTGTCTCCCCCTTCTAGATTGTGAGCCCGTTGTTGGGTAGGGACCATCTCTACATGTTGCCAACTTGTACTTCCCAAGCACTTAGTACAGTGCTCTGCACATAGTAAGTGCTCAATAAATATAATTGAATGAATGAATGAATAAATACATAAGAGAACAAGCATATATGCAACAGTGTGGAGGGTGGATATAAAAAAAAATAATAACGATGATGGCATTTGTTAAGCGCTTACTATGTGCCAAGTACTGTTCTAAGCGCTGGGGGGGATACAAGGTAATCAGGTTGTCCCACATGGGGCTCACAGTCTTAATCCTCATTTTACAGATGAGGTAACTGAGGCACGGAGAAGTTAAGTGACTTGCCCAAAGTCACACAGCTGACAAGTGGCGGAGCCAGGATTAGAACCCATGACCTCTGACTCCCAAGCCCGTGCTCTTTCCACTGAGCCACGCTAAGTACAAGAGTTGACTGATGGGTTTATATGGTTTAGGGTTTCTGAGAGATTATTGGGGAAGATCTTTGGAAGGGATGGGATTTTAGGAGGGCTTTGAACGTGGGGAGAGCTTTGGTCTGTCAAATATGAGGCAGGAGGGGGGTTCAAACAGGGGGACCAGTGAGGGGAAGGAAGTGGGAGAGTAACGGTTAAAGGGTTGATTTGGGAGAATTGGAAAGAGTGAGTTGGGGAATGGTGGGTAAAGAGAGAAGGTATGGAAAATATGAGGGCGAATTGGTGGAGAGCTTTGAAACTGATTGTGAGGAGTTTTTGTGTGGTGAAGAGAGAAAATCCAGGGGAGGGTTTTCAGGAGGGTTTCTCTCCCTCTAGATTGTAAACTCCTTGCGGACAGAGATTGTGTCTTTGACTATGTTGTATTGTGTCATCATCAATGGTATTTACTGAGTGCTAATATGTGCTAGCTAAGCACTTGGGAGATTACAGTAAAAGAGTTGACTGACATGTTCTCTGCCCACATTCCCAAGTGCTTAGTTCCATGTTCTGTAAGCACTCAATAAATACCACTGATTGATTGATTGATCAAGTGACACTTCAAGAAGATGATCTATGTATCAGTGTGAACTCTAGATTAGAGGGGGAAAGGCTGGATGCAGAGAGACCAGCAAGAAGACTAATGAAAAAATAGAGCTGAGAATTTCACCAGATCTTGTATCAGGGAGGTAATAATTTGGGTGGAGAAGAAAAATGGAGTTAATTGTGCCTGCCTCTCCCTCCTTCCCTCCCTCCCAGAGATGTTATACACTTAGTACAGTGCTTTGTACACAGCAAGAGCTCAATAAATACCATTGATTGACTGATTTATTAATGTTGTGAGGAGAAAATGAAATGACTGATTAATAAGTAGTTTGGAAAAATAAAAAGTGCTCTAAAAATTCAAATTCAACTGGCAATAATCTTTTCTTCCCTACCCAGGAACTGGGAGACGGCAGATCTGTAAGCAGATTCCCACCCTCTGGCTCCAAGAAGAAGACAACAGTTTCATTTCCTTTGCTATCATGAGTTGATCACACACTCCTCCAGCCTGTGAACTGGTTCTGGCTTGTTCTCTCCACACCAGCTGTTTGGGGATAAATGCACGGTCAGTTCTGGGAGTGAAGATCTGTGAGTTCCACAGATCTTTCCTTGTTGCCATCCTTGCTGTTAATTCTGCTCCTGAACTGCCCTCCCCTGTCCCTTATCTGCCACACAAAGATCACTGCTATTCCCTGGACTGACTGAGCCAAAATGCTGAGCTTTTTTGATTCCCAGTACTATCTTCTGTTACACTGGGGGCCTGGCTGTGACCTTGGATTGTTAAAACCTAATCCTTTGTGAGCCATGGTTGTGGATTACTCTAGCAGGCAGGCAGAGTTCTTCTTGTTTAGGACAATTGAGCTGTGCCTTCTAAACACAAATATACACCAGCATACACAAACACACTCTCTCCAACTAACTCATATCCTCCTAGAAAAGGATTATTTTCTTTACTGTTTTCTGTAGATGTTATTCTTCTCTCAAGAATGAATTCAACCCTTGGAGCGAAAGACCATTCAGACAGTCCAGTTTTCAGGTGGCCTGTCCACCATCCAATACAGCTCTGGCTCCAGATGCCTTTATGTCTGATAGTTTTATTTTCAGTCCCCAGCCTCCCTCCCCCAAGGCTCTGACCACCAGATTCTACAATTTAGGCACGGTTTCTGCTTTGACAGGGATCTGGAAAGGGAATTCAGAGGTTCTGGAGCAAATGAGGGGATTAAGGTGTCCCCCACGAGAAATGCTTGATGCTCGGGAAAACTCAAAATAGCATGAATAATGTCAATACCTATGCTGTACACCCAGCATAACACATATGACCCTGTGTGCCCGTGTGCCCCAGTGCTGTTCAGTGCTATTCACTGAGCCCCCTTTTTCCTCTCCTCCTTCCCATCCCCCTGCCCTACCTCCTTCCCCTCCCCACAGCATCTGTATATATGTTTATACAGATTTATTACTGTATTTTACTTGTACATATTTACTATTCTATTTATTTTGTTAATGATGTGCATTTTGCTTTAATTCTTTGTGTTCTGATGACTTGACACCTGTCCACATGTTTTGTTTTGTTGTCTGTCTCCCCCTTCTAGGCTGTGAGCCCGTTGTTGGGTAGGGACCATCTCTATATGTTGCCAACTTGTACTTCCCAAGTGCTTAGTACAGTGCTCTGCACACAGTAAGCACTCAATAAATATGATTGAATGAATGAATGAATTGAGTACTTACTGTGTGCAGAGCACTGTACTAAGTGCTTGGGAGAGTACCATATAACAGAGTTGGTAGAGTTTGCCCTCAAAGATCTTACGGTCTATAGAGGAGCTTTCAGACTACCACTCTCCCCATCTTCAAAGCTATACTTCAATTCAATTCAATCATATTTATTGAGTGCTTTACTGTCTGCAAAATCATAACCCTTCCAATCAGTCAATTATTGAGTGTTTACTGTGAGCAGAGCAGTATACTAAATGCTTGGGAGGGTACACTACAAAAGAGTTAGTAGACATGGTGCCTACCCACAACGAGCCTACAGTCTAGAGAAGCCTTCCCTCACTAGCCCCTTATTTCCCTACTCTAATCACCCTCCTCTCTCTGTCACCTATGGACTTGGGTCTGTACTCGTTAAGTGCTTTGATGCCCTGCCCTCAGTCCCACAGAATTTAGGTTCATCTTTATACCTTACTACTTCCCTTATCTACAATTTATTTTAATGGTTGTCTCCCCCAATACACTGTAAGCAGGGGTCATGTCTACAAACTCAATTACTAGGGGGGAGACAATGTAATCAAGTTGTCCCACGTGGAGCTCACAGTCTTCACCCCCATTTTGCAGGTGGGGTCACTGAGGCACAGAGAAGTGACTTGCCCAAACTCACGCAACTGATAGGTGGCAGAGCTGGGGTTAGAACCCACAACCTCTGATTCCCAAGCCTGGGCTGTTGCTACTAAGCCACACTGTTTCTCTAATAACAGGGTTGGGACACTGTCCTCTCCATCCATGACAAGCAGCATGGCTTAGTGGGTGGAGCATGGACTTGGGAGTTAGAAAGACCTGCATTCTAATCCCAAACCAGCCACTTGTCTGCTGTGTGACCATGGGCGAATCACTTCACTTCTCTGTGCTTCAGTTACCTCATCTGTAAAGGGGGGATTAAGATTGGGAGTCCCATGTGGAACACGATCTAATAATAGTAGTATGTGTCAAGCACCGTTCTAAGCTCAGGGGGAGCTACAAGATAATCAGGTTGGACACAGTCCGAGAAGCTTGTATCTATCCTTGTGCTTAGTGGAGAGCCTGACAGACAGGAAACATTGAACAGGTAATGTAAAAAAAGAACCCAGAATTCAAAATGGTGCCCAATGCCCGAGGGCAGATGCCCCTGCCATGGCTGTGGTATTGGGCTCTCCTCCCTTCAAAGCCCTACTGAGAGCTCACCTCCTCCAGTGGGCCTTCCCAGACTGAGCCTCCTCCTTCCTCTCCCCCTCCTCCCCCTCCCCATCCCCCCGCCTTACCTCCTTCCCCTCTCCACAGCACCTGTATATACGTTTGTACGTATTTATTACTCTATTTATACATACTTATTCTATTTATTTTATTTTGTTAATATGTCTTGTTTTGTTGTCTGTCTCCCCCTTCTAGACTGTGAGCCCGCTGTTGGGTAGGGGCTGTCTCTAGATGTTGCCAACTTGTACTTCCTAAGCGCTTAGTACAGTGCTCTGCACACAGTAAGCGCTCAATAAATGCGATTGAATGAATGAATTGCATTGTATTTTCCCAGAAGCTTAGTATAGTGTTGTACACAGATGAGAAAGCAATCAATCAATCAAAATCATTGTTGGAGCTACATATATATCATTGAGGAGCAGCGTGGCTAGGTGGAAAGAATATGGGCTTTGGAGTCAGAGGTCACGGGTTCAAATCCCAGCTCTGCCAATTGTCAGCTGTGTGACTTTGGGTAAGTCACTTAACTTCTCTCTGCCTCGGTTCTCTCATCTGTAAAATGGGGACTAAGACCTGAGGGACAACCTGATCACCCTGTAACCTCTCCAGCACTTAAAACAGTGCTTTGCACATAGTAAGCGCTTAATACATGCCATCATTATTATTATGAATATGGCCCCTTAGGTCAGGACCTCCACACTAACTCAGTGCATGGGGTATTGTCTTAAGGGATGACTTATTTTTAACAATGCTTATTTGTTAAGCACTTTCTACGTACCAGGGATTGTACCGATCCCTGAGGTAGATACAAGATAATCAGGTAGGACACTGTCCACATCGCACATGGGGCTCACGGTCTCATTCTCCATTTTTCCAATGAAGAAACTGAGGCACAGAGAAGTTAAGTGACTTTCCCACGGTCACACAGCAGACACTTGTTGTAGACTCTTCCCTTCCCCACAGCACCTGTATATATGTATATATGTTTGTACATATTTGTTACTCTATTTATTTATTTATTTATTTTACTTGTACATATCTATTCTATTTATTTTATTTTGTTAGTATGTTTGGTTTTGTCCTCTGTCTCCCCCTTTTAGACTGTGAGCCCACTGTTGGGTAGAGACTGTCTCTATATGTTGCCAACTTGTACTTCCCAAGTGCTTAGTACAGTGCTCTGCACACAGTAAGCGCTCAATAAATACGACTGATGATGATGATGTTGATGATGACTGCATTAGAACCCAGGTCCTCTGACTCTGAGGCCTGTGCTCTATCCTCCGGGCCAAGTTGCTTCTCATAAGCAGTGTGACTCAGTGGAAAGAGCATGGGCTTTGGAGTCAGGGGTCATGGGTTCGAATTCCGACTCTGCCAATTGCCAGCTGTGTGACTTTGGGCAAGTCATTTAACTTCTCTGTGCCTCAGTTCTCTCATCTGTAAAATGGGGATTAATAATAATAATAATAATAATAATAATGGCATTTATTAAGCGCTTACTATGTGCAAAGCACTGTTCTAAGCGATTAAGACTGTGAGCCCCCCTTGGGACAATCTGATCTCCTTGTAACCTCCCCAGCGCTTAGAACAGTGCTTTGAGTGCTTAATAAATGCCATCATTATTATTATTATATCCTGCCTCATATCACGGTCAACCTTTGCTCAGTATGCGGCTGGAACATTCTATCATGACCCCACCATGACCCTTCCTCCAGCCCATGTCAAGCAATTCCGGCAAAGACGGTGAAGCACAGCCCTTGTGTATATTTGTACATATTTATTACTCTATGTATTTTATTAATAATGTGTAAATATCTATAATTCTATTTATCTATTTTGATGGTATTTACACCTGTCTACATGCTTTGTTTTGTTGTCTGTCTCCCCATTCTAGACTGTGAGCCCGTTGTTGGGTAGGGACTGTCTCTGTTGCTGTTTCCAAGCGCTTAATACAGTGCTCTGCACACAGTAAGCGCTCCATAAATACGATGGAATAAATTAATAAATGAACGAACTGCAAAGGGCCCTTTGGGGAACACATCGCCTCATTTTTGTTGCCGAACTGTACTTTCCAAGTACTTAGTACAGTGCTCTGCACACAGTAACTGCTCAAAAAATATGAATGAATGAACTCCAAAGGGCCCTATGGGGGAACACGTCTCCCCATTTTTGTTGCTGAATTGTACTTTCCAAGCGCTTAGCACAGTGCTCTGTGCACAGTAAGTGCTAAATACATATGAATGAATGAATGAACTGCAAAGGGCTCTGTTGGGGGAAACGTCGCCTCATTTTTGTTGCCAAATTGTACTTACAGTAGCATTGTGGCTCAGTGGAAAGAGCCCGGGCTTGTGAGTCAGAGGCCATGGGTTCGAATCCCGTCTCTGCCACATGTCTGCTGTGTGAGCTTGGGCATGTCACTTCACTTCTCTAAGCCTCAGTTACCTCATCTGTAAAATGGGGATTAAGATTGTGAGCCCCATGTGGGACAACCTGATCACCTTGTATCCCCCCCAGCGCTTAGAACAGTGCTTCGCACATAGTGCTTAACAAATGCCATTATTATTATTATTTTCAAGCGCTTAGCACAGTGCTCTGCGCACAGTAAGCGCTCCATAAATACGATGGAATGATAAATGAACGAACTGCAAAGGGCCCCATGGGGGAACACGTTGCCTCGTTTTTGTTGCCAAATTGTATTTTCCAAGTGCTTAACACAGTGCTCTGTACACAGTAACCGCTCAATAAATATGAATGAATGCATGAACGAACGGCAAAAGGCCCTGCGGGGGAACACGTTGCCTCATTTTTGTTGCTGTACTGTACTTTCCAAGGGCTTAAACACAGTGCTCTGCACACAGTAAGCGCTCCATAAATATGACTGAGCCCCCTTTCTTCCTCTCCCCTCCCTCCCCATCTCCTCCGCCTTACCTCCTTCCCCTCCCCACAGCCCCTGTATATATGTATGTGTTTGTACATATTTCTCTATTTATTTATTTTACTTGTACATATTTATTCTATTTATTTTATTTGGTTTATATGTTTTGTTTTGTTGTCTGTCACTCCCTTCCAGACTGTGAGCCCGCTGTTGGGTAGGGACCGTCTCTGTATGTTAGCCCGATGTTGGGTAGGGACCGTCTCTATATGTTGCCAACTGGTACTTCCCAAGCGCTTAGTCCAGTGCTCTACACTCAGTAAGCGCTCAATAAATACGATTGATGATGATATGTTGCCAACTTGTACTTCCCAAGCGCTTAGTACAGTGCTCTGCACACAGCAATTGCTCATTAAATACGATTGAATGAATGAACTGCAAAGGGCCCCGTGGGGGAACACGTCGCCTGAGTTTGGGGAAAGGGGAGGATTTCTTAGGGATTAACCTCCCTGTTTGAAATTGGGCTGAAAGATAACATACCTTGCAGAATGAACCGGTAGAATCATTTCACCAAGGGGTGACAGTTAGCACCTTATTTCACCAAGGGAGGAGAAGCTGGGCGAGTCAGGTCCCGGGGACCAAGGTAGGCCGGACGAGATGCCGTCTCCTAGCAACCGGCTTCCGTGTCACATGAGTCGTCCTTTCCCGGCGTCACGGGGTTGGAGGAGCCGGCGACCCGGGTGGGGGGCGGAGTTGCCCAAGTTTTCGGGGCAAGTTGGGCAGCGGAGCCCCGAAGGACCGGCCAACCCCAGGATGGAGCTGCCGGCAGTCAACCTAAAGGTACAGACCTATGCGGGGTCAGCCGGGGGTCATCCAGGGGTCAGCAGGGGGACAGCCAGGGGCCCGGGAAAAATGGAGCTCTAGACCCCTTCTAGTCCGTGAGCCCATTGTGGGCAGGGATAATCTCTATTTGTTGCTGAATTGTACTTCCCGAGCGCTTAGTACAGTGTTCTGCACACTGTAAGCGCTCAATAAATACGATCGAATGAGTGTCTCTGCCTCTCAACAGGGCCCCATTTCGCAACCTTGACGCAACCGGAGAATGATTACCCAATTCAGCTCCATCCCCCCCCACCCCGCTTCCCGTTGTCCTTTCAGTTAGGGTTGAATTCCTGACCTCCTTAGCGATCGAGACGATTGTGTCCTTCAAGCAGGGGAGGAAAAGCTGATGAAAGAAAGAAATTGCCCGTTCCGAGTTAGATCGCCAACTGTGGAAAGTGTCCAGAGAAATTAGGTCCGAGGGCCAGCAAGAGGGGTGTCTTCATTTCCTGTATGGCTGACTGCTAGATCCTCTCCTTAAACTTCCTCCCCCTGCTGTCTTCTCCCTTTCTTCACTGGGAGGAAAGAAGGGGCAGCGAAGGCGGTCTTTCTTAGGGATTAACCTCCCTGTTTGAAATTGGGCTGAAAGATAACATACCTTGCAGAATGAACCGGTAGAATCATTTCACCAAGGGGTGACAGTTAGCACCTTATTTCACCAAGGGGTGATGGCACCTTATTTCACCAAGGGGTGACAGTTAGCACCTCATTTCACCAAGGGATGACAGCACCTATTGATACCACCACCTTCGGGTGGGAACTCAAAATGGATAAGGAATCTGAGCCAGTCGCATGAAAGTCATTTTCAAACCCCGGCCCCCTTCCCAAGTGTTTATAATGACGGCATTTGTTAAGCACTTACTATGTGCAAAGCACTGTTCTAAGTGCTGGGGGGATACAAGGTGATGAGGTTGTCCCACTTGGGGCTCACAGCCTTAATCCCCATTTTACAGATGAGGTAACTGAGGCTCAGAGAAGTGAAGTGACCTGCCCAAGATCACACAGCAGACATGTGGTGGAGCGGAATTAGAACCCATGACCTCTGACTCCCAAGCCCGTGCTCTTTCCACTGAGCCACGCTGCTTCTCTATGTTTAGGTACCAATGGGGCTGAATTGGACCAGGAAAGAGTTTCATGATAGGGGTGGGGTTGGCTAAGCACTACAGCCCTGCCGCCGCTTTCAGAAATGGTTAGACCTGGTCTGAACTGGGGCTGATAGCTACAGTCTGTTTCTGGAGTATCTGTCTCCAAGGGTGGGGGATGGGATTGGCGATTAACTTGGGTTAGAAAGTAGGGCAGCAATAGCCCCACCCCTACTTAACTGGGGCCCCCACAGGTCTCATGTCCCTGTTTCCAGATTTCTGCCACTGGGGTCAGGGAAGGAAGCACTGCTTTTTTTGTGTGTGGTATCTATTAAGCCCTTCCTATGCCAGGCACTGTACTAAGCGCTGGGGTAGATACAGGATAATCGGGTTTGTTCTATGTAGGGCGCTGATTTTACAGATGAGTAACAGACACAGAGGAGTTGCGACATTCCCAAGGTCACGGAGCAGAAAAGTCGCAGAACAAGGGTTAGAATTCCAGTCTTCTGACTCCCAGTCCCATGTTCTTTCCACTAGGCCACACAGCTTCTCTAGTAATATTCAATCAATCAATCAATCAATCGTATTTATTGAGCACTTACTGTGTGCAGAGCACTGTACTAAGCGCTTGGGAAGTCCAAGTGGGCAACATATAGAGACAGTCCCTACCCAACAGTGGGCTCACAGTCTAAAAGGGGGAGACAGAGAACAAAACCAAACATGCTAACAAAATAAAATAAATAGAATAGATATGTACAAGTAAAATAGAGTAATAAATATGTACAAACAGAGCTCTCATTGTGGGTTGAAATTTTTGAATCCACACCAATCTATCAGTCTGTATCACTTAGAGATCCTGCCCAATATAGTTTCTTATGATGTACACCACGCCCAGTACCTCCTAACGGGTCCTTGCAGTAGACTGACCACTTACTGTGATACCTGATCTCACCCATCAGATATGTCATGAGGTGAGGGAAAGAGAAGCCCAGTCTGTGACCCGAACTACCTGCCGGGGGTCCAGCTAAAGCTCCCGGGGAGCATCCAGAAAGTGGCAGCCACATTCATGACTGGAATTTCAGAGCTGCGGTGAGGAATTAGATTTTTATTGGCAGTGGAGGTAGGAATTGACTAGACTGGCTGGCCGTGACCCATCTCCAAGAGCCCAGTATACCCAGGCGTTGAGTTTTGGGGCTTGTGGGAGTCTCTGGGGAGGGCACTTGTCCTCCTATTCCACCCATAGGCACACATCCTACACCTCTACTGTGGGTAACTGCTGATGGGAAAGATGGGGACACTTCGTGCTCCTGGATCTATGTTTCTTTTCAGCTTCAAGGAGAAAAGGGATCCGATTTCAGTTCCGCCAGCGCCTCCGATTTCTCGGGCAGAAGAGCTGGGGAGTGACGTATGACTGAGAAAAAGTTCTAAAGTATAAATAATGAAAGGACCGGAATGTCTTTGTAAACCAAATGGGAGGCTCATCCCAGTTTTATTTTCACAGAGGGTCAGGTGTTTCATCACTTTGGAATCAAATTTTGAGTTTTGGTCTAAGGAGGAGGATGATGTGGGGGGAATTGGGAAAAGTTTGATCAGGAGGGCAGGAAGTGATACTGTGCAGATCATTGTTAAAAGTAATCATTTATGACGATGATGATGGAGTCTCCAGTCAGGAACAGTGGAAGAGCCTCCGTCCTGAAGTCTGCACAGAGGAGTTCAGTCATATTTATTGAACACTTACTGTGTGCAGAGCACTGTTCTAAGCACTTGGGAGAGTACAACACAACCCTTTAACAAACACATTCCCTGCCAACAATGAGCTGACAGTCTCAAAGAGGAGACAGACATTAATATAAATAAATTACAACTATACACATAAGTGCTGAACTTCTGGATGGGGCAGGCATGAGTAAAGGAAGCAAATCAGGGCCACACAGAAGGGAGTAGGAGAAGAGGAAATGAGGGCTTAGTCTGGGTCTTTTGGAGATGTGTCTTCAACAAGATTCAATCCATCACTAAATCCTGTCAGTCCCACCTTCACAGCATTGCCAGAATCCGCCCTTTCCTCTCCATCCAAACTGCTGTCACGTTAATACAATCACTCATCCTATCCTGCCTGTTTTACTACATCAGTCTCCTTGCTGACTGCCCAGCCTCCTGCCTCTCCCCACTCCAGTCCATACTTCACTCTGCTACTAGGATCATTTTTCTACAAAACCATTTAGGATGTCACCCCACTCCTCAGAAAACTCCAGTGGTTGCCAATCCACCTCCACATCAAACAAAACTCATCACCATTGACTTTAAAGCAGTCCACCACCTTGCCTTCTCCTACCTCACCTTGCTACTCTCCTTTTGCAATCCAGCCCGCACAATTCGCTTCTCTAATGCTAACCTTCTCACCATGCCTTGATGTTGCCCGTCTCACCGCCGAGCCCTGCCTCTGGCCTGGAATGCCTGCCCTCCTCAAATCTGACAGATACTTGCTCTCCCCCCCTTTAAAGACTTATTGAAGGCACATCTCCTTCAAGAGGCCTTCCCAGACTGAGCCCCACCTTTCCTCTTCTCCTATTCCCTTCTGCATCACCCTGACTTGCTCCCTTTGTTCTTCCCCCATCCCCATCGCACTTATGTACGATCTGTAATTTATTTATTTATATTGATAAATCATTTCCCGTTCCTTCCCCGCGAGACTGTAAGCTCCTTGTGTGAAGGAAATGTGTATGTTTATTGTTGTATTGTATTCTCCCAACCACTTAGGACAGTCCTCTGCACACAGTAAGCGCTCAATCAGTATGATTGAATGAATGAATGAATAAGGCTTTGTAGGTGGGAAGAGTAATTGTTTGTCAGATTTGAAAAGGAAGAGTGTTCCAAGCCAGAGCCATGACACGGGCAGAGAACAGTGGTGAGTTAGATGTGATCGAGTAGTAAACAATGGTTGATTTTAAAGCTAGTGGCTAACATAGCGCCACTTAGATTATTTTGTCCCTTCCAGTCATGTTCCGTTAGGCACCTAGTGAAATGAGGGAGCAGGTGGGGAGGGATGCAACACACTGCCAAATGCATCTGTGGTCTTTTCCCATGTTAGTCAGCTTTAGGTAGAACTGAGACTAGAACCCAGGTCCCTTAATTCTTAAATGGTGCATTCTAGAATAGAGAAATTAAGTGACTTGCCTAAGGTCACACAGCAGTCAAGTGGCAGAGTTGGAATTAGAACCCGCGTCCTTCTGATCCCCAGGGCCATGCTCTATCCATTAGGCCACACTGCTTATCACTTGAGGGCTTTGGTTCTGAACAGGCTGTGTTTTGCCTCAGAGGAATCAGGCTGGAGTCTATCCATGTCCCTCCCCTTCAACTGCAAATCAAAAAGAAATAAAGAAAAGGAGCAATATATGGCAAATGAAGATCTCCTTGATTATGCTCCGGGGAAAATGCTGGTTGAATTGCCTGAGTGCTGCTGATATTGAACCACTAGACCCTCCGATGCTGTCTCCAACCTGCTGGTTATCTCTCCAGATGCTTCTAGGGGAGCTATTGCACTTTCGTCCAGGCTGTCTTCCCAGGAGGTATCAGTGGCCCCATTTGAGAGATGAGGAGACTGAGGCCTGGGGTGGCAGAACTAAAATGTTTGAGAAGCACAAATCAGAACCTGCTCTCTCTTTTCACTGACATTTAGGTGAATTTAGCCTGATCAAAAGCCAGGATTCCCTATAATAATAGGGCTCTGGGGAAGTTCCATGTACACTACTTGAAACATCAAGGAAATGGAGATTCATTCTACTCTAGCAACAGTTCAGAGGCTGGTATTCCTGTATACTTGTCACAGAACCAGAATCATAATAATAATTATTAATAATACAGTAAGTATAGAGGTGCAGCATGGCCTAGTGGAAAGAGTCTCTGGGAGTCTGAGCACTTGGATTCTAATCCCACCTCCACCGTGGGCCTGCTGGGTGACCTTGGACAAGTCACAACTTCTCTGTGCCTCAGTTACCTCATCTATACAGTGAGGATTCAATACCTGTTCGCCATCCCACTTAAGATTGTGAACCCTATTTAGGATAAGGACTGTATCTGACCTGATTGTCTTGTATCTTCCCCAGGATTTAAAACTGTGCTCGGCACATAGTAAGCACTTAACAAATACCACCCTTGATTATCAACTGTTATTTGTAGTAGTATTTTGAAATCCCAATAACTTTAATTCATTCATATAAATATGTATTTATTTGCAGAGCACTGTACTAAACACTTGGGAAGTACAAGTCGGTAACAGAGACGGTCCCTACCCAACAGCGGGCTCACAGTCTGGAAGAGGGAGACAAACAGCAAAACAAAACATGTAGACAGGTGTCAAAATCGTCAGAACAAATAGAATTATGGCTATATGCACATCATTAACAAAATAGAATGTAAATGTACTGGACTAATGCCCACATTGTTGTTATGGCTGAACACCAGATTAAGCCAGAGTAATCTGAGTATTAGAGAAGCAGTGTTGTCTAGTGGATAGAACATGGGCCTGAAAGCCAGAAGGCCTTGGGTTCTAATCCTGACTCCACCACTTGTCTGCTGTTTGACCTCAGGCACATCACTTAACTTCTTTGTGCCTCAGTTACTTTGTCTGTAAAATGGGGATTAAGCCTGTGAGCCGTATGTGGGACAGGGACTGTATTCAACCTGATTAATTTGTATTTAGCCCGGTACTTAGTAGAGTGCCTAGCACATAGTAAGAGCTTAACAAATACCATAAAACAAATACAGTTAGAATTGTGGGAAGCAGCATGGCTTAGTGGATAGAGCATGGGCCTGGGAGTAAGAAGGACCTGGGTTCTAATCCCAGCTCTGCCATTTGTCTGCTATGTGACTGTGGGCAAGTCACTTTACTTCTCTGGACCTCAGTTACCTAATCTATAAAATGGAAGTTAAGAGTGTGAGTCCCATGTGGGACAGAGACCGTGTCCAACCTGATTGTCTTGTATCTGTCCCAACGCTTAGAACAACACTGGGCACATTGTAAGTACTTAAGTACCATTATCTTCATCATTAGAAATAAACTGATCAAAATAAGGACAATGAAGAGCTCCTTGGATCTATATAAAACTCTTCTTCTGAAATCCACATGGCCTGTTTTGGAGGGATCCAAAGGGACTCCATCCAGATGCTAAATCTATGCTTCTTGCAGGATCCAAGAAAGCGACACCCTGGATAAAACGTTCAGTAAAAGCTCTCTCCTCACATTCTCAAAATCTTGTCTTCTCCAACCTGTTGTTGCCCCCTCCCTCAGTTGCTCTCCATCTTAGATGAATCAATGGAATTTATTGAGCATTTAGTGTGTGCAGTGCATCATACTAAGCGCTCGGGAGAGTACAGTACAACAGAGTTGGTTCATACATTCCCTGCCTGCCCACTCGGAGTTCACAGTCCTAATCAGATGGCAGCAGATTGCTAAGCCTGGATGAAGTTCATTCAAGGGTCTCAGAAGGTGAAAGTGGTTGGTTCTCAATCAATGGAGAGTATTTATGGAGCACCTACTCTATGTAGACTACTAAGCGCTCAGGAGAGTATGATAGGTATGACTCATGCCCTCAAGGAGCTTACAGTCTAGCAGGGGAGACAGACACAAAAATATATTACAGGTAGAGGAATGCAAAAGAGTTAAAGATGTGATTGTAAGTGCTACTGGTGGGTGAGGGGAGTGAGAACCCAAGTGCTTAGGTGATGCAGAGGTGCTGGAGTGTCAGTGGGGGAAGTAGGCAGTATGGCCTAGTGGATAAAGCATGGGTCTGGGAATCAGAAGGACTTGAGTTCTAATCTCAGCTCTACCATGTGTCTCCTGTGTGACCGTGGGCGAGTCCCTTACCTTCTCTGTGCCTCAGTTACCTCAACTGTAAAATAGGGATTAAGATTTGAGCCCCATGTGGGACATGAACTGTGTCCAACCTGATTATCTTCAATCTACCCCAGCACTTAGTGCAGTGCTTGGCATATTGTAAGCATTTAACAAATACCGTTAAAAAAGGAATAGGATGGGAGATGAGGTTAACCAAGGAAGGCCTCTTAGGGGAGGTATGAGTTCAGAAGGGCCTTGAGGATGGGGGAGAGCAATGGTCTGTCTCACATGACGAAGGTGGGCGTGCCAGGCAAGAAGGAGGGCGTGAGAAGGAGGTAATGGCAAGAGACAAGAACGAGGCCTACTGAGCAGGTCTCTGTTCATATACCTTCCACCACCGACAGCTGATCAGAGATCTGCTGTTCTGGTTTCCGAGGCCAACCTGAGAAGCACGGGTGCACCTGGAATCGTAAGAGCCAGAGCTGCGGGTGCATCTGGAGTGGTGAGAGCCAGAGCTGTGTGAGGGCGGGGTCTATGCCCCGCCTCCTCTTCCACCTTCAGGCTGCTGGCAGGGCAACGGAGCAGGCTGGAAGCCAGAACACTGTTTTTTTCTGACGGCTCTCGGGAAAGACCTAGCCAAGGACACCCGCGCTGGGGCACTCGGTTGCTGGGACCCAGATACAGGCTCTGGCCTCCAGAACAGGGGCTTCTTTGGTGGGGCTGGGGGAGGGGGCGCAGAAATTGCCAATTAAATCCAAATTGGTTTGGGAACAATTGCTCCTCCGCCTGCCCTCTAATCCCCAAATCCATGATCCATCTTGCAAATCCCCACCAGCCCCCAAGTGAGCTTTTCAAAGTGGTAAGAGCAGTCACAAATCAGAGCACCCCCCGCCCCCGCCAGCCGGGGAAGGCAGCGAGTGAGCGAGGCCGGGGATGCCTGGAGGTTGGCCAGGCCTGCTGAGGGGTCTTCCTGCCATCACACAGCATGCTTTTTCTTGGTTCACCGCATCCCACTGTGGCAATGATTGGACTGCTCATTATCCAGTCACCCCCGAGAGAGCTGGTAATTCCAATTTCCCTCCCGTTTGCCCTGAGTTTCTAACTCGCTGACCTGTTTCTCTTCTCTTCCCGCTTCCCCCACCGCCTCATCCTTCTCCTCTGCCACCAGGCGATCATTTTCATGCACTGGCTGCTGACAACATGGTGAGTGATCTCGTGAAAGTGGGGCCACAGGTGAGAACGGAAAGGGTTGGACTTTGCTGGGCCTTCTAACTTGGATGGAGGGAAGAATCTCCCCCCCTCCTCACTTCCCCAAAGTGGGGCTGGCTGGGTTCAGTGGGACTCAGATGAATTCTTTTGGGAGAAGACTTGTTATCCTTCAGGAGCTGAATGATTCCCAGATGCCTATGGAATTGGCGCTTTCTTGCCTTTGTGGAGTTTAAGACTTTCCAGCTCAGCAACAAAGGGAAGGCAGTTCAGCATACGGTCCCTCTAGATTATCTCCTTGGTTGATTATCCATAGCAAATTTCTGAGTCCAGAGCTCCTCCAGGCATATCAGTGCCAGGCAAATCAGCCTCTCCAGGCAGGAACCTCATTCTGCCATCCCTTTGTCAGCCAAGCTTCCTGCCCACCCCAGTTTTGAGTTATACACCATTTTGGGTTCTCTGCATTTCTGATCCCTTCTGTTACAATAAATAGTTGGAAGTCGCCAGTGTTCAGATCCAAGTTCAAGATGTACACATGTATCCAGGAAGAGAAATGCACTGGTCAGATTTGATATGGGTGTGCCCAGGGCCCTAAGGGGAAGCAGCGTGGCTCAGTGGAAAGAGCCCGGGCTTGGGAGTCAGAGGTCATGGGTTCGAATCTCGGCTCTGCCACATGTCTGCTGTGTGACCTTGGGCAAGTCACTTAACTTCTCTGAGCCTCAGTTCCCTCATCTGTAAAAAATGGGGATTAAGACTGTGAGCCCCACATGGTACAACCTGATCACCTTGTATCCCCCCCAGCGCTTAGAACAGTGCTTTGCACATAGTAAGCGCTTAACAAATGCCATTATTACATTAAGGGGCCCTAACCCAGGATTATTTGTAAGAAGTAGGCTCAGCTGTTTACCCAAAGTGCTGAGGTTCCACATTCTCTTGGGATAGCAGCGACCCTTATGTGCTCCGGTCTGGAGCCTGGGGGCGGGGAAGGGAAGGAATTTTCAAAACTCCACACCCTATGACCTGTCTGTATGGATTCAGGAATGACTTGTGTCTCCTTTCATCAGGGGCTGCTTGGCTTTTTCATTCCCCACCTCCTATGCCTGGAGCAACTTTACTGTCTTGGCCCTGGGTGTGTGGGCTGTCGCTCAGAGAGATTCTATCGACGCTATCATCATGGTGAGTCTTAACTGGGAACAGGGGCGGGGGCCCAGCCTGAAACAGACCCCAGGCCTCCCGCTGCTTTCCTTACTGCTTTTTATAGAGCCAGAGAAGAACCCTGCTGTGTGACCTTGGGCAAGTGCGGTCTTCTCAGTGTCTCAGGTTTCTCATCTTTAAATGACAGCAAAATGACCGTTCTCCCCTGCAACCATTTGACTGTAATCATCATGTGGGACGGGGGGGGGGGGGCTGTGGTTGATCTGATGCTCTTGAATCTACCTCAGTGCTTAGCAGTGCTTGCCATAGAGCGCTTAACAACTACCAAATTTTTTGGTGTTATTTTTATTTATTAACTGTCCTCATCATACAAAATGTAATGTAGACTTGGTATTTCTTTTAAAAGGTTATCCACCTGGGGACATTCTTACTAGTTGTTGTTTTTCATGCTAGGCACAGGACTAAACACTGCAGTACATACAACTTAGTCATTCATTCAATCGTATTTATTGAGTGCTTACTGTGTGCAGAGCACTGTACAAAGCGCTTGGGAAGTACAAGTTGGCAACATATAGAGACGGTCCCTACCCAACAGCGGGCTCACAGTCTAGAAGGGGGAGACAGACAACAAAACAAAACATATTAACAAAATAAATAGAATAAATATGTACAAATAAAATAAATAAATAAATAAATAGAGTAATAAATATGTACAAGCATATATACATATATACAGGTGCTGTGGGGAGGGGAAGGAGGTAAGGTGGGGGGGATGGATGGGGGGGGGAGGGGGAGAGGAAGGAGGGGGCTCAGTCTGGGAAGGCCTCCTGGAGGAGGTGAGCTCTCAGTAGGGCTTTGAAGGAAGGAAGAGAGCTAGCTTGGCGGATGTGTGGAGGGAGGGTATTTCAGGCCAGGGGGATGACGTGGGCTGGGGGTCGACGGCAGGACAGGCGAGAACGAGGCACAGTGAGGAGATTAATGGCAGAGGAGCGGAGGGTGCAGGCTGGGCTGTAGAAGGAGAGAAGGGAGGTGAGGTAGGAGGCGGCGAGGTGATGGAGAGCCTTGAAGCCGAGGGTGAGGAGTTTTTGCTTGATAGGGCGGACACAGTCCATATCGCACATGGGGCTCACAGGCTTAATCCCCATTTTACAGATGAGGTAACTGAGGCACTGAGAAATTAAGTGGCTTGCCCAAGGTCACAGAGCAGACAAGTGGCAGAGCCAGGATTAGGACCCAGATCCATTTTACTCCCAGGCCCATGCTCTATCCACTAGGCCACACTATTTCTCAGTTTACCTGCCCTTACCCTCAGTAGGAAAATGGATGCCAAGAACATTTATTTACTCATCTTATTCACATGTGACTTGCCCTAGGAGAATTGCCCTCTCCTCACTTCCTTTCCCTGCAGCTTGGAGGAGGGACAACTAAAGCCCTCTGGGTAGTCTCTACTGGGGTAACCCAGAGAAGGGAACAAGGTCCTCTTCAGACCTCTAGGGGTGAAAGTTGCAATATTTGCTTTGGGTGGATCCTTTCCTAAATGGTTTCTGTCATCAGGAGGGCAGTTCAGGAATAGACCCTGAGGAGAAGAACTGAAGCTCACTTTCTCACTGGGCCTCCTTCCATTGTAACTTAGTGGAAAGAGCAAAGGCCTGAGAGTCAGAAGGACTCACTGTGCCTCGTTCTTGCCTTTTCCGCCATCGACCCCCAGCCCACGTCCTCCCCCTGGCCTGGAATGCCCTCCCTCCGCACATTCGCCAAGCTAGCTCTTTTCCTCCCTTCAAAGCCCTACTGAGAGCTCACCTCCTCCAGGAGGCCTTCCCAGACTGAGCCCCCTCCTTCCTCTCTCCCTCCTCCCACTCCCCGTCCCCCTGCCTTACATCCTTCCCCTCCCCACAGCACCTGTATATATGTATATATGTTTGTACATATTTATTACTCTATTTTACTTGTACATATTTATTCTATTTATTTTATTTTGTTAATATGTTTTGTTTTGTTGTCTGTCTCCCCCTTCTAGACTGTGAGCCTGCTGTTGGGTAGGGACCGTCTCTATATGTTGCCAACTTGTACTTCCCAAGCGCTTAGTACAGTGCTCTGCACACAGTAAGCGCTCAATAAATACGATTGAATGAATGAATGACCTGGGTTCTAATCCCAGCTGCGCCACATGTCTGCTGTGTGACCTTGGGCAACTCACTTCACTTCCCTGGGCTTCAGTTATCTCATCTGTAAAATGGGGATTAAGACTATGGGGGACAGGGACTGTGTCCAACCTAATTAACTTGTATATACCCCAGTGATTAGAACAGGGCTTGGCACATTGTATGTGCTTAACAAGTATGATCATTATTATGTTAGTTGCTTCTCCCAAATCCTGACTCACACCTCTCTTTCTGCTTGGGTCTCCCTCCAAATCAGTTAGTCAGCGGTATTTATTGAGTACTTCTACCCTAGCAGTTCCTTGAGGGCAGGATGTTTGTCCTGCCCTGCGCCTGGGGATTCAGCCTGCTGTATCCCCAAGCACTCTCCCTTAAAGCCAGAGGAAGTTGTGCACTGGCTTGAGGACCCCCCCCCCCCCCCCGCCTGCCCACAGGCCCCACCATCAGCCCTTGCCCACCCCCAGAAAAGTCTGGCTTTGTATTTCAGTTTCTCGGAGGGTTGGCGATCACGCTTTTCTTGGACATCATTCACATCAGCATTTTCTACCCCCGGGATGCTGCCCAGCTGACTGACACGATGCGCTTTAGCACAGGGATGGCCATCTTCAGCCTCCTCCTCAAGCCCTTGTCCTGCTTGTTTGTCTACCACATGTACCGGGAGCGTGGAGGAGAACTGGTCCTCAATATCGGTGAGGAGGGGCACCCCTTGCTGTCCGGCCGGGGGGGTGGAGGGTGCAGGGTGGAGTCTTTGGCTTCTCCTATTGGCCCTGTCATCATTATTGCCCTCATTGGTATTTACTGAGAGCTCACGGTTTGCAGAGCACTTGTAATAAGCGCTTGGGAGAGCACAGTAAAACAGAGTTGGTAGACACATCCCCTGCCCACAACGAGCTCATAGTCTAGCTCCCGGCTCTCGACTGTCCACCGCTGCTGCTCCTCTTGCTTCTCCATTGACCATCTCCATTTCTCCTCAAAGCCTCTCTGCTCACCAGAGGCTGGTCTGTGGGAATGCCAGCCTCCAAACTGCCTGTCTCTTCCCCACCTGCCCTCTGGCTGCTACCCTACCCCGCCCCCAGCTATCTTGCTGGGTGGAGAAAGAGGGGACCTAGTGGGGGAGAGCAGGGACCCAGAGGATGTCCACCTACGGCCAGCACCTGGGTAGTGTTCCCCCAGAGGTGCCAGGTGAACGATGCTTTCAAATTGAACTATGGATCCCTTGGCCCCTGATTGTCAGGACTAACTTGACAACAGACCTGAAAAGGTCTCCCAAAGGGTGACATGGCTTCTCCCTCCGAGGGCCTGTGCTTTCAAAGCCCTCCCACTATCCCTTCTCCCAGAATTAAGTAGATCACCCTAGAGTCCCTCAGAAAGGGTTGTTCTGCTGCTTTGTGGAGGGGATTGGGGTGTCTCCCGTTAGGCCTGAGCCCAGAGGGGAGATGTTGATTGGAAGGGGCCTTACTGGAACATTGATCCTGCCTGAGCCCTGGGCTCTGCTGAGGGTGGAAGGGCGGGACCCGCAGCAGGCACAGATCCAGATGGTAGAATGGGCTTCTTTAGAACAAGACTTGTCTGGGGAGGGAGGCCCAGGAGTGCCTTCAGTGCCCAGCCTGACCCTGAAGCTGATCCTGAAGCTTCACCCTGAAAGCAAGGTTGAACACCTTGCTTTCCTTCCCATGTGCAGCTTTGCTTCATCTGCCCCCTTCCCCTTCTCCCTGCTGCTGGTCCACCTGAGAAGGAGCCACCTAATTAAATTTCAGCTGTCCCTGCTGTTCTGTTCTTCAGCTTTCTTTCCCCCGGGAGGCCAGGGCTGGGAAGAGGCAGCAAGTCTCACCTGTGGAGATGACCCCCTGCATGGCCCATTTCCTGGGTCAGGTTGGACAAGGCCGGCTAGAGGCCCTAACCCCCCGCCTCTCTGTGCAGGTTTCTTAGGCCCTGCTCAGGACCATGGCGCATACCAGCCGATTGATCCCCAGGACTCCTCCTCCTCCTCCCCGCCATCGCACCCTTACGCCGACCTGGAGAGCAAGGCACCCCTGCGGTCTTACTGAGCTCCCTGCTCCTCACCATCGCACCCTACACGGACCTGGAGAGTGAGCCTCTGCTGCGGCCTTACTGAATTCCTGCCCGCATCACCGCCTGCGCTAAGCAGCTGTGAGCTGCAGTCATCCTACCCCATACTCTGCTTTCTCTCTACTGCACAAGACCCTTCCCCTGCCGGTCTCCCCCGGTCTCAGGCACCAGCCAGAGAGAGGAGACACCTTTGAGGTCACATTGATGCCTTGTAGGTCCACACACCACCAGGAGGACGAAACCTTTTTCCCTCCCTGTGCCAACATCAGTTCCCCAACACCCTAGGCCCATTTCCAGAAGCGTCTGTCCCATCTCCTTGGTCTGTCTCTGGCCTCTCCCAGGCCCTTCCTTCCAGGAAACACTGTCATGCTGCACTTTAGCCACAGGGAACCAAGTCTTCCCCCAACCAGGCTGAGCTAGGGGTTTTCTAGAGCCTCTGTGATCCTCTGGACGTTGTTCAATCATGGCTGCTCTGGAGAGGAAGACTGGAGTGGGGAGGGGATGGAAGAAGCTTGCTTTTTGCTGTTGTATTAGGCAGGTTTATGTTTGGGGCCTCAGGGGGAAGCAGAAAATCTGCCACCTCCCCCGTTCTCCCTCCCCCCTGCCCCCCCACCTCTGATTACTCCCCATCCACCAGTTGTAAATATTCAGTACCTGTGAAACACTGCCTTTGCCTTCCGGCAGAGAATTACAGCATTAAAGTTTCGGAAATAAAATTCCTGTGATTTCTCTATCTTGAAACCCAGCTCCAATCTCTTCGTTTAATAATAATAATAATGATATTTGTTAAGCACTTACTATGTGCCAAGCACTGTTCTAACCACTGGGGTAAATACAAGGTAATCAGGTTGTCCCACGTGGGGCTCAGTCTCAATCCCCATTTTACAGATGAGGCAACTGAGGCACAAAGAAGTGAAATGACTTGCCCAAGGTCACACAGCAGACAAGTGGTGGAGGCAGGATTAGAATCCCCAACCTCTGACTCCCAACCCATGCTCTCGCCACTAGGCCATGCTTCTAACTGTATTTGCTTCAGGGCTGGTGGGATTGACTTTATCTTATTTTTTGATGAATATACTAAAGGAGATTGGACATATCCCGTGTAAGTCTGAAGGGAGATAGTGCTTTTAGGGCTGCTTTTAACCCACCCTGAGAGTGTGTAATCATCACAAGTGATCCAGTGAGCCTACCCCAGCTTGGAAGTGGGAGGAGGAGCCAGAGGTGGAAGCCCCTCAACACAGGCTGGACACCCACTGCATGGCTTAGTGGAAAGACCATAGAAGTCAGGGGACCTGGGTTCTAATCCAGGTTCTGCCACTTGCCTGGTGTGTGACCTTGGGCAAGGCACTAAACTTTTCTCTCCCTCAGTTCCCTACTCTATGAAGTGGGGATTCAATACTCATGCTCTCTCGTACTTGGTGAGTCCCATGTGGGATAGAGATTGTCCTGACTAATTATCTTGTATCTTCTCCAGAGTTTACTACAGTGCTTGACACAAAAGTGCTTAAATTCAACTATTATTCCCCTGGCACCCCCTCTAGACTAGAGAAGCAGCGTGGCTCAAGGGAAAGAGCATGGGCTTGGGAATCAGAGGTCTTGGGTTCATATCCGGGCTCCGCCAATTGTCAGCTGTGTGAACTTGGGCCAGTCACTTAACTTCTTTGTGCCTCAATTACCTCATCTGTAAAATGGGGATCAAGACTGAGCCCCATGTGGTACAACCTGGTCACCTTGTATCCTCCCCAGCACTTAGAACAGTGCTTTGCACATAGTAAGTGATTAACAAATGCCACCATCATTATTATTGGACTGTAAGCTTGTTGAGGACAGGGAATGTCTGTTTATTGTTATATTGTACTCTCCCAAGCGCTTAGTATAGTGCTCTGCACTCAGTAAAGTGCTCAATAAATACAATTGAATAAATGAACCAGAAGCCTGGGCCTTTCTGCTGTCCAGTGCCACCAGGCCCCTGAGGGGGTGGCAAGTATAGCCTCTACCTCAGGAATGGTGCCCTCTCTGGGGAAGTCACGTGGCTCAGTGGAGAGAGCCCTGGCTTTGGAGTCAGAGGTCATGGGTTCAAATCTTGGCTCTGCCAATTGTCAGCTGTGTGACTTTGGGCACATCACTTAACTTCTCTGTGCCTCAGTTACCTCATCTGTAAAATGGGGATTAAGACTGTGAGCCCCACGTGGGACAACCTGATCACCTTGTAACCTCCCCAGCGCTTAGAACAGTGCTTTGCACATAGTAAGCGCTTAATAAATGCCATTAAAAAAAAGTCACTCCGAGGTGCTGCTGCTGCTGAAAGAGGTGTGTTCACAAGATGGGAGAGTTAGAGGTGAGGCAGAGGGGAAAGGAGAGGGTGTGGGTTGGGAAAAAGTTTCTTGCCTGTCCCTCTTTCCTATCCCCTCCCCTGGCCAGCTGGGACCATTGGAGGGGGTGTGGGAGGAGGAGGAAGTGCACGTCTGTGACTATGTGCAGAAGCAATGGCAGCAGCCTTTGTGGCTGGCCTGAAAAGGAGGAAAGTGGAGTTGGGAAAGAGGGGGCTCTCACGGGTGTAGGATGACCAAGTGGAGAAGCAACATGGCTTAATGGAAAGAGCATGGGCCTGGGAAAGGACCTGGATTTGAATTCTGGCTCTGCCAGTTGCTGTGTGACTTTGGACAAGTCACTTCAGTTCTCTGTACCTAGTTTCCTCAACTGTAAAATAGTTAAATCCCACTCCCTCCTACTTAGACTGTGAGCCCCACGTGGGGCAGAGATTGTGTCCACCCTAATAAACTTTTATCTACCCCAGTGCTTAGAACAGCACTTGATGTATAGTAAGTGGTTAATGAATACCGTAAAAAAAAACCCCAAATCTTGGGAAGGAAAGTTCAGACTTCCCAATTCCCCTCTTCCATCAATCAATTATTGAGCACTTACTGTGTGCAGAGCACTGTACTAAGCACTTGGGAGAGTACAATATAACAATATACCAGAGTTGGTAGACACATTCCCTCTCCACGATGAGCTTACAGTCTTGTCATATTTTTCAGCTCCAGGGTGGAAGACGGAGATGGTCATTACCCACATAGATTTCCAGCTGTGGGGGTGAAGCCATTGCTTGTGTCCCATAGCTTTAGGGGCAGGGCTCCCAGCCTTGTTCATCTCAGGTCCCTGACAGGACCCAAGAGTTTCTGAACAGCACTTCAAATGGAGAGCTGCCGCCCTTACCTCCATGTCCACCTTTGGGAGTTTCTCAGCAATGAGGAGAAGGGGTAGAGAACTGTATGATGTAGAGCCAACTACCTTCTCTGGGGAATTCTGGCATTTCTGACCCTATTCTAGACTGTGAGCCCATTGTTGGGTTGGGATTGTCTCTATTTGTTGCCAAATGTACTTCCCAAGCACTTAGTACAGTGCTCTGCACACAGTAAGTGCTCATAAATAGGATTGAATGAATATTCTTTTCCTACTTCTTCCTCCCTCTTCACAAGTTGTGCCTGGGTTCCTGAAATGTTGAGAGGGACAGGCAGATGGGCAGGGTTAGTCACTCTGGTCTTTCACCCAGTTTCTGAATTTAGACCCCAAAACCAAGGCAGCAATAATAATTATAATAATATAATTTTGATATTTGTTAAATGCTTACTATGCACCAGGCTCTTCACTAAGCACTGGGGTGAATCCAAGCAAATCAGGTTGGACACAGTCTCAATTCCACATGGGGCTCAGCTTTCAATCAATCAGTCATATTTATTGAGTGCTTACTATGTGCAGAGCACCATTCTAAGCACTTCAGAGAGTACAACATAATTAGCACAAATGTTCCCTGCCCGTAATGCGCTTACAATCTAAAGGGAAGACAGACATTAATATGAATAAATAATTTATAATATATAATTTAAAGTTATGCACATAAGTGCTGTGGGGTCACAGATTGAAGTGCATAGTCTTAATCACCATTTTACAAATGAGTTAACTGAGGCACAGAAAAGTCGTGACTTGCACATGGTCGCACAGGCGGATAAGTGACAGAGCCAGGATTAGAACGCAGGTCCTTCTGACTCCTAGGCCTATGCTGTATCCACTAGGCCGTGCTGCTTTTCCAGTATTGAAGGAAGGGAAGTGGCTGAGAAATCCAAAAGCAGAATGAAAATTGAGACAACAATGCTTCTTCCACCCCATTCATTTACTACTTCACTCCCTCTTATCTCCTAACCTGTCTGTCCTTCAAGGCCATCAGAGGACCATTTTGAAAATAGCTGTAGTGGTGTTGCGAGATTCTTCTGCCCAACAGAGAGTGACTGTGATTGAGTCAAATCAACTTACCCTAGAAAGGATGGGTACTTTTGCAGCCCCTGATATTTGCACAGGGCTGGTTACTCGTCTCACGAGCTGTCTCCCTCCCTGTTTCCTGGTGAGAGAGGTGGTTTTCAGTTGAGATAACAGAGAAGGAAAATGACCTACTCCGGGTCACACGGCATGTGAGGAGCCCAGCTGGATTAGAATCTCCAGCTCCACTTAGTTGCTTTAGCCACTGAGCTGCAGTTTTTTTTTTAGGGCTTTGAAGATTAGTTGGACTTGTCCTTTCAATAGCTCAATTAAGGAGTGGATTACCAGAATTCAGGCACGTGGACTTTCCAGAATGGGATGGTTAAATGGTGGCTGTAGTAAAGTGGTGGGGGCCCTAAAATGGAAGAGGAGAGGGCAAGCAGCTTCCAGATGAGGCTTGTGAGAGCACCTAGGGACTGATGGGAATCAGTTCTGGGTGGCACCCCAAAGATTGCAGAGATCCCTGAAATTGTAGCTTGGGGGCAAAATGTCACTTCTTAGACTTGAGCCTGCTGTTGGGTAGGGACCGTCTCTATATGTTGCCAACTTGTACTTCCCAAGTGCTTACTACAGTGCTCTGCACACAGTAAGCGTTCAATAAATATGATTGAATGAATGAATGAGCTCCATGTGGAACAGGGACTGTGTTCAACATGATTGTTATGCATCCAACCCATCACTTAGTACAATGCTTGGCACGTAGCAAGAGTTTAAAAATATCACAATTATTACTATTATTATGATTATTATTATCACTGTGGCCATTGTGAGTAACACCTAAGGAACCAACTCTGTTATACTCTTTCAAGTGCTTAGAACAGTGCTCTGCTCAATAAATACCATTAATTGATTGGAACCCCCTTAGAATGAAGCAAGATGCAAGGGGAAATCCAGTTAACTCTGCCCCTTTCACAGAATTCCCAACACTTAAACCAAAAAGGAAGAACCAGCACTGTGCTCTTACAGGACTGTTGCCTAAGATTGGTTTCTTAAGGTTTTAAATGATTTCCTGTTTCTTGGGCCACCTCCAGCAGAGGAGCAGAAGGGAAACTGGGGGTATTTCATTGAGGTGAATACAAAGCTGCCCATCTTACAGTATGGTAGGGTTCCAAGATGAGTCAGAATGCCCACCCTACCTCCTTCTCCTACCCACAGCACCTGTATATATGTTTGTACAGATTTATTACTCTATTTATTTTACCTGCACATATTTACTATTCTATTAATTTTGTTAGTGATGTGCATCTAGCTTTTATTCTATTTGTTCTGACGACTTGACACTTGTCCGCATGTTTTGTTTTGTTGTCTGTCTCCCCCTTCTAGACTGTGAGCCCGTTGTTGGGTAGGGACCATCTCTATATGTTGCCAACTTGTACTTCCCAAGCGCTTAGTACAGTGCTCTGCACACAGTAAGTGCACAATAAATACGATTGATTGAATGAATGAATGAATGAATGAACACCAGCCAGGGTCTGCGTGGTGCTCATTAGCAGGTCCAACAGGGGAAGCTCATTAAATCCCACTGATCCTATGCAAAGGGTAGCAACAGAGCTAAGGAAGAAGGAAAGACTAAGATGTGAAAAGAGAAGGGGTTTTCTCTGCATTGAGGGGTAGAAAATGCAGAGATGAAGGCTTTTTCCCTGGCTGTGATCAAATTGTAGGGAAGAGGATTCTTAAAACAGTCAGAAGAGAAGAGTTACCTGGGGTTTTACATATAAACCCTCCTCACAAATAAATGTTAGATTTATGCTTCCAGCCACCAGCCACACAAAAACCTGGAAGACTTATGTATGGTAGGTATCTGCTGAATTTTTGAGGGAAAGCAAATATTCCAAAACAACCCATTATTATTGGAGGATCTATAAAATGTGATTTGTGTAGGTCATTGATCATCATCATCATCAATCGTATTTATTGAGCGCTTACTGTGTGCAGAGCACTGTACTAAGCGCTTGGGAAGTCCAAGTTGGCAACATATAGAGACAGTCCCTACCCAGCAGTGGGCTCACAGTCTAAAAGGGGGAGACAGGGAACAAAACCAAACATACTAACAAAATAAAATAAATAGAATAGATATGTACAAGTAAAATAAATAAATAGAGTAATAAATATGTACAAACATATATACATATATACAGGTGCTGTGGGGAAGGGAAGGAGGTAAGATGGGGGGATGGAGAGGGGGACGAGGGGGAGAGGAAGGAAAGGGCTCAGTCTGGAAAGGCCTCCTGGAGGAGGTGAGCTCTCAGTATGGCCTTGAAGGGAGGAAGAGAGCTAGCTTGGCGGATGGGCAGAGGGCAGGCATTCCAGGCCCGGGGGATGACGTGGGCTGGGGGTTGATGGCAGGACAGGCGAGAACGAGGTACGGTGAAGAGATTAGCAGCAGAGGAGCGGAGGGTGTGGAGTGGGCTGTAGAAGGAGAGAAGGGAGGTGAGGTAGGAGGGGACGAGGTGATGGAGAGCCTTGAAGCCCAGGGTGAGGAGTTTCTGCCTGATGCGCAGATTGATTGGTAGCCACTGGAGATTTTTGAGGAGGGGAGTAATATGCTCAGAGCGTTTCTGGACAAAGATAATCCGGGCAGCAGCATGAAGTATGATTGAAGTGGGGAGAGACACGAGGATGGGAGATCAGAGAGAAGGCTGATTCAGTAGTCCAGATGGGATCAATCAATCAATCAATCGTATTTATTGAGCGCTTACTATGTGCAGAGCACTGTACTAAGCGCTTGGGAAGTACAAATTGGCAACATATAGAGACAGTCCCTACCCAACAGTGGGCTCACAGTCTAAAAGGGGGAGACAGAGAACAGAACCAAACATACCAACAAAATAAAATAAATAGGATAGAAATGTACAAGTAAGATAAATAAATAAATAAATAGAGTAATAAATATGTACAACCATATATACATATATACAGGTGCTGTGGGGAAGGGAAGGAGGTAAGATGGGGGGATGGAGAGGGGGACGAGGAGGAGAGGAAGGAAGGGGCTCAGTCTGGGAAGGCCTCCTGGAGGAGGTGAGCTCTCAGCAGGGCCTTGAAGGGAGGAAGAGAGCTAGCTTGGCGGAGGGGCAGAGGGAGGGCATTCCAGGCCCTGGGGATGACATGTGCCGGGGGTCGACGGCGGGAGAGGTGAGAACGAGGTACAGTGAGGAGATTAGCGGTGGAGGAGTGGAGGTTGCGGGCTGGGCAGTAGAAGGAGAGAAGGGAGGTGAGGTAGGAGGGGTCGAGGTGATGGAGAGCCTTGAAGCCCAGGGTGAGGAGTTTCTGCCTGATGCGCAGATTGATTGGTAGCCACTGGAGATTTTTGAGGAGGGGAGTAATATGCCCAGAGCGTTTCTGGACAAAGATAATCCGGGCAGCAGCATGAAGTATGGATTGAAGTGGAGAGAGACACGAGGATGGGAGATCAGAGAGAAGGCTGGTGCAGTAGTCCAGACGGGATAGGATGAGAGCTTGAATGAGCAGGGTAGCAGTTTGGATGGAGAGGAAAGGACGGATCTTGGCAATGTTGCGGAGCTGAGACCGGCAGGTTTTGGTGACGGCTTGGATGTGTGGGGTGAATGAGAGAGCGGAGTCGAGGATGACACCAAGGTTGCGGGCTTGTGAGACGGGAAGGATGGTAGTGCCGTCAACAGAGATGGGAAAGTCAGGGAGAGGACAAGGTTTGGGAGGGAAGACAAGGAGCTCAGTCTTCGACATGTTGAGCTTTAGGTGGCGGGCGGACATCCAGATGGAGATGTCCTGAAGGCAGGAGGAGATGCGAGCCTGGAGGGAGGGGGAGAGAGCAGGGGCAGAGATGTAGATCTGGGTGTCATCAGCGTAGAGATGATGAGAGCTTGAAAGAGCAGGGTAGCAGTATGGATGGAGAGGAAAGGGCGGATCTTGGCAATGTTGCGGAGCTGAGACCGGCAGGTTTTGGTGACGGCTTGGATGTGAGGGGTGAATGAGAGAGCGGAGTCGAGGATGACACCAAGGTTGCGGGCTTGTGAGACGGGAAGGATGGTAGTGCCGTCAACAGAGATGGGAAAGTCAGGGAGAGGACAGGGTTTGGGAGGGAAGACAAGGAGTTCAGTCTTCAACATGTTGAGCTTTAGGTGGCGGGCAGACATCCAGATGGAGATGTCCTGAAGGCAGGAGGAGATGTGAGCCTGGTATAGTGCTCTGCACACAGTAAGTGCTCAATAAATATGACTGACAATGAATGAATGAATGAATTCTCCACAATCCCTCCTGATGCTCTTTGTCCATCTCTGACCACTGCTTGCGCCTGGTACTGTCCTCACAATCTCTTCCAACATTCTGCCCACCACTGGCCTCTGATATTCTCCCCACAATTCCTCCTATCACGCCCCCTGTACTGCTCCAGGCCACGCCCCATGTAATAATAATAATAATGATGGCATTTGTTAAGCACTTACTATGTGCAAAGCACTGTTCTAAGCGCTGGGGAGGGTACAAGGTGAGCAGGTTGTCCCATGTGGGGCTCACAATCTTAATCCCCATTTTCCAGATGAGGTAACTGAGGCCCAGAGAAGTTTAAGTGACTTGCCCAAAATCACCCAGCTGACAATTGGCAGAGCTGGAATTTGAACCCATGATCTCTGAATCCAAAGCCCGGGCTCTTTCCAGTGAGCCACACTGCTTCTCAAAATGATGATGGCATTTATTCACTCATTCAATCGTATTTATTGAGCACTTACTGTGTGCAGAGCGCTTGGAAAGTACAAGTCGGCAACATATAGAGACTGTCCTTTTTTTGATGGCATTTATTAAGTGCTTACTATGTGTGAAGCACTGTTCTAAGCAATGGAGAAGTTACAAGGTGAACAGGTTGTCCTACGGGGAGCTCACAGTCTTAATCTCCATTTTACAGATGGGGTACCTGAGGCACAGAGAAGTTAAGTGACTTGCCCAAAGTCACACAGCTGGAAATTGTCGGATCCGAGATTTGAACCTACGACCTCTGACTCAAAAGCCCGTGCTCTTTCCACTGAGCCACGCTGCTTCCCAACAACGGGCTAACAGTCTAGAATTTATTAAGCGTTTACTATGTGCAAAGCACTGTTCTAAGTGCTGGGGAGGTTACAGGGTGATCAGGTTGTCCCACGGCGTGCTCACAGTCTTCATCCCCATTTTACAGATGAGGTCATGAAGTGACTTGCCCAAAGTCACACCAGCTGACAATTGGCGGAGGCGGGATTCGAACCCTTGACCTCTGACTCCAAAGCCCGGGCTCTTTCCACTGAGCCACGCTGCTTCTGTACCGGTTCAGGGCACGCTCCAGGCCCCGCCCCCGCTTAGAGGCCGCGATCGGTGCCCGTTCTGAGCGGGTGAGAGGCGATGAAACGGTAGCTCTGGGGAGCAGGACCCATTGCCCACCCGCCCAGCCGACAGGAGGGTGGGAAGGCTGCTGTGTGAGGGACGCTCAGCTCCCTAACGGAAAAGCCCCCGGAGGACCTTGGGGGGAAGATTTGTACTTCCCAAGCGTTTAGTACAGTGCTGTGCACACAGTAAGTGCTCAATAAATACGGTTGAATGAAGGAATGGATGAAAAATCAGAGCGGGAGAGGGGACAGGATCTAGGACTGCCAAGGCTGCTGCCGGGAGGGACGGGAGAGGACCCTGGACAGAGACCCAGACTGGCAGAGGTACCATGGCCTAGTGGAAAGAGCACGGGGTTGGGATTCAGAGGACCTGGGTTTTAATCCTGCCTCTGCCACCTGTTTGCTATGATGATGGTGATGGTATTTGTTAAGCACTTACTATGTGCCAAGCGCTGTTCTAAGGACTGGGGTGGATACAAGGTAACCAGGTTGTCCCACTTGGGGCTCACAGTCTTAATCTCCATTTTACAGATGAGGGAACTGAAGCACAGAGAAGTTAAGTGAATTGCCCAAAGTCACACAGCTAGTAAGTGGCAGAGCGGGGATTAGAACCCGTGACCTCTGATTCCCAAGTCCGTGCCCTTTCCACTAAATCATGCTGCTTCTCTGCTGTTTGATCTTGGGCAAGTCTCTGTGTCTCAATTTCCTCATCTATGAAAATGGAGATTCAGTATTTGTTCTCCTGCCCCCTTAGGCTGTGAGCCCCATCTGGGACAGGGATTGATCTGATCTGATAATTCTGTATCTACCCCTGCCTCTGCCACTTGTCTGCTGTGTGACCTTGTGCAAGTCATTTAACTTCTCTGTGCTTCAGTTACCTCATCTTTCATTCATTCAATCATATTTATTGAGTGCTTACTGTGTGCAGAGCACTGTACTTCATCTGTAAAATGGGGATTAATACTGTGAGCCCCATGTGGGACAGGGACTGTGTCCAACCTGGTTTGGGTAGGGACTGTCTCTATATGTTGCCAACTTGTACTTCCCAAGTGCTTAGTACAGTGCTCTGCACACAGTAAGAGCTCAATAAATACGATTGATTGATCTACCCCCCAGTTCTTAGAACAGTCCTTAGCACTTAATGAATACCATAATTATTCATTATTATTGTTACCCTGTGCTTAGCATGATGCTTGGCACATTATAAGCACATTATAAGTACTTAACACACACTGCAATTGTAAGTAATAAATGGTATACCGTACCCTGATTGGGTACCCTCAAACCCCCGGTGGGGTCAGAGAGGGGCCAAGATGTGGGCCATTGTGTGGATGGGGTCCAGAATCCTGCTGGCCTGGGAAGCTATTCAGTTTTGCTAGGCAACTGGATATGATGGAAGGGGATATCAGACTCTTAAAATCAATCAATAGTAATTTATCAAGCACCTCCTCCTGCATTTAGAGCATAGTACTAAGTACTAGGGAGAGGCCAGTAGAAGTAATTGCCCTCTAGGAGATCTCTTTTTAAAAATGGTGTTTACTAAGCATTTACTGTGTGCCAGGCACTGTATTAAGCACGGGGGTAGATCCAAGATAATCAGGTTGGACACAGCCCCTGTCCCACATGGGGTTCACAATCAGTCCTCATTTTACAGATGAGGTAACAGGCACAGAAAAACTAAATGACTTGCCCAAGGTCACAAAGACAAGTGGCAGGTCTGGGATTAGAACCCACTAATGGATGGAGTCGGATGGAGTTTTCCATCTAACAGGGGAGCGAGCAGGCACAAAATTATTTACAGTTAGTACAACTGGCTAGAACAAGAGAAGGAAGATGGATAAATAAAATAATAGAGTATGTCAATTGGTATGCACACAATGCTGAGGAAGACTGAATGCATAAGTGCTGAGGAAGTTCCCACTGGACTGCTCTGCACTGTTCCTCCAAACCCTGCCTCGGCACCTGAAACTATTGTAATAGTCCCTCCTGTGGACTAGCATGGGAAAGGGGAAAAGTATATCTAGGATCCACCTCCTCCTCTCCATCCAAATGGCTACCTCTTTGGGCCAAGCTCTTGTCTTCTGTCTGGCTTGGCTTCTGCATCAGCTTCCTCACTGGTCTCCCTGCCTTCAGTCTCTCTCCTCTCCAGTATATACTTGTCTGCTGACTGGATCACTTTTTTCAAAAGTCTTCAATGGTTGTCCATTCTTTCTTCAACAATCAGAAACTCCAGTCCCTTAGCTTTAAGGCATTCAAGTCGGCTCTGTCCTTCCTATACCCCAGCTCCACACTTTGTTCTTCTCAAGCTAAACTCTGAAACTCCTCCTCATCTCTCCAACTGTCAACCCTTGCCTTCTCCTTTCGAATCCTAAAGACATTAGGTTTCCCTACCTTCAAAGTCCTTCTGGAATTACATCTTCTCAATTGGGCAATCCCTATTGAATTTATAATCTCCCAATATTATAGCCCTCCCTACCTCCAACTACCTCTTCATAACTTCTGTGCTACCTATGCACTTTGTGGATTCACAACTCCTCATAGCACTTACACTTATATACGTGTATATATTTTATATATCTTATTACTCAAGCACTAACTCATGCATACCCACCTCTCCTTCTTCCTTCTGTCTGTAAATTATTTTAGTGTTTGTCTCTGGGACTCTTTGTTCTCTCCCAATTACTTTGTACCCTTGATAAGTAGCATTGTTGGACGTCGTTCTGGATTCTTTTTTCTGCTGACTTGCAAGTGTCCCCGGCCAATCAAGGTATGGGAGCAGCGAGCCGCAGTCTGCCGTTCTGCCATTCCTTGGGCCTGGCCAACTCCGTGTTGGGAGGCAGATGATAATTTACAGCTGGAGCGGTGAGTGAGGACTCCTGGGTTCTCCTGAATTCACTGGATGAGGGAAGCTCAAATGAGCAACCAGTAGAGAAGCGGAGTCAGAGGCTTGACCCCTGGCTCACATCCTCCCCCTGGCCAGGAATGCCCTCCCTCCACAGATCCACCAAGCTAGCTCTCTTCCTCCCTTCAAAGCCCTACTGAGAGCTCACCTCCTCCAGGAGGCCATCTCAGACTGAGCCCCCTTTTTCCTGTCCTCCTCCCCATCCCCCCTGCCCTACCTCCTTCCCCTCCCCACAGCACCTGTATGTATGTTTGAACAGATTTATTACTCTATTTATTTTACTTGTACATATTTACTATTCTATTTATTTTGTTAATGATGTGCATCTAGCTTTATTTCTATTTATTCTGATGACTTGACACCTGTCCACATGTTTTGTTTTGTTATCTGTCTCTCCCTTCTAGACTGTAAGCCCATTGTTGGGTAGGGAGCATCTCTCTATGTTGCCAACTTGTACTTCCCAAGTGCTTAGTACAGTGCTCTGCACACAGTAAACACTCAATAAATATGATTGAATGAATGAATGAATGATGGAAAATGCCCCAGATGAGCCCCCAAATAAGTCAGTCTATCAAGTGAATGTGTAGAAATCAGGATAGTGGGATGGGTTCAGTGGCAAGACTTACGCACCCAGTTTCCACCATCGACAGCACCATTTCTACAGGTGCAAAGACACTGAGCCCCCGTGGGCATGGTAGAATCCCCTTTAACATTAGGTTGGAGCCAAATGTTAGACTTTCCCTGTGGATTCAGATACATTTTTCTTCAAAAAATGGAATTTCCCTTTGCAGAGCCACTGTAAGCAGAAAATAAATAAGCAGTAGGTCCTCTTGTATATTTCTCTCTATCCACGGCACTTATGTATGTATGTGTATTCAGCTGTATATTCAATTTTTCATTCTGATGTTTCATCTTGAGATATTCATTCAGCTTTCTATCTGCTGCTTGTTCTTTCTACTGCTCCCATGATTTAGAAATAATTCTGTTGATCTCCCCTATTAGACTCCTTCCCCCTTGTGGGCAGGGAATATAATCTTCCTTTTCTACTGTACTTTTCGAAGCACTTGGTATACAGTGCATTTCCACTCAAAATACTACTAAATAGCGATTTTTGGAGGTGATGCAAAATGGAGACATCCGTGTTTTTTTTTTAAATAGCTTGAAGAGGATGTTATTTTGAAAGAACCTAAGATTTAAATCTAAAATACAATGGATTTTCTCTTGGGAGTGATATTCTTGACATATTGCCTGCTTTCCCTCATCTTCCACCCCTTCCAGGGTCCAGTAGCCTTGTTTCCTCTTGCTGTGGATCTTCAGAGAGACATCTGAGGCAGTGTCGAACATCTCCCTCAAGGAAGCTGATTGATGAAGTGAGAATCACGATGGAGAAGAAGGTCTCAGCCTCCAGTGGAAAGGAGAACAGGGCCACTGGCCCAAGAGCTCCATGGAGATCAGGTAAGAAACCCTTCTCCATCAGTGGTATTTATTGAGTGCTTACTATGTGCAGAGCACTGTGCTAAGTGCCCAGGAACCTCCTCACTGTACCTCGTTCTCACCTGTCCTGCTGTTGACCCCCGGCCCATATCCTTCCCTGGCCTGGAATGCCCTCCCTCCACACAGCCGCCAATCTAGCTCTCTTCCTCCCTTCAAAGCCCTACTGAGAGCTCACCTCCTCCAGGAGGCCTTCCCAGACTGAGCCCCCTTTTTTCTCTCCTCCTCCCCATCCCCCCCACCCTACCTCCTTCCCCTCCCCACAGCACCTGTATATATATTTGTACAGAGTTATTACTCTATTTTACTTGTACATATTTACTATTTGTTTTGTTAATGATGTGCATATAGCTTTAATTCTATTTGTTCTGATGATTTTGTTACACCTGTCTACATGTTTTGTTGTCTGTCTCCCCCTTCTAGACTGTGAGCCCGTTGTTGGGTAGGGACCGTCTCTATATGTTGCCGACTTATACTTCCCAAGCTCATAGTACAGTGTTCTGCACACAGTAAGCACTCAATAAATACGATTGAGTGAATTAGCAGAAACATTCCCTGCCCATAATGAGCATCTCACTCTGGGTTGGCAACCACTGCCAGGATGCCAGAGGCCGTGTGGGCTTGCAGGGGAGGGGCAGCTATCCCAGTCTCCCGACTGGCCCTCCCCCTCCTTCATCTGCCATCTCCTGGTGGCAGCTAATTAACTGTGGGTCAAAGCCCCCATCCAGAGCCCATCTGTAGTAGCGGGACAAGGCAGCAGCTCTAATCACCACTGCTAAGCCTCTTAGGGTCTCAGCTGGGCCAGCTTGCTGCTGGGATTTGAGGCCAGCGAAGGGGGATAAAGCTGCCAGGCACCTGGGAGTTCAGAGGCTCCCACACAAAGGGGCGTTTGATCTTGCCACCCGTCCTGCCGGAAGGAGCAGCATGTCCTGGGTTGGCCGTCGGAGTGAGTAACCTGGGGCTGGAGGGGTCACTCCGGCTTGGCGGGATCAGGGCTCCCGGGGCTTGTGAAGGAGCCAGAGGGCCCAGGATGGAGGTGATGTGGGGCCTCTGGCTGGGAGCAGTTGGGGAAAGATCCTTTGAACTCCTTCAGTGGAGAGACTGGTGGGCCATGACTGCTGGGTCTGTCTGGTGCGGGGGGGAGACACCCGCACACAGAGAGGGGGGGAAGTCTGCTCTCTTTGGACAGTTCCAACTCATCTCACGGAGCAGCTGACTGGCCTTTGGATTTCCCTTTAATGTGCCTGGTTAAGGGTGCCTCAATGACCGTCCAGGGCTGACCCTGCTGGCTGCTGGATGACATCACCCAGACCAAAGCGGGTGATTGCAACCAAAGCCAGTGTCTGGAGGGAATTCACCGAGTGGGGGCTGGTGGGGGGTATATTTGTAGGACGATGGTCTTAGAGAGAGATTTGTTCTATGATAGGAAAAAAATCTACTGTCCCTCCATTGGTAAATGCCACCTGTTAACCTACCTCTATGGGAAAGGCAGAATTGGTGTCTGGATCGCCCAGAGGAAGTGGAAATGGAATAATTGGGCTCCTCTGGGCCTGGGAAATGGGCCGTCAGCTCACCCTTCTGCAGAAGGTCATGGGAGCTGGGGAGGCAATATGGCCTGGTGGAAGGAGTCTGGGACCAGGAGTCAAGAAGCCTGGGTTCTGAGCTCAGTATTACCACTGGCCTAATATGTGACCTTGGGGAAGTCACTTATCCAGTCCTCCCCTGACCTATATTTACAGAGTGGGAGCCCTTCTAAGGACACAGTTTGTGTCTAATTCCCACTTGCACATTCTTCCCAGCACTTAGTCAGTGCTTTAAACCCAGTAAACACTTAATAAATATTACTACTCCACTTGCACAGTCCAAATGGAGAATTTGGACCTCAGACTAAAGGTGTTTTGCCCGTAATTTTTCCAAGCTGGGTTGTCTACATGAAACCTCTCTGCCAGATAGTTTCTCAGTCATCCACTTCTCCTCGGTTTCATAGACCCAACCAGGGTAAGGAATCATTCTGAGTGCCTCTGAGCAGGGGTCTGGAGGTCTGGTGGAGGAGATGCCTGCAAGAGTTGGTGCTAAATTAATTAAAACAGAACCCCCTGCCCCTAAGCAATATGTTGGCGAGAGTCAGAGGGGTGGTAAAAGCCTATCTTGGAGCCTGATGCTGGGCTGCTGAATGACTGTGCTGCCAAATTCCTGATAAAGTCTGCTCCACGGTCTTTGATCAGATTAGTAGAGGGAGCCAGCAGGACCTTGTAGCCTACCTGCTGGGAAGGAGCTGGGTTTAGTCCCAGCCTGGTTGTGTGCTTGCACTTCTTTTCTCCTGTCTCCCTCGCCCACTCCCAACCCTCCCTCCCGTGATCTACAGGGTGAGAATAAACAAAATCAAAACCTGCAGCATCCGGAGTCAAACAGCTGGGATGGGGTGGGCTGCCCTGGTGGAGGGGCAATCCTTGTGGGGGCCTGGAAATCATTTTCTTCAGGTTTAGGGCATCATCTAGCTGCCTTTTTATGGATCTGGAAGCCCAGAGGAGGTTTAGTGTCTCTGATCTCTGCAGAGTTCTCCAGACAAAGGGCTAGTCTCCCCTGTCTCTCCCTCTTCATTCTTGTTTCCCCATTTAGCTCAGTCACTGTGCCAGTTCTCCCAAGGGGCAGAAGGGGAAATTTCCCTCTCAGGTTGGGCTGAGTGTCTAATAGGAGGATGGGGGATAACTAATTGAGTCTCTGAGCCCTCCCCCTTCCAACCATCCAACAGCTGGGGAAGGGGCAGCAGGATGATCTGCCAATGGGTTTATTCAAATGGGGCTGGGCAAGAAGGCAGAAACAGGACTCAGGGAGAGATTTTCATTTTTATGCCCTTGGCTGTTAGTGGGGGGAAAAAAACACCTCATCAAAAGTCCCCTTTTGTTAAGGATCAAAGAGGCCAGCAATTCTGGAATTGACCACAATTGGTCTCTGGCAAAAGTGCTTCAAATTCATATCCTGTTTTTTTCTTCTAAGAGCTCAGAGCACTTTAGCATCTCTTCTCTCAGTTGCCTTCTCAGCATTCCCAAAGAACTGGGGAGGGTGAGAATTGCTTTCTCCTGTTTACAGAGTGAGAAACAGAGGCCCAGAGACAAAGTGACCTGCCATAACCATTGCCATAACTAAGCAATATCTGGACTAGAAAAGAAGTTTTGACTTCCTCTGCACTTGGCTGGGCTCAGGGGGAAAGCCTGATAGAATGAAGACATCCTGCTATCTGTCCTGAGTAGCTGAAATCAGCCCTATCAGAGCTGAAGAGGGCAAATATGAATGTTTGTTTTCCTCAGCTGCAAGTCTTTTTCTCTCCTTTTTTAAACAGAAAGGAGAGTTCAGAAGAATGTGGGTGTCAGTCTGTACGTGGGAGACAGAAGTGATGCTGTGGTGCCCCCGTACTGGGCAGATAAGGCAACTGGACAGGCAGTGGAGCAAAGTGGGGTTCAGACTGGAGGTTTGCTCATCCCCTGCGGCAAAGCCTTCTGGAAGAGGGATCCCAGGCTGATCCAGACCAACCTACTGGGTTCATGCCAACCTTTGAAGGAGGCCCCTAGCCAGCAGCCCAACTCCTGTTTCCAACAGCAAAGTAACCTCCAACCCTGCTCCTGGAGATCTCGCAGGGCACCCAACTTGCTTGGGAAATCACAAGAGAAGATCCTGTGGCAGAGAAACCAGAGCCTCTATCTGGAGGAACAGCCTAAGAGAATCCTATTGTGGAAGCCCGAAGAGGGGCCAGGGCCCCAGTGCCCCAGGGGCAGACACCATGTTCTAGGCAGGCTCAGCCCACCCAGAGGGCAGCCATTTCAGATCCACCAGGCAGCACCTCCTACTTCTGACCAGAGCACTTCCCAGGGCTTGGTGGGTTTTGATAAGGTCCCATTATTTCCCACGCAGTCCCATTGTTCTTCAGGCAGTGTCAGTGGAAACAGGGACCCTCACCACCACCTTAGAGAACCCTTCTTTTTGGAAGGTTTGGGTCCCCCTTGCAAGCCTCCTGACCCTTCTGCCAGCTTTCAGGCCATGCAGGCTGTCTTCCAGGCAACCCACACTTCTGCCCTCCTGCCCTCCTGCATGCAGAGATTCAGGCAGGAGGTGGCTCTGATTGAACTGGGTGGCTCTCAGGGGGACAGTGAGGCCCACCTGGAAGGGGCTGCCCCAGATGATTGTCTCCCAGGGATGCTGAGAGGAAGGGGACTGCCGATGGACTCAGCTGTGGCCACAGGCCAGGGGCTGAAGACCAGGGACCTGGGTGCTGCTGAATCCTCTGACTCCCCCACTAAAGACAAGCATGTCACACGGTGTGTACCCAGAGCTGGAACCGGAAGACTCAGCCTCTCTGAGAGAAGTTGGACTGATCCCGTCTCCACTGTCAATGCTAACTCCTTGGCTGACCTTGAAACTAAAGCGCGCCCCTCTAAAGCTTCTCTTTTCCTTGGGGCCAAGAGGATATGGCAGGCTTCCAGGAAGGGAGAGGCCCACACTGGGCTCCCATTTGGACCATTTCCCCCTCTCATGCCCAGTGGGGAAGAGTACCCCCCTGGCCCTGCTCCAGATGGAGTGCAAGTGTCTTGGGAGATGCGGCCAAGGGGAGGTCTATGTCCTGTCGGGGTCTCTAGCAGAGGTGCTGCCCTACAGGTGGACAGTGTTTTGGCTCAGCAGTTCAGTCTAGATAAAGGTGGCATCTCTCAAGGTGGTGAGGGCAGTGGAACTCCAGCAAGGAGAGGAGAGGCCAGCCATGCTGCTGCTGGGCAGAAGGCCCCAGAGAGCAGGGATCCCAGTGCTGGGCTCAGCACCTGTGGGGAAGAGGGCAGACAGGACCAGAGAGACTGCGATTCAGACTCTGAGAGCAGCCACAAGTTGCATCTTCCTGGGGCCCAGGGAGCAGCAGCATGCTGCCTTGGGGTCCCCTGGGGGCGGGACGAAGCCAGATTGGAGCTGGACCCAGCTGAGAAGACCCCAATGGTGACGCAGAGCCAGGAGGATCGAGATCCGGGCCAGGAAGATGAGGAGCAGCTGCAGGATGCACTACAAGGGGAGGTGAGAGGGAGGTCCTGGGCAGGAGGAGGGACACCAGATGATGGTATTTAAGTGCTTACTATGTGCCAAGCATTGTTCTAAGCACTGGGGTAGATACAAGGTAATCAGGTTGTCCCACATGGGGCTCGCAGTTTTAATCCCCATTTTACAGATAAGGTAACTGAGGTGCAGAGAAGTTAAGTGACTTGCCCAAAGTTACACAGCTGATAAATGGCTGAGCAGGATTAGAACCCATGACCTCTGACTCCTAAGTCCCAGCTCGTTCCACTAAGCCATGCTGCTTCTGCACACAGCTGTGCTGCCTGTGGGGAATAGGGGTGGGGATAGGGATAGGTGCTCAGCTTGCACCCCTAGTTCCTTTCCTTGTGTCCTGGGTTCCATTTCTCTTCTGGGTGCTGATTCTGTCCCCCTTCTGGAGATTTACTCTGTCCTCTTTAACTCCCTAGGTTTCTGCTGAGGGCACTGTATCTCTGAAGAACAAACAGACAAGGTGAGGGGCAAGGTTTTTATAGGGGAGGAGGGGAGATGATAACTTTCTTCTGGCTTCTGACCCCCTAGTAGGGGAGTCAACCCTTTGAGCACCAAGCTTTTGGCTCCATTCTTAGGAGCCACCCTCTGGGTGGAAGCAGTTGGTTCTGGCCGAGCCATCGTCCCCTCCTGCAGATTCCCTGACCGCTGAGGGAGGAGGGAGGAGAGGCCCACATGGGAAGGTAGCCAGTGCCATGAGCAGGCAGAGTCACCCGCTCACTGGTCTATGGCCAATGCCACTTTTGTGCCGGTTGCATAGTGAAGCACACTGATGTCACTTGTGTGCTCTCTGGCTTGGAGGCAGCACCTAGAACTCAAGCAAGAACACTGATCATCTTCTTGAACCCCAATCATCTCACCAGTTCCCTGAAGGAGGTTCTGCACAGAGCTTCCCTCAGGAGGTGTTGGGTGGTATTCCCAGAACCCCCGCCAAGCTAAGCTCCTGGTTCTCCTGCAGGGACCAAGCTAGTAGCCTTCTCTCCCAGTGCTTTGGGGCCTGGCGGTGTCACATGCTGGGGAAGTTGGCGGCCCAGCATCTGTACAGGCAGCAGCTGCTGCGAAAGGGGATCAGGGCCCTGTGGTGGGCAGTGCAGCTGAGGGACATTCAGCTGGACAGTGCACGGAGGACACACTCACGAGGCGTCCTGATCAGGAGCTTCCGCAAGGTAAGCAGGGGTGGTCAGGTGGAGTGGGGGAGACCCTGGGATAGAGGGGATGGAGGAGACCAGCTCTGGGAAGGAGGCAGGCCAGGAGAGAGAGGTCTGGATGGAATCCTCCAGCGAGGATTTTTTTCAGCCTGTTCCTCTAGAGCACCACGGTGCTCAGCAACCTTGGAAAAGTGCTTTTCCCCCTGATGGCTAAAGTGAGGCCAGAAGACTGAGCACTGGGAAGGGAGGTGGGACAAACAGAAAATGCCACGAAAAGCTCACCCCAAAAAGATTGCAACTGGATTAAAATGAACTGAAAATGATGCACATCTTTATGCAGAGAGATCAATTTAAACAATTGTGTAAGGTAAAGAAAGGAGTGTTCAAAAACATAAAGACTACTTTATACTTTTCCAAAGTCCTTTAACGTCATTTATCACATTTTATCCTCCCATCTTTGAGGAAGGGAGAGACAGGTATAATTATCCTCATTTGCAGATGAAGAAACAGAGACCCAGAAAGGGTAAGTGACTGGTCCCAGGTCACACAGTAGATTTATGACAGGGTGAGAGCTAATAGAGAAGCAGCGTGGCTCAGTGGAAAGAGCCCAGGCTTTGGAGCCAGAGATCAGGGATTCAAAACCCAGCTCCGCCAATTGTTAGCTGTGTGACTTTGGGCAAGTCACTTAACTTCTCTGTGCCTCAGTTCCGTCATCTGAAAAATGGGGATTGAGACTGTGAGCCCCACGTGGGACACCCTGATCACCTTGTAACCTCCCCAGCACTTAGAACAGTGCTTTGCACATAGTAAGCGCTTAACAAATACCATCATTATTATTATTATTATTACTACAACCACCATTTCCTGACTTCTTGCATTAGACTCTTCTGTCCCACTGGCTCATTCATCATCTGTTTCTTCTCCCCACCCCATCAGAGTGTAAATTCCTCAAGGGCAGGGAACGTGTCTTAGGCATCTAATATTTGTTGCCCGGCGCTTAGTACAGTGCATTGCACCCAGTGAGTGCTTCCTAAATACTATTGCTGCTACTACTATGGACTGGGAAAAGGTGGAAAATATCTGCCCTACATGATGTCTGGGGAATCTGAATCTGGAATGGCTATAACTCCAGACCTCTGGCTCCTACATTACCTTCCCAGGGGTCTCCCTGGGCAGACTGGGGCTAGGGGCTGAAGTAACATTTCACCCTTTCTCTTCTGGTCCAGTGGAAAGAGACTTCAATAAAGCAGAAGGAGAGGAAGCAGCTGGTTCTGGCCGAGCCGTCGTCTCCTCCTGCAGATTCCCGGACTGCTGAAGGAGGAGGGAGGAGAGGCCCACACAGGAAGGTAGCCAGTGCCACGAGCCAGCCTAGTCAGTAAGCTGGGGCTCCACCACGGCTTCCCCATACTTCCCATTAACCTGTGGGGCTCCCCCTCCTCAGTCTCACTGTTGCACAAGCAGTGCAGTTGGGCAGAGCAGTGGTTATGGTTTGGGGAAGAAGGGAGCTGTTTTTTCATAATAGTTGGTTTGAGGATTTTGAAGATTCAGAGGTTCCTGGGAATATGATGTGAGAGGTTATCTCAACCACCTCCCAGCCTCCAGGCAGTACTGCACTCTCAGAAAAGTAGTAGCATCCCATTTTCTTAAACATCTCCCATCTTCCTTGTGTCTTCCTATCTGCAGACAGGTAGTTCTCCTTGATCGCTAACCTTTAGTCTCTCCTGCTGCAGTGTCAGTCCTGCCTTCATAATAAACAGAATAGATACTCCCTGACATGTATCCCATTACCCTCTCCTGCCTCTCAGCTTTCTCCACTATGGGATGCACATTAACTGTTGATCCAATTGCCTCTCAGGTGACTGTTCTGCGCCTAAATATACTGGGTGGTGACCTGCAAAAGGACCAAAGGGTGTAGCAGATATGACATTCACCTTGATAGGGGACAGGTTGAGGGCTGTCCCCTTACTGAGAAGGGACAGTCCTAAGGAGGAGTGTGAATATACAGTGAGGAAGGAAGGGGGCCCATGTTCCACTGATAACTTCCCAATGTCCCCAGCAATACTGCTGTTCAGCTGGGAATCAGAAGGGTCTCATGGAGCTGCTTCCATGTAGGTAACTCCACCCCCAAACCATGCATGCACACACCAGCTGGTCTCCCCAACTGGAGCAGCATGGCTAGCTTGGAAGGGAGGGAGGGTGACAGATGAGGTCAGTTTACAGAGACTAGTTGAGGCCACCTCAGAACCCGGATTGGCTCAGCCCAGTCTGACCTCTGTGTGGAGCTTCTATATGTTGCCGATTTGTACTTCCCAAGCGCTTAGTACAGTGCTCTGCACACAGTAAGCACTCAAAGACAGGTGTCAAAATCGTCAGAACAAAGAATTAAAGCTATATGCACATCATTAACAGAATAAATAGAATAGTCAATATGTATAAGTAAAATAGAGTAATAAATCTTTACAAATATACAAGTGCTGTGGGGAGGGGAAGGAGGTAGGGTTGGGGGGATGGGGAGAAGGAGGAGAGGATAAAGGGGGCTCAGTCTGGGAAGGCCTCCTGGAGGAGGTGAGCTCTCAGTAGGGCTTTGAAGGGAGGAAGAGAGCTAGCTTGGCAGACATGTGGAGGGAGGGCATTCCAGGCCAGGGGAAGGACATGGGCCGGGGATCGACGGTATAGACTGTGAGCCCAATGTTGAGTAGGGACCATCTCTATATGTTGCCGACTTGTACTTCCCAAGCACTTAGTACAGTGCTCTGCACACAGTAAGCGCTCAATAAATACGATTGAATGAATAGGGCCAGCCTGAACTCGTGGTGGGGGTGGGTACGAGCTCCCTCTCTCCTGGGTTAACGTGACTTTGGGGGACATTGCAGGGAGCAGATAGAGCTGTGGAGCCAGCTTCCACCCAGGTGGACTGTGGAAGGCCTGGATCAGAAGATGCTGGTCGATCGGGACCTGTGACGGCTGGCCGGTATGCGCTTATTCGGAAAATGGAAGATGCTCCCAATCAATCATTCATTCAATCAGTGGTGTTTATTGAGCGCTTACTGGGTGCAGAACATTAGTAGTAAGTGTCTGGGAGAATGTATTACAATAGAGTTGGTAGACACAGTTCCTGCCTTCAAAGAGTTTACAGTTTAGTTCCCTTCCTTTCCTACAACTGAGCTTAGTGGCACAGGAAGTGAAGGACAAGGAGGAAAGGGGTGAGGTCAGTGCAAATTGAAAGGGAACCTGTACAGAAGAGGTTTGCAAGGTACACCTTGGTTTATTCATTTGCATTTGAGTGCTTAAAGTGTGCAAAACACTGCACTAAGAGCTTGAGAGAGTACAGTGTAACAGTAAACAGACAAATTCCCTACCAACAACGAGCTTACAGTCTAGAGGAGGAAGTTTGTAAGTCCTTCCCTCTAGACCAGAAGCTCCTTGTGGGCCGGAAACGTGTCTAACTGTTCTCTAGGCCAAAGAGAAGCAGCATGTCATAGTGAATAGTGCAGGAGCCTGGGAGTCAAAAGGTCATGGATTTTAATCCCGGCTCCCCCACTTGTCTTCTAGGTGACCTTGGGCAAGTCAGTTCACTTCTCTGGGCCTCAGTTCTCTCATCTGTAAAATGGGGATTAAGACTGTGAACGCCATGTAGGACAGAGAGTGTTCAACCCGATTTTCTTGGATCCACCCCAGCGCTCAGTACAGTGTCTGGCACACAGTAAGTGCTTAATAAATACCATAATAATAATTATTATTGCATAATAACGATGGTATTTGTTAAGTGCTTACGATGTATGAAGCATTGTTCTAAGCACTGGGGGGATACAAGGTGATTAGGTTGTCCCATTTTACAGTTGAGATAACTGAGGCACAGAGAAGTGAAGTGACTTGCCCAAAGTCACACAGCAGACAAGTGGCGGAGCCGGGATTAGAACCCATGACCTCTGACTCCCAAGCCCATACTCTTTCCACTGAGCCACAGGTACTCTCCCAACTGCTTAGTACAGTGCTCTGCACCCTGGAAGCACTCAATAAATACCATTGATTGGTTAATTGATTGAAGGTACTGAGAGATAAAGATCACTGCCTTATCTGTTGTCCCACTCCTTGCTGTTTCACCCTGCTTGGCAGCAGCTTTCAGACTGTGCCATCTGCAGAAGGAACAGACTGCCAGAGCGGAAGCCAGGCTGGAGGAAGCTCGGGCCGTGCTGGGGAGGAAGAGGCTGCAGAGAGTGTTCCAGGCTTGGCACTGCCGCTCCATTGAGACAGCCTGGATTTCCCCTCTGGTGGCCCAGAGCCAGAAAAACCAGCTTGGCCAGTGAGTGGCTGATGGCGTGGTTGTTAATGCTAATCAAAACCCACATAAAATTTGCTGGGAATTTGAGATCTCAGCTTTCTCTCCTCCTCTCTCTTTCTCCCTCTCTGCTTTCTGCCACCATTAAGCTCTACCCCACTGGTCTTTGGCCTACCTGGCCCCTCAGACACCTCTCTGACTCCCTTTCTCAGAGCCCCCCTCCCTACCTCCCGCCCCTTCCCAGGTCTGATTGCTTTGCTCTGAGCTCTAGAAGGCTTCAGGCCTGATATGCTCAGTTAAGGTTCCCTCCCTCCCACCTGTCGTTCCCTGCTCTGTGCTACCAGCAGAAAGCACCCTAAAGGAGCTTGAATTACTTCCATAAACTGTTTTTTTTAAAATGGTAGTTAAGTGCTTATTATGTACCAGGCACTGTAATAAGCACTGGGGTAGATACAAGCTAATCAGGCTGAACACAGTCCATGTCCCACGTGGGGCTCACAGTCTTAATCCCTATTCTACAGATGAGGTTACTGAGGCACCGAGATGTTAAGTGACTTGCCCAAGGTCACACAGCAGACAAGTGATAGAGCAAGGATTAGAACCCAGGTCCTTCTGATTCCCAAGCCCATGCTCTATCCACTAGACCATGCTGCTTCTCCCTGCCAAAGCACCTCTAGTTCTATCTTTGGACCTTATGGAAATAGCATGAACTTTCAGTTCCCTTAGGAACTGTTTAGTAATCTGAAGCAGAAACTTACTAAATAACCATAGATCCTAGGAGTATTTAATGCCTAATGAAATGGTTCCAATACAGTTATCCCCAGGTATCACTTTGTACTCCATTCAATCATATTTATTGTCTTACTGTGTGCAGAGCACTGTACTGTTTGGGAAACTACAATACAACAGTCAAGAGTGACAATCCTTGCCCAAAACTAGCTCACACTCTAAGGGGGAGACAGACATCAACACAAATAAGCCGTCATCAATATACATAAATAAAATTACAGTTATATACTTAAGTGCTATGGGGCAGCCTGTTGTTGGGTAGGGACTGTCTCTATATGTTGCCAACTTGTACTTCCCAAACGCTTAGTACAGTGCTCTGCACACAGTAAGTGCTCAATAAATATGATTGAATGAATGAAAGGGAGCAAGGCAGGGCGATGCTGAGGGGAGTGGGAGATGAGGGAAAGTGGGGCTTAGCCTGAGAAGGCCTCTTGGAGGAGATGTGCCTTCAGTAAGTCTTTGAATGGGGGGAGAGTAATTGTCTGACGGATTTGAGAAGGGAGGGCATTCAAAGCTAGAGGCAGGACATGAGCGAGGGATCTGTGGTGAGACAGGCGAGATAGAGGCACAGTGAGAAGGTTAGCACCAGAGGAATGAAATGTGCAGGCTGGTTTGTAGAAGGAAAGAAGTGAGGTGAGGTAGGAGGGGGCAAGGTGATGGAGTGAAATGGTGAGGAGTTTTTGTTTACTATGGAGGTGGATAGACAACCACTGAAGATTTATGAAGAGTGGGGTGACGTGCCCTGAACGTTTCTGTAGAAAGATAATTCGGGCAGCAGAGCAATGTATGGACTGGAGTGGGGAGAGGCAGGAGTTTGGGAGGTCAACAAGGAGGTTGATAAAGTAATCCAGGTGGGATAGGATGAGTGATTGTATTAACATGGTAATGCACCTAGTAGGTGTAAGTGGGAATTGGCCAGATAGTTCTCCAGAGGCCTGCTAGCTGTATCAGGGCCAGGACAGTATGGTTTGTGAGCCCCAAAGAGCCTCAAGGCCCAGCTCCTCCTCGGATTCTTTCTTATCATCTTTCCTGTTTCCTCCTTTAGATTGTAAGCCCCATGATGGCAGGGACCCTGTCCTCAATCAATCAATCCATGGTATTTATTGAGCACTTACTTTGTGCAGAGCGCTGGACTAAGTGCTTGAGAGAGAGCACAATACAACAGAATTAGCAGGCACATTCCCTTCCCATAAGGAGCTTACAGTCTAGAAGGGGAGGCAGATATTAATATGAACAAATAAGTAATTTATAACATAATTTAAAGATACGTACGTAAGTGCAGAGAAGTAGCATGGTCTAGTAGAGAGAGCATGGGCCTGGGAGTCAAAAGGATCTGGGTTCTAGTCCTGACTTTGACATTTGTCTGCTGTGACCTTGAGCGAGTCACTTAACTTCCCTTAATTATGGACAGACATCTACTATACCCATTCTGCCTGCATACTCAACTCTTGTGATTCTCCTCATTCTCTTCCCTATCAGTCAATCAATCAATGAATCAATTAAACAAATGTAGTTGTACGATAGCTAAACAAGTGCCTAACTGCAAGACTTCTTATAAGCATCTTTCAGGAAGACTGTGCTGTTGGAAGGTTTTATTTTTAATACTAATAAATAATAATGTGAGAGTATGATTTCAGGCAAATTTTCAGGTATGCTATAGAAGTGTACATTTAAGGATTTCTTTCAAAGATGTTCCCACATCTCCACTCTACTACAAACCTAAGGGGTGCATCTTCACTTCAAAATAAATGCTATTAGAAGGACTAGTGCCCTTTCTCTGGGGCTCCAACCTTTAAAGGATAATAAATGCTTTATTTGATGATGGAAATGATTGTAGAGGACTCGCCAACAAAGGAATAGGTCCTGTTTCTTAAAGGTGGATCCTATATCACAGAGACAGAACCCTCAGCCTCCCATAATACTGGCTTTCACTAATAAAACTCCTCACAACTGGCTTCAAAGTTCTCTATCACCTTGTCCCCTCCTACCTCACCTCCCTTCTCTCTTTCTACAGCCCAGCCCGCACACTCCACTCCTCTGCAGCCAACTTTCTCACTGTGCCTCATTCTCACCTGTCCCGCCATCGACCCTTGGCCCACGTCCTACCTCTGGCCTGGAATGCCCTCCCTCCTCACATCCTCCAAACTAGCGGATGTGCTAGTTCCTCTGCTCTACCCCCCTTCCCACCCCACAGCACTAGTGTATATATGTACATATTTATTATTCTATTTATTTTATTAATGATGTGTATATATCCTCCTGCCTTCAGGACATCTCCATCTGGATGTCTGCCCGCCACCTAAAGCTCAACATGTCGAAGACTGAACTCCTTGTCTTCCCTCCCAAGCCTTGCCCTCTCCCTGACTTTCCCATCTCTGTTGACGGCACTACCATCCTTCCCATCTCACAAGCCCGCAACCTTGGTGTCATACTCGACTCTGCTCTCTCATTCACCCTTCCTTCCTCTCCCCCTCGTCCCCCTCTCCATCCCCCCCATCTTACCTCCTTCCCTTCCCCACAGCGCCTGTATATATGTATATATGTTTGTACATATTTATTACTCTATTTATTTTACTTGGACATATCTATTCTATTAATTTTATTTTGTTAGTATGTTTGGTTTTGTTGTTTTTTTTTCTCTGTCTCCCCCTTTTAGACTGTGAGCCCAATGTTGGGTAGAGACTGTCTCTATATGTTGCCAATTTGTACTTCCCAAGCACTTAGTACAGTGCTCTGCACATAGTAAGCGCTCAATAAATATGATTGATTGATTGATTCACCCCTCACATCCAAGCCGTCACCAAAACCTGCCGGTCTCAGCTCCGCAACATTGCCAAGATCCGCCCTTTCCTCTCCATCCATACCGCTACCCTGCTCATTCAAGCTCTCATCCTATCCCGTCTGGACTACTGCATCAGCCTTCTCTCTGATCTCCCATCCTCGTGTCTCTCTCCACTTCAATCCATACTTCATGCTGCTGCCCGGATTATCTTTGTCCAGAAACGCTCTGGGCATATTACTCCCCTCCTCAAAAATCTCCAGTGGCTACCAATCAATCTGCACATCAGGCAGAAACTCCTCACCCTGGGCTTCAAGGCTGTCCATCACCTCGCCCCCTCCTACCTCACCTCCCTTCTCTCCTTCTCCAGCCCAGCCCGCACCCTCCGCTCCTCCGCCGCTAATCTCCTCACCGTACCTCGTTCTCGCCTGTCCCACCATCCATCCCCGGCCCACGTCATCCCCCGGGCCTGGAATGCCCTCCCTCTGCCCATCCACCAAGCTAGCTCTCTTCCTCCCTTCAAGGCCCTACTGAGAGCTCACCTCCTCCAGGAGGCCTTCCCAGACTGAGCCCCTTCCTTCCTCTCCCCCTCGTCCCCCTCTCCATCCCCCCATCTTACCCCTTTCCCCTCCCCACAGCACCTGTATATATGTATATATGTTTGTACATATTTATTACTCTATTTATTTTACTTGTACATATCTATTCTATTTATTTTATTTTGTTAGTATGTTTGTTTTTTTTTTCTCTGTCTCCCCCTTTTAGACTGTGAGCCCACTGTTGGGTAGGGACTGTCTCTATGTGTTGCCAATTTGTACTTCCCAAGCGCTTAGTACAGTGCTCTGCACATAGTAAGCGCTCAATAAATATGATTGATGATGATGATATATCTATAATTTTATTCATATTGATGCCTGTTTACTTGTTTTGTTGTCTGTCTCCCCCCTTCTAGACTGTGAGCCTGTTATAGTGTAGGGATTGTCTCTGTAGCTGAATTGTACTTTCCAAGCATTTAGAACAGTACTTTACACATAGTAAGCACTCAATAAATATGATGGAATGAATAGATGGCTGCTGGAGAATTAAGGAACTATCTTTCAACCATGCATATCTGTCTGGCTAGAACACAGGGTGATGTCAGAAGAAGCTGTCTCATGTTCTCTTGATCTGAGGTTTGTCAGAAATGCAGTCCCTGGGTTCTAGGATAACTGAGTCGCTCTAATAATAATTGTAGTATTTGTTAAGCACTTACTATGTGCTGAGCACTGTTCTAAGCGCTGGGGTAGATATAAGGTAATCAAGTTGTCCCATGTGGGGCTCGCATTCTTAATCCCCATTTTATAGATGAGTCACAGAGAAGTTAAGTGGCTTGCTGAAGGTCACACAGCAGACATGTGGCAGAGCTAGGATTAGATAATAATAATTATGATAGTGATATTTATTAAAGCGCTTATTGCCAAACACCGAGCTAAGCTCTGGGGCAGATATAAATTAATCATGTTGGACACAGTTCCTGTCTCATATGGGGTTCATAATCTAAGGGGGAGGAAGAAAAGGTATTACATATCCATTTTACAGATGAGGGTACTGAGGCACACAGAAGTCGAATGACTTGTCCAAAGACATGCAGGAAGCAAGTGACAGAGCTGGGATTAGAACTCGGGACCTCTGACTCTCAGATCTGTAGTCGGCATGCTGCTTCTGCTCTGCGTGATAAGAAAAGCAGAGCTGAGGAGCAGAATCTTGGCCTCAATTGGGGACTTCTCTCTTGGGTCTCTCCCCCAATCCCCAACAGGTGTTTTGGGGCATGGCGGTGCCAGACTCAGCGGACGGCTCTGTGCCAAGCCACTCTGGCAGAGCGGAGGGTCGAGAGCCTGAGAAGGTGCCTGTGGCAGTGGGCCCGGATGCTGCGGCTCAGAGACATGGACAGGAAGCTCATGGCCCAGTTTTATTTCTGCCGGCCAAGGATGTGGCCCAGAGATGGTAAGAGGAGAAGATGGGAATTAAACCCTGTCCTCGGTGGGCAATAATAATGATATTTGTTAAGCTCTTACTATGTGTCAAGCACTGTTATAAGCTCTGGGGTAGATACAATAATAATGATGGCATTTATTAAGCACTTACTATGTGCAAAACACTGTTCTAAGCACTGGGGAGGATAGAAGGTGATCAGGCTGTCCCAGGCAGGGCTCACAGTCTTAATCCCCATTTTACAGATGAGGTAACTGAGGCACAGAGAAGTTAAGTGACTTGCCCAAAGTCACACAGCTGACAATTGGCGAAGCCGGTATTTGAACCCATGACCTCTGACTCCCAAGCCATGCTTTTTCCATCTAATCAAGTTGAACAGTCTCTATCCCACAGAAGGCTCACAGTCTTAATCACCATTTTACAAGATGAAGTAACAAAGGCAGAGAGAAATTAATGACTTGCCCAAAGCAACACAGCAAAGTGGCAGAGCTGGGATCAGAACCCAGGTCCTTCTGACTCCCACTAGGCTGTGGTTTTCCCAGGCCCTTAGTTGTGCCTTAGGTCATTACCAGCCTCAGGGCTGCCTCTTCTCTCCCAGATTCATTCATTCAATCGTATTTATTGAGCACTTACTGTGTGCAGTGCACTGTACTAAGCGCTTGATCACCACACCCTCCTAACTCTCCTGACCCCATCATCTTCTTCCAAAACCTCATCCTGTCTCCTGTTTCTTCTCACTCCATGTTACCCATGGAATCCAGTAGTCCAACCTTGGGCCTGCTGAGTGGAGCTGATCACTCCTACCCTACCTAGAGTTGCTCTGTGGCCTCAGCTCTTCTGGGAGCAGAGCTGGGGGCTTCGCCCACAGACTTTGGGCTCCTTTGATGTGATCATTGGGTTGAGGAGGCTGGGCTTGCCCCCCTGCAATCTGTCAGTGCATCTCTGCAGCCCAGCTGGGTATGACAGCTTGTTGAGAGCAGGGCAGGTAAGCTGTGCATGGTTGGTGCCAGGGATCCACCTGGGTAACACAGTGGGGGTTGGGGAGACACTAGTAGTAACAGCAGTCTAGATTTTGTGGGGCTTCGTCCTTAAAATGCAAATGCTTTCATCCATTTTCTCATTTGAAATGTGTGAGCAGTAGGGAGGGACAGGGAGTATTATCCCCATTTTGCAGCTCGGAAAGGTGAGACAGAGATGTTAAGTGATTTGCCCAAGAACACACAGAAAGATGCCATTCAAACCCAGCTCCTCTGACAAATCCACAACCCCGCCTCCCCCTCAACCCCTAGCGAAACACCCTCTCCCTGGGTCTATCCACAATCACAAAAAGTTGTTGGATGAGACACAGGGCATCACCCAACCTGCTAACAAAGACCAGATGCATTAATTAATCTATCTGTGATATTTGAGTGCTATGTGCAAAGCACTGGACTAAATGTTTGGAAGAGGAGGGTAGAGTAAGTAGGCATGATCTGTACCCTCAATGAGCTCACTATCTAGTGGGGGAGGCAGACAGTAAAACAAATGACAGGTAAGGGAACCAACAGAGCATAAGAATGTGTACATAAGTGCTGTGGGAGTGGGGTGAATACCCTAAGGACTTGGGGAGTTCAGACTCAAGTGCATAGGTGACCCTCAAGTGCATAGATGACCCAGAGGGGAGGGAGAGATTAATCAGAGAAGGCATCCTGGAGGAGATATCATTTTAGTTGGGCTTTGAAGAGGGGGAGAATGGTGTCTGCTGGATATGATGGGGGAGGGAGTTACATTAAATCAATCGGTCAATGGTATTTATTGAGCACTTACTGTGTGCAGAACCCAGCACTAAGCATTTGGGAGAGTACAACAGAGTAGGTAGACATGATCCTTTCCCTTGAGGAGCTGACAATCAAGTGGAAAATCGAAAAGCAGCTTGGCTTAGTGTCAAGAGTATGGGCTTGGGAGTCAGAAGACATGGGTTTAATCCCAGCTCTGCCACTTGTCTGCTGTGTGACCTTGGTTTTATTTTATTTTGTTAATATGTTTTGTTTTGTTGTCTGTCTCCCCCTTCTAGACTGTGAACCCGCTGTTGGGTAGGGGACCATCTCTATATGTTGCCAACTTTGTATTTCCCAAGCGCTTAGTACAGTGCTCTGCACACAGTAAGTGCTCAGTAAATACAATTGAATGAATGAATGAATGAATGAAAGTCTCTTGACTTCTCTGTGCCTGTTACCTCATCTATAAAATGGGGATTAAAAGTGTGAGCCCCACATGGAACAACCTGATTACCCTGCATCTACCTCAGCTCTTAGAACAGTGCTTGGCACATAGTAAGCACTTAACAAATACCATAATTATTACTATTATTATTTCTCCCCAGGGGCCAAGACCTACAATGGATTAAGTAGAGGAAAGTGTCTGGGGCCCTCCTTGGGGCAGGGGAACAGGCCCAGTTCTGCCAGAGACTAATGATCAGTTCGCCGGGGCAAGGATGCAACTCCCCGAAAGAAACATGTCGGAGGCTGAAGCTGAACAGGACGTTTCTGCTTTGGCACGGGAGACTCCTCCAGCATCAGCAGGCAGAGTATGGATCCAAGGGACCAGGGCTGGACTCTCCCCAGGGTTGCTAGAGCACAGCAGTGGAGCAGGTCAGATTGGTGGTTGTGCCTTAGGTGCCCTGGAGATCTCAAGTGTGAACCTGGAGACTTCTGAGATCCTCCCTCTTCTTCTCCAAAAGAGGGAGGTGGAAGGGACCACTATCGAATTTTAAAGAGGGGGAACCTGATGCAAAAGAAGTCATCACCCCTCCTCCCACAGAGTCTCTCTCAAGACCAATCAATCATTCAATCAATGATATTTATTAGGAATTAACTGTAGGCACAGCACTCTATTAAATTCTTGGGAGAGTACAACTGTGGGCAGAGTACTCTATTAAGTTCTTGGGAAAGTACAATACCAGAGTTGGTAGACATATTCCCTGCCCACAAGGAGCTTACAGTCTAGAGGAGGAGACAGGCAAGAAACTAAATTACAATGATATTTATTAAGAATTTACTGTGGGCATAGCACTCTAAGTTCTTGGGAGAGTACAACTGTGGGCAGAGTACTCTATTAAGTCATTGGGAAAGTACAATACTGGAGTTGGTAGACATATTCCCTGCCCACAAGGAGCTTACAGTTTAGAGGAGGAGACAGACAATAAAAATAAATTACAGATATGTCCATAAGCGCTTTGCCGCTGAGGGTGAGGTGAATATCAAATTCTTAAAGGGTACAGATCCAAGTGCATAGATGAAGCAGAAGGGAGAGGGAGTAGGGGAAATGAGGGTGTGGTGGAAGAAGGCCTCCTGGAGAAGTGATTTTAATAGGGCTTTGAAGGTGGGGAGACTGATGGTCTGGGGTAGATGGAGGGGGAGAGAGTTCCAGGCCAGAGGTGGGACATGGTCGAGGGTGAGTTACATGAGATCGTGGTACAGTGGGTAGATTGGCTTGAGAGGAGTGAAACATGCGGGCTGGATTGTAGTAGGAAATCAGTGACGTAAGGTAAGAAGGGGGCAAGCTGATTGAGACCACCTCTGGTGAGAAGCAAATTGGATGTGCACAAAATAATAAGCTCTCCCAGCAGGAAGAACTGCCTGGAAGTCAACCAGTTCATGTCCCTGTCTCCATACAACCTTCACTTAACTTTCAGAGTTTCAAGCATGTTTGCCCTATTCTTAAGATCTTCAGAAAGGAGATTCCACAGGTTTTCATAGTGACTGTTCCAGCGCTGATAGCCTGCTTTGGGCGGAGGCCTTTTCTTGTGTCTAACCCGTGTCCCTCCTGCTGCACGGAAATCTCCCTTGAGATTTCACTAATTCTCAGATCCGTAGCGACTTCCTGTATCTCACCCTCTGGGCATCTGCCCTGCAGGCCACCTCGCTGCCAGTCTAGCAGCTGAGCGCTTTACTACCCTGTCAGAGTCTGCGGGTCACAATGTCTGACCTTGACCTCTTATTTCCAGCACCTTTTACCAGGGGGTGAAGCAGCGGAGCCTGACATGGGTTCTGCACTGGTGACAGCGGAGGGCCCTGCCCCCGGAGCCCCTCCCTGCCAGCTCCAGGGTCTCCGTTCCAGAGCCCCTCAGCATCCTACTGGACTTGGTAGAGAACTCCAGCTTTCCCAGGTTCCCTAACAGCCTCCCAGATGGGCCGGACATCAATGCTCCCTGCAGCTCAGCGGACAAGGTGAGGGGGCACAGGGGAACCGTGCTCTGACAGCCCTGAGCCACATACTCCGGAGAGACCCAAACAGCCACAGGGGAAAATTCAGCTCTACTAGAGTCAGGACAAGGAGTGAGGAATCTCCTGGGGCTCAACACTCATTCATTCATTCATTCAATTGTATTTATTGAGCGCTTACTGTGTGCAGAGCACTGTACTAAGTGCTTGGGAAGTACAAGTTGGCAACATATAGAGACGGTCCCTACCCAATAGTGGGCTCGCAGTCTAGAAGGGGGAGACAGAGAACAAAACAAAACATATTAACAAAATAAAATAAATAGAATAAATATGTACAAGTAAAATAGGGTAATAAATACGTACAAACATATATACATATATACAGGTGCTGTGGGGAAGGGAAGGAGGTAAGGCGGGGGGGATGGAGAGGGGGAGGAGGGGGAGAGGAAGGAGGGGGCTCAGTATGGGCCTCCCCTCACTTCTAGGAGGGAGGATGCTAAATGCTGGTCCTGGGTGTCCAGAAGGCCTGAGATCTCCACTGCAAGTTCAGAGAAGCAGTGTGGCCTAGTGACCCCCAGGCCCGTGCTCTTTCCACAAGGACTTGGGTTCTAATCCCAGCTCTACTACTTTTCTACTACGTCACTTTAGATCTCTGTGCCTTACTCAGCTGTAAAATGAGGATTAAGACTGTGAGCCCCATGTGAGACAGGGACTGTGTCCAACCTGATTACCTTGTATTTACCCCAACATGTAGAACAGTGTATGGCACATAGTAAGCACTTATCAAGTACTATTAAAAAAAAGCTCTACCGAACGTCTTGGCCCCGAGACCTTCCTCAGTCAACAAATTGCTTTAGGCTCCAGTTGCACGTTTGTCCAACTGGTAAGATTTGGGGATGCTGAAAATTGTTGTGTCCCGCTGACCTTTTTAAGGGGCAGGGGAGACTTTTTCTGGGATAAATGTCCTTGCTCTCCCACTGGTCCTGGCCATGGCTGGGGGAGGTTAACAGGCTGGGTGAGGAGGGGAGGAAGGGAAGGGTGGGAGGGGTGGGGCCTCTCTCTGTCTCTGCCCAAGAGTATTCATTCATTCATTCAATCATATTTATTGAGCACTTACTGTGTGCAGAGCACTGTATTAAGCGCTTGGGAAGTACAAGTTGGCAACATATAGAGACGATCCCTACCCAACAGTGGGCTCACAGTCTAGAAGGGGGAGACAGAGAACAAAACAAAACATATTAACAGAATAAAATAAATAGAATAAATATGTGCAAGTAAAATAGAGTAATAAATACATACAAATATATATATATGTATATACATATAAACAGGTGCTGTGGAGAAGGGAAGGAGGTAATGCGGGGGGGGGATGGAGAAGGGGTGGAGGGGGAGAGGAAGGAGGGGGCTCAGTCTGGGAACGCCTCCTGGAGGAGGTGAGCTCTCAGTAGGGCCTTGAAGGGAGAAAGAGAGCTAGTTTGGCGGATGTGGGGAGGGAGGGCATTCCGGGCCAGGGGGATGACATGGGCCGGGGGTCGACGGCGGGACAGGCGAGAACGAGGTATGGTGAGGAGATTAGTGGCAGAAGAGCGGAAGGTGCGGGCTGGGCTGTAGAAGGAGAGAAGGGAGGTGAGGTAGGAGGGGGCGAGGTGATGGACAGCCTTGAAGCCCAGGGTGAGGAGTTTCTGCCTGATGCATAGGTTGATTGGTAGCCACTGGAGATTTTTGAGGAGGGGAGTAACATGCCCAGAGCGTTTCTGGACAAAGATAATCCGGGCAGCAGCATGAAGTATGGATTGAAGTGGAGAGAGACAGGAGGATGGGAGATCGGAGAGGAGGCTGATGCAGTAATCCAGACGAGATAGGATGAGAGCTTGAACGAGCAGGGTAGCAGTTTGGATGGAGAGGAAAGGGCGGATCTTGGCAATGTTACGGAGCTGAAACCGGCAGGTTTTGGTGACGGCTTGGATGTGAGGGATGAACGAGAGAGTGGAGTTGAGGATGACACCAAGGTTGCGGGCTTGTGAGACGGGAAGGATGGTAGTGCCGTTAACAGTGATGGGAAGGGCAGGGTTTGGGAGGGAAGACAAGGAGTTCAGTCTTGGACATGTTGAGTTTTAGGTGGCGGGCAGACATCCAGATGGAGATGTCCTGAAGGCAGGAGGAGACGCGAGCCTGGAGGGAGGGAGAGAGAGCAGGGGCGGAGATGTAGATTTGGGTGTCATCAGTGTAGAGGTGGTAGTTGTAGGAGCTATTCCCTGTGGACTCTGGCTTAGGCTGCCCCTGGGCCCTGACACCATCCCTGGAGGTGATCCTCATGTCTGGCACCCACCAAAGGCCCTGCAGAAATGCCACCTGCCTAGAGACCGCACGGAGAGCACTTCATCATCATCATCAATCGTATTTATTGAGCGCTTACTATGTTCAGAGCACTGTACTAAGCGCGTGGGAAGTACAAATTGGCAACATATAGAGACAGTCCCTACCCAACAGTGGGCTCACAGTCTAAAAGGGGGAGACAGAGAACAAAACCAAACATACTAACAAAATAAAATAAATAGGATAAACACTCTCCACTCCAGGCCCTGCCCAAGGCATGGCGGGCCTGGGTGGAGTCAACGTCTCCTCTCTAACATGGAGACTTGGTGTTTGCTCCCCATTCCCCATCCTGTGACGTTCCTTGCCTCCCCAATGCCCAGTGGTCACTGGAGCAAAGGAGCTCGGGGACTTTTTGGAGTGGCTGCCGGCTGTGGGGTCTGGGCTGTGGGGTTCTTGGCATTCCATAGGGAAGCTGTGCAGCGGGCGAACAGATTCTTGTACTTCGCAAGCACTTAGTATAGTGCTCTGCACACAGTTAGTGCTCAATAAATACGATTGAATCAATCAATCAATCAATCAATCGTATTTATTGAGCGCTTACTATGTGCAGAGCACTGTACTAAGCGCTTGGGAAGTACAAATTGGCATCACATAGAGACAGTCCCTACCCAACAGTGGGCTCACAGTCTAAAAGGGGGAGACAGAGAACAGAACCAAACATACCAACAAAATAAAATAAGTAGGATAGAAATGTACAAGTAAAATAAATAAATAAATAAATAGAGTAATAAATATGTACAACCATATATACATATATACAGGTGCTGTGGGTAAGGGAAGGAGGTAAGACGGGGGGATGGAGAGGGGGACGAGGGGGAGAGGAAAGAAGGGGCTCAGTCTGGGAAGGCCTCCTGGAGGAGGTGAGCTCTCAGCAGGGCCTTGAAGGGAGGAAGAGAGCTAGCTTGGCGGATGGGCAGAGGGAGGGCATTCCAGGCCCGGGGGATGACGTGGGCCGGGGGTCGATGGCGGGACAGGCGAGAGCGAGGTACAGTGAGGAGATTAGTGGTGGAGGAGCGGAGGGTGCGGGCTGGGCAGTAGAAGGAGAGAAGGGAGGTGAGGTAGGAGGGGGCGAGGTGATGGAGAGCCTTGAAGCCCAGGGTGAGGAGTTTCTGCCTGATGCGCAGATTGATCGGTAGCCATTGGAGGTTTTTGAGGAGGGGAGTAATATGTCCAGAGCGTTTCTGGACAAAGATAATCCGGGCAGCAGCATGAAGTATGGATTGAAGTGGAGAGAGACACGAGGATGGGAGATCCGAGAGAAGGCTAGTGCAGTAGTCCAGACGGGATAGGATGAGAGCTTGAATGAGCAGGGTAGCGGTTTGGATGGAGAGGAAAGGGCGGATCTTGGCAATGTTGCGGAGCTGAGACCGGCAGGTTTTGGTGACGGCTTGGATGTGAGGGGGTGAATGAGAGAGCGGAGTCGAGGATGACACCAAGGTTGCGGGCTTGTGAGACGGGAAGGATGGTAGTGCCGTCAACAGAGATGGGAAAGTCAGGGAGAGGACAAGGTTTGGGAGGGAAGACAAGGAGCTCAGTCTTCGACATGTTGAGCTTTAGGTGGCGGTGAATGAATGAATTCCCCAGACCCAGGAGGAGAAAAAGGAGGACGGGGAGGCAGAGCAGTTTCTGGGGAACATTTCCCTCCTGGAATGAACCAGGGGGCAGGTTCTACCCGGGTTTTTTTTTTTTCTTTAATGGTATTTAACTGCTTATTTTATAGGGAAGCAGTGTGGCTTAGTGGCAAGAGCACGGGTTTGGGAGTCAGAGGTTGTGGGTTCTAATCCCGGCTCTGCCACTTGTCTGCTGTGTGACCTTGGACAAATCACTTCACTTCTCTCGGCCTCAGTTACCTCATCTGCAAAATGGGAATTGACTGTGAGCCCCACATGGGCAACCTTCTATTTATTTTATTTTGTTAATATGTTTTGTTGTCTGTCTCCCCCTTCTAGACTGTGAGCCCGCTGTTGGGTAGGAACCGTCTCTGTATGTTGCCAATTTGTACTTCCCAAGCACTTAGTACCGTGCTCTGCACATAGTAAAGCGCTCAATAAATATGATTGAATGAATGAATGAATGAACCTTGTATCTACCCAAGCACTTAGAACCGTGCTTGGCACATAATAATAATGATGGTATTTGTTAAGAGCTCACTATGTGCCAAGCACTGTTCTAACTACTGGGGAGGTTACAAGGTAATCAGGTTGTCCCTCGGGGGGCTCACAGTTTTAATCCCCATTTGACAGAGAGGTAACTGAGGCACAGAGAAGTTAAGTGACTTGCCGAAAGTCACAAGCTGACAGTTGGCGGAGCCTGGATTTGAACCCATGACCTCTGACTCCAAAGCCCGGGCTCTTTCCTAATGATGGCATTTGTTAAGCGCTTACTATGTGCAGAGCACTGTTCTAAGAGCTGGGAGGGGATATAAAATGATCAAGTTGTCCCATGTGGGGCTCACAGTCTTAATCCCCATTTTACAGATGAGGTAACTGAGGCTCAGAGAAGTTAAGTGACTTACCCAAGGTCACACAGCAGACATGTGATGGAGTTGGGATTCGAACCCATGACCTCTGACTCCAAAGCCCGTACTGTTTCCACATAGTAAGTGCTTAACAAATAACATTATTATTATTATATGCTAGGCACTTTACTAAGCATTGGGGTAGTTACAAGCTAATTAGGTTGAACACAGTCCATGCCCCACATGGGCTCACAGTCTTAATCCCCATTTTACAGATGAGGTTACTGAGGCACAGAGAAATGAAGTGACTTTTCCAAGGTCCCACAGCAGGTGAGAGGCAGAGCCGGGATTAGAACCCAGGTCCTTCTGACTCCCAGACTCGTGCTCCCTTAGGAATATGCCCCAGGATCAGGGAGTATTGAGGACAGTTGGGAATGGTCGGGGAAGAAATGGGGGTTGTTGGGAGACATGGGACGGGCCAATCTGGATTCTGTGTGTTGTCTAGAAATTTTGAAGTGAAAAGATTCACTCCCTGTTCTTGCTGCCTATAGGAAAGGGTGTCTTAGCTGACCTCCCTCTCTCGAGCTCCCTCCCCCCACCATCCCAATGCCAAGTTTCCCAGTGCAGGAGGAAGTGAAGACTAGTGGGCATTCCTCATTTTCCAGCCACTTCCAGGCTTGGCACCGCATGGTGGTGACCACTTTGGACTTGGGATGCAGGCTGCAGGCCTTCCAAGCCAACCAGAGGAGGAGGCAGCAGCAGGTGGCCTTTACCACTTGGAGGAGAGTCCATGGAGCCTGTCTTGCTGCTGCCTGGTCCCAGGAGGAGCAGGTGGCCCAGGCTGCCATTGGTCGGTGGAGGTGGGTGGTACAGCAGAGCAGGGCAGATGGGCACCTGACCCGGGCCCGAGCGCTGGGGGCCCTCCAGACCTGGTGGGTGGCATTCTGACAGAGACTTGCCACTTACCAGTGGCTTTGGCCTGGCTGGGGCAGAGTCAGCAGCAGAGGCGGAGAGAAGAGGTGGCACAAGAATACCAGTGGGACCGGGACCGGGGCCACATCCTGGCCATCTGGAAGCTCTGGCGGAGGCTGCTCTGGCTGTCCGTGGCCAGTTGCGCTCTCTACATCCATAGGCTGAATGCCAGGTGAGCCCGGAACAGCTGCTCCAAACCCATTTCCTGGGGAACCAATCTGGGTGACCCAGTTTCCAGATGGGTCTGGCAGTGATAATCCCTATGGTCTCTTTCTGTAACCCTAGAGGGTAGAAGCTGACATCCTCTTTCATCTTTGCAAAGCATCGAAGAACCCCAGAATGGGGGAGAGACAGTGCTCTCTTGTTTTTTCAATGGGGAAAGCAAGGCCCAGAGAGGGAATGCAATTTTCCCAAGGTCACACAGAAATTCACTGGCACTAGGAATTAGAACTGGGTGTTCTGCCCTTCACCAACATCCCCTGGGCTCCATTTGTCTTAGTATAACATTAGATGTGAGCCTTCTGGGGGACTGTCAGAGATGTGCTTAGCTATTCCAGAGCCCTGAGCAGGGTTTTGCCTCTTAGCCCATCCCCTATCTATCCTCTCTCCTCCTGCAGTGTCCCTACCATTATTGATTTTAAAGGCCTCTGGATCCAACCCAAATCGTACTGGATATGGAGCTTGTGAATAGTAAAAATAATAGCAACTGTGGTCATTGTTAAGTACTAATTACGTATCGAGTGCTGGGGTAAAAACAATACAGTCAGATCAGACAATGCCTGTCCCTCATTGGGCTCACAATCTAAGGGGGAGGGAGAACAGGTATTTAATCCCCATTTTACAGGTAAAGAAACTAAAGCACGAGAAATAAAGTGATTTGCCCAAGATCTCACAGCAGGTAAGTAGATTACCTGCTAATAATTAGGTAATGCCCTCCCTCTGCCCCTCCGCCAAGCTAGCTCTCTTCCTCCCTTCAAGGCCCTGCTGAGAGCTCACCTCCTCCAGGAGGCCTTCCCAGACTGAGCCCCTTCCTTCCTCTCCCCCTCGTCCCCCTCTCCATCCCCCCCCATCTTGCCTCCTTCCCTTCCCCACAGCACCTGTATATATGGTTGTACATATTTATTACTCTATTTATTTATTTATTTATTTATTTTACTTGTAGATTTCTATCCTATTTATTTTATTTTGTTGGTATGTTTGGTTCTGTTCTCTGTCTCCCCCTTTTAGACTGTGAGCCCACTGTTGGGTAGGGACTGTCTCTATGTGTTGCCAATTTGTACTTCCCAAGCGCTTAGTACAGTGCTCTGCACATAGTAAGCGCTCAATAAATACGATTGATTGATTGATTGATTAGGAATTAGAACTCAGAGCACAGGCCTGGGAATCAGAGGACCTGGGTTTTATCCTCGGCTCAGTCATTTACCTGCTCTGTGACCTTAGATGAGTCACTTAACTTCTCTGTGCCTCAGTTCCCTTATCTGCAAAATGGGGATTCAATGCCTGTTCTGTCTCCTACTTAAACTGTGAGCCCCATGTGGGACCTGATTATCTTGTATCTAACTCAGTGCTTAGAATGGTGCTTGGCACATAGTAAGTGCTTACCAAATGCCACAGTTATTATTTCTCTAAACTCCCTGTCCTGTGTGCTTTCCACTGGGCCATTCTGTTTCTCTACTGCAAGGGAGATCAATAGAAGCCAGAATGTTTTCTGGTTGCAGGGGTATCACACAGCCTCTGCTTACCTGAAACCATCCACAAAGTTCTCTGTTATATTGTAGTAATAATAATAATAATGATGGCATTTATTAAGCACTTACTATGTGCAAGGCACTGTTCTAAGCACTGGGGAGGTTACAAGGTGATCAGGTTGTCCCACGGGGGGCTCACAGTCTTAATCCCCATTTTACAGATGAGGGAACTGAGGCACAGAGAAGTGAAGTGACTTGCCCAAAGTCACACAGCTGACAATTGGCGGAGCCGGGGTTTGAACTCATGACCTCTGACTCCGAAGCCCGGGCTCTTTTCACTGAGCCACGCTACTCACCCAAGCGCTTAGTACAATGCTCTGCACACATTAAGTGCTCAATGATTGCAACTGATTGATTGGAGGCAGCAAGTTGGAATCTGTCTAATGGGGAACTCAGAGCCAAGGGACAGGGAATCAGGAGACAGGGCTTTGCCAACCTGAGCAAGTTGGGAAAAGAGAAATCAGAATCCCCGGACTGAAGGGGACCTGGAGTACTCATCTGGTCTGCCCCCCGCCTCTAAGCAGCATTCATAAGGAAGGGAACCGGGACAGGGTGGCGGAACAAACTGTCCTGTCTCTCCCAGGATCTTCATTGCCTGGGCCCATATTAGTGCCAGTAAGCCTGCCTGGGCTTGATTGAGACTAGAGCTGCTGAGAGTGACAGGGAGGCAGCTGGAAGAGGAGGAGGAGAAGGGCTCCACCTGCCTCCAGCAAAGGCCTGTGGGCGGGTGTCCCCTGCACCTCTGGAGAGCAGCTATCAGAAGCCGTCAGGCCCCCCACTCAGGCCCCTCAACTCTGGAAAAGCAGGTGAGGAGACACTGGAAGTTCAGGTGTATGGGAAACCTACAGCATCATAAAACCACCCCCTTGCCTCCTTCCCTGTGTCCCCATACACGTAGGGAAGTGTTCGCCAACTGGGACTGTCTCAGCTGTCTCAGTGGGAATCTCTTGAGCCCAACCCAAACTGTCCTCCCTAAACTAGCCTTGCAAATAAATCCCAGGGCACCACCAGCCCGAACATTTTACCTGCCTGCCCTCAACTCCACCCCCGTAGACAGGCAGATCAATGAAATCAGCATTCTTTACCTCTCCTGCTACCCAGGCCACTTGCAGAGTTTCATAAAAGGGTCCCCTCCACCACCCACAGCGGGCACTCTGTAGGAGGTAGGCAGGAGGGCACAGATGTTCCTAGGTTTGCCGAACCCACTATGGACTTCACCATCCTGCTGGGAGAATTAGATCAGAAATATGACCTGTGTTGGTGGGCATGCAGGTGGAGCGAGGGCTTTGTCCCTGGGGTCCATTTCAGCTATCCGTTAGAGCCCCATGGGCTGGCTGGGTGAACTTTTCCTTCATTCAATCGTATTTCAATCATATTGAGTGCTTACTGTGTGCAGAGCTCTGTACTAAGTGTTTTTCCTTCTGTCTCTACCCTCAGGCCTGCAGCTATTGGACTAGAGCAGTGGGTCTGCCCCAAGCCTCCCTCGTCCTCGGCAGCCCTGTTGTGAACAGGAAGCTCAGGAAAATGCGGCTGTGTTGGAGTAAGGAGAGCAGAGGGGAGGGGGTAGCCCTGGCTTTGGCTTTGTGTTTGTTCAGTGGGAAACCCATTAAATAACCGCCTGCACTCTGCTCAAGGCTGGGCACTGTACAGTGGGTTTAAACTGTCCCACCCCCTGCCCTCGAGGTGCTGCCAATCCAACCCACCTGTGACCTCGATTCTCTTCCTCTCCTCGCTAGGATCCAGAAAGAGGGTCAACTTGTCCAACAGGTCCCTCCGCCAGCCTCTCCTCTGCAGCTCTGTCGGCTGCTGGCTGCTGCTGTACCGGAACCAGGGCAGGGTTCTGCGGCTGCCCAGCCATTCTGGGCACCAGACTCCCTATAGGCCAGCAGTGGGATGACTGTGCTGGTGCCCCCCAAACCCAGAAGAGTGGAGACCACCTGGGAGCAGCAGCGGAAGGATGGTATACGCTTAGGGTAAGAGCAGCCAGGACTGGAGTGTGGGGAGAGAGTTGGAGAGCCCGGACATCTCCACACTGGGCAAGAATTTCACTGTGACCTGGCCCTAGGTGCCTGGCTCCCAGCTCAGGGGGCCTTTGCCTGGTTTTGGGGGACACTCCCTCCTGGGACATGGCTAGGGTCAGAGTGGCAGCCAGTTGTCCCCTGACTCTATAACTCCATGGTATTTCCACCCCTGATGGTGCCCCCCTCTCCCAGATCACTATTCTGGAGCCTCGTGCCATCTGCGGCAGCTCCCGCCCCTGAGCAGAGGTCAGGAAGACCCCCACAGGGTCAGTCCAGTCTCCCTCCCACCCCCCAGAAGGCCCTCTATTCCCCAGGAGGAAGTATCTGCAATGGTGGAGACATGCCGTGCGGCTCCAGAAGTTCCTTGGCCTCCAGAGGGGAAAGCAGCTGGCCGGAGCCTGGCAGTTCTGGAAGGGTGCCAGCGAGGCAGAGCAGCTGGTTCAGGCTCTGGTGAGCAAATAGTATTTCCTTCCCTTTCACCCCACCACCCCTCGCCCCCACCCACCGTGAGAACCACACATACACCCATGCTCTTAGACTCCTCAGGCTGGAACGGCCTGTGGAAGTCATCTTACCTATCACCCTGCTTAACACTACCCGGGATTCTCCTGGGCAGTTGGGCCAGGGCCTGCCAGGTCTTCCTCTGCTAGAGACCATTCAATCCCCTCCTGCCGTTTCCCCACCCTGACCCAAGTCAAGGTGGCCCGTGGAAGGTTCGCCCTCCGGGGAGGATGAGTGAAAGAGCTGGATGGGAGGGGCAACGGTCCCCATTCACCACTTCTGGCCTTGGGTCTCCTGGCAGTTTGGGCAGCGGCGACTGGAATGGGCTTGGGGTACCTGGCGCCGGTGGCTCGTGCAGCTCAGGGTGGCACGGCATTTCCAGCAGCAGGAAGATGGGCACCTCCTGTCTCAGGTAGGGCCCACTCCCCCCAACCCGAAGCTGCCCGCACAGCATACCCTGTGGCCAGATGTGTGGGGGAAACAGCTGAACTGGTCAGCCCTGATGGGCTAAATGGGCCCACTCCCCTTCCTCCTCCTTGCAGGCTTCACTGGGTTCACTTCTCCCACCCCACCCAGGGCAGCACTCAGACCCGGGTCCCTGTCCGGCCATCTTGGGGAATAGAGGCTCTGCCCTCGCCTCACCCTGAATGCAGCTTCCCCAAGCAGGGGGTGGGAGGGAGGGAAGCACTACAGGCCTGTCTTGTTTCTGTGGAATCAGGAAGAGGGAAGGAGTGTCTGTTTCCCACCCACCCCAGGAGGGAGAGCACAGGGAAGCCCTTCCCTCCCACTGGCCCCACAGCCCGTGCTTTTCGGTTACAGGTCTTTAGGAGGTGGTATCAGCACACGACAGCCCAGCTCTGGGACAGAGGGAACCCGAGTGGGGACTGCTTCCCGGCCCCTGCCGAGCTCGAAGGAGCAGGACCGGCCCAGACCCGGAGGATGTAACCTGGGCAGGGTAGGGGTAGAACAGAGCTGTGTGGGCTAGGGTGAACGGGTCAGGCCTGCTATGGCAGCTCCCACCCCAGCCCTGGTCCCCAGGGCAAAGGCACCTGCCCACTCTGGGCTACTTCTCCCTCCCCAAGGCAATTCTGGGAGAGGCCAGTGCCATCTTATCCAAGTGCATTTTAATAGAATGAGCAGCATTCAGGATGCAGAACCCATGACCTGTCGTTGACAATAAAATTCCCTTGTTACCCAGGCTCTTCTCTGGCTTCAGTTTCCCCTTAACCCTCCCGTCTTCCCCGTTTGGGCAGCTGAGGGCTGGATGGCACCTGGCTGGGGTGGGAAGGAAGGGGGAGGCTGTCTTTAGCCTGAGTTCTCCCTGCTTGCAGCTGCCTCTGTCCATTGGCACCTCACTGAGTCGTGCATGGGGTGGCTGTCCTTTGACCCGAGCTGCTTACCAGGCAGCAGGTGTAAGAGCCAGCTGTGCTGGATGGCCTGGGGGGAAGGGGGGCCCTCACTGACGGTTTCCCTTTAACCCATGCCTGCCCCAGGACCACTGGGGCAAGCTCCCTGCTGCTGCCACCACCACCACTCCTGAAACGTTGAGTGCTGGTGGCTGAAAAGAGAAAACATTAGACCTAGGGCAAGGCCGACGACTCCCATGAGTCTCTGCAGAAGGACAGTGTGGTTTCTATGGAGGTTTGAGAAGTGACCCTACACGGGCCAGGAAGGGGGAGGAGGGAAGGCCGCCTGGCGGGGCGGCAGAAGAGAGGGGTGGGGCCAAGGCCCCTGAGGCAGTGTGTCTGTGTGCTGAGCTTCAGGTCTGCCCTTGAAAAATAGTCGTTCAGTGCTTTTCCACGCCCCTGGCTGGCAACAAAGAACCAGGCACACAGAAGAGCTGGAGAGACGCTTCCAACCCATGCTGGCTGATCTCCCCCCTACCCCACCTCCCATCTGTGGAGTCAGGAAGATCCCAGACCAACAGCTTAAGTTAGGGCAAATAAAAGCACCCGCTGTCGGGTGTAAGTGCCGGCCGCCTCAGGAGCGAGGCTCTTGCGTTGCCACGATAATGTTCGAACCCCTCTACCCGCCTCTCCGGCCCGAGAGTTGGAGAGGGGAAGACCGATGCTGGGCTCTCGGATACTGGTCGGGGAATGGGGCCAGAGATGGGGCTGGGAAAGGAGCCGGGAGTTCTGGCTCCCCTTCTGTCCTCCCACCTTTCTTCTGGCTGTGCCTGGACCCCAGGAGAGGCTGCTGTGGACCAAGAGTAGGCTGGTGGTCCGTTTGCACAGTCCCAGCCGGGTGCCCAGGACGGGAAAGAGGATGCTACTTACCCACCGGGTCTGGCGAGGTTTTCCTGTCAATTCCCTCCAGTCGCAGCAGTTAGCTGGCGGAGAACGGACTTCTGTGCTACTGAGGTCTGGGGCTCTGGCAGGCCCAGGAAGACTCATTCCCTTCCAGGTCCAGGAAAACTCATTCTCTTCCATAGGAAGAGGGGGGAGAAAAATCAAGCCAGGACATCCCTGCAAACCCGGGGCTCTTCCCACTTGGGGGGATGTAGGCTGGGCAGGAGCGGAAAGGATGGAGAGAGGTAGTAGCTGCCATAGGGGGCTGGGCAGGGGGAGAGATGGCAGCAGACAGCCCTGACAGAGCCTGTAGTGACCTCCAGAGAGGGTGAAGGGAAGGATGAAGCCCCTGGGGAGTTGGGGAAGGGGGGGGAGGGTTTGGCTCTCTCCTCCACCTAGGGAATGGAGACCCCACTCCCTGAGCTGCTTCTCCCTTTCTCTCCCCGCAGAGCCCACGCTGCTCACTGCTGGGCCGGCTCGTTGAGAAGCTTAAACGTGTCTTCTACCACCTGCCACAGGCAGTTGTCCAGGGGAAACTCGTTGTCTACCAGGTTGACGAGGTGGTAGTTGTCGTGGATGTACTGGATGATCATTCGGGACGGGGACTCCTCCTCATACAGCTTTCCCCACTGCTCAATCCACAGGGCAAAGGCCTCGTCCTGCCCCAAAAAGAGACAGGCACAATCCCACATCACGGCCTGCCGGAGGGGCCTCTGTCTCGGCGTGGGGATCCGAGGGCCTCCCGGTCCGAGGGCGGGGCAGAAAGCAACAGGGCAAAAAGGAGAAGGGGTTGCTTCTCCCACACAACAGCTGCGGGGGTGCATGGTCTAAAATATCCTACATACCCACCACCAGTGGGACCACTGCCATTTAAAGCAGCCTAGCAAAGGATATTTTTTCTTACGACTTTGACACCTGTCTACGTGTTTTCTTTTGTTGTCTGTCTCCCTTGTACTTCCCAAGCGCTTAGTACAGTGCTCTGCACACAGTAAGTGCTCAATAAATATGAGTGAATGAAAGGTAAGTCATGTTTTAACCACATGTGGCATGGACTAAGAACTCCAGTGTGAACTAGAGGAAAGGGCACAGGGCTTGGGACTCAGGAAACCTGGATTCCAATCCCAGCTCTGCCACTTGCCTGCTGTGGGACCTTGGGTAAGTCATTTAACTCCTCTGTGACTCAGTTTGCTCATCTGTAAAATGGAGATTAAATTACCTCTTCTGCCTTCAGTTTAGACTATGAGCCCCATAAGGGACAGGGACTGTGTCCCATCTACCTACAGTGAATCTGACCCGGAGCTTACTAGTAATAATAATAATAATTTTGGAATTTAAGCGGTTACTATGTGTCAGGCACTGTACTAAGCGCTGGGGTGGATACAAGGAAACTGGCTCACACTCCCAGTCCCATGTAGGGCAAAGAGTCTCAATCCCCATTTTACAGATGAGGTAACGGGCACAGAGAAGTGAAGTGACTTGTCCAAAGTCACCCAGCTGACAAGTGACAGAGCCGGAATTTGAACCCATGACCCCTGACTCCAAAGTCCATGCTCTTTCCACTGAGCTATGCTGCTTCTCTACTCCCCCTATGGGAGTGGCTAATTTAGCAGACTAAGACTTGTACTGTGAGAAAAGCTTTAATCCTTGGGTTCCCGGGGAGGAGCCAGAGTCTCTTACCTTCCAGGACATGAAACTGACAGGATCGACCACCGTCGGCTGGATGATCTCTCGCCCTGGGAAGATGCCCCAGGTCACTGCATTGGGCTGCATGTCAGGGGCATTGGTGATATTCTTGCCCTAGAAGGAAGGCAGCCGGGATGAGGGGAGAGGGGTAGGGTGAACACCCCTTACCCCCGACTCTCAGAGAAGTACCCTCTCCTCCTGGGAAAGCCTCTTTCCTGAAATGCCCTGCATATTCATCCTGCCCGAGCAGGCGGGTACTAGGACAGAGGCCAGAGTTGAGGTGAGGGGAGAGCAACTCCCATGCCACAAACCAACACCCAGCAACCCCTGCTTTAGACAACCTTCCTCAGGTGAATCTGGCCCCTGCCCACGTCCCATCCGACCTTGACGTTGACGATGTGGTAGTTGACTCGCAGCTCGTACTTCTTCAGTACTTTGAGAAGGGCCGCCACCGTCTCGCTGGAGGTGAAGAACTCCAGATAGGCCTGCACGGGATGGAGTTTATTCTCGTTCGATGTCCTCGTCCCAGTCCCCAACATCCTCAGCACCCGCCGTGCCTAGAATCACCTCCCTCTGTCAAACCAGCTCCTACCCCACCCTCCAAGATTTTCAAAAATTCCCCCTCCTCCTTGAAGTCTTTCCCGCTCAGCCCACGTGACTGTAGTTGCTGCAACTACTCAGGGGTCCCTGGCCCCGATGGACAGCTCTGGACAAGCAGCTGCTTCTGCTGTTGCGTTTTTGTAATTTTCTGCTGTGTCGTCTTGTTCTGTTTCAGTGTGATTTCTGCTTGTGCTTCGGAGTCTGTCTTGTCTTCTCCATTTGACTGTAAACTCTCTGAGGCCAGAAGTTGGTTTAATTTTTTCATTTGTAACTCCCTCAACACCTCTGTCCAGTGGCTTCCCAGTGCCTTCTGTTGGCTATTACTAGTCTTCCCAACTTTGCCTCAACAGAGCTTTTCTTCCAGAACATTTCCCCCAGTCCCATGCTCCCCATCCTCTCCAAATCCCTGGGAAGCAAAGGGATTGGGATGGCCTCAAGGCAGAGAAACCCCACCTGAAGAACCACCTTCTAACTCAACGACATCAGGGGAGGAAGGTCATTAGACTTCATCAGCACTCAGCCCTACACTGAGCCCGCCCAGTGCCGGGGCCGATCCCGAGCGGTACCTTCTGGAAGACGTAGCCACCGCTGGGCCCCCAGCCCACCACGGGGTCAGCCGACGGCTTTCCGTTGATGTTGGGCTGTGAGTTGATGGTGAGGATGCCCCGGCGGTTCACTTTCTGCAGCTCCTCCTTCAGCAGGCTGGTCTCAGCCGCCAGTGGCTCATCGTTCCAGGGCAGGCAGGTCACCTGAGGGTGGGGGAGGGAGGTGGGTTGGGCCCAGGACCCACCTTCCCCCAACTCTCCCACCCGGCAGCCTGCCATCCTGTTGCCATCCCATCTCCAAGCCCCATGCTCGCTAAAGAAAGAGGCACAGGTAGGGTGAAGGATGCTCATTTCCCTGGGAAGAGGAGGAGGAGGCCCAGATATATCCGGAGCCCAGGCAGCGCGGACCCGGTTCCAGTACTTGGGTGTTGCGACTCCTGGCTCAGGGCTCGAGCCCGGTGGGAGCCCCGGGGCCCCCTCACCTCCCAACCTGGGGGCGGAGGCTGCTGCTTACTTTGTAGCCATTCTGGTTGGGCTCCCCAGAGAGATAGTAGGCAAAGACCTCAAACACGCTCTCTTCGCTGGTCAGCTCCTGGCCCCACATCTTCAGCAGCTCCTCCTTGGGGGACTTGCTCTTCAGGCAGAACAGGTAATAGTCCTTCAGTTCGCCAAAGGCTGGGGAGGAGGAGTTTCCCCTAGAGGGTTGAGGGGAGAGATCAAGTGCTACCGAGAACCCTGACTCCTGGGGAAAGAAGTGTCTCTCCTTCTGGATGTCCGCCCGCCACCTAAAGCTCAACATGTCGAAGACTGAGCTCCTTGTCTTCCCTCCCAAACCTTGTCCTCTCCCTGACTTTCCCATTTCTGTTGACGGCACTACCATCCTTCCCGTCTCACAAGCCCGCAACCTTGGTGTCATCCTCGACTCCGCTCTCTCATTCACCCCTCACATCCAAGCCGTCACCAAAACCTGCCGGTCTCAGCTCCGCAACATTGCCAAGATCCGCCCTTTCCTCTCCATCCAAACCGCTACCCTGCTAATTCAAGCTCTCATCCTATCCCGTCTGGACTACTGCACTAGCCTTCTCTCTGATCTCCCATCCTCGTGTCTCTCTCCACTTCAATCCATACTTCATGCTGCTGCCCGGATTATCTTTGTCCAGAAACGCTCTGGACATATTACTCCCCTCCTCAAAAACCTCCAATGGCTACCGATCAATCTGCGCATCAGGCAGAAACTCCTCACCCTGGGCTTCAAGGCTCTCCATCACCTCGCCCCCTCCTACCTCACCTCCCTTCTCTCCTTCTACTGCCCAGCCCGCACCCTCCGCTCCTCCACCACTAATCTCCTCACTGTACCTCGCTCTCGCCTGTCCCGCCATCGACCCCCGGCCCACGTCATCCCCCGGGCCTGGAATGCCCTCCCTCTGCCCATCCGCCAAGCTAGCTCTCTTCCTCCCTTCAAGGCCCTGCTGAGAGCTCACCTCCTCCAGGAGGCCTTCCCAGACTGAGCCCCTTCTTTCCTCTCCCCCTCATCCCCCTCTCCATCCCCCCGTCTTACCTCCTTCCCTTCCCCACAGCACCTGTATATATGTATATATGGTTGTACATATTTATTACTCTATTTATTTATTTATTTATTTATTTTACTTGTACATTTCTAACCTACTTATTTTATTTTGTTGGTATGTTTGGTTCTGTTCTCTGTCTCCCCCTTTTAGACTGTGAGCCCACTGTTGGGTAGGGACTGTCTCTATGTGATGCCAATTTGTACTTCCCAAGCGCTTAGTACAGTGCTGTGCACATAGTAAGCGCTCAATAAATACGATTGATTGATTGATTGATTGATTCGCCAGCCCAGCCCGCACCCTCCGCCGCTAACCACCTCACGGTACCTCGTTCTCGCCCATCCCGTCGTCGACCCCCGGCCCACGTCCTCCCCCTGGCCTGGAATGCCCTCCCTCCACACACCCAAGCAGTCAATAAATATGACTGAATGAATGAATGAAAGTTTGGGGGGGTGATCATTCTATCCACCTCTTCAGGAGTTCACAGGGCCCCAGTGGACGTCTGGCCTGAGGCTCCTGGAAGTCCCTCCGCTATGTGCTGCATGTCCGGTGGGAGGGGAGGTCTCAGAGTGGGCAACCCAAGGACCTCACTTGACTCGGTGGTTGGGGGGAGGGACAGCATCAGCTCCCCGCCCCTCGGGGACTCACCAGCGGCCGTTAGGGAACTCGTCCCAGTCCTGGGTGCGGTAGATGTAGCTCTTGGGTCTGGAGGCCCAGAAGATGGGCCGCACGTCCTCCACCCGGCGCTTGGGGTGTGCGCTGACGGCCCAGGGCAGGGGGCGTCTGAGGAAGAAGGGCAGGGAGAGACAAAGCTCTGCAGGGGACTGGCAGAGGAGAGCAGGACATGCTGGGAACTGCTTCTCCTGCTCCCTTTTCCATGAGTCAGTTGAGGGACTTGGGATGGGCCAGCCTGTTTGTCCCACAAGAGGCAGGTCGAGCTGAGGGATGGGAGAGGGGATACCATGGAAAGCAAGCTTGGGGCACTGGGGCCAAGTTGGGTGGGAGCCTAAATAATAATAATGATGGTATTTGTTAAGCGCTTACTATGTGCGAAGCACTGTTCTAAGCGCTGGGAAGGTTACAAGGTGATCAGGTTGTCCCATGGGGGGGCCCACAGTCTTCATCCCCATTTTACAGATGAGGTAACTGAGGCCCAGAGAAGTTAAGTGACTTGCCCACAGTCACATAGCTGACAAGTGGTGGAGTCAGGATTTGAACCCATAACCTCTGACTCCAAAGCCCGTGCTCTTTCCACTGCACCATGCTGCTTCTCTAAGGTGCTTCTGTAAGGTATACAAGGTGATCAGGTTGTCCCATGTGGGGCTCACAATCAATCCCCATTTTATAGATGAGGTAACTGAGGCAGAGAGAAGTTAGGTGGCTTGCCCAAGATCACACAGCTGACAAGTGGTGGAGCCGGGATTCAAACCCATGACCTCTGACTCCCAAACCTGTGCTCCTAGGGGCAGCATGGGCAGCGATGTCCCTTGACCTGGAGGTTTCTTCCCTCCTTCCCAGACCTAGGTGCATTTCAGAGCCTCTGAAAACCATGTGATTGATTCCAGAGACTCTGGCCATCTCCTTTTTCATACAGCTCACCTTAGCGTGGCTGGAGGCTGGAGGATCGGTCCCTGCCCTTACCTGGGATCCTCGTTCCAGATGCCCAGACGCTTCAGCACCTCCACCGTGGCCACCTCGCGGTTCAGAGTGTAGAAGTGGAGGCCGGAGACCACGCCGCTGACCAGCAGCTCCCGGCACATGGTCACGGCCAACTCGATGCCGTAGTTGCGGATGGCGGCGTCGTTGTCCTTGATGGGCTCGATCACGGCTGTGATCTCCTGGGGCACCTCCAGCTTGGACAGCTTCACCAGCTGCCTGAGGGAGTGGTAGCCCTGCCCGGGATACAAGATGGGGACGATGGGATACAAGATGGGGACGATGGGCACTGGCCGCCTCGAAAGCCATCCCCATGGGGTGCAAACAATCCCTACCACTTCACCCTGTCTCCTCATTCCCTGGCAGAGGGCCCAGAGTGGCCCATTTCGGCACAACCAAGAATTGAGCTCTGTCGGTCTTTCCACTCTACAGATAGGGGCAGACTGGGGCCCAGAGCCAGAAAAGAATCTAGTGGGAGCAAAGCTAGGAGTCCTATCAAACTCAGCACTACAGGAGGCTAGCATGAGTTGGAGAGTCAGGGCCCAGCTAGGAAGATGAGGAAGACTACAAGACTGAATGTAGCCAAACAACTCCTCAACCTACTGCCCCCCCTCTCAAGCCCTAAGGGAACTAGCCTGGTTTCTGAGGCCCCCTGGGAGTTCAGGTCACAGTTGAGCAGACCAGAAGGGATCCCAGGAGAAGGGCTGAGAACCGATCCAGTCTTCCAGGGTCTCAGGGAAACCGGGTGGCCTGATCCCAGCCAGAAGCCGAGGCCCGCTTTGCTCTGTTGATAGTGAATGGGCCGCTACCCTCCCGGCTGATGACCTTGCCCTTCTCAGAGCCCGTGGGGTGGGAAGTCAGCCTCCCTGGACCGTTTCCTTCTGGACCAAACGCCTTCACCCGTCTCAGAGCCTCGGGGCAGGACCCGAGGCTGCCCATCCAGACCGAAGACCCTCTCTGGTCTTGGAGCCCTGCAGCCTTTCCGGGCCCTTCCGGCCTTTGCGGGCCACTCACCTGGATGGGGAAGATGCCGGGGAGGATGGGGCAGGTGATGCCGATGGCGGCGCAGGCTTTGGTGAAGCGGATGAAGGTCTCAGCCTGGAAGAAGAGCTGCGTGATGATGAAGTCCGCTCCGGCCACCACCTTCTCCTTCAGGTGCTGCAGGTCGGCCTCGAAGCTCTCGGCCTCGGGGTGGCCTTTGGGGTAACCTGCCAGGGGGAAGGGCGGGGGTGTACCGCGGGGAGGAGAAGGTGCTCCACCCCCCAGTTTAGGGGAGGGAGGGGACCGGGCCCTAGAGATCCAATGGAAAGAGCACGGGCTTTGGAGTCAGAGGTCATGGGTTCAAATCCCGGCTCCGCCGGGGGCACAGCTTAGGTCAATTCCAGACCCTTGGGCATCCTGGGTGACCCCCAGGTGGTGCCTGCCCCGGCCACGCCAGTGGTGGTCCTTTCTCTTCCCCTCCCCTGGCTGGGGCAGGGGGTGGGGAGTGGGAGGGGGTGCTCACCTGCCACGCAGACATCAAAGTAATCGCCAAACTCGCTGCGGATGTGCTTCACCAAGTCCACGGCGTGATTGAAGCCACCCTCCTCCTCCTCCCACTCGTCACCTATGGGGTCTGAGGGGAGGAGAGGGCCATGACCCCCAGTCTTCCTCTCCTTTCTGGAGCTTCAGGTTCCAAGCCCAGGATCTTGGGTGCTTGGTGTACGGCTTGAGGAAACAACTCTGCAGCCAGTGTTCCCCCAGGACCCCCCAACTCCAAACCCCTGACTCAGCTTGGCCCTGTAAGTGCCTTCCGTGTGGAGCCCTATGGAGAGCCTGGGCCACCCAGCTCTGGTGGATTCTGGGAACACGCGCTGCCCGAGGACAAGAGAAGTGTCCGTCAACGCTGGAGGACTCTGAGACTCTTAAAAACCATCATTCTGACCTAGGAAGTGCTCTGAGGAAGGGAGAGACTTTAGTGCCCCACCTAGGATGGGGAGCAGACAGGGAGGGGCTGGGTTGGGAGCCAGGGGTCCAGGGTGGGGCACTGTCCTTACCACCCCTTAGGGCCATGATGTTCTTGAGCCCCAGCCGCTTGGCTTTGTGCAGGTGGCGGGTGATCTCGTCCCTGGTCTGGTGACAGCAAGTCATGTGCAGCACGGTCTCCAGGCCGCAGTAGTCCACCGCCGTGTTGGCGATGATCATGGACGAGGTCTCCTTGTCCGAGCCGGGGTCGCCCGCCGGGTGCCAGGTCACATCCACAAAGAGGGGCCCTCCCGCCCCCATCTGGTCAAACCTGTGGGGGGCCAGGGAGGTGGGGAAAGTCACACAGGGAGGTCCCTCGCCCTTGGCTCCAGGCAGGTCCGACAGGGGTGGGGAAAGGGGAGAAGAGATGAAAGCGGTGACAGGGCCGCAGCCCCCCGAGTGGGCAATCCCCTCGGGGGGGGGAATAGGGGGCTCACTGGGGGGCAAGGAGAAAGAGAAAGAGAAGCAGATCAGAGAAGCACCTTCCCGACTCTCACCCCCAAATCCTGCCCTCTGCCCATACACTTCACCTTGAGCAGGCAGGGCCATCAACCCGTTTCAAAAAGCGCCTGAACAGTTGACTCAAATCCCCAGGCCCATTCTGGCATTATTTTTGCCTTTACCCTAAGTTATAGTTCAAACAACCCCTCTTGCTCCCTTTCCTGTCCCCTACGAAAGGTCTCTTCATGCCGACCTTTGGTCCCATCCCTTTTTCAGGCCAGAGTTGGACTCTTCTCCATCTGGGAAAATGGGGTCCCGGGCCCCAGCCCGGGGCCGCCTGCCATTCCACCGGCTGGCTCCCCCGGGCTTCCCGGGCCCGCTGGCCTCTCCACCCCGCCTACCTGGAGATGAGATTGACAGCTCCCTGAGCCGTGCGGGGCGGGAAGAACTCCAAGGAGAACCATTTGTCCCCGGAGTCCATCCTCCTGCGCATTTTGTCCCGCAGTCGCTCGTGCCTCTCGGCGTCCAGCCCGGGCGTGGAACATCGCGAGCTGTCCTTGGAGCCCTCGCTGCCGCCGCTGCTGCTGCTGCTGGACCGCCTGCTCCCGGAGGAGGCCGTCTCATTCACCATGGTGGGATGCCTGTTGTCCCTGGGCAGGGGAGGGAAGGGGAAAGAGGAAGAAAGGACGGGAGGAAAGATGAGAGGTGCTCGGAGTCCCCAAACCTCACCCGCAGCTCCTGGCACCTCGAAGTATGAATTACAAAGTACGAAGAATCGAAATTCATTCATTCAATCGTATTTATTGAGCGCTTACTGTGTGCAGAGCACTGTACTAAGCGCTTGGGAAGTACAAGTTGGCAACATATAGAGACGGTCCCTACCCAACATTGGGCTCACAGTCTAGAAATACGATTGAACAAATGAAGGGCAGCTTTGGGCGAGGAATCCCGATTGGCCAACGAGTTGGGGTGGGCGAGGGGGGGGCCTCAAAGAGCCCTTCCCATCGCCCAGGCTGACTCTTACATCTCCCCTGCCCTCGGCAGCCTCCGTTCCTCAGGGTTTTCTTGCCAAGACCCACAGTGGGCTGGATTTCAGCCCTGGCAATGACTTGAGAGATGTCAGCTTGGAAAATCTCATCCTGCAGAGCCCCTGCCCCTAGGAAGGGGGTCGGAGCCTGGAAGGGGGGAGCCTGGTGCTCGCAACTGTCTTTTGTACCTGCTGAGACAGGCTGGTGGGTGTTGGGAGCGGGGCAGCCTGCAGTCCCGAGTCAGTGGTTTCAGCTAGCTGGAGTGATGAGAAAGGAGGAATCTGGAGCGAGAGGAGGAAGGACCGCCCTACCTGAGCCAGAGCCTTTTATCTGTAGTTTGGTTTATGTTTACATTGGCAGAGGGAGTCAGACGCTTCCCAGGGAGCCAAATGCTTCCCGAGGCCACATCACACAGATGAGGCACTCTGGGGGTGCTAGAGAAGAAGTGAGGATCAATGGAAACAGCACGGGCTTCGGAGTCAGAGGTCATGGGTTCAAATCCCGCTCCGCCAATTGTCAGCTGTGTGACTGGGCAAGTCACTTCTCTGTGCCTCAGTTCCCTCATCTGTAAAATGGGGATGAAGCCCGTGAGCCCCACATGGGACAACCTGATCACCTGGTATCCCCCTCAGCGCTTAGCACATAGTAAGTGCTTAAGAAATGCCATCATTATTATATTATTATTATTATACACTAACCTGACAGGCAGTAGGCCGCCTTCCCCTCAGGTAAACCTGTATCCACCCACTCTGGCCTCTCAGCAGGCCAGAGTACTTCCAGTCCTCTTCAGCCCATGAGGTTCTGGGTCAGAGCAGAGTCAGCAGCCTCCAGGGGGGTGGGAAGTGGGGGAGGAGCTCAGTTCTAGCTGACCAGAGTGGGACTCTTGTCTTTCTGGAGCTGGGAGTGGTCACCTGTGGCTATCAGGGTGGGTTAATCCGGACCTGGCTCACCGGCCCCCCCGCCCCCTCACCCTGTTCTTAGTCAGAGTCCATAGGACAAGAATGCAGGGAGAGCGCGGCAAAGCCCACGGCGACACAGGAATGGAGCCATTCCCGCCATGCCTCAGCCTGGCTGGGGAATCTCCACAAGAATGATTCCAAGTTTCCCAGCTATGAGGGGCGAGGCTAACACCAAACCCCATCACGCTCTGATGTTTCCTGTCTCTGACTTCCACCTGCTCCCTAAGGGCAGAAGAAGAAATGGGGGTGAACGTTCTCCTGACTCATGCTCAAAGCTTTTCTTCCCTTTCCAGGCATCTACCCATATCATTCATTCAATCGTATTTATTGAGTGCGGATGGCAGGGGCCTCTGAGACTCCCCAGTTTTCCAGAAGGGACCAGATAGCGGGGACTAGAATACTGCCCAGGGAGCCCTGGCAGCCACCTCACACCTGATTCCTCTAAGGTGCCAATCAGGGCAGCGGTTTATGAGGCTGTAAATCTGTAAGTTTTAATTAACTCTGTGCTTTGGAAACTCAGCGACAGGCAGCTGCGTGCCAGAACCGTTGGTAAATAAAGGCTTCGCTGGATCTACACACGATGCCCCGAGGCTGGGACCGTGCCAGCCAGGCTGCCCTTTCCACTAGTTGAAAAGGAGCCAGTGGTGATGCCTGCAGCCCTTGGGGCAGGCTAGGCTATCTTCTCTGCCCACCAGTAATGCCAGGCTTGTCACTGCCACACACAGTGCCAGACACTCACCCCGGGAGAACTGGCTCGTTCCCCTGGTCATTAATTCATTCAGTTATACTTATTAAGTACTTACTGTGTGCAGAGCACTGTACCAAGCACTTTGGAAAGTACCATACAGCAATAAAGAGTGACAATCCCTGCCTACAACGAGCTCACAGTCTAGAGGGGAAGGCCCTGGTCGGACGCTGACATTCCGATGCCCCTTCTCACCGATCCACTTCTTGAGATGTCTCAGCTTGGATCTTCCTGCCCATCCCCTCTCCTCCCAACCCCCCACCCCTGGCCCAGTCCCAGGTTTCTCAATGAGGGGCAGGGGAATTTCTGAGCCAGGCGGGCGGGAGCCATTCCTCCTGCTGCTCCAGGGGCTCTGGTCAAGATGAAAAGCTTCATCGTTTCCCCCAGAGAGTTCCTTGCCACTGGTTCCCCGGACTGGACGTGAGGAATTTCTGGGCTGGAGGCCTGGGGGACTTAGGGGACCCTTGCGGAGATTGGGAGACCCTTAGGGAGGCCTGGGGGAGGTTGGGGGACCTCTGGGGAGGCAGGGGGACCCTTGGGGGGCCTTAGGGGGACTGGGGGACCCTTGTGGGGCCTGAGGGGGACTGACTGGGGGACCCTTGGGGGGGCTGAGGGAGACTGGGGGAGATGCTTGGGGGGCCAGGGGGAGACTGGGGGACCCTGGGGGACCCTTAGGGAGGCCTGGAGGAGGTTGGGGGACCTCTGGGGAGGCAGGGGGACACTTGGGGGACCCTTGTGGGGCCTGAGGGGGACTGGGGGACCCTTGGGGGGCCTGAGGAGGACTGGGGGACCCTTGGGGGGCCTGAGGAAGACTGGGGGAGACGCTTGGGGGGCCAGCGGGAGACTGGGGGACCCTGGGGGAGACTGGGGGACCCTTAGGGAGGTCTGGGGGAGGTTGGGGGACCTCTGGGGAGGCAGGGGGACCCTTGGGGGGCCTGAGGGAGACCGGGGGACCCTTGGGGGGCCTGAGGGAGACTGGGGGAGACGCTTGGGGGGGCCAGGGGGAGACTGGGGGACCCTGGGGGAGACTGGGGGACCCTTAGGGAGGTCTGGGGGAGGTTGGGGGGACCTCTGGGGAGGCAGGGGGACCCTTGGGGGGCCTGAGGGAGACCGGGGGGACCCTTGGGGGGCCTAAGGGGGACTGGGGGACCCTTGGGGGGCCTGAGGGAGACTGGGGGAGACGCTTGGGGGGCCAGGGGGAGACTGGGGGACACTGGGGGAGACTGGAGGACGCTTAGGGAGGTCTGGGGGAGGTTGGGGGACCTCTGGGGGGCCAGGGGGACCCTTGGGGGACGTGGGGGAGACTGGGGGACCCTTGGGAAGATTGGGAGACCCTTAGGGAGGCGTGGAGGAGGTTGGAGGACCCCTGGGGTACAGGGGGACCCTTGGGGGGCTTGGAGGAGACTGGACCCTTGCGGACCTTGGGGAGATTGGGGAACATGTAGGGGGGCCTGGGGAAGACTGGGGGACCCTGGGGGGGGGCTTAGAGGAGACTGGGGACCCTTGGGGGCCTAGGGGAGATAGGGGGACCCTTGGGAAGATTGGGAGACCCTTAGGGAGGCCTGGAGAAGGTTGGAGGACCCCTGGGGTACAGGGGGACCCTTGGGGGGCTTGGAGGAGACTGGACCCTTGTGGACCTTGGGGAGATTGGGGAACATGTAGGGGGGCCTGGGGAAGACTGGGGGACCCTGAGGGGGGGGGCTTAGAGGAGACTGGGGACCCTTGGGGGCCTAGTGGAGATAGGGGGACACTTAGGGGGGGCTGGGGGACCCTTGGAGGGCCTGGGGGAGACTCTTGGGGGTCCTGAGGGAGACTGGGGGGCATTCTTGGGGGGTCCTGGGGGAGCCTGGGCCGGGCCCGGTCTGGATTTCCCCCCCGCCCCCTCCGCCCTGGGCCGCACTCACCCCTCCGCCCGGCCCGGCCCGGCCCGCTCCTCCGCGCGCGCGCCCGCCGCCTCCATGGCCGCCGCCGCCGCCGCCGCCGCCGCCGCGGGGCCGCGCCCGGGGCCGCGCGCGGGGCCGCGCCCGGGGCTCCGAGGGGGCGGGGGCGGTGCGGAGGAGCGGGCGGGGCGGGGAGGGGGGGTTGGGGGCGTGGCCAGGGGCTCGTCACGTGAGCCGGGCTCGCCTCTGCCAACATGGCCGCCCCCGGCGGTCCAGAGGCCCCCCCCGTCACGTGACGGTGGACTCCCTCCCGCGCGGGCCGCGCCCCCTAGCGGCGGGCGGGCGGGAGGGGCACGTGACCCGGGCCGGGCACGTGAGCGGGCGTGCGGCGGGCAGGGTGAGGGAGAAGATGGCGGCGGGGGGCGGGGGCCGGCGGGGCTGCTGCTGCTGCTGCTGCTGTTGCTGCGGGGAGAGGGAGAGCCGCACCCCGGAGGAGCTGGTACGAGGGCCCGGGGAAGGAGCTGGGGGAACCCGGGGAGCCCGCCACGGCCGAGGGACGTGGGCCTGCAGCTCCATCGCCATCTCCTCATCACCATCAATCGTATTTATTGAGCGCTTACTATGCGCAGAGCACTGGACTAAGCGCTTGGGAAGGACAAGTCGGCAACATAGAGAGACGGTCCCTCCCCAACAGCGGGCTCACAGTCTAAAAGGGGGAGACGGAGAACAGAACCAAACATACTAACAAAATAAAATAAATAGAATAGATAGGTACAAGTAAAATAAATAGAGTAATAAATATGTACAAACATATAGACATATATACAGGTGCTGTGGGGAGGGGAAGGAGGTAAGATGGGGGACGAGAGGGAGAGGAAGGAAGGGGCTCAGTGTGGGAAGGCCTCCTGGAGGAGGTGAGCTCTCACAAGGGCCTTGAAGGGAGGAAGAGAGCGAGCTGGGCGGAGGGGCAGAGGGATTGGGGGCAGAGGGACCGGGGGAGGACGTGGGCCGGGGGTCGATGGCGGGACAGGCGAGAGCGAGGTACGGTGAGGAGATTAGTGGTGGAGGAGCGGAGGGTGCGGGGTGGGCTGGAGAAGGAGAGAAGGGAGGTGAGGTAGGAGGGGGCGAGGGGATGGATGGAGAGCCTTGAAGCCCAGGGTGAGGAGTTTCTGCCTGATGCGCAGATTGATCGGTAGCCACTGGAGGTTTTTGATCATCACCATCACCATGAGCATGGCCTTGCTTAGGCCCTTACAGTGATGGCATTTATGAAGCGCCTGCTATGTGCCAAGCACTGTTCTAAGCGCTGGGGAGGTTACAAGGTGATCGGGTTGCCCCACGAGAGGGGGGGGTGCTCACAGTCTTCACCCCCATTTTCCAGGTGAGGGAACCGAGGCACAGAGAAGTAGGGGCAGTTGATAATAATAATTGCGATATTCGTTAAGGACCTTCCCGTGTGCCAGGTGCTTTACTAAGCGCTGTGGTGGGAGGCACCAACCTCCCTCTGCCCCTCCGCCAAGCTCGCTCTCTTCCTCCCTTCAAGGCCCTGCTGAGAGCCCACCTCCTCCAGGAGGCCTTCCCACACTGAGCCCCTGCCTTCCTCACCCCCTCGTCCCCCTCTCCATCCCCCCATCTTACCTCCTTCCCTTCCCCACAGCACCTGTATATATGTCTATATGTTTGTACATATTTATTACTCTATTTATTTATTTATTTTACTTGTACATATCTATTCTATTTATTTTATTTTGTTAGTATGTTTGGTTTTGTTCTCTGTCTCCCCCTTTTAGACTGTGAGCCCACTTGTTGGGTAGGGACTGTCTCTATATGTTGCCAATTTGTACTTCCCAAGCTCTTAGTACAGTGCTCTGCACACAGTAAGCGCTCAATAAATACAATTGATGATGATGATATCGAGTCCTTCCTCTCCCCCTCCCCATTCCCCCCGCCTTACCTCCTTCCCTTCCCCACAGCACCTGTATATATGTTTCTACGATTTATTACTCTATTTTACTTGTACATATCTCTTCTGTTTATTTTATTCTGTTAGTATGTTTGGTTTTGTTCTCTGTCTCCCCCTTCTAGACTGTGAGCCCACTGTTGGGTAGGGACCGTCTCTATATGTTGCCGACTTGTACTTCCCAAGCGCTTCCCCTACTTGTATTTATTACTCTATTTCTTTACTTGTTGAATACCTATTCTATTTATTTTATTTCTGTTAATATGTTTTGTTTTGTTTGTACTTCCCCTACTTGTATTTATTACTCTATTTCTTTACTTGTAGAATATCTATTCTATTTATTTTATGTCTGTTAGTATGTTTTGTTTTGTTCTCTGTGTCCCCCTTCTAGACTGTGAGCCCACTGTTGAGTAGGGACCGTCTCTATATGTTGCCGACTTGTACTTCCCAAGCGCTTAGTACAGTGCTCTGCGCATAGTAAGCGCTCAGTAAATACGATTGAGAAGCAGCGTGGCTCAGTGGAAAGAGCCCGGGCTTTGGAGTCAGAGGTCATGGGTTCAAATCCCGGCTCCGCCAATTGTCAGCTGGGTGACTTTGGGCAAGTCACTTCACTTCTCTGAGCCTCAGTTACCTCATCTGTAAAATGGGGATGAAGACTGTGAGCCCCCGTGGGACAACCTGATCACCTTGTAACCTCCCCAGCGCTTAGAACAGTGCTCTGCACATAGTAAGCGCTTAACAAATGTCATCATCATTATTGTTATTATTATTATTATTATTATTATTATTATTATTATTATTATTATTATTAACTGATTAAGTGACTTGCCCAGAGTCACACAGCTGACAATTGGCGGAGCCGGGATTACCCTGTGCCAGCCGCCGTTCTCAGCTCTGGGGTGGGTACTTTCATCCATTCAATCGTATTGATTGAGCGCTAACTGTGTGCAGAGCACTGGACTAAGCGCTTGGGAAGTCCAAGTCGGCAGCAGATAGAGACGGTCCCTACCCAACAGTGGCCTCACAGTCTAGAAGGGGGAGACAGGCAACGGTACAAAACATGGAGAAAGGTGTCAAAATCGTCAGAACAAATGGAATTAAAACTGTAATAATGATAGGATGCAATAATAATAATAATAATGGCATTTGTTAAGCGCTTACTATGTGCCATTCATTCAATCATATTGAGTGCTTACTGTGTGCAGAGGACTGTACTAAGCGCTTGGGATGTATAAGTTGGCAACAGATAGAGACGGTCCCTACCCAACAACGGGCTCACAGTCTAGAAGGGGGAGACAGGCAACAAAAGAAAACATGTAGACAGGTGTCAAAATCATCAGAACAAATAGAATTAAAGCCTTAATAATAATAGGATACGATAATAATAATGGCATTTGCTAAGTGCTTACTATGTGCCATTCATTCATTCAATCGTATTTATTGAGCGCTCACTGTGTGCAGAGCACTGTACTAAGCGCTTGGGAAGTCCAAGTCAGCAACATATAGACGGTCCCTACCCAACAACGGGCTTACAGTCTAGAAGGGGGAGACAGGCAATGAAACATGGAGACAGGTGTCAAAATTGTCAGAACAAATGGAATTAAAGCTATAATAATAGGATACAATAATAATAATAATGGGATTGTTAAGCGCTTACTATGTGCCATTCATTCATTCAATCATATTGAGCACTTACTGTGTGCAGAGGACTGTACTAAGCGCTTGGGAAGTCCAAGTTGGCAACATAGAGAGACGGTCCCTACCCAACAACAGGCTCACAGTCTAGAAGGGGGAGACAGGCAACAAAACAAGACATGAAGACAGGTGTCAAAATCGTCAGAACAAGTGGAATTAAAGCCATAATAATAATAGGATGCAATAATAATAATAATGGCATTTGTTAAGCGCTTACTATGTGCCATTCATTCATTCAATCATATTTATTGAGCGCTTACTGTGTGCAGAGCACTGTACTAAGCGCTTGGGAAGTCCAAGTCGGCAACAGATAGACGGTCCCTACCCAACAGCAGGCTCATAGTCTAGAAGGGGGAGACGGACAACAAAACAAAACATTAACAAAATAAAATAAATAGAATAGTAAGTATGTACAAGTAAAATAAATAGAGTAATAAATCTGTACAAACATATATACAGGTGCTGTGGGGAGGGGAAGGAGGTAAGACGGGGGGATGGGGAGGGGGAAGAGGGGGAGAGGAAGGCGGGGGCTCTGCTGGTCTAAGCGCTGGGGGGATACAACGTGATCAGGTTGTCCCACATGGGGCTCACAGTCTTCATCTCCATTTGACGGATGAGATCAGTGAGGTCCAGTGAAGTGACTTGCCCAAAGTCACAGAGCTGACAAGTGGCGGAATCAGGATTAGAACCCATGACTTTGACACCTGTCTACATGTTTTGTTATCTGTCTCCCCCTTCTAGACTGTGAGCCCGTTGTTGGGTAGGGACCGTCTCTATATGTTGCCGGCTTGTACTTCCCAAGTGCTTAGTACAGTGCTCTGCACACAGTAAGCGCTCAATAATAATGATAAGGATGGCATTTTTAAGCGCTTACCATGTGCAAAGCACTGTTCTAAGCGCTGGGGAGGTTACAAGGTGATCAGGTTGTCCCACGGGGGGCTCACGGTCTTAATCCCCATTTTGCAGATGAGGTAACTGAGGCACAGAGCAGTTAGGTGACTTGCCCAGAGTCACACAACTGACAATTGGCGGAGCTGGGATTTGAACCCCTGACCTCTAACTCCAAAGCCCATCCTCTTAATACAATTGAATGAATGAATGAATGACCTCTGATTCCCAAGCCCAGGCTCTTTCCACTGAGCCACACGGCTTCACTAAAGCATGGCTTTAGTGGAAACAGCCCGGGCTTGGGAGTCAGAGGTGGTGGGTTCTAATCCCACCTCTGCCACTTACATTCACTCAGTCGTATTTATTGAGTGCTCACTGTGTGCAGAGCACTGGACTAAGCACTTGGGTAGTACAAGTCAGCAACAGAGACGGTCCCTACCCAACAACAGGCTCACAGTCTAGAAGGGGGGAAGTCGCACTTGTCAGCCGTGTGACTCTGAGCAAGTGAAGCAGTGTGGCTCAGTGGAAAGAGCCCGGACTTGGGAGTCAGAGGTCATGGGTACTAATCGCTGCTCTGCCACTTGTCAGCTGTGTGACTTTGGGCAAGTCACTTAACTTCTCTGGGCCTCAGTTACCTCATCTACAAAATGGGGATTAAGACTGTAAGCCCCACGGGGGACAACCTGATCACCTTGTATCAGTCCCAGTGCTTAGAACAGTGCTTTGCACATAGTGCTTAACAAATACCATCATTATTATTATTAACTCCACTTCTCTGGGCCTCAGTTCCCTCATCTGTAAAACGGGAATTAAAGTTGTGAACTCCACATGGGACAACCTGATTACCTTGTATCTCCCCCAGCGCTTAGAACAGTGTTTTATTTTGTTAGTATTTTTGGTTTTGTTCTCTGTCTCCCCCTTTTAGACTGTGAGCCCACTGTTGGGTAGGGACTGTGTCTATATGTTGCCAATTTGTACTTCCCAAGCGCTTAGTACAGTGCTCTGCACATAGTAAGCGCTCAATAAATACGATTGATGATGATGATGATGCTTGGCACAGAGTAAGCACTTAACAAATTCCATTATTATTCCAAGTAAATCGGGCTGGACACAGTCCCTGTACCATGTGGGACTCAAAGTCTCAATTCCCATTTAACAGATGAGGTAGCTGAGGCCCAGAGAAGTGAAGGGACTTGCCCAGGGTCACACAGCAGGCAAGTGGCGGAGCTGGGATGTGGAACCCCGATCATATCGGCTGAGGGCAGCACTCATCCCGCTCGAGTGGGTGATAATAATGATGGTATTTTGTTAAGCGCGTACTGTGTGCGCTGTTCTAAGCACTGGGGTAGATACTGGGTAATCAGTTTGCCCCACGTGGGGCTCACGGGCTTAATCCCCATTTTCCAGATGAGGTAACTGAGGCACAGAGAAGTGAAGTGACTTGCCCAAAGTCACACAGCTGACAATAATAATAATGGCATTTATTAAGCGCTTTCTATGTGCAAAGCACTGTTCTGAGTGCTGGGGAGGCTACAAGGTGATCAGGTTGTCCCTTGGGGGCTCACAGTCTTAATCCCCATTTTACAGATGAGGGAACTGAGGCCCAGAGAAGTTAAGTGACTTGCCCAAAGTCTCACAGCTGACAGTCGGCGGAGCCGGGATTTGAACCGATGACCTGTGACTTCCAAGTCCTTGCTCTTTCCACTAAGCCCACAGTAAGCGCTCAATAAATACGATTGATTGATTAAGCCACGAATAATAACGATGGTATTTGTTAAGCGCTTACTATGTGCCAGGGACTGTACCACGCGCCAATTCCAGGGCCACAGTCCAGAGCTGGGGCCTGTCCCATCTGACAAGGTGCAGGGCCCAAGGGAGAGCGGAGCTGAGCCACCTCTCTGGGCCCACCAGCCTGTGGCAGGCCCACACCCCTCTCTCTTCCCCGCTTCCCTCCTTATTCCCTTTCATCAATCAGTCCCATTTATCAAACACTTACTGCGTGCGGAGCACCACACTAAAGGCTTGGGAGGGTTCAGTCGGCACTCTCCATCATCACCTCCTCTTCGGGACCGCTTTGGCCTTTCCCCTCATCTTCCCTCATTTCCCCCCCGAAGCTTGTGGAGACACGGCCTCCCAACCTGCACTGTTGCCCTGACAGACGCTTTGTAGAAGATCCTCCCGCCATCCTTCGTCTCTGCAGCGGGAAAGGCGTTTTTGAACCAGATGAGAGCTTAGGGGCGAAGGCGTGCTGGGCTCTTTTGGCTGCGGGTGATCTACTAGTCAGCAGCATTTTGCATGTCATGCCTGCATCGTATCGAGTTGCGCTTGACTTACTCATTCTGTACAGCTTCCCGCGGCTCTTTCCAGGTGGCTAATAATTCAGTCCCTTCACCTTCTAAATATGTCTGGAAAATGGAGGGCAGATACTGATAGAGGTAGATTGCATATTTTCTGATTTGAGATGGAGTGACTTTGTCTCATTGTCAGCCCCTAGCCAGATGCTGTGTTTGTCCATCTGCCGTCATTGGACATCTTTTCCATTCCCTGCAAATAAATGTGACAGTCCAAGAATGTGTCCGATCCCAGGATCAGACACAGAGCGTGTTAGGTGGATGTATTTTTTTTAGTCTGCAAAATGTTGTTTCCCATTGCTTTAAGGCCCTTCTGCTAGGTAATTCCTATTTACTAATGGTGAGAACAGTCCTCATGAATTCACCTAAAAGTTATCTTCATTCCCACCCTTGATCTGTTTCATTAGACTATCCTTGGAGAAACACAGGAGGAAGATGATGAGATCCTCCCACGCAAGGACTATGAGGTGAGAATCAAAAACACTACTGCAGTTAGCTAAGGGAGGAGGGAATGATCTCCAGGTAGAGCTTAATGATTGCAGAATTACAGATGCTATTTCTGAGCCTTTTTTGAGGACAGGGATTGTGCCTTTTAACTAAAGGTAAATCAGTCAGTAATACTGAGCTCTTATTCCATGCTGAGCACTGTAGTAAGCGCTGAGGCCCTTGTGAGATGACAGTGTGTATCCAGTATGTTTTATGTCTGCCCAAGCAGTAAGCAAAGTGCTTGGCACATAGTAAGCTTTATTATTAAAATTATTACCATCATCATCATTAGGAGAGTACACTAGCGTTAACAGTTATGATCCTCAAGAAGCTTACAGTAGTACAGTGTTCAGCACAGAGTATGAGCTCAATAAATCCCATAGATTGAAGGAGGAAGCATTGAGCTGGCCTGTGTAAATGCGTAATTCCCTCAAAGCTTGAAGGAGAAAGGATGTTCTCTAGGTATTGATGCCTATCAACCATGAACACTTTGTCACCAGGTTGTAGATCGTAGATTTGGAGGCCTTTATTATAGGCTGTTAGGGAAATCATGGAACAAATCCAAACAAGTAGGTATCTAAACCAGGGAAGATTCTGCCTGCCCCTGTGCTGTAGACCAGAGGGAATGACCCCTGCCCACTCAGTCCTGAGTTACCTACATTCTCATCTTATCCCAGGAGCCTCAGTCCCAATTAGTTCAAGTAATTTTGGAGCAACTGAATTCTTGTCTGGTTGCTTTCTGTCTGTCCTGAGAAGTGTTTGCACCTGAAAACTTGATTAACTTTGGAACGGGGAATGGTGTCTGCTAGAGTGGGGTTGCCTCTGGGCTGGAGCTGTGTTTTAGAATAATAATAATAATGTTGGTATTTGTTAAGCGCTCACTATGTGCCGAGCAGTGTTCTAAGCACTGGGGTAGAGACAAGGTAATCAGGTTGTTCCATGTGGGGCTCACAGTCTTCATCCCCATTTTACAGATGAGGTAACTGAGGCACAGAGAAGTGAAGTGACTTGCCCATAGTCACACAGCTGACAAGCGGTGGAGCCGGGATTAGAACCCGTGACCTCTGACTCCAAAACCCGGGCTTTTTCCACCAAGCCACGCTGCTTCTCAAGTGGTGGTGACTCCACTGATAAAAGATAGATAGGAGCTGATTTAAAAACAGAGTTATTACTGTAGTAAAGACTCGAAGCACTTAAAGGAAGAATATTTGATTTCCATTTGGAGTGAGGTAGCCCATCCAGGCTGACTTTTTGGTTTTTGTTCCACTTCCTGTAAGTACTTTTACTTTTTGGTTGTGGTTGGGATTCTCCATCCTGGGGATGTGAAAGCCTCTCCTCACCACTTATGTACAGTTGTTTTTTTTCTTGTGTGTGTAGTTTATATACTTCCCCATATGTTAAGATGTTTGACTGGATTTGTACTGCTTCCTCCTCTGTACTGTTCTCCCAACAGCTTTCATTGTTTGTAAATGGTTCTTATCTTCCCCCATTGGATTCTCATTTCTTACCCACTACTGCCACTTCTGCATCACCAGCACCCTAGGGTGCTCACCCAGTAAGCCTTGGGAAGCTCCCCTTGGTAGCACTTTTGTACTTATCTTCAAATTCTGTTGCTTCCCATGCTCTGTAATTTGTGTTAGTCCCCCCCTTAATGATGGTCCTTGTTAAGCACTTACTATGTGCAAAGCACTGTTCTGAGCCCTCTAGATTGTAAGCTCCTTGAAGGCGGGGATTGGGTCTACTAACTCTGTTGTTCCCTGCCAAGTGCACACAGTGAGCACTTGTAAACGCTGCTGACGGTAAAATTCCTTGAGGCCAGGGAACTTGTCTTGCTATTGTTGTACTCCCAAAAGGCACTCTAAAATTCCATTGATTGACTGACATTGTTCAACAAAGTATGCCAATCCCTTCACTACTGTAGATGACAGGGCCCTGTTCTGGAGAATTTTCAGTCTGAGTTAGAACAATAATAATAATAGCAGTATCAGTAATGGTATTTGTTAAGCGGCTTAGTATGTGTCAAATGCCCTTCAAAGCGCTGGGGTAAATACAAGTTTATCACCTTGATCACAGTCTGAGTAGGAGAGAGGGCAGGTATTGAATCCCTATTTTACAGATAAGAAAACTGAGGCACAGAGAAGTGAAGTGATTCGCCTTGGTCACACAGCAGGCAATGGGCAGATTAGGGGTTAGAACACAAGTCCTCCTACTCGCAGGCCTGTGCTCTTTCCGCTAGACCACAGTGCTTTTCGTAAAGACAGTAAGGAGTCCTAGACTATCTCGTATTTTCTTGGCCATCTATTGCCCTTACTATCTCTGCCTCTCCTTCCGCTCCCTTTTATCCAGTCATCCTATTCCCATTCTTCAGCATTTCAAGTGACATCCTTAGCCTGAAAGACCCTCCTCTGCCCAGTTCCTGATGTTTAAAACAGCTGGGGAGTCAGTCAGTTGGTGTTATTTATCAATCAACTGTATTTATTGAGCACTTGGTGCTTGAGACAGTACAGTAAAACAGGGTTGGTAGACACGTTCCCTGCCCATTAAGAACTTACAGTCTAGACGGGGAGGCACATGTTAAAAAAAAGATGGACATACACGTAAGTGCTGTGGGTGGGGTGAATATCAAGTGCTTAAAGGGGACAGATTCAAGTAGATAGGTGACACGGAAGGGAGAGGCAGTAGGGGAAATGAGAGCTTAGTCAGGGAAGACATCCGAGGAGATGTGATTTTTAAAATAAGGCTTTGAAGGTGGGGGAGAGTACTGGTCTGAGGTATATGAATGGGGAGGGAGTTCCAGGGCAGAGGGAAGACACATGCAAGGGATTGGCAGTGAGATAGGCAAGATCAAGGTATGGTGAGTAGGTTGGCAACGTGTGTATTCATTCATTCGTTCAGTCGTGTTTATTGATCGCTTACTTTGTGCAGAACACTGTACTAAGCACTTGGAAAGTACAATTTGGCAACAAATAGACCTAACGGACTCACAGCGTAGAAGGAAATTAGGGAAGTAAGGCAGGTGATTGAGTACTTCAAAGCCGATGGTAAGGAGTTTCTGTTCAATGCGGAAGTAGATGGGCAACCCCTGGAGGTTCTTGAGGACAGGGAGACATGGACTTAATGTTTTTTTAAGTGAAATGGTCCAGTGAGCAGAGTGAAGTATGGACTAGAGTGGAGAGAGGCAGGAGGCTGGGAGGTGAGCAAGGCGGCTGATGGCAGTAGTCAAGGTAGGATATGATGAATTAGGATCAGCACAGTAGCAGTTTTGACAGAGAAGGTAGGGAAGATTTTGTGAAGGTGGAACCGACAAGATTTGGTGACAGATTGAATATGTGGGTTGAATGAGAGAGGTGAGACGAGGAAAATGCCGAGATTATAGGCTTGTGAGACCGGGAGGTAGTGATGTTGTCTCCAGTCATGGGAAAGACACGAGGAGGACAGAGCTCAGGTCGGAAGATGAGTTTTGTTTTGGACACGTTTAGTCCATGGCAGGTTATTTACTGAGCACTAAGCACTGTTCTGAGCATCTGGGAAAGTGTTCAGTTTGGGAAAGTGCCAAATAGTTGAGTTGGCAGACCCAGCCCTTGCCCACAAGGAGCTTACAGTCTACAGGAAATTCCACTGCCTCCATGAATCCATTCTGGACATCCAATCCCTTGTCTCTCGTCATTCATCACTCCTTGCATTTATCCATCTGTTTACCCGTAATGTAAATAGTTATTTAAATTAGTACTGTCCCACACACTTAGTACAGTGTCCTGCACACTGTAAACACTCAATAAATATGATGATTGATTGAATATAGTGATAATATGATGATGGTAGTGTAGTGATGATAGTATTTATTAAGTGCTTACTATAGCCCAACCCTGCAGCACTTATGTGCATATCTTTGAATTATATATTATAAATTATTCATATTAATGCCTGGCTCCTTCTCTAGACTGTAAGATCTTTATGGACAGGGAATGCGTCTGCTAATTCTACTGTATTGTGCTTTTCCAAATGTATAGTATATTAGTATAGTATAATTAGTATAGTGCTCTGCACATAGTAAGCACTCAAATGCCATGGATTGATTGATACTTACTGAGTGTGTAGGGCAGACTGAAAGCTCCTGAAAGGAGAGGTGACTTTTTAAAACTTATTTTAACATTGTTCAGCACTGTTCCACATGCAACTGGGGAAGCAGCAGAGCTTAGTGGAAAAAGCATGGGCCTGGGAATCGGCGGACTTGGTTTCTAATCCTGGCTCCTCCGCTTGTCTGCTGTGTCCCTTGAATAAGTCACTTAATTTATCTTGGTCTCATTTACCTCATCTGTAAAATGAGGATTAAGACTGCGAGCCCCACGTGGGACGTGGACTGCGTCCAACCTTGTATCTACCCCAGCACTTAGTTCAGAGCCTGGCACAAAGTAAGTGTTTAACAAATTCATTTAAAAAAAACAAACAAACAGAAAAACTGGATGACTGCCATTTGGTGAGCGTGATACAGTCCGGTAAACTAAAGTAGGTGGAGTTCATTCATTCATGTTTATTGAGTGCTTACTGTTTGCAGAGCACTGTTGATAACTAACTATTGGAAAATGTGTATTTTTAAATCACTGGATCCTGCAGGGGTGGAACTTCACAGCGACAGAGGCAACTCCAGTCCCAGGCTCATGGGCTATAGGGAGTCAAGTTCTTACTACAAGGAGACCCATCCAACCTTTCTGGAGCCTTTATTCCCAGTTTCAGGAGAAGTGCGCAGAGTGGCTCTGGAAATGGCGGGGAATGTATCTACCATCTCTATTGTATTGTACTCTCCCAAGTGCTTAGTACAGTACCCTGCACACTGTAAGCACTGAATACATATCTTTGATTTCAGGATCAGCCAAGCAGGCTTGGAAATGGTCATGGTAGCTGGTAATTTTCAAAGCCCAACTATTAAATTGTAGCTGCAAGGGCGTCTTGACATCCCACCCCCATTCTTAAATTCTCTCTGAAGCCAAACAGTGAGAGGCCCCCCAAACCAGAATTTCCTGAATGGGTTTTTTGGTTGCTTTTTTTTTTTTTGCTGAGCACTTAGTATAGTGCTCTGCACACTGAAAGTGCTCAGGAGATATTAGTGGTCGATTGATTGTCTAGTTCTTACGCTCTTCGTAGTTTTGGTTTAGACCTTACTGCAATTTGTCTCCCTTGTGATTCTCTTGTAGAGTTTGGATTATGATCGCTGTATCAATGATCCCTACCTGGAAGTGTTGGAGAGCATGGATAACAAGGTGGGACCTATTTCCTTCAGGGACTAAGAGGTCTGCAGAAGCTTTCTGTATTTAGAAGTTTGCTGTTCCTTTGACTGTTTAAAAACATCCCCCATCGCCCCACCCCTCTCTGAGAGATTACTAGTTGCATATCTGTTTGTTTCTGTCTTGGCACCCCTGCTGCTTTGCCTGATCCAGAACCTCAAGAATCGTCCAGCCTTTTATTTTAGCGACCTCCCCAGTGCCCCTATGATCCTCTCACGTCGGGTCGGCCATTCCCTTCTTTAAAGTGGGCAGTGATCTGCCCCGATCCAGTCTGGTCGGGTGAGCCTCATTTCTCTTGCCTTTGTCACCTTGTCTGTCTCAAAAATATCTTGCTCTTCCTCTGGCCACCCAGAAAGGTCGATGGTATGAGGCCGTGAAGTGGATGATGGTGTTTGCCATTGGAGTCTGCACAGGACTGGTAAGGAAACTGGGCGGGGGGAGAGGGAGCAAAGTGGGCCAGAGGAGAGGGGTTAGCCAGACAGGGAGTGTGAGTATTCCTGTCTTTCCCTCCTAAATCTTGTCTCTGTATCTCCTCTGAATCCTGAATTAGTTTGTGTTCCCGCAAAGTGCCCCGGGGGAACTGTGTTGTGGCTGCCTAGTAGATTCTTGTAACCAATCCCAAGTCTCCCCAGAAATCTGCTTTTGACAGAGTTTTTAATATTGAAATGGCAACAAGGATGGCCTCCAGTTGTATTTGAACACACCTTAGATCCATGAGTGCATGCACACACACGTGCACGCATGCAAGCGCGCAGTAGTCACCTGTTAGCTTCAGCGCAGCTGCCCACAGCTGTGCAACCCACCCAGAGTGGTTTTGCTTCACTTCCTCTAAGTGGTTTTCACTTTTTCGTTTCCCTGTTGGAGTTGGTGGAGGGGCTACTGAGCTTAGGAAAGAGAAATTGTTCCCCAAACCTCACGAGGCCCGCCCACCTCAGATGCTTTGTGGTTCAGACCGGGGCTCCAGAATTTTGCCCCATGCAGGCTGCCATTCAGTTGGACGGGCCTGGGCAATGGGATTTTGAACTTCCACTGAACAGGAAGAAGTGGGGGGGAATACCAGGAATTCTTCCGGTGGGAGGAGCTCCCAGCCCTACTGTGCCCATCGGCTACAGGTACCACCAGCTGAGCTTGGAACTCCAGCACCCAGAAGGAAAGAGGGAAGACAATCCTTGGGAACCCCTGGAGTGGGGGTGTGCCCAAGCTTGTCTTCCCTTCCTTGTCACCTGAGACGGACAGCTAGAGCCTCGGGAGGGACGGATGGAGGGAGCAAGATCTCCTAGTCTTAAGTGGCAGAAGGACCAATTCGAAGTCTGATCAGAGAAGTTCTCTGTAATGAGAAATCTAATGTGACGGTAGTTTTTCGTGCTTTTTTTAAATGTAAAATCCACTATGGAGACTGGATTTCTCCAGGGACTTTGAAAAATGTTCTTAAGTGAAAGACTTCTATTAGGGCTGTCTACTAGTCAGTCAAGCAGTTGTATTTACTGAGCACTTACTGTATGAAGAACACTAAACTAACACTTGGGAGACTCCAATATAACAATATAATACTCATTCCCTTCCCACAGCAAGCTTACTAGAAAGTGACTTTGCCATGCTTCATGGGCTGGATGCCATAAGTGATGGATCGACTCACCAGTTAAAGATGTTGTCTGTCTCTGTGGTACTCCAGCACGATCAGCCTGAATTCTCAGTTTTCCTTTGGCTGTAGCCCCGTGTGTGCTGAGGCAGCCCTTTGAAGCAGTGTGGTCGTATTGTCTAGACAGTCTTGCAGAGCAGAGCAGGGTAAAGGTACAGAAGCAGCACGACCTAGTGGGTAGAGCTCAGGCCTGGGCGCCAGAAGGACCTAGGTTCCAATCCCGGCTCTGCCACTTGTCAGCTGTGTGAACTTGGGCAAGTCATTTCCCTTCTTGGTGCCTCAGTTACCTCATCTGTAAAATGAGGATTAATGCTTGTATCTACCCCAGCGCTTAGTACAGTGCCTGGCATATAGAAAGCGCTTAACAAATACCTTAAAAGTAAAAAGGGTGGATGATAAAATTGCTACCCAATGGCCATTTTAATGAGCAGATTGTCTTCATTCCGTAGGACCTTAGTTGAGGGGATTCAGGAACTCCAACTACCAGTTCAGCAGGGCTGGCTCTAAAGTGAACAGTTTGCCTTTATGAGTGAAATTGTTTGATGCAAGATTCTCCCATCCTTTCCTTCCCCAGGTGGGTCTGTTGGTGGACTTCTTCGTGCGAATGTTCTCGCAACTCAAGTTCCGGGTGGTGCAGACTTGTATCCTTTCCATTGTTCCTGGTGTTTTCTGGAGCTATCCAGGTGCGTCTCTGTTGTGATCAAGCTAAATAGGAAAAGCATACAACTTTGGTGGAAACGTCTGCTTGTTAACCAGTGATTCAGTTATGGGCCCCTCACCAGTCTCTCAACAGAATCAACAAAGAGAAGCAGCATGGCCCTGTGGATTGAGCAGGGGCCTGGGAGCCAAAAAGATCTGGGTTCTAATCCCAGCTCCACTACTCGTTTGCTGCATGAACTTGGGCGAGTCGCTTCGTCTCTGTGCCTCCTTTCCCTCATCTATAAAATCAGTCAGTCAATCGTACCTGTTGAGCCAGTTTACTTTGTGCAGAGCACTGCGGCAAGTGCTTGGGAGAGTACAGTATAACAGACACATTCCCTGTCCACTAGGAGTTTACAGTCTTGAGGGGAAGACAGACACTAACGTGGGGTGTGGGAAAAGGACTGAGTCCACCCTGATTAGCTTGTACCTACCCCATTGCTTCTCTTCTGTGAATCAATGCCTTGTCGTAGCAGGAGAGTTTGCATACACCAGTGAAGCTTAGAGCCATGCCATTGAGAGAGATTCTCTCATCAGGGTTATCCATAATGAAAAGGTTCAAGCTGACGCTTCAGACAAAGTTGTTTCACCTATGCTGGTCAGTAGCGCCTGGGAAAGAGTCAAAGGCAGCTGATCAAGTGATCAAAATTTTGATCCAAGGCATTGCCAGAGACTTAAGTTTTTACTGTACAGAAGGCAATGTTAAACCACTTTGGGTTTTTTTACCAAGAAAACTCTAAGGGTAAAGTTTCATAAAGTCTCTGTGAGTCGGAAACAACTTGGTACCATTTGATGATGACCCCAGTGCTTAGTACAGTGCCTGGCACATGGAGTTTAAGAAAATATCGTTATTAAAAAAAAAAAAAAGAATCCTGGGGGAGACTAGAAAACAAATAGGGGGTGATGGGATGCATCAGGAGTTCTTTGGAGATTGAAAGTTGAGGAGTGGAGAACTAATTTCACAAAGGGTAACCATCTGACCCATCTGGGAACCAATAGACTCCCAACAGCAGCACCTTCAGGGTGAGTTGAGGAGATGGAAACACTCCATATGCATTAAACAGCCTTTTCTCTTGCTATCTAGACAGGCTGGCTTAAGGATGCCTGAGGATCAGCTTTGACACATCTCCCCCTGAAGTTTTACCTTTACTGCCCTGCTGCTCTTAAGCATTTTTGCACTACTCATTTGCTCATAGCTGTAGTCTCCTGGCTTTCAGCTCAGCTCTTTGCGGCAGCTATGAGTGCAAAGCCCTTAGGGTAGGGTTGCATTGGTGTGTGGTACACATTCAGCATGAAATTATAATGGCGACGGAGCCCTCTGGAAGTTGGTTTGCAGGAATTGGTCTCAGTTTCTGAAAGAGCCATGCAGCACCTCAGGTTTTTGCTGGAAATGGAGTCTCCAGCCAAGAGCAGTCAGGATGTGAAGCAACCAGACCCTCTGCGTGTTAGGAGAGGGAAGGACCACAGCCTTAGGCCCCAGCCTGCGGGCCCATGTTTTCCTTGACAGGGCTCCTGCAGCAGTGGAAGAGTGCAGTGAAAAGGGGTGCCTGGCCTTATCTCTCCTTGAGCTCTTGGGTTTTAACCTGACATTCATCTTCTTGGCCAGCTTGCTCGTCCTGATTCAGGTGAGTTGCATTAGATGGAAATTTGTAGCCAGTTTTGAGTGCATCCAAAGTTACTTCTCCCATACGAGTCAAAGGGGATTTCAGGAGTCCCTGAATGTTGCAAATCTCTTATTTTCTCAATCAGTTCTGGGAGGGTCAGCCATTGCTTCTGGGAGTCAGAAGGACCTGGATTCTAATCCTAGCTCTACCATGTGTCTGCTGTGTGGCCTTGAGCAAGTCACGTAACTTCTCTGTGCCTGTTACCTCATCTGTAAAATGGGGATTAAGACTGTGAGCCCACGTGGAGTATGGACTGTCCAATTTCATTAGCTTGTATCTACTCCAGTGTTTAGTACAGTCCCTTGTCACATAGTAATTGCTTAACAAATACCATTTCAAAAGAAAAATTAGTGGTATTTATTGAGCACTTATTGGCGCAGGGCACTATACTGATTGTTTGGGAAAGTACAGGTACAACAGAGTTGGTAGACACGATCCCCGCCCTTAAGGAGCTTACAGTCTAGACAGACTTGAAAATAAATGATAGGGGAGGCAACTTAGTACACAGCTAGGTACACGCGTACTGGGAGGGAGAGTTGGGGGCAAATACCTGTGTGCTTAGGTTCTCTCTCTTTAGCCTTTTTTGGGGGCGGGGAGAATCATCGACCAAGGGGTCAGCTTGGGTGTATCAGTTTCCTTGGCCTGGAAAAGGGACCTGGAGACAATAGAGCTGGCCCAGGAGGCTGCTTCTCCCTCCCATCCCACCCGTTGCTGGGTGGGAGTCTGAATCCGCACTGTGTCCCCTCTCCTCATCAGCCAGTGGCAGCGGGCTCTGGGATTCCCGAGATCAAGTGTTACCTGAATGGCATCAAAGTGCCCGGGGTCGTCCGCCTCCGCACCCTGGTGTGCAAAGTGCTGGGTGTGCTCTTCAGCGTGGCAGGCGGTAAGAAAGGCTCACTCACTTTCTCCACACCCACAGATGGGAGGGGAGGCGGGCCAGGGTGATCACTCTGACTCTAGCCGGGAGCCAGATATGTAGAGTTTTTCAAGAGTGCCCAAAGGGGTTGAAGTGTAAAGGGAATTTTCTCCTAAAACCTCCCAGGTGGCTTTAAATGGGGCTTGTTTTATATGGACTGCTCTCTAGGTTCTCTGTTGAGGCGGTCATCGCTTGCAGATTCTCACAGCTAGGGTTTGGGTTCCTAGAAGGGGGTGAACTAAGTGGGTTTTTATGAATGAAAGCCTTCTATTATTTGATCTTTTCCCTCGCTGACTTGTATTCAGGTCTCTTCGTTGGGAAGGAGGGCCCCATGATCCACAGTGGTGCAGTTGTAGGTGCTGGCTTGCCCCAGGTAAGGAGTGACTGTCTCCTTGAAAAGTGGACTCTGCTACTGATTCAAGGGGAGGTTTGTGGCCTAGTGGAAAGAGCACAGGACTGGGAGGCAGAGCACACCTGGGTTCTAATCTCAGCTTGCCTGCTTGCCACCTTCTTATGTGTCTGTTTTCTCATCTGTAAAATGGGACTTCTTGCCCCCCTTCAGACTGTGAGCCCACGTGTGGGTCAGGACTGGTGTCCGACCGGATCGTCTTGTATCCACCCCAGTGCTTAGTGTAGCTCTTGATACATAGTAAGCACTTAACAGATGTCATGTTATTGTTATTAAGGGCCGAGATGGTGGTAGCACTTGTCAAACAGGAGAGAGATCTGAGACACCGATTGAAACACTGACCCAAGATTTGGGTTTCCTGGTGTTGGCCTGGGATAGACTGGGAAGGATTCTTGTTCCCAGATCCTGCTTGGAGTTGGGGATGTTGAGATTTGAAGCTCTGCAGCTTTCTAGAACAACCAGTCTCCAGGGCATGGCAGAGACCTTTAGCTGTAATAGGCTGCTTTGTGCTGAAACCCTAGAATCCTGTTGCGTTTCCTGTAGGTGAGAGGAAATCTTGTATTCTGAGTAATCACTGACAGGCACCTCAGCAACTTGTTTAACTGGCATATTGGGACAACCAGTAAATTAAAGCGCCGGACCTGAACTTGCCAAGACAGCTAGAGGTGATCACTAAGGAGGTTTGGGGTGTCCATCTCACCCCAAAGCACCTTCCCAGGGTGTGGTTCTGAGAGGTCTTGGGTCGCTGTCCCCCTTCCAGCTCCTGAACTGGTGTTCCCAATTGGGAAAGAATTCCATCTTTGCCTGCATGCTCTCAATCACATTTAACCCCCAAAGGTTTCGCTCCCATTTCCATCGCAGCTCATTTGGCCAAGAACCCAACCCTTCCCACTGAGAGGCTAGAAGGGAAGTTCCCAAACTCTGAAATGGGACACAACCTAGGAATTTGAGCCCCTCAGTTCCCTGGAGAAGTCGGGTCCTCCCTGAGAGGATTCTTGAGCATCTCATAGGGCTGTGGGCATGACCTAGGAGCCCCCCACATGATGGTGGAGCTTTTTGCCCTTCAGTGGTGGGAGTAAGCCCTAGCACCATTGATAGAACCACTGGGGCACTGTGGATATAAAAGAAATTTTCATTGTCAAAGCAGGTGTCTCCCTCTTCCTTAAGTCGTTTCGTTCATTATTCCTGATCCCTGTGCACGCTGCCTGCAGATTGAGTAAATGTCATTGGCTGTCCCAAAAAAATACATTGAGGGACACCTCCCCCATCCGGGCCTCACTTTGTTTGCTTTCTTCTCCCTTTCAGTTCCAGAGCATCTCCTTCCGGAAGATCCAGTGTAACTTCCCCTATTTTCGAAGTGACCGGTAAGGAGGGTTCGGAGGTGGAGGGTGGTCTTTTAAGAAGCCATTGTAGAAATGAGAAATCAGTTCAGCTGTGCCAGTCTGATTTCTGTTCTGCCCTGCTGAGGGCCAGGATGAAATGGATCTCAAACTGCCCACCTGACTCCACTCCTCCTCTGGCAGATCCAGCTTCTAAATCTAGTTAAGGTGTCATTCTCAGTGAAGTTTTTCAATACAGGTCCTGTTCCAACTTTCCTTTCATTCTCACTTTGTCTCTCATGTAAAGAAGCACGAGAAGCAGCTTAATAATAATAACAATGGCATTTGTTAAGCATTTACTGTGTGCCAAGCTCTGTACTTAGCACTGGAGTGGATACAAGCAAATTGGGTTAGACAAAGTCCCTGTCTCACATGGGGCTCACAGTCTTAATCCCCATTTTTCAGGTGAGGGAACTGAGGCACAGAGAAGTGAAGTGACTTGCCCAAGGTCACACAGCAGGCAAGTGGGAGAGCAGGGATTAGAACCGACGACCTTCTGACTTTTAGACACGTGGTCTATCCACAACGCCATGCTGCTTCCCATGCAGTATGGCCTAGTGGATTGGACACAGGCCTGAGAGGCAGGGTGCCTGGGTTCCAATCTGGGCTCCAATCTGGGCTCCATCACTTGCCTGCTGTGTGACTCTGAGCCAGTCATCTAACTTCTCAGTACTTCAGTTTCCTCATTTGTAAAATGGGGATTCAGTTCCTGTTCTCCCTCCCCGCTAAACCGTGAGCCCCTTGTGGGATGAGGGCTGTGTGTGACCTGATCAGTCATATGTGCTCTTATTATGTGCAGAGCACTGTACCAAGCGCTTGGAAGAGAACAGTATAATAGATTTGGTAGACATGTTCCCTGCCCACAAGAAGCTTACAGTCCGATTTATCTTGTTCCAACCTCAGTACCTCCTTCCCCTCCCCACACCACCTGTATATATGTATATATGTTTGTATGTATTTATTACTCTATTTTACTTGTACATATTTATTCTATTTATTTTATTTTGTTAATATGTTTTGTCTTGTTGTCTGTCTCCCCCTTCTAGACTGTGAGCCCACTGTTGGGTAGGGACCATCTCTATATGTTGCCAACTTGTACTTCCCAAGTGCTTAGTACAGTGCTCTGCACACAGTAAGCACTCAATAAATATGATTGAATGAATGAATGCTTAATTTAGTGCTTGGCAGGTTGGAAGGGCTTAACAAGTACTATCATTATTATTCAGCAACTTCCAGGTTTAGAGGCACTGGACCCTGTCTCTTCTCCACATTCAATAAGAATCCTTCTAATTGGCAGTTCCTCTGAGAACAGCTTGGGGCTTTTGACATCTTCATTTAGTTACTATTGGTGCTGTGGTTTTCTGAGAGGCAGGCCTGGGGTGGACGCGGTTGGGTAGTGCCTGCAGAGAATCCTTGATTGGCCTCTGGAGAGTTAAAGGTTCAATCAGTCAAACAGTGATATTTATCGAAGGCTTACTGCGTGCAGGGCACTGTGTTCAGCGCTTGGGAGAGTACAGTATAACAGAGTTGGTAGTCTTGTTCTCTGCCTCTGTAGCTTAGTCCAGAGGAGGATCTGGAATTAGAAGCAGAAGCAGCGTGAGCCCGGGAGTCAGAGGACCTGGATTGTAATTCCAGCTCTGGCAATTGGTTGCTGAGTGACCCTGGGCAAGTCACTTAACTCCTAAACTGTAAAATGGGGATTAAGTGCCTGTTCTTCCCTCTACTTAGATTGTGAGCCCCATGTGGGACAGGGTTGGGGTCCAACCTGATTGATTTGTATCTACCCCAATGCTTAGTATAGTGTTCGACACATAGTGTAAGTACTTAACGAATGCCATAATAATCAGAATGCACATGTCCTAGAATTTCCCTTTTCCCTTTCAAGAGGCTGACTCTTCAGCTGAGACTTCTCAGACCGGTGTTTGTCCCCGTTGTTATATTCTCCCACATTTTTCCTACTGAGGCTAAACTCCCACAAGCAACGTTTCATCCAAGGAGAGTGCCTGGTCTGGGAACGTGTGGCCCAATCTGCCCCAAATTCATTCATTCATTCATTCATTCAATCGTATTTATTGAGCACTTACTGTGTACAAAGCACTGTACTAAGCGCTTGGGAAGTTCCCTCCCTTCATTCATTCATTCATTCAATCGTATTTATTGAGCGCTTACTGTGTGCAGAGCTCTGTACTAAGCGCTTGGGAAGTACAAGTTGGCAACATATAGAGACGGTCCCTACCCAACAGTGGGCTCACAGTCTAGAGGGGGGAGACAGACAACAAAACAAAACATATTAACAAAATAAAATAAATAGAATAGTAAATATGTACAAGTAAGCTAAGTAGAGTAATAATTCTGTACAAACATATATACAGCTGCTGTGGGGAGGGAAAGGAGGTAGGGCAGAGGGGATGGGGAGGGGGAGAGGTAGGAGGAGTCAGTCTGGGAAGGCCTAACGCCTTCTAACTTTAGATCCGTCGATTGGGGAATTCCCCTTATTGTCCTGCCTGTCCACCCCTCTGTGACTCCTTTACCTTGTCTCTTTCCTGTCCGTTTAGGGACAAGCGAGACTTTGTGTCGGCAGGAGCCGCCGCAGGCGTTGCTGCAGCTTTTGGGGCCCCAATTGGGGGCACTCTGTTCAGCTTGGAAGAGGGTTCGTCCTTCTGGAACCAGGGACTCACCTGGAAAGTGGTGAGAAGCAGCTTGGAGTATTGAGTGGAGCATGCTGTGTTTCCGGGATGGCTAGGAAAACGGCGGGCTGGGGGCTTAAACACTCAGAAAACTCCCAGACTCATGGATTTGACTGAGAACAGACTTAGGTTGGGTTAGACCAATGGTCCATTCAAACCCAACTCTGTTTCTGTCGGGAGTAATAGGATGCTTGGAGGAACGAAGAATAGCAGCCTCCCTTGACATCCAGCCTAATGGTTAGGAATGGACCATCTTGGCTCTTTTGGCTTTCCATCTAATCTCCAACGTTCCCTCAACGCCCTCCCGCCAAAAAACGCTTCAGATTCTGGAAGTCTTTCACACATCGCTGTCTCTGTAATGGCGTGATGAGGTTGAGTTCTGATTTATGCCATCGTTTGAGGCACCTGCTCAGGAGTAGCTATGGTTATAGGGGTCTTGTTTTGTAGGTGCATTGAATTTAGAAGTCCCCAGAGCTCCAAAATCTAACTTGGAGGTTACCGGATTATAAAGCTCATATGGAGGTAGAAAGGGCAGAAAAGTAATCTTGTCACTGGTGAATGTTTCCTTCTCCCCATCCCCTCTCCTTCCCAGCTCTTCTGCTCCATGTCTGCCACCTTCACCCTGAACTTCTTCCGCTCTGGGATTCAGTTTGGAAGTTGGGGTGCCTTCCAGCTCCCTGGATTGCTGAACTTTGGGGAGTTCAAGGTGGGTATTGTCCTGCCCCTGTGGGATTTCTTGGGTGGGCTTAAAAATTAGGTCAGAGATGAGAACAAGCAGTGTTGCCTAGTAGATAGAGCATGGGCTTGGAAATTAGAAAGATCTAAGTTCTAATCCTGGTTCTGCCACTTGTCTGCTGTGTGACCTTCAGCAAGTCACTTCACTCCTCTGTGACTCAGTTCCCTTATCTGTAGAATGGGGATTAAGACCGAGAGCCCCATGTGGGACAGGGACTGTGTCCAACCTGACAACCTTGAATCTACCCCAGAACTTGGTCCAGCGCGTGGCCCATAGTAAACACTTAACAAATACTATAAAAAAAGAAAGAGAGAAGGCCAGCCAGGAGGAAAGCTGAGATTTCCGGCCACGTGAGGGAAAACTCGGCTCCTCTTTGGGCAGCCAGTCCACGTCTCTCATTCATTTAGTCTTTCAGTCGTATTTACTGAGTGCTTATTGTGTGCAAAGCAAGCACTTGGGAGAGTACAATATAATGATAAAGAGATACATTCCCTGCCCACAACAAGCTTACGGTCTACAGTCTCTCTTATGTCCAGTGCTCAATATTGCCATGGGTTGGGTGACTCTTTTATAGGGGCTTTAGCATCCTCTGCTTCCCCTGTGCTGTCCCTTTCTGGTCTCACTGAGAAACGCTTTCTCTCTCTCACTTTTCTCTCTCTCTCTCTATTTCTCTCTCTCTCTCTATTTCTCTCTCTCTTTCTCTCTCTCTCTCTCTATTTCTCTCTCTCTCTCTTCCTCCCTCCCTTTCTCTCACCTTCCCCAGTGCTCTGACTCTGATAAAAAATGCCACCTCTGGACAGCTGTGGACTTGGGGTTCTTCATCGTGATGGGGGTCATTGGGGGCCTCCTCGGAGCCACTTTCAACTGCCTGAACAGGAGGCTCGCAAAGTACCGCATGCGCAACGTGCATCCGAAACCTAAGTTTGTCAGGTATCTGTGCTGCCGGGTTCCCGCCGGGTTCCTGCCGGATTCCCGCCTGCCTCGGCACAACTAATCACATGCTTGGAGTCACCCCTCCCGGGAGGGGGAAGGGATCCACTGCCACTGGGCCCCTGGGCTTTCATCCACTCCTCCCCAAGCTTAAGCCTGTGGCTCTAAACAGATACGGAAAGTCCATCCCGCTTTGACAGCAAACAGGCCAAGGGGCTGGGTTCCTGAGATGAACAGAGTCAGTGAGGGGCCTTGAATTTGCCATTTGGGGAGGGGGTATAAATGTGAGGTTAAAGGGTCAGGCGGGATCTTCCCCTCAGAGCTAACTGCTTTCACCTCCATTCGCCCTGGAGATTTGTAGTAGAGAAGCAGCGTGGCTCAGAGCACGGGCTTTGGAGTCAGAGGTCATGGGTTCAGATCCCGGCTCTGCCAATGGTCAGCTGTGTGACTTTGGGCAAGTCACTTAACTTCTCTGTGCCTCAGTTCCCTCATCTGTAAAATGGGGATTAAGACTGTGAGCCCCACGTGGGACATCCTGATCACCTTGTAGCCCCCCAGCGCTTAGAACAGTGCTTTGAAAATAGTAAGCACTTAACAAGTACCATTATTATTATTATTATAGTAGGACATGGTGATTGAGCAGCCTGATTGCCTGGCTGATCAGTCTTAGGCCATTGGCTACAGTGGTACAGTGAGTCCACCTGATGGGTTCTGCAAACCCCTAGGCTAGGCGATGAGGTCAATGAAGAGATACTGTTTGGAGAAGGACTTGGTGGGGGGCGGGGGGCGGGGGTTGTTTCTTTTTTGTTGTTGTTTTTCCCGAGGTGGGTTTGTCTTCCCCTGAGCAGGACCTGTCTGCCCTTGTGTTTCTAGAGTCCTAGAGAGCCTGTTGGTGTCACTGGTGACCACGGTTGTGGTGTTCGGGGCTTCGATGATCCTGGGAGAATGTCGGCAGATGTCGTCTGCAAGTCCGAGTGGTAATAGCTCCTTCCACCCACAGGTGAGGCGTGTGCCACCCTCGCCCTGCTCCGCCTCAGTTCCTCCCAGGAGAAAGCTGAGCAGCAGTAGATAGCTCTTATGGGGACGGGAGGGTCTGTGATCGTGAAGACCCTGATCTTGTTGATCTCGTCCTCACAAAAGGCCCCTGCAAACAAAATAAACAGAGCGCGAGCCATGTTGGGAACTTCCGATCAAGAGAAGCAGCATGGTCTAGTGGGTAGAGCATGAGCTGGGGAGTCAGAAGGACCTAAATTTTAATCCCGGCTCTGCCGCTTGTCTGCCGAGTGACCTTGGGCAAGTCACTTCACTTCTCTGTGCCTCAGCTAACTCATCTGTAAAGTGGGGATTAAGACTGGGATTAAGACCCCATGTTGTTCATGGATTGTGTCCAATCTGATTAACTTCTGTGTACCCCAGCACTTCAAACCATGTCTGGCACTTGGTAAGTGCTTAACAAAGGCCATTAAAAAGAGTACAAAACAACAACTTGGCACTTTGGGTTTATGTTCTGCTGCCCTCCTGTTGCTCTTGTGATTTTTAGAGCGAAAACTCTCACGGTTGGACTCGGTAGGAACCTGGGGCCTGGGGCCTCTTGCCTCAGAGTGACCGTGTATTTCCACCTGTTAGAACCCTTCAGAAGATGTGAATTCGAGCATCAAGACCTTTTTTTGTCCCAACGAAACCTACAATGATATGGCTACCCTTTTCTTCAATCCCCAAGAGGCTGCGATACTGCAGCTTTTCCACCAAGACAGTGAGTATCTGCCCCTTGACCCTCACCGAGTCCCACCCTTCGATGACAGCCACCCACCTCTTTCTCCAAGCTGGCTCCGCTGCCAACAGCCAGGTGTCTCAGGCTCAGGGAGGTTCGGTTCCTGCTTCTGCTGCTTCCCAGGCCCTTCTGGCAAAGCTTGGCCTCCTCCTGCCCCCTGATAGTCGGCCGGGCCCACATCCCGTTTAGGGGCTGCTCCAGTTGGGGAGCTGCAGTTCCTTTCTGAGATGGGGAGGCCGGGGTGTAGCAGGAAATAAGGAGGGACGTGGGAGAGGTTGGGAAAGTCTGGCAGGCCCTCCAGCACCCGGGGACATGATCCTTGTCGCTTCTTGCCTTGCAGGTACTTTCAGCCCCATCACACTGGCCTTGTTCTTTGTCCTCTATTTCTTACTCTCCTGCTGGACCTATGGCATTTCTGTGCCCAGCGGCCTGTTTGTCCCCTCGCTGCTCTGTGGAGCTGCTTTTGGTCGCTTGGTTGCCAACATCCTCAAAAGGTGCGCTCTGCGTGTGTTGACCTGTGTCCCAGGATGGTACGGTTGCCCTCAGACCCCTTCCCCCCGTCGTCTCCCGTAGTCATCCAGGTCTGACCTCTGCCTGCGGTCTCCTTCCTTCCTAGCTACGTCGGGCTGGACCACCTGTACTCGGGGACGTTTGCCCTGATTGGAGCTGCGGCGTTTCTGGGCGGGGTGGTCCGCATGACCATCAGCCTCACCGTCATCCTGATTGAGTCCACCAATGAGATCACATACGGGCTCCCCATCATGATCACCCTGATGGTGAGTCCCCTCCCCCAGTTTCCCCTCCCTTCACAGCATGGCATGGTGGATAGAGCACAGCATGGGCTTTAATCCCAACTGCATCAGTTGTCTGCCGTGTGGCCTTGAAACCACTTCACTCCTCTGTGCCTCAGTTACCTCATCCATAAAATGGGAATGTGAGCCCTATGCGGGACAGTTTCTGTGCCCAACCCGATTTGCTTGTGTCCCACCCCAGTGCTTAATACAGTGCCTGGCACATAATAAGTGCTTAACAGTAATTATGTAATTATTATATAATTATATATTATTATATAATATATATATAGTATATATAATATCCCATATATATTATTATATATAATATATATGGTATTGTAATATATTATATATAATATATATAATATATCTGTTATAATACCATAATTAGAATTATTCACCCTCAGGCTGGATCCTCTGAAATCTCTATTTTGTGTTTCAGGTGGCCAAATGGACGGGAGACTTTTTCAACAAGGGTATTTATGACATCCACGTGGGCCTGCGGGGCGTGCCTCTTCTGGACTGGGAGACCGAGGTGGAGATGGACAAGTGAGTCCACGATGGCACTGCCTCCTTCCTCCTCCTCCCTCCTAGCAGTGGTTATTAAGATGTTATTCTGGGCAGGACACTACTAAGGGCTGGGGTAAATGCAGAAAGATGAAATGGAGACCCACCCCTGGCCTTTAAGAGGCTTAGATGTAAGACAAGACAGAGAACTGAAGTTTATCCTGTAAATGCAACGAAAAATTAAAACACTAAAACTGTCACCTAATGTATCAATTAAACATAGATTGTGGGACCCTTGAGGGACAGGGTCCTTGTTTAATTCCCACCTGTGTAGTCTTCCCCAGTGCTTAGTGTCATTCTCTGCACACAGTTGGCGCTTAATAAATACTGTTTTCAACTACTAAACAATACTTGGACGGGTTTCAGGATTAGTCCTGTAAGTGATTGGGGGACTTTCATCAAAGGGCCAGAGGGACTGGGATGTAGCTTGCCCCAATCTCAGAAGCCCCCTGGATTGGAAAGCATGAGAATACCTTTCCGTGAATTAATCCGTCAATCAATGGTATTTATTGAGTACTTACTATTTGCAGAGCTCTACTGTTTACTAAGCCTTTGGGAAAGTAAAGTGTGACAGATTTGATAGGCACGTTCTCCGCTCACAGGGAGCTTATAAACTGGAGAGGGAGAAAGGTGTTAATATAAATAAATTAATATATGTAAATAAGTGCTGTGGGGCTGAGGTTGGGCTGAGTAGCAGGTGCCGAAAGGGTACCTTTTTAAATTGTATTTGTGAAGCACTTACCATGTGCCAGGTACTATAGTAAGCGCTGGGGTTCAGAGACGAGCTAATCAGATTAGGCACAGTCCTTTTCCCAAATGGGACTCGCAGTCTTAATCCCCTTAATTTTACAAATGAGGTAACCAAGGTCCGGAGGAGTTAAGTGACTTGCCCAAGATCAAACAGTTGACAAGCGCCAGCGCCAGGATTAAAACCTAGGTCCTGTCTCCCAGGCCCGTGCTCCATCCACTAGGCCCCACTACTTCTCAGCTTGTATTTGTATCTTCTCAGTTTGTACTTTTCCAATTCATAATCATCGTGAGAGCCAGGAACCCTAGCGCTCCTTAAAGAGAGGGGCGTCTGGAGGACCGTGCTGTGTGCCTTTGGATACGGGGGTTCGGATTCTGGGTCTGACTCATTCCCGTCTCCCTTGCCCCAGGCTGAGAGCCGGAGACATCATGGAACCAAACCTGACCTACGTCTACCCGCATACCCGGATCCAGTCCCTGGTCAGCATCCTGCGGACCACGGTGCACCATGCGTTTCCTGTAGTGACCGAGAATCGGGGGAATGAGAAGGAGTTTATGAAAGGAAACCAGCTCATTAGTAACAACATTAAATTCAAGGTGAGATCGGGGGGAAGGAACAAATAACTTTTTTGATGGGTTATGTGCTCCTCAACCCTCTGTCCGTAGTGAAAAGGCAGTGGCCCGGTTCAAGGACCTGTGGAAAATTAATACTCTGACACTGGGCACGTAGGTCTAATACGTTGGATTTGAGTCCCCTTTTTTGGATCAATCACTCAGTTGTATTTATTAAGCGCTTACTGTGTGCAGAGCTCTGTATTAAGCACTTGGGAAGCAGTGTGGTTCAGTGGAAAGAGCACAGGCTTTGGCGTCAGAGGTCATGGGTTCAAAGCCCGGCTCTGCCGATTGTCAGCTGTGTGACTTTGGGCAAGTCATTTAACTTCTCTGGGCCTCAGTTACCTCATCTGTAAAATGGGGATTAAGACTGTGAGCCCCCTGTGGGACACCCTGATCACTTTAATAATAATAATAATAATAATAATGATGGTGATGGTATTTGTTAAGTGCTTACTATGTGCAAAGCACTGTTCTAAGCACTGGGAGGATACAGGGTGATCAGGTTGTCCCACGTGGGGCTCACAGTCTTAATCACCATTTTACAGATGAGGGAACTGAGTCACAGAAAAGTTGTTACTTACCCAACTTTGTAACCTCCCCAGTGCTTAGAACAGTGCTTTGCACATAGTAAGCGCTTAATAAATGTCATTATTATTATTATTATTACTACAATACAACAGAATTGGTAGACACATTCCCTGCCCACAATGAGCTCACAGGCCAGAGTGGGAGACAGACATTAATATAACTAAATTACAGATAGGTGCATGAGTGCTGTGGGACAGAGGGAGGGGTGAATAAAGGAAGCAAATCAGGGTGACACAGAAGGGAGTGGGAAAAGAAATGAGGGCTTAGCCAGGGAAGGTTTCTTGGAGGAGATGTCCCTTCAATAAGGTGTTGAAGGTGGGGAGAGTAATTATCTGTCAGATATGAAGACAGGCCAGAAGTGCAGGACACAGGTGAGAGGTTGGCGGTGAGGTAGACAAGATCGAGGTACAATGAGTAGGTTGGCGTTAGAGGCCCGAAGTCTATGGGCTGGGTTGTAGTAGGAGAGCAGCAGAGTAAGGTAGGAGGGGGCAAGGTGATTGAGGGCTTTAAAACGACTGGTAAAGGAGTTTCTTAAAGCTTTTTCCCATCTGACACCCCCCAACCCTTCAGGGAGCTAGGCAGGTCCAGACTTTTTTTCCAGTACGTCCTATGGTCTTTGGCAGGATTAGGACTAGTATTCGAATCTTCCCCACACTTGAGCCCAGGGCTCTTTCCCTATCGATGCTGAGGCCATCGTAGCCACCTCCCCAGATTATAAGTATCCCAAAGAATTATAAGTATCCTCACCTCTTCTTGCTCCTCAAAATGTCCAGGAAGACCAATGAGTGAAGGTAACCTCTTCTCCAGTCCTCAGGTGAGTGGCCGTTGGCAAGATCGAGGAGCTGGCTTTCAAGGGGCATACGGAGCTCCTCTGCCACGTGCTCAGGCAGCCAAGCTGCCTTTGCTGGGTGTTCGTTTCCGGGGCGTCAAATCCAAGCCACTCTCTGCAAAGACTGAGTGCCCCCCCCAACCCCCCATTCAGCCCGGGCCCCCTAGCATCTCTCCCAACCCACTGGGAACCTTCCCCCCCACCCTCCCTTGTCCGTTTGCAGAAATCGAGCATCCTGACCCGAGCGGGCGAGCAACGGAAGCGGAGCCAGTCCATGAAGTCCTACCCATCGAGCGAGCTCCGCAACGTGTGTGACGAGCATGTAGCCACCGAAGAGCTGGCCGAGAAGGAAGACCTGCTGCAACAGATGTTAGAGAGACGGTGAGTGACCCTGGCAGGGGGACCCAGAGGCCACTGCACCCTCTGAGGGCTTCTGGGCCGGGGACAGCCGGACGTCCGCTTGTGGGCACAACCCTGGTTTGAGGCCAGTTCGCTCCTCCCCGGAGGCAGGCGTCAGAGGTGATGGGAGAATTTCAAGCAGTTTGAAGAAGGTGGGTTAGGACTCAGCCAGCAGAACTCCGGGAGCCATTTGATCTTTGCCCCGCAGATACACGCCGTACCCCAACCTGTACCCAGACCAGTCCCCCAGTGAAGACTGGACCATGGAGGAGCGCTTCCGCCCTTTGACTTTTCACGGCCTCATCCTGCGATCCCAGCTGGTCACCTTGCTGGTCCGAGGCGTCTGTTACGCTGAAAGCCAGTCGGTGAGCCCCACGACTCGAGGGCTCCGTTGGGGGTCCGCGCCTGCTCCCTGGGTTGCAGGGAAGAGCCATAGTTCAGGAACTGAGGGGGGATCTGGGGGCCTAGTGGAAATAGCACGGGCCTGGGAGTTGGGACCTGAGTTGTACTCTCAGCTCTGCCACTTGCTTGCTGTGTGACTTTGGGCAAGTCACTTAACTTCTCAGTTTCCTCATCTGTAAAATGGGGATTAAGTACCTGTTCTCCCCTGCCCTAAGCCTGTGAACCCCTTGTGGGACAGGGACCGTGTCTGACCTGCCCGTTGTTGGGTAGGGACCGTCTCTATATGTTGCCGACTTGTACTTCCCAAGTGCTTAGAACAGTGCTCTGCACTCAGTAAGTGCTCAATAAAAACAAGTGAATGAATGAATGACCTGATTATGTTTTAACTACCATAGTGCTTAGTACAGTGCTTGACACATAGCAAGTGTTTAACAAATACCACTATTATTATTTTTGTTAGGTTCCTCTCTATAGAGCCTCAAGGAGTCATTAATCACAACCACTGTTTGTGTTCACCCCAGACTGGGGTTAGGGTTCTAGAACCCAGGTAACTTGGAATAGCCCCAGGATTATTTCTGTAACATAGAGCCCAGGAAGCAGTTCTTTGAATGAGTTCTAAATGCCTCCCCAATGAAGCTTTTCCAGACACCATTTACCCTTTTAAACATGTAGGGTAGGTGGGAGCGGGTGTCGCTGATGGGGCCAGCCTGTTAGATCAGAGAAGCAGCGTGGCTCAGTGGAAAGAGCACGGGCTTGGGAGTCAGATGTCATGGGTTCTAATCCTGGCTCCGCCACATGTCTGCTGTGTGACCTTGGGCAAATCACTTAACTTCTCTGAGCCTCAGTTACCTCATCTGTAAAATGGTGATTAAGACTGTGAGCCCCATGTAGGACAACTTGATCACCTTGTATCCCCCCCAGCGCTTAGAACAGGGCTCTGCACAAAGCGCGTAACAAATGCCATTATTATTATTATTACTATTATTACCATCAGTAGGTCAGCCACTCCAGGACAGTCAGTCATCCATCAGTCAGTGGTTTTTATTGAGCATTTTAGGTGGCAAGAACACTGTACTAAACACTTGGGAGAGTGCAAGACAGAAGAGTAGGTAGACATGGTCCCTGCCCCTAAGGAGCCTATGGTCTACAGAGGGAGACAGACATTAAAATAAATTACAGATGGATATGTACATAAGGGCTGTGGGGCTACAGGTGGGGTGAATTTCAAAATACTGAAGGGGTACGGATGCAAATGCCTAGGCGACGCAGAAGGGAGGGCGGATAGGGGAAGTGAGGATTTAGAGGAGGCCTCTTGGAGGAGATACATGGTTTTAGTAACATTTTGAAGATGGGGTGAGTGGAGATCTGGAAGAGGGCATTTCAGGCCAGAGGGAGGATGTGGTCAAGGCGTCAGTGGTGAGGTAGATGAGGTTGATGCTATCACTAGGTAGGCTTTAGAGGAGCACAGTGTGCGGGATGGAATGTGGTAGTTTCCTGGCAAGGGCCTCGCTGTTTCTGCTAGTGCTAGCTTGAATGGAGGCCGCTTTAGCATAAACTCCTTGAAGACGGCAATCATCCCTTTTACATCTATTCTGTTCTTCCCAGGGCTTAGTACAGTGCTCTGCACTACTCTGTGGGGCACTCGATAAATCCTGTTGATTTGACTTGCAGAGTGCTAGCCAGCCTCGCCTTTCATATGCGGAGATGGCTGAAGATTACCCCCGATATCCTGACATCCATGACCTGGACTTGACACTGCTGAACCCTCGTATGATTGTGGTAAGAAGTGCGACCTTGCCAGGGTTGGGCAAGTGGGAGGCAAGTAAACCCAGGACTGGACTGACTGGGCGGGTATGTCAGGGAGAGTAACCTAACCTCCATCCACAATTTACTCCATGAAGCATCGCCGCCACCCACCCTTAGACTCCCCCCAACCCCCAGACCAGTCAGTTACCTTCATCATTAACAGGAAAAGGGCCCAGCCATAAACTCATGTATGTTTTGTTCTTCAGGACGTGACTCCTTACATGAACCCCTCACCCTTCACCGTCTCCCCCAACACTCACGTCTCACAAGTCTTCAACCTGTTCAGAACCATGGGCCTCCGACACTTACCTGTGGTGAACGCAGTAGGAGAGGTGAGTCCTTGACTCTTTGTTGGGTTCGAGAGAGAACTAGGTGAGGGTTTGGAGTGCCACAGCTCTGCCGCCAGTCTGCCCACACTCCATATCTTTCATGTTAAATCAACGGCAACGTGCCGTAGATACTACAGTGAGCACTTGTGATCAGTGGGTATCATCAGCTTTGTCTAGCTGGGTCACGGATTTATCACTGTTTCTGGGCCAGGAAACCCCACGATTGTATTAAAGGTGGGCCGATTTGCTCTGATTGGAGGCTTTTCTCTCTGCAGGGTGCGAAAATTGTGAACTTTTTCCTCAATTCTCTCAGAAGCAGTTTGGCCTAGTGGAAAGAGCATAGGCCTGAAAGTCAGAGGACCTGGATTCTAATCCTGGCTCTGCCATGTGTCTGCTGTGTGACCTTGGCCTAGTCACTTCGCTTCGCTGTGCCTCGGTTACTTCATCTGCAAAATGGGGATTAAGACTGTGAGCCCCATGTGGGACAGGGCCTCTCTCCAAACTGATTAACTTGTAACTTCCTAAGTGCTCAGAAGAGCGTTTGGCATACAATAAGCACTTAACAAATACCATAATAATTTAAGTCCAAATTTTGGTCCTCCTTTTTCCCCCTCTGTAATTTTTTCAGACTCCCCCTGTCTCCTCGGAAGTGTGGTGCTTGCTCTGTTCCTCAGTTTCCCCTCTGTAGGAGTCCCTACGCTCCCCTCCCCCCTTACACCTCAGAGTTGTATGGTTTTGAATCGGATAATAATAATACCTCTGGTATTTGTTAAGCGCTTACTGTGAGCCAGGCACTGTACTAAGCCCTGGGGAGGATACGAGCAAATCCGGTTGGACACAGTCCCTGATCCAGGTGGGGCTCAGTCTCAGTCCCCATTTTACAGATGAGGTAACTGAGGCCCTGAGAAGTGAAGTATTTTCTGACTCCAAGGTCAATGCTCTATCAGTACGCCAAGGATGAGCAGCCATCCTTAAATAAACTTTTATAAGCGCAGAGAGAGAGAGAGATGCGTTATTGCCAGCCGTTATTATTCATTAATAAGCTTGAGAGACTTAACCCCATTCGGCTCATTTAAGAAGGCTTGTCTCAAAATCGTGGGTGTCTTTCTTCCCAGAAACTGCCATACATAGAGGTCGTTCCTCTAAACTGAGGATGGTGATGTTCACCACCCAGAGTCTTCTGGGAGTTTACAAAGTCTGACTCCCTTCAGGTTTCCAAGGCTAAACGTGAAGGCCAGTATCCGGCCTCGTTTCCCCTTTTCAAGGCCCCCTCAACCCCAGCCGCTCCTTCCGAGCTGCAGATGTTCATCAATGGCCTTTATCTTTTTCCCTCTGCCAGATTGTTGGGATAATTACCCGGCACAACCTGACCCGTGAGTTTCTCCAGAGCAGACTAAGGCAGCACTACCACACCATCTGACCTCCCTCGTCCCTCGCCCCTCCACAAGGCAGCCCTTCCCATCCCGAAGATGCACAAAGGGGGCCCGCTCTCCCTGCCCTGGGCCTCAGCCGTCTCAGGACGCAGAAGATTCATCAGTTGGTTTCGTCCCCTTTGCACCGAGAGCCTGGAGACCTCAGAAACATTTTGCTGGTCAGAGGCGGGAGAGACCATGAGGAATACCACCTGACCCCATTGGAGAGGTTTGGGTCTCTCTGAATGCCTTTGGAGAAGAGCTTCTTTCATTTGTCCTGGCTCCCCTTTGCATGACACCTGCCTCGATGCCGCCTGCAGCGATACCTGAGGGTCAGCGGTTAGAACCAGCCCCCTCCTAAGCCATGCCTTACCCACTGCAGTATGAAACTTGAAGCGTGTCCTTCTCTTGTCCTCCTCCTTGCAGTTTTTCTTCCTCCCTTGAGGGGAATGCAGCTGATGCCTTATTGACTGCACAGGAGGTGTGGTTAAGGCTGTCGCCATGGTGATGTCGACTACCAAAGGAAGAGGATCACTCATTTCAGGAAGTGGAAACATCCACTTCCCAGAAGCCCTTTCCCAGTTAGGGGCCGCCTTGTGTTTTGTGGACTTTTTTTTTTTTTTTTTTAATCAAAAGTCATGCTCTTTCTTTTCAGGGGTCAGTAAGTGCTCTAGTCTTGGGGCCTGGGGCACAAGGCAGGACCAAAGAATTGGAATCCAGGGGTGGTTGGGGTGAAGACAGATGTAGCCTCCTCCTTCTGTCCTTCAATCCCAAACCCTCGAGTGGTCCCCAAACTCCCGTCTTCCCTGACATTGGCATTGTCTGGGGCTTGAGAGGCTTGGCTTGGCTCTCTCCTCCCTTTCCTCCCCCCAGGGAATTCAGCATTACCAAGGGATGGCTTGTCAGTTCCATGGTGCTCCTGCCTCTTTGGAATCTAGCATCCAAAACCAACATTAATGGAGCAGGAGGACACTGGAACGACACAAAATTTTGTCAGGCTGGTAAGGAGAAACCTATTTTGCGTTCTGAACGATCAGGAGTAGGTCTGCTGGGCAGGGTCAGCTGCAGGGCGACCCCAGGCCAAACTCAAGGCCCTTCCTTGAGATTCATTCATTCAATGGCATTTATCGAGCGCTTACTGTGTGCAGAGTACTGTACTAAGCATTTGGGAGAGTACATTACAACAATAAACAGACACATTCGCTGACCACAAAGAGCTTACAGTCTAAAGTGGGGGAGACAGACATTAATATAAAGAAATAAATTACAGATATATACCTAAGTGCTGTGGGGCAGGGATGAGGGAAGAACAAAGGGAGCAGTCAGGACGCAGTAGAAGGGAGTGGGAGAAGAGGAAAGCGAGGTTTAATCAGGGAAGGCCTCTTGGAGTAGATGTGCCTTCATTATGGCTTTGAAGAAGGGGAGAGTCATTGTCTCCTTCTTGCCAAATCCAATGGCCTCTATTCCGTCCTAATCCTACTCGACTTCTCGGCTGCCTTCGACGCTGCAGGAAGCTGGTTGCCGATGGTCCAGGCTGTCACTGGCAGCCAATATGTCCTAGCTCCTCCCTTACACTCTGGAGTGAAAGGTTCCTAGTGGTGTGAGGGCCGCCCGCCTGTTTCCTTTTTGTGGCTGTCTTCCTTCTCTCCCTCTTGTTGTCCCAGCTGTCACATCTCTTGGTTTCCCAGCCCCTTTGACAGGTGTGGTCTCTAGCCTCAAGTTAAAGGGAGGCGGGATCCTCTTTCCCCTCATAAGTGGCCTGGAGGCAGGGGTCGCCACCGTCGGTGCTGAGGAGGTCAGAGAGATAAGGTCCCTGCTGATGGATTTGTCTCGTACCACCGGCAAAGGTCAGGGATGAGTCACGGTGATGTGATCAAGCTTTTTGTACGACCCTCCTACCCGAGGGTCCCCAGGTATGTGGGAAGAGCCGCTGAACCTGGGCACCCCATCAGAAACTTCCAGGGATCCGGAGTATTTTGGGACCAAAAAGCCAAAACCAGAGACCTAATTGTGTCCTGTGCTCCCCATTTTGTTACCTGCCGGAGACCAGGTGCAGTAGTACCTTGTACCCTTTCAAAAATAATGATTTTATTGTAGAGTTTCACCGAGCGTTTTGGAAGACCGCGAAAGGCAAAAGTTGTTGTGGTGTCTTAGAGGATCTCCTGTGCCCTGCTGTTCTTTTCTCACCCACTTTTCACCTCGCCCTTGTTTTTCCCAGCTCAGGTGCCAGAGACGCCCCTCTCGCCCCTCTTCCATTTTCTTTCAGCACAAACAGTTTGCATTTGGCTGTGCCATGACTCTCCCCGAGGCTATCGTTTGTGTGTGTGCATGCATGTGTTAGTGTGTTTTGATCATCTCTCTCCACTACCCAAGCTGATATTGTGGGCTGTACCAACTGATTCCGTACCCCAACCAATGCAGACTTGACCCAGGATTCAAGCGGCCACCCGGGTCCCAACCGACTGCAGTGCCCCTTCTTGAGGGAGAGCCGGGCAGGCAACAGAATGATCCAGATTTCTCTGGAGACATAGGTTCCAACCTCCCTGCTTGCTCCCTCTCTCTCTTCTGCCCTTCCCAAAGGCCCGAGGACCACAGCTTCTCCACTCCAAAGAAATATACTGGAAATCTTCTCAAGACCACAAAGGCCCTTGCTCTATTAAAGAAACCAACCGTCTGAGGATCCAAGCCGCTCTCCACTCCAGAGACGGGTAACCTCGTGCCTCCCTGCTGCAAGCCACAGCTTGTCACTGATGGGGTTAAGGACGGATTTCTTCCTCAGGGTGGGATTCCAGAGTGACCCGTGGCAGAGGGCATGGCTCATATCTCTGCAGGCGAGGAGGAGTCAAGTCTGGACCTCGGCTCTAACGTAAACCCCGGTATGATTGACCCATGCTCTCATTTGGACCAACCGTTTCCTCCTACAGCCGCCTGCTGAGTGGAAGTGTCTCTTCTAACAGTGCTGTCTTGTGCCGCTTTCCCAGAGCCGAACCAAGCTAGCAGTGCCGGGAAGACCCTGGGGGAGGGACAGGACCAACCCCTCCTGGGACCCCGGGCTGGGTTCACGTGCAGTATTGCCTAGTAGCACCTCCGTCACATCAGCCATCCCTTCGGTAGCAACCTCCCGTTTTTATTTCCCGTTTGCACTGTCTCTAAAAAGATGTAAGCTAATTCCACTGTGTATATAAATGGTATTTTTTTAATTTGTACAAATCTATTTTTATTTGAACTTTTAGCACTTGGACGTTCGCACTGTAGCCATAACATGCCTGAGAGTCCAACACCTCCGCTGGTTCCTTCGGGGGCTTGCCGGCAGCAGTCTCTTCCCCCAAGTGCGACCTACTCTTACAACTTATTAATTTATTTGTTTTTTACGATCATGGTCTGTACAAAACATAAAGGCGGGAACAAACTTTGGAGTCTCATTACTCTTTTTGTAAAAAAATCCCTACAGAACTAAACAGAATTAGCTGTCATGTTTACTGCAGTGCTGGGGCTGCATTTTAGGATCAATTGGGAGGATCCCAACCTCTGTCTATCACTTCCAAATCAACCAATCAAGGATATATATTGAGCATCTACTGTGTACAGAGCACCATACTAAACACAGGGGAGAGTAATAATAATAAATATGTTATTATGTACTTATTAAGCACTGGGGAAAGATAAAAGTTAAGCAGGTTGGACACGGCCCCTCTCCTACATACAGTTCACATTCTAAGTAAGAGGAAGAACAAATATTGATTTCCTGTTTACAGTTGAAGAAACTTTGGCCCAGAGAAGTTAAATGATTTTTCCAAGGTCGCACAGCAGGCAACGAGCAGAGCTGGGGTTAGAACCCAAGTTCTCTGATTCCCAGGCCCATACTCTTTTCACTAGTCCACACTGCTTCCCACTTAGACTACAATAGAGTGTGTAGACATGATCATTGTCTTTAAGACTATATTGTAGCTTTGCTCTGGCTAGTCCCTTACTCTCCTTTTTTTTAATGGTATCTGTTAAGTGCCTACTGTGTGCCGGGCAATGTAGTGTGTGCTGAGATAGACTGAGTCCAATCTAACTTGTATCTATGTCCCATGTGTGGCTCACGGCCTTAATCCCCATTGTACCGATGAGGTAACTGAGGAACAGAGAAGTTAAATGACTTTCCCAAGGTCACACAACAGGCAAGTGACAGAGCTGGGATTAGAACTCCGATCCTTCCAACTCACAGGCCTGTGCTCCAGTCCCTGTTATTTTCCTTCCCATTGAGGCTTTGTGGGGAGAGGCACAGGTAAGGCAGACTTTGGGAACAAGAGAAGCAGCATAGCTTAGTGGATAGAGCACGGACTTGGGTTCTAATTCCAGCACTACCATTTGTCTTCTGAGTAACCTTGGGCAAGTCACTTCCCTGCACCTCAGTAACCTCAAACTGTCAAATGGATATTAAGCCCCACATGGGACAGGGACTGTCCAACACAATTTTCTTGTGTCTATCCTAGCACTTAGTACAGTGCTTGGAACATAGTAAGTGCTTAAAAAATGCCACCATTATTATTATTATTAGCAACAGTGGATACCATCCGGCAATAGAACTTTTGAAGACTTGTAACCTACAACATTAGTTCTGATCCCAACCACATTTATCTAAGGTATCTATCTGAGATAAGGCCAGATCTCTTGTGTTCCCTGCTCACTAAGCCAAAAAAAACCAAACTAATTCTATCTTTAGCAAGTAAACCCAGGTCTCCCACAGCCACCCCTTCCCATACACTCAAACATAGGAATAGAAAAGAGAAGTAAAACTGTATGTAAAAACTAAAAATTCTTTTACAGTTGAGCCTTGGTCAGAGTGGGCTAGGGTTAAATAATTATAATAATGGCATTTATTAAGCACTTACTATGTGCAAAGCACAGTTCTAAGCACTGGGGAGGTTGCAAGGTGATTAGGTTGTCCCACGGGGGGTTCACAGTCTTAATCCCTATTTTACAGATGAGGTAACTGAGGCCCAGAGAAGTTGTGACTTGCCCAAAGTCACACAGCTGACAATTGGCGGAGCCGAGATTTGAACCCATGATCTCTGACTCCAAAGCCTGTGCTCTTTCCACGGAGTCGCACTGCTTCTCTTTGGTTGATTGATTTTCATCATCATTACGGAATTGACTGAGCACTTATTACAGGTAAATGCTGTTGTGCATAAAAGGTTATGGAATCAGATACAGTCCCTGTCCCATATAAGGCTCCTAATCCATCTTTTCTCCCCATTCCCCCCACCTCCTTCCTTTACAGATGAGGAAACCGAGGCCCAGGGAGATGAAGTGATTTGCCCAAGGTCACACAGAAGGCAAGGGGCAGAGCTAAGTCTCAAAGCTGGGCCTTCTAACTGTCACTTGCTCCTTCCACTGGGTCACCTGGACCTCCCTGTGGCTAAAATTATTGAACTTCTGTTGTGGATATAGCCATGCATTAGATCTTTTGGTGTCTTAGTTCAGAGCACTGTACTAAGCTCTTGGGAGAGAACAATACTAAAAAGTGGGTATAACCAATCCCTGCCCAAAAGGGTCTTAAGGGAGGGCTTGGATTTTTAAGTTGGGAGAGGATGTGATGTTATACAATAGCGTTTCTTCCATCAAGGGGGAATCTAACTTGCTTTCCATTATGTGTTTGAAGATCATGTGGAAAGCTGGCTTCCTGGTTTTATTGCTGTAGTTTCTACTCCTACCTTTTATAGTCGCTCACTATTCAAAGTTTCCATGCTCTCTCGAGAGTAAAATGAGAGTCACAGTGGGCCCTCCCTGGACATTCGCCTCTCCCCACCGGGCTCAGGGTCACTTCATTCTTTCTTGGTCTCATAGTTGGCACTGTGCTTTAGCGGGGAGGTGTTTCTAAAGTGGTTTGTCCTTGCCTCAGAATCCCCTACCTGTTCAAAATCCAGAGGCATGGCACTGATCTCAGAAGGAGAGACACAGAGCAGCCACAATTTCCCCAAGGTGATTCTGCAGGCTAGGAGCAGTCTCCAGGGGTGGACAGTCCCAGGTCCCATCTCAGAAAAACAAGTTAATGGTGTCCAAACTTCACTCTGCTGTTTGGAACATTTTCCTCAAAAAAAAATTCTGTCCTTTTTTAAGCGCTTACTATGTATCAGCATTTGGAAGTCAGAAGTCATGGGTTTTAGCCAGAGCTCAGGCCCTGGCCTGCTGTGTGGCTTTGAGTAAGTTTCTTAACCTCTCTATGCCTGTTTCCTCATTTGTAAATGGAGGTAGTAATACCTCTCCCTCCCTTACAAGGATGTTATGAGTCAAAAATAAGTAAAAAAATATTTTGGAAGGTAAAAATTATTCATTAAATTTTACCAGTCTCACCCCTAACACTCGCACTTTTAGATGACTTGTTTCTGCCAGACATTTTTTTTTAAAAGGCTCAAATAATAATTATAATGCTAGCATTTTTAATTCCTTACTATGTTCTGAGCACTTCTAATCTGAGATCACATGTGTACATCATCCTCATTTTTAAAGTTGAGGAAACTAAAGCCCAGAGAGTAGGACATACCCAAAGCCACAGCAGGCCAGTGGCAGGTCTAGGGCTCGAACCCAGAACTCCTGAGTCCTAGTCCCAAGGTCTTTCCATCAGGCCACACTCCCTCCCATGTTACCTTTTGCAAACTTGCAATCTTGTACATATTTACTATTCTATTTCACTTTGTTAATATATTTTGTTTTGTTGTCTGTCTCCCCCTTCTAGACTGTGAGCCCGTTGTTGGGTAGGGACCGTCTCTTTATGTTGCCAACTTGTACTTCCCAAGCACTTGGTACACAGTAAGCGCTCAATAAATACGATTGAATGAAAGAATGAATGAATGAAATACCATTCTAAGCTCTGGGGTACATTGGACACAGTCTCTGTGAGGTTCACAGTCTAAGTAGGAGTCCTTATCTCCCCACTCCTCAAAAACTTCCAATGGTTGCCCATCCCCTTCTGCATCAAACAGTAACTCTTTACCATTGGCTTTAAGATACTCAAACAGCCTCTTCCTCTTTCCTCATCTAACTGATCTACTATTACAACCCAGTCTGCACAATCTAGTCCTCTAGCATCACCTTACTCTCTGTACCTTGATCTCATCTATTCCACCGCCAACCCCTTAACCACATCTCCCTCCCCCTTCCTATCCGACAGTCCACCACTCTCCCCACCTTATGTTGCCAACTTGTACTTCCTAAGCGCTTAGTACAGTGCTCTGCACACAGTAAGTGCTCAATAAATATGATTGATTGATTCAAAACCCTCTCAAAATCACATCTCCAAGAGGCCTTCCCTAACTTCTGCTCGACTAGTCACTTGATCTTGTGTCCTTTTAGCACTGATACTCACTGCAGCCTCACGATGCTAATGTCCACATCCTTGCACTCTGCTATTTCCCCTATCTATAATTTTTTTTTGTCTGTCTCCCCCTTGAAGACTCTAAACTCGCTGTGGGCAGGAAACATATTTCCCAACTGCTGTATTGTACTCTCTCAAGTGCTTGGTACAGTGGTCTGTACACAGCAAGCACTCAATAAATACCGTTGATTTTGAGAGCAGGTTCCTTCAAGTATAACCTACAGGGAAAAAAAAAAACCCAATACGGGTCAATTTCATTACCACCATCTCACTAGGGTGAAAGTTTGGGGGGTTTTGTTGTTGTTTATTAGTTTTCCCAGCCAATGACTCATAATATATATATGTTAGGCAACTAATCAGTACAGAATTTCACTACAACAGACAAAATAGGAGAGCCACCAGTTCATGTGATATTGGTTTGGGATAGGGATTGTGTCTAATTCCCATTGTGTCTAATTCTCTCCTAGCACTTAGTAGTGTCTTGCACACTGTACGCGCTTAATAAATGCCATTACTACTGGTTTGATAGTTACCATGAAACTACTATTTCAGAAGCGTAACTTTGGTTCCGAAGATGATGAATTCCTAGTGGAGGTGAAAGTCGAGGGGATGGGGGAGAAAATATGATGCACAAGGTATCAGAAAAACCCTTGAAAAAGAATCCAAGTGTTGATGTAGATGTAGTTTAAAACGCGTCGGTGGTGATTGGAGTCAGAACAACGGGTACTGAGGCTTGCAGGCTGATTTCTATTTGTTTCCTATGCCGTTCCGTGAGAAGCAGTGCGTGGGGCTAATTACCGCCCAAGGCGAACGGGGGCAAGACTTCGTTGCCCGCCCGAGACTGACAAAGCGGGACGAGGCCTAAATCCCGGTATTGCTGGCCTAAATCTGGCTCTCCTCGCCTCGGAGACAGAAAGAGAACCACACCCACCCCGAGCACTTCTTCTGTCCAGAGTTCTGAAGGCATATTCATTCTCAAACCGCGGCAAGGAGTCATTTGGGTCAGATTTAATGTAGGAAAACAAAACAAGTACAGAAAGCCACGGTGAAATCGTTCTATCTACATTGAAAAGGATCAGTCGTGAAATGGCACCGGGGATGGCAGTTGGAATCGTGGGTTCAAGGCTTGAGCCAGACAGAGTCTGAGCGAAATCAGCAGGCCGCGTCGCCTCTGGGGCCGTTATCTTAAAGACTACGAAAAAACACAGACACAATTGGGTAGCAACAGCATCCCGGCCTTGCCAACCGGGTCACCCTGAGATTGGACATCGGTTGGTGAGCTGATAGCTGATTAGTTAAGGTGAATCTTTGAAAGGCCATTGTGAATAAAGATTTGGCCTGGATCTATTCCTTAGTGATCCTTCAATCTTCCCAGGTGCGGCCAACTGTTTTGCGGCCCTTTCTCTTCCTTTTACCCTTATGTTCTTGGAGGAAAATTTCCATTGCACTCAACCTAGCCTGACCGAATCTCCAAGTTGATGCTAACTTTGTTCCCTTGGATCAAAACTCATCTCTCCAAATCATCACCCCTTCCCAGAATGATCAGAATGGGAGCGACCTTGGAAGAAGGTAGACCTCTCCCTGCAATTTGAATGGTATTTGTTACTCACTTACTATGTTCCAGGCACTGTACTAAACGCAGGGGTAGATATGAGCTAATCAGGTTGGACACTGCCCATGTCCCAGTTTTACATATGAGGTAACCGAGGCACAGAGAAGTGAAGTGGCTTCCCCGGGGTCATGGAGAGGTCAAGTGGTGGAGCTGGGATTAGAATCCGAGTCCTTCTGATTCCCAAGCCTGCGCTCTATTCACTAGGCCACACTACCTCTCATTCTGATGCTCTGAAAGGGCAACCCTAGAGGAGAGGGAGCCGAGTCCATGCCGGAGCCAGGGAAAAGTACAGTCCTAGAAGAGTTCGATTCCCCAGTGCTTTGGGGGCTGGCGATGGCAACCCCATTCTCTCTAGCCATGCACCCAGGAAGAGAGTTAAGCCTTGTTTTACAAACGTCTCAGGACAGGGCAGCCTGCGATGATAATAATAATGGTATCTGTTAAGCACTTACTAAGTGCCAAGCACTGTTCTAAGCACTGGAATAGATACAAGCTTACCAGGTTGTCCCACGTGGGGCTCAGTCTTAATTCACATTTTACAGATGAGATACCTGAGGCATAGAGAAGTTAAGTGCTTTGCCCAAAGTACAGCTGAAAAGTGGCGGAGCCGGGATTAGAACCCACGATCTTTGACTCTCAAGCCCGGGATTTTTCCACTAAACCACGCTGTGTCTATCCGGCCTGGGACACGTAGGGATTTCAGATGTGAACATGCACCCGTAAGCCCCATAAACCCCCTCGGACTTCCCTAGGTCATAACCTCTGGGCCAAGGGGCCCCGTATTCATTCATTAATCATATATATTGAGCACCCACTGTGTGCAGAGCACTGTACTAAGGGCATATGTCCCTTCCCTCTGCACCCCTGCCCCCCTCCCCACCTTCCGGCCCCTCTTACCCGATAGCTGTTGCAGCCAAGTCCGCTCTGGGCTCCGATTCTGTCAATGCGGCTCCCAAAACAGCTGGAGAATCTCCTTAGGCTACGGGGCCCAGTCAGAAGGGACCGGAGTTTGTTCTTCAGGAGGGCAGCTCTTTCGGGCTGCTCCCAGGAGCCACGTCCAAAAGCGTTGTCACTCTGGGCTGGACTAAGGTCCCCGGACCAGGGCGACAGGGGGTTGAGAGCCTCCCCGATTTGGTCGTTCTGGTCATTTAATCCTTGTGAGGGCATGGCTGCCTCTTCCGCGGGCATCTTGTCCTCCAAGCGGTCCAGCAGGGTCTAAAGGAGAGAGGGGGGGACGGAGAGAAGAGAGGGGAAGTTCCGCTGGCCTCTCCTGGAGGCCAGGAGAGCCTCCCCTGGGATTGCTGCAGTTCGGCCTTACCTTGAAGTCCACCAGGTCACTGTTGGGCACGGACTCGTAGATGGGGTGGGCCAGGCCTTGGCCTTGGAGCTGTGGGGTCAGGAGGAGCAGCATGCCAGCGCAAATGGCGGTGAAAGGGCCCATGCTGAAGAGGGTCTCTCTCCCTTTCTCCTTTTCTCTCTCTGTCTCTCTCCTGATGCCTTGTCCTGTTGTTCTTGAGGCTCTTGGCTTCCCGGCCTCCCCTTTATATGCCCCCGGTGACACCCTGGGCCCGCTCAAGGACCGGACCCCTCCCCATTCCGTCACTCTTGGGCGATGAAGGAGCCGCTGCTGGGAGCCGGGGGAAGATGTCCTTTTAAAGTTATCGGACAGTCCCGACTGGTCGCTCCGGAGGGGCAGCTTCGGCCGTTGACTGGCTGCCACAGCTCGGGGACCCTTTTCCGCGGGAGGCGCATTCCTGCTGATTTGCTCTGAGAGGTTTCACACGTCCAAGGTGTGAAAGGGGCAAAGGATCTTCTATTATCTCGCAAAGATGCCTCTGGAGTCTCGCTTCCTTGCAGTGGAAACAATTTGGCTAGCCGAGGATGGCTGGCCAGAGCCCATCTCTCGCCGCGCTTAGGGCCTTGTCGGTCAAGAGACCCAAATAAGGATGAGAGCGGGGCCCTCCAGGCTTCCCCAATTAGCCCGCGTCCTAGCCCCTCTTTCCTTCCATTCTCTCTCCCCTCCCTGGGCAAGAATCCTCACTAGCCCGTCTAAGGCTGGGATCGCTGTGAAGTGTCAAGGCGGGGGGCAGGGGCACGAGGGGAGGAACCACCCCCACATCCTGACTCCAAGCATCAGCAGAAAGAAATGCTCTTTGGGGCTCAGACTCTGCCAGGAAGTGTCGATTGAGAGGCGGACACAGCGGATGCCAGAACTGCCATTCCCTTGCGGTGCCGTGTCCTGGAGCCCATAGCCACTAGTGGTTTGAGGCGTGTTGAAGACCCCACCCATCCTCTGCTTGAGGGAATGAAGCCACCCACATTAGCTGGGGCAATAGATAATAATAATAATAATAATAATAATAATAATAATAATAGCATGTATTAAGCACTTACTATGTGCAAAGCACTGTTCTAAGCTCTGGGGAGGTTACAAGGTGATCAGGTTGTTCCACGGGGGGCTCACAGTCTTAACCCCCATTTTACAGATGAGGTAACTGAGGCCCAGAGAAGTTGTGACTTGCCCAAAGTCACACAGCTAAGTGGTGGAGTCGGGATTTGAACCCATGACCTCAGACTCTAAAGCCCGGGCACTTTCCACTGAGCCATGCTGCTTCTAGGTGGGCTGGGAGTCGGGGAAAGTGGCACCAGACACCCTAAATTTTCTCCAACTCCCAGGTGCTGGCTTCCTCCGTGGCTGTGGGTGACACCTCTGGGTCCATCAGTCAACCAATCGCATTTATTGAGCACTTACTGTGTGCAGAGCACCGTACTAAGCACTTGGAAGAGTACAACATAACAAATTCGGTAGACATGTTCCCTGACCACGGGAAGGTTGCAGTCTAGAGGGGGAGACAGGTATTAATTGAGAAGCAACATGGCTCAGTGGAAAGAGCCCGGGCTTAAGAGTCACAGGTCAAGGGTTCTAATCCTGTCTCTGTTGCTTGTCAGCTATGTGAGTTTGGGCAAGTCACTTAACTTCTCTGAGCCTCAGTTAACTCATCTGTAAAATGGGAATTAAGACTGTGAGCCCCACGTGGAACAACCTGATTACCTTGTATCCCCCCAGCGCTTAGAACAGTGCTTTGCACATAGTGAGCACTTAACAAATATCATTATTGTTATTATTAATATAAATCAATACCGTTTGGATATCGATCGATGGTATTTATTGAACACTTACTATGTGCAGAACACTGATCTTGGGAGAGTACAATACCACAGAATTAGTAGACACATTCCCTGCCCATAACCAGCTTACAGTCTAGATATGCACATAAATACTGTAGGGCCGAGGGTGGTGTAAATAAAGAGTGCAAATCCAAGGACAAGATTGCTCATTGTGGGAAGGGAATGTGTCTGTTTGTTATTGGATTGTACTCTCTCAGGCGCTTAGGACAGTGCTCTGCACACAGTAAGCCCTCAATAAATAATCTAGACTGTAAGCCCGTTGTTGGGTAGGGACCGTCTCTATATGTTGCCGACTTGTACTTTCCAAGCGCTTAGTAAAGTGCTCTGCACACAGTAAGTGCTCAATAAATACGATTGAATGAATGAACGAATGAATGATTGATTGATTGAAGCTGAGGGATCTAGGATGATTATCTCTGCACAGTGGAAGGGCGGTGGGGGAAGAGAGAGGGACCGGGAGAGAGGCAAAGAATCTTACCAGCAAATCTCATTACTCAGTTTTTTTAATGGTATTTGTTAAGTGCTTACTATGTACCAGAGACTGTCCTAAGTGCTGGGGTAGATATAAGCTAATCAGGTCGGACACAGTCCCTCTTCCACATAAGGCTCATAGTCTTAGTCCCCATTTTACAGAGGAGGTAACTGAGGCATAGAGAAGTGAAGTGACTTGTCACAGCCAACAAGTGATAGAGCCGGGATTAAAACCCAGGTCCTTCTGACTCTAAGGTCGCTGTGCTACCCACTAGGCCATGCTGCTGCTTAGTGTTTCAGTTTCCCAACTTGTTCCCTCCCCTCTTCTCTCCATTAAGGATGTCAGGAGCAGGGGGAAGGTCATATCAGGAAGGGTAAGTCGGAGCTCATCACAATATGGTGATGTTGGAAAAAAGACTGGGCACCATCGTGTCCCTCTGGAAATGGTCTTCATTCATTCAATCGTATTTATTGAGTGCTTACTGTGTGCAGAGCACTGTACTAAGCTCTTGGGAAGTACAAATCGGCAACATATGGAGATGGTCCCTACCTAACAACGGGCTCACAGTCTCTTAGTCGCTCTGAGTTAGTCGACTTGGGTCAGCTGATGGGGATCTGGCATCTGAAGCAGGGGCAGGCTTGGCGACCAGTGGCAAAAGGCGGAAATGATTCTGCAGGTTGGACTTGGCAGATGGCACTGCCCCAAAAGACAGGGTTATTATTAGCAAGGTTGACCCTGTCTATGCCATGCTGCTGGGCCTCTGCCATCCTTCTCGGGCACGTCACACCCTCCTGAGCTCCTGGAGCTGTGCACACACGCGTGTCTGAGCATCACTGACCGAGCTGGGCCTTTAATTGGCCAAGGGGGTCCTGGCAGGAGGCCGGACAGGTGGTAGATTTGAGAAGACGCCACGGATGAGGCGCATCATGAGACTTGCTTCTCCTCCGAATTAGGAGCCGTGGTGAGGCGAGCCAAAGTCACTGTCCAAGGTTCCAGAAAGGAAGCTGTGCAATTCATCTCCCTCTACGTTCAAGCCCATTTCTTTCTCCCATAGGGAGCAAGGGAATAAATAATAATTCTGGCATTTGTTAGTGGCTTATTATGTGCCAAGTACTGTACTAAGCGCTGGGATAGATACACGATAATCAGGTCCCATGCGGGGCTCACAGATTAAGTAGGAGGGAGGACTGGTATTGAATCCCCATTTTGCAGATGAGATAATTGAGGCACAGAGAAATGATGATCATGATGATGGTATTTGTTAAGCGCTTACTATGTGCCAAGAGAAGTTAAGTGATTTGCCCAAGGTCACAGAGCAGACAAGTGGGAGAGTCAGAATTAGAACCCAGGTCCTCTGACCCCCAGGCTCGGGTTTTCTCCACCAGGCCACGCTGCTTAGCCTTGCTTTCCAAGTGGGGCATATATATAACTATCTCCTGATTCTCCGCTGAGGAGCAGGAGAGCATGAGTAATCAAAATCCTTGCATAATCCAAAAGCCTCCTTTTAGCATTTTGCTTCAAACACCTCCATGAAACAAACTTCTTACTATGCTACAGACAGGGAGTGATAAAGGCTGTGTGGAATTCCCTCTCCTCTTTCTGCTATTGGAAATAGAGTAAACAATCTCCAAATCTAGGGGACACATACTGTTCCAGAGTTTCCCAGAATTCGGTTCTGGGGAAGAAGGGGGAATGAAAATGAGAAGCAGGTTAGGAGTCAAGAGACCTGGGCTCTCACTCTGGCTCTATCACTCGCCTCAATCAATCAATCAATAATATTTTATTGCATACTCGGTGCAGAGCACTGCACTAAGCATTAGGGAGAGTACAGTACAGCAGAGTTGGTAGACACACTCTCTGGCCACAACGAGTTTACAGTCTAGAGTGGGGATTAAAGTATAGAGGGATTGTCACCTGCTATGATCTTGAACAAGTCACAACTTTTTGATGCCTCAGTGTCCTCATCTGTAAAAAAAGGGATTAATTACCTGTTCTCCTTCCCTTTTACAGTGTGAGCCCCATGTGAAAACAGATCTGTGCCTGATCTGATTATCCTGAATCAACCCTCAGAGCATAGCACAGTGTTTGACACATAGTGATGAATAGGGCATGTGTGGACAGCAGCATTGGGAGTGTGGAAATGTATTGGGGGTTTCAAGTCCAAAGCAGCAGCTGAGGTAGAAAAGGAGTAAGAACCTAATTCTAAAATCATCTCTAGATCATAACTTCATCTTCTAGACTGTAAACTCATTTCTAGACTATAAACTTGTCTCTTGACTGCAAACTTGTTGTGGACAGGGAATGTGTTTGTGTGTGTGTGCACGTGCACATTTTAATATGATATTTATTAAGCACTTACTATGTGCCAGGCACTGTACTAAGCACTGGGGTAGCTACAAACCAAGTTAGACACAGTCGTTGACCTATATGGGGCTCATCATCTTATTCCCCATTTTTCAGATGAAGTAACTGAGGAACAGAGAAGTTCTACCTGCCTACTAATTCTACTATACTCCCCCAAGTGCTTAGTACAGTGTCTGCACACAGTGTGTGCTCAATAAATACCACTGGTTGATTGATTGATTGGGAGAGGGATCATAATTGATATACAATTTCCCTTTCGAAATGTAACTTTGGTAGAACAATTTAGAGACAACTGAGCATGCAGCGTCGAGCACTAGGTGGAGAGAGGAGAGCTACATTTTTTACTCTCATCTCTCCTGTGTGGCTTTAGGTAAATCATTTACCCTCTCCGTGCTGCAATAACCCTTCCCAAAACTGTTGCGGGGCTGATAGAGACAATGTGAGGTTTTCTGTGGGGGACTGCACCCAAGGAAGAGTTGGCAGCCACTTCTGGTGAAGGAACAAAAGGGAAAAAGGAGAAAAGCCAGTCACAGATAGTAATAATAATGATGATGATGATGATGATAGTTCAGGGCTTATTATGTAATGCATAGTCCTTGTCCCATATGGGGCTCACCGTCTAAGGGGGAGGGAGTACAGGAATATCATCTCCATTTTACAGGTGAGGAAACTGAGGCACCGAGGAGTTAAGTGACTTGTCCAAAGTGACCCAGCAGGCTAGTGTCAGAGCCGGGTTTAGAAGGAAGGTCCTTTGACTTCCAGGCCTGTGCTCTTTCCACTAGGCCAATCAGTTCTGCAGCCAGGCTGAGAGTCCCTGACCCTTCATGGATGTGGCTCCTGGAGACGGAAGGAAAAGGAGCGTAGGCTGCCCTGATGGAGAATAAATGTGTGAATGAAGTGTCTGCATGAGGGCGAACTTTGTCTTACAAGAAGAGGGGAAGATGGACTGTTGATGATCCTGTGAGGACTCCAAAACTGGACACAAACAGCTCTTAACATTCAGGGGCACCCTTGCAGGCCACCTTACTCTCTCTAACTTGATCTCATCCATCTTGCTGCTGATTCCTCACCCAAGTCCTCCTTCCAGCCTGGAACTCCCTCCCCCTACCTATCTGACAGTTCACCCCTCTCCCCACCTTCAAAACTCTCCCCAAATCACATTTCCTCCAAGAGGCCTTCCCAGACTAAGCCCTCATTTGATGATGATGGTAATGATGATGATGATGATGGTATTTGTTAAGCACTATGTGCCAAACACTGTTCTAAGCGCTGGAGTAGATACAAGGTTATCAGGTTGTCCCACGTGGGGCTCACAATCTTAATCCCCATTTTACAGATGAGGTAACTGGGGCACAGAGAAGTTAAGTGATTTGGCTAAAGTTACACAGCTGACAAGTGTCAGAGTTGTGATTAGAACTCATGACCTCTGACTCTCAAGCCTGTGCTCTTACCACTAAACCATGCTGCTCAATTCCCCATCCACTCTCTCCTCCATGTTGATTATACACTTGGCTGTGGATACTTTAAGCACTTTGTTACTCACCCCAGCCCTACTTGTGTGGTAGATACAAGTTAATCAGGTAGAATACAGTACTTGTCCTGCGTGGAATTCACAGTCTAAGTAGAAGGGAGGACAGGTTTTTAAATCACCATTTTATAGGTGAGGAAACTTGATACTCTACTGTTTCCCCTATCAGTTAATTTATTTTAATGTCTTTCTCCCCCTATAGACTGTAAGATCCTTTTAGGCAAGGATCATTTCTACCAACTCTATTATATTGGTACTCTCCCAAGTGCTTAGTACAGTGTTCCACACACAGTATGCCCTTCATAAATACTGTTGACTGATTGAGCCCCAGGTGTCAATCTATCAACCCAAGGGAAGGAGTAAGAGCACAGGTCTGGGAGTGAAAGGACCTGGGTTCTAATCCCGGTTCCTCCATGTACTTGCTTTGTGACCTTGGACAAATTATTTTCCTCCTCTGTGCCTCAGTTCCCTCATCTGCAAAATGGGAATTCAATATCTGCTTTTCCTCCTACTTAGACTGCGAACCCCAGATGGGACAGATTCTGTGTCCGACCTGGTTAACATGTATCTACTCCAGTGTTTGTAACAGTGCCTGACACATATTCATGCATGCTTTCATTCATTCATTCATGCAGTTGTTTTATTCAGCGGTCACTGTGTGCAGAGCACCGTGCTAAACGCTTGGGAAAATACAACACAACAATAAATAGTGACATTCCCTGCCCACAGTGAGCTCACAGCCTAGAGTGGGAGAGAAAGGGATCAATACAAATAAATAAAATTACAGATATGTATATAAGTGCTTTGAGGCTGGGAGCGGGGGAAGAGCAAAAGGACAAATTGTGGCTTAGTGGAAAGAGCACAGACTTGGGAGTCAGAGGTCATGGGTTCTAATCCCACCTCCGTCACTTGTCAGCTAAGTGACTTTGGGCAAGTCATTTAACTTCTCTGTGTCTCCGTTACCTCATCTGTAAAACGGGGATTAAGACTGTTAACACCACGTGGGACAACCTGAGAACTTTATATCTACCCCAGCGCTTAGATCAGTGCTTGGCACGTAGTACTTAACAAATACCACCACCATCATCATCATCATCTTTACCATCATCATCAAATGAGGGCTTAGTCTAGGAAGGCCTCTTGGAAGAAATGTGATTTGGAGAGGGTTTTGAAGGTGGGGAGAGGAAGACAGAGGGAATTCCAGGTCAGAAGGAGGACTTGGGTGAGGAGCCCACTGTTGGGTAGGGACCATCTCTATATGTTGCCAATTTGTACTTCCCAAGCGCTTAGTACAGTGCTCTGCACACAGTAAGCACTCAATAAATATGATTGAATGAATGAATAATGAATGAATGAGTCATCTTCATTATTATTATAAATACAATTACAGATATCCATTTACTCACATCAAAACAAGTGAACAGGCATTAATATAAATAAATAGAATTATATATATGTACATATATTCACAAGTGCTGCAGGGAAGGGAGAGGGAGGTAATAATAATAATAATAATGATGATGGCATTTGTTAAGGACTTACTATGTACAAAAACTGTTCTAAGTGCTGAGGGGATACAAGGTGATCACGTTGTCCCACGTGGGGCTCAGTCTTAATCCCCATTTTATAGATGAGGTAACTGAGGCTCAGAGAGGTTAAGTGACTTGCCCAAAGTCACACAGCAGACATGTGAGGGAGCCAGGATTAGAACCCATGACCTCTGACTCCCAAGCCCGTGCTCTTTCCACTGAGCATGCTGCTTCTCTGAGCAAACAAGCAAAGGTAGAGCAATAGCAGCGAGTGGAGCTGACGCGGAGAGGAGGGGGAGCTGAGGAAAAGGGGGGCTTAGTCTGGAAAGGCCTCTTGGAAGAGGTGAGCCTTCATATCGGACCCGGGTCCTGTCCCATACGGAGCTGACAGTCTAAGAGGGAGGAGAAAGATATTTCACATCCATTTTACAGATGAGGAAACTGAGGGCAGGAGAAGTCAGGTGACCTAGCCAACTGGGATCACTCAGAAGGACAAATACCCCAGTTATCCGGGCTCCCAGTTCTGGGCGCCATCCACTAGGCCACGCTGCCTCCCTATATTGTTACATGGCAAAGGGCAAACACTCCATGAAAGCTGGGATTTGGGTGTGCGAGGGAGGTTTTTGCTGGAACTTCCCCAAATGAAGAGTTTGGCCATGAGGCCTGCATCCTCTTAGCCAGGAGGCCCACCAGGTGGCAAATAAACCTCACTGGACCCCATCTGTGACAAGTAAATAATAAATAATAATAACGATGGCATTTGTTTAGCACCTACTATGTGCCGAGCACTGTTCTAAACGCTGGGGTAGATACAAGGTAATCAAGCTGTCCCATGTGGAGCTCACAATCTTAACCCCCATTTTACAGATGAGGTAACTGAGGCACAGAGAAGTTAAGTCACTTGCCCAACGGCACACAACTGATCAGTGGCGGAGCTGGGATTAGAACCCACGATCTCTGACTCCCAAGCCTGTGCTCTTTCCACTAAGCCACGCTGCTCCAAAAATAATAATGATGGTATTTGTTAAGCACTTACTATGTGCCAAGCACTATTCTAAGCACTGGGGTAGATACAAGGTAAGCAGGTTGTCCCATGTGGGGCTCACTGTCCTAATCCCCAGTTTACAGATGAGGTAACTGAAGCACAGAGAAGATAATGACTTGCCTAAAGTCACATAGTTGACAAGCGGTGGAGCGAGGATTAGAACCCACGACCTCTGACTCCCAAGCCTGGGCTCTTTCCACTTAGTCACGCTGCTTACAAGTAGAGAAGCAGCATGGCCTAGTGGATAGAGCACCGGGCTGGGAGTCAGAAGGACCTGGGTTATAGTCCTGGCTCCACCACTTGTCTGCTGTGTGATCTTGGGCTAGTCACTTAACTTCTCAGTGCCTCAGTTACCTCATCTATAAAATGGGGATTACGGCTGGGAGCCCCATTTGGGACATGGGCTGTGCCTAACCTGATTAACTTTTATCTAACCCAGTGCTTAGTATAGTGCCTGGTACATAATAAGCACTAAACACATATCACTCTCCCAAGCAGTACGTGCAATACTCTGCACACAATAAGCATTCAGTAAGTAAAATTGAATGAATGAAATATCACTCCAAAAAAAGCGAATCCAAGTGTGAGGAATGGAATATCTCTGGGCAGGGAGCTACTCACATCATTTTTTTTCCTTTCCAGTTGGGCAGCCAGGCCTTACTAAAGGGAAGAAGATGCTGAATGGCTTAGATCCTTCAAAAACCCTATTGAGAGCTCACCTCCTCCAGGAGGCCTTCCCAGACTAAGCCCCCTCTTTCCTCTCCCCCTCCTTCCTTTCCCCCTCCTCCCCCCTGCCTTATCTCCTTCCCTTCCCCACAGCACCTATATATATGTATATATGTTTGTACATATTTATTACTCTATTTATTTTACTTGTACATATTTATTCTATTTATTTTATTTTGTTAATTTGTTTTGTTGTCTGTCTCCCCCTTTTAGACTGTGAACCCGCTGTTGGGTAGGGACCATCTCTATATGTTGCCAACTTGTACTTCCCAAGCGCTTAGTACAGTGTTCTGCACACAGTAAGCACTCAATAAACACAATTGAATGAATAAATGAATTTTTGGCTCATCCTTCTATCCTTAAAGGTAGATAAAGCTGTGACCCCCTTCGGTCTCCAGTAGGGCAGGTCTGTTGCCATGAAGGAAGTGAAAGTACAATCCTTCAAGTGCTTAGTACAGTGCTCTGCATGCAGTAAGTGCTCAATAAATACAATTGAATGAATGAATCAACTTCCCAAAAAGTCAGGCTGCTGCAGGGGCCATGGATCATGGGCTTAATGTCCCCTGAAAAGTCCCCGGGGGAGCACTGAAAAGAGGTGAGAGGTTCAGGCACGAATCCATTGCAAACCTTCCTGAACCTGCAGTCTCAAAGTGCGGCGGAGGAAGGCAAACCCCAGCTGGACTCATTTATCTAGACCTGATGTTAAAATCAGTCCTCGTAGGGGTGTGGATCCTGAAGGGAAACAGCCATGGGGTTGCTGTAGAAGCAGCCTGGCCTAAAGGATAGAGCTCTGGTCTGAGAGACAGAAGGACCTGGGTTCTAATCCCAACTCTGAAATTTGTCTGCTGTGTGATATTGGACAACAGATGCCCCTCGCTCCCCACCACCCCCTTTTTAAATTTGACTCCCAAACTTATCTATTCCATCTCTCTGCCAAGGCTTGGTTGGGGGGTTCCAATCAGTGTTAACAGGAGGGTAACAAGCATCTAAATGCTCCCAGGTCCTTTTGATTCCCAAGCTTATGCTGTATCCACTAGGCCATGTCCAGATACAACATAGGCTACCTTGGGTTCCAGGCCCAGAGTGCCCGGGCTAAGTCATGCCTCCTGTGTGATCTTGGGTAAGTCAGTGAACACTTCTGTACTGCAGTTTCTCCATCTGTAAAACAGGGGTAAAAGACTGGTTCTCCTGCTTACTTAGACTCTAAGCTCCATGTGGAAGAGGTGCTCTTTGTCTTGAATATATATGTATATCCTGTATATATGTATATATGTTTGTACATATTTATTACTCTATTTATTTTACTTGTACATATCTATTCTATTTATTTTATTTTGTTAGTATGTTTGGTTTTGTTCTCTGTCTCCCCCTTTTAGACTGTGAGCCCACTGTTGGGTAGGGACTGTCTCTATATGTTGCCAACTTGTACTTCCCAAGCGCTTAGTACAGTGCTCTGCACACAGTAAGTGCTCAATAAATACGATTGATTGAATCTACCCCTCACTACAGTGTTTTACAAATGCCCCAATTATTATTTTTATGGAGTTAAATATCACACTATATTGTGGATTTCTCTGCCCCCTTGTGAGAGGTGAAGATGGTAATTAGGGCCTTTCTGTTCTGGGCCTCTGTGCTGTGGTAAAAGCTTAACTAATAAAATCTATCAACGGAGATTAGCATTTTAAACACCTGAGCTTTATTTACAGATTTTCCGGAGGGGTGAATGGGGGAGGAGAAGTTTGTTGTGTTTGGAGGTTAAGCCACTGTGACTCTACTACTTAAGGGGAGGAATAGGGGCCCAACTAGAAAAAGCCAAAGGCAGGGAGTTGTGCTAAGCCAGCTCCATTTATGAAATGAGAATGAAATGAAAGGCATTTTTGGAGCAAAGATCCCCCCGAGTTGTGTTTCTGCTAATGTTTACTTGCCTGGATCTACTTGATTTATAAATTCATCTGTATTCTTCAGGTATGTAATTTAAGTGCTTTTTTTCCTAGGGTTTTCTTTTCTTTCTCAGTCCTTTCTGTTTTCCTCCCACTCCCCCACAGTTTTTCTTGCACTGTGCCACCCAATGGAGAGTCAGTCAGTCACACCATCATTGGTCACAGATAAGTCAGAGCCTATCTTTCCCTTCCTTAATCCACAGGTTGTGACCAATGGAAACTGAAGTTCCTGGCAAAAAGTCTAACAGATTGAAGTTGGATGGGGGATGAAAGGAGAGGGGGTTCCCTTCAGGAGATGTCATTAATGACAGGAAGATAAGCAAGAAACCTAAAAAAGTCATTCAATCAGTCAGCTGTATTTATTGAGTGCATACTAAGTGCTTGGGAGAGTACAGTTTAACAGAGTTAGCAGAAACATTCCCTGCCCACAAGCTTCAATTCCCTGCCTTCTAGCTTATAGGCTAGAAAGGGACAGAAAAGAATCTTGCATCCCATGGCCTGTAATGTTATGGGAAGAGGTCTGTCACACCTGATAAGCTTCATCATCGCTCTCTGATCCCTAAGTGGGACTTGGGCACTTCATGAAATCCAGAAGACAAGTGGTCCCATTGCCAGTGGGGTAAAGGGGAGGAAGGGAGCTGTAAAGACCCTGACAGTCTATCGTACTCTCATCATTATCATCATCAGTGATATTTGAGTGCTTAACTATATGCAGAGTATGTACTAAGCACCTGGGAGAGTACCACACACACAGAGTTGGCAGTCACGTTTCCAGCCAACAACGAGCTTACTCTCCTAAGTACTTACTACAGTGTTTGGCACAGAGTAGCTGTTCAATAAATGCCAGTGATGGTAGAGAAAACCCTGCAGAGATCAAAGGACGTGAGAGCTCAAACACAAAGCTCCCCACTAATGCATCCCACCTGAACCTTCCAACTGATGCTCCATGGGAAAGAAGGTGAACTGTCTTCTGAGAAGCAGTGTGGTATAGTGAATAGAGCACTGGCCCTGGAGTCAGAAGGAGCTGGGTTCTCATCCTGACTCTGCCAAATGTCTGCAGTGTGATCTTGGGCATGTCACTTCACTTCTCTGTGCCTGTAACCTCATTTGTAAAATGGGGATTAAGACTGTGAGCCCCATGGGGAACAGGGACTGTGTCCAACCTGATTAGCTTGCATCTAACCTGGCTCTTAGAAGAGTGCTTTGCTTGACATAAGGTAAGCGCTTAAAAATGCCATTGATTATAGTTGTAATCATTATTATTATTATGGGACAGAGACTGCATCCAACCTGATTAACTTTTGTCTACCCCAGAGTTTAGAACAGTGCTTGGCACATAGTAACTGCTTAACAAGTATCATACTTCTTCTTATTACTTTTTTTATTAAGTGTCACTAGGGATTGACTTTTCAGGGGATTGTCTCATGGGCCCTCTTGGTGCTGTGAGCCCATTGTTGGGTAGGGACCATCTCTATATGTTGCCAACTTGTACTTCCCAAGTGCTTAGTACAATGCTCTGCACACAGTAAGCACTCAGTAACTACAATTGAATGAATAAATGAATCTAGGACTCAGTTGAATCTCCTTATTAGAAATACGCATCATAGGAGCTGAGGAGTGCAGACTCTGGGTCTCTCTAGTTTCGCTTTTTCTTGTAACCTCTATTTCCCTCACTGATCTCAAACCCAGAGTTCACTCTCTGTCCTGGGGAACTTCAGATTTTCCAATCGAAGATACTGAGGATGACGGGGTCTCCCATTGGTAACAGTGGATGAGCTTGGATCTAAGATGTCAGACCGAACACCAATTTAGCATGAAGAAAGGAAAGGCCTAGGTAGCGGGAGACTGTGAGCCTGTTGTTGGGTAGGTACTGCCTCTGTTGCCGAATTGTACTTTCCAAGAGCTTAGTACGGTGCTCTGCACACAGTAAGTGCTCAATAAATGTGATTGAATGAATGAATGAGGATGATTTTTGGTGAAGTTGACTCCTTGTATAAACCACCTCTGGGTTCCAGCTGATTGACAGCCACTGTCCAAGGAGTGCTGGTGGAAGTTTCATTGTACTCTCCCCAGTGTTTAGTACAGTGTTCTACATGTAGTAAGCACTCAGTAAATATGACTGATTGATGGCGAGGGCCACTGGGGCAGCTCCGAGGCTCCTGAAGTAACAACAAGATGGGGAGGCTGAGCTGGGACAGGGAAGAGAGAGCTTGCAGCCTATCGACCTCTTAGAGTGTGGTTCAGGAGGAGAAGGTCATCCTGTTCTCTCCCTGCTCTCTTCCTGCTCCTGCCCCCCTATTCCAACATGCCCTTGGGCATTTGCCTCCTGGCTGACAAGGGCAGCCAAGAGCTTGAACCTGAAACAAGGTTCCACAACGGATTGGCCCATTTTGTTCTACGACACAATCAGGTAAAATCCTTCAAGATGATCCAAAAAATGAGCATTTTACATTGGCTCCTGATCGATCATCTTCATAGTGAACCTGATACCTTTGTGCACCCTCATTCCCTCCACCCCCAAGGTGCATATGGGCCAGTGGGGCGGGGGGGTGGGGGACCAGAAAGCAGCATGGCTTAGTGGATAGAGCACGGGCCTGGGAGCCAGAAGGTCATAGATTCTAATCCCATCTCTGCCACTTGTCTGCTGTGTGACCTCGGGCAAGTCACTTCACTTCTTTGGGCCTCAATTATTGTAAAATGGGGGTTAAAAATGTGAGCCCCATGTGGGACAGAGTCTGTATCCCCCTCGTCCCCCTCTCTCCCCCTCGCCCCCCTCTCCATCCCCCCGTCTTACCTCCTTCCCTTCCCCACAGCACCTGTATATATGTTTGTACATATTTTTTTTTACTCTATTTATTTGTACATACCTATTCTATTTATTTTATTTTGTTAGTATGTTTGGTTTTGTTCTCTGTCTCCCCCTTTTAGACTGTGAGCCCACTGTTGGGTAGGGACTGTCTCTATATGTTGCCAATTTGTACTTCCCAAGCGCTTAGTACAGTGCTCCGCACATAGTAAGCGCTCAATAAATACGATTGATGATGATGATGTATCCAACCTGATTAACTTGCCTCTCCCCCCAGTGCTTAGAACAGTGCTTGGCACTTACTATGTGAAACAGCGTGGCTCAATGGAAAGAGCACGGGCTTGGGAGTCAGAGGTTATGGGTTCAAATCCCAGCTCCACCAAGTGTCAGCTGTGTGACCTTCGGCAAGTCATTTAACTTCCCTGTGCCTCAGTTACCTTATCTGCAAAAGGGAGATTAAGACTGTGAGCCCCACATGGGACAACCTGATCATCTTGTATCCCCCCAGTGCTTAGAACAGTGCTTTGCGTATAGTAAGTGTAACGGGCAAACAGATTGGGGTGGCCCCATATTGAATTGAAGGATCATGTGCATGGAGCTGATCTGGGGGTGTTCTGTATCCAGGAGGGGTTATGTGAGTCTAGAGTTGAACAGGACGTGTGTCTTTTTATTGTTATATTGAACTCTTCTAAGAGTTTAGTACAGTGCTCTGCACACAGCAAATGCTCAATAAATACGATTGAATAAATGAATGAATGAATGGATGGAGGAGGCAGAGACACTGCTTCCACTCTTCCCACAATCCTCCATCTGGGTAGTACAGTGCCAAGCGCTTAGTACAGTGCTCTGCACACAGTAAGCGCTCAATAAATACGATTGAATGAATGGGTCACTGCACCCACAAGTGAGGAGGCAGAGGAAAAAATCAAAGTGACTTTGTCCCGGTTCCTTGGTGAGCAAAGCCATGAAGGGGGATGGAAAGGTCTCTGATGTCACACTCGCATACCAAATCCCCAGACTGAGCCCCCTTTTCCCGGACTGAGCCCCCTTTTTCCTCTCCTCCACCCCATCCCCCCGACTCTACCTCCTTCCCATCCCCACAGCACCCATATATATAGTTGTACAGATTTATTATTCTATTGTACATATTTACTATTTATTTTGTTAATGATGTGCATATAGCTTTAATTCTATTTGTTCTGACAATTTTGACACCTGTCTACATGTTTTGTTTTGTTGTCTGTCTCCCCCTTCTAGACTGTAACCCCGTTGTTGGGTAGGGACTGTCTCTACATGTTACCGACTTGTGCTTCCCAAGCACTTAGTACAGTGCTCTGCACACAGTAAGTGCTCAATAAATACGATTGATTGAATGAATGAATGGAGATTGACGGTTCCCCTGGAGTTGACTAGAGAGTGTACTGGAGTGCGGGCACCATTCATTCATTAAATCGTATTTATTGAGCACTTACTGTGTGCAGAGCACTGTACTAAGCGCTTGGGAAGTACAAGTTGGCAACATATAGAGACGGTCTCTACCCAACAGCAGGCTCACGCAGATCATAGTTCAACACCCTGTACTAGGGATTGGTAGATTTGGTAGGACTCCCAGAGACAGTCATATTCTAACCCAATGCTTCCCAGGCAAATCACACCCAATCTGTAATCCTGCAGAATCCAGGTTTCTTCGTTGCCCTAATAAAATCTATTGAGTGGGGAATTTACAAGTACAACTTTGCTGTTTAGCATGAAAGGGCAGAAAAGCCAGAGCTTGAGATCATGAAGTGGAGTGTGATTTTTTTTTTTTTTTTGGTAACAGCTGGCACAGTACCACCACGCTTCTGGAGGCCTGAGGGCCCATCAACTTGACCTCTGGTGCCCGGTGGGTGCCGGCGGCTCTGTCAGACAACTTGGACTTTGGGGCCAGCCCTGAGGCCCCTGGTTGGCATCGGGGGGTGGGGGCAGGTCTGGGGGCTACGTGGGTTTATCTCTGTGTGGTCAACCAAAGAGCTGTCTCCAGTATCCCTGGGGCTGTCTCTGAGGAGGAACTAAAGATGCGTTGTGTCAATATCATCACTCTAGTTCTTAAATTTAACCTTGGTTAGCATTAGCCTGGGGCGAAACATTAGATTTGTCCTATATAAATCTATTTAAAATTAATACAGGCCGGACAGCGGTTTTGAAAAAAAGCAACGATAAAGTTTTCCTCTGCATCCTCCTTTCCTCTGCTGCCACCTGGAGCTGTGTCTGGGAGCCGTACTGGGGACGAGTTCAGTCCATTTTTGTTTTTGGTTTTTAATGGTATTTATTTAATGCTTACTATGAACCAGGCACTGTATTAAGAGCTAGGGTAGATACTAGATAATCAGGTTGGACATGGTCCATGTCCCACATGGTGCTCAAGTCTTAATCTCCATTTTACAAATGAGGTAACGATGGCACTGAGAAGTTAAGTGACTTGCCCAAGGTTACACTGTAGGTAAGTGGTGGAGCTAAGATTAGAACCCAGCTCCTCTGAGTCCCAGGCCCATGCTCTTTCCATTGGGTCACACTGCGGCACTCCCTTTGAATATCCACCTTGTCACAGACAAACGTTTTTAAAGGTTGAGGTTGGGCTGGGGTGATGGTGTCAGTCAGTCAAATGTATTTATTGAGTGCTTACTGTCCACAGAGTACTGTACTAAACGCTTGGGAGAATATACTATAACATTCCCTGTCAGTAGGCTAGTCAATCGTATTTATCAAACACTTACTGTGTGCAGAGCACTGTACAATGCGCTTGGAAGAGTACAATATAACAATGTAACAGTCACATTCCCTGCCCACAGAGAGTTTACAGTCTAGTGTATTGATAAATACACGGGGATAGTCTGGCATATTGTTCAATATTTGGTAGGTTTGAGGGGTGGGAATCTGGAAAGGACCTGGACAGGTTGGGTGGCCCCCACCAAATTTGACTCTTGCTGCCCTCCAGTCCCTAAGCGAGTAGCTGAACTGCATGCAGTTAAGATTGGTGGTGGTGGGGAAAGAGGATTATTTTAGGAGCAGGGGGAGTCCAAGATTACCTCACTTCTCTCTTTCTACAACCCATTCATTCATTCAATCGTATTTATTGAGCATTTACTATGTGCACAGCACTGAGTGTTTGGAAAGTACAATCTGGCAACAGATAGAGACAATCCCTACCCAACAATGGGCTCACAGTCTAGAAGGGGGCAACAGACAACAAAACAAGTAGGCAGGCATCAATAGCATCAAAATAGATACATGAAATTAGAGATTTATAACATCGTTGATAAACTAAATAGAATAATAAATATGTACAAATATACACAAGTGCTGTGGGGAGGGGAAGGGGGTAGAGCAGAGGGAGGGAGTAGGGGCGATGGGGAGGGGCAGAGGAACCCAGCCAGCACACTTTGCTCCTTTTCTTCTAATCTTTTCATTGTACCTCCATCTCGTCTGTCTGTCTCGCCCACAGCCTGCCTCTGGCCTGGACACCCTCCTCCTATCTGACAGACAATTACTCTCCCCCAACTTCAAAGCCTTGTTAAAGGTACATCTCCTAGAGGCCTTCCCAGACTAACCCCCACTTTTCCTATCTCCCACTCCCTTCTTCATCGCCCTGACTTGCTCCCTTCGATCTTCCCCCCTCCCAGCCCCACAGCACTTACGTACATATCCATAATTTTATTTATTTCTATTGATGCTCGTCTCCCCTCTTTAGACTGTAAGCCCGTTGTGGGCAGGGAATGTGACTGTTTATTGTTGTCATACTCTCCCAAGCGCTGAGTACAGTGCTCTGCACATGGCAAGTGATCAATAAATGTGATTGTTTGAATGAATGAGTTAGGCTACAGCCTGAAGTAGTGCTCTATGCAGGCTCTGTGTCTTTGGGCTGGGATGGACCAGCACAAAGATGATTCCAGTTAAGGGAAGGAAGGCTGGGGAAGCCTCTCCCTCCCCCAGCAGCACAAGGTTCATAGGAAGGAGATGGAGGGAGAAGAGGCAGGCATTTGAAATGGAGGTTTAAGGTTTCTTTTGTTTGGGCAACCAGAGTGTAGAGCAAAGATGTAGCAGGGGAGCTGGGAGCACTGACAGGGACAGCAGAAAGGGCAATTGGCCACGGAAAACTTAAAAGAGACAAAGGTTAGCGAGAGAACCAGCTCTAGGAAACATGTCTTAAAATCCTTAATTTCCCCCTGCCACTACTCCCAAGACTCTTTTCTCTACAGTTCACCAGTCAGTCAATTTTATTTACCGAGTGCTTACTGTGTGCAGAGCACTGTACTAAATGTTTGGGTGAGTGCAATATAACAATAAAAAGACATGCTCCCTGTCTACAATGAGCTTACAGTGTAGAGGGAGAGGCAGACATTAATATAAATGAGTACATTACAGATATGTACTTTATTCATCCCCTCACCCAGCCCCACAGCATTAAAGGGAGCAAGTCAGGGTGATGCAGAAGGGAATGGGAGAAAAGGAAAGGAGGGCTTAGTCAGCGAAGGCTTCTTGGAGGAGATGTGCCTTCAGTAAGGCTTTGAAGGGGTGGAGAGTAATTATTTCTGAGGGGCTTTGGAAAACACACCTAAGGTAAGCCACGTCAGACAGACTTGTCACGGTACTTGGGCCTGATCAGTGCTGCAGTGGAATGGAAGCCACTCCTGATTTCCCATTAACTCTCCACATGGGACACCCCTCAGTCTGGCTCTTCTGAGGCCTCTGGCTGCAATGCAGCTGCTCTCTGAGTAAGAGAGCTCCTATTGAGGTCTCACCCGTGTCTGCGGTGTGTTGGTTCTTGTTGCTCTGAGTTGGGAAAAAAATGCCCTCAATCAGAGTTGTTTTTCCTAAAGCCTTCCAAATGCCATTATGCCAAAGTCAACTAGAGAAGCAGCGTGGCCTAGTGGAAAGATCACAGGCCTGGAGGTGAGAGGACCTGGGTTCTAAAATTCCAGCTCTGCCATTTGTCTGCTGTGTGACCTTGGGCAAGTCACTTAACTTTTTTATGCCTCAGTTCACTCATCTGCAAAATGGGGATTAAGACTGTGAGCCCCATGTGGGATAGCTTATCTCTACCCAGCGCTTATTACAGTGTACATAGTAAGCTCTTAACAAATACCATTAAAACAAAGACAATAAACCTGATGTCCCCAAGCTCAGTGGATGTTTAAGATACCAAAACTTCCCTCTTCTTCCAAAGTAAGATTAGGGTAGGGGCCCCAACCTGACAACTGTCCAGAAACTAGATCAGAGGTGGGACAGCTCCTCACCCAACCAACACCTTAATGTCCTAAAGTCCCCCGGGGCCACCTAGGAGGCTTCAGTGCTGGGGACTGGACCACCCAATTTTTTTTAAGGTATTAAGCGCTTTCTTTGAACCCAGGATTTTCTGACTTCCAGGCCCAAGCTCTAACCACTAGAAAACACCACCTCTGGGTGATCCTCAGAAGCAGCATGGCTCAGTGGAAAGAGCACGGGCTTTGGAGTCAGAGGTCGTGGGTTCAAATCCCGGCTCTACCACTTGTCAGCTGTGTGACTTTGGGCAAGTCACTTAACTTCTCTGGGCCTCAGTTACCTCATCTGTAAAATGGGGATTAAGATGGTGAACCCCACGTGGGACAACCTGCTTACCTTGTATCCCCCCAGTGCTTAGAACAGTGCTTTGCACATAGTAAGCGCTTAACAAATACCATCATTATTATTACACTCAGCCCCCTGGAGTCACTCATCCACACCCTCCTTTCACTGCCAGAGTTGCCTCCCAAAGCAATCACACTGCAGTCGAGGGAAACCAATGGAGTTTTTATTGAATGTATCAAGACAAAAACAGGCCCATGTAAAAAGCTACCCTTCGTTTTACCAGGATCTGGAACTCCTGTGCTCAAAAGTAAGAAATGGTCTTATAAAACAACCAATAATAAATAAATATAAATAAATAAATAAATAGGAGTCACTTTCGAAGGCTTTTGAAAGCATTTGTAAAAGTCTCCCTGGAGGAACAGAGTCCTGGAGAGCAGGTGTCTGGGACCTCCTCTTAATTCTTCCTGAAGCCTGCAGGGGAAGGACAGAGAGGGAAATCAGGTTGTTATTGAGAGAGCTGAAGAGGAACTGAGCTTTCTCTGCCACCTTCCCTGTTTTGGTGACTGTGTTTCAGGTTGGCCTTCCCAGAGATTGCTTGGTAAGTGTGCTCGTCTTCAGTGGGTCCGTGTTAGATGTGGGCACGGGGTGAGGGTTCACAGGGCCCCATCCATACCGCTTCTTCCCCCAGGCTACCAGGGTCCAGGATACCGTGGGTGGGGGTCCTGCCCAGGCCTCCTGTGCTGTGTAAAATCCACCTCTCACTGTCAGTTCCCTGGAGTGCTGTGGCCCAAGTCCCAGCCTGGGGGAATTAGTCTGCCCAGCTGTGCTTTCCTGTCAGATCTCTTTCCACATGTGTTGCTGTGAAAGGGAGGGTGTGTGGTTGGAAAACAGTGCAGCTGTTTTACTGCACTGAGGACCTGCCTCTCCTCAAGGAAGCAGTAGATCCGGTCACTGCTGTTCCCCAGGAGCTAAGTAGAGGCCAGTGAACACAGGGTAGAGGGTTTTTAGCTTCAGGACTCCTCTCTGGCTTCTGTATGGCCAGACCCTGGTGCAAACCAAGGCCAAGTCCCAGAACTCCTACTAGGACTTGGAACGACCTCTGTTTTCTCTCTGACCTAGCCCTGGGAGCGGGCTGAATCTGGAATGTCCCTAGGATGGTGTTGGTGCTTCTTTTCTCCCTCTCCCCCTCCCTCCTCCCAGTCCCCCTCCCTGGCCGGGCCTCCCTGTGCCAGCCCAGGAAGTGCCAAGAGACGTGGGCAGCCGGGCCGCACCGGGCCTGCAGGGGCCAGGGGGCGGAGATACCCTTGCCCCCAGAGCCTGGGGTACCTAGGCAGACAGCGGGCAGGTCAGAGGAGGGCAGCTCTCACCATTACAGCCCAGGCCACTGATGGAGCCGATCCGGTCCAGTCTCCTCCCAAAGCAGCCGGACTCTCGCATGAACTTGGGGTTCTGTAGCCCCCGCAGGGCCTGGAGAGCGGGAGCGCGGTACTCGGGGCTTCCCACGGTGGCTGGCCGGGCCCGGGGCTCGCTCTCCTCCCACAGCTCCGCCGAGTTCCCCGCTGGCTCCTCAGCCTCGGTCTCCGGCTCAGAGTCGGCCTCCAGCTCCTCCAGCACGGAGAACTTGTCTCTCAGCCGGTTCAGCAGCTCCTGGGGGAGAAGGGGAGATCGCAAGTGCCCTCACGTCCCTGCAGCCTAGCTCTCCCTCTCTGCCCGTCAATTTTCTCTGAAAGCTGGGGTCAGCCGGTGCTTTAGACTATTATTATTACAGTACTTAAGTGCTTACTATGTGCCAAGCACTGTTCGAAGTGCTGGAGTAGATATAAGGTACTCAGGTTGTCCCATGTGGGGCTTGCAGTCTTAATCCCCATTTTATAGATGAGATCACTGAGTCCCAGAGAAGTTGTAACTTGCCCAAAGTCACACAGCTGACAAGTGGCAGAGCCGGGATTAGAATCCACGTCCTCTGACTCCTAAAACCGGGCTCTTTCCACTAAGTCAAGCTGCAATCCACTCCAGCCCTTAGGACAGTACTTGGCTTATAGTAAACACTTAGAACAGTGCTCCAGTTCTTAGAACAGTGGCACATAGTAAGCACTCAACAAATACCCTAATTTTTATTATTAACAAACACTAATGATTATTATTATTAGGGGTTGCTCTCACCCCACGGGTGGTCTACCTCTCCTGGCGGTGGCCTGGTTTCCAGCTCGGACACACAAGGGACAGAACACAAGGGTCTCTCTTGGGACCGGTTGGGACGGGGGGTTTGGATTAGGGGGGTCTCCCTGCTCCCCAGCTGCAGCCTTCACCCAGTTTCCCGGGAAGGGGGGAGGGCAGTGCTCTGCACACAGTAAGCTCTCAATAAATATGATTGACTGAATGAATGAGCAGCACAGAGGACGGACAGGTCCTCAACGGGCCTCCTTCATCCTCCCTTCCTCCACAGCCTCTCCCTCTGTGCAGACCCCCTCCCGAGGGTAAGGGGGATGAGACGGGCGCTCACCTGGACTCCGGCTAGCTCTCGGGCTGGACTGAGGCCGGCCAGGGGAAGGGCCCGGCTGCCCCGAGCCTGGAGCTGGAGCAGGAACAGAAGCAGGAGTGCTCGAGGCATCGCCATCCGAAGACAGTCCATTGCTGCTGGAGGAGGTGGGTGAGTCTGAGGGGGCTGGACCCTGGGGGATGCCGGCCGCTTCTGCTGCTCCTTCCTTCTGCTGCTGTTGCTGTCGCTTCTCGCCTGCCTCTGTCCCTCCCGCCCAGAGCCTTTTTATGTCCCTCCAATGGGGGCTGAGCCCTGGCCTGGCCTGCCCTTCCTCACCCTGCCCTGCTCTGGGGTTATCTCAGACTTATCGTCTGCATTCCGGCCACGCTGAGCTCAGAGCCAGGGAATGTAGGCCCCTCGACCACCCGCCCCCTCCCCGGCCAGCCTAGAGGTGGGCTGCAAAGGGAGGTGCAGAGGCAGGGGGCTGGCCACAGTGGGATCTCCTTGTATAGCACCAGGTGAGTGGGGAGGAGCCGGGGGTGCACCGAAGCTGAGCGACTTGGTGAACTCCCCCAATCCCTCTGCCTCCCCCTCTCTGGGCTAAGAATAATAATAATGATGATGGTATTTGTTTAGCACTTACCATGTGCCAGCACTGTTCTAAGCACTGGGGTAGATACAAGGTCATCAGGTTAGCCCACGTGGGGCTCAGTCTTAATCTCCATTTTGCAGATGAGGGAACGGAGGCACAGAGAAGTGAAGTGGCTTGCCCAAGGTCACGCAGCAGACAAGTGGCAGAGCTGGGATTAGAACCCCTGACCTCTGAATCCCCAGCTCGGGCTCTTTCCAAGAAAGCCATGAAGGAGCAGGAGCTGTGGGGGGAACGTGGGGAGGGGAGTCGGGCGTCCGAGAGCGGCTGCCCCTCACTGTGTCCAGTGGTGCCCGTAGGGCTGTTCCCCCTGCCCAGGGGCTCGGAGCGGGCGGTGGGGTCCCATGGCTCAGTAGAAAGAGCATGGGCTTTGGAGTCAGAGATCATGGGTTCAGATCCCGGCCCCGCCAATTGTCAGCTGTATGACTTTGGGCAAGTCACTTCACTTGTCTGGGCCTCAGTTACCTCATCTGTAAAATGGGGATTAAGACTGTGAGCCCCACGTGAGACAACCTGATCACCTTGTAACCTCCCCAGTGCTTATAACAGTGCTTTGCACATAGTGCTTAATAAATGCCATCATTATTATTATTATTATTACATTGTCAGGGCACACATAATATATAATAATAATATGATGGCATTTATTAAGCACTTACTTTGCAAAGCACTGTTCTAAGCACTGGGGAGATTACAAGGTGATCAGGTTGTCCCACATGGGGCTCACAGTTTTTACCCCCATTTTACAGATGAGGTAACTGAGGCACAGAGAAGTTAAGTGACTTGCCCAATGTCACACAGCTGGCAAGTGGCGGAGCCGGGATTTGAACCCATGACCTCTGACTCCAAAGCATTTTTTCACTGAGCCACACTGCTTCTCTGTGCATGGCCTACTGGATAGAACACCAACATGAGAGTCAGAAGGTCATGGGTTCTAATCCTGCTCCACCACCTGTTTGCTGAGTTACCTCAGACAAGTCACTTCACTTCTTTGGGTCTGTTACCTCATCTGTAAAATGGAGATTCCTTCATTCATTCAATCATATTTATTGAGTGCTTACTGTGTGCAGAGCACTGTACTAAGTGCTTGGGAAGTACAAGTCGGCAACATATAGAGCCAGTCCCTACCCAACTTCGAGCTCACAGTTGAGAAGGGGGAGATAGACAAAGATTGAGTGTGAGCCCCACGTGGGACAGGGATGTGTCTAACCCAATTTGCTTGTGTCCACCTCAGCGCTTAGTACAGTGCCTGGCACACAGTAAGTGCTTAACAAATACCACAATTATTATTATTTATTATTATTATTATTATGAGTGGGGGCAAGGAATACTGGAAGAAACACTGTCCCTGTTCCCTCCCCCCAGCCGAAGCCCCCTCCCACCATTCCAGATGGACCTCAAGGCTTCTCTGCCACTTATCTGCTGGGTGACCTTGGGCAAGTCACCTAACTTCTCTGTGCCTCAGTGACCTCATCTGTAAAATGGGGATTAAGACTTTGAGTCATGTGGGACAAGGGACTGTGTCAAACCTGATTTGCTTGTATCCACCCCAGAGCTTAGTACAGTGCCTGATACATAGGGCTCAAATACCATAATTACCATTATTATTGTTCTCGCCTGTTTCGGGACCAGATTCTCCTTGTGGGCAGGGAATGAAGTACTGTGGCTTAATGGAAAGAACACAGGCTTGGGTGTGGGTTCTAATCCCGGCTTTGCCACTTGTCTGCTTGGGCAAACCAATTCACTTCTCTGTGCCTCAGTTATTTCATCTGTAAAATGGGGATTAAGACTATGAACCCCACGTGGGACAACCTGATTACCTCTTCCTCCCTTCAAGGCCCTACTGAGAGCTCACCTCCTCCAGGAGGCCTTCCCAGACTGAGCCCCGTCCTTCCTCTCCCCCTCCCCCCCCACATCCCCCCCCACCTTACCTCCTTCCCCTCCCCATAGCACCTGTATATATGTATATATGTTTGTATGCATTTATTACTCTTTTATTTGTACATATGTATTCTACTTATTTTATTTTGTTCATATGTTTTGTTTTGTTCTCTGTCTCCCCCTTCTAGACTGTGAGCCCGCTGTTGGGTAGGGACCATCTCTATATGTTGCCAACTTGTACTTCCCAAGCACTTAGTACAGTGCTCTGCACACAGTAGGTGCTCAATAAAAACGATTGAATGAATGAATGAATGTATCTACCCAGCATTTAAAGCAGTGCTTGGCACATAGTAAGCGCTTAACAAATATAATAATAATAATTATTATGTGTCTGTTTAGTGTTATATCATACTCTCCCTAGTGCTAAGGACAGTGCTCTGCACACAGTAAATGCTCAATAAATACGATTGACTGAATTTCACATTGCCCCCGTCCTCCCTCTCCTCTCTACCACCCCTGCCCATTCTGTGTCTGGATTCCCCCCTTTCCCCCACAAGACCCCAGGCGAGCCTTGGGACTCCAGGACAGACTGCTATCCGGATGCTGACTGACCGGGATGCTGACCGGGGGGGGCTGACCGGGCCTGAACCACCCCTTCTCCCTGTGTGTCCAACCCGATTTGCTTGTATCCACCCCAGTGCTTAGTACAGTGCCTGACATGTAGGGCTCAAATACCATAATTATCATTATTATTATTCTCGCCTCTTTTGGGCCCTCCTTAAACTTGTTCTGCCTCTGCATAGTGGTGTTTACCTGGTTTACCATAGTTTTCAGGAGAAGCAGCGTGGCTCAGTGGAAAGAGCCCAGACTTTGGAGTCAGAGAACATGGGTTCAAATCCTGGCTCTGCCAGCTGTCAGCTGTGTGACTTTGGACAAGTCACTTAACTTCTCTGGGCTTCAGTTACCTCATCTGTAAAATGGGGATTAAAACTATGAGCCCCCCTGTGGGACAACCTGATCACCTTGTAACCTCCCCAGTGCTTAGAACAGTGTTTTGCACATAGTAAGCACTTAACAAATACCATTATCATTATTATTATTATTATTATTACCTCCGTAGAAAGATCACCCTACAGGTCAGGAATTAGGAAACCAGCCTCTGTGCTGAATTATGATCGTCTGATTTGCACTACAGCAAGGAGAATATTAATAATAGTACTTCCTTGGTTTTATACCTACCCCAAATAGTCTTAACCTCTACATCAAGCAGGACTTTTATCTGTAGAGGAAGCTTTGGAGGGCCTGAGGAAGATGGTCTGGGGCTCCTGAGAAAGAGCAAAAAGCCTATTTCCCTCTCTTTCCAGTCTCTGAAGTTGGAGTCTTCAATGTAAATTGTTCAGTGTTATCAGGTAATGAAGCAGTTGAAGAGACATCTAGGCTAGACATTTAGGCTACCTGAAAACCTTGGAATTGTCTGGGTTCAAGATGAGGGGTTCGTAACAGCTTGGCCCTGGGGGTTGAGCAAAGAAATACCAGCCGGGAGGTCTCATAATCCCTTGCGGTGAAGATTTGACAGCATTCCTATTCCTTCCTATTTCTCTCAGGTTTCTCCTATCATTTTCCAGACTCAATATAATAAGTAGTTAGCCTTCCATTAATGGGTGATTTCCTATGTCCCTTTCAGAATTACAGGAGTCAACCTGCCTGCCTATCATTCCCAGGTGCCCAAGAAAAATTCCCTCAAAAATGTCAGACAATTGGGCTCAGTTCTCCTGGGTTATGGGGTTGAGGTCAACCAGATGCAGAGCCAAATGTGACAAGTCAGTAGGTTTCTGGGTACACGGGAAAAAAGTGTGGTTAAATATTTAGGATGTAGAAGTGGACAGTGGCCATTAAGAGGGAAGTGGTCTGGGATATAGGCAGAATCTGTGCTTTCTTATGCCTTGTGTCTCCCTCCACATAGTGAGGACAGTAGTGAGAGTTTGCAAATCCTTTCTGGGCAAAGTTGCCAGAGTAACTTTCAGAGTCTTTGTTCAAGACCAGATTACTGCACCAGCCCACCTGTGCCACCTCTGTAGCCTCAGTTCCACAATATACCCTTTTTCAGCTAACTTTGAAAGGACCTTTCCCTGAAAAATCTTAGACCAGAATCTATAGTCCAGTTGGGTCCAGGACTGCATCTCTCAGAGGCAGAGTTCTCTAGCCCCTCAACACTTTGAGGAGGTTCATTTGGAGTAACTGACACATGGGAATTCTGCTGCCTAGCTCTTTGGAGCACATTTTTTCTGATTTTAATTTGCAGTTTGAAATGAGTGTAGCTGAGTTGGTTTTGGTCATTTTGATCATTTCAAAGTGAAGACTCTTTTCGTTACAAAGCTAATGCCTGCTGAATCTGAAATCTGACTCCCAAGAGAAGGGATGGATCCTTTGGGTGCTTTTTCAGTGGAGAGGGAGGCTGGGCAGTTCCCAGGTATTTCCCTGGGAGATAGTCTCTGGTTTTCCCCGGGGCTGGCCCGTGCCAAAATGGTTTTGGAGTCCAAAGAATCAGGCAGGATGTTGGGAGATTGGAACTCTAATCCAGCCTACTGTGGGCCCTCAAGGAAGACTCTCTGCCCCTTTGTTTCCTTTTCTGCTCCCTGAAAAACAGAGAGGAGATCTACTGCTCCCAGCCCCGGGCATAGAATTCCAGGTATTTTCGATCTACTCCATGCTCAGGAGGATGTAGAAGAGACTGTTCAGGAAATTAGAGGAGACTTCAAAGCACTCCACCAGCTCTACTTTTCGTATAAATTGACTCTCTTAATCAGCTACTCCTCCGCTCACACCCTGCTCCTCCATTCATTCATAAATTCAATCATATTTATTGAACACTTACTGTGTACAGAGCACTGTACTAAGTGCTTGGGAGAGTGCAATATAACAATAAACAGTCACATTCTCTGCTCACAGTGCAACTTCACTTCCTAATTGAAACTTTTGCTCTGCTCTCTTACCTCTGTCCCCTTGTTCAGACTGTTCCTCCAGCCTGGAACCCCTCCCCAGATCTGACAGACCACAGCTGCACCCACCTTCAAAGACTTCTTGAAATCTGCCTTCCTTCAGGAAGCTTTCCCTAATTCATTCACCCCACTCTGGTCACCTCGACCCAACAGCCATCCTTGGCACAGATGTGTTCAGTTCATAGCCTTAGCACTTATATTTACTTATACGTTCAGATATTTTTTCAACTATTTCCTTCTAACATTAGTACTGTTACATCCTCGTTCTTTCTCCTGCTCCCAGTATTTGTAAATACAGACCATCCTCCATTGGACTGTAAGCTCTTTGAGGCAGGAAATGTGTATCTTGTTTCCATGGTATTCAAGTTAGAGGCATGTCCCTGAACAGCAGGATGGATGGCGAGGAGGGTAGCTTTACAGGGTTCCTCCTAGGCTCTTGCTGGTACTGATAGAGACAGAATTCTAGGCTGAATTAGACCATTGATTTGACTCAAATATGACATTTCTTATATTTTGATATGTTGTATTATTACTCAAAAATGCTCCTATTTCCAGTATCTGTAATTTACTTTACTATCTGTCCCCACCTTAGACTGTAAGCTCCTTGTGGGCAGAATTTGCATTTACCAACTCTGTTGCGTTGTGTTTTCCCAAGCCTTTATACAGTGCTGTGCACAAAGTAACCACTCAGTCAATACCACTGATGGATTGCTAAATGATTGATTTCCAAAAGCAGCAATTTAGGAGCCCTTTAGTTCTTCAAAGGGACCCCCTAAAGCCATGGCTCTGGGGTGGTCATCCCAGCTGCCTCCAAGGCAGTTTCACTTGAGCCTCTTGCACTCATTCCTTCTTCCTCTGGGTGCTGGGCCCAGGCCATTTCCCTATTCTCTAGTTCTCTTATTCCCTAGTAAGCGCTCAATAAATAAATACGATTGAATGAATTCTCTGACATGTCCTCTTCCACCTCTGGAGGTTCTGGATAATTTATGCAGATTTTGATGATGCCTTGCCCACTTCCCACAGACACCTGAGAGTTGGCTCTGTTCAGATGGGTGATTAGAGAGGGACAGCCTTGAGAGAATAGATTTCCTTTGAGCCACTTTTCATGTCATCATAAGGCCAGGGAACAGTCTGTAAAATGAGGAACCTTCAGAAAAGGTCAAGGAACCACTGTCAGTTGCAGAAAATTAGATCTATCCGGAAGCACAGACAGGTCTGAGGGCACCAGAGGTTGAAAACAAAATACAGGCCCATTAGCAAACTAGCCCATGTCTTTCCTTGAGATTGAAACAAGATGAGAAGCCTCCTCTTGACTTTTCACTCCCCTGGCTTGTTCCTAATTACCAGCAGACCTTGTGAGCAGTGTAGACTGACTCAAGTGTCAGCTGGAGACATTTGAGTGATTCTGAATGGTTTTCCTCCCTGCATATTAGTTGATTCGTTGCCAGGTAGACCATGAGAACAGTACAGTGCTTTGCACACAGTACTCTGAACACAGTGCTCTGCTCAATAAATACAATTGAATGAGTGAATGAATGAATGAATGAGAGCAAGCGTGGTGTCTGTCCCTGGGGCCAGCTCCCATCCCCATCTGTCACTAGGGAAATAAACTGGGAAATCCACTTATCCATCCTAAGTGCCGTTTTCCATTCCAATACAAGGCTACAAATAGGAAAGGGGAATCCTGGCCTGGTTGTCCCAGGGAGAAGGCTGCTGATTGTCTTTGGGAAATGTCAATCATTCTTCCCGGTCTCTGGGGGTAGGGGTGCTATCCCATGTCCAGGTGCCACAGTTTATGGTTCTCCTGAAGGAGTTAGCAGGTCCCTTAAGAAGAGAGCAACTCCCCACTGACCGGAAGAATCAGGTTCACTGTTCATAAAGAAGCCATGACCATAAATTGCTGGTCCACATGCCGGGGTCCTGAGAGGAGTGAGAGTCAACCTCATGAAAATCAGACTGCAGCTCAAATGACAGGTAAGAGAATATAACATTCTCCAGCTCTCTAGCCTAGCCCTTTATTCTAAAGTGGCATTTGCTTCTTTTTCCTTTTAAGGGACTTGTGTTCTCTCAGTTAAATTCTAAGCCTTTCCCAGAGTGGTCTCCAACTAAACACAAATAAACTCAATTTGGAGGAAGTCTGGGATCAGTCAGTCAATTATTGAGAGCTTACTGTGTGCAGAGCATTGTACTAAGCATTTGGGAGAGGGCAATAACATACATATTCCCTGCACACAAAAAGCTAACAGACTGGAATAGGCAAAATGCCCTCTTTAACCCAAGGAAGCCCTGCTATAACCACTTCCAAGGGTCTACAGTTTGAGGGTTATCCCTTAGGTGCCTTCTGCAGTTGCAAGGTGAAACTTTTTTTCCCCCTTTGTTCCTCTCAAATCAAAAGTTGAATGTTTTCCCAAAGTCCTCTCACCTGGAAGCTCCCTGATCTACCTTTTTTAGCCTCTGTTCCTTATTCCTTGAGTCCCCCAGTTTTTCTCTTCCAACACTAAAGTCCCAGGGCTGTGCCCATTTAAGAGCGGTGGTGGTGATGGGGTGGCTTGAGCTAAACTGGGGGTCAGGTCAGGATGGACCTGATCATAAAAACTCATCTCTGGATAAAGCAGAGCATGATCCCAAAGCACTACTAAATTTCTTCTGGCCACCTTCCTCCCACGATTGGTATTGTGTAAATGCTCGGGCATGCTTGGAAATGGGATGCCCAGAAGTTTTCCATTTAGTTTGAACCAAAATGACAATCCATCATCTCTGTCAATTAAGGAGGTGAAGGTCCAAAGAAGAGTCTCAATAAATGTCAACAATCAACAACAAAGAGATTCAGGGGCCAATACTTATGTAGGTGTAGCTAAGTAGATGGAGGTTTTATAAAGAGCTTCCCTGCCTCCTCTCCTATTAAACAGCTGTTTCTCCCTCTTCCCACTCCCCGCTCCCAGTCCTGATCTCTAGGATGCCTTACCCATCCTCTTCCTCACCACTTCAGCTCGAAATGCTCAACCCAAATGACAAGGGCCTAGAAAGGGTGCATGACTCTATTTTCACAGTTACAGTATGCCAGTGTACAAGAGATTCTCTATGTGACACTCACCCAAGGCTATAATCTCTATGATAGCCATAGCATCATCTTTGTTCTGAAGGACAACTCTACTTCTCTGCCCAGGAACAGATCTCTTGAAGGCATGTGTGAGAGTGGAAATGCCCTTGGAAAATAACGCATTCGAGAGGCCGACAAGCATTTTTATGTTTAAAAAGACTCCAGAAGACGGTTGCTGTGGATGGCAGGATAACTGGTTGCTAATTATGGATGATTGATTGTCTCTTCCTGCTTTGTTGGGAAAACTCAGGGAGTCCATGGCTGCGGGCCCAGGGTTGGCTAGGTTTCTCTGCCAAATTCGTGTTGGACAAGGCCCATACAGATGTCTCCTAGTAGGAAAATTCTATTCTCTTTCTCTTTCTCATGATCATTTTCCCTCTCCCTTTTCTTTCTATTTATCTTACTTATTTTAGAATTCTTGGGTTGTCATCCAGCCTGTTCTCTTACAGCCAAGGAAACATGCTCATTCTACCTACTTACTAGTTACATATATATATATATATATATATATATATATATACTCATTTGACATACTCATTCCCCCAACCCTACTGCCCTCAAAAAGTGTCCCCTAGTCCTACAAAATCTTTGGAGGAGACTCCACAACCTCAACTGGCAATATGTCCCAGTTTCTCCCAATCCCAGAAGTTCCTGGACATTCATAAATCTGCGATGGGTAGCAATTATAAGGTGGGAAACGAGGAACAGGAGGTTGGGAGACTTATAGAGCAGAAAGAGACCTAGACAAGTCGTCTGGTCCAGGCCCCTTTCTAAACCATTCAACATGGATATCCTTCTCTTCTTTTTAAAAATTATCTTCCTAAACTGAAAATTCACAACCTCCCTCAGCAGCCTAGTCCACTGTTTAATTCTAAGAGAGTCAAGAGATTCTCCCTTTTGTCCACCTGAATTTTCTCTTGTTCGACTCCATTTCCATTTGTTCACCTCGGTGCTCGTGGTGAAAAACTAGTTGGAACATCTACCAAGATGTACGCCACATACTTGAAGACAGTCATCAAAGCAGCCTTATCTTCTCCAAACTTGTCTTATGCTGTCAAGTCATCTCCGATCCATAGCGACTCCATGGACAAATCTCTCCCAGAACGCCCCACCTCCATCTGTAATCGTTCTGGTAGTGTATCCAGAGTTTTCTTGGTAAAAGTATGGAAGTGGCTTACCACTGCCTCCTTTCACATGGTAAACTTGAGTCTCTGCCCTTGACTCTCTGTCACGCCACTGCTGCCCAGCACAGGTGAGTTTTGACTTGTAGCAGATTGCCTTCCACTCGCTAGCCACTGGCCAAGCTAGGAATGGATTGGGTCTGCCTCTGCTTGACTCTCCCTCCCGTAGTTGAGACCGGTAGAATAGCGGAAACTCTCCAGGTGTGATCCTGAGAAGGGTCTCTCCAAACTAAATGACCCCTATTCTTTAACTTTTCCTCCTTAGAGCCATATTCCAGTAAAATCGAAGACTAACTGTAGGAGCTTGGCTGGAATGCAGAACTGATTTTCCTTGACACACTATTGGAAAAGGAGATTTTTCCATTGCTTTTTTGAAATCTATATTCCAGGAAGAAGCCATTGTCTGACTCGGACATCTATTTGGTTGCCTTTGGAATGCAAGGTTACACTTTGTTAACCTTTGTTTTCACCTGTGCCCTTGTAAGCATCATTTTCGATGCTGGCATTTTCCAGCCTAACTGACTGAATCAATTAGGTGGGCATGGCTCCGGCTGCTCTATGATACAGAATTTTATTTTGAGAAAAATTAAGACAATGCCCTGAAAGACACATCTGCACCCCATTGGCAGAAGTTTTTCAGACAAACAGCTAATCTCCCAGGCTGGATACTATTGCACTACAAGGTCAATAATGTGGGTGTTTCATTGAGGAAAGCAAAGACCATCAGACCATGGTATTCTATTAACTTTAGATCCTATGATCAAATAAATAAAACTCAAATGCAAGATGAGCCAAAAGGGTGGTTCTCTTTGTGTTTTCTGAAAACCTGCTAAGATTTTTCTCCTACCTGGAACTCCCACTCATTCATTCATTCATTTAATCGTATTTACTGAGCGCTTACTGTGTGCAGAGTACTGTACTAAGCACTTGGGAAGTACAAGTTGGCAACATATAGAGACGGTCCCTACCCAACAATGGGCTCACAGTCTAGAAGGGGGAGACAGACAACAAACTCACTTCACAGAGAAAGAGCATGGGCCACGGAGTCAGAGGATCTGAGTTCCAATCCCAGACGTGCCACTTGCCTGTAATAATAATAATAATATCAATGATGGTATTTGTTGAACACTTACTATGTGCCAAGTACCGTTTTAAGCATGGGGTAGATACAAGGTTTTCAGGTTGTCCCATGTGGGGCTCACATCAGACAAGGTCACACATTAGAAAAATAGTGGTCTGGATTAGAACCCAGGTCATTCATTAATTCATTCAATTGTATTTATTGAGCACTTACTGTGTGCAGAGCACTGTACTAAGCGCTTGGGAAGTACAAGTTGGCAACATATAGAGACTGTCCCTACCCAACAGCGGGCTCACACTCTAGAAGGGGGAGACAGACAACAAAACAAATCATATTAACAAAATAAAATAAATAGAATAGTAAATATGTACAAGTAAAATAAATAGAGTAATAAATAAAGCAATAAATAAATAAAGATCCTAAATAAAGCACTGGGGTAGGTACAAGATAATCAGCTGGACACAGACGCTGCCTCAAACAGGACTCAGTCTTAATCCCCATTTTACGCATGAGGGAATGAATCACAGAAAAGTGAAGTGATTTGCCCAAGGTCACACAGCAGATAAGGGGCAGAGCCAGGATTGGAACCTAGGTCCTTCTGACTCCCAAACCTGTGCTCTATCCACTAGGCCATCCTGCAATAGAGTTGGTGGACACAATCCCTGCCCTCTAGGGCAGGGAATCAATCTGGCCTAGTGGAAAGAGCACAGGCCTGGGAATCAGAGGACCTGACTTGTAATCCTGGTTCCTCTACTTGTCCCCTGAGTGACCTTTGGGCAAATCACTTAATATCTCTGTGCCCTAGCTCTCTGTGCCTCAGTTTATCTCGTATCTCGCAACTCTCCACACGGTAAGTGCTTAATAAATACTCTCACTACTACACAAATGTACAAAAACATGCGCAAGCACACAGACTAATGTATACAACCAGGAATCTACACTCAAAAGTGCTTCAGAAACTCTAGCTTCTCCTACAACTACCAGATGGTCAACTTGAAATGGGAAGGAGAGGGCAGGCAGTCCAACCTTGCTTAGACTACAACCTTGTAGAAATGCAGTATGGCTTAGTTGAACAAGCACTGGCCTAGGAATCAGAAGCCCTGGATTCTAATCCTGGCTATGCCTCGTACCTGCTGTGTGATCTTGGACAAGTCACTTCTCTGTGCTCAGTTACCTCCTTTGTAAAATGGAGATTAAGGCTATGAGCCCCATGTGGGACAGGGACCGTCTCCAACCTGATTAGCTTGTACCTACCCCAGTGCTTAGAACAGTGCTTGACACATAGTAAGTGCTTAACAAATACCATTGTAATAATAATATTAATAAGAGGAAATAAGGGCCTAGTCGGAGAAGGCCTCTTGGAGGAGATGTGCCTTCAATAAGGCTTTGAAGGTGGGAGAGTAATTATCTGTCAGATCCAAAATGATTCTGAGGGCATTTTGTAAGTTCTAGGAGGGGACAGTTTGACACACTGGTGGGTTTCCCCATCTAGCTATCAACAAAACAGTGAGAACACCAGCCAGATCTATGTGTAAAAGTCATAGCCAATGACATAAAGCCTGTGGCAAACTCAATCTCATGCTGGGCTACTCCTTAGCCATGTGTCTGCGTTGGGCAGCCAGCTCATCAGCATCTGAGCTAAAATATCTCTTAATTGGCACCTCGGCCTCTTTCCCAGCTGCAATGCATGTCCCATCACTCATCATCCCTCTAATGACGCAAGATGATTGTCTGGTGCTCCTTCCATCCCTGGTGGAAGATGGTAGTTGGGCACCTGCCTAAGAGCTGCTATCATTGCGTGGGGACCTTGAGTGGCTGCCATCCTGTTGGATGGCACAGCCGACCTTGGCAGTCAAGCGTGGCGGGACATCCTGCTCCCAGCCCTCAGGTGCTAATTAGCCAGCTAACAGCTGGTATCATCCTGTTTCTTGCTCTGCCATTTTGCATTCCAAGATGGCTGCCAGCCTCCCAGTGCTATTTGGAGACTGCAGTGAACTGATCTAGGGATAATTTCCTCTGGATTTTTAGGCAATGTCTGCTGTGGCACTTATGTCTCTGGGCTTCTCTATGGTGCTGCCCTTCCTAGCAGCAGGGGAATTGACTAGATGACCGCTACAGGTCTTTCCAGCCCTGCAGCATGGAGCATCAATCAGTCAACTAACCAAGAGTAATTATTGAGCAAAGCACGGTTCTAAGCACTTGGGATCAACCAATCAATGGTATCTATTGAGCACTTACCATGTGTAGAGCATTGTCCTAAGGGCTTGGGATCATGGAATCAGTGGTATTTATTTGGCGCTTACTGTGTGCAGAGCCCTGTACCTGATTGCTTTGTGTCTACCCCAGCACTTAGAGCAGTGCTTGACACACAATAAGTGCTTAACTAATATAATTATTATTATTACTAAGCACTTGGGAGAGTACAATAGCATAAATAGACACAATCCCTAGACTGTGAACCCACTGTTGGGTAGGGACCGTCTATGTGTTGCCAACTTGTGCTTCCCAAGTGCTTAGTACAGTGCTCTGCACACAGTAAGCGCTCAATAAATATGATTGATTGATTGATTGTCGAGGAGCTGCCAACCCAACATTGCCTGACCTTCTGGTTTCCAGGAGTTCTGGGAGGGGAAAGTTCAAATCCAGAAACGGAATCCTTGGGACCCTAAAAGACCCTCAGATGAGCCATAGACCAGCTTATCCCATGGATATGGAGAAACTGGACCTCCTACTTCACACAGAACTTCCACCCATTCCTCTGGCATCATCTTGGTTGTCGGGGGTGGGGGAGGTGGGAATGTTCCCTGCAGAATAAAGTGATGAGCTGAGGAATCAGGGTAGGGAGTCAGCTTTATTTACATGTCAAATATTGAAAGGTTAGAAGAGTAAAGCTGCTAGTCTGGGTGATTGTTGCAAGTAGAATGATGTGATCCCTGAGCTCTGTAAATCATTTTAGTCTATCTCCCCCATTATGTTGGAAGTTTCTTGAAGGCAGGGAGCATGTGTCCTGCTGTTGTTGTACTCTCCCAAGCCGTAGTACAATGGTTAGCCTTCACTAGGTCCTCAAGAAATACATAGATTGATGGACTGACTGAGAGTGTCTGAATGTCTTCCCCACTGCATCAGGGCAGGGATGGTGTCTACCAACTGTACTGTACTCTCCTGAGCATTAGAAAAGCTTCCTGAACACAGTATGTGCTTGGTAAATGCCACGGATTGATCGATTGAGCCTACCACACTAAAAAAACAACTCAATTAATCCAAAGTGTTTTAAATCATTCTATTATCTAGGTGCTCATTGGCTAAGTAGCAACACCAGAGGGTGCCAGCAGTCACTGGGAGCTGGAAAAGCACACTGTGAGATGGGTCAGAAGAGTTAAGGATTGTATTGAAAAAACACCAGTGGATTGAGGGGAGCAGGGTGGGCCCAGGCTTGGGAGTCAGAAGTACCTGGGTTCGAGTCCCGGCTCTGCCACTTGTCCGCTATGTGACCTTGGGCAAGTCACTTCACTTCTCTATGCCTCAGTTCCCTCATCTGTAAAATGGGGATGAAGACTGTGAGCCCCCTTTGGGACAACCTGATCACCTTGTAACCTCACCAGCGCTTAGAACAGTGCTTTGCACATAGTAAGTGCCTAATAAATGGCATTATTATGCTATTAAGCCACTTCATTTCTCTGTGCTTCAATTACCTCATCTATAAAATGGGGATTGAGACCGGGAGCCCTCTGTGGGACCAGGACTGTGTCCAACCTGATTATCATGTATCTACTCATCATCATCATCAATCTTATTTATTGAGCACTTACTGTGTGCAGAGCACTGTACTAAGCGCTTGGGAAGTGCAAGTTGGCAACATATAGAGACAGTTCCTACCCAACAGTGGGCTCACAGTCTACTCCTGTGCTTAGTACAGTGTCAGACACATAGTCAGTGCCTAACAAATAACACAATACAGCAGAGGGGTTGGCAACTGCATTTCAGCCATGCAGTTCATTCGGAGCTCTAATTTATAGGCCCTTCCTGCCTGCCCCAAATTGTCAGCCATCCCTGCTCTCAGTCCCTATCTCCCACATGGTGCCCAGGGTGTGAGTGTGGAGAGTAGCTGATGATTCATGCATTGCTTTCAACTGAACTGTTCCTGGGGTTCAGCCAGCTAGGGGGGCACAGCCTTCCCCAAGCCCCCTGGAAAGCTCACCCCATTCTGAGAAATCTAGTTTGGGCCTGGGAGTCAGATAACAGGGGTTCTAATTCCAGCTCTGCCACGTGTCTGCTGTGTGAACTTGGGCAAGTCACTTATCTGGGCCCAAGTTACCTCATCTGTAAAATGGGGATTATGATTGGGAGCCCCATGTGGAACAGGGACTGTGTCCAACCCGATTAACTTGTATCTGCCCCAGTGGTTAGAACAGTGCTTGGCAGCTAGTAAGCGTTTAGCAAGTACCATTATCATCATCATCCTCATCAATCAACCAATAGCACTTATTGAGCACCTATTGAGCACAGTGCACCGTAGTGCACTGGAGCCATAATAAGCAGCGTGGCTCAGTGGAAAGAGCACGGGCTTTGGAGTCAGAGGTCATGGGTTCAAATCCCGGCTCCGCCAATTGTCAGCTGTGTGACTTGGGGCAAGTCACTTAACTTCTCTGGGCCTCAGTTATCTCATCTGTAAAATGGGGATTAAGACTGTGAGCCCCCCGTGGGACGATCTGATCACCTTGTAACCTCCCCAGTGCTTAGAACAGTGCTTTGCACATAGTAAGCACTTAATAAATGCCATCATCATTATTATTATAATTATTAATATGTGCTGTCCCCACCTAGACTGTAAGCTCTCCCTAGACTGTAAATTCCCACTGGACTGTAAACTCATTATGGGCAGGGAACAGTTGGCCAGTTCTGTTGTATTGTATGCTCCCAAGTGCTTAGTACAGTGCTCTGAACTTAGTAAGTGCTTAGCAATAATAATAATAATAATGATGATGGCATTTGTTAAGCGCTTACTATGTTCCAAGCACTGTTCTAAGCACTGGGGTAGATACAACGTAATCAGGTTGTCCCACGTGGGGCTTATTATCTTAGTCCCCATTTTACAGATGAGGTCACTGAGGCACAGAGAAGGTAAGTGGCTTGCCCAAGGTCACACAGCATACAGATGGCAGAGCTGGGATTAGAACCCAGGTCCTCTGAGCCTTAAACCCGTGCTCTTTTCACTAAGCCACGCTGCTTCCCTACCACCAATACCATAAGTAATATTGATGATGAGGACCTCCTGCCCTGTATCTTTTCTGAGTTTGGAGCAAGAGTGGCAGCATGAGGAATTAACAGTAGTGGTACTTATTAAGTTCTGTCTATGTTCCAAGCACTCACTAAGCGCTGGGGTAGATACAAGATGATAAGGTTGGACACAGTCCTTGTCCCACATGGGCACACAAGCCCTTGTCCCACATGGGCTCACAGTCTAAAGGGAGGGAGAGCAGATATTGAACCCCAGTTTATAGATGAGGAATTGGGCCCAGAGAAGTGATTTGACCAAGGTCACACAGCAGGCAAGTTGCAGAGTCAGGATTAGAACGCAGAGCCAGGATTAGAACCCAGGTACTTTCCCAGTCCTGTCCTCTTTTGGTTAGACAAGCAGAAGGCTAGCTTTTCAGCAGGTAGGGATGGTTTAAATGAGCTCTGGCTCAGGGACTTGCTTTGCAGGTTACTTGCTTGCCTAGGATTCACTGGTTCTGAGCCTCAGAAGAGGATCACTAAATTGGCCTTTGACTCTGCCTCCATCATTCCCTGAAACGGTTTCTTTCTGTCCTTTGGACCCAATGGATGCCACAGTTTGAGTAGAGACAAAATGGGAAGCAGCTTGGTCTAAGAGCTGGACCTGGGGGTCAGAAGGACCTGGGTTCTAATTCTGCCTCCACCACTTGCCTGGTGTGTGACCTTGAGCAAGTCATTTCACTTCTCTCTCTGTCTCAGTTACCTTGTCTGTAAAATGGAGATTAATGTTGCGAGCCCCATGTGGGACACAGACTGCAACCAACCTGATTAACCTGTGTCTATCCCAGCTTTTAGTACAGTGCTTAGCACATAGTAAGGGCTTAACAAATACCATAAATAAAGAAAATCTTGTGCAAAAGCAGTAGGGACTCTTTCAGTACTGGACTATCTCGTAAAGTCTTCCTGAATCATGTCGAGTCTGAAGCTTGGGAGTCGGTGGCAAGGGAGATCAGAGGAACAGAAGCTCAAATAAGCATCTCCCTTTGTTATTGACTCCCTATGATTTCCCAGTATTCTGTAGTAGTGGTGGTAATAGTAATAATAGTAGCAGCATTTATTGAGCACCTCCTGATACAACACATTTTACGCAAGGGCCTGGGAAATACCAAACAAGCAAGTAACAACCTCCCCTCTTCAAGGAGCTTACACTCAAATGGGGGAGAGGGACATAAAAGTACTTACATATGGTGTAATCAAAATAAATAACCTTTCAATTGAAAAAGTTCTTACATGTAAGTTCTGAGTATGGTTACAAGTAGGTATATAAAGGCTAGAGCTGGCGGTTGGGTTTATTTGTCTTGGGATGCTGGGAATCAATCAGGGAAGTCATGTTGCGGGGGGGTGGATTTCAAGAGAGCATTGAATTTAGGGAGAACTATAGGTCTGTCAGATTTAGGGATGATGAGGATCCAACTCAGGGAAAGTTTTGAGTGGAGCGATGGAGGTGGGAGAGACAAGAGTGAGGTACAATCAATCAATTAATAAATCATATTTATTCAGTGTCTACTGTGTGCAGGTACAGGTATGCAGGTATGTAGGTATGCAGGTGTGCAGGTATGTGGAAAGAGCAAGGACTTTGGAGCCAGAGGTCATGGGTTCAAATCCCAGCTCAGCCAATTGTCAGCTGTGTGACTTTGGGCAAGTCACTTAACTTCTCTGGGCCTCAGTTACCTCATCTGTAAAATGGGGATTAAGACCGTGAGCCCCCCGTGGGACAACCTGATCACCTTGTAACCTCCCCAGTGCTTAGAACAGTGCTTTGCACATAGTAAGTGCTTAGTAAATATTATTATTATTAATATGGAAGGTTAGGTTGGAAGAGACCAAGACAGCAGTTTGTGGAAGAAGTGGCTAAAAAGAATACAGACAGCAGAAGAGTTGGTGGAGAGACCTAAGCCAACTGGGAGGAATTTTTACTTGATGTGGAGGGTCCTGGAGAGCCAGTGGAGGGGATCCATGCAGCAGTTTGTAATATAGACTGGAGAGGGGAGAGGCTGAAGGCAAGGAGATAGCCAAGGAGGCTTATACGGTAGTCTAGCCATGATATGACCACAGCTTGGACCAAAGTGGTAACTGTTTGGGTGAAGAGAAAGGAGTGGATCCTAGAGATATTGCCTAGGAGCCCTAATGGGTCTGTCTAGACTGTAATACTCTAGACCTTAAACTCATCTCTAGACTGTAAGCTCATCTCTAGATTATAAATTTGTTATAGGCAGGGAACATGACTACCAGCTCTGTTGTATAATAATCATGGTATATATATATATATATATGTAATGTTGAATATAATAATGGTATTTCTTTAGCTCTCACTATGTATGAGGCACTGTACTGAGTGCTGGGGTGGATACAAGCAAGTCGGGTTAGACACAGTCTCTGTCCCACACAGGGCTCACAGTCTCAGTCTCCATTTTAGTTTAGTTTTAGGAACTGTCTCCAGTTTAATGTGGGAACTGAGGCACAGAGAAGTGAAGTGAGTTGCCCACGGTCACACAGCAGACATGTGGCGGAGCAGGTATTAGAACTCATGACCTTCAGAGTCCTAGACCCATATTCTATCTACTATGCCATACTCTCCCAAGCACTTAGTACAGTGCTATGCACACACCAAGCACTCAGTAAATACGATTGATGATGATATCCGGGGCTGGTGGTTTTGCTTGGTAAGTACCAAGCAATGGAATGTATGCTCGGGCTTGTAATGGCCTAAGAAGCAAGATGTAGAGGAGATGCCCAACTTCCTTTCAATTTGCTCTATTTCCCCAGGACTCCAAAAATTGCAAAAATACCATGATTGGGTCAGACCGATGACCCACCTAGCCCAGGGTTCGGTCTTCCAACAGCGGCAACAAAATGCTTGCAAAAAACCATATGATATGACAGCAAACCTCCTGTATACAATAATAATAATAATAATAATAATAATAATGACATTTATTAAGTGCTTACTCTGTGCAAAGCACTGTTCTAAGTGCTGGGGAAGTTACAAGGTGATCAGGTTGTCCCTCGGGAGGCTCACAATCTTCATCACCAATTTACAGATGAGGTAACTGAGGCACAGAGAAGTGAAGTGACTTGCTCAAAGTCACACAGCTGACAATTGATGGAGCTGGGGTTTGAACCCATGACCTTTGACCCCAAAGCCCGGGCTCTTTCCACTGAGCCACGCTACTTCTCTATCCATCTAAAGAGTTGGGGATATGCCTCCTAACAGCCCTAACTTTATCCTCTTTATTCCTAAGTTTCATTCTAGTAGCCCATTTATGGGTTCTCTTGTCCATTAATTCATCCAACCTTTCTTGATCCTCCTTATATAATGATGGCATTTATTAAGTGCTTACTATGTGCGAAGCACAGTTCTAAGCACTGAGGAGATTACAAGGTGATCAGGTTGTCCCACTGGGGGCTCACAATTTTCATCCCCATTTTATAGATGAGGTAGCTGAGGCACAGAGAAGTTAAGTGACTTGCCCCAAGTCACGCAGCTGATAATTGGCAGAGCCGGGATTTGAAACCATGACTTCTGACTCCAAAGCCCAGGCTCTTTCCGCTGAGCCACGCTGCTTCTTCTGCCTACAAAACATGTTGGTTGCAAATTCTGTGTTTTACCTCCCTCTGGTTGAAGATATGAATGTCTTCATTCATTCTGGAGCAGCCACCTTCAGACTTCAACGGATGGTCCTCTTGTCCTGGAATGGTTGGAGAATTCAGAGCCAAAGGATCCAGAAATCCCAACCCATCAATCCTGGTCGTGAGACAGAATATCGGGATAGGTAAGAAGTTAGTTGCCTGAGCCTTCCCTAATCCACAGGACAGCAGTGAGGAGCCTATGAATCTGGAGATAATAACAATAATGACTGTTATTTAATAATAACAATAATAATAACAATAATAATGGCATTTGTTAAGCGCTTTCTATGTGCCAAGCACTGTTCTAAGCACTGTGGGGGGGGATACAAGGTGATCAGTTTGCCCCACTTAGGGCTCACAGTCTTAATCGCCATTTTACAGATGAGGTAACTGAGGCCCAGAGAAGTGAAGTGACTTGCCCGAAGTCACACAGCTGACAAGTGGCGTAGCTGGGATTTGAACCCATGACCTCTGACTCCCAAGCCCGGGCTCTTTCCATTCATTCATTCATTCATTCATTCAGTTGTATTTATTGAGCGTTTACTATGTGCAGAGCACTGGACTAAGCGCTTGGGAAGTACAAGTTGGCAACATATAGAGACGGTCCCTACCCAACAATGGGCTCACAGTCTAGAAGGGCACTGAGCCATATGTGCCAGGCACTGTACTAAGTGCTGGGGTGGATACAACCAAATCAGGCTGGACACAGTCCTTATCCCACAAGGGGCTCACAATAGAGAGTAAGGGGGGGGACAGCTAGGGGAATGGAGTTCTGAGCTGTAAGACAGACCACCACTCTCCCCACCTTCAAAGCCTCCCCACAAGAGGCCTTTCCTGGCTAAGCCCTCATTTCCCCTATTCCCTCTCCCTTCTGCATCACCAAGGTACTTAGGTCAGTACCCTTTAAGCACTTGATACTCATCTCTTCCTCAGCCCCACAGCCTCATAGCACTTATATACATATTCATAATTTCTTTTAATGTCTGTCCTCCCCTCCGGATCATAAGCTCCTTGGGCACAAGGAACGTGTCTATCAACTCAGTTGAATTGTACTATCCCAAGTGCTAAGTACAGTGCTCTGCACACAGTAAGCACTCAATAAATACTCTTGGTTGGTTGACTGGGAAGTAGGTGAGAGGTATCTTGATGACCAAGAGGGAGGATGTGATAAAAGACCAAAAAAATAAGGAGGGGCGAAACAGGGTATGCCTTGGACAGGAGGTGGGAGGTTAGTATATCCAGGATGGTAGTAGAAACCGTGGAGGAAGAGCTGCTCTCATTTGAACATGCACCCTAATGAATGGCTTCCAAAGAGGAGGGAGGGAGTTGGTGATCGTGAATGGTCAAAACCTAAAGTCAATGGCTATTTATAGGCTATTTATAGTGATGGCTATTTATAGGACCTCCTGATAAGAGAACATAGTGTACCCTGGGAGGGAAGGGAAGATTGTTACGGATGGAGGGTGGGAGGCTTTGACCAGAATGGGCGTGCAATGCTGCCCTCGTGACTGAGCTCTCGGGATGGCACCATCTCCGGGTCAAGAGACTTGGTGCCGGACGGTCAGGTGGCATTGTTTGTCTCAAAAGGCCTGCGTGGAAGCTGCCCAGTTTGAGGTGTCTCGAGTAGCACAATGTCAGTACAAGGAGAGGAGTGGTGTGGGCCCTGAGAGGGAGGATGTAATACAGAGGAAACAGGTAAGAGCACCTTGTAAATAGGCCATGGGCATCTCAGAGGACTTCAACTTTCTGTACTTCTTTCCGGGCCCATTACTGGTTCACCAGTTGGGGAGGGGATTGGGGAAACTGAGGCCCAGAGAGGAAAAGCCTCTATTCATTGGTTTCTTGTATTGGGTGCTCTCAGCATCCCTCATATCCCTCAGGATCACAGGCTAATCCTGAACCCATCTCCTAAAAGCTAGGACCCACCGGAAGGATCAAACAATCAGTGGTATTTATTGAGCACTTACTGTGTGCTCAATTTAGCACTTGGGAGAATACAGTACAACGGAGGGCAATCACACCAAGAAGGAAACATGTATCCTTTTCATATCATCTTGCCCCCTCCTCAATCAGACCATCCTTAAATACCAGAGATCAAAGCAGAGCCATATTACATAGGGATTTTTTAGTGAAAAATGTATCTTTGACCCTCATCCGAGCAGAGCAAACCTACCCGTCAGTCTCCAATTGCTTTTAACAAGGCTCTTCCTCTGCAGACGAGATTAACATCTTTGGAGTTGTATTCCATTACCTTACCGTCGAACCTTCCCAAAGGCATCTGACACAAACAGGTCCACTTAAGTGATAAAAGCAAATCAAGTGTTTTCACTGCTCCATGCCAATACCCTGCTGCCACCCAGAGCAGCTTGCTGTAAACACTGAGAGCGAAGCCCTCTTTTGATTTTCTTCAACTCCCTTCTGTGTCACCCTGACTCCTTCCCTTTATTCATCTCCCCTCCCAGCCCCACAGCACTTTTGAACCTATCTGTAATTTATTTATTTATATTAACATCTGTCTCTCCCCTAGACTGTAAGCTAGCTGTGGACCAGGACTGTGTCTGTTACATTGTTATATTGTACTCTCCCAAAGGCTTACAGTGTGCTCTGCACACAGTAAGCACTCAATAAATACAATTGACTGACTGACTGGCTGGCTGGGCTGTCAGGAGGGCTTATTGTTTAACAAACGTTACATAGAGAATGCCTGCTAGATTCCGGCTAGTTCCGAGGGAGCTGGACCATTATACTACACAGATGAAAAGCAGCATGGCCTAGTGGAAATAACATGAGTCTGGGAGCCAGAAGACCTGGGTTCTAATCCCAGTTCTGCTAATTGCTTGCTGTGTGACCTTGGGCAAATCGCTTAATTTCTCTGGGCGTCAGCTGCCTCACCTGTAAAATGGGGATTAAATAACTGTTCACCTTCCTACTTTGATTGGGTCTAACCTAATTAAGTTGTACCTATCCCAGTGCTTAGAACAGTGGTTGACAAGCACCATAAAAAAAAAAGAGAAGATTGTCCCCAGAGGAAAAGGAAAATTCCAGCCTAGGAGGTTTTCATCTACCTTGCAGAGTGGGACTTTATAATAATTGTGCTATTCTTCAAGCATTTACTATATACCAAGCACCAGGGTAGATACAAGATCACCAGGCCGGTCACAGTCCCTGTCCCACCTGGGGCTCACAGGCTAAGAGGGATGGAGAACAGGTTTTGAATCCCCATTTTACAGAGGTGGAGAACTGGGGCACTGAGAAGTGAAGTGACTATACATAAGTCTTCCCAAGCAGATGGTTGTCTGAGTCTTAAAGGATCTCCAGGGCTGAAGATCTGGGCACTTCCCTGGCCAAACCCTAGGGATTGTGAATGTTTACCCACCCCAGCCAGCCCCATTCTGAAGTGCTAACTCTCTCTGTCCCTCCCCCGCAATCTGGGCTCCCTAACCCACCAGGTTGCTTGCTACCCCAGGTGTGGGGAGAAGGAAAAAGAGGAGAAGACTTGAAGGCTAAAGGGGTTTCAGAGAATCCTAGACTCTGGTGGAGCTGGGGGTGGTGGGCATGGCCTCCATTCAGAAAGTCAGAGCAGAGAGCATGAGGGCAGAAGTGAAATCCTCCAGAGGTCTCCACTCACTCTAGCTGCCTTGGTAGCAGTTTCAATGAGTTTGTTGGAGATAAACCGGGTCATAGATGTCAGTTTGTGGGGAAGGGGACAAGTTTTATTTGTTTAATGGTACTTGTTAAGCACTTACTAACTGCCAGGCACTGAATTAAGCACTAGGCTGGATACAAGATAATCAGGTTGGACATAATCCAACCCACATAATCCCACATAATCCCACATGTGGCTCACAGTCTAAGTTAGAGGGAGGAGGATTTGATACCCATTTTTCAGAGGTGGCAACTGAAGAACCGAAAAGCTAAGTGACTTGCCCAAGGTCACACAGCAGACAGGTGGTGGAGCTGGGATTTGAATCCAGGCCCTCCGACTCCCAGGTTCGTGATCTTTCCACTAGACCACTCTGATTCCCAATTGAAGTCTCTTTGGAAATAATATTTTAAACTCTAATCTACCAACAAAGACACCAGAGAAAGCATTCCCCATCTGGGAAGCCTCCCTCAATTATTTCACAGCCCCCAAATCTCATCATCCTAAGAGCTTAACACCTGTGTATTTTAATCTTATCCTCAGCTCTTTTGTAAATATGCATATTTGTCTGTGTATTAAGTGATCTACTCAGCCATTTCATCCAGACAGGATTATACTCTTTCCCAAATTAACCTTGTTTTTCCTTCTGCTCCCACTGTTTGTAAATAATGGGTCTGTTCAATTCTCCATTAGCATTAGATTCGTGTCTTGTTTCTGTGTTTCTCTTCCAAGCTCTTAGCACAGTGCTTTGCTCTCAGCAGGTGCTCAGTAAATAACCCTTAATGGTTGATGGGAAGGGAGAGGGAGATACTCTGAGAAAGGTCTTCCCTTAGGGATTGCCAGGATTTGAGGAGCCACTGTGACCAAGAGAGACAATTTTTAGGTGGAACTCTTGGGGTGCTGAGAGGGGGTGGAATTGCTGCTTTCTTAATTGACTAAAGGTCTCCCACTTCCCTCCTCACACAGACCCTCCAGAGCCAGGCAGAGGAGAAAGAGAGATGTATGCCCTTAAAGCCGTTGTTCCAAACGTATCAACAACTGAGTACAACCATGGAGACCACTCTGTTGCTATGAATGACGACACCTCCTCTCTCTTCCTAGTCCCTCCTCCTCTCTTCATACTACTCTGTCCACCTCCCCCACCCCTAGTCCCCTCCCAGCACAAACTAGTTGTGATCGACCAACTCCCCGAGGCAAATGGCCTTATGTGGCAGAGAGGCACTGCGGGCTCCACCAACCAGAGAGCAGGCTTTCTCTCCTCTTTGTCTGTCAACACCTTGGGTCGGTCAGGAGTGCTCTAGACGGTGGCACTCTGGAGACAAGATAGGGCTGCAGGGCTGGTGTCTGGCTTGTACTCCAGATAAGACAGGCTGTCAACCCTGCGTTGTCACCTCCCACACCAAGTTAGGCAACCACCACCCCGAGCTTCCTGTTTGTTGCCTGCAGAGATCTGGTCCACCTGATGAGTCCCTGGACCCCAGATCTGCCAGGGGCCTAGCAGCCACTCCATGGTGGATGACCTTGGAGGAGCCAGGACAGTGATGATAGAGGGTTCCCAAGGCATCGGGGTGGAGTAGAGGGGGTAAGGGGTATCTTCCAGAAATTTCAACATACTTGGTGTCCAACTGTCAACTAGTAGGAGCAGGTACTAATCTCTCCATTTTACAGATGGAAAAACCGAGGTCCAGAGAGAAGCAGGTCAGACCAGGAAGGGAATGGAAAGACCCACCCCGGAGGCAAGATTAGCAGGGCTAGTTCTGTTGAGTTTGGCCCAGGGGACTCTGCAGAGAGACATGATAAGAGACTATAAATATAAGGCAGATGTAAATCCAAGAAGGAAGAGGAAGTAATGAGTCTGAAATAGATCAAAAAGTGTAGATGATCCTAAATTAGGGTGATCTTAGAAGAGGGAGTATTCCCTAACTTTGGAAATGGCTTTATAAAATCCCTCTTGCTTGGGACTCTTCAAACTGAACTGGAGCCCTGATCTTTTTTTAAAATTTATTTAATGGTACTTTTTAAGTGCTTACTATGTGCTAGGCACTGGGGCAGATACAAAATAGTCAAGTTGGGCACAATCCCTATCCCACATAGGGCTCACTGTCTAAATAGGAAGGAGTAAGATTTAATCCCGTTTGCAGTTGAGGTATCTGAGGCATAGAGAAGTGAAGTGACTTGCCCAAGGTAACACAGCACATAGTGGTAGAGCCGGGGTGAGAACTCAGGTCTTCTGACACCCAGGCCCATGCTCTTTCCCCTAGGCCACACTTACTTCCCATTTCCCCATTTTTTCACATTTTCAATCTTTTCATGTTTCTTGGGCTAAGGCCTGTAATAGGAGCAAAACCTCACTTCTAAGCCATTTGAACTTGAAGCTCCAACAGTGCAGAAGGGATGTTTCTCATAGATATGAATGAATCAGTCCCTTGGGCTGTTTAAACAACCATTTTTCCCTGGCACCATTCATCCTCGCCCATGGAGAACACATTCAGAAGGCTGGGCTGAGTAAGTGACTTACACCCATGCCATCGCTCTGGTTTTGGGATCTAGATCTCACTGGTTCAAACTATCCCAGTGAGATCTCAGGGGCCAGGTAATTCTCTGTGTTTATCCCAGATTCTGGGCCTGGGGGTGAGGAAGCCAAAGATCCCAGGAAACTTGATGGAGGATGCTAGAATAATAATAATAATAATAATGATGGCATTTGTTAAACGCTTACGATGTGCAAAGCACTGTTCTAAGCGCTGGGGGGGATACAAGGTGATCATGTTGTCCCACACAGGCCTCACAGTCTTCATCCCCATTTTACAGATGAGGGAACTGAGGCCCAGAGAAGTTAAGTGACTTGCCCCAGGTCACACAGCTGACAATTGGCAGAGCTGGGATTTGAACCCATGACCTCTGACTCCCAAGCCTGTGCTCTTTCCATTGAGCCACGCTGCTTCTCCATCAGCCCATCAGCCAGGGCGGGGATGGCCCCCACAAGTTCCCCCCACCCTTCCCCCTGCTCTCAGCCTCCCCGGCCCACCCTTTGCTCCTGAAAGAAGTCACGAGGGCAGAGCAGGCCTGAAGTGTGAAATGCTGTCAGCATCCCAAGTCTTGACTTCTGACATTCTTCCCATAGCTGTGGGCCCCCTGGGCCTGGGAACACCTCCCAGGACAGAAGAGAGACAGGCATAGACACGTGAGGAAAAACTTGGGCTATGCATGACATCACATCTCCCAGGCGGTGGGAGGTGAGCGAGTAGAAGGAATCTCAGGCCTAGGGAAATTTGGAGTGGGCAAGAGATCCAGACGGCCCCTGATTGACCTAGAGCTAAAAGGATCTTTTGGGAAAAATGGGGCAGTTGAGAAGCAGTGTGGCCTAGTGGAAAGAACATGGGCCTGGGGGACCCGGGTTCTAATCCCCACTCTGTCTCTTGCTTGCAGTGTGACCTTGGGCAAATCACTTCCCTTCCTCTGGGCCTCACTTTCCTCATCTGTGAAATGGGGATTTAATACCTGTTATCCCAACAACTTAGACTGCGAGCCCCATGTGGGCCCCGGACTGTGCCCAACCTATCTAGTATCTGTGCCAATAAATACTAGCACATAATATGTATTTAATACTTACCACAATTATTAGAGCAGATGGAAAGCTCCTGCCAACCCACCCCCAAATCAATTTTCCTGCCTGAAAAACCCACCTCCATCCTCTGCTCCTTGCACCCCTACCCAAGACGTTCATAAAGAGGGAAATGTAGAGGGGTTGAGAGTGAGTGAAGACCCAAGCTGGAGTGCCGGTGTCCAGTGCTTACAGTGTGCAGAGCACTGTGCTAAGGACTTGGAAGAGTACAACACAACAAACGAGCAGACCCATTCCCTGCCTACAATAATCTTAGTCTAGATGGGGAGACAGACATTAATCTAAATAAATAAATTACAAATATGTACATAGTGCTATGGGACTGAGGGGAGGGAGGTGAGTAAAAGGGAGACAGGGTTGTTCAGAAGGGAGTGGGAAAAGACGAAATGAGGGCTTAGTCAGGGAAGACTTCTTGGAGGAGATCTGCCCCATCACATGAAGTGGGGGAGACTACACATCTCAGATATGAAGAGGGAGGGTGTTGCAGGCCAGAGGCAGGACATGGGTGAGAGTTTGGCAGTGAAATAGAAGAAACCGAGGCACAGTGAGTAGGGTGGCATTAGAGGAGTGAAGTGTGGGCTGAAACGTAGTAGAAGAGTAGTGAGGTGAGATAGGAAGGGGCAAGATGATTTAGTGCTTTTAAGCCCTTGGTAAGGAGTTTCTGTTTGACGCGGAGGTGGATGGGCAACCACTGGAGGGTCTTGAGGAATGGGGAAACATGGACTGAACATTTCTGTAGAAAAAATGATCTGGGCAGCAGAGTGAAGTATGGCCTGGAGTGGGGAGAGACAGGAGCCAGGGGGGACAGCAAGGAGGCTTTTAGAGAAATCAAGGTGGGATAGGATAAGTGCTTGGATTAACATGATAGCAGTTTAGATGGAGAGGAAAGGATGGATTTTAGTGATGTCACGAATGCTGGACCAACAGGATTTAGTGATAGATTGAATATGTGGGTTAAATGAGAGAGAAGTGTCAAGAATTCATTCATTCATTCAATCGTATTTATTGAGAGCTTACTATATGCAGAGCACTGTACTAAGCGCTTGGAAAGTACAATTTAGCAACAAACAGAGACAATCCCTACCCAACAACAGGGTCACACCAAGGTAATGGACTTGTGAGACAGGAAGAATGGTGTCTGTCTCTTGATGATAGGAAAGTCAAGGGGCGGACAGGGTTTGGATGAGACGATGAGTTCTGTTTTAGATATGTTAAGTTTTATGTGGTGGTGGAAAATCCAAGTAGAGATGTCTTGAAGGCAGGAGGAAATGTGAGACTGCAGAGAGGGAGAGAGATCAGGGATGGAGATGTAGATTTAGGAATCATTCACATAGAGGTGGTAGTAAAAGCCATGGGAGCAAATAGTTCTCTGAGGGAGTGGGTGTAGATGGAGAATAGAATGGGACCCAGAATGAACCTTGAGAGACACCCTCAGTAAGGGAGGCAGGCAGAGGAGGAGCCCGTGAAAGAGAATGACAGAATGAGAGGCCAGAGAGATAGGAGGGGAACCAGAAGAGGAAAGTGTCTGTGAAGCTGAGGTTGGATAATGTTTCCAGGAGAAGTCGTTGATGGACAGTGTTAAAAGCTGCTGAGAGGTTGAGGAGGATTAAGATGGAGTAGAAGCCACTGGATTTGGAAACAAGAACACTGGTGACCTTTGAGAGTTGGTTTCTGTGTGGTGAAGGGGACAGAAACCAGATTGAAGGGGGTCAAGGAGAGAATTGGAGAAGAGGAGTTCGAACAGCAGATGTAAACAATTCGCTCAAGGAGTTGAGCAAATGCTGAGTGATGCTGCTGCTGCCCAGGTTTAGACAGTACATTGAGTCAAACAGAGAAGCAGTGTGGCCTAGTGGAAGGAGCCTGGGCCTGGGAGTCAGAGGACCTGAGTTCTAATCCTGACTCCACCACTTGTCTGCTGTGTGACCTTCTCAGTGTCTCAGTTACCTCACCTGTAAAATATAATAATAATAATAATAATATAATAATGGCATTTATTAAGCGCTCACTATGTGCAAAGCACTGTTCTAAGCGCTGGGGAGTTTACAAGGTAATCAGGTTGTCCCATGGGGGGCTCACAGTCTTAATCCCCATTTTACAGATGAGGGAACTGAGGCCCAGAGAAGTGAAGTGACTTGCCCAAAGCCACACAGCTGACAATTGGTAGAGCCGGGATTTGAACCCATGAACTCTGACTCCAAAGCCCGTGCTCTTTCCAGTGAGCCACGCTGGGATTCAGACTGTGAGCCTCATGTGGGACATGGACTTTATTCGACCTGATTAGCTTGTGTTGACCCTGGCACTTTATACAGTGCCTGGCCTGTATAAAGTGCTTAACAAATACAATAAAAACAAACAAACAAACAAAAAATCCCAATTCTCCTCCTCCTACTTAACCTGCCACCAAAACCCAGCCCACACACCTCACTCCTTCAACACCAATGTACACTCTGTGCCTTGATATCCTTTCTCTCTCACCATCAATCCTTTGCTTGTACCCTCCCTCCTGCCTGAAACTCACTCCCACTTCATAAAATAAAAGTCACCATTCCCTATCTTCTACTGTTAAATCACATTTCCTGCAGGAAGCCTTCCTTGACTAACCCCCCATCTCCCAACCTTATTTGTGCACCCCTCTGTGTCGCCTCTACACCTGGGTCTGTGGCCCCTAAGCAATTTGATACTCTCCCTACCCCAGCCCCACAGCACTTATGTCCTTATCCTTAAACTCAGCTCCTTCCCCTATCTGTAATTTAATATCTGTCTCCCCCACGAGAGGGTAAGCTCCTTGAGGGCAGGGACTGGGTGTACCAATTCTATTGTACTTTCCCAAAAGCTTAGTACAGTTCTCTGATGCAGTAAGTGCTCAATATATACCACTGATTCATTGAGGTGATGATCCCAGGACATTTCTGGAGCTTGAATTTGGGACTGGCATATTGCTCTCTCAATCTGTTTTTAGGACTCCAACCTATTTGTTTGGCCTGAGTCCCAGATCAGGCTATATTATTTTTGAAAAATATTTTTGCTTCTTGATTCCTCCCAAAAGCCCAGGTTATTGTTTTAAAAAGGAAAAACACAGAAAAAGGAAATTTGCTTGAGCCTGGCCTCTTCTACTAATATTCCAGAGAAGTGTCAAAGGGGCTTCTGTCCAAACTATCCCTCCTTCCATCTGTCCCCATAGGCAAAATCCGAGATGACCAGTTCCACTGGCCCCTCAAACCCCAGGGATTCCCAGAGAAAGATAGAGTTGCAGTTGACATCATAGACCAGGCCCAGACCTGGTGGGGGAACATGACTGTCTCCAGGCAGTTTTCCCCACGATCAGGGCCACACCCCCACCCCAAATCCTACTCCTCCAACAAGCTTCCCTCCATTAATTCCTGATATCTCACAACATATCAAGCTTGTGGCCACCTCCAGCACCACATATTTAACCCCATCCTCAGTACTTGTGTGTATTTGCATATAATAATAATTGTGGAATTTGCTAAGCACTTTTTTAAATAATGGCATTTATTAAGCGCTTACTATGTGCAAAGCACTGTTCTAAGCACTGAGGAGGATATAAGGTGATGAGGTTGTCCCACGTGGGGCTCACAGTCTTCATCCCCATTTTACAGATGGGATAACTGAGGCACAGAGAAGTGAAGTGGCTTGCCCAAAGTCACACAGCTGACAAGTGGTGGAGCCGGGTTTCGAACCCATGACCTCTGACTCCAAAGCCCGTGCTCTTTCCACTGAGTCACGCTGCTTCTCTAAGCACTTCTATGTGCCAAGGACTATACAAAGCACTGGGGTAAATACAATCAATCAATCAATCATATTTATTGAGCGCTTACTGTGTGCAGAGCACTGTACTAAGTGCTTGGGAAGTACAAGTTGGCAACATATAGAGACAGTCCCTACCCAACAGTGGGCTCACAGTCTAGAAGGGGGAGACAGAGAACAAAACCAAACATACTAACAAAATAAAATAAATAGAATAGATATGTACAAGTAAAATAAATAAATAAATAGAGTAATAAATATGTACAAACATATATACATATATACAGGTGCTGTGGGGAAGGGAAGGAGGTAAGATGGGGGGGATTGAGAGGGGGACGAAGGGGAGAGGAAGGAAGGGGCTCAGTCTGGGAAGGCTTCCTGAAGGAGGTGAGCTCTCAGCAGGGCCTTGAAGGGAGGAAGAGAGCTAGCTTGGCGGATGGGCAGAGGGAGGGCATTCCAGGCCCAGGGGGATGACGTGGGCCGGGGGTCGATGGCGGGACAGGAGAGAACGAGGCATGGATCATTACAAATACAAATACAAGATCATCAACCCCTGTCACACTCAGGGCTTGCAGTCTAAAGGGGAGGGAGAACAGATATTTAATCATACTTTACAGATGAGGAAACTGAGGCACTGAGAAACTAAGCTCACACTGCAGCCAAGTGACAGAGACAGAATTAGGACCCAAGGACCCAAGGAGAATTAGGACCTCATTTCTCTCGCAGCCAACTTTTCACCCACAGCCTGCCTCTGGCCTGGAACATCCTACCTCTTCACATATGACAGACATTTTCTCTCATCATCTTCAAAGCCTTACTGAAAGCACATCTCCTCCGAGAGGCCTTCCCTGACTCCCCTCACTTCCTCTTTTCCCTCTCCCTACTGTGTCACCCTGATTTGCTCTCTTCATTCACCTCTCCCTCAGCCCCACAAGCACTGATGTACATATACCAAATGTATTTATTTATGTTAATGTCTGTCTCACCCTCTAGATTGCACTTAGTACAGTGCTCTGCTCACAGTAAGTTTTTTTTTCATATTTATTGAGCGCTTACTGTGTGCAGAGCACTGTACTAAGCGCTTGGGAAGTACAAGTTGGCAACACATAGAGACAGTCCCTACCCAACAGTGGGCTCACAGTCTAGAAGGGGGAAACAGAGAACAAAACCAAACATATTAACAAAATAAAATAAATTTTATTTATTTATTATTATTATTTATTATTATTATTATTTATAAAGTAAGTGCTCAGTAAATACGATTGAATGAATGATTGTGAGCTCATTTGGGCAGAGAATGTGTCTACCAACTCTGTTGTGTTGTACTCTCCCAAATGCTTAGTACAATGCTCTGCACATAGTAAGCACGCACTCAATAAATGCAGTTGATTGACTGATTGATTGCCTGGTCTTTCCACTAGGCCACACTGCTTCCCCAGCTGCACACCAGAGTATTATTCCCATCATTTATTTGTCAATATTTTTATGTCTATGTCCTCCATTGGAGAATGAGCTCCTTGAGGACAGGGAACATGTCTTACGTTTCTGTTGTACTTGCCCAAATGGAAGTACAATAATCAATCAGTGGTATTTATTGAGCACTTATTGTGTGCAGAACGCTTTACTAAGCACTTGGGAGAGTACAATATAACAGAGTTAGTAGATGTAATCCTTGGCAACAAGGTTCTTATAGACTACAGTGGGAGACAGATATTAAAATAGATTAGGGGTAGGGGAATGAGAAATACGGTACATTGCACCCAGTAGCCACTTAATAAGTAGTTTCACTGTGAGACACTTATTCAGGGTCAGGGTTAGTCAGGCAACAGGATCAGGAGAATTGGTTCTTAAGCCCCTGCCTGGGGTCAGAGAAGTCTGAAGTCATCCCTCGGCCAAGCAGGGACGTCACCTGGCCCTGAAAATAAAAACACCTGACATAAAGGTGTCTGGTGCCCTATTTGTGTTGGACAAGGGACAGACCAGCTGAAAACTGGACTGTCCAGTAGAAAAGCAGATGGAATGACTTCCTACTTTCCTCCTGGTGGTTGTGTGTTCCTGGCCAGCGGGGTCTATAGATGAAGTTGGGCGTGCATGGAAGAGAAGACCCTCAGCTGAGATTGGGAGAGCTATCCCCTCTGTTCCTCTGACCTCCTGCCTCCAGTGGGCCCAGGGAGAAGGCAAAGATCCTTGGAGCCATGGAGAAGCAGCCTGAGAGCAGAGAACCATACAGGGAAGGAGAGCAGCCAGGCTGTCAGAGAAGAACATTAAGTCCCCAAGAGTGACCCAATTTTCTGTAAAAAGGCGTGGGCTAGTCCCAGTCTGCCACCTTCCCCTTGTCTCCCCCGCGCATTGGTCTAGATATGAAGCCATCTGAACCCATTCCAGTGGTTTCAGGGGGAGTCACCACCGACCCCTCCCTAGCGAGTGGTCCCATTGGCCATCCTGGGTGACCTCATCTCCCAAGCTCGCGCCACCACTTCCTGGGTCACATTCTCAACTGAAGAGCTCCCTCTCAAAAGTCGTGATCGGCTCCAAGGTCTTTTTAGGAACCAGAGGTCTAATTTTAGTGGCCCGTCCTCCGGCACCTTCTCAAAATAGCTTATTATTGTCCCTCTTGTCTCTGCCCCTTCCTCTGGGTAAGATGCCCCCACCTACACACACTCTCTCATGACCCAAGGTCTATCACCAGTCAGCCTGAGCCGGTGGTTTGGGTGTATGTGCCCCAGGCCCCAGCTGGGTTGAAAAGTGTCAGGTTCTTTAACCCAAGGGTCTGTACGCCCTGGGTATGTTTTGAGAAGCAGCATGGTATAGTGGATAAAGCTCAAGCTTGGGAGTCAGAATGTTGCTTAGAACAGTGCCAGCGCTTAGAACAGTGCCAGTGCTTAGAACAGTGCTTTGCACATAGTAAGCGCTTAATAAATGCCATTATTATTATTATTATTATGGGTTCTAATCCCAGCTCCTCCACTTGTCTGCCATGTGTTCCAGGGAAAGTCACTTCACTTTTCTGTGCCTCAGTTACCTCTTCTGGAAAAAGGGGATTGAGGCTCTGAAATCCAAGTGGGAAAGGGACTATGTCCAACTTGATTTGCTTGTATCCACCCCAGCTCATAAGTACAGTTCCTGGCACCCAGGAAGTGCTTAACAAATACTGTAATTATTATTACTATTATTATTATGTTTAATAAAGTATCCAGCCCAACCCCAGGCATATGAGGAGCGACTCTTCTAACTAAATGGCTCCCATAATCCTCTGGGGCAAGACAGCAGGAGGATGTTATTTCATCTAGGCCAAATCTAGTCCTTTCTTCCCCCAAATCCTTTTTTCCTAATCAACCAATGATATTTATTGTCTAATTGTGCACAGATCACTGTACTAAGGGCTTGGAAAAATTCAGTACACTACAGGTGGTAGACATGATCCTTGCCCTCGAGTAGTTTACAGTCTAGTAAGGATTTCCCCTCCTCCTCATCAACCTCATCCATTGGGAATGAGCGTCTTTAATTATATTTGCAGAATCCTCCTCAGTAGTCCTTGCTATTCCCTTACTCCAGGATCTCCTCATGGAAATTGATCTGTGGTTTGGAGAACTCCCAGTCTCCAAATTTCTAAGCTTACTCATATTCAGAGAAGCATACTGAGCAGATCCATACTGCCTAATGGATAGAGCACGGGCTTGGGAGTCAGAAAGACCTGGGTTAAAATTCTCACTCCACCATTTGTCTGCTGTGTGACCTTGGGCAATTCACTTAGTTTCTCTGGGTCAGAGTTACTTCATCTGTAAATGGGGGATTAAGACTGTGAGCCCCATGTGGGACATGGACTGTGGCCAACATGATTAGCTTGTTTCTAATCTAAAGGTCATAGATCCAAGTGCATAGGTGATGCAGAAAGGAGAGGAAGCTGGGGAAAAGAGGGTTTAAAGAAGGTCTATAAGAGCTAAACCTGCACCTGCTCATATCATTAGGCCAAACTAGAGTGGGAAAGACTAGAGCTTGACTTTGTGTCCTTGGATGGACTTGGAACGCCCAGGAGGGTAGGAGTAACCGGAACCTTTCATCCCGCCCACTGCCCATCCTTTTCTCTGAGCTTTGTACCAGCTCTGTATTTCCAGAAAAGATCATTAAAGCCTGTTCTTTTTCTCAGCTCCACAGACTCAGTGAGTCAGCTTCACTGACTCACAGCTCTGAGCAGGACAGCCTCCCAAGGTCCACAAAGAAATCAGACAGGAGCCTAATGAAAACCAGGCAGTGGGAATACCAATCAATCTATCCATCATATTTATTGAGTGCTTACTGTGTGCAGAGGACTGTACTAAGCATTTGGGAGAGTACAATATTACAGAGCTGATGGACAACAGCAATTCTGTTGGCCTTTCCTTTTAGCGTGCTTTGGTGGGAATCTATCTCAGGGTAATCTTGGGTGGGCTTAGCAGGAGGCAGATGATTGAGTTTCATAGGAACATGGGTTACTGGAGAAGTTTTTATGTCCAATTTTTGCCCAAATGATTTTTGAGAGCCATTTGTAGAGCCAGACCTAGGGGTCAGGGCTTAGTGCAGAAACACTTTACCCACACATTTCCTCTGTCTGGTCTCTGGGGCTTTATTCTGGGAGGATCATTTTTTTTTTTTAATGACATTTGTTGAGTGCTTACTGTGTGCCGGGCACTGTACTAAACTCTGGGGCAGATACAAGACAATCACATTGGACACAGGCCCTGTCCCACATGGGGCTCATTCATTCATTTGTTCAATCATATTTATTGAGTGCTTACTGTGTGCAGAGCACTGTACTAAGCGCTTGGGAAGTACAGGTTAGCAACATGTAGAGACGGTCCCTACCCAACAGTGGGCTCACAGTCTAGAAGGGGGAGACAGAGAACAAAATAAAACATATTAACAGAATAAAATAAATAGAATACGTACAAGTAAAATAAATAGAGTAATAAATACGTACAAATATACATATATATAGGTGCTGTGGGGAAGGGAAGGAGGTAAGGTGGGGGGGATGGAGGGGGGAGGAAGGGGAGAGGAAGGAGGGGGCTCAGTTTGGCTCATAGTCTTAATCTCCATTTTATAGATGAGGTACCTGAGGCACAAGGAAATGAACTAACTTGTCTTAATTTGTCACACAACAAGGAAGCTGCAGAGCTGGAATTAATACTCAGGTCCTCTGATTCCCAGGCCCATGCTCTTTCCACTAGGCAACACTGCTTCCCAGCTGCTGACATTATCTTAGATCTGAGCTTTATTTATAGGGGGCAAGAGGTAGGTGGGCAGTCCTTTCTCCGCTGACCTGAGAGAAGCAGCATGGCCTAGTGGATAGACCGTGGGCCTGAGGTAGATACACACTAATCAGGTTGGACACAGTCCACGTCCAACATGGGGCTCACAGTCTCCTGGGAGTCCGAAGGACCTGAGTTCTAATGCTGGCTCTGCCACTTGTCTGCTGTGTGACTTCTCTGTGCCTCAGTTACTTCATTTATAAAATGGGGAATAATAAGAAGAATACTAATAACAATTATGGTATTTGTTAAGTTCTTCCTATGTGCCAGGGACTGTACTAAGCACTGGGTGGATGCAAGCAAATTGGGATTGACAGAATCCCTGTCCCACGTGGAGCTCACAGTCTCAATCCCCATTTTACAGATGAGGTAACTGAGGCACAGAGAAGTGAATTGACTTGCCCAAGGTCACACAGGAGACAAGCGGGGGATCTGGGATTAGAACCCATGACCTCCTGACTCCCAGGAGACTGTGAGCCCCATGTGGGACGTGGACTGATTAGCGTGTATCTACCTCAGCACTTAGAACAATGCCTGGAACATAGTAAGTACTTAAAAAATACCATTCAATCAATCAATCAATCAATTGTATTTATTGAGCGCTTACTGTGTGCAGAGCACTGTACTAAGCGCTTGGGAAGTACAAGTTGGCAACATATAGAGACAGTCCCTACCCAACAGTGGGCTCACAGTCTAAAAGGAATTAATACTTAATACTTAATACTTGAATATTATTCAAAGAAGGGAAGCCACCCCATTCTGTTTTAACAGTTGGTTTCAAAGCAATCCATCTCTCCATCCACCCATCCATCCATCAATAGCGTATATTGAACACTCAATGAGTGTGCAAGAGGGCAACACATTTCTCATCCTCAAGAAGCACACATTCTCAAGGGGGTGACAGAGAGACAAAAATGATTTATCAGTGGTGGGAGTGGGAGGAAGAACAAGGTTATAAGAGGAAGTAGTACAAGTATGCATCAGGATCCCACCCTCCTTTCCCCTTTCTGACCCTTGCCGTCAGCACCTCCTGGAAAGGGCAAAGAAGCTGAAATATGTGTCCAGAGGTGCTGATGGGAATGTGTGGAGAGGGGACTTTGCAGCTCCCAGACAGGTCGATCAACTACTGGAATGTGGAGGGGAAGGGTCTTTTTCTCCCCCTGACTCCTGAGGCCCTCAGGTGTCGGTGATGACTGAATTCCGGTGCCAATCAGAAGGACCTGGGTTCTGATACTGGCTCTGCCACTTGTCTGCTGTGTGACCTTGGGCAAGTCACTTCACTTCTCTGTGCCTCAGTTACCTCTGTAAAATGGGGACTAAGACTGTGATCCCCATGTGGGACAGGGACCGTGTCCAACTGATTAACTTGTATCCACCCTAGTGCTTAGAACAGTACCTGGACTATAGTAAGTACTTAACAAATACCATTTAAAAAAACTGGTCTTGATGGGGTATGTGGGTTTGAAGACCTAGGCTTCTAGTTTGGCTTCCCCCGGCCATAACTGAAGTCCTTTTAATCATCTGGGGTCTCAGTTTACTTATCAACATAATGGGGTTAGAGCTACTTGCAATTTCCTGGTTGAAATGAGGAAAGCTGAGTTCATTCATTTTATTGTATTTATTGAGCACTTAAAGTGTGCAGAGTAATAATAATAATGATGGTATTCGTTAAGCGCTTACTATGTGCACAGCACTGTTCTAAGCGCTGGGGAGGTTACAAGGTGATCAGGTTGTCCCACGTGGGGCTCACAGTCTTAATCCCCATTTTACAGATGAGGGAACTGAGGCACAGTGAAGTTAAGTGACTTGCCCAAAGTCACACAGATGACAATTGGCGGAGCTGGGATTTGAACCCATGACCTCTGACTCCAAAGCCCATGCTCTTTCCACTGAGCCACGCTGCTTCTCAGAAGACCCAAGTCCTACTCCTGGCCTACTCTGTGAGACCTTGGACAAGTCACATCACTTCTCTGTGCCTCAGTTCCTCTTTCTGCAAAATGGGGATTCCTTACCTGTTCGCTCTCCTACTTAGACTATGAATCCTATGTGGGACCTGATTATCTATTCTACCCCAGTGCTTAGTACAGTGCTTGACACATAGTGAGCCCTTAACAAATACTACAACTATACTGATGAACAAAGGCTATAATGTGGCAGAGGATGAGTGGGCCCAAAAAAGAAAGCAGGACAATGGGTTAAAGGAAGAATTAGTGAAGTCCAGGAAGCCGCTGAGAGTATTTTTGCAAGGAAAACATGAGGAGACTGCACTGTACAAGCCTTGTTCATTTGGTAATAATTCATCGGAAGAAAGAAATGTGTTGAATTGTTCAGAGTCCTCTTCTTTTTTAGACTAACTCCTTCCTTTGTAACTTTCCAGGCATTTCCTGTCAATCTAACCCCCACCTTTTATAGCAGCAGCAGTTTAGATACAGATGTATTATTTAATTTATGTATATATATATATATATATATATACATCAATTGTTGATTCACCTATTTCATCCTGAGATATTTGTATATCTTTCCTCCATCTTGTGCTCCTGCTTCCTTACCTCACTGATCTACTACAACCCAGTCCCCACACTTCATTCCTCCAACACCACTTACTGTACCTCCATCTTGGCTACCAACCCCTTGCCCGCATCTTCCTTCTGGCTTTCAACTCCCTCCCTGTTCATATCCAATGCACCACCATTCTATCCTTAACTATAAAGTCATTTTGGGCAGGGAATGAGTTTACCAACTTGGTTGTATTATACTTTCCCAAGCACCTAATACAGTGCTCTGCACACTGTAAGCCCCTAATAGACACCTCTGATTGTTTGATTGATCCATATCAAATGAAACTTCCTCACTATTGGCTTCAAAGCTGTTCGTCACCATTCCCCTTCTTACCTCACCTCCCTTCTCTCCTTCTACATCTCAGCCCACACATCCTACCCCTCCGGTACTAACCTTCTCACTATGCCTCCATCTCGCCTGTCCCGCCATTGACCCCTAGCCCACATCCTACCTCTGGCCTGGAATGCCCTCCCTCCTCAAATCCGCCAATCACTCTTGCCCCCTTCAAAGCCCTAATGAAGGCTCACCACCTCCAAGAGGTCTTCCCAGACTAAGCCCCCACTTTCCTCAGCTCCTCCTCCCTTCCACATCATCTCAACTCACTCCCTTTGCTCTTTTCCCCCACTCCCCACCCCACAGTACTTATGTATTCATTCAATCATATGTATTGAGTGCTTACTGTGTGCAGAGCACTGTACTAAGTGCTTATCTATGTATATATCTATAATTCTATGTATTTATATTGATGCCTGTTTGCTTGTTTTGACGTCTGACTTCCTTCTTCAAAACTGTAAGCCTGGCGTGGTCAGGGATTGTCTCTATTGCTGAACTGTACTTTCCAAGCGCTTAGTACAGTGCTCTGCACACAGTAAGCACTCAATAAATATGATTGAATGAATGAATTGAATGAATTGAATGAAATGAATCATCTACTCCAAACGGCATTCTCCAACTAAGCCCTCTCTTCCCCCATTTGCTCTCCCCTCTGCACTTGGATCTATAGTCCCTGAGCACATGGTATTCACCCCACTCTCAGCTCCCCAGCATTTATGTATATGTCCCTACACTCCATTATTTCCTCTATCTGTAATTTATTTCAGTGTTGGTCTTCCCCTCTAGACTGTAAACTCCTCACATGCAGTACTGTATTCTCCCAAATGTTCTGAACAGTGTTCTGCACACAATAAGTGCTAAATAAGTACTACTGACTGATTGAAGTTCCCATTATCTGCAAATGTTTATCCCCCCTCATTACCTTGTAAACCCCCTGTCTTGCTTCTGTAGTACTCACAAATGCCTAACAGTGCTCTGCACACAGTAAGCGCTCAATAAATATGATTGAGTGAATGAATAATACAATGCTTAATAAATATTATTGAGGGAACTTGAGCATAATAATAATTGTAGTATTTATTGACTTCTTGCAATGTGCCAAGCCCTGGGGTAGCTACAATACAATCAGCTCAGATCCACGGGGGAACTTTTGTGGGACAACAGGAGCCTGTTTGGATTCAGAAATCCATGGGGTCAGGTGATGTGGCTCACAGGCTTGTGGGCCACATGCTTGGCGTTGGTCATTATGGATACTGTAGCATGAGTTTGCCTTAATATGTGAGGTGTTTGGAGGGCACAAGCCCTGTGAGTTGTGTTCACAGGACTTTAAACCTAGACTGTTGCCTGTGAAAATGTGTGTGTGTGTGTGTGTGTGTGTTCCCTGAGGGCATGAGGTTGAAAGGTGATGGTAATGTAGCTGGGGGCTTTAGACCCCTGGGAATTTCCTTCCCCCCATTCCGAACCTCCCTTCAAAGCTGGAATTCCATGTCTACAGTTGCCGACTCCAATTACTAGTCATTTATATAGGGTAAACTCTCTGAAACCTTTTTCCTCTCCTCCTCCCCATCCCCCCGCCCTACCTCCTTCCCCTCCCCAGAGCACTTGTATACATATTTGTACAGATTTATTACTCTATTACTTGTACATATTAACTCTTCTATTAATTCTGTTAATGATGTCCATATAGCTTTATTACTATTTGTTCTGGCCATTTTGACACCTGTCTCCATGTTTTGTTTTCTTGCCTGTGTCCCCTTTCTAGACCGTGAGCCCGTTGTTGGATAGGGACCATCTCTAGGTGTTGCCGACTTGTACTTCCCAAGCGCTTAGTACAGTGCTCAGCACACAGTAAGCACTCAATAAATACGATTGAATGAATGAATGAAAGTGTTGGCCCTGTGGGCTTCCCTGGGTGTCTCTCTGGGGGCCTGTTCTGCCACTGAACAACCTCCCGAGGGGAAGGAAGCATCCCTGCTGCAGGCACTCACAGCAGGCCCTCCTCCAACTGGGGGGAGGGCAACAGCCTTATTACCAGTGCCAGCTGCCTCCCACGTGTGCATGCTCTATTATTCTGCCATCTCTACCTGTGCCAGGTGCTGCAAACAACAGATGGCATCCCAAGGGTGCACACTGTGGCCTTCCCAGACACACATGCCCCCAGAAGTGAATTAATTTTGACTAGCCTTGTAAATATTAATTTTCACTAGTCCGGTGAAAAACCAGGGTAGGATTCTTGTTTTGCCATGGAACATGCCATTTCATTCTCTACTTCCCAAGTGCCTAGTATAGTGCACTGGACACTCAATGAATACTACTACTACTACTACTACTACTACTACTACTACTACTACTACTACTACTACTACTGTTTTAATCCTGGCTCCGTCACTTGCCTGTATGTGACTTTGGGGAAGCCATGTAATCATTATTATGGCATTTTTAAACTTTTACTGTATGTCAGGCTCCGTTCTAAGCACTGGGGTAGATAAAAGTTAATCAGGTGGGACACAGTCCCTGTCCCACATGGGATTCACAGACTAAACAGGAGGGAGAACAGGTATTTAATCCCCATTTTACAGATGAGGAAACTGAGGCACAGAGAAATGAAATGACTTCCCCAAGGTCACTCCGCAGGCAATTGAAAGAGTTGGAATTAGAACACAGCTACCCTGACTCCTGGGGCCGTGCTTTTTCCGTTATGCCACTTAGCTTCTCTGTCCCTCAGTTTCCTCATCTGTAAAATGGAGATTTGATAGCTGCCCTCTGTCCCACTTAGATTGTGAGGTCTTTTGGCGATAGGGGCTGTGTTTAACCTGATTATTTTATACTACCTTTTTCTTTGTGGCATTTATTAAATGCTATGAGAAGTAGTGTGGCTCAGTGGAAAGAGCACAGGCTTTGGAGTCAGAGGTCACGGGTTCAAATCCCAACTCTGCCAATTGTCAGCTGTGTGACTTTGGGCAAGTCACTTAACTTCTCTGTGCCCCAGTTACCTCATCTCTAAAATGGGGATTAAGACTGTGAGCCCCACATGGGACAAACTGATCACCTTGTAACCTCCCCTGCACTTAGAACAGTGCCTTGCACATAGTAAGCACTTAACAAATACCATTATTATTATTATTGTTATTATGCTTAATATGTGCCAGGCACTGTACAAAGCACTAGGGTAGATTCAAGCTAATCAGGTTGGACACAGTCCTTGTGTGAAGTCGGGCAAATCACTTCACTGTGCCTCAGTCACCTCATCTGTAAAATAGGAATTGAGATTGTGAGCCCCACATGGGACAGGGACTGTGTCCAGTCCGATTTGCTTGGGTTCACCCCGGCGCTTTGTACAGAGCCTGGAATAAGGTAAGTGCTTAACAAATACCACAGTTCTTATTAATTATTACATAATGTTTATATGATATTTTATGTGATATATGGTATAAGATTTATATGTTGTATTATATGTGTATAGAATACACAGATATATGTGTGTATATAATACAACATATAAATATTATACCATATATATGCATATAGTACAACATATACATGTTACATATATTGCCATCTAGTCAGTGCTGCCTGCCAGAGCGGCCACACCATCGCCTGGGGGTTGCTCAGAATCAGCGCTTAGAACACTGCCAGCGCTTAGACCAGTGCTTTGCACATAGTAAGTACTTAAATACCATCATTATTATTATTATCATTAATCCAGAAACCCATGAGACTCAGGAGCTGATGTGACTTCTGATATGAGCAAACGTCCCTCCAAAGATGATGATGATGATGGTATTTGTTAAGCGCTTACTATGTGCTTACTATTACACTGTTCTAAGCGCTGACATCCAGGGTTCTGGATTCTAAGGAGGGAATCCAGGGACCTGGATCATAATCCTGGTTCCACCACGTGTCTCCTGTGTGACCTTAGGCAAATCACTTCACTTCTCTGGGCCTCAGTTTCCTCATCTGTAAAATGGGGATTAAGACGGTGAGCCCCACGTGGGACAGGGACTGTGTCCAACCTGATTAATTTGTTTCTTCCTCTGCTCCTCCTCCCCTCCCCGTCTCCCTGACTCTCACCCTGTGCTCTACCCACCTCCCTGCCCCACCGCACTTGTGTGTATAGGTACATATTTATTATTCTATGTATTTTATTAATGATGTGCATATGTCTATAATTCTATTTATTTACATTGATGCTATTGATGCCTGTTTACTCGTTTTGATGTCTGTCTCCCCCCTTCTAGACTGTGAGCCCGTTGTTGGGTAGGGATTGTCTCTATTTGTTGCTGAATTGTATTTTCCAAGCTCGAAGCAGCGTGGCTCAGTGAAAAGAGCACGGGCTTTGGAGTCAGAGGTCGTGGGTTCAAATCCCGGCTCCGCCACTTCAGCTGTGTGACTTCGGGCAAGTCACTTCACTTCTCTGGGCCTCAGTTCCCTCATCTGTAAAATGGGGATGAATAATAATAATAATAATGGCATTATTAAGCACTTACTATGTGCAAAGCACTGTTCTAAGTGCTGGGGAGGTTACAAGGTGATCAGATTGTCCCACGGAGGGCTCACAGTTTTAATCCCCATTTTACAGATGAGGTAACTGAAGCACAGAGAAGTTAAGTGAGTTGCCCAAAGTCACACAGCTGACAATTGGCAGAGCTGGGATTTGAACCCATGACCTCTGGACTCCAAAGCCCGGGCTCTTTCCGCTGAGCCACGCTGCTTCTCACAGTCTCATACGAAGACTGTGAGCCCCACGTGGGACAACCTGATTACCTTGTATCTACCCCAGCGCTTAGAACAGTGCTTTGCACATAGTAAGCGCTTAACAAACACCAACATTATTATTCTCTTCCTCCCTTCAAGGCCCTGCTGAGAGCTCACCTCCTCCAGGAGGCCTTCCCAGACTGAGCCCCTTCCTTCCTCTCCCCCTCGTCCCCCCCTCCATCCCATCTTACCTCCTTCCCTTCCCCACAGCACCTGTATATATGTATATATGTTTGTACATATTTATTACTCTATTTATTTATTTATTTTACTTGTACATATCTATCCTATTTATTTTATTTTGTTAGTATGTTTGGTTTTGTTCTCTGTCTCCCCCTTTTAGACTGTGAGCCCACTGTTGGGTAGGGACTGTCTCTATATGTTGCCAATTTGTACTTCCCAAGCGCTTAGTACAGTGCTCTGCACATAGTAAGCGCTCAATAAATACGATTGATGATGATGATGATGAGTAGTAGTAGTTGTACAGTGCTCTGTGCGCAGTAAGCGCTCACTAAGTGCGATTGAGTGAATGAATGAATACCTACCCCGGCTCTTAGTACAGTGCGTGGCACTTAGTAAGTGCGTAGCAAGTATGATAATAATCATTATTAATTGTCAATAATAATTATTCACGATTATCCAGGGCGGCTGAGGGCCGGCAGGTGCTGCTGACGCTTGGGCTCGGGCGCCATCTGTCGGACACACTGCCGAAACGCAGGCTTTGGAAGTTCCCACACCTGCCTCGGACCCCAGAGGATAATAATAATAATAATAATAATAATAATAATAATAATAATAATAATAATTTCTAAGCGCTTACTATGTGCCAAGCACTGTTCTAGGCGCTGGGGTAGCTACGGGGTAATCAGGTTGTCCCATGTGGGGCTCACACTTTTAATCCCCAGCTTATTCATTCATTCATTCAATCGTATTTATTGAGCGCTTACTGTGCTCAGAGCACCGGACTAAGCGCTTGGGAAGTACAAGTCGGCAACATATAGAGACGGTCCCTACCCAACAACGGGCTCCCAGTCTAGAAGGGGGAGACAGACAGCAAAACAAAACATGGGGACAGGTGTCAAGTCACCGGAATAAATAAAAATAAAGCTAGATACACATAATTAACAAAATTAATAGAATAGTAAATGTGTACAAGTAAAATGAATAGAGTAATAAATCTGTACAAACATATATACAGGTGCTGTGGGATGGGGAAGAAGGTAGGGCGGGGGGATGGGGAGGAGGAGAGGAAAAAGGGGCTTAGAGAAACAGCGTGGCTCAGTAGAAAGAGCACGGGCTTGGGAGTCAGAGGTCATGGGTTCAAATCCCCACTCTGCCAACTGTCAGCTGTGTGACTTTGGGCAAGTCACTTAACTTCTCTGTGTCTCAGTTACCTCATCTGTAAAATGGTGATTAAGACTGTGAGCCCCCCGTGGGACAACCTGATCACCTTGTATCCTCCCCAGCATTTACAACAGTGCTTTGCACATAGTAAGCACTTAACAAATGCCATTATTATTATTAACAGGCCCAGAGAAACAAAGTGATTTGCCCAAGGTCACACATCAGACAAGTGGTGGAACCGGGATTAGAACCCACGACCTCTGACTCCCAAGCCTGTGCTCTTTCCACTAAGCCAGGCTACTTGTCTTATTGTCACACCCAATCACACATGCCAGAATTACTGTCCCTGGCAGGCTCAGGGGTTGGGTAAGGGCCAGAGAGTCCCCGCAGGAGTACAGTCTGTTCCCTGATCCTTGTAAAGCAGCATGAAGTACAGGACGAGCCCAAATTAAAGCTCTGGGTCAATGGGAAGGCAGGGATTCCCCTTCTTAAATGGGAGTAATCCCTTCCCTGAGCTTTCCTTCCCACGCGCCTGACAGATATGATCTCATTCACCCTAGCAGGGAGAGAGCAGGGACTGCCATGCCCATATTACAGTTTGGGGCACTGAGGCCCAGAGAGATTATGTGATTTTCCTTAGATTCATTCATTCAATCATTTATTGAGCACTTACTGTGTGCAGAACACTGTACTAAACACTTGGGAAGTACAAGTTGGCAACATATAGAGACGGTCCCTACCCAACAGTGGGTTCACAGTCTAGAAAGATCACTTAGATCACTCAGCAGGTGTTTGCTGTCTTGCCAGGATTCATTCATTCAGTCGTATTTATTGAGCACTTATTGGGTGCAAAGCACTGCTCTAAGCACTGAGGATGTTCATCCATTCATTCAGCTGTATTTATTGAGTGCTTACTGTGTGTAAGCACTTGGGAGAGTACAATACAACAACAAACATATATTCCCTTCCCGCAACAAGCTCACAGTCTAGAGGGATGTGATTCCCAAGCCTCTGCTAGGGACACTTGCCCCTGGAAAAACATAACATTTTGTGTTTTCTTCTGGGGGACCTCCTGGTCTAAATATACTGGTAGCCCTCCAGACACTCAACTTTTCCAGCACTTGTTCCCGTTTGCAAATGAATTGTACGTGTGTTGTGCTCCTGTAATATTTGTCTATTGCTTTGGCTTTAGCATTAGTTCTACATCTCCAGATTTTTGTTAACCAGGTACCTCTCCACCATAGACTGGGCCTTGCCTCTCCTCTGTAATCCCCCTACCACCCAAGGAAGGGCTGTGCAGACAGTGGATGCCCAGGTACACACTTTTGCACGCAGTGAATGAATGCAGGAGTGAATAAAGGGATTTTTTAATGATATTTGTTAAGCACTTACTATGTGCCAGGCACTGCACTAAGTGCTGGGGCAGATATAAACTAATCAGCTTGGACACAGTCCCTGTCCCATCTGGGGCTCACAGTCTTAATCCCCCACTTTCCAGATGAGGTAACTAAGGCATAGAGAAGTGAAGTGACTTGCCTAAGGTCACACAGCAGATAAGTGGTAGAATTAGGATTAAAACCCAGGTCCTTCTGACTCATGGGCTCATGCTCTATGCTCCAACCCATCCGAACTCTAACCCTCTCACATCGTCCCACCCACTCTTCCCTCTGATCCCCTCTCCTCCTTTCTTCTCTCCTTTCTCCTTAGACAATCATATTTATTGAACACTTTCTGTGGGCACAACACTGTACTGAGCACTTGATAGAGTATTATTATTACTATGGTATTTGTTAAGCACTATGTGTCAGGTGCTGTACTGAACACTGGAGTGGATACAAGCCAATCGGATTGGACACAGTCCCTGTCCCACTAGGGGCTCAGTCTCAATCCCCATTTTCCCGATGAGGTAACTGCATCCCAGAGAAGTCAAGTGACTTGCCCAAGGTCACACAACAGACAAGTGGATTAAATGGGATTAGAACTCAGGTCCTTCTGATTCCCAGGAAGGTGCTTTATCCACTACACCACACTGCTTAATAAACATTAAACATTCCCTGCCCACAACGAGCCTCCCCACCCCTCTCTTCCCCTCCATTCCCTCCCTTTCCCTTCTCCTACTCCCTTTCCTCCTCCTTCTTCCTTTGATTTCCCTCCTTTCACCTTCCATTCCCCTTCCTTCCTCTTCCCATTCCTCTGCACCACTGCTCTTTCTTTCCCCTCCTTCCCCCGGGGCTCTTTGCCTCTTCCTCCCCTTGGCCTTTCCTTCTCTACCTCTCACTCAACTTGGGCCGGAGCCGCTTCATCTGTGAAGACGCCAATTTCAGGCGAAATGCTAATTGCCGTCAGCATGGAAACAGGGCAATTTTCGGTAATTTTCTAAACAATCCCATGGCAGCTGCAGCTGGCTTCCCCTAAAGAGATGACGATCAGAACGGGCTGAGGCTAAATGCAAATGCCTCGTGTCTGATCTCGCCTGGAGATTTTCATAACAATGGAAAATCATAGGGCCAGCGGGGACCCCCCCCCCCTCCTTTCCCATCCCTCCCCCCCAACCCCACCCCACCACCAAGTCCTTGCCCCCGCTCCTGATATCTAGGGTCCCCGACTTTGGCTTCGGCCCAGTTTGGGAAAAGTCCAATTTGCCCTGAGCAGAGATGTTTTGGCCAAGGAAACGTCGGGAGAATCGGAAAGGAGGTGGAGGTAGGTCTAATAGAGAGACCTGGTTGCTAACTCCTCCTTGATGTGCTTTGGGCTACGTGGTCACTTCTTCTCTCTGTGTTGCTGTTTCTCCAAGGGCAAAATTCCAGGTGTTCTTTGTGATTATCTCCAGAGTCAGCTTGGAAATAAAATCCCTGCAGTGGAAGTCCAGGGTTCTCCCTTTCACGTCCCGGGAGGTGAATGTTTCAAAGGGAGACAAGAGCCTTTTAGCAATCCAAGGCTCTCCTGCTTCTACGGTGGTCCAGCCAAGACTGTCACCGTTCCAGATTTTGACCGATGTTTCCAAATTCTGGCAGAGAAGCTGGTCTTTCGGTAGGTCAGATTAAATGTCTGCGCTTTCAGGTAAATGTCTGTGCTTCGGCATTCAGTCCCTGCTTTCATGCGGGAAACTCTGATCCACATTCTGTACCTGCTCAGAGCTCTCTTCTACGTGAGGGCGGTGAGCCTCAGAAATAGGAACCCCTGGGCCAGTCAGCCTTCCCCCACCATCCCACATCCCCAAGACACCTGGTTCTGCTCGGACACTTGCCTTCAAATTTCAAAAAAAAAAAATTTTGGTCACCCTAGATTCAGCTGTCTAAACCCCCTTATTATTTATAACATTTATGTATATTCTAATAATGTAATATAATACTGTATATTTGATATATTGTGTATATTTATTTTAATGTCTGCTTCCCCCTTTAGATTGTAAGGTCATTGTGGGCAGGGAACAGGTCTACCAACTCTGTTGTATTGTACTGTCTCAAGTGCTTAGTACAGTGCTCTTCACACAGGTGCTCAATAAATAGGATTGATTTATTCTCTTCCCCACCTGGTAATGGGACACTTTTGAAAGAGTCCAATGTGGGATAGGGACTGTGTCCAACCTAATGATCATCATCCACCCCAGAATTTAGTACAGTGCATGACATAGTTGGTGCATAACAGCAACAGTACTTCCCAAGCACTTAGTACAGTGCTCTGCACACAGGAAGTGCTCAATAAATACAATTGAATGAATAACAAGTCCTATGATGATTATTAGGTTGACAGTAGACTCCCAAAGAGTATCTTACTGGGTCAAGTGGCATTTGCTTACTGTGGGCAGAGCACTATACTAAGCGCTTATGAGAGTACAATATAATAGTTTATAGACATGGTTCTCTGCCCTCAAGAAGCTTACAATCTTGTAGGGAAGATGAATGTTTAAATATATTACAGATCAGGAAAGCAACTTTTGGGTTACTGTTTAGTCTTGTTTATATTTTTGGAGATTGAGTGAAGAAAGTCCTCTCCACTCTTTGCCCTGGGCTCTGATTCACAGTCTGCTCCAGAGGAGAGAATTATTGCCCGGGTCAAGGTAGAGAGATCCACAAACAAGATCTGTGGTTCCAATTCCAGGAGGAGGAGAGCCAGAAGACCACCGGGGACCCATGAAGCTCCATGATTAGGGATGCAGCATGGTTTAGTGGAAAGAGCACAGACCTGGGATTCAGAGGACCTGGGTTCTAATCTCAGCTCCACCACTTGTTTGCTGTGTGACCTTGGGCAATTCACTTCACTTCTCTGTGCCTTAGTTACCTCTTAATCCTCATGGGGGTTAAGACTGGGAGCCCTAAGTGGAAGAGGGACTGTGTCCAACTTGATAATGTTGCATTTCACCTAGGGTTTAGTACAGTTTCTGGCACCTAGTAAGTGCTTAACAAATACCATTTAAAAAATGACCCCGTTATGGGGCCCCGCATGCTCTATTCTGTTCCCTCCACAAAACCTGGAAGAGGCCTGCCCTTCCCCAACTGGCCATGTCCTGTGTCGGGGCCGGCGCCTCTTTCCCCCAGGTCGGAAGACTGGGGGGAGCCCAGGTGGGGGACCCCATATCTGGAGATGATTTGGGAGCTCCGGGGAGACGCACTCTTCAGCCTCCAGGTCAGCTCATCGAGGGGGCTCTTCACGGCCCAGCTGGGAGAGCCCGACTCCTCCACCGACACCCGTGTGAACCTCTCGATTGCCGACACCCCCACGGGGCCGGGGCTGAGCTGCGGAGGTGGGGAGGGAGACAACTTAGATTCAGCACAACCACCCTGACCCAAGAAGCCCTTCCAGTCCTGATTCAAATCCCTTCCTCCCTGGCTGATTTGCCTACGAATAACACATCTCTTACAAGTTTTTCATTTAGTATTAAATGGCATGGTGATCCTCCTGCCTTTGCCCTCTTCACCTGACATAAAGCTGATGAGGCTCAGCCAGGTCGGGTGTGAGCTCGTTATGGGCAGGGAATGTGTCTATTATTGTATTCTCCCAAGCACTTAGCCCAGTGCTCTGCACATAGAGCTCAATAAATATGATTGAATGGAGAGGGAGGGCTACCTTCATTATTGCTTGTGTCTGACCTCCTTCCCTTCTTCCCATCAAACCCCTCTGAGCTCCCAACTCCTCTCCTTCCCAGCCCTAAGCCCCCTCAGTTGAAAGGAACCTTACGTGTTGGACCAAGTCTAGGCTGCTCTCCAGCTTCTTCCTTCTGGACATGGAGGGGTTCCAATGGCAGACCAAGCTGTCGTTCTGGACACTGTAGTTCTTGTTCCCAATAAGCCAGTAGGTTTTCATTTTCCCTTTTCCCTGGCAGAGAGGGGAAAGTCAGGGAAGGCTAAGTATGAGCCATGATTGTGTAAAGGTCCCCCATTCTAATGAACTCTTGCCTTTGAGAATCCTGGGCGATCCATTAGGCTAATGAGCAGTTTCTCACTATCTGCTTAGGGTTGGGGTCTTAAGCCTGAATATTATGACCAGAAGGGACTACAACATTATTCTTCTTATTCCGGCATTTGTTAAGCCCTTAAATTTTTTGGCTATTTTAAGCTCTTACTATGTGTCAAGTATCATTCTAAGCACTGAAATAGATACCAGTTAATCTGGTTGGATACAGTTCCTATCCCACATGAGGCTCGCAGTCTAAGTAGGAGGGAGAACAGGTATTTAATCCTCATATTGAGGAACCTGAGGAACAGAAGATAAATTAAGTCCAAGGTCACAACAGCAACTGATTAACGTCAGGATTAGAACCCAAGTCCTCTGATTCCCAGGCCCCTGCTCTTTCCCCTAGGATGTGCTGCTTCACTGACATGAATGATTGGTGATCATCTGACCACACCTCATTTGCTCCAAGCCAAAGCAAACCATGGAGCTGGGGAAGTGTGAATTCCAAATTGATTCCAGTGGGAGATGGCAGACCTGTGTGGGGTAAACTAGACCCGGTTACCAAGTCTTCTCGACTTGTACCTCTCTTCTTGGGTGTCAGCACCCACAGTGGGGCAGTTGGTACCCCCAGTCCACCTGCCAGAGCAGAGTACCTGGGCCCCTCCCCCCTGCAGCTCAACCTTTGACTAAGGCTCAGTTGCTCCATTGTTTGTAGATCTGTGTACCCCTAAGCTACCCCAAGATTGTCTTCTTTCTCTCCTCAAAGGCCCCCAATCCCTTCCTGGTCAGCGGGAATATGAGGGACTCCAGGAGAGAAGGCTTAGCAGTTGAGAGAGTGATACGGGCGGGCGGGTGGCAGCAGAAATAGCGAGAACTTTGGAGTGGGGGATAATAATAATAATAATACTTGCGGTATTTAAGTGTTTATTTTGTGTCAAGCACTGTTCTAAGCACTGGGGAAGATACAGGATGATCAGGTCTGACGATCCCTGTCCCACACAGGACTTGAAATCTAAGTAGGAAGGAGGGCGGATATTGAATCCTCATTTTACAGATGAGGTAACTGAAGCACAGAGAAGTGAAGTGACTTTCCCAAGGTCATACAGCAGACAAGTGGCGGAGCCGGGATTAGAACCCAGGTCCCTCTGACTCCATAGTCCCATGCTGTATCCACTAGGCCATGCTGCTTCTCTAATGGCAACAGGGAAGCTGAGGCCAGTGACTGCCATGGTGGAGCTGGCCCATGCCCAACACCTAGGAATGACTGAACCATGAAAAAGCGCTGATTTACAGCCTAGACCCATCTCACCTTGACGTCGATTTCCCCCCTGAACTCGATTTCATAAGTGTCGTCAATCAGGAGGGCTTGATAGGTGGCAGAGCTGATGTGGATCTTCTGAGCTTCCCGGCAAAAAAAATGAGGAAGGGAGAGGGGAGACACTGAGCTTGGGGAAGAAACCAGACAGAAAGTAGACTTCTCCGCTCCCCCCCAGGGAGTCCCTTTCAAACTCCTGAGAAGCCCACACAGTATGAGAGAAACCTAATAAGGCCCCTCTGCTAGCTCTCCATGCCAAGCCTACCAGATGGGAGCAATGGACACGAAAACAGAAACCACATTGTCCATGGGACCAGAAGGGTTATGGGTGACAGATAATAATAATAATAATGATGGCATTTATTAAGTGCTTACTATGTGCAAAGCACTGTTCTAAGCGCTGAGCACTGTTCTAAGCACTGACATAGAGGGTGTGAAGTGGTTCAGGCTGCCTGTTTTAGGAGATCCTACTGCATTTCCTTGATCTGAGTTACCCTGATAACTTTTTTTGGTAGATATTATTATTATTATTATTATTGTTGTTAAAGAGCATGTGCTTGGGAGTCAGAGGTCATGGGTTCAAATTCTGGCTCTGTCAGCTGTGTGACATTGGGCAAGTCACTTAACTTCTCTGTGCCTCAGTTCCCTCATCTGTAAAATGGGAATTAAGACTGTGAGCCCCACGTGGGACAACTTAATCACCTTGTATCCTCCCCAGCGCTTAGAACAGTGCTTTGCACATAGTAAGTGCTTAACAAATTTATTAAATACTTTATGCTAAGCACTGGGGTAGATTCAATGGACATAGTCCCTGTCCCCAACAGGGCTTACAATTGATCTTATCCCTGTTTTTTTACAGATGAGGAATTTGAGGCCCAGAGAGGTTAGGTAATTTGTCCCAGGACACAGAACAGGCTAGTGGCAGAGCTGGGATTCGAACCCTGGTCACTGACTCTTAGACCTGTGCGCTTTCCACTAGGCCACACTATTTCCATCCCCAAGCTAGGTGTGAGGGGGTGATAAGGACATTAACAAGACTTAGAATTTGTTTATGGCTTCTAATTTTCCCAAGTACTTTCACCTTCATTGGCTCTTTTTATCCTTCTGTCATCATCATAATAATAATGATGGCATTCATTAAGTGTTTACTATGTGCAAAACAGTGTTCTAAGTGATGGGGGGGATACAAGGTGATCAGGTTGTCCCACGGGGGGCTCAAAGTCAATCCCCATTTTACAGATGAGGTAACTGAGGCTCAGAGAAGTTAAGTGACTTGCCCAAAATCACACAGCTGACAATTGGCGGAGACAGGATTTGAACCCATGATCACTGACTCCAAAGCCCGGGCTCTTTCCACTAAGCCACGCTGCTTCTCTCCCCGTGAGGTGCTCCATCGCAAAGCCAGGTGACTTGTCAAATCCCCTCAGCGGACCAGTGGCAAAGCCGGGATTGAGTACACCTCTCCTGATTTCCAGAGCAACATATTTTCCCCAAAACCTCCACTCTGGGTCTCCACAGCCAGGCAGGTGCCCCAGGGGAGGGGCGCCCAGAAACTTACGCAGGCTGGTGGACTCCATCCGAGAAGCCGTGTTTACCGTGTCACCGAACAGGCAGTAGCGAGGCATCTTGTATCCAACCACACCAGCAACACAGGGGCCTGTGGGAAGGGAGAGAGTAGCCCGTGGCCATCCCAGGCCACTCCTTTGACCCGAGAGGAGAATGCCGTCACTTCCAATCATATTTATTAAGCACCTACTGTGTCCAGAGCACTGTGCTACGCGTTTGGGGGAGTACAACACAACAGTATAACAGACACATTCCCTGCCCATATTACAAAGTTAGCAGGATCCTTCTGAGAGAGCATGAGCAGAAAGAAAGCATCCATCTCCTCCACTCACTGAGAGAGCCTAAGAGGGTGTCCAGCCCACTGTGAGCAGCTCTGGGGAGTACTTGGTTTGTTTACACTCTCATCCTGCCCTCCAGGAGCTTCCTAACAGGGTAAATTCAGTTGTATTTATTGAGCACTTACTGTGCGCAGAGCACTGCATGAAGTTGGTTGCCTTCTAGATGCAGTAGGCATCTTCTATTCTGGCATCCCAGCGCCGTCCCTACCTGGGCCACTTCCGCGGATGGCAGGGGCACCAGCAGAAGTGAGGGGGGCCTGGGACAATGTTGGGGCACCCCCAGTGATTCTGTGGCAAGTCAAGGAAGTCAAGTGGATGAGGTGGCCCAAGAACAGTGGTTCCCTTGTACTATAGCCTACAGCGCTACTGTAAAATGGATTGAGTAGGATATATTTGTAGGCTATAAGCTACCTAGAATCGTTTTCTAGGAATGAGGTTCGTAAACTGTGTTGCCACAGCACGTTCTGGTCTAAATTTGGTCAAAGCACTTGGAAGAAGCCTAGGTGGTTTGGATCCCTTGGGTCTGGTGTTCATCTGTGGTATACGTGCTGTGCGGTAAGGATTGATGTTTTCTTATGCAGCTGACCTTTGAGCAGTGAAAAGGTCATCATCTTGGGCCATCTGGAGTGCTAACATAAGTCTGTGGACCAGAGGGTGGGCCATGTAAAAAGCTAGAGGAAGAGGGAGGGGGGACAACCAGGACCACTGTCCAGTGTGACCATTTTCGGGGTCACCTGGGGCTGACCTGCCACCCATCTCCACCTTCCTGGTAGCATAAACTTCTTTTCATTCTCTCCACGATAGCCACTGTTCTGGGTCTGGGGTTCTGATGTGTGTACCCTGGGTGGTGAGGGTACCCTCACAGAGAAGCAGCGTGGCTTAGTGGCAAGAGCCCAGGCTTGGGAATCAGAGGTAGTGGGCTCTAATCCCGGTTCTGCCACTTGTCAGCTGTGTGACTCTGGGCAAGTCACTTAGCTTCTCTGGGCCTCAGTTACCTCATCTGTAAAATGGGGATTAAGACTGTGAGCCCCATGTGGGACAACCTGATGACCTTGTATCTACCCCAGCGCTTACAGCAGTGCTTGGCATATAGTAAGCGCTTAACAAATACCAACATTATTATTATTATTATTACCCTTTCCCTCTTCCCACCCACCCCCATCTCCAGCTACAGTGTTGATGGTATCTTGGAGTGGTGCAGGGTGATAGTTGGATCCAAGTTAATCCCAAAGAACTTCCTGAAGGAGATGGATTTTGGGTCCCCCTCTAGGCAAACAAAAACTCTATGGATTCATCTGTAAAGTTGCTGTGAATCAGAAACAACTTGATTCACTTGATTCACTTGATGGCGACCTATCTACATGTTTTGTTTCATTGTCATCTCCCTCTTCTAGACTGTGAGCCCGTTGTTTCGTAGGGACCCTCTCTATATGTTGCTGACTTGTACTTCCCAAGTGCTTAGTACAGAGCACACAGTAAGCGCTCACTAAATACGATTGAATGAATTGAATGAATGATGGCATTTGGGGAAGCAGCGTCGCTCCGTGGAAAGAGCCCGGGCTTTGGAGTCAGAGGTCATGGGTTCAAATCCCGGCTCCGCCGCTTGTCAGCTGTGTGACTTTGGGCAAGTCACTTCACTTCTCTGTGCCTCAGTTACCTCATCTGTAAAATTGGGATTGATTGTGAGCCCCACATGAGACAACCTGATCACCTTGTATCCTCCCCAGTGCTTAGAACAGTGCTTGGCACATAGTAAGCACTTAACAAATACCAAAATTATTATTATTATTATTTGAACTCTAGGGAAATAGAAGGCTATCGCAAAGCATATCAAAGCATTAGTAGATCCTCCCGGCATATTTGCTAGAGAAACAGAGGTATAGGGGAGATTCCACCTCCCCAAGAGAGGGATGGAGCTGGGCTAAGTGCTTCTGCTCCCCAGCCCCCGCACCCCTCCGTCCAAGTCCCGCTCCCTCCCGCTCCATCCCAACCGTGCCCGACTCGGGCTGCGCTGACCCACCAGTGTGGATCCCGGCCCTCAGCTGCAGCCTCTCCAAGGGCATGTGAGGGACGAGAACCTGCCGCACCGCAGCCACCAGGTCCAGGGCCATCTTGGCGATCTCGTCTGCATGCTTCTCCCCGTTGCGCTCGGGCAGCCCGCTCACCACCATGTAGGCATCCCCGATGGTCTCCACCTGGGGGTACAGAGGAGGGATCCCAACCAATGACCCAGGCATCTGGGGTGGCCCAGAATGGTGGAGTGGATAGAGCAAGGGCCTGGGAATCAGAAAGTCATGGGTTCTAATCCCGGCTCTGCCACTTGTCTGCTGTGGGACGTTGAGCAAGTCACTTCACTTCTCTGGGCCTCAGTTACCTCTCTGTGAAATGGGGATCGAGAACCCCCCGCCTTTTAGACTGTGAGCCCACTGTTGGGTAGGGACTGTCTCTATATGTTGCCAACTTGTACTTCCCAAGCGCTTAGTACAGTGCTCTGCACACAGTAAGCGCTCAATACGATTGATTGATTGATTGAGACTGTGAGCTATCTGCTGCGGGACCTTGAGCAAGTCACTTCATTTCTCTGGGCCTCAGTTACCTCATCTGTAAAATGGGGATTGAGACTGTGATCCCCATGTGGGACAGGGACTGTGTCCAACATGATTTGCTTGTGTCAACCCCAGCGCTTAGTACAGTGGCTGGCACATAGTAAGTGCTTAACAAAAACTTCCCAGGTGCTTAGTACAGTGCTCTGCACACAGAAAGTGCTCAATAAATAGGACTGAGTGAAATACAATAATAATAATAATAACCATAAATTATTATTATTGTTAACCCCAGGGGAGCTCTGTGCCAGGCTGATGCCAACTCAACCCAGAGGTTTGGGCCAAACTAAGCAGTCCTAGAGCTGCGGGGAGGGAGGCGGTGCATTGGTGGGGTCCCGGGCTGGGGTCCCGGCTGGGGGTTTGGCATGCCCCCTCACCTTGTAGACGTCGTAGGACTCGATCCTGGTGTCGAAGCAGATGTACAGGCTGTTGAGCATCTCCACCACCTGTAGGGGTGTGCAGGATGCCGCTATGCTGGTGAACCCCACGATGTCAGAGAAGAAGATAGTCACCTGGCAGAGGGAGAAGAATGAGGGAGATGCTTGAGGCAAAACTCAGCCTTCTCAAGGAGTCTCCTGGATCACCAACTGGAAGAAAAACAGCCCAATCTAAAGGCCACTCCTGGTAAGGGAGTCTCTTGACTTGAGTTATCTCCCAGTTCTGCCACCAGTGCTGTGCGACCTTAGGCAAGTCATTCCCCTCCTTGTGCCTTGTTCGTAAAAAGAAGATTTCTGCTCCCTCCCAGAGCCACTATCAAGGTGAATTGACCAGGTACTTGGAGCAGCTAAAGAGCAAGTTATTTTTCCATCACCAGAATCCTCATTATCTTTCCTCCTACGTTACGGTAGATTTCCGGCCCTGACTCTGAGGGACTTTTTTCAACCAGGCACTTACCCCCTGCTCCATCATATGCATGTTCATTAAAATCCAGCAAAAAAATCCTAGAAAGAGATTAATGTTGCTAACTTCCCCAAGCTCACCAGAGATGCTGAAATCAGCCCTTTGTCTTGTTCTCCCAATCCTTCTATGTTGTCTCCCTTATAGACTGCAATCTCCCCAGAGGCAGGGATCTGATCTAGTCTTTAGCCTATTCCTGAGCATCCTGAGGCCCCCTCAGTAACTAATGCCTTGACTGACTGACTTGGTGCCTGGGCCAAAGCTGAGTAGTAAGAATGAATGAGGTCAACGGTCATGACCTGAGTCCACCACCTCATTGACCATTATTTGGGAAGCAACAGGTTTGTCGTTTTACTTGCCAAGCTTTCCTTTCCAGATCCTGCCAACCATGGCAGAATCATGTATTATCGGAGGAAGCCTGCCATGGTACCCTATACAAATGGCTGATTATCCACTCTAAGGCTGGTTCAGATAATCACAAGCTTTGGAAATAATAATAATAATGATGGCATTTATTAAGTGCTTACTATGTGCAAAGCACTGTTCTAAGCGCTGAGCACTGTTCTAACCCCTCCACCGCCCCCTTGGTCATGCACGATTCAAAGTAAGCTGGCCTGATTCTGTTCAGCATCTTTGAACAAGCTTCAGTCCCCATTAGTGCCATTAGCTAATCCAAAGGGCTGAGGGTGGGGAAGGGTCCTGACTGCTTCCTCTGTCCTTTTTTTTTCTACCTCATTTTCCTTTTCTGCTCCATAGGCTTCTCTCAATCCTATCTCCCTGCTTCCACTGGCTGCGGTTGATGGTAGCTTTGGCTCCATCTCACCACCTGGCCTAATTATCCCCACAAAGCCACCTCAGAACAAAATGCAAATATTTCCCATCCCGAGGTGCCCTCGGCCCCGGGGGGTGGGGTGAGGGAGCCCCCCAGCTGCATGCAGCTAAGGGTCCAGCGAAAAGGCGTGGAAGAGGCAGTAATGGCAGCAGAGTAGAGTCCACCCCTTCAAGGATTGGCCAGAGAACAGCAGTCCGATCTCTAGGCCCTGACCATCTAGCAGGAAGGAACCCATCTCTTTGTCTTTAAGCAGTAGTTTGGAAGAGCCTCGTCCTCATCGACACCATTTCCAGTGCTCAGTGCCAATTTGATCATGGGTTGGTACTGTGCGCAGAGCACTGTACTAAGCACCTGGGAGCTTGATGACCCACCCGTTCATAGTCTTCTGCCTCGACGTGCTTGCGCCTCCGTAGCTGTTTGGCTACCGATTTGGGCAACATCTGGTGAAGGAGGTCCTCAGCCAACCGCCTCTCCTGCTTCAGGAACTCGGTCCGCTCTGTGAGGTTTCTGGTGTAGTTCTGGATCCATCTGGTCATCTGCTTGAAGGACACGAGGACGATGGGGTAGATGAGGCAAGTCACAAGGAGCAGGCCGACCTTCAGGCTCAACCCGGAGAGGATGGCCCTGGACTTCTCGGCGAGCTTCTTGCGACCTTTCTCTGAGAGGCAACGCTGAACTTCCTTGAGGTCCTCGGGGACTGACAGCGAGGATGGGGAGAAAGGGAGGAAGAGGAAAATGCCCTCAGAGAGGGTCAGGGAGAGGGAGAGGTTGGCTCTCTCCATCCAGCAGTGCTGGAGGTTTTCCGAGGCCAAGACAGCAAAGTTGAGGATGGAGACGACGGGGTGCCGGCTGGTCTCCCCATTCTGGGGCCTCCTCTGGGCTCGGAGGAGGAACTCCTTGATCTTCAGGATAAGTCTGAGTGACACCACATCCACCTGATCTGGGTTGGACCTCAAGGCTTTGAGATCTTCCTCTGGGCCCCCCAGAAACTGCAGCAAATCCGAGATGACTCCAGAGAGCAACGAGCCAGGCTCAGAGGTCAAGGTAGCACTGAGACTGGGCTTCAGTGTGTCCAGGTAGTGTCTGCAGCTGGAACCCCATCCTCTGTCACATCTGGAATTGCTGTGGTAAACTCGCTCCTCCTCCTCTCTGCAGAGAGCCGCTAGCCTGGCCAGCAGCCAGTCGTGTGAAGAATGGTTGCCCCCGGCTTTGGAATTGGCCCCGGGGCCCCAGCAGCAATGGGTCCGCTCCTCCTGGAGGAATTCAACCAGGGCCACGGTCACCAGATGACGGCAGGACAGGTCTTGAAGGGCCAGCTCGGTGTTCCTCCATCGCTGGAGACTATCGCTCAAGTCCAGGGAGATGGACCCCAGCAGGGTCAACAGAGAGACCATGCAAGCAGCCAGGATCCTCGGCACTGTCCTGCTGATGCCAGGGCTGAAGAGGAGGGGGCCCCTAGAACAGGAAAAAGGGGGTGGGATCAGTGAGGGCTAAATGGATGATGGAAGGGAAGATCCTGGCTTCCTCTCCCTTCTACGTTGTTTATGCACTTGGATATGTGACCTTTGGGCATTTGATATTCGCTCCACCCAGAGCCCCACGGCACTTATGTAGACATCTGTAAATTAAATATAAATTATTTATTCTAATGTCTGTCTCACCCTCTAGACTGTAAGTTTGATGTGGGCAGGGAACATGTCTACCGGCTCTGTTGCATTCTGCTCTCCCAATCGCTTAGTCAAGTGCTCTGTCCACAGTAAGTGCTCAGTAAATACCACAGACGCTGATGACTGATGATCCTGCCGCTGGAAAACTGGTGGTTTTCCAGATCGGCAACAGCATCCATTCATTTATTCACTCAGTGGCATTATTGATGCCCACGGTGGGCAAAGTGCTGTGCTAAGTGCTGCAGAAGAGTACAATGAACAATAAGCAAGACTCAATAATAATAATAATGGTATTTGTTAAGACTTTACTGTGTGCCAAGCACCGTACTAAGTGCTGGGGTGGATACAAGCAAATTGGGTTGGACACAGTCCCTGTCCCACGTGGGGATCACAGTCTCAATCCCCATTTGACACAAGAGGGAACTGAGGCCCAGAGAAGTAAAGTAACTTGCTCAAGGTCACACAGCAGACAGGTGGCGGAGCCGGGATTAGAACCCGTGACCTTCCGACTCCCAGGCCTGGGCTCTATCCATTATGCATTGCTGCTTCTTAATCCTTGGCCCTTGGTGGTGGGGGACATGGGGAGCATTTATCGAACCCTTTCCATGGACAAAACACCCTACAACTCGCTAGAAACTTCACAGTTAATTTCCAATGATCAATCAATTAATGGTATTTTTTGAGCGCTTACTGTGTACAGAGTCTGGGACTAAGCCCTTGGGAGAGTTGGTAGACCTGGTTCTTGCCTTCAAGGATCTTACAATCTAATGGGGCAGTGGGCATTAAACTAAATTACAGTGAGGAGAAGCAGCAGAGTATAAGATACAAGCAAGCATGTTGTGGGGCAGCATGGGTGGTGTATCAAAGTGCTTATAAACAACTCAGAAGGGAGGATGAATAGGGTGGGGAAATTGGGGTTTGCAGGTAAGGCTTGGAGGAGATATGATTTTAGTAGGGGTCATTGTTCAGTGATCAAGAAAAAAATGATGATTGTTAAAAAGTATTTATGATCTGAATAACGACCCTACTAATAAGTATGACACTTAAGTGTTTATTATGAGTCAAGTGCTCGTATAGAAGTAAAATGATCAGATTGGATACAGTCCCTGTTTCCCCCCACCCCTACCCCCCAGGGGCTTACAATTTAAAAGGTAGAGAAAGCCAGATATTTTACCCTCATTTTACAAGTAAAGAAACCGAAGCAATGAGAAATTAAGTGCTTTACCCAAGGTCACAGAATAGGCTAATGGAAGCGCTGAAACTAGAACCCCGTCTCCTGATTCTATTTCTACGTTCCTTCCACACAGCCACTCTCACTCTCTTAACAGACTTTGAATTCTCCAGAAGAAAATGAGAGATGGAACCATCTCTTTCCGTTTTGTAAGTAGAATCCGTGGGAGTGACTTGTTTGTAGATAAACAGAGTCAGGGCTCAGAACCACTAGGATCCAGGAACTATGGCCATTCAGCCCAGGCCTTGTCAGGGTGGTAAGTCACCACCGCAGGAAGGTGGCTACCTCGGATAGCAGCAGAAGCATCAATGGTATTTATTGAGCACTTACTGTGTGCAGAGCACTGTACTAAGTGCTTGGGAGAGTACAACACAACAGAGTTGGTTGACAAGTTCCCTGCCCACAATGAGCGTCTCCCCCTTCTAGACTGTGAGCTCGTTGTTGGGTAGTGACCGTCTATATGTTGCCGACTTGTACTTCCCAAGTGCTGAGTACAGTGCTCTGCACACAGTAAGCACTCAGTAAATATGATTGAATGAATGAATGAACGAGCACGCAGTCTAGAGGGTATCATTTGAGCATCCTAAACAGAATGGAAGGCGGCACATCTCAGGCCAGTAAATTGGGTTGGGGGCTAATTATGAGGGAGGAGGATGGAAGGGAGAAACAGAGTTGGGGGAGAAAGGAGAGGAGAGAGAGAGAGGGAGAGAGATGGAGAGGAAGAAGAGAGAGAGGGAGAGAGAGAATGAGTGGTGAATCCTGCTCCTCAATCTTCCCAGGGGAAAAAAAAATAGTTTCCCTTTATATAGTGTTTGTCAACATCACATATATGGGGTGTAAAACCATAGCACCCTGCCATAGAAATATCTCCACAGACTCAAATTTATGTGAAGGGGACGGTGCTAGAAATGGTCGGGGAGAGGGAGAGCAGTTTCTTTAGGCTTGCGGACAAGTTTCCAGATTTTTGGAGGCCTTTACTATCCCCGTCGTCCTACCAGACAGTTGCTCTTTTCCATTTATGTGCATTTCCTCTGATTTCTAAAAATTCAGGGTGGAAATCAGAGCTGCCTTGACTGAAACTCTAAAGGGACGTGTATTTGCTAGGGATGCTGGATGTCACGAGGAGAGAAGAATAGAGAGATTCTGAGCGTGCCAGTCATGAAAACGCGTGCTCCTCCAAGCTCCCCTGGGGGCTTCGAGGGTCCCCTGGGACCGTTGGCCCAGGAGGAAGGACAGAGGGTCCCAAGACTGGGCTCAGCTGGAATGGGGATCGAACTGGGAATCTGCCGCTGGGAATCTGATGGAGGCCTCGGGATCATGTCCAAGGATTGGAATTCCTGTCCCATCTTCGAGCCCCTCTCCGAAGCCAGTGGGAGAGGAGGAGGCGAGGTCCAGCTTCTTTATCCTGGGGGTGCTGGGGAAGGGGAAGCCTTTGAGACCACCCCACCCCCGAATCATTCATTCAATCATATTTATTGAGCACTTACTATGTGCAGAGCACTGTACTAAGCACTTGGGAAATACAATTCAGCAACGAATAGAGACAGGCCCTGCCCACAACGAGCTCACAGTCTAGACTAATAGTAATAATTACGGTATTTGTTAAGTGCTTACTACGTGCCAAGCACTGTTCTAAGCGCTGGGGGAGATACAAGGTAAACAGGTTGTTCCACATGGGGCTCACAGTCTTAATCCCCATTTTACAGATGAGGTAACTGAGGCACAGAGAAGCGAAGTGACTTGCCCAAGGTCACACAGCAGACATGTGGCAGAGCCGGGATTCGAACCCATGATCTTCTGGCTCCCAAGCCCGTGCTGTAGCCACTGTGAGCCCGCTGTTGGGTAGGGACCGTCTCTATATGTTGCCAACTTGTACTTCCCAAGCGCTTAGTACAGTGCTGTGCACACAGTAAGTGCTCAATAAATACGATTGAATGAATGAATGAATGAAATGAGTGACTTGCCCAGAGTCCCACAGCTGACAAATGGCAGGGCAGGATTAGAACCCATGACCTCTGACTCCCACGTGCTCTTTCCATTGATTCATGCTGCTTCTTTGTAATCAAAGAAGTTAAGTGACTTGCCCAAGGTCACACAGCAGACAAGTGGTGGAGAAGTGGGGAGACAGGCATCAAAACAAGTCAATAGGCCTCAGTCCTTCTTTCCGGGGCAGGTGAGGAGACACGGGGTCAGACAGGAAAGGCATGCGGGCCATTATTTGTTTTAGCGATAGGATCGCTCCGGCTCTGCTGGAAGTTCGCAAGCCTTCGATGGCCAATGCCATTGATTCCGTTGTGAGCTTTCCGGGGGATTTTCGGCTATCACAGGTCAGCGGCAGTTCTCTAATGATGGTATTTAAGAGCTTACTATGTGCCAAGCACTGTTCTAAGCATTGATAATAATGGAAGTTGTTAGTGCTTACTATTTGCCAAGTACTGTTCTAAGCATTGATAATAATGGTATTTGTTAAGAGCTTACTCTGTGCTAAGCACTGTTCTAAGCACTGATAGTAATGGTATTTGCTAAGTGCTTACTATGTGCCAAGCACTGTTCTCAGCGTTGATGATATTTGTTAAGAGCTTACTCTGTGCTAAGCACTGTTCTAAGTGCTGATAGTAATGGTATTTGCTAAGCGCTTACTATGTGCCAAGCACTGTTCTAAGCGTTGATAATAATGATATTTGTTAAGAGCTTACTCTGTGCTAAGCACTGTTCTAAGCGCTGATAGCAATGGTATTTGCTAGGCACTTACTAAGTGCCAAGCACTGTTCTAAGCGCCGGGGTAGATACAGGGTAATCAGGTTGCTCCTCGAGGGGCTCACAGTTTTAATCCCCATTTTCCAGATGAGGTCACTGAGGCACAGAGAAGTGAAGTGGCTTGCCCGAGGTCACAGAGCAGACAGGTGGCGGAGCCAGGATTAGAACCCACATCCTCTGACTCCCAAGCCAGGGCTCTGCCACTAAGGCCAGAGAAGGTTAAGGCTCTCGATTTACTCCAACCGCAATCCATCCCGCTGAAGAGGGAGCTGCGGGTAGTGGTGGCGATGTAACTGTGGGGCGGATCTTTTGGGGGAGCTCCCCAGGAAGGAGGAAGAAGAGGGAGGGTGGGTGATTCCGAACCTCGCCAGATCAATCAATCAATCAATCGTATTTATTGAGTGCTTACTGTGTGCAGAGCACTGTACTAAGCGCTTGGGAAGTACAAGTTGGCAACATATAGAGACAGCCCCTACCCAACAGTGGGCTCACAGTCTAAAAGGGGGAGACAGAGAACAAAACCAAACATACTAACAAAATAAAATAAATAGAATAGATATGTACAAGTAAAATAAATAAATAAATAAATAGAGTAATAAATATGTACAAACATCATATATACAGGTGCTGTGGGGAAGGGAAGGAGGTAAGATGGGGGGGATGGAGAGGGGGACGAGGGGGAGAGGAAGGAAGGGGTTCAGTCTGGGAAGGCCTCTTGGAGGAGGTGAGCTCTCAGTAGGGCCTTGAAGGGAGGAAGAGAGCGAGCTTGGCGGATGGGCAGAGGGAGGGCATTCCAGGCCCGGGGGATGACGTGGGCCGGGGGTCGATGGCGGGACAGGCGAGAACGAGGTACGGTGAGGAGATTAGCGGCAGAGGAGCGGAGGGTGCGGGGTGGGCTTTAGAAGGAGAGAAAGGAGGTGAGGTAGGAGGGGGCGAGGTGATGGACAGCCTTGAAGCCCAGGGTGAGGAGTTTCTGCCTGATGCGCAGATTGATTGGTAGCCATTGGAGATTTTTGAGGATCTGGGGAAAGTGAGCCCACCCGGCTATCTGTCCATGTTTACCTGAGCTCCCTCAGAGGCCAGTGCTTTCAAAGTTTATCTGGCCCTAGGGCTCACCCCACCCCGTCCGCCCCGGGATCCCCATGCCCAGCCCGGCTATCAGGAGTCTGGGGTCGGTTGAAGATTGCAGGGTGCCGAGACAAGGGTTGGGTTCCTTCGAGTCGTGTCTCACCCCCCGACTCTGCTATTAAGGGCTCGGGAGTCAGAGAACATGGGTTCTAATCTTGGCTCTGCCACTTGTCTGCTGTGTGACCTTCAGGCGAGTCACTTCACTTCTCTGTGCCTCAGTTACCACATCTGTAAAATGAGGATTAAGACTGGGAGCCCCACGTGGGACAAGCCGAGTACCTCGTATCTCCCCCAGTGCTTAGAACGGTGCTCGGCACATAGTAAGAACTTAACAAATACCATAATAATAATAATTATTATTATTATTGTGTCATAGCCAAGGGGAGAACCAGCTTGACCCCTCCCTCCCTCCAGCAGCAGCAGCATGGCCTAGTGGCAAGAGCACAGGCTTGGGAGTCGGGCTGTGGGTTCTAATCCTGGTCTGCCACTTGCCCGCTGTGTGATTTTGGGCAAGTCACTTCACTTCTCTGGGCTTCAGTTACTTCACCTGTAAAATGGGCATTGAGACTGTGAGCCCCATGTGGAACTGGGAGTGCGTCCAACCTGATTTCTTTGCATCAAACCCAGCGCTTAGCCTGGCACATAGTAAGTGCTTAACAAGTACTGTAATTATGATGATGATGATGATGATGATGATGAAAGCAATAAGGGCCCCCCTCCTGACCTCCCCAGGCCTGATCCTCTAGGCATAGACTGGCATCCCTGGGAGAACCTCCTGGATGAGTGGATTCCACCCCTTCCATCCTATTCTTTCCCCTCTGCCCTCCATCATCATCATCATCAATCGTATTTATTGAGCACTTACTATGTGCAGAGCACTGTACGAAGCGCTTGGGAAGTACAAATTGGCAACATATAGAGACAGTCCCTCCATCTCACTCCGCCAGTTGCCCACACCCATGAGACTCACCTGCAGAGGTGACAGGCGTCCTCCTGGGACCCCGGTCCCATCAGGCCCCGCTGACTGTGCAGAGTGCTCAGCTTGCTCCGCAGTGAGGAGGAGGAGGAGGAGGAGGATGGGGCAGGGGGGACCAAGCCGGCTTGGGGCCTTCTGCCAGACATGGGGCCCGGCGGGAAAGACGACGCTTCCCAAATCCCGAGGTAGATAGGCGTCTGGGGGGTTCACCAGGAGGGCCGAGGCCTCTCCGGGCTGTGAAGACAGGTGAGACCCTGACCCCGACCCGGTTTGTCCCACCGGCTTGGAGGTACCCGGGCCAGGTCACCTGGGGTCAGCTCTCCCCGCTGCAGCCACTGGTTCTCTTCTCAGCCTCTCCGAGCCCAGCTCAGCCTGGAGCTGGGAGGACCGTCGAGGGGTGGGAGGGAGTTGGGGATGGAAGGGATGGGAGTGAACAGAGAGGAGAGGGGGGGGCTGGCAAGCACCGTCCCCTTGGGGGCTGCCCCTGGATCTCCATGGCAACAAACTGGAGGAGGAGATTGACCTAGGGAGACTTCTCCGAAGTGGCCCCATTGAGGTGGCTCCTCCCAGACTCTGGACTGGATCGGCACGCTTGATGGATCTGGATCAGGGACCCTCCCTCAAGTGAAAGAGAGAGACAGAGACACGGGGGCGGGGGGGGGCTGGTGGAGGGGTGCGCTGGGCATCAAAGGTAGCAGTGTTGTCCGTGCTGCTGAATCTCCAAGGGGCCTGCCCGTCAAAACACAGACAGACACATCTCCCAACAACCCTAGTGAGCAGCTTTCTAATGTATCTAGTCATTTAGAATCCCCAATTTACCTGGGTTATTGAAAGAGAGACCTCTTCTCTGAGAGACCTTTGGTTTCTGGCTCATTTTACCATTAGGGCTCCTGATGACCACGTCTCAGATCTTAACTTGGGAGAGACTGTACCTTCCGTCAGGTCTGAGGCAGTAGACTAGGTCTGAGGCAATCCCCTCGCAGATGTTGGCTTCAGAGAGAGAATCTCAGGAAAAGGATTTGATCTTTCTTCCATCACCTACTCCTGTTCCTGGAAAGTTCTCCCTGTTCTCCCTTTTTGTGTAGTAGTAGTAGTAGTAGTAGTAATAGTAGTAGTAGGAGGAGGACGAGGGGGAGGAGGAGGAAGAAGAGGAGTAAGAGTATTTACGGAGAACCCACTGGGTGTGATGTGTTAACTTAAGCCCCAACTTTGCTCTTGCCTCTGACCTAGGGGGCTTTTCATTGACCAGAATTATGATCCTTCTTTGTGTGGATAAGTAGAATACTTCACAGTCTGAATGTCCAAGGCCCCCTGAGGCATTACCTCCATTCTCAGCTGACTCTCAGGGGCTCAGAGGAAGCCCAGACCCTGCCCAAGTATAGAACTCCTGGCTCTGATTTCCTTCTCAAATCTCTGGACACTACTTCCTTACTCATCTTCTTCATAGGTGATGCAACTTCCCCTTACAGATTTAAGCAGATTTGGCTTATTGTTCTAGTAATATCAAAAGAGCACATGGATTTGTTTGTCTTCTTCCCTGGGAAATACAGAGGAGCACATTGAAAAAATTCGGATGGAGGAATTGATGCTTGGAGAGATAAAGTCACTTGCCCCAGGACCCTCAGTCAGTGGCAGAACTGGGATCAAACCCCAGATTTTTCACCCTCCAAATCAGTGTTCTTATCACTAGAGTACAACTCGAACTCATTATTTGGGTGATGATAAAAGAATGGGGCTGTGCTTATTAGAGAGAAAATAAAAGCAACCCACTTCTTGAAGAATTGAGGGTATTGAGTGATACTATTGAATTTCGGCTTTGGAAACAATGTGTTCATTTCCCAATCAGCTGGGTGGCTCCCAAGCTCCTGGACTCCTTATTAACACAGCCCAGAGGTCTGTCGATTTCATCCGGGGCTTCGGACCCCACTGCCCGCAGGTCCACTTCAATAACAGTCATGAGAGCTTGGCTCCTTCCTCTCGGTCTCTGACAGTGGCTTTGCTGGCGCTTGTCAGCAGGAGAGCCCTCCAGGGTCAATTCCGCATAATTGAGGCTGAGCAATTAGGACAGTGTGGAGCCTATCTGATGTGAAAATGGTTGAGAGCAAAAACAAAGCCAAACCGGGCCTGTCCTTTTGAAAAAGATGGAAATGTGGGAATCAGCTAGGATGAAGACGTGGGAGGGAGGCAGGATGGGGACTGAGATATGTCCTTAGATTGGGAGCCCTGTGGGGGTCAAGGACTGGATTATCTTGCCTCTACTCCAGTGCATAGCACAAGGCTTGGGACATGGTGCTGAATAAACACCATAATAATAATTCTTATGATGTCCTATCAAAGTTCAAGAGATCACCCCACATGCCTACAGGAGTCACTGCCCTCCAACAATGAAAATTTGAGTTCCCTCTGGCCTGGAACTCACTCCCCCTTCATATGACAGACCACCACTGTCCCCCACCTTTAAAGCCTTATTCAAACTGCGTCTCCTCCAAGAGGCCTTCACTGACTAAACTCATTTCCCCTAATCCCTCTCTCTTCTGCATTTGCACTCAAAACTGTACCCTTAAAAGCAGTTGCTATTCACCCCACCCTCATCTTACTTACATATCCGTAATTTATTTTAATGTCTGTCGTCCCTCCCAGACTGTAACTTCCTTGTGGGCAGGGAATGTGTCTACTAACTCGGCACACAGTAAGCACTCGGTAAATGCCACTGATTAATTATTTGATTGACATTAGTTTCAAGCAGGTCAGGGGTTTGTTGGTGCAAGGCATCAGGAAACAGCTATGGTTATTGGTTTTGTGTTCATTGCCAAGAGGTCAGAACTCAAAACCCAGCCTCAGTCCGTATTTGCCTTGTTAACCGTCCCAACTGCAGCGTCTAAGTAAACTGGAAGCAGCATAGCCTAGTGGAAAGAGCTCAGGCCTGGGAGTTCAGAGTACCTGGGTTCTAATCAGAGAAGCAGCGTGGCTCAGTGGGAAGAGCATGGGCTTCGGAGTCAGAGGTCGTGGGTTCAAATCCCGACTTTGCCAATTGTCAGCTGTGTGACTTTGGGCAAGTCACTTAACTTCTCTGTGCCTCAGGTACCTCATCTGTAAAATGGGGATTAAGACTGTGAGCCCCCCCGTGGGACAACCTGATCACCTTATAACCTCCCCAGCGCTTAGAACAGTGCTTTGCACATAGTAAGTGCTTAATAAATGCCATTATTATTATTATTATTATTAAACCTGGCTCTGTCACCTGCTGCGTGACCTCGGGAAAGTCACTTAATTTCTCTGTGCCTCACTCATCTTCTCTGTAAAACGGGGATTAAGACTGTGAGCCCCATGTGGGACATGCACTGTGCCAACCTGATTAGCATGTGTCTACTCCAGCACTTAGTCCAGAGTCTGATACATAGTAAGCGCTTAACAAATACCATTAAAAAAATCCTCCATAGTCTGAAGTGGACAGTGCTGAGCTCCATCCTCTCCCAAGTTTGTCATGTTGGGTCCTGAGTTGCTCTGGAGAGGGGCATGTGATTAACTGTTGTTTCCACGGCCTCAGGAGCTGTGCTGCTGATCTAGCTGGTTATGACAAGGCAATCTGTTCATTCATTCATTCAATCGTATTTATTGAGCACTTACTGTGTGCAGAGCACTGTACTAAGCGCTTCGGAAGTACAAGTCGGCAACATATAGAGATGGTCCCTACCCAACAACGGGCTCACAGTCTAGAAGGGGGAGACAGACAACAAAACAAAACATGTAGACAGGGGTCAAAATCGTCAGAGCAAACAGAATTATAGCTATATGTACATCATTAACAAAATAAATAAAATAGTAAATATGTACAAGTAAAATAGAGTAATAAATCTTTAAAAATATATGCAAGTGTTGTGGGGAGGGGAATGAGGTAGGGCCAGGGGGGATGGGGAGGAGGAGAGGAAAAAGGGGGCTCAGTCTGGGAAGGCCTCCTGGAGGAGGTGAGCTCTCAGTAGGGCTTTGAAGGGAGGAAGAGAGCTAGCTTGGTGGATCTGTGGAGGGAGGGCATTCCAGGCCAGGGAAAGGACGTGGGCCAGAGGTCGATGGAGGGACAGGCAGCGGCAGAGGAGTGGAGGGTGCGGGCTGGTCTGTACAAGGAGAGAAGGGAGGTGAGGTAGGAGGGGGTGAGGTGATGGAGAGCCTTGAAGCCGAGAGTGAGGAGGTTTTGCTTGATTCGTGGGTTGACCGGCAGCCACTGGAGATTTTTGAGGAGGGGAGTAACATGCCCAGAGCGTTTCTGTACAAAGATTATCCGGGCAGCAGAGTGAAGTATAGACTGAAGCGGGGAGAGACTGGAGGATGGGAGATCAGAGAGGAGGCTGATGCAGTAATCCAGTCAGGATAGGATGAGAGATTGAACCAGCAAGGTAGCGGTTTGGATGGAGAGGAAAGGGCGGATCTTGGCGATGTTGCGGAGGTGAGACGGGCAGGTTTTGGTGACAGATTGGATGTGTGGGGTGAACGAGAGAGTGGAGTCGAGGATGTTGCATCTTGGCTGGTATTACTTGAGAGCTGGTAACCTGCTTTAACAGGGGAGTGTGATCAATCAATGGTATTTATTCATTCATTCATTGTATTTATTGAGTGCTTACTGTGCACTGTACTAAGTGCTTGGCAAGTACAATTTAGCAATAAAGAGAGACAATCCCTGCCCACACCAGGCTTATGGTCTTATGATGTCGGGGAGTGTCACCCGTCGTCCGGGGACGGGTTCGTTCAGTGATCGGCGAGGCGAGAGAGAGAGAGAGGCCGGGGGCGGAAAGCCTAAGTTTTATATAAAATTTATTCCGCGAGGTGAATTGAATTTATGTAATTGTTTAGACGCAATGGATTGAGCTTCCCTTTCGGGAGGAATATAATCAATTAGCAATATTAGAGCTTCCCTACACGGGAGGAACACAATCATCCGTTAATTGCACGTGGGTGAGTTGGTTAACTCTCACCCATGTGCACTTCCCACTCGGGAAGAATCCACTTACTTTCCCACATGGGAAGAATTCATTACATTACCCGCGCACGTGGTGGGCGGCTAGCTCTCACAATGTGCTCTCCCTACATGGGAGGAATCCACGCATAATTCCCATCAGCAGCGGGATACCTGGGTCCCACCCACGAGACACTCACCCATCCCGCGGCCCTTGCCTCAGTGTGTTGGTTCTGGTTGTAGAACGGGCATCTGGTCCTCTGGGCAGGGAGAGACACATGGGCTGCTGCTTCTGCTGCTGCTTGTCCTGGTGTTCTGACCCCGAAGGTCAGAGGCGACAGGTATTTATTGCCTGTGCCCCTAGGCCATTCCAGCTTCCGGCCTCAGTCTATCCAATCTCTGCCCTTCCCCCCTCCTGCATATCTAATTTGATTGGCACGGGGGTGAGGGACACCTTCTGTATTCCCAGCTTGGGCCGTCAATCTAGCAGATTTGGTCGTGGGGGCGGTATCCCACCCTCACTTCCGAGTTCCACCTGCTGGCTCAGGTGGTCACGAGATAGCTTTTGACCTTGACATGGCCGGTACCCGAGGGTCACCTCGGGACAGGGAGACAGACACTGAAATAAGTAAACAGGTATTAGTATAAATAAATAAAATTATAGACATATACACATCAAAAAAGTAAACAGGCATCAATATAAATAAATAGAATTAATAATAAAAATAGTAATGATAATAATAATAATGGTATTTTTTTAAGCGTTTCCTATGTGCCGAGCACTGTTCTAAGGGCTGCGGTACTTACATAGTAATCAGGTTGGCCCTCATGGGGCTCAAAATAGATATGTACATGTGTGTATATATACATATATATATATATGTGTATATATATATACACATATATAATCATTGAGAAGGAGCATGGCTTAGTGGAAAGAGCCCAGGTTTGGGAGTCAGAGGACGTGGGTTCTAATCCCTGCTCCGCCACTTAATAATAATAATAATGATGGTATTTGTTAAGCGCTTACTATGTGCAAAGCACTGTTCTAGCACTTGTCTGCTGTGTGACCTTGGGCAGTCACAACTTCTCTGTGCTTCAGTTACTTCATCTGTAAAATGGGGATTAAGACTGTGAGCCCCACGTGGGACAACCTGATTACCTTGTATCCACACCAGTGCTTAGAACAGTGCTTGGCAAATAATAAGTGCTTAACAGATACTTTATTTTATTTGTATACACAAGTGTCATGGGGAGGGGCGGGGGAAAGAGCAAGGGGAGCAAGTCAGGGTGATGCAGGGGGAGGAGGAGCTGAGGAAAGCTTAGTCTTGAGCTCTTACTAGGTGCTGAGCACTGCACTAAGCACTTGAGAGAGGACATACAGAAACTTGCACGGATTGAAGCAGGCAAAAGCAGGGAAACCATACTTGCACTCATCCAAGCTTTCATTTTTTTTAGTAGTATTATCTCTAGTTGGGCTCAATTATTCTCCTGCTGGGAGGCAAGGAGACGGAGCAGATGATTTCTCAAGGTCCCTTCCGGCTCCATGAGAAAGTGATCTCCTCAGAGATTCCCTCTGTAGGTTTCTCTGATTCTCCCTCTTTGTAGCTCATATAGATGCAGGATGCCCTTGTGTGAGTTGCCAGAGGGACCCCTGGATGTCAGTGATTACTGAGCCCCTTCCTTCCTCTCCCCCTCGTCCCCCTCTCCATCCCCCCATCTTACCTCCTTCCCTTCCCCACAGCACCTGTATATATGTATACGTTTGTACATATTTATTACTCTATTTATTTATTTTACTTGTACATATCTATTCTATTTATTTTATTTTGTTAGTATGTTTGGTTTTGTTCTCTGTCTCCCCCTTTTAGACTGTGAGCCCACTGTTGGGTAGGGACTGTCTCTATATTTGCCAATTTGTGCTTCCCAAGCGCTTAGTACAGTGCTCTGCACACAGTAAGCGCTCAATAAATACGATTGATGATGATTACTAACCCTGCTCTTAGCTCCCTGAAGATCTTTCTTCCCAACCTGCCACTCCTGTTTCCCTTCCTTACTTCAGAGCTGGTCCTGAACATGACTGTCGCATTCGGTCACTTGAGTATTGTCTAGTGTGTGATCTTGGGCAAGTCGCAGCTTCTCTGTGCCTCAGTTATCTCATCTGTAAAATGGGGATTAAGACTGTGTCCATCCTGATTAGCTTGTATCTACCCCAGGGTTTAATACAGTGACTGGCACATAGTAAGTGCTCAACAAATAACATGAAAAAACAATCAAACATATCGATTGAGCAGAGCACTGTGCTAAGTGCTTGGGGGAGTACAATATAACAGGGTTGGTAGACACATTCTCTGCCCAGAACAATTTACAGCCTGGGGGAGCTTACAGTCTAGAGGAGCTTTCAGTCTACAGTAACTGTATTTGTATTCAATTGTATCATTCAGTTGTATTTATTGAGCGCTTACTGTGTGCAGAGCACTGTACTAAGCTCTTGGGAAGTACAAATCGGCAACATATAGAGAACGGTCCCTACCCAACAATGGGTTCACAGTCTAGAAGGGGGAAACAAACAACAAAACAAAACAAGTAGACAGGTGTCAATACCATCAGAATAAATAGAATTATAGCTATATACACATCATTAATAAAATAAGTAGAGTAATAAATATGTACAAATATACACAAGTGCCGTGGGGAGGGGAAGAGGGTAGGGCAGAAGGAGGGAGTGGGGGTGATGGGGAGGGGAGGAGGAGCGGAGAAGAAAAGGGGGCTCAGTCTGGGAAGGCCTCCTGGAGGAGGTGAGCTCTCAGTAGGGCTTTGAAGGGAGGAAGAGAGTTAGTTTGGCAGATGTGTGTAGGGAGGGCATTCCAGGCCAGGGGTAGGATGTGGGCCAGGGGTCGACAGAGGAGCAGAGAGGAGCGGAGTGTGTGGGATGGGCTGGAGAAGGAGAGAAGGGAGGTGAGTTTGGAGGGGGCGAGGTGATGGAGAGTTTTGAAGCTGAGAGTGAGGAGTTTTTGCTTCATGTGAAGGTTGATAGGCAACCACTGGAGATTTTTGAGGAGGGGAGTGACATGCCCAGAGCGTTTCTGTACAAAGATTATCCGGGCAGCAGAGTGAAGTATAGACTGAAGCGGGAGAGACAGGAGGATGGGAGATCAGAAAGGAGGCCGATGCAGTAATCCAGTCGGGATTGGATGAGAGATTGAACCAACAAGGGAGTGGTTTGGATGGAGAGGAAGGGCGGATCTTGGTGATATTGCAAAGGTGAGAACACAGGTTTTGGTAACGGATTGGATGTGAGGGGTGAATGAGAGAGCGGAGCGAAGGTTGACACCAAGGCTGAGGGCTTGTGAGACAGGAAGGATGGTAGTGCCATCCACAGTGATGGGAAAGTCAGGGAGGGGACAGGGTTTGGGAGGGAAGGTAAGGAGCTCAGTCTTGGACATGTTGAGCTTTAGGTGGCAGGTGGACGTCCAGGTGGAAATGTCCTGAACGCAGGAGGAGATACGAGCCTGGAGGGAGGGTGAGAGAATGTATATTTGGGTGTCATCTGCATAAAAATGATAAGTGAAGCATGGGAGCGAATGAGTTCACCGAGTGAGTATAGATGGAGAACAGAAGGGGACCAAGACCTGAACCTTGAGGGTTCTTGATTGTTGGAGTAGGGTGTCTAGGGTGTTAATTAATCCAGTGGTATTTATTGAATGCTTACTTTATGCAGAACCCTGCCCTAAGTCCTTGGGAGAGTACCATACAACTGAATTGGTAGACATGTTCCCTGTCAACAAGGAGCTTACAGTCATCCTGACCATTCTCCAGTTTTCACGCATAGCTGCCTTCAAACTATCTCTGAACACCAACTGCCTCCCCTTTTCATTTCTTTTTTAGTATTTGTTGAGTGCTTACTATGTGCCAGATACTGTAATAAGAGCTGGGGTAGGAACATGAAAATAGGGTTGGACTCAGTCCCTGTCCCACCCAGGGTTCACAGTCCAAGTCCCCATTTTACAGATGAGGTAACAGGCACAGAGAAGTTACATGTCTTGCCCAGGGTCACACAGCAGACAAGTGGTGGAGCTGGGATTAGAACCCACGTCCTCTGACTTCCAAGTCCATGCTCTTTCCACTAGGCCACGCTGCTTCTCTTTTCTTCAAAATCTCCCAGGGAGACCCCTTAACTTGCTAGTTAATTAATTTGACCTCCCTGCTGCTCCCACAAAACCTCTACCCACCACAATGGACCCATAAGGACGAACTGCCTTTGTTGAAACTCATTCCATACTTGTAATTAGTATTTGTCCCCAAAGAGCAGTTATTGGATTTCTAAAACCCTCTATCAGTCCTGGTTATCGATCAATTTTATTATTGGTCAGTGCTCTCCTCCCCCGAAAATCCACAGATCAAAACAGGAAATCAAAGGTAATTTCTTGTTCGAGCCTTTAAGTGGGAGTTTGGCTTTTGTCCAGGGAAATAATCCAGAGACTTCCAGGACTTTTTAATTTGTTTGCTGATTTGCAATTTGGCTGAAAATCTAATTATTTCTGTGGGGACCAGTGGGAAGCTTGTGAAGCCCAGCTGGGCACAGAGTTTCATTTAAAACGAAACTCAAACAGAAGAGTATGTAGTTATGAAGTTTCTTTTATTCAAAACAAAGAGATGTCTGTGTTTACTCTTCTCACATTCACTTTAAATAATGCTTACCATTTACAAAATGGCAGGCTGTAAGATCAGCAGTTTTGGTAGCACCTTCTGAAAGTGGGGCCAGAAGCCAATTGCCAATTGCCAATTGTCAGCTGTGTGACTTTGGGCAAGTCACAACTTCTCAGTGCCTCTGTTACCTCATCTGTAAAATGGGGCTGAAGACTGGGGGGCAATCTGATCACCTTGTATCCCCCCCCCCCCCAGCGTTTAGAACAGTGGTTTGCACATAGTAAGCGCTTAAATACCATCATTATTATTATTTCTTTAATCATATCCTCAATACTCATGCTGAGGATATAAAAATGGATAATTACTTATGCTTATCTGTATTTTTTTTGTTCAGCTGTGAGTTTGGGCAAGTCACTTAACTTCTCTGTAGCCTCAGTTACCTCATCTGTAAAGTGGGGACTAAAACTGTGAGCCCCCAGGGGACAACCTGATCACCTTGTAACCTCCCCAGCGCTTAGAACAGTGCATTGCACATAGTAAGCGCTTAATACCATTATTATTATGCCGATGTGTCCATATTACTTCCTGCTTTATACTTCTTCTTCCTCCAGTTTTCACTATCTGTAAATCATCTGTATCTGTCTCTCCTGTTAGACTGCACACTCCTTGAGGCCAGGGAACATGTGATTTGTTGCCGTTGAACCCCTGCAAGTCGTTGGTACAGGGCCTAAAACTTGATAGGTAAGCAATACATGCTCTAGATTATTTGTTCATTCATTCAATCGTATTTATTGAGCACTTACTGTGTGCAGAGCACTGGACTAAGCACTTGGGAAGTACAATTCAATTGGCTCTTTGGACTCAGAGATGGATCTAGGAAGGAAAACCAAGTTCCAAATGATCCCTTAAATGTCTTTAGCATTGAGAGAAGCAGCGTGGCTCAGTGGATAGATCCCAAGCTTGGGAGTCAAGAGGTTGTGGGTTCTAATCCCGGCTCTGCCACTTGTCAGCTGTGTGACTTTGGGCCAGTCACTTCACTTCTCTGGGCCTGTTACCTCATCTGAAAAATGGGGACTAAGACTGTGAGCCCCACGTGGGACAACCTGATCACCTCGTATGTACCCCTGCGCTTAGAACAGTACTTGGCACATAGTAAGCGCTTAACAAGTACCATTATTATTATTATTGAGAGGGATTCCTTTTTAAAGGTATTTGCACAGCTGTGGCCATTTTGATACAATCAATACCCACTCGCTGCCACTTCCTTGTCTCACTTCAGCAGAGTACCTGACACTCTTTGATGATGACAATGATGGTATTTGTTAAGTGCTTACTATGTGCCAAGCACTGTTCTAAACACTGGGGTAGATACAAGGTAATCAGGTTGTCCCACGTGGAGCTCACAATATTAATCCCCATTTTACAGATGAGGTAACTGAGGCCCAGAGAAGTGAAGTGAGTTGCCCAAAGTCACACAGCAGACAAGTGGTGGAGGTCGGATTAGAACCCATGACCTCTGACTCCCAAGCCCGTGCCCTAGCCACTAAGCCACGCTGCTTCTCTTTCCTGCCTCTTCACTGACCCTTCAAGGTCCATAAACCTGGGGTTTTACTTCTAAAAGCAGCCACAACAGGAGGCTGTTAGGAATCCCAGTAGCCCATCCCAGGACGGTTTTCTCTCAGGAATCTTGCTGGCTCTGGTTAGCATCGGAAAAGCAAAGACTTAATCAATCAATGTTATTTGTTGTACACTTACTGTGCAGAGCACTGTACTAAGTACCCATTAAGCTCCTGAAACAAAAATCTTAAACCTTTAAACAATAATTACCCGCCTTTCAGAATTAGCTACCAACCCTCTAAAGGGGAATTAAGGTGTAATTTTTCAAGTTGACTTTTCATCTATTTAATAATGATGGTATTTGTTAAGCGCTTACTATGTGCAAAGCACTCTTCTAAGCACTGGGGGGGATACAAGGTGATCAGGTTGTCCCACGTGGGGCTCACAGTCTATTTCCATTCAAGAGCACAGCCTAGCTTACAGTCTAGAGGAAACATAGTCCAGAGAGGTCTTTCAGTCCAAGTATCTCATGTGGTTCAGGAAAAGGAATTGCTTTAAAAAAGGGAGAGTGAAACAAAGCCCTCATTGTCCCAGCGGCATCAGAACTAGGACGAAATGCTCCTCTTCGTGGCTTTGTCTAGTAACTGCACCACTCAATTGGAAATATCCAACTCCTGAAAGAAGATAGTTGGCCACACATTTTGTGGATTTGTCTAGTAACTGCACCACTCAACAGGAAATATCCAACTCCTGAAAGAAGTCAGTTGGCCATGCATTGTACACCGGTATGTTTTGAGAGCAAGCTCTGTTCATAGAGATCTTTGCTACTAAGGGCAAAGAGCTTTCATCTTTATAAAAGGGGTAAGTTGTGTTTATCACTCTACAAAAACTTAGCTTGGAGACTCGAAAATTACTTTAGGTACTATATACAGCTGTCCTTCATATTAGAAAATACCACTGAGATAATAAAGTTCACCTGTCTGAGTGCATGTATGGCAGAAAAGACGAATATGGGACCCAGAGCCCCAGCCTCATTGTGAACACCAAAAGGCCATCCTGTGTTGTGTTGCCATGTTTCCTTTCCTGAACAAACTAAAGGTCTACGGACAGAGTTGGTGGACCTGTTCCCTGCCTACGAGTTTCCAGTCTAGAGGGATCAAGAACGGCAGAGTCCTGGCAGGAGGTCAGTCTCGAAACGTCAAAGTTATGCTCACCTTAACACAGTTGCGCTGGGTGGGATATGTGAGAAGAACGAACTGCAGTAGGATACCCAGATAACTGCTGAATGGATCAGTGATGATGACGATGGCATTTGTTAAGCGCTTACTATGTGCAAAGCACTGTTCTAAGCGCTGGGGAGGTTACAAGGTGATCAGGTTGTCCCCCAGGGGGCTCACAGTCTTCATCCCCATTTTACAGATGAGGTAACTGAGGCACAGAGAAGTTAAGTGACTCGCCCCAAGTCACACAGCTGACAATTGGCAGAGCCAGGATTCAAACCCATGACCTCTGACTCCAAAGCCCGTTCTCTTTCCACTGAGCCACACTGCTTCTCATCAATCAGCGGTGTTTATTGAGTGCTTTCTATGTGCAGAGCACTGTACTTAGGGCTTGGGAGAGTACAATATGTTGCCAACTTGTACTTCCCAAGTGCTTAGTACAGTGCTCTGCATGCAGTAAGCACTCAATAAATATGATTGAATGAATGAATGAATACAATACCACAGAATTAACTGATATACTTCTTGCCCATGATGAGCCTACAGACTAGGAGAACTGGAATTGGTTAAAAGTCAGCAAAGAGGACAGAGGAAGCAATTTAAAGGATATGGTGAAAAAAAGCCTTACAATTCTGCATCATAGCTGAAAACTGGGAGTCGGTTCCTGAGGACGACTCCCTACTCTTGTCTGTAAGCTTCTTGTAGGCAGGGATCATGTGTACCAACTCTATCGTATTGGCTTCTCCCAAACACCTAGTAGTGCTCCGTACAGTCGGCACTCAAATACCGTAGATTGACAGATTCATTCACTCAATCACATTTATTGAGCACTTATTGTGTGCAGAACACTGTATTAAGCGCTTGGGAAGTATAAGGTGGCAGCAGATCGAGACGGTCCCTATCCAACAACAGGTTCACAGTCTAGAAGTGGAAAGAGCACTGGCTTGGGAGTCGGAGGAGTCAGTCAGATCTGAATTATGCATTGCCATCCAGAAGGGGAGGGCTCTCTTTGCCCAAAAGAGAAGCAGCAGGGCTTAGTGGATACAGTACATGACTGGGAGTCAGCAGGACTTGGGATTTAATCCTGGCTCCGCCACTTGTCTACTGCGGGACCTTGGGCAATCGCTTCACTGCTCTGTGCCTCGGTTACCTCATCTGAAAATGGGGATTCAGTATGTGAGCCCCATGTGGGACGTGGCCTGTGTCCAGCCCGATTACCGTTTATTATCCCAGTGCTTAGAACAGTTTCTGGAACATAGTAAGCTCTTAACAAATGCCATTTTTTTTTTTAAAAAAAGCTTCACATGGGAAGAGACAAGGAGACAGTGCCAGAGGCTACAAACGTTAAGTACAATAACAAAACAAGGAACAACCCGTTGGTGCGCTCAGTGTGGCTGGGACTGCAGTTCCCACACTAGCCCTTTCACCCACACCTATCCTCCTAAATGAACTGCACTGTCAGTGGCATCTCCGGATACAAAGGACGACGGAATACATGCTACGTTTAGTGTTTGCAGCTATATACAGGGAAAAATGGAATAAGCATGGGCAACACTTTCCCCTTCGGTCCTCTACAGTCCTTCTCAGATTTAAGGGAACCTTGGAACAACCATCTCCTGGAGTGCTAGAATTCATTCATTCGTTCAATCGCATTTATTGTTTACTGTGTGCAGAGCACTGTCCTAAGCGCTTGGGAAAGTGCAACAATAAACAGGGACATTTCCTGCCCACTATGAGCTCACAGTGTGGAGGGAATTGACATCCAACTTCTGATGCTGGTTCACATGAATTTCTGCCTAGAGGCAGGGAATTGAAATGATAATTATAATAATGATGGTATTTGTTAAGCGCTTACTATGTTAAGTGCTGGGGGAAATACAAGGTAATCAGATTGTCCCACATGGGGCTCACAGTCTTAATCCCCGTTTTACAGATGAGGTAACAGGCACAGAGATGTGAAGTGACTTACCTAAAGTCACACAGCTGACAAGTGGCAGAGTGGGATTAGAACGCACGACCTCTTACTCCCAAGTCCGTGCTCTTTCCACTGAGCCACGCTGCTTCTCTATAGACACCTGGGAGGCAGCATGGACTAATGGAAAAAGCATGGATCTGGGAGCCTTGTTTCCTCATCTGTAAAATGGGGTTAATATCTACCCTTCCCTGCCACACAGGGTTTTGGGAGAGCAAAAGGGAGGAAATGTGAAAACCCTGTAAGAGTAAAAGCAGTCTATAAAAATCAAGGTAACATCATCATTTTCTTTTTCAGCCCCGGGAATGCATGATGGGTTGAGCCATCATTCCTCCCCTCGAAAGATATAATAATAATTGTAGTATTTGCTGAGTGCTTTCTCTAAGCCAAGCATTACAGTAAGCCTTGGGGATAAATATAAGATCATCAGGTCGACGCGGTCTTTGTCACACATGGGTCTCACGGTCTAAGTAAGAACAGATTTTGAATCCCCATTTTACAGGCCAGGAAATGGAGGCAACGGGAAGCTAAGGGACTTGCCCAGGGTCACCCAGCAGGCAAGGGGCATAGGCGGAACTGGAATCCAGGTCCTCTTGACCTCCCAGGCCTGTGCTCTTTCCACTTAGACCATGCTGATTCTCTAACCTGGAGAAGCAACTTCTGTCACATATTCCATTTAAGTCTTTTCCATCATAGCTGCCCACACAGGCTGCGAGGAGACATCTCTCTCAAAAGCTTACCCAGCAGGGAGTTAGAAAACATAAACCACCTGTCCAGATTGCTGGCAAATAAGCACAGCAGCCAGCTCAGAGCAAGTCCTTCCCACCCATCGAGCTAGCCGCTCCAGCTCCCCCAGTACTCAGGAATACCGATGCAGATCACGCATCTTCTCCATCTCTACCTTCTCTTTCCTTTATCTAATTGCGTTTGTGTTTCTGTGTCCATCCCGGCTACCGCATTAGAGACTGTTAGCTCCTTCCAGGCAGGGACCTCGACTTCTTCCCGTCATTTCCTGGAACACCGAGTAAATGCTCAAATACTTTTGGAGACCACAGAACTTCTTTCTCTGGTGTGAAAGGACAGAAACACCTTTTTTTTAAAAAAAAAATGGTATTTGTTAAGCACTTACTGTGTGCCAGGCATTGTTCTAAGCACTAGAGTAGATACAGGATAATCAGGTTGGACACAGTCCGTCCCACAAGGGGCTCGCAGTTGTACTCCCATTTTACAGTAGAGGTGACAGGCCCAGAGAAGTTAACTGACTTGCCCAAGGTCACAGAGCAGACACATGGCCAAGGCAGGACTAGAACCCAGGTCCCTCTGACCCCCAGGCCTGTGCTCTCTCCACTAGGACATGCTGCTTCTCACCTGTCCATGAGCCTAAACTGGCCCCGCAGCCTGTTTAGGAGAGTGACTTTGGCTGCCAAGATCAAATACCGTGCTCGCCGGTGGACATATGAACATAAACAAAGCATGGCGACATCTATTTAAAGGCATTTATTTAAAAACAAACGATCAAAAAAAAAAAAGCTTTGGTATTTCTAAACCAAACAGTCTTCAATCAACTAGGTCAAAACCTCTCCAACTGCCAGAAGACACAAAAAGACATCACCACAGGTTAAGATGAGACAAACAATTAGCGTTCAAATTCTGCCTAGAAATTGTGCATCTCTGAATTAGACTGTGCATCCTTCACATTTGAAAGATTCAGTTAAATCTGATACCCAAGTCGCCCCACCCAGCAGAGCTAAATACAGTCTGGATTTGTTTGTAATTGGTTCTATGATTAGCTACCCAGAGGGATGCAAAGACCACAATCAAAAATAAATTAAGAAGGCATTGCGGACAGGGGACATTAAATTAGGAAAAAGAGCGAGTCTTCTGGGCCCAGAGTTCGGAAAGACGTTTTAACGCCCTGGGAGGTGAAAAGGGGAAAGTTGAAGGAGTCGGTTAATTTTCAAGTATTTCCAAATAGGTTCAATTTTATTGAGTTAAAAGCTTACAAAAGGCCCAGATGCACCCTCCCACTCCCTTCTCCACGTTTAAACGCCACACGTTCACTCCAATGTAAACTCCTGAATAGCCACAAACATTTCCAAGCCACCGGTTTCCCCCGACAAGGCACAATTGGGTTGTTGCTTTCAAAGGTCCCTTGTTCTCACCGGCAGGACTTTCGGGTGCTGGCTCTTGTGCAAATGGAGGCTGAGAGCGGGACTGTTAGTTCACTCAGACACTCGGATCTTCCTGTTCAATTAACAAAACAACGTGTTACTCTACACCGCAACTCTCTCTTGCAGCTTCAGAAACATTAAGACGCAGGTTCCCGACTACCTCCTCTCTCAGTGAGCCCGGCTCGGTCCGACGCCAGACTTTCTGCAGCCTGAGCGTGGCTGTCAAGGAGCCTTGCAAGGAATCACTCACCGAGCTCAGTACCCTCCGGCCGGTGCCCCTCGCCCCACGTGACCCAAAGCGCCAACCGGTTGACAAGCATTGGCCTAGCCCAAGTAAGTAAAAGAACGGGTAGAAGATACCCATCTGCCCAACTTCTGGGGTGGAGGGGGAGGGCGGCGGGTGCTTTCTGCAGGCCGGCTAAGTCTACCCCACCCATCTGCAAGGTTGAGCTAATTCCAGGAATCCTGCCCTCCCAGGGCAAACGCGAAAGCACACAAGCGGTGCAGAATGCAAGAACCCGCCCTGGCTAGGCTGTTCCGCTGAAATCACTCGGTGGATACGGATCGACGTGTGGGGTTCGGCGGCAGGCTCGGCTTCTTCTGCCACTGACAACGTGGAATGTTTGGAGTGGCGTGGGCTGGTTCCAGGAGCCCTGCGGAGAGCTCACCGGTCTGCAGAGAAAAGCAGCTCAAGCTGGTTTGGCAAGGGCTGGGAGCCTGGAGCATATGTGACGCAGGGCGGGCACCTGATCATTTCTTTCGCCGTCTCCTATTTTGAGCACTACCGATCAGAGGCGGACAGCTGGAGGATGCCATCTGCCCAGTTCTTCTGGGTCTTTTGCTCGTTCTCCTACCGTGAAGAACAGGGCTAGTTCCGGGGAAAACCCCACTCCTCTAACTTCCTCTTTCCCCCTACCCCTCTGCCGGGCCAGCAATCACCCACTTCCTTCCCGAGGCATCCAATTCAGGAGTTGCTATTCCCCCCGTTCCCCTTTTCCCGGTGTGATAAATGAGCAAGGCGACCTTCCTCTTCGTTATTTCTGGATCCTCAACCCAGAGCTACCCCAAATCCCCACTGAAGCTGCAATTTGATCCAAAACAGCAGCTCGCTGAGTAGGATGCCGTTTCGCTCCCTCCTGGAGTTGGGCGGCCCTCAGTTTCTCCCCTGGATACAGCAGTGCGCTGACTAGCAGGGCAAGGGAGGGCGGTCACCGTCCCACCCAAATCAGTTTGTCTTTTATGTTCCCTCCGGCTCGGCCGCACGTCTTCACCCGCCGCCGCTCCACCACAGCAACTGGAGGGTGATCCCTTCCCCCTGCCGTCTGGCTTTTGAGAGGGTGAGGGAGTGGCCAGAGTGGCAAGGACCAGAGGCGAGGTTGGTTAACTTAGGGGCACGGACCAGACTGCCCACACACCCCACACCCCTAACTCGGGGAACCCCTGAGGAAAGTCGTCGTTCAGAAGAGGCCCGCCAGGAAGTAGAGCCAATATATCGGCAGTCAGCGTCCCAACAGTTGCCGCCTTTAGAGAAGGCAAGGAGACCCTCTGAAGACGGTGCCACAGTGTGGCTACAGGGCCATCGCCATTCTGGGTGGTGCCGGATCAGGACCGATAAAAGACCACGGGGGAAAAGGGAGGCCAAGCTGCTGGGCCGCAGCAGGCCCAGAGCTCACCACCTGGATGAACTGGCTCCCGTCTGAGGTGTTTCCTTATCCTTCCCCTCTGCCACTGGTTCCTTTTGGTTCCCGTGCCACTTTTCGGGGGCCATAAAGGAAGCACTCCGGTCCTCTTCACCTGGGTGGTCCCCCCGCCCCACCGAGACAAGCTCCGTCAGGGGGAGACCAGCTCCGACACCGTCCCCACGCCACCCCACCCCGTCCCTGAGCCGGAACCCACCCTGAGGGCTCGGGACCCCCGGCAGACAGCCGAGAGCGGAGGCTTTATACCTTACTCCTGAAGAGCGGCTTGGCACCCGGCCCACAGTACTCATTGTAGATGAGTTTGAACAGAAAGAGGTGGAACAGCGTGATGAGGGAGGCCACGCTGAACCAGAAGAGGAAGGGCAGTCCGGGGTATTGCTTAGCCATGTGCTCCTCGTGGGCCAGGATGGCCTTCAGGTGCAACGTGTGCCTCAAGTCCTGCAGGTGGGTCAGGTCCGTGGAGATGTAGAGCAGGGGAGTGATGGGCTGGGTGACCATGACGGGGAAGGTGTGCCCCCGTGACTCCGAGGTCAGCTCCACGGGCTCGTTCAGGCAGCCGGCCTCGCAGGCGTAGATGCGGACGGGCCGGCCGTGCGACCTGACGGACACGTGCAGGAAGGGCCTCCCCTCGGCGTCCAGCAGGACGGCCAGGTTGATGAGGTCGTCGTTGTAGTGGATGCCGTGCAGGGAGTAGCTGTTGTGCAGCACGGTGGGGTCGGCCTGGAACTGCAGGTGGTTCTCGGTGAATTGCAGCCCCCCAAAGCTGAGCACCATCCCCTGCATCATCCCTTGGGCCCCAGCGCCCACCAGGGCCTTGCACCCCCGTTTCTGGAGTGTCAGCTTCCACAAGTCTGAGAGCTGCAGGACCTGGCTGACGCTGGCCAGCTTGTCCGGCCACAGGTTCTCGGCGTGCATGGTGGCGTGGCCGCTGAAGCAGTGGTCGGCGTAGTTCAGGCTGGATTCCATTCGGTCTCGCTCCCGGGGGCCCAGGGGACTGTTCGGCACCGGGGTCGGAGAGCAGGACAGCACGTAGTACAGGGTCATGTTGACCGTCTCGCTGGACGGCGTGTGAGCATCATTGATCTTCTTCATTTCAACACCTGGAATAAAGCAAACGTTTGGGGAGAATGAGAAGGGCTGACAGAGCAGCTTTGGTGCTTTACCCCCAAGAAAAGGGAGAGGAAAAAAAAAAAACAAGGGTCTTTACTCAAGGGCAACAAACGCTTCGTCCTTCGACTGAATGCTGCAGGTATGGAAGTGGTGCTTGCAGTTTCTCTCAGACAAAACCAAGTCATCCCCAAAAAGCCTTTACTCTAACAGCGGTATTTATTAAATGTTTCCTGTGTGCTGAGCACTGTACTAAGCACTTTCATGCAGGATAAGCTGTTAAGGGCAAAAACTTAAAGGTTCATAGCAAAGCAGATGGTTGCCCTCCTGCTGACAGTTATCTGTATTTATGCATTTACAGCTTTCCAGTCACACATAAAATGAAAATCTGTCTCCAAACATGAGCCCGTTTTCTGATTATGGAGAAGTAAACTTCCATCAGCCAGTCCGGGAGGCATCACGTAATAACTCGCTCACCGAGGACTCGGTTGTTTCCTTCTGGACAGCTAAAGCATCTTCAGTGAGAAAGGCGTTTCCGGGCTACAGTGGGATGAGGGTTACCCTAATTCTCGGGGAAAAATGCCACTCCCTGGATTGTTTATGGCAAAAATTCCTCTACGCAAACCAACCAACGGTTGATTTATTGAGCTCTTACTGTGTGCTAAGCATTGGACAAAGCGTTTGGGAGAGTACAACAGAGTTGGTAGACCTCCTGGAGCCCTGTTGGGAAGCCAAGCTTCAAATGGACTGAGGCCAGACCCTTTCAAATCAGAGTAGCAAGGTCCATGAAACACTCTAGATTACCAGGGGTTAGAAGAAAGTGAAAACCCAATCACCTCAGCCTTCCAGAAGTGACCTGGACAGGGGGCTCCCAACTGAGGTCTGCCACGGTCCACGTTAGAGTCTTCAAGGTCAGTAGACTGTGGTGGTGGTGGTGGTGGTGGGTGGGTGTGGGGCGGGGGGAAGGGAGGGTGGCTAGGGTTAATGAGCAGGGTATAAGGGCCAGTCAGAAGCATAACCTCATGGACAGAAACCTTATTAAAAAGGAGCCCCCTTGGAGAGGTTCCTCTGCTTCACTTGAGTGGCCTGGTAGAAGCCACATGCATGGAGCCTGTATTTGTTTTTTCCACGATGTATGTGCCAGGCACTGTACTAAGCACTGAGGTAGATACAGGATAATTAGGTTGCACGCAGTCCATGGCCCACGTGAGGCTCACCATTTTAATTCCCATTTTACAGGTGAGGGAACGGAGGCATGGAAAAGTTAAGTGACTCGCCCAGGGTCACTCAGCAGACAGAGCCGGCATTAGAACCCAGAATATATATATAATTCTATTTACTTTTATTGGTGCTACTGATGCCTGATGCGTATATATCTGTAATTCTATTGATGCCTGTCTACTCGTTCTGTTTTGTTGTCTGTCTCCCCCTTCTAGACTATGAGCCCGTTGTTGGGTTGGGACCATCTCTATCTGTTGCCAAGCGCTTAGTCCAGCACGCTGCACACAGTAAGTGCTCACTCAGTATGACTGAATGAATTGCATTTTCCAAGTGTCACTCAATATGATTGAATGTACTTTCCAAGCGCTTCGTCCGAGCGCTCTTGCACACACTCAGCGCTCACTCAATACAACTGAATGAACTGTACTTTGCAAGCGCTTCGTCCGGCGCTCTGCACACAGTCAGCGCTCGCTCTATACGACTGAATACCTTCCAAGTGCTCACTCAATACGACTGAATGTACTTTCCAAGCGCTTCGTCCACTGCTCTGCACACAGTCAGCGCTCACTCAGTATGACAATGTACATTCTGAGCGCTTCGTTGTCAGGCGCTATCCACAGAGTCAGTGCTCACTCTATACGAGTGAATGAATACCTTCCAAGTGCTCACTCAATACGACAAAGTGCTTTCCAAGCGCTCTGTCCGGCGTTCCGCACACAGTCAGCACTCACTCTATATGAGTGAATGAATACCTTCCAAGCGCTCATTCAATACAATGTACTCTCCAAGCGCTTCGTCCGGCACTCTGCACACAGTCAGCACTCACTCTATATGAGTGAATGAATACCTTCCAAGCACTCACTCAATACGACCGAATGTACTTTCCAAGCGCTTCGTCCACTGCTCTGCACACAGTCAACGCTCACTCAGTATGACAATGTACATTCTGAGCGCTTCGTTGTCGGGCGCTATCCACAGTCAGTGCTCACTCTATACGAGTGAATGAATACCTTCCAAGCGCTCACTCAATATGACTGAAAGTACTTTCCAAGCGCTCACTCAATACGACTGAGAGTACTTTCCAAGCGCTCTGTCTGGCGCTCTGCACACAGTCAGCGCTCACTCTATACGAGTGAATGAATACCTTCCAAGCGCTCACTCAATACGACAATGTACTCTCCAAGCGCTAACTCAATATGACTGAAAGTACTTTCCAAGCGCTCCATCCGGTGCTCTGCACAGTCAGCATCACTCTACATGAGCGAATGAATACCAAGCGCTTGCTCAATACGACCGAATGTACTTTCCAAGCGCTTCGTCCACCACTCTGCACACAGTCAGCGCTCACTCTGAATACCTTCCAAGCGCTCACTCAATATGACTGAATGTACTTTGAGTGCTTCGTCTGGCGCTCTGCACACAGTCAGCGCTCACTCTATATGAGTGAATGAATACCTTCCAAGCGCTCACTCAATACAATGTACTCTCCAAGCGCTTCGTCCGGCGCTCTGCACACAGTCAGCGCTCACTCTATGAGTGAATGAATACCTTCCAAGCGCTCACTCAATACGACCAAATGTACTTTCCAAGCGCTTCGTCCACCGCTCTGCACACAGTCAGCGCTCACTCAGTATGACAATGTACATTCGTCAGGCGCTATCCACACAGTCAGTGCTCACTCTATATGAGTGAATGAATACCTTCCAAGCACTCACTCAGTACGACTGAAAGTACTTTCCAAGCGCTCCCTCAATACGATAATGTACTCTCCAAGCGCTTCGTCCGGCGCTCTGCACACAGCGCTCACTCCATGAGTGAATGAATACCTTCCAAGCGCTCACTCAATACGACCTAAAGTACTTTCCAAGCGCTCCGTCCGGTGCTCTGCAGTCAGCGCTCACTCTATATGAATGACTACCTTCCAAGCGCTCGCTCAATACGACCGAATGCACTTTCCAAGCGCTTCGTCCGGCGCTCTGTACACAGTCAGCGCTCACTCTGAGTGAACGAATACTTTCCAGGCGCTCACTCAATACGACAAAGTACTTTCCACGCGCTCTGTCCGGCGCTCTGCACACAGTCAGCGCTCATTCTATGTGAGTGAATGACTACCTTCCAAGTGCTCGCTCAGTACGACCGAATGTACTTTCCAAGCTCGCTCAATACGACCGAATGTACTTTCCAAGCGCTCCGTCCGGCGCTCTGCACACAGTCAGCGCTCACTCTGAGTGAATGAATACCTTCCGAGCGCTCACTCAACACGACTGGAAGTACTTTCCAAGCGCTCCGTCCGGCGCTCTGCACACAGTCAGCGATCACTGAGTGAATGAACACCTTCCAAAGTGCTCACTCAATACGACTGAAAGTACTTTCCAAGCGCTCCGTCCGGCGCTTTGCACACAGTCAGCGCTCACTCTATATGTGTGAATGAATACCTTCCAAGCGCTCGTTCAATACGACTGAAAGTACTTTCCAAGCGCTCCTTCAATACGACTGAAAGTACTTTCCAAGCGCTCCGTCCACCGCTCTGCAGTCAGTGCTCACTCTGAGTGAATGAATACCATCCAAGCGCTCACTCAATACGACTGAAAGTACTTTCCAAGCGCTCTGTCCGGCGCTCTGCACAGTCAGCGCTCACTCTATATGTGTGAATGAATACCTTCCAAGCGCTCGTTCAATACGACTGAAAGTACTTTCCAAGCGCTCCGTCCACCGCTCTGCACACAGTCAGCGCTCACTCTGAGTGAATGAACACCTTCCAAGCGCTCGCTCAATACGACTGAACGTACTTTCCAAGCGCTTCGTCCACCGCTCTGCACACAGTCAGCGCTCACTCTGAGTGAATGAATACCTTCCAAGCGCTCACTCAATACGACTGAAAGTACTTTCCAAGCGCTCTGTCCGGCGCTCTGCACAGTCAGCGCTCACTCTATATGAGTGAATGAACACCTTCCAAATGCTCGCTCAATATGACTAAAAGTACTTTCCAAGCGCTCCGTCCGGCGCTCTGCACAGTCAGCGCTCACTCTATGAGTGAATGACTACCTTCCAAGCGTGTGAATGAATACCTTCCAAGCGCTCGCTCAATACGACCGAATGTACTTTCCAAGCGCTCCGTCCACCGCTCTGCACACAGTCAGCGCTCACTCTGAGTGAACGAACACCTTCCAACCGCTCGCTCAATACGACCGAATGTACTTTCCAAGCGCTTCGTCCACCGCCCTGCACACAGTCACCGCTCACTCTGAGTGAATGAACACCTTCCAAGCGCTCGCTCAATACGACCGAATGTACTTTCCAAGCGCTTCGTCCACCGCCCTGCACACAGTCAGCGCTCACTCTGAGTGAATGAACACCTTCCAAGCGCTCGCTCAATACGACCGAATGTACTTTCCAAGCGCTTCGTCCACCGCCCTGCACACAGTCACCGCTCACTCTGAGTGAATGAACACCTTCCAGGCGCTCGCTCAATACGACCGAATGTACTTTCCAAGCGCTCTGTCCGGCGCTCTGCACAGTCAGTGCACACTCTATATCTGTGAACGAACACCTTCCGGGTGCTCGCTCAATACGACCGAAAGTACTTTCCAAGCGCTTCGTCCACCGCTCTGCACACAGTCAGCGCTCACTCTGAGTTAATGAATGCCTTCCGAGCGCTCGCTCAATACGACCGAATGTACTTTCCGGGCGCTCCGTTCCGCACACAGTCGGCGCTCCCCCGACCCGGCCGACCGTACTTTCCGAGCGCTTGGGCGGGCGGGCGCCCGCCACGACCCGAGTACCTGAGACGAAGAGGTCGTCCCAGGCCTCCCGGTGCTCGTCGCGGAGGACCTGCGGGGGCACCTCCATCAGGTGGGCCAGCTCCTCGCGGGCGGCTTCCCGCAGCAGGGCCAGCTGGGCGGCGGGGTCCCCGGCGGGCCGGTCCAGGGGGTCGGAGGCGCGGACCACCCAGCGCAGCGTCTGGTCCAGCTGGGCCCGGGGGGCCACCTGCACCCTGTCGGGCAGCTGCTCGGCGGCCACGGCCACCAGGGCGTCCGGGCCGCCGGGCGGCGACGGGGCCCGGCCGGAGAACAGCAGGACCGGGCGGCCGCCGGCCTGGGCCGCGGTGGCGGCGAGGGCGTCCGCGGGAGGCGGCGACGGCGCCTGCAGGAGGGAGGCCGCCCGGTCGGTGGGGTTGGCCACGCGGATCCGCTGCAGGTAGACGTGGGGCCGGCGGCGGTGGGCCACGAAGTCCTCCCTCACCAGGACGGGGGCCCGGCCGCCGAGCTGCAGGCAGCGCACCCGCCGCACGGCGCCGGCCCGCGGCAGCACGGCCGCCGCCCCGGCCTCCGTCTGCGCCTGCGCCGCCGCCGCCGCCGCCCGCAGCTGCACCCAGGGCGCGAAGGCCGGGGCCAGCGGCGGCCCGCGCCCGCCCGGACGCACCCACAGCCGGTTGGCCGACACGTCCAGGGTCAGGAAGCCGTTGCCCACCACGGCCGGGGGGGCCCGGGGCCTCGCCGGCGTAGGGGAGCGGCAGAGCCTCGCCCCGCGCCCGCAGGCCGGCCCAGTCCAGGGTGGCCGCCGACAGGCAGGCGGACGCCGACGACGACGACGTCGACGACGACGAGGAGGAGGCCTCCCCGGGCCCGCCCCACGGCGGGAAGCGGAGGCCGCCCAGGTACCAGGACAGCACCGCCAGGAAGCCCACCGAGGCGACCAGCCGGCGGGCCCAGCTGCTGGACAGGAGCCCCGGCAGACCCTTCAGCCGCTGCTGCAGCCACATCGGGGCTCCGCTGAGGACTGGGACCGCCGCCGCCGCCGCCGCCGCCCCGTCCTCTCCTCACAGCCGCAGCCGTCAAGCGCCGCGCCCCCCCTCCACGACGTTTTTACGACACCCGGCCGTCGCGCGGCGGCTGCGGACGAGACCACTCGGAGTGGGGGGGGGCGGGCCGCGCCAACTGTCACCCTGAGACGGGGGGGGCACCGAGGCACCGACTCACTAGCGCCCCCAGGCCGCCGGGATCCAAAAATGCTCCATCCGGCTCGCGTTCATTCATTCATTCATTCGTTCGTTCATTCATTCATTCATTCAATTCATTCATTCATTCATTCATTCATTCATTCGTTCATTCATTCAATTCATTCATTCATTCCATTCATTCATTCATTCATTCACTCATTCATTCAATTCATTCAATAAAATACAGTAATAAATACGTACAAGCATATATCCATATTCACTTATATTAACAAAATAGAATAAATATGGACAAATACAATACAGTAATAAATACGTACAAACATATATACATATTCATTCAATCGTATTTATTGAGCGCTTACTGTGTGCACAGCGCTGGACTAAGCGCTTGGGAAGGACAAGTTGGCAACATCTAGAGACGGCCCCTACCCAACAGTTAATATACATATTAACAAAATAGAATAAATAGAATAAATATGGACAAATAAAATACAGTAATAAATGCGTACAAACATATATGCATATTCATTCATTTATATTAACAAAATAGAATAAATATGGACAAATACAATACAGTAATAAATACGTACAAACATATATACATATTCATTCAATCGTATTTATTGAGCGCTTACTGTGTGCACAGCGCTGGACGGAGCGCTTGGGAAGGACAAGTTGGCAACATCGAGAGACGGTCCCTACCCAACAGTTAATATACATATTAACAAAATAGAATAAATAGAATAAATATGGACAAATAAAATACAGTAATAAATACGTACAAATATATATACATGTTCATTCATTTATATTAACAAAATAGAATAAATATGGACAAATAAAAAACAGTAATAAATACGTACAAACATATACATAGTCATTCATTCATTCAATCGTATTTATTGAGCGCTTACTGTGTGCACAGCGCTGGACGGAGCGCTTGGGAAGTCCAAGTTGGCAACATCGAGAGACGGTCCCTACCCAACAGTTAATATACATATTAACGAAATAGAATAAATAGAATAAATATGGACAAATAAAATACAGTAATGAATACGTACAAACATATATACATGTTCATTCATTTATATTGACAAAATAGAATAAATAGAATAAATATGGACAAATAAAGTACAGTAATAAATACGTACAAGCATATATACATATTCATTCATTCGTTCGATCGTACTTATTGAGCGCTTACTGTGTGCACAGCGCTGGACGGAGCGCTTGGGAAGGACAAGTTGGCAACATCGAGAGACGGTCCCTACCCAACAGTTAATATACATACAAAATATACAAAATAGAATAAATAGAATAAATATGGACAAATAAAATACAGTAATAAATGCGTACAAACGTATATGCGTATTCATTCATTTATATTAACAAAATGGAATAAATAGAATAAATATGGACAAATAAAATACAGTGATAAATACGTACAAACATATATGCGTATTCATTCATTTATATTAACAAAATAGAATAAATAGAATAAATATGGACAAATAAAATACAGTAATAAATATGTACAAACATATATACATATTCATTCACTCATTCAATCGTATTTATTGAGCGCTTACTGTGTGCACAGCGCTGGACTAAGCGCTTGGGAAGTCCAAGTTGGCAACATATAGAGACAGTCCCTACCCAACAGTGGGCTCACAGTCTAAATCACTGCTGATCTTCTCCCCTCCTTCCATAGAGGCTCTCGATTAAGAAAAAATGTTGGTTCCAAATTTTATAATTTTCTCCTGTTTAGCCAGCCCAAGACATTTGCCACAGGAAAGAAAAGGACAGTATTTGAGATCTGTGCCTCTAGTTGACTTTCAGGGGAGGAAATGAGAAGTAGGCAAGAAGAGGTTTCCTCAGAAAATAGACTTTGCTTCATTGATGGTATTTGTTAAACACTTACTGTGTGGCAAGCCCTGATCTAAGAGCTCCAGGGTAATCAGATTGGACACAGTTCCTGTCCCACATGGGCCTCACAGTCTCAGTCACAGTCTCAATCTTAGCCATATCATTCAATCAATCAATCGGTGGTATTTATTCAGCACTTACTGTGTGCAGGGCACTATACTACAGCAGATTTAGTAGACACATTCCTTGCCCACAGTAGCTTAATATCTGGAACTTTAGCCTAGAACCTTTTTAAGGCTTTCCTGGGAATGTCTTTGCAAGTGAATTCCCACCTGGTCTGAGAAGCCATATGTCCTAGTAGAAAGAGCATAGGCCTCGGAATCAGAGGACCTATTACTGGAGGTATTTGTTAAGTGCTTACTATGTGCCAAGTACTGTAGTAAGCGGCGGGGTAAGATAAAAGATAATCAGGTTGGGCAAAGTACCTATCTCACTTGGGGTTCACAGTTTAAATGAGAGGAAGAACAGGTATTGAATACCCATTTTACAGGTGAGGAAACGGAGGCACAGAGAAGTTAAGTGACTTGCCCAAGGTCACACACGACAGTCCAGTGGCGGAGCCAGAATCAGAACTCAGTTCATTTGACTCTGAAGCTCCTGCTCTTTCTGCTAGGCCAGAATGCTTCCATGGTTTTTCTTAGGGTCTGCTGCTTGTCTACCGTATGACTTTAGGCAAGCCACTTCACTTTTCTGTCCCTCAGTTTCCTTTTACGTGAAATGGGCAGTAAGTACTGGTTCTCCCTCCCCCTTAGACTGTGAGGCCCACGTGGGACCGGGACTTGGTCTGACCCGGCTCCCTTGTATTGACCCCAGAGCTTAGTTCAGTGCTTGGCACATAGTAAGTGCTTAACAAATACCAGGATTATTACTAGTTCTCACAGACACCCAAGGGTTATTTTATGAACTGGATGTTCCGGGGTACAAGTACTCATGGAATCACCGATGCCTGTGAGTCTGAACATTTAAGAATACTTAGAGAAGTAGTGTGGTTTAGGCCTGGGAAGCAGAAGGGCAGTGCTTGGCACATAATAAGTGCTTAACAAATACCAACATTATTATTATTCTAATTCCGGCTCCATCACTTGGTTCCCATGTGACCCTGGGCAAGTCATTTAACTTCTCGTTGCCTTACTTACCTCATTTGTAAAATGGAGATTAAGACTGTGAGCCCCATATGGGACATGGACGGTGTCCAACCTGACTAGCTTGTATCCACCCCAGCCCTTAGTATTCATTCATTCAATTCAATCGTATTTATTGAGCGCTTACTGTGAGCAAAGCACTACGCTAAGTGCTTGGGAGAGTACAATACAACAACAAATAGGCGCATTCCTGCCTACAACGAGCTCACAGTCTAGAGGGCACATAGTAGACACTGAACAAATACCGCAATTTTTTAATTATTATTATTCCATGTCAGATCAGCACAAAACGGAACCTGACTCAGATGTCAGAGAGTACCTTTGCTCCTTGTCTTTAGAGCAGGTTCCAGGGCAGGTTCTGGTCCTTATTTGCGCTGATGGGGGCCCATCCTAGGGCGGGCAGGGCCTGGCCCCCAATTTTACAATACGCATGGCTCCGAGGAAAGATCACTTTCTTAACAGATTCCCGTACTCTCCTTACTGCTTGCAATCCAATAACCTACTTGATGATCTGTGGCTCACTGAATTATGCTCCCGGCGGAAATGAGTTTCTCCGTCCCGAGAAGACTGTGACTCTAAGCCACTTGGATAAATGAATTTAAAAGGCTTCATCTACTTTTTCCCGGTATAACAGCCCGTAACTGATCCGTACCCTGATTTCGCCATAAATACTTCCCTTTCGTCTGAATTCACACACTTTCCACTTTTAATGTGTCTCAGATGAAGCCACTGTGCTAGTGCCTGTGAATTTCTCTGGGCCCACTGAAGGCTATGGACCATGACAGCAGGAAAGAGGAACAGAAAGTTAGAAGAGGCAGATAAGCAGATATAAAAGACGGAAACAAACAGGTAGTGAGAGGGAGCTTGAGTGAGAACCAGGGTATTTTTAAAAGCTGTGAATGTTTCACAGTTTTCAACTTGTTTTCCCTTATTTTAAAAAGATGCAGCCACCAAAATATTGTGGAGGCTGTAGAATATATAGCCACAACAAAATTTTGCTTTTAGGGTCCTTCTACACTGTAAGCTCGTTATGGGCATGGAACGTGTCTGCTAATTCTGTTGTATTGTACTCTCCCGAGCACTTAGTACAGTGTTCTGCACATAGTAAGTGCTCAATAAATACCACTGACTGATCGATTGATCTTGTTGGCCAGCCTCTATTTCCTAGCTCTAAGTGATCTCGTAGATATCCTTGTTTTACTGTTTGTGATGATATCATTCCATTTCCTCCCTGGCTTTCCTGAACAAACTAACATTAAATTCTTGAAATGTAATTTCATTAATGTTATATGCTTCCATGGACTCTCAGAGGGTTCATGAGATTCAGAGGTTTGAAATATGTAGCAAGATTTCAGAAACCTCACAAGCTTTCAGAGGATTGAAATAGGACAACTACACTTCAGAGTCTGAATATGAGCAGATTTCAAAGGAATTTATCATCATCATCATCATCAATCGTATTTATTGAGCACTTACTGTGTGCAGAGCACTGTACTAAGCGCTTGGGAAGTACAAGTTGGCAACATATAGAGACAGTCCCTACCCAATAGTGGGCTCACAGTCTAAAAGGGGGAGACAGAGAGCAAAACCAAACATACCAAGAAAATAAAATAAATAGAATAGATATGTACAAGTAAAATAAATAAATAAATAAATAGAGAAATAAATACGTACAAACATATATACATATATACAGGTGCCGTGGGGAAGGGAAGGAGGTAAGATGGGGGGGATGGAGAGGGGGACGATGGGGAGAGGAAGGAAGGGGCTCAGTCTGGGAAGGCCTCCTGGAGGAGGTGAGCTCTCAGTAGGGCCTTGAAGGGAGGAAGAGAGCTAGCTTGGCGGATGGGCAGAGGGAGGGCATTCCAGGCCCGGGGGATGATGTGGACCGGGGGTCGATGGCGGGACAGGCGAGAACGAGGTACGTTGAGGAGATTAGCAGCAGAGGAGCGGAGGGTGCGGGGTGGGTTGTAGAAGGAGAGAAGGGAGGTGAGGTAGGAGGGGGCGAGGTGATGGAGAGCCTTGAAGCCCAGGGTGAGGAGTTTCTGCCTGATGCACAGATTTATTGGTAGCCACTGGAGATTTTTGAGGAGGGGAGTAACATGCCCAGAGCGTGTTAATTTAAATGCTTTTACTGTATTTCAATGGCACTTGGATTATTAATTCACTCTTAGTCATAAGTGACAAATCTATAAGGGCACAGGGAAATAAGGGGGAGATAATAATAATGAAAATAATAATGATGGCATTTGTTAAGCACTTACTATATGCCAAACACTGTTCTAAGCGCTGAGGGGGACACAAGGTAATCGGGTTGTCCCACGTAGGGCTCACAGTCTTCATCTCCATTTTACAGATGAGGTAACTGAGGCCCAGAGAAGTTAAGTGACTTGTCCAAAGCCACACAGCTGACAAGGGGCAGAGCCGGGATTAGAACCCATGAACTTTGGCTCCCAAGCCCGGGCTCTTTCCACTGCTTCTCATTGATGAGATTGCCGCCAAGACTTTTTAATACTAATAATTAATTATAATTTTGGTATTTAAGTGTTTACTGTATGTCAAACACTGGTCTAAGCGCTGGCGTAGATACAAGGTAATCAGCTTGGACAAAGTCCATCTCCCTCTTGGGGCTCACAATCTTGATCCCCATAAGGCCCATCTCCTCCAAGAGGCCTTCCCAGGCTAAGCCCCACTTTTCCTCATCTCCCACTCCCTTCTGCAGCCCCCGACTTGCTCCCACTGCTCTTCCCCCCTCCCTCCCGCCCCACAGCACTTATGTACATATCTGTAATTTTTATTTGTTTACACTGATGTCTGTTTATTTGTATTGTTGTCTGTCTCTCCCCCTCTAGACTGTAAGCTTATTGTGGGAAGGGATTGTCTCTCTTTATTTCTGTATTGTACTTTCCCAAGCACTTAGTACCGCGCTCTGCACACAGTAAGCGCTCCATAGATATGATTGGTATATTTTACAGATGAGGTAACTGAGGCACAGAGAAGTTAAGTGACTTGCCCAAAGTCACAGAGCAGACGTGTGCCAGAGCCGGGATTAGAACTCACAACCTCTGACTCTCAGGCCCATGCTCTTCATACTAGACCTGTGGATTTCTAGCCTCGCTCATCCCACAGGTACTTTCCAAGCGCTTAGTACAGTGCTCTGCACACAATAAGTGCTCAGTAAATATAAATGAATGAATGATAAGGCCAGTGACATTCCTGTCAGGTTTAGAACATCCAAAATGATGGCTTTCTGGTATCTTGACTTTCAAGCCTTTCCCTTTGTCAACTGTAAGCTCTCTGTGGGCAGGGAACATGTCCACCAACTCTGTTGCACTGTACTTTCCCAAGCACTTAGTGCAGTACATGGCATATAACAAGCACTCAATAAATACAGTTGATTGACTGATTGATTATACCCTCCTGGTCCCCTCCTCTACTAAAATCAATCAATCAATCAATCGTATTTATTGAGCGCTTACTGTGTGCAGAGCACTGGACTAAGCGCTTGGGAAGTACAAGTTGGCAACATATAGAGACAGTCCCTAACCAACAGTGGGCTCACAGTCTAGAAGGGGGAGACAGAGAACAAAACCAAACATATTAACAAAATAAAATAAATAGAATAGATATGTACAAGTAAAATAAATAAATAGAATAATAAATATGTATAAACATATACACATATATACTGGTGCTGTGGGGAAGGGAAGGAGGTAAGACGGGGGGATGGAGAGGGGGACGAGGGGGAGAGGAAGGAGGGGGGCTCAGTCTGGGAAGGCCTCCTGGAGGAGGTGAGCTCTCAGTAGGGCCTTGAAGGGAGGAAGAGAGCTAGCTTGGCGGATGGGCAGAGGGAGGGCATTCCAGGCCCGGGGGATGACGTGGGCCGGGGGTCGATGGCGGGACAGGCGAGAACGAGGTACGGTGAGGAGATTAGCGGCAGAGGAGCGGAGGGTGTGGGGTGGGCTGTAGAAGGAGAGAAGGGAGGTGAGGTAGGAGGGGGCGAGGTGATGGAGAGCCTTGAAGCCCAGGGTGAGGAGTTTCTGCCTGATGCGCAGATTGATTGGTAGCCACTGGAGATTTCTGAGGAGGGGAGTAACAGGCCCAGAGCGTTTCTGGATAAAGACAATCCGGGCAGCGGCATGAAGTATGGATTGAAGTGGGGAGAGACACGAGGATGGGAGATCAGAGAGGAGGCTGTTGTAGTAGTCCTGACGGGATAGGATGAGAGCCTGAACGAGCAGGGTAGTGGTTTGGATGGAGAGGAAAGGGCGGATCTTGGCAATGTTGCGGAGCTGAGACCAGCTGGTTTTGGTGATGGCTTGGATGTGAGGGGTGAATGAGAGAGCGGAGTCGAGGATGACACCAAGGTTGCGGGCTTGTGAGACGGGAAGGATGGTAGTGCCATCAACAGTGATGGGAAAGTCAGGGAGAGGGCAGGGTTTGGGAGGGAAGACAAGGAGTTCAGTCTTAGACATGTTGATTTTTAGGTGGCGGGCAGACATCCAGATGGAGATGTCCTGAAGGCAGGAGGAGATGCGAGCCTGGAGAGAGGGGGAGAGAGCAGGGGCAGAGATGTAGATTTGGGCCCTGCCCCTACTCCCCCCAACACCTATCATAATCATCATCATCGGTATTTATTGAACGCTTAGTATGTTCAGAGCACTGTACTAAGTGCTTGGGAGAGTACAATACAACAGAGCTGGCAGACACATTCCCCGCCCACTACGAGCTTCCAGCCTGGAAAGGGAGACAATATAAATAGGTAATTTAGAACATCTAACTTAGAAAGCTGGCATCTGTGCTTCTAGTGACTTAATCTTTGCCTGTTTTAAGCTGCCACTCAGATCAATAAAAAAGACTCAGTGCAGCTAGAGACATTTCATGGCAGTTGTCTGCTTTTCAGACAGGGCAGGTTTTGTCGAAGTCTCATGAAAAGCAGACCCTGTGGCTTTAAAAGTCCTGCCAAGTTTTTGGAGCTGCTCAAGCACGAGTTGCACGTACTAGTAGCAACATCTGTGTTGGCAGCGACCTCTGTTTAAAGAGTCAGACAGTGAATTCTAAATAACGTTTGGATATCATTCAAACTTCAGAAATCGGTGAAGAAATGATTGGAAGTGAATGTCGTGGGTTAGGTGGTGAAGCCAAATCCAGACAGAATAAGGAGTTCTGTGAAAATATGCTCCTTCTGGCTATAAATCAATCGGATCCACAAAAATCTCAACTCAGATGAGGAGTAGGGGCTATGTCTTTTGCTCAGGATTGACTCACTTTGGTGACTCAGATTTACAAGGAAAATTACCCATGTTTAACTACCGCTTGGAGTAGGTATGCCATCAATTACTGTCACTGAAGTGTGATGAAGTTTTGTAAACTTTGGAGACTTGAAATTTGGTCCCTCTAATATTCTCCGTCACACATGTCTGTGGTAAGATTATATGAAAAAGAATGTGATGTCCTCTAAACTAACCCTGGGATCCTATTCCTTTTTCCTGAGAGCTTTTCATCCCAGCATTTCCCTTTCTCTGGGCGACACATCTTTTGTATTTCCTCCCTGCCTTTGGCCATGACTGGAATCCAGTGGGGGATTTTCTTTGAGTGCATGAGTTACATCCAAAATATCTCGTTCATTTCCGGGACAGATTCCCCATCCCTAAGCCTACTTAGATTCTCTCCAGTTCCTTTTGGACAGTGAAGATATGTTTGTCTTATATTGTACTTTTTCAAGTGCTTTGTACACTGTGTTGCATTAAGTGGATGATCAATAGTACAAATCTACTACTGCTTCAACTACCACTACTACTATTGAACACAGTACTACTAGTCTATTACTACTACTACTACTATTACTAGCCTCTTCCTGTTTATGTCAAATCTTTTATACAGACATATCTTATCTCTCTGGGATGGTTTAGATGTGATCCTGCCTGTAAGCTTGTTGTGGGAAGGGAATACGTCTATTGTTATTTTGTGCTCTCCCAAGTGCTTAGTACTGTGCTCTGCACACAGTAAGCGCTCAATAAATATGACTGAATGAATAAATGAAGGCAGAGAGTTGGATTGATGATTTCCGAAAGCCCCTTCCATCTCCACGATATTATGGGGTTTCTTTATGCTCCAGTCCAATTTGGACTTTGAGTTCTTGTTTCCCTGTCATCTTGTGCATTTCCCCTGACAATCTTCCCAGTGTTGGATCTCGGTTACCTGGTAAGATCTTTAAAGGCAGGGAAAGATTCCCTTGGGAATAGAAATGGCTCCATTTCCTATGACCTATTTCCTTTTATTGTGGACTAATCCGCTGGAAAGGTTGGAGGTGCTGCATAGTATCAAAAACCTATAAAAACAGTTTTCAAAGTTAAAGCAGTAGTGATAAGAACCTTTGAGGGTCAATGTACAAGGTCAATGTCTATTTTGCCTTGTTAGTAAAAAAAAAATCAATCGTATTTATTGAGTGCTTTCTGTGTGCAGAGCACTGTGCTAAGCGCTTGAGCACTGTACTAAGCGCTTAGTACTGACATTTTGCTTCCAACAGCATGAACAGAAAATAAGTTCTCCTTTTGGAGACTTTTCTGTATTTTCAGATTCGTTCGGGACTAACCGTAAAGGCTTGCACAATGGAGAAGTTCGTAACAGAAGGGATACATGGAATAGTGTGAAGTAGCAACAGTAAATTCACATCTTACTGGCTTTGCATATTTTGTACGTTACAGTTGAGTAGCCTAATGAAGTCGGATGGAATACCTAGCCCCACGACCACATGTGTTCAAATCCAGGGAATCCCTAGTAAAACAGCCAGTCAACAAGTAGGATAAGGTGTTTATAGAGTTTCTCTAGGGTGTACAGCATCACCCTTCAGCACTGACTAGTGGCACATACCTCAATCTTTCATTCAGTCATTGTATCAATCAATATTTATTGAATGCTTATTCATCATCATCATCATCAATCGTATTTATTGAGCGCTTACTGTGTGCAGAGCACTGTACTAAGCACTTGGGAAGTACAAGTTGGCAACATATAGGGACATATAGAGACAGTCCCTACCCAACAGAGGGCTCACAGTCTAAAAGGGGGAGACAGAGAAAAAAACCAAACATACTAACAAAATAAAATAAATAGAATAGATATGTACAAGTAAAATAAATGAATAAATAAATAATTATTGAATGCTTATTATTCACAGAGCACAGTACTAAGTGCTTGGGAGAGTACAGAACAATAGAGTTGATAATTATGTTCCCAGCCTTCAAGGATCTTACAATCTAGTGGGGGAGACAGACACTAAAATAATTAATTCTCTGGCTTTTTACCCCACCTTTGGAAGGCAAAAAATTATCAGGGGCTTTTAGGCAGTCTCTCAGCTCTCTTTCTCTTTTTCTCTCTCTCTCTCTCTTACTTATCATCTCTCTTTTCCCATGATCCCCCAGTTCATACTCTTCATTCCTCCCAATAAAATCTACTCACAATACTTTATTTAGTTTCTCTTGCCCACACCCGTCCTCCCGCTTCCTGCAAATCTCCTCTTCCCAACTTCAAAGCCTTCCTAAAATCCCACATCCTTTATCAATCAATCGATCACATTTATTGAGTGCTTACCGTACATAGAGCAATCAATCAATCATATTTATTGAGCGCTTACTGTGTGCAGAGCACTGTACTAAGCGCTTGGGAAGTACAAGTTGGCAACATAACTAAGTTATGTTGTAATGTTATGTTATGTTATGTTAAGTTATGTTAGTAACTAAGTACTAACTAGCACTGAACTAAGTGCTTGGGAGAGTACAATACAACAGAGTTTGTGGCTTAGTGGGAAGAGCTCGGGCTTGGGAGTCAGAGGTCGAGGGTTCTAATCCCGACTCTGCCACTTACCAGCTGTGTGACTTGGGGCAAGTCACTTAACTTCTCTGGGCCTCAGTTACCTCATCTGTAAAATGGGGACTAAAAGTGTGAGCCCCACCTGGGATGACCTGATCACCTTTTATCTACCATAGTGCTTAGAACAGTGCTTGGCACTAGTAAACACTTAACGAATACCATCATTGTTATTGATGATGATGGCATTTATTAAGTGCTTACTATGTGCAAAGCACTGTTCTATTATTATTATTATTATTACTATTACTATTATTATTCCCTGCTCGCAGCAAGTCTGCAGTCTAGAAGAGCCTCTAGGAGGCTTTCTCTGAGCCACCCATTTTTGCTGCTTTTTGGGATTAAACTACATCTTCAAGCTCCCTTCCCATCTACCAGCACAGTTGCAAACTCATCAGGGCAGGGATTATAACTACCAATTCTATTGTTTTGTACTCTCCCAACCATGGAGTATAGTGCTCTGCACACAATAAGTGCTCAATAAATACCAATGATAGTTTGAGCATTCACCTTCCTGGAGGCAGGGGACTGTGATTCTCTGCTCTTGCAAGAGTGAAAAACTGTACTGAACAATCTCATTAAGTCAGCACTAGGCAGGCAAACTAGCTAGCGAGATGCTGTTAAAGCAATCAGTGCTATTTATTGAGCGCTTACTGGGTGTGCATAGCGTTGCGCTACGTGCTTGGGAGTGTGCAATACTACAGAGTTGGTGGACAGTTCCCAGCCCACAAAGAAAGCTCCAGCCTTTATGAAGAAGCAGATTAAATCACTTCCAATCAATCAATCAATAACATTTACTGAATCCTTACTCTGTGTGGAGCACTGCACTAAGGTCCTGGGAAAGTAAAATAATTCAATCACCTTGCCCCTTTCCACCTCATTTTATTATTCCTACTACAATACAGTTGGCACACTTTGCTTCTCTAGTGCCTACCTAAGCAGTGTACCTCGATCTCGTCTCTTTAACTGGCAATCTCTTGCTCCATCCTGCCTCTGACCTGGAACGCCCTCCCTCTTCATATCTGACAGACAATGACTCTCGTCCCCTTCAAAGCCTTATTGAGGGATATCTCCAAGAGGCCTTCCCTGACTAAACCCTTCAATCCTCTTCTCCCACTCCCTTTTGCACATTGCTCTGACTTGCTGTCTTTATTAATCCCCCTTCCCAGCCCCACAGCACTTACGTACGTAGCTGTAATTTTATTTCTTCATATTAATGTCTGTCACTGCCTCAAGACCATAAGCTCTTTGTGGACAGAGAATGTGTCGATTACACTGTCCTGTTGTACTCTCCCAAGTGCTTAGTACAGTGCTCTGCACACAGTAAGCGCTTGAGCTCATTGTGGGCAGGGATTATCACTCTTTATTGTTGTATTGTACTTTCCCAAGTGCTTAGTACAGTGCTCTGCATTCAGTAAGTACTTAATAAATACGACTGAATTGAATTGCTCCATGGGGCAGAATTGTACAGAGCGGCCTCTGGGCCTGACTTTCCCCCAGGTGCAGCCCCTCTCTGGGGTCTGTGGAAGGAGATGTGCCTTCAATAAGAGGCCTTTCCAGATGAAGCCCCCCTTTTCCTCAGCTCCCCCCCCCCCCGCCTTCTGTGTTACCCTGACTCCTCCCTCTGCTTTTTTCCTTGTCTTCCTGCCCCACAGCACTTATTTGTAATTTTATTAAGCAGCGTGGCTTAGTGTGAAGAGATTAAACTATATCTTCAAACTCCCTTCCCATCTACCAGCACAGTTGCAAATTCTGCAAACTCTCTGGTTTGGGAGTCAGAGACTGTGGGTTCTAATCCCAGCTCCGCCACTTGTCTGCTGTGTGACCTCGGGCAAGTCACTTCACTTCTCTGTGCCTCAGTTACCTCATCTGTAAGATGGGGATTAAGACTGCGAGCCCCACGTGGGACAACCTGATTATCTTGTATCTACCCTAGCGCTTAGAACAGTGCTTGGCACATAGTAATCACTTAACAAATACCATTATTATTATTATTCTTTATATTGATGCCTGTTTACTTGTCCTGATGTCTGTCACCCCCCCTCTAGACTGTGAGCCTGTTGTGGGCAGGGATTGTCTCCCAAGAAGCAGCATTGTTCAGTGGAAAGAGCACGGGCTTTGGAGTCAGAGGTCATGGGTTCAAATCCTGGCTCCGCCCCTTGTCAGCTGTGTGACTTTGGGCAAGTTACTTGACTTCTCTGTGCCTCAGTCCCTCATCTGTAAAATGGGGATTAAGTCTGTGAGCCACACGAGGAACAACCTAATCACTTTGTATCCTCCCCAGCGCTTAGAACAGTGCTTTGCACATAGTAAGTGCTTAATAAATGCCATCATTATTATTATTATTATTATTTATTGAGCACTTACTGTATTATACTTTCCAAGCTCTTAGTTCAGTGCTCTGCACACAGTAAGTGCTCAGTAAATATGACTGATTGATTGGCCCCCAGACCAGCCCGTTATGGGCAGGGATTGTCACTCTTTATTGCTGTATTGTACTTTCCAAGTGCTTAGTACAGTGTTCTGCACACAGTAAGCGCTCAATAAATACAATTGAATGAATGAATGAATGAATGAATGAATAAATGAAATGTCCAGATCCTCTGAGCTGGGACTAGAAACCCTCAAGACTGTAAACCCTCTGCATGACCTAGTGGTAAGAGCCCGGGTTTGGTAGTGAGAGGGCATAGGTTCTAATCCCGGCTCCGCCACTCATCTGCTGTGTGACCTTGGGCAAGTCACTTCACTTCTCCGTGCCTCAGTTCCCTCATCTGTAAAATGGGGATAAAGACTGTGAACCCCACGCATGACAACCCAATTACCTGGTAATAATAATAATAACGACATTTGTTATGCGCTTACTATGTGCAAAGCACAGCGCTTAGTACAGTGCTTGACACATAGTAAGCGCTTAACAAATATCGTAATTATTTTTATTATTATTGTCTCTCTGTATTGCTGAATTGCAGTAATAATAATAATGATGATGGTATTTGTTTAGCACTTACTATGTGCCAAGCACTCTTCTATCCGCCTAGGTAGATGCGAGGTGATCAAGTTGTCCCACGTGGGGCTCACAGTCTTCATCCCCATTTTACAGATGAGGGAACTGCTGTCCAGAGAAGTGAAGTGACTTGCCCAAGGTCACACAGCAGACGAGTGGCAGAGCCAGGATGAGAAACCACGTTCCCTGAGTCCCAAGCCCGCACTCTTTTCCACTAAACCATACCGTTTCTTGGAAATTGTCCTTTCCAAGCGCTTAGTCCAGTGCTGTGCGTGCTGTAATAATAATAATGATGATGATGATATTTATTAAGAGCTTTCTATGTGCAAAACACTGTTCTAAGCGCTGGGGAGGTTACAATAATAATAATAATAATGGCATTTATTAAGCACTTACTATGTGCAAAGCACTGTTCTAAGCTCTGGGGAGGTTACAATAATAATAACAAAGATGATGGCATTTATTAAGCACTTACTATGTGCAAAGCACTGTTCTAAGCGCTGGGGAGGTTGCAATAATAATAATAATAATGATGATGGCATTTATTAAGCACTTACTATGTGCAAAGCACTGTTCTAAGCGCTGGGGAGGTTACAATAATAATAACAATGATGATGGCATTTATTAAGCACTTAGTATGTGCAAAGCACTGTTCTAAGCGCTGGGGAGGTTACAATAATAATAATAATGATGATGGCATTTATTAAGCACTTACTATGTGCAAAGCACTGTTCTAAGCGCTGGGGAGGTTACAATAATAATAACAATGATGATGGCATTTATTAAGCACTTACTATGTGCAAAGCACTGTTCGAAGCGCTGGGGAGGTTTCAAGGTGATCAGGTTGTCCCACGGGGGGCTCACAGACTTCATCCCCATTTTACAGATGAGGGAACTGAGGCTCAGAGAAGTGACTCGCCCAAAGTCCCACAGCTGACACGTGGCGGAGGCGGGATTTGAACCCACGACCTCTGACTCCAAAGCCCGGGCTCTATCCGCTGAGCCACGCTGCTTCTCTCCTCGGAAGGAATGAATGAATGAATGCCCAACCTCCCCTCCCTTCTCTCCTTCTCCAGCCCAGCCCGCCCCCTCCGCTCCTCTGCCACTCATCTCCTCACCGTTAGGCCTCGTTCTCGCCTGTCCCGCCATCGACCCCCGGCCCACGTCCTCCCCCGGGCCTGGAATGCCCCCAATCCCTCTGCCCCTCCGCCAAGCTGGCTCTCTTCCTCCCTTCAAGGCCCTACTGAGAGCTCACCTCCTCCAGGAGGCCTTCCCACACTGAGCCCCTTCCTTCTTCTCCCCCTCATCCCCCTCTCCATCCCCCCATCTTACCTCCTTCCCTTCCCCACAGCACCTGTATATATGCATATATGTTTGTACATATTTATTGCTCTATTTATTTGTTTATTTATTTTACTTGTACATATCTATCCTATTTATTTTATTTTGTTAGTACGTTTGGTTTTGTTCTCCGTCTCCCCCTTTTGGACTGTGAGCCCACTGTTGGGTAGGGGCTGTCTCTATATGTTGCCAATTCGTACTTCCCAAGCGCTTAGTACAGTGCTCTGCACATAGTAAGCGCTCAATAAATACGATTGATGATGATGATGATGATGATATCTATTCTATTTATTTTATTAGTATGTTTGGTTTTGTTCTCTGTCTCCCCCTTTTAATAATAATAATAATGATGGCATTTATTAAGCGCTTACTATGCGCAAAGCACTGTTCTAAGCGCTGGGGGGAATACAAGGATTAAGCGCTTACTATGTGCAAAGCACTGTTCTAAGCGCTGGGAGGGGGAATACAAGGTGATCAGGTTGTCCCACGCGGGGCTCACAATCTTAACCCCCATTTTACAGATGAGGTAACTGAGGCTCAGAGAAGTTAAGTTGTTGTGATCGGGTTTGTCTGATCTCTATTTTGTTTTCCCATCCCTTCCTCCCCCCATTTTGTACACCCGCTGATTCTCGGCACAACAAAGTGACCTGCCCAAGGTCACAAAGCAGACACGCGGCGGAGCCGGGATTCGAACCCATGACCTCTGACTCCAAAGCCCGGGCTCTTTCCAGTGAGCCACGCTGCTTCTCTCTTTTAGGCCGTGAGCCCACTGTTGGGTAGGGACCGTCTCTCTAGGGTGCCAACTTGGGCTTCCCAAGCGCTTAGTCCAGCGCTCTACACACAGTAAGCGCTCAATAAATACGATCGACTGATTGATTGCCCAGCCCCCTCCGGCCGGGCCGGCCCCTCCTCCTCCAGTCTGGCCTCCAGATCCCTCCCAGCCGGGCCGGGCCTGGGGATGGGGGGAGCCCGGCGGGGCGGAGCCGGGCGGGAGGGCGGCTCCCAAGTGCGTGGCAGGGCAGAGCCGAGGAGTCCAGTCCAGTCCAGGCCGGGGCCCGGCCGGTCCTTTGTTCCCGGTTCCTTGCGGGCCCCTGCGGCCCCTCCGGACCATGTGTCCGGCCCGGCGCCTTCAGCCCCCGCCCATGCTGCTGCTGACCACTCTGCTGCTGCTGTCCCCGCCCGCCCAGGCCAAAGGAGGACACCCCAAAACCCAGGGTAGGGGGGCGACCTGGCTCCGGACCACCGGGACCGGCCCACGAAAGGGGGCCCGGGACCCTGGGGCTGCAGGGAGGGCCGAGCTGGACCCTAACCCGAGAAGCAGGGGCACCCTCAGCGCTTAGTACACTGCTCTGGCCCTACTGAGAGCTCCAGGAGGCCTTCCCCCCTTTTAGACTGTGAGCCCACTGTTGGGTCGGGACTGTCCCTATATGTTGCCAATTTGTACTTCCCAAGCGCTTGGTACAGTGCTCTGCACATAGTAAGCGCTCAATAAATACAATTGATTGATTGATTGATTGATTCCCAGACTGAGCCCCTTCCTTCCTCTCCCCCTCGTCCCCCCCATCTTACCTCCTTCCCTTCCCCACAGCACCTGTATGTATGTTTGTACGTATTTATTAATTTATTTATTTTACTTGTACATATCTATTTTATTTTGTAGTATGTTTGGTTTTGTCTCCCCCTTTTAGACTGTGAGCCCACTGTTGGGTCGGGACTGTCCCTATGTGTTGCCAATTTGTACTTCCCAAGCGCTTGGTACAGTGCTCTGCACATAGTAAGCGCTCAGTAAATACAATTGATTGATTGATTGATTGATTCCCAGACTGAGCCCCTTCCTTCCTCTCCCCCTCGTCCCCCCCATCTTACCTCCTTCCCTTCCCCACAGCACCTGTATATATGTATATATGTTTGTACATATTTACTAATTTATTTATTTTACTTGTACATATCTATTTTATTTTGTAGTATGTTTGGTTTTGTCTCCCCCTTTTAGACTGTGAGCCCACTGTTGGGTCGGGACTGTCCCTATATGTTGCCAATTTGTACTTCCCAAGCGCTTGGTACAGTGCTCTGCACATAGTAAGCGCTCAATAAATACAATTGATTGATTGATTGATTGATTCCCAGACTGAGCCCCTTCCTTCCTCTCCCCCTCGTCCCCCCCATCTTACCTCCTTCCCTTCCCCACAGCACCTGTATATATGTATATATGTTTGTACATATTTACTAATTTATTTATTTTACTTGTACATATCTATTCTATTTTGTAGTATGTTTGGTTTTGTCTCCCCCTTTTAGACCGTGAGCCCACTGTTGGGTAGGGACTGTCTCTTAATGTTGCCAACTTGTACTTCCCAAGCGCTTAGTACAGTGCTCTGCACACAGTAAGCGCCCAATACATACGATTGATGATGATGATGCTCACACAGTGAGCGCTCAATTGACACCATTCATCGATTGACGGATTGAGCCGAGGGGGCCCGGGGAAGCCAGGCCTCCAGGCCCCCTCTCTGCCCTCCTCCGAGGTTCATTCATTCATTCAGTCGTATTTATAATAAAATAATAATAATAATGATGATGGTATTAGAAAGCAGCGTGGCTCAGTGGAAAGAGCACGGGCTTTGGAGTCAGAGGTCATGGGTTCGAATCCTGGCAACGCCACATGTCTGCTGTGTGACCTTGGGCAAGTCACTTAACTTCTCTGAGCCTCAGTTACCTCATCTGTAAAATGGGGATTAAGACTGTGAGCCCCACGTGGGATAACCTGTTCACTTTGTATCCCCCAAGCACTTAGAACAGTGCTTTGCACATAGTAAGCGCTTAACAAATGCCAACATTATTATTATTATTATTATTATTATTATTATTATGGTATTTGTTAAGCGCTTACTATGTGCAGAGCACTGTTCTAAGCGCTGGGGAGGTTACAGGGTGATCAGGTTGTCTCGCGGGGGGCTCACAGTTTTAATCCCCATTTTACAGATGAGGGAACTGAGGCATGCAGAAGTAAAGTGACTTGCCCAAAGTCGCACAGCCGGCAGTTGGTGGAGTCGGGATTTGAACCCATGACCTCTGACTCCAAAGCCCGGGCTCTTTCCACTGACCCACGTTGCTTATTTATTGAGTGCTTACTGTGTGCACAGCACTGGACTAAGCGCTTGGGAAGTACAAGTTGGCAACATATAGAGACGGTCCCTACCCAACAGTGGGCTCACAGTCTAGAAGGGGGAGACAGAAAACAGAACATATTAACAAAATAAAATAAATAGAATAAATATGTACAAATAATCACTCTTTCCTTCTTGCCCTTTTCCCTCCCCACCCATCTCCGAGGACCATTCCCACCCTAGGTTATAATAATAATAATAATGGGATTTGTTAAACGCTTACTATGTGCAAAGCACTGTTCTAAGAGCTGGGGTGGCTACAAGGTGATCAGGTTGTCCCATGTGGGGCTCACAGTCTTAATCCACATCTTACAGATGAGGTAATTGAGGCTCAGAGAAGTTAAGTGACTTGCCCAAGGTCACACAGCAGACATACAGTGCTCTGCATACGGTAAGCGCTCAATAAATATGATTGAAAGTGGCGGAGTTGGAATTAGAACCCATGACCTCTGACTCCCAAGCCCGGGCTCTTTTCACTGAGCCATGCTGCTTCTCTCTGAGGCTTGGGAGGAGCCTCGCGGTGGCTTCGGAGGAGTGTGGCCTCCCCGATAATAATAATGGTATTTGTTAGGCACTTACTATTCATTCATTCAATCGTATTTATTGAGCACTTACTGTGTGCTGAGCACTGTATTAAGCGCCTGGAAAGTACAATTCGGCAACAAAGACAATCCCTACCCAATGTGCCAAGCGCTATTCTGAGCACAGGGGTAGAGATGAGGTAATTAGGATGGCCCACGAGGGGCTCACAGTCTTAATCCTCATTTTGATGATGGTATTTTGCTGATGATGGTATTTGTTAAGCGCTTACTATGTGCCAAGCACTGTTCTAAACGCTGGGGTAGATACAAGGTAATCATGTTGTCCCATGTGGGGCTCACAGTCTTAACTCCCATTTTGCAGATGAGGAAACTGAGGCCCAGAGAATTTAAGTGACTTGCCCAATTGTACTTGCTCTATTGCCTTGATAGAGTACAATACAACAATAAACAGACACAGTCCGTACTCACACAGCAGACAAGGGGCGGAGGCGGGATTAGAACCCACGTCCTCTGACTCCCAAGCCCGTGCTCTTGTAGGCATAACGACCCTGAGGGTGTGGCCCCGGCCTTTTGAGGGTCTCTACGGAAACCCACCACCTCCAGAGCGAAGCCTCCAGAGACTGGGAAGCAGCTCTCAATCAACCGATTATATTTAGTGAGTGCTTACTGTATGCAGAGCACTGTACTAAGCCCTTGGGAGAGCATACTGTAGCGCTATAACAAAGTGGGTAGTCACGTTCCCTGCCCCTCTCTGAAGCTCATTTTCCAACCTCAAAAGGCTAAGCCCCACTTTTCCTCATCTCCCCCTCCCTTCTGCGTCGCCCTGACTTGCTCCCTTTGCTCTTCCCCACTCCCAGCCCCAAAGTACTTATGTACATAGCTGTAGTTTTATTTGTCCCTTTACTCCCTCCCAGCCCCAAGGCACTTTGTTTATTTATATTAATGTCTGTCTCCCCCAGTCTAGACTGTGAGTTAGTTGTGGGCAGGGAATGTCACTGTTTTCTGTTTTATTGTTGTATTGTACTTTCCCGAGTACAGCACTCTGCACACAGTAAGCGCTCAATAAATGCGATTGAATGAATGATATGCCTCCTGGCAAGGGTGTCATTTGTCCTCACACCACTTATGGGTTGGAAGGGAATGTGGACTCATCCCCATTTTACAGATGAGCTCACCGAGGCATCACGAGCATGCCCATGGCAAAGCCAGTTCACCGAACTGAAAAGTTAGAGCCCAATGGGTTCAGACAGATTCATTCAATCATTCAGTCATATTTATTAAGCGCTTACAGTGTGCAGAGCAGTCTACTGAGCTCTTGGTAGAGTACAATACAACAATAAACAGACACATTCCGTACTCACAACAGCTTACAGCCTAAAGGGAAACAAATAAATTACAGATATGTACTTAAGTGATCTCACCTTCCCAGCCAGCATAGCCCCTAGGCGGTATATCTGTTCGTTGATTTGTACAGTTAATTTGTTTCATTGCTTTTCTCTTTCATCTACTGTATATTTGGCTATTTTGGGCTACTGTTCACCCTCACTAGATTGTAAGCTTCCTGAAGCTAGAGGCTATATTCTTTACTTATGTTTCTGTTTCCAAGAGCCCAATAGAGTGTTCTGCCTACACAGTGGACTTTCAGTTGGTGATGGTGATGATGATAAATTGAATCCAACTTTACCCTCATAGCCAGGCTACCTCCCCCCGAGACTTTGACAACTGGAACAATTTTGTCTCCCATGATTCCCTGACTCAAATTTCATACAACCTAAGATCTGAGATCTTCTGGTCTTTAAGGGTAGTAGCCCCCCCCCCGAACCACCCACAGGTAAACTGAGTCTAGACAGAATCCTCTCCATCCACAGCACTTGTTGGATGCCTGCTCTCCACAACCAGGCTTTCCACCTCGATATACAAATGGCTGAGCCTTGTATGGGGTCTGAAACCGGGGCCCCAAGGAGAGGAGTTGTTCAATCAATCAATCAATTATATTTATTGAGCACTTACTGTGTGCAGAACCCTATACTAAGCACTTGGAGAGAACAGTATAACAGAGTTGGTAGAGATGTTCCCTGTTTACAACGAGCTTAGAGGGAGAGACAGACATTAGTGTAAACAAATAAAATAGATATGTACATCAATTCCGTGGGGCTGAGGGTAGTGGTGAATAAAGGGAGCAAATCAGGGTGATACAGAAGGGAGTGGGAGAGAGGAAACGAGGGCTTAGTCACAGACAGGTTTCAAAATCAGTTTTAGTCCCTTGAAGCACTGCAGTTATACTGATCTGGAAAGACAATTGAAGGTGACTAGGTTTCATTCTAACCTGATAGGGTTTAGGCCTTGACTGTCAGTCAAACACAGAGTGACTTTCCAGGGTCTTTCCAGGGAATCTGGTGGGATAAAAAGTGGCAGGTTCTGGGGCCAACAGTACCAAGGAGGAGAGTCGATCATCTATCAGTCGCATTTTATAAGTCATAAGTACCTAAGTACATAGGTCACAACACTTATGTACATGTCTCTATTTTTATTTATTTGTACTCATGTCTGTCTCCCCCCCTTCTAGGCTGTGAGCTCCTTGAGGGCAGGGAATGTAGCCGTTTATTGTTGTATTGTACTCCCCCAAGCGCGTAGTACAGTGCTCTGCTCACAGTAAGCGCTCAATAAATGCTATTGGATGAATGAATGAATTTGCTGAGCACTTACAGTGTGCGAGAGCTGTACTAAGCACTTGGGCAAGTACCGCGTAACGGAGTTGGTAGAGACATTCCCTGCCCACAACGAGACAGTCTAGTGGACAAGCTTACAGTGTAGAGGAATTACAGAACTTGATGTTTGATTCCCCCCGTATGGTGGGCAGTGGTTTCAGTCAATCAATCAACCAATCAGTGGCATTTATTGAGCAGTTACAGAATGCAGAGCACTATGCTAACTGCTTGGGAGGGTATTCTGCAATGTAGACCATGATCCCTGCTCACATGGAGTTTACAGACTAGAAGGGGAGATAGACATTAAAATAAATAAATGAATTATAGAGATGTAATTTATTTTAATGTCTATACCTATGTTCTATAAGGTTGAGGGTGAGGTGACTATCAAATGCTTAATGGGTACAGAACCAAGTGCATAGGTGACAGAAGGGAGATGGAGTAGCGGAAATGAGGTTTAACTGAGGAAGGTCTCTTGGGGGATGTGATTTTAATAAGGCTTTTAAAGTGGGTAGAATGATGGTTTGTCATATATGAAGAGGCAGGGAGTTCCAGGCCAGATGCATGGTAATAATAATAATAATTATGGTGTTTAAGTGCTTACTATGTGCCAAGCATGAGGTTAAATATGAGGTAATCATCTTGGATCCCTTCTCAGGGTCGCACCTGGAGAGTTTCCACTACTCTACCAGTCTCAGCTACAGGAGGGAGAGTCAAGCAGAGGCATACCCATTCCATTCCTAGATTGGGCAATGGCTAGCGAGTGGAAGGCAATCTTCTACAAGTCAAAACTCACCCATGCTGGGCGGCAGTGTCATGGGAGAAAGTTGAGGGTGGAGACTCCAGTTTCCTGCACGGAAGATGTCAATGGTAAACCACTTTTGTATTTTTACCAAGAAAACTATGGATACAGTACCGGAATGATTGCAGATGGAGAGCGGAGCGTTCTGGGAGAGATGTTTCTGTGGTGTCGCTGTGGGTCGGAAGTGACTCAACGGCATAAGACAAGACAATCTGTTGGACACAGTCCCTGTCCCATGGGGGGGTCACAGTCTTAATCCCCATTTTACAGATGAGGTAACAGAGGCACAGAGAAGTGAAGTGACTTGTCCAGGGTCACGCAGCAGACAAGTGGCAGAGCCAGGATTAGAAGCCACATCCTCTTACTCCCAAGCCCGTGCTCCCGCCACTGGGCCGTGCTGCTTCTCATGATATAAGCAAGAGGTTGGCAGGTGAGGTTGATGAGATTGAGCTACTGTGAGTAAGCTTACATGAGAGGAGCAAAGTGTGCGGACTGGGTCGTAATAGGAGATCGGTGAGGTAAAGTAGGTGTGGGAGAGCTGATTGAGTGCTTTAAAGCGGATGGTAAGGAGATTCTGTTTGATGCAGAGGTGGATGGGCAAACACGGAGGTTTTTGAGGAGTGGAGAGACATGGACTTGAATGGATTTTTTAAGAAAAATGATCCAGCTAACAGAGTGATGTATGGATTGGAGTGAAGAGAGACAGGAGGCAGGGAGGTCAGTGAGGGAGCTGAGACAGTAGTTAAGGCAGGGTATAAGTGCTTGGACCAATGTACTAGTTTGGATGGAGAGGAAAGGGCAAATTTTAGTGATGTTGCAAAGGTAGAACTTATAGCATATATATATGACATTGACTGTGTGAGTTGAGAGATGAGTTGAGGATAAATCCAAGGTTACAGGCTGTGAGATAGGGAGGGTGGTGGTGGTGTCCACATTGATGGGAAGATGGGAATAGACAAGGTTTGGGTGGAAAGATGAGGAGTTCTGTTCTGAACATGTTTAGTTTGAGGGGTTGGTGGGACATCCAGATCGAGTTGCCTGAAGGCACGTGGAAATGCATCCAAAGATTTCTACATGATGGCTCCTTTACCTTACAATATTTTCCAGTCTCTTCTTGCAAAGTACAACTAATGAACCAAAAATATTTTCAGTAAGCCAGATTTTAAATAAATATCAGTAAAGTTTTACAATACATTTCAGGTTAACAAGAAAACAAGTGGCCCATTTCTGTTTGCTGCCGTGCACCAGCCAAAACTAAATTTTAAAATAAAAAAATGTGTCCAATATTAGAAATCACTAATCAATCATATTTACTGAGTGTTTACTCTGTGCAAAGCACTGTACTAAGCACTTGGGAGAGTACTATAGAGTTATTAGACATCATCCCTCTCAAGGTGTTTACAATCTAGAGGGAGAGATAAACACTAAAATAAGTGTCAGGTAGAGAGAAGCACAGAGTTCCAAGTTATGTACATGAATGACAGGGGGGCATTGGGGAGTGAATGCCCAAGCGATTAGGTGGCACAGAAGAGCTCAAGTGGCAAGAGGGAGGGAGGGAAATAGGGTGGGGAGATGAAAGATGAATCAGGGAAGATGTCCCTTTTTGAAAAAAAAAATGGTGTTTGTTAAATGCTTCCTATATGCCAGGCACTGTACTAAGTGCTCAGGTTGATACACGATAAGCAGTTTGAACACAGTCCGTGTTCCACATGGGACTCATAGTCTTAATCCCCATTATAAAGATGAGGTAACTGAGGTATAGAGAATTGAAGAGACTTGCCCAAGGTAACACAGCGGACAAGTGGTGGAGCTGGGATTAGAACCCATGACCTCTGACTCCCAAGCCTGTGCTCTTCCCACTAGACCAGGCTGCTTCTTGAAAGAGATGTTACTTTGGATTTGATTAAAGTAATAATAATAATAATTGTGGTAATTGGTTAAACTCTTACTATGTGCCAAGCAATGTACTAAATGGTGGGGTAGATAGAGGATAATCAGGTTGGGCACAGCTCCTGTCCCATATGGGGCTCACAGTTTAGGAAGGAGGGAAGATGGGGAAAGCAGTGGTCTGCCATGTATGAAGGGGGAAAGAATTCCAGGCAGGAAGGAGAGCACCTCCCAAGAGAGAAGATCACAGTGAGTAGGTTGGCTGGAGAGAAGCGAAGCATGTGAGCTGATGGTGGTATTTGTTAAGTGCTCACCACGTGCCGGGCACTATAATAAGCACTGGGATTGGATACAAGCAAATAGGGTTGGACACAATCCCTGTACCACATAGTACTCACAGTCTTAATCCCCATTTTACAGATGAGGGAACTGAGGCTCAGAGAAGTTGTGACCTGCCCAAAGCCACACAACAGACAAGTGGTAGAGCCAGGATTAGAATCCAGTTCTTTCTTACTCCCGGGCCCGTGTTCTATCTACGAGGGCTTTCTGGGCTTCAGTGGTAGAGGAGCGAGGACAAATAAAAGGAGGAAGCTGTTTGAATGCCTTAATAATAATGATGGTATTTGTTAAGTGCTTACTATTCATTCATTCATTCAATCATATTTATTGAGCGCTTACTGTGTGCAGAGCACTGTACTAAGTGCTTGGGAAGTACAAGTTGGCAACATATAGAGACGGTCCCTACCCAACAGTGGTCTCACAGTCTAGAAGTCTTACTATGTGCTAGGCACTGTACTAAACGCTGAGGCGGTTCTAATTCTGACTCCGCCACTTGTCAGCTGTGTGACTTTGGCAAGTCACTTCACTTCTCTGTGCCTCAGTTACCTCATCTGTAAAATGGGGATTAAGACTGTAAGCCTCACGTGGGACAACCTGATTACCTTGCCTCAGCGCTTAGAACAGTGCTGGCACATAGTAAGCGCTTAGCAAATACCATCATTGTTGTTATACAAGCAAATCAAGTTGGACACAGTCCCCGCTTCATGTGGGGCTCACAGTCTCAATCCCCATTTTACAGATGAGGTAATGGAGGCACAGAAAAGTGAAGTGACTTGCCCAGGGTCACACAGCAGACAAATGGCAGAGTTAGGATTAGAACTCATGACATTCTGACCCCCAGGTCTGTGCAGTATCCACTATGCCATGCGACGGTCAGGAATTTGTACTTGATGTGGAGAGGAATGGGCAACTGTTGGGGAATTTTGAGGAGTGGAGGGATGTGTGCAAAATACACAATAATCTCAAGGAAGAGCAAAATAGAGAAACGACTGAAAATGCAACTGATCTTTCTCTTTGTCTTAAAAAGACAAGAGTTGGCTGCTGTCTTTCGTCAAGATAGTTTGGCCAAACCCTCTGTCATTGCTCCTCTAATCTCTCCCTTTGATCCCAGAAGGAGATCCTGCTTCTTGGCTCCTGTGAAAGTAACCTAAAATAAAAGTTATTCCTCATACCTCTGACATTTCTGTAGAAGCGGGAAAGGGATTATTGGGAATATTACAGTCTGATGAGGAGGGGCTCAGGTGAAAGAGACAAAGCTCTGGATCCAGTGTCAAACCACTTTGATAAGAAACTAATCTCCTTTAGTTGTCTCTTCTCACTAGTTTACTGATCCCTTCAGCCTTCACTGCTTGAAAATCAGTGGTCTAAAGTTCAGTATTTTCTCAAGTCAAAGGGTGAGTGGGTGGATCAAGTAAAGTAGGGGCCAGCTGCAGAGCTTAGGACAGCTGGGAATAATTACCAGACTAAGCTGACCCCCTCCATCTCCTCCTCACTCTGTCCCCCATCTAGGTTGGGAGCCTTCCTTTCCCCATGAACCTGGCAGGGGGACCTTGTCCGGGTTCCTGTCTTTGTATTTCTCCCCAGCGCTAAGTACAGTGCATCACACAGTTAAGGACTCAGTAAACTGTGGTATTTGTTAAGCACTTTCTATATGCCAGGCACTGTACTAAGTGCTGGGGTGGATACAAGCAAATCGGGTTGGACACAGTCCCTGTCCCACGTGGGGCTCGCAGTCTCAGGCCCCACTTTACAGATGAGGGAACTGAGGCCCAGAGAAGTGAAGGGACTTGCCCACGGTCACACAACAGACATGTGGTGGAGCTGGAATTAGAACCCATGACCTTCTGACTCCCAGGACTGTGCTGTATCCTCTTCACCAAAATGTCTTTTCTCCCACTACTATGACATCTGGACCTTCTCCCTCTGCTTCCTCTCTCCCAACCTTTCAGATTTGCTGGAATTCTTGCTTACAGGGAGACAAATGGTGGGTGTCTGGAAATGAAAAATTTAGAAGACCAATGGTTGAGAATAAGGACTAGGGAGTCTCAACCTCTAAAAATTATTATGGTTATTTATTACATGCTTATTTATGGGGGAGCAGCCTGGCCTAGTGGGTACAGCATGGGCATGGGAGTCAGAGGACCTGGGTTCTAATCTTGGCTCCGCCAGCTGCCTGCTGTGTGAACTTGGGCAAGTCACTTAACTTCTGTGCCTGTTTCCTCACCTGTAAAATGGGGATTCAATCCCCATGAGCCCCATGTGGGACAGGGACTTGTCCGATTTGATTAACTTGTATTTATCCCAGCGCGTAGAACAGTGCTTAATATAGGAAGAGTTTAACAAATATAATAATAATAATAATGAAAATGTCCAACACCATGTTAAGTCGTGGGGTGGGCTCAAGATAACCAAACCAGACATGAGCCTCTCAGGCTAAGAAGTAGAGAACTGGCATCCCTATTTTACAGAGATTGAAATGGAAGCACAGAGGGGTGAGGTGATTTGTCAAAGGTCATAGAGCAGAGTAGTGGCTGAGCTGGGGCTAGAATCCCTGGTCTCCTATCTCCAAACCTACTACCATCAATCTTCCTTGTCTAATGATAATACTAATAATTATAATATTGATGGCATTAAGTGTTTACTATTTGCTACCTCAGGATTGTCCCATTGGACGCCGTCCATGTCCCTCATAGGACTCACAATCTGTCTTATTAATTGTCACATTTAATAATAATAATAATTTTGGTATTTGTTAAGTGCTTACTATGTGCCAAGCACTGTTCTAAGCCCTGGGGGAGATACAAGGTAATCAGGTTGTCCCACATGGGGCTCACAGTCTTAATCCCCATTTTCCAGATGAGGTAACTGAGGCACAGAGAAGTTGTGACTTGCCCAGAGTCACACAGCTGATAAGTGGCAGAGCCGGGATTAAAACCCATGACCTCTGACTCCCAAGCCCGCACTCTTTCCACTGAGCCACGCTGCTTCTCTGTGCGCTGAGCGCTTACTGTATGCAAAGCCCCGTACTAAGCACTTCCCAATTTTACTTGTCCGAGGACATAAGGCAGGCTTGGGTCAGAGCTTGGGACTGAAACCATGGTCTTCCGGCTCCCAAATGCTCTTTCCACTACTCCACAGTGCCTCTACGTAGATATCACTTTTCCCAATTGTATTTTGTTTCATGTCCCATAGGCCGAACACCTCAAACCTATTTCAAAGATGGAGAAGCTGCCCTGTAGGCAGGTTAGACAATTTTCCGGAGTCAGCTTCTCAAACTAGTGGCAGACCAGAATCTAAATCCAGAAGTTATTGAGTCGCTACAAGGGAAAATTGCATTGACTATTGACATTACATAATCCCTTGAACAAGAAAATGAAATATGTATTCAGCATCCACCTTAGGTGCTGAACAACATCTTATAAGAAAGAGCCTTGTGTGGTTGACTAAATCTTTAATAGAAATGAACTAGACAAGGGAGAGAACCCTTCCAGAGCTATAATGACCTATCACCAGACTTCACTGGTCTTTCCCAACTTAGCTTCCAGTGGCAGACTTAGTTTCCCTTTTGGAAAGGTGTTTTTTCGTACAGTGCACTTTGATCTAGGAAAGAGGATGCCCACTGAACTGGGGAAGCAGCATGGCTTAGGGGAGTCAGAAGGCACAGGCCTGGGAGTCTGAAGGATTTGGGTTCTAACCTTGGCTCTGCCACTTGTTTTCTGGGTGACCTTGGGCAAGACACTTCACTTCTCTGTGCCTCAGTTCCCTCATCTGTAAAATGGAGATTAAAACCGTGAGCCCTATGTGGGACATGGACTGTGTCCAACCTGGTTAGCTTCTATCTGCCCCGGTGCTTAGTACAGTGCCTGGCACATAGTAAACGTTTAACAAATACCATAAAAAAAACCCAACAGAAAAAAACAAAACTGTATTTCACTCCCCTGGTTTTATGTAAACACCATCTGGACCTCTCACCAGATGGACATTTAATTAAGGGACTGGAATTCTCAGAGAAGAAGCTCACCCTTCATTATAATTCATCATCTCTGGAGGTCACAAGAATCTTTTGGGTTAGATCAGTGCTTCCTTCCCTGTTAAAACAATCACACTTCCCCCCTTCAAAGCCCTACTGGAGGCTCACCTCCTCCAGGAGGGCTTCCCAGACTAATCCCCCCTTTCCTCTGCTTCCCCTCCCCATTGCCCTGACTCATTCCCTTTTCTCTACCTCCCTCCCCGCCACAGCACTTGTGTATATATGTACATTTTCATAATTCTATTTATTTATATTAATGATTTATATATCTATAATTCTATTCATATTGATGCTATTGATGCCTGTTTACTTGTTTTGATGCCTGTCTCCGCCCTTCTAGAGTGTGAGCCCCTTGTGGGCAGGGATTGTCTCTATTTGTTGCTGAATTGTAGTTCCCAAGTGCTTAGCACAGTGCTCTGCACACAGTAAGCACTCAATAAATACTACTGAATGAATGAATGTTTGGAGGGGCTGGATTGTTGAAGTAAAGGGCTCAGAGGCTCAAAAAGGTTAATAGCATTTTCCACATAACATCCAATGTGTTTCTCCGATCAGGAGGCTTTTCTGGCTTGCAGGGAAGGTGAAGGTATTTGTGGGCAGGAGGGAGGCTGAAGGGAACCATAGTGCTGACGTGGAGAGAGAGAGAGGTGAAAGAGATACTGTTGGGTAGAGCTGTGACCTGAAAATGAGGGGTTGTTCAAATGATTTCTGTGCAAATAGATTTCTGCAGGAGGTAGTTCACACTCTTTCACTGTAAGAGCTCTGTGCTGGGTCCTGAATCTCTTCCTAGCTTGCCCTCAGTCTTATAAACTGCTTTGGTCTCACCTGCATTACAGTGTCGGGCAGTGCTGTGCTGGCCACTGGCTTACCTCAGAGGACCTCTTCCTGCGAGGTTGAACAGAACCTACTCCAGAGAAGCAGCATGGTCCAGTGGATAGAGAACAGGCCTGCGAGTCACAGGACCTGGGTTCTATTCCCGGCTCTGCCACTTGTCTCCTGAGTGACCTTGGGCAAGTCACTTCACTTCTTTGGGCCTCCGTTTCCTCATCTGTGAAATGGGGATTGAGACTGGGAGCCCTATGTGGGACAGGGACTGGGTCCAACCCGATCATCTTGTATCTACCCCAGTGCTTAGTACAGTGCCTGGCACATAGTAAGTGTTGATGAAATGCCACAATTATTATTATTGTTATCCTGGGTTTTGAGATCTGACAGCAAAGAACCCCACTAGGCCCAAGGAAGGGAAGAAAATGGGGGTGGGAAAGAAGGAGGGGAAAGAGACGGGCTGCTCGATGGCTGGAAGCATCCAACACCCCCCGCACCATCTCCACGGTTTCCCTGAGAGATGGAGAGCTGCTTACCCACTCTAATGCCCCTCACCCCTTCCCTCCCTTGTACTCCTGCCCCTCCCTGCATGACACCCAGATGAGCAGAAGAAGTAGCCAGGATGGGATGGGGCTGATACAACTGAAACTCTCCCCAGCCAATTTTCCAGTCCCTCCCTCCTGCTGCCCCATCTTTGAGTCTTCCATCTTTCTTTGGAGTATCCCAAGACAAGAGCTCCTGCCTCTTCTCAAAAATCTACTCCCTCTGTGGCTCTCACCCTGTCTCTTCAAATATAAAAGACACTTGCCCCCTCCCTTCTTCCTTCCCTGATTGCCATTTTCAGTTGTTCACTTTCTAATTGCTTCTTCCCCTCTGCTTTCAAACATACTCATGTTTCACCTATCCTGGAAAAAAAAAAAAAACAACAAACCTCTTCTTTGACCCCTAGGCTCCCTCCAGGTAAGACTCCATCTCCCTGCTTCCAATTCCTCTACAGACTCCTTGAGTGAGTTGTCTACACCTGCTTCCTCCACTTCCTCTCCTCCAATTCTCTCCTTGACCACCTCCTATCTGGCTCCTGCCCTCTTCACTCCATAGAAACTGCCCTCTCAGAGGTCACCAGTGACCTCCTTCTTGCCCAATTCAGTGGCTTCTACTCCATCCTCATCCTCCTCGACCTCTCAGCTACCTTCTAAATGGTGTACCCTTCTCCTCGAAAATCTTTAAATTATATATTATATATATAATATATATTATATATTATAAATTATTTATTCATATTAATGTCTGCCTCTCCCTCTAAACTGTAAACTCATTATGGGCAGAGAACATGTCTACTAATTCTGTTGCATTGTACTCTCCCAAGTGCTTAGGACAGTGCTCTGCGCATAATAAGTGCTCAATAAATACGACTGGTTAATTGAAACCTTGTCTATCCTTGGTTTCACATCTCCTCCAAGAGGCCATCCCCGACTAACCCTCATTTCCTCTTCTCCCACTCCCTTCTGCGTTGTCCTTTCACTTAGATTTGCACCCTTTATTCACCCCTTCCTTAGCCCCGCAGCACTTTTGTCCATATCTAAAATTTATTTATTTATAATATCAGCCTCCCCTTCTAGACTGTAAGCTTGTTATGAGCAGAGAATGTGTCTACTGATTCTGTTTGTATTGTACTCTCCCAAGCACTTAGTAAAGTGATGATGATGGTACTTGCTAAGCACTTACTATGTGCCAAGCACTGTTCTAAGCACTGGGGTAGATACAAGTTAATCAGGTTGTCCCATGTGGGGCTCACAGTCTTAATCCCCATTTTACAGATGAGGTAACTGAGGTGCAGAGAAATTAAGTGACTTGCCCAAAGTCAAACAGCTGATAAGTGGAGGGGCCGGGATTGGACCCACAACCCCTGACTCCCAAGCCTGGGCTCTCTCTCCACTAAGCCATGCTGCTTCTCTGTACAGTGTACAGTGCTGTGAGCCTGTTGTTGGGTAGGAACCGTCTCTATATGTTGCCAACTTGTACTTTCCAAGCACTTAGTACAGTGCTCTGCACACAGTAAGCGCTCAATAAATACGATTGAATGAATGAATACACAGTAGGCACTCAATATAATCGATCGATTGATTGATTTCACTGACATTATACTCCTCTGGTCTCCTCCTCCCTCCCTGGCTGCTCTTTTTCAGTCTCTTTTACTGACTCCTCCTCTGTCTCCCACACCCTAACTGCGGGGGTCTCTCAAGGCTCCATTCTGGATCCTCTTCTATTCTCCATCTCCATCCACTCCCTTGGAGAACTCATTTGCTTCCATGGTTTCAACTACCGTCTCTACGCAGGTGATTCCTAAATCTACCTTTCCAGCCCTGATGTCTCCTCTTTCTCTGCAGTCTCACATTTTCTCATTCCTTCAGGACACCTCTACTTGGATGTTCCACCCACACTTCAAGCTTAACACATCCAAAGCAGAGCTCCTCATCTTCCCACCCAAATCCTTTATCTCCCCAAGTCTTACCCATCACTGTAGACAACAGCATAATCCTCCCTATCTCACAAGTCTTTAACCTTGATGTTATAATAGTAATTGTGATATTTGTTAAGCATTTACTGTGTTCCAAGCACTGAACTAAGAGCTGGGGTGGATACAAGCAAAGCAGGTGGGATACGGTCCCTCTGTCCCACGTGGGCCTCACAGTCTCAATCCCCATTTTACAGATGTGGTAACTGAGGCACAGAGGAGTGAAGTGACTTTCCCAAGGTCACACAGCAGACAAGTGGTGGAGGTGGGATGAGGACCTTCTGACTCTCAAGCCCGTGCTCCATGCACTACGCCATGTTGCTACTGTTAGCCTCAGGGTTTTACCATCTGTTTTAAACACTGGCCAGATTGAACTATTATGAGGACTTTGACCCTTTTTAATTACCCTTTCCTTTTCCAATTCCTTGATTATCTCCCCCATTTCTGCCTCCTCTGCCTTTGAGCATGGGCATTATCCTTAATTCATCTCTCTCATTCAACCCACGTATTCAGTCTATCACTAAATCCTGTTTGTTCCACCCTCATCCTGACAGCACTTATTTACAGTCAGTAACTTATTTATTTATATTAATGTCTGACTCCCCGTCTAGACTAAGCTTGTTGTGGGTAAGGAATGTGCCTACCAACTCTGTTGTATTGAACTTTCCCAAGTGCTTAGTACAGTGGTCTGCACACAGTAAGCACTCAATAAATTCTAATGATCGATTAATTGATTTTACATTCACAGTATTGCTAAAACCTACCCTTTCCTCTCCATTCAAACTAATGGTACACCGATCCAAGCAGTTATATCCTGCCTTGACTGCTGTATCAGCTCTCTTGCTGACCTCCCTGCCTCCTATCTCTCTTTACTCCAGTCCTTACTTCACTCTGCTTCCCCAGGTCACTTTTCTAAGAAAACATTCAGTCTTCATGTCAAGAACATTAAACAGAAAGTCCTGACTGTCAGCTTTAAAGTACTCAATCAGCTCTCCCCCTCCCACCTTACCTCACTGATTTTCTACTACAAGCAAGCCCATTCACTTTTCTCCTCTAATGCCAGCTTGCTCACTGTACCTCGATTTCATCTATCTTGCTGCTGACCCTTGCCCGCGTCCTGCCTCTGGCCTGGAAGTCCCTTCCTCTTATATGACAGAGCATCACTCTCCTTTCCTTCAAAGCCTTACTAAAATCACATCTCCTCCAAGAGACCTTCCCCAACTAAGCCCTCATTTCCATTACTCGCCCTCCCTTCTGCAAGCACTTGATATTCACCCCACCCTAGGCTCGGCAACACTTATGTACATTATTATTATTATTATTATTAAGTGCTGTCGAGTTGTTTCCAATTCAAATCAATCAATCAATCATATTTATTGAGCACTTAATGTGTGCAGAGCACTGTACTAAGCGCTTGGAAAGTACAAGTTGGCAACATATAGAGACAGTCCCTACCCAACAGGGGGCTCACAGTCTAGAAGGGGGAGACAGAGAACAAAACCAAACATATTAACAAAATAAAATAAATAGAATAGATATGTACAAGTAAAATAAATAAATAGAGTAATAAGTATGTACAAACATATATACAATTCAATGCGACTCCATGGATATACTTTCTCCAGACCATCCTGTCCTCTGCCATAATCCACAACCTTTCTAATGGTTCTTCCATTATTGTTATGGTGTCTATCCATGTAGCCGCTGGTCTGCCTCTTCCTTGTTTTCCCTGGACTTTTCCTAGCATTAGTGTCTTCTCCAGAGAATTATTCCTCCTGATTATGTGTACCTATTTGGGGTGTATTTTAATGCCTTTCTCCCCCTCTAGACTGTATATATCTGTGAATTTTTTTATTTGTATTAATGTCTGTCTCCCCCTCTGGACTGTAAGCTCATTTTGGGCAGGGAATGTGTCTGTTGATTGTTATATTGTACTTTCTTGAGCACGTAGTACAATGCTTTGCACACAGTAAGCACTCAATAAATATGAATGAATGAACGAATAAATGGATTGTGCTCTCCAGGTGAGCAAGGAACATGTCTACCAACTCTGTTGTATTGTACTCTCCCAAGTGAGGAGTACAGTGTTCTGCACACAATCAGTGCTCAAGAAATATGATTGATTAAGTCATTGATTGAAGTATGCTTCCTCCAATTCAGCAGGTCACAACTGCTGCCCGTAAGGGGTTGGGCAAGTGATTGCTCTGCCAACCAAAGTGTGTAAAGGGAGATCAATCAATCGTATTTATTGAGTGCTTACTATGTGCACAGCACTGTACTAAGTGCTTGGAAGAGCATAATGCAACAGACTTAGCGGGCACATTCCCTGTCCACAGCAAGTTTACAGTCTAGAGGGAGCCCAGCCTAGCACAGCTGGAATTGGAGAAGCAGCAGGGCCTACTGGAAGGAGTTGGAGCCTGGGATACAGAAGGACCTATGTTCTAGTCCCGGCTCCACCACTTGTCTGCTGTGTAACTTTGGGCAAGTCACTTCACTTCTCTGTTCCTCAGTTACCTCTGCTGTAAAAGGGGGAATAAGGCTGTGAGCCCCACATGGGACAGGGACAGTGTCCAACCTGATTAGTTTGTATCTTCCCCAGTGCTTAGAACAGTGCCTGGCACGTAGTAAGCACTTAATGAGAAGCAGCATGGCTCAATGGAAAGAGGATAGGCTTGGGAGTCAGAGGTCATGAGTTCAAATCCCTGCTCCACCAATTGTCAGCTGTGAGACTTTGGGCAAGTCACTTAACTTCTCTGTGCCTCAGTTCCCTCATCTGTAAAATGGGGATTAAGACTGTGAGCCCCATGTGGGACAACCTGATCACCTTGTATCCTCCCCAGCGCTTAGAACAGTGCTTTGCACATAGTAAGCACTTAACAAATGCCATTATTATTATTATTGAATACCATTTAAAAGGACAAAAATTCCCCCAGGGCAGAACGGCCCCTTAGACAGGAACTGGCTACATGGGGTTCATCCTGCAGATGTGAAGATTGTTTTTTCCTGATGATTTTCCTCAGTGAACTCTGGGAGGGGAGCTGTTCTATTTCCCAGTCCCGGGTGCCTCCTTACAGATCTGCACCCAGAGAGCCTTTCTGAACCTCCCAAATCTAACTCACCTTCCCACCTCTGAGAACCCTGGCCCTCTCAGGCAGCCAAATCTAGAAGGAAGCAGTTATCTGACATCCTGCTGCGACTGGTAAATGTTTTCCATTCAGAACACCCCAGCTTTCCACTCTTTCTCCATTGTACCAGAGGGGAAGCCGCAGGCTCAGTGGAGTGTCGCCTTTTCCCCTCCCCACTTCCCCATTTCTGGGCCCCAGAGCCCAGGACCAACCCAGAAGGGCGGAGAGACACACCTTACCGAGAGGCTCCTGAATAAACCCTCTGTCTACTTTTTAAAACATCGATCCCTCGGATCAGAGAGGGAACTGCCCCCGGCACAGTAGTAGCTGAGCTTTCCCTCAGCCTTCCTTTCCATCAGCCTTTATCTCTGCCTAGTGAGAAGCAGTGTGGCTCAGTGGAAAGAGCACAGGCTTTGGAGTCAGGGGTCATGGGTTCAAATCCCGGCTCCTCCAACTGTCAGCTGTATGACTTTGGGCAAGTCACTTAACTTCTCTGTGCCTCAGTTACCTCATCTGGAAAATGGGGATGAAGACTGTGAGACCCCCGTGGGACAACCTGATCACCTTGTAACCTCCCCAGTGCTTAGAACAGTGCTTTGCACCTAGTAAGCGCTTAACAAATACCATCCTTATTATTAGTAGTAGTGTGAATTCAGCTCTCATCTGCAGTGGCCCTTATGCTTCCTTTGCATTGGGGCTCCTCTGAGACAGTGCATTTGTTATTTCAGGCCTTCTGCCCATCTGGAAGGCAGTGTATTAATCTATCGATGGTATTTATTGAGCACTTACTCTGTGCAGAACTCTGCGCAGTGCCCTTGGGGAGTTCTGTAGGGGTAGGAGGTAGAGTACAGTGTGTCTGTCTGGCAGATGCTGATTTTCTGGAAAAGAAGACTTCTTGCCTCAAGGGACTTCAGGCTCTGGAACAGGCAGCCTCTGTTCTTAGCAGCCGCTGTCTCACCGCTAGAGATGATGCTAGCTTTTAAAATAGCCCCCAAGACCTAAATTATTTCCCTAGCAGTTTCCTCACTCTGGCAAGGCAGCTGCATCCTGATGAGGGAACCCGGGAGAGTTGTCTTCCGGAATAAACCCAAACCCCGCAGCCAGTGACTCGGGGACTGGAGCAGCTCCCTGGATAACTTTTGGAATAAAAGCAGAGCAGAGTTGGGAGTGTCTGCCCAGCAGAGGAACCAGTCAGTGGAGAAACTAAGGCAGAAAATGAGCCTACCTCAGATCAGAAACGTGGGGATTTGAACTCCCAATCCTGAAATAGTGGTTTTAGCTTCTGAAAAGGTTGGATACTTCTGCCTGTAATCTCGATTTCTTCCCCTGTCTGCCATTTAGCAGCCTGGAGTGACCGAATAAGAACAAGGCACAGTCCCTAAGTGCCACCTTGTGGCATTGAAGCATCATTCTATCCCCTCTTGTTTCTAATCTGTCTTTTTAAGGATGAAGGAATAATGCTTTTCCCTTCTTCTCTCCTCCGCTTTGCCTCTTTGATCCTCTCCCCTTACCATTCTCCTCCTGCCCTCAGAAAACCTGTTAGTTCTTACGGTGGCCACGAGGGAGACAGAGGGATTCCGCCGCTTCAAGAGATCAGCTCAGTTCTTCAATTATAAAGTCCAGGTAAGGCCATGCTGGGGACGGGGGAGTGTTGGAGAAGTGAGTCTGGAGAGGGGAAGGGTTGGGGGTGGGCACAGAGTTGGGGAGAAACATCGGCGGCCAGAGCCTCGTGGGGAACCAGCCTGGCCCACAGGCCCCAGTCGGATCCAAGGAGGGAGGTGGTTTGGACCACCTTGGCTTGGACAGGGCCAGGTTGTGGAATTTCAGCAGTATAGAAATGATGGTTTCAATTGAAAGACTCGTGGGACTCTGACCCTGTGTGACTGTAACTCGAGGGACGTGTGCGGAGGCTCCACCAGAGGAATTGTGATGCTCTCCTCAGAAAATAGGCAGAGTGGGGTTATATTCCTTAACTTCTGGCTCGAGAGGCAGAAACCAGGCCTGCTGGGAAGCTCCCAGGCAGCCCTCGGATTAAAGTCGGAAGGGTAGTCTGAGGCTGGAGCAAGCAGCTACAGCGCTTTCCTCCCAGCCCCACCCAGGATGCATGGTTCCCTTCAAATCCCTGGAAGAAGCTGGGGAAGGATGATTTCTAAACTCCCATAAACTGGCTTCTGAGAGGCTACTGCCCCTTGGTTTGGGAAAGGTGGGTGAGTTCTGTTTTTTAAGTCCAGTAGCATGTGACTGAAAGGCATTTCATTCCAGGTGCTCGGCCTGGGAGAGGATTGGTCAAGCCAGGATGGGCCGACAGCCTCAGGGGGTGGGCAGAAGGTTCGCCTCCTGAAATCAGCCCTGGAGAAGCATGCAGACAAGGAGGACCTGGTCATTCTGTTTACAGATAGGTAAGAAGTTGGAAGGGCTCTGTTGGGGTTCTTCCTGAACAGCTCAAATTTCTGTTATGATAATGATAATAATAATTGTGGAACTTGTTAAAACTCCTATTGTGTGCCATGCACTGGAGTAGATACAAGATAATCAGGTCAGACACAGTCCCTGTTTGACACGGGATTCCCAGTCTAAAGAGGAGGGAGAACTGGTATTTTACACTGAGACACAAAGAAGCAACTTGCCCAAGGTCACTTAGCAGTGCTTTGTATACAGTATGCACTCAATAAATACCATTAATTAACAGAAGTGGCAGAGGCAGGGTTAGAACCCAGGTCCTCTTGAGTCCCAGGCCCTAGTTCTTTTAATAATAATAATGATAATAATGATGGCATTCATTAAGTGCTTACTATATGCAAAGCACTGTTCTAAGCACTGGGGAGGCTACAGGGTGATCAGGTTGACCCACGGGGGGCTCACAGTCAATCCCCATTTTTCAGATGAGGTAACTGAGGCACAGAGAAGTTAAGTGACTTGCCCAAAGTCACACAGCTAGCAATTGGCGGAGCCGGGATATGAACCCATGACCACTGACTCCAAAGCCCTTGCTCTTTCCACTGAGCCACACTGCTTTCACTAGGCCATGTTGGTTCTAGTGATTCTCTGCTTCTTAGAGGGCGGGGTAAAATTCTTTTGCAATCAGAGGTTTCTGAGCCTCCAGTTTCTCCACAGGAGTTAAGGGTGACTGATCCCTCTCCTCCCTCCAGAAGTCTTTACTACAAGGAGGGGGACAACTCAATATCATGGATTTGAGAAGATGGGGTCAGAGGACTATTAGCCTGAAAGATCTCTCAAGAGGTTATTTTAGACTATCTCTTTGTCACCAGGCAGAACTGTACTTAAATCGTCTCTAGCTGATGATGATTTTTCTTATTGCCCCGCCCCAACAAAAAATCTATACATTCCCCCTCAGTATCCCCTCACTATTCCTATCATTTGAAAGCTCTTGCTTTGGTCAAAATTACTTTTGTTCTAAGGGCTATGTTATGGAAATAGGAGTGGAACAAAATGGTGGAGGTGGGAGACAGAGAGACCCATTTCTTCTCACATACTCAATTATAGCATGTGAGCCCACTATTGGGTAGGGACTGTCACTATATGTTGCCAACTTGTACTTCCCAAGCGCTTAGTACAGTGCTGTGCACACAGTAAGCGCTCAATAAATATGATTGATTGATTGATTGATTGGGGAAGCAGTGGACTGATTACCAGCCAAGGAGCCAGTAGGCCTGAGTTCTAATCCCAGCTCTACCATTTGCCTGCTCTGTGACCTTGGGTGAGTCACTTAACTTCTCTGTGCCTCGTATCATTATTATGTTTGTCACTGCATTAATAATAAGAATGAGAATAATAATACTAATGATGATTATGGTATTTAAGTGCTTACTATGTTCCAAGTACTGTAAGCGCTGGGGAGGATACAGATAATCAGATTGGACTATGGGCTCATAGTTTTAAGTAGGAGGGAGAACAGGTATTGAATTCCCATTTTGCAGATGAGGAAACTGAGTCACAGAGAAGTAGCATAGTAAATGCTTAAGTATTATAATTATAATTGTTGTTTTTACTGTTATTATTATATCCATCAATCATTGGCATTTATTGAGCACTTTGTGCAGAGCACTATACTTGGGAAGGTACAGTAGAGTTAGTAGACGTGATCCCTACCCTCAAGGAATTTATAATCTATCAGGTGATCTAGTCCATAGTGATGATGGACTGATAATAAGAACAATAGAAATGAATGATAGCTGCTGATAGCAATGAAGATGAGGGGGTTGATGATAGTAATGATGAATAATGACCATAGTGATGGCTGTGATTATAAGATGGACAGTGAGATCACTTTTAACTAATTTTCACACCCTTTTCCCTCCTTTCTTCCCTTGTTTGTCCCCCAAACTCCCTTTCTTTCTCCCTACTTGGTCCTACTTTTTTTTACTTTTTCCGCAGCTACGATGTGGTGTTTGCCTCTGGCCCCAAGGAACTCTTGAAAAAGTTCAAACAGGCCAAAAGTAGGGTGGTTTTCTCTGCCGAACAGCTCATTTATCCTGATCGGAGGCTGGAGGCCAAGTACCCTACCATGAGGGATGGCAAACGTTTCCTGAGCTCTGGAGGTCAGAGAGAGCTCTTTTGTCTATGTGTCGCCATGGTGTTGGGGTCGGGTGGGGAGGAGTGGATTGAAAGAAGTGGGTGAGGTCCGCACAGAGAGCGAGCTGACCAGGACTGTGGTGGAGTGTGTCTGGGGTGGTGGTCCTGTGGCCTTGTGGAAAAAGTATGGGCTTAAGAGTCAGAGGCCTCAGTTCTATTGCCGGATCCACCACTTGCCTGCTGTGTGACCTTGGGTGAGTCATTTAACTTAAAAATAATAATAACAATAATAATGGTGGTATTTGTTAAGCGCTTACTATGTGCCAAGTACTGTTCTAAGCTCTGGGGTAGATACAAGGTAATCAGGTTGTCCCACGTGGGGCTCACGGTCTTAATCCCCATTTTACAGATGAGGGAACTGAGGCACAGAGAAGTTAAGTGACTTGCCCAGTGTCACACAGCAGACGGGTGACAGAGCTGGGATTAGAGCCCACGACCTCTGACTCCCAAGCCTGTGCTCTTTCCACTGAGCCACTTCGTTGCCTCATTTGTAAAGGGAGGATTAATTACCTGTCCTCCCTCCTATGTAGACTGTGAGCTCCATGTGGGACAGGGCTTGTGCCCAACCGATTTTATTGTATCTTCCCCAGCCCTTAATACAGTGTTTGGCACCTAGTAGGTGCTTAACAAATACCATTATTATTATTATTGTTGGAGAGACTGAAACTGTGTTTACAGGAGAGAACTCCAGTCCCTTTTACACTTTATCTGAAGACCCACAGTGAGGTCAAAGAGGAAGTTTGGGGATATTGGAGGAGCTTTTTGAGAAAGCTACTCCTGTGAGATTTTAGAGTAGCTGTCGTCAGCCACCCCTGCCCACCCCCAATTTCCCTCCTTTCCCCCTGAAAAAAAGGAAACAATCTGGGAAGACCTCCTGGGGAAGGCAGATTTTAAAAGTGGGGAGAGTGGTGTCTGGGACAGATGGAACTCAAATGGTTGTTCCCAGGAAACTGAAGAGAAGGCAAAAAGGCAGGAGGGAGAGGAAGGGCACAGGGGGCCTGGAATAACAAAAAGATGACTGTCTGAAGGCCTTTAATGCCCACCACACAAAAGGCACTCAATAAATACCACTGATTGATTGATCGTCTTGGGGTTCCCACAGCTTTCATCGGCTACGCGCCAAACCTGAGCAAGCTGGTGGCTGACTGGAAGGGTCTGGACAGTGACAGCGATCAACTCTTTTACACCCAGATCTTTCTGGATCCAGAGAAAAGGGTAAGGAGAGGCAGCGGGCACAGCTTGGGTACAGGTGGCCAAGAACCCGAGGAAACTCAACTCTGCTCCGTCCCTTCGGGTAACCTGATTCTTGAATTGAAGCAGGTTGAGCCCTGTAGTAGAAATGAGTTCAAGAAAGGTAAGTCACTGGAGGGTTGGGTTGCCGTCTGGCACTGTTGTTTACAGAGTCCAAACCATTCAGTGTCAGTATATAGATGAGGAGGACAGGGCAGGCATTGTCATCAGGGCCCCATCCGAACCCAGCCCGGAATAGTAGTCGCCAAAGCCCTGTGGTTGGTGGGGGAAAGAGGGACCTTTAAGATAGAGTGGAGGCCAGCGAATCTCATCCCGGAGGGCTGGACAAGCAATATGAGCAGGAATCTGGAGAAGGGATTCAAGACAGAGCAAGAACAGATGGTAGGTGGACCTGACAGATTGGGGAAGAGAGACCCTAAGCCATATTAAACTGGATTATGTGTATATATCTATAATTCTATTTATCTATTTTGATGGTATTGAAGCCTCTCTACTTGTTTTGTTTTGTTGTTTGTCTCCCCCTTCTAGACTGTGAGCCCGTCATTGGGTAGGGATTGTCTCTATCTGTTGCTGAATTATACTTTCCAAGTGCTTAGTACAGTACTCTGCATACAGTAAGCGCTCAATAAATACGATTGAATGAATGAATGAATGGATTCAGGAATGAATAGGATTTAGTGCCAAGATCATGCTTCATTCTCACTCCAAGCTAACATGGAGTTAGCAGAGAGCAGGGAGTCATCCCATTCATTCATTCATTGTCTTATTTATTGAGCGCTTACATTTGCAGAGCAGTGTACTAAGCACTTGGGAAGTACAAGTCGGCAACATATAGAGACGGTCCCTACCCAACAAAGGGCTCACAGTCTATAAGGGGGAGACAGACAACAAAACAAAACATGTAGACAGGTGTCAAAGTCGTCAGAACAAATAGAATTAAAGCTATGTGCACATTATTAACAACATAAATAGAATAGTAAATGTGTACAAGTAAAATAAATAGAGTAATAAATCTGTACAAATATATGTACAAGTGCTGTGGGTAGGGGAAGGAGGTAGGGCCAGGAATGGGGAGGAGGAGAGGAAAAAGGGGGCTCAGTATGGGAAGGCCTCTTGGAGGACGTGAGCTCTCAGTAGGGCTTTGAAGGGAGGAAGAGAGCTAGCTTGGTGGTTGTGTGGTCTATACTCACTCCCTTGGTGAGCTCATTCGCTCCCACGGCTTCAACTATCATCTCTATGCTGATGATATGCAAATCTACATCTCTGCCCCTGCTCTCTCTTCCTCCCTTCAGGCTCGGGTCTCCTCCTGCCTTCAGGACATCTCCATCTGGATGTCTGCCCGCCATCTAAAACTCAATATGTCCAAGACTGAACTCCTCAGCTTCCCTCCCAAACCCTGCCCTCTCCCTGACTCTCCCATCACTGTAGATGGCACTACGATCCTTCCCATCGTACAAGCCCGTAACCTTGGTGTCATCCTCGACTCCGCTCTCTCATTCACCCCTTACATCCAATCCGTCACCAAAACCTGCCGGTCTCACCTCCACAACATCTCCAAGATCCGCCCTTTCCTCTCCATCCAAACCGCTACCTTGCTGGTTCAATCTCTCATCCTATCCTGACTGGATTACTGCATCAGCCTCCTCTCTGATCTCCCATCATCCTGTCTCTTCCCACTTCAGTCTATACTTCACGTTGCTGCCTGGATCATCTTTGTGCAGAAACGCTTTGGGCATGTTACTCCCCTCCTCAAAAATCTCCAGTGGCTGCCGGTCAACCTATCATCAAGCAAAAACTCCTCACTCTCGGCTTCAGTGCTCTCCATCACCTCGCCCCCTCCAACTCACCTCCCTTCTCTCCTTCTACAACCCAGCCCTCACCCTCCGCTCCTCTGCCACTAACCTCCTCAGTACTTCGCTCTTGCCTGTCCCACCTTCGACTCCTGGCCCACATCCTCCCCCTGGCCTGGAATGCCCTCCCTCCGCACATCTGCCAAACTAGCTCTCTTCCTCCCTTCAGTGCCCTACTGAGAGCTCACCTCCTCCAGGAGGCCTTCCCAGACTGAGCCCCCTTTTTCCTCTACTTCTCCCCATCCCCCCCCACCCTTCCTCCTTCCCCTCCCCACAGCCCCTATATATATATGTTTGTACAGATTTATTACTCTATTTTACTTGTACATATTTTCTATTTATTTTGTTAATGATGTGCATCTAGCTTTATTTCTATTTATTCTGATGACTTGACACCTGTCCACATGCTTTGTTTTGTTGTCTGTCTCCCCCTTCTAGACTGTGAGCCCATTGTTGGGTATGGACCGTCTCTGTATGTTGCCAACTTGTACTTCCCAAGCGCTTAGTAAGCGCTCAATAAATACGATTGAATGAATGAATGAATGAATTCCAGGCCAGGGAAGGGCGTGGGCCGGGGGTCAACGGCAGGACAGGCAAGAACGAGGTACAGTGAGGAGGTTAGCGGCAGAGGAGCGGAGGGTGCGGGCTGGGCTGTAGAAGGAGAGAAGGGAGGTGAGGCAGGAGGGGATGAGGTGATGGAGAGCCTTACTCTCCCAACCTAGCAGATTGAGTGCCCGCTTTACCCATGACTGATGCCATTTTGCTGGCTCAGGAATCTGAGCTGATTGGTGCTCTCCTGTAGAGACGTGGGTAGGGGGAGAGGGAGGAAGAGGAGGGGAAGAGTATTTAGGAGGAGCAAAGGTTGAGAAGGAGAGGTATGAAGAGGAGAGGGGCAGGAGGAAAAGACAGCAGAGACTGAGGGGTGCTGACCCCTCCCAGCTTTGCTGAGGATGTGTTTGGGATTTCTCTTCTTTTCTGAAGGAGGCGATCAACATCTCTCTCGATCATCGGTGCCGCATTTTCCAGAACCTTAATGGCGCCTTAGGTGAGCAGAAGGGAGAGAAAGGCGGGTCACCGAGACAGAACACGTGAGGTGCAGGGGGGTGGGGTTAACCTTGAAGAGAAGGCAAAGGCCCGGTGGTCTCGGCCTCCAAACTAAAGCTGGTCTGGCAGACCCAGTGAGTATGCTCCAGCACTTAGAACAGTGCTTGGCACATAGTAAGCACATAGCAAATACCATTATTATTATTATAATTATTCTGCTTCCCTGGGTGTCTCCAACACACGCTGGCTCAGGGCCTGGAATTTGATCGGCCAACTTTAGGCAGTTCTTATTCCCTGGCAACCAGTCCATGCTCAGTTAGGTGGTCCAGGTTTCCCGTGGGCTCCCCCTGGCCAGCCAAGGGGTTCTTATGGGGGGCAGAGGCCTGCAATGGCTGGTCCCCACCCCTCATTCAGTTAGAAATCCCCGGAAGGATCTCTCCCTGCTCAGGAAGGTGTCTCATCCAGGGTCCTGTGAACCCCAAAGACCAATCAGATCTCGATGTCAAGTGTGGAAGCTCCCATAGTGTGCTAAGCTGTGCGTTCAGATGCACATGTGTCACTTCTTGCCAGGCAGGGCATGCACGCCCTAGTGAGGCCACCAAGCCCTTCTGCTTGCTGCCTCTGCCCTGGCTGCAAAATTGGCCTTGAGACCTCAGTCATGCCTCAGGTTGGTACCAGTCAGTCAGTCGATCATATTTATTGAGCACTTACTGTGTGCAGGGTACAGTACCAAGCACACGGGAGAGTACAGTTTAATTAAATAACAGACACATTCCCTTCCCACAACGAGCTTATAGTCTAGAGGGAGAGACAGGCATTAATATAAATGAATCAAATTACAGATATGTGCATAAGTGTTGTGGGGGTGGGAGGGAGGATGAGTAAAGGGAGCAAGTCAGGGTGACGCAGAAGGGAGTGGGAGAAGAGGAAAGGAGGGCTTAGTTAGGGAAGGCCTCTTAGAGGAGATGTGCTTTCAGTAAGGTACCACTGTTCCCGGGCTTCAGGCCTGAGCAGAGCAATTTCACTGTGACTCCCCTAGGTGCAGGGCTCGTGGCCTCTCATCCTGGGCATTGCCCCTGTCAGGGCTCCAAATCACTTGTAGTTTACCAACTCTCTCGTATTGCACTCTCCCAAATGCTTAGTACAGTACTTTGCACAATGTAAATGCTCAGTCAGCAACACTGATTGATTGAATGAATATAGTCAGAAGAGCCGGGATGTGGTCAATCAGATGGACCAGGTGGCTCTTCCGAATCGCCTAAAGAAGCAGCATGGCCTAGTGGATAGAGCTAGGGCTTGGGAGTCAGAAGAACGTGGGTTCTAATCCTGGCTCTACCACTTGTCTGCTGTGTGACCTTGGGCAAGTCACCTCACCTCTCTGTGCCTCAGTTTCCTCATCTGTAAAATGGGGATTGAGACTCGGAGCCCCAGGTGGGACAGCGACTGTGTCCAACCCAATTTGCTTGTATCCAACCCCAGCGCTTAATAAGTGCCTGGCACATAGTAAGTGCTTAACAAATACCGTTATTATTAGTAGTAGTAGTAGTATCATTGTCATTATTGCTAATAATAGAAATCATCTATGCTGGGGCATCTCAAACCAGCATGGTTCCTCTGCTGTCCTGCATCCTGTCTTATGTGCTGTCTCAGGATCTTCTGTCCCTCTCCCGGGCCAGTCTCTAACCTTGCTTGAGTGCCATGGGTACCTTAGGGGAGCTCAGGGCCACGGCATAAGGAGCAACTGCATTGCAGATCTTGGAAATTGTGGAGTTGCCTTCTGCTGCCACAGAGAAGCTAGTTCAGCCCCCTTCCACACCCACAGTCCCGAGACTGGCTCAGCAGCCTAAAGATGCCCACGTGCCTGTAGTAGTTCTGTCATGAGGACAGAACTAGACTGTGAGCCCATTGTTGGCTAGGGACCGTCTCTATATGTTGCTGACTTGTACTTCCCAATTGCTTAGTACAGTGCTCTGCACACAGTAAGCGCTCAATAAATACGATTGAAAGAATGAACGAGGGGGCAGTGGGATGCCTGGGTCCCTCCCCGCAAGGCGCCAGGGTAGGGTAACAGTGCTGTGATCTCCAGATGAAGTGGTGCTGAAGTTTGAAAATTCCCAAGTTCGAGCGAGGAACTTGGAATACGACACCCTCCCCGTCCTGATCCACGGCAACGGACCCACCAAGGTGAGTCAGCCGCGCGGGATGATTGGTGGTCCGGAGCCGGGGGGACCCCGGAGAGAAAGCCGGGTTTCCTCCATTGCCTTTCAAGTCCCTGGTATCTTCCCTCACCAGCTGCAGCTGAACTACCTTGGGAACTACATCCCGCGGGTCTGGACCTTTGAGACGGGCTGCACCCAGTGCGACGAGGGCTTGAGGAGTCTGAAGGGCTTTGAGGTCAGAGACTGGGGATTTGCGGATCGGGATGGGTGCCAGGTGCAGGGGGAGCAATGGGAAACTGGGTGGAGTGGGAGAGGGGAGAGGGGGAAGCTGGGTGTCCTCTGGGGACTCGGGACAGCCCGGGGGGGCATCAGGTGGGGAGACTTGGCCTGTGCTAGCGGCTGAACCGTGGTCCGGTTATGGAGGAGGGAGCCAGGACCCCTGGGTTCCGGTTCTGGTTGCACTCTCAGTGGCTATAGGTTCTTGGCCAAGTCCCCTCCTTTCCTGGTAGCTGGGTTTACCTTTCTGTGTAATGGGCATCTCCCTCCCCAAGGGAGGAAGCGTCAGTAGGAGCTTGGGACACCAGGCCTGAAGGGGCCCTGAGGGTGGTCCTTGTAAGAACCAAGATGATCCTGAGTCTGTCCTACTCACGTCTGCAGGACGATGCACTCCCCTTGGTCCTTGTTGGGGTTTTCATCGAGCAGCCAACCCCGTTCCTCTCCCTCTTCTTCATGAGGCTCCAGGCCCTTCAGTATCCAAAGAAGCAGCTGCAACTTTTCATCCACAACCATGTGAGTACCATGACAGGGGAGGTGCAGCATTTGCCAGGGGAAGCAGCATGGCCTAGTGGGTAGAGCAAAGCCTGGGAGTCAGAAAGACCTGGGTTTTTATCCTGGCTCTGCCACTTGTCCGATGTGTGACCTTGGGGAAGTCACTTAACTTCTCTGCCTCAGTTACTTCATCTGTAATGAGGTCTAAAACTTTTTTCCCAGACTGAGCCCCCTTTTTCCTCTCCTCCTCCCCATCCCCCTGCCCTACCTCCTTCCCCTCCCCACAGCACCTGTATATATGTTTGTACAGATCTATTACTCTATTTATTTTATTTGTACATATTTACTATTCTACTTATTTTGTTAATGATGTGCATCCAGCGTTATTTTTATTTATTCTGGCCACTTGACACCTGTCCACATGTCTTGTTTTGTTGTCTGTCTCCCCCTTCTAGACGGTGAGCCCATTTTTGGATAGGGACCGTCTCTATATGTTGCCAACTTGTACTTCCCAAGTGCTTAGTACAGTGCTCTGCACACAGTAAACACTCAATAAATACAATTGAATGAATGAATGAATCTGTAAAATGGGGATTAAGACTGTGAGCCCCAGGTTGGGACATGGACTGTGTCCAACCTCATTACCTTGTGTCTTCCCCAGTGCTTAGAACAATGCCTGACATGTAGTTAGTACTTAACAAATATCATAAAAAGGGGTGGAGGGACAAAGGGGTCCTCATTCGTGGCTTGAGGTCACCTGGGTGGGACGTGCACAGAGCCCACATCCCTGGACTAACAGGATGCAATGAGTATAATCTCGACTCTGCCACCACGGGGCTCTGTGACCTTTTGTAGGTCAGCAGTCAGTCGGTCATATTTATTGAGCGCTTACTGTGTGCAGAACTTTGTACTAAGCACTTAGGAGAGTAAAATATGACAATATAACAGAAACATTCCCTGCCCACAATAAGCTTATAGTCTACAGGGGAGACAGATGTTAATATAAATAAACAAATTACAGTTAGGTACATAAATACTGTGGGTCTGGGAGTGGGGATGAGGAAATCAGGGTGACACAGAAAGAAGTTGAAGAAAAGGAAAAGAGGGAAGGCCCTCTTGGAGGAGGTATGCCTTCAATATGGCTTTGAAGCAGGGAAGAGTAGTTGTCTATCAGATATGAGAATGGCGGGCGTTCCAGGCCAGAAGCAGGACGTGGGTGAAGAGATTGGCAATGAGGTAGACGAGATTGAGATATGTTGAGGTTAGCATTAGAGGAGCGAATCGTGCAGGCTGAGTTGCACTAAACCTCTCCGTGTCTTGACTCTGTAGCTGTACTTGTCAATGTGTCTACAGACCAGCTGAAGATAGTAGTAGTAGTGGTAGTAGTAGTACTAGTAGCTGTAGCAATAAAAGTAATGTCAATTATTGAGAAGCAGCATGGCTCAATCAATCAATCAATCAACCGTATTTATTGAGCACTTACTATGTGCAGAGCACTGTACTAAGCACTTGGGAAGTACAAATTGGCAACATATAGAGACAGTCCCTACCCAACAGTGGGCTCACAGTCTAAAAGGGGGAGACAGAGAACAAAACCAAACATACTAACAAAATAAAATAAATAGAATAGATATGTACAAGTAAAATAAATAAATAAATAAATAGAGTAATAAATATGTACAAACATATATACATATATACAGGTGCTGTGGGGAAGGGAAGGAGGTAAGATGGGCGGATGAAGAGGGGGACGAGGGGGAGAGGAAGGAAGGGGCTCAGTCTGGGAAGGCCTCTTGGAGGAGGTGAGCTCTCAGCAGGGCCTTGAAGGGAGGAAGAGAGCTAGCTTGGCGGATGGGCAGAGGGATTGGGGGCATTCCAGGCCCGGGGGATGACGTGGGCCGGGGGTCAATGGCGGGACAGGTGAGAACAAGGTACGGTGAGGAGATTAGCGGCGGAGGAGCGAGGGTGTGGGCTGGGCTGTAGAAGGAGAGAAGGGAGGTGAGGTAGGAGGGGGCGAGGTGATGGACAGCCTTGAAGCCCAGGGTGAGGAGTTTCTGCTCAGTGGAAAGAGCACGGGCTTTGGAGTCAGAGATCATGGGTTCAAATCCCGGCTCCACCAGTTGTCAGCTGTGTGACCTTGGGCAAGTCACTTCACTTCTCTGGGGCTCAGTTACCTCATCTGTAAAATGGGGATGAAGACTGTGAGTCCCCCGTGGGACAACCTGATCACCTTGTAGCCTCCCCAGTGCTTAGAACAGTGCTTTGCACATAGTAAGTGCTTAATAAATGCCATCATTATTATTATTATTATTATCATCCACTGGGTGCAATGCACTGTACTAAGCACTTAGGAAAGGACTACGAAAACATGCAACACTACCCTGCCTACAAGGAGCTTACCCTGTAATGGGGCTGATGAACATAAAAATATATACAGAGTATAGTCAGAATTGACTCTACAGTTGAGAAGCAGCATGGCCTAGTGGATAGAGCATGGGCTTGGGAGTCAGAAGGCCCTGGGTTCTAATCCCAGTTCTGCCACAACTCTTCTGTGTGCCCTTGGTTAAGTCTCTTCACTTCTCTGGGCCTCAGTTACCTCATCTGTAAAATGGTAATTACCACTGTGAGCCCCATGTGGGATATGGACTGTGTCCAACCTTATTAGCTTGCAGATACCCCAGCAATTAGTAAGCTCAGAAGCAGCATGGCCTGGTGGATAGAGGACAGGCTTGGGAGTCAGAAAGATCATCCCAGCTCCACCACTTCTCTGCTGTGTGACCTTAGGCAAGTCACTTCACTTTTCTGTGCCTTAGTTACCTCATTTGGAGATGCAGCGTGGCTCAGTAGAAAGAGCACAGGCTTTGGAGTCAGAGGTCATGGGTTCAAATCCCGGCTCCGCCAACTGTCAGCTGCATGACTTTGGGCAAGTCACTTAACTTCTCTAGGCCTCAGTTACCTCATCTGTAAAATGGGGATTAAAACTGTGAGCCCCCCGTGGGACAACCTGATCACCTTGTAACCTCCCCAGCGCTTAGAACAGTGCTTTGCACATAGTAAGCACTTAACAAATACTATTATTATTATTATTATTATTATTATTATTTATAAAATGGGGATTGAGACACTAAGCCCCATGAGGGACAGGATTTGCTTGTATCCACCCCAGTGCTTAGTACAGTGCCTGGCACATTGTAAGTACTTAACAAATGCCATAAAAAGTTGATTCAATATATATACAAGTGCTGAGGAAAGGAATTAATAAGTGTGTATAATTGGAGAAAACTAGGAGATCATGAAGAACTGAGTCATTGGGATAATAAGGAAACGGGTGCTTTGCCATTAGACTGCAGTCTTCTTAAGGACAGTGGGCATGTGAATTATCCCAGTGACAGTGCAGTGCTTTGTGCTGAGTAGGCACTCAATAAATATAATAATAATAATAATAATAATGGTATTTGTGAAGTGCTTACTATGTGCCAAACACTGTTCTAAGTGCTGGGGGAATACAGGGTGATCAAGGTGTCCCATGTGAGGCTCACAATCTTAATCCCCATTTTACAGATGAGGTAACTGAGACCCAGAGAAGTGAAGTGGCTTGCCCAAAGTCACACTGGTGGACAATTGGTGGAGCCGGGATTTGAATGCATGACCTCTGACTCCAAAGCCCGGGCTCTTTCCACGGAGCCACACTGCTTCTCCAAATATCACTAATGTCTCCAAACCCTTGGGCAGAGGTGGATTTAGGTGGAACGGGCAGAGTATACGCTTCAGGCACAGCCTGGAAGGAAATACACACAGGAGCGGAAACCAATGAGTTGACACTCCAACCATTCATTCATTCATTCATTCACTCATTCAATCATATTTATTGAGCACTTATTGTGTGCAGAGCACTGTACTAAGTGCTTGGGAAGTGCAATTCAGCAATAAAGCGAGACAATCCCTGCCCACAGTGGGCTTACAGTCTAGAAGTGGGGAGCCAGACATCAAAACGAGTAAGCATGAATCAATAGCATCTATATAATTAAATAGAATTATAGATATATACACATCAAAACAAATAAGCAGGCATTAATGTAAATAAATAGAATTATAGATAGGCACATATACAAGTGCTATGGGACAGGGAGGGGGGTAGAGCAAAGGGAGCAAGTCGGGGCAATGGGGAGGGGAAGGGAAGCTGAGAAAAAGGGGGCTTAGTCTGGGAAGGCCTCTTGGAGGAGGTGAGCCTTCAGTAGGGCTTTGAAGGGGGGAAGTTTGATTGGCGGATTTGAGGAGGGAGGTCGTTCCAGGCCAGAGGTAGGATGTGGGCCAGGGGATGACGCGGGGACAAGCGAGAATGAGGCACAGTGAGAAGGTTAGCACCAGAGGAGCGGAGTGTGCGGGATGTAGAAGGAGAGAAGGGAGGGGAGGTAGGAGGGGGCAAGGTAGTGGAGAGTTTTGAAGCCAATAGTGAGGAATTTTTGCTTGATACGGAGGTGAATAGGCAACCACTGGAGATTTTTGAGGAGGGGGGTGGCATGCCCAGAACGTTTCTGTAAAGAGATAAACTGGGCAGCAGAGTGAAGTGTAGATTGAAGTGAGGTGACACAGAAGGCTGGGAGGTCAGAAAGGATGCTGATGCAGTAATCCAGTTGAGATAAGATGAGTGATTGTACTAATGTGGTAGTGGTTTGGATGGAGAGGAAAGGGTGGATCTTGGCGATGTAGTGAAGGTGAGACCAGCAGGTTTTGGTGATGGATTGGATAAGTGGGATGACTGAGAGAGCAGAGTCAAGGATGACACCAAGGTTATGGGCTTGTGAGACGGTTAGGATGGCAGTGCCATCCACAGTGAAAAGAAAGTCAGGGAGAGGACAGGGTTTGGGAGGGAAGATAAGGAACTCTGTCTTGGACATGTTGAGTTGTAGGTGGCGGAGGACATCCAAGTACAGATGTCCTGAAGGCAGGAGGCAATGCGAGCCTGGAGTGAGGGAGAGAGAACAGGGGAGGAGATATAAATCTGGGTATCAGCCACATAGAGATGATAGTTGAAACTGTGGGAGCAAATGAGTTCACCAAGGGAGTGAGTGTAGATGGAGAATAGAAGGGGACCAAGAACTGACCCTTGAGGAACCCCCACAGTTAGGAGATGGGAGGGGGAGAGGAGTCCACGAAGGAGACTGAGAATGAACGGCTAGAGAGACGAGGAGAACCAGGAGAGAACGGAGTCAGTGAAGCCAAGGTTGGTTAACATGTTGAGGAGAAGGGGATGGTCAACAGTGTCAAAGGCAGCTGAGAGGTTGAGGAGGATTAGGATAGAGTAGGAGCCATTGGATTTGACGAGAAGGAGGTCAGTGGTGACCTTTGAGAGGGCGGTTTCAGTGGAGTGGAGGAGACAGAAGCCAGATTGAAGGGGGTCCAGGAGAGTTGGAGGAGAGGAATTTGAGGCAACGAATGTAGGCGACTAACTCCAGGAGTTTGGAAAGAAAGGGTAGGAGGGAGTTGGGGCAAAAACTGGAGGGGGCTATGGGGTCAAGGGAGGGTTTTTTTTAGAATGGGGGAGACGTGGGCATGTTTGAAGACAGAGGGGAAGAAGCTGTTGGAGAGTGAGCGGTTGAAGATGGAAACTAAGGAGGGGAGGAGGGAAGGGGCGAGAATTTTTATAAGGTGGGAGGGAATGGGGTCTGATGCTCATGTGGAGGGGTGGCACTTGAGAGGAGGAAGGATATCTCCTCTGAAGATACTGCTGGGAAAGATGGGAAAGTAGAAGAGGGGATTGAGAGGAGGGGCGATGAAGGAGGAGGAGGGGTGATTTGGGGGAGGTCAGACCCGATGATGTTAATTTTCCTAATGAAGTAGGTGGCCAGATCATTGGTGGTGAGGGATGAGGCAGAGGGAGGAACAGGGGGCTTGAGGAGGGAGTTTAAATGTCCAGAACAGCTGACAAAGGTGATGGACATGGCTGTCAATAAGGGAAGAGAAATAGTTTTGCAGGGCAGAGGAGAGGGCAGAGTTAAGGCAAGAAGGGACAAACTTAAAATGCACAAGATTGGCCTTGTGTTTAGATTTCTGTAGCAGCGTTCAGTGGCTCGAGCATAAGATCATGGGAAGTGAACAGTGGAGTTGATCCAGGGCTGTAGGTTAGTGGTGTGAGAGTGATGAAGGGTTAGGGGAGCAAGTGAGTTGAGTTGAATAGAGAGAGTGAAGTTGAGAGGATCTATTTGGTCATCAAAAGTGGGTCAGGTGGGTAAGGAGGCTAGGTGGGGTGTGATGCGCTGAGAGAGATGGGTAGGGTCGAGAGAGTCGAGGTCTCTGTGGGGGAGTAATACAGATTTAACAGGGAGGAGGAGTGTGAGAGAGTAGGCAAGTGAGTAGGCTGTGGTCAGAGAGAGAGATTTCAGAGTTGGTGAGGGTGGAGATTGTGCAGTGGTTAGAGATGATGAGATGGAGTTTGTGTCCATGTTGGTGAGTGGGCGAGGTGGGGTGGAGCAGGAGGTTGGCGGAGTTGAGGAGTGGATAGAAGGCGGGTGGCAGAGGAGTCACTGGATAAGTCTATGTGGATGTTAAAGTCTCCAAGAATCAAATTGGGCGTGGAAAAAGAGAGAAGCAAGGCAACCAGCTAAGAGAAGCCCCAGCTGTGTGATACTGGGGGAAGTTCCAGGGCTTTTTAGACAGTGAGAGAATAACTCGATGGTTGGCTTTCTCTTGTGGATCCAGGATCCACCAATGCCTCTTGGATCCACCAGTGCCTTTCCTCCAATCAACGCCTCCCCCAGGCTGGGCACTTGCATCCAAGCTGGGCACATGAGAGACTTGGGGGCAGTGAAACTCACCCCATGTGCAGAGATAGTGAATTTGCTTTTCTGCCCTCCAATTCAAGTCAATCATATTTATTGAACGTTTACTGTGTGCAAAGCACCATACTAAGCACTTGGGAGAGTTCAATATAAGAACAGACATGTTCTTGCCCATAATGAGCAGTCTAGAGGGGGAGACAGACATGAATATGAATAAATAGATGAATAAGTAATTCAATTACAGATATAGACTGATATATACATCTGTGCTGTGGGGATGGGAGGGAGGATGAATGATGGGGCAAGGAAGAGTGGTGCAGAAAGGAGTGGAAGAAGAGGAGAGGAGGGCTTAGTCAGGGAAGCCTTCTTGGAAGAGATATGCCTTCAGTAAGGTTTTGAATTGGGGGAGAGTACTTCCTTCAGGGTATTTACTGTAGGTTGTAGGACGGTATGTGGGTGGTCAGTGGTTTGCCTGGTTTGCCCAGAGAAGCAGCGTGGCTTAGTGGAAAGAGCCCGGGCTTGGGAGTCAGAGGTCGTAGGTTCTAATCCTGCCTCTGCCACTTGTCTGCTGTGTGACTTTGGGCAAAGCACTTAACATCTCTGGCCCGCAGCTATCTCATCTGTAAAATGGGGATTAAGACTGTGAGCCCCATGTGGGAAAACTTGATGACCTTGTATTTACCCTAGTGCTTAGAACAGTGCTTGGCACATAGTTAGCGCTTAACAAATACCAACATTATTATTATTATTATTATTATTATTATTCATCGCTTCAGTGAGGCCGGATCTGGCCCACCTAACCCATTTGTGCCTTCCTCCCTCTGCAGGAGCAGCACCACAAGGCTCAGGTGGAGCAGTTTGTGGCCGAGCATGGCGGGGAGTACCACACCGTCCAGCTGGTGGGACCGGACCAGCGGGTGGAGAACGCCCAGGCCAGGAACATGGGCGCGTGAGTTGGGAAGCCCGGACAGGGTCCCGGGGGTCGGGGGAGCAGCATGATTCCCGACTTCTGCTGCCCTGGGTTGGATCGGTTGCCTTTCAATCTCTGGCCCAAGAGAGGCTGAGACAGGGATGCGGGACTTTCTGCTGTGCCCTTGTACAAAATATTGATGATAATTCATTCATTCAGTCGTATTTATTGAGCCTTACTGTGTGCAGAGCACTGTACTAAGCATCTGGGAAGTACAAGTTGGCAACATAATAGAGACAGTCCCTACCCAACAATGGGCTCACAGTCTAGAAGGGGGAGACAGACAGCAAAACAAAACATGTGGACAGTTGTCAAGTCGTCAGAACAAATAGAATTAAAGCTAGATGCACATCATTAACAAAACAAATAGAATAGTAAATATGCACAAGTAAAATAGAGTAATAAATCTGTACAAACACATATACAGGTACTGTGGGGAGGGGAAGGAGGTAGGGCCGGGGGTTGGGGAAGAGGAGAGGAGAAGGGGGCTCAGTCTGGGAAGGCCTCTTGAAGGAGGTGAGCTCTCAGTAATAATAATAATAATAATGATGGCATTTATTAAGTGCTTACTATGTGCAAAGCACTGTTCTAAGTGCTGCGGAGGTCACAAGGTGATCAGGTTGTCCCACATGGGGCTCACAGTCTTCATCCCCATTTTACAGATGGGGGAACTGAGGTCCAGAGAAGTGAAGTGACTTGCCCAAAGTCACACAGCTAAGTGGCGGAGCTGGGATTTGAACCCACGACCTCTAACTCCAAAGCCCGTGCTCTTTCTGAGCCACACTGCTTCTCCAGTAGGGCTTTGAAGGGAGGAAGAGAGCTAGCTGTAATAGTGATGGTATTTGTTAAATGCTTACTGTGTGTCAAGCACTATTCTAAGAGCTGGGGTAGGTACAAGCTAATCAGGTTGGATGCTGTCCCTGTCCCGCAAAGGGTTCACAGTCTTAAGTCCCATTTTACAGATGAGGGAACTGAGGCACGGAGAAGTGACTTGCTCAAGATCACACAGCAGACGAGTGGCGGAGCCGGGATGAGAACCCAGGCCCTTCTGACTCCTAGGCCCGGGCTCTATCCACTAGGCCACACTGCACATCAGGGCCTAGAGCACAGGGCAGCAACTTCTTTAGCTTTTGATGCCACCGTCAGGGCTAGCTAGTACCCATGGGGGCCCCTGGCAAATACTAGTAATTGCAGCAGTGACATTTATTTATTCCCAAGTACTGTACTAAATGCTGGTGTTGCAGCATGGCCTAGTGGATAGAGCATGGGCTTGGGACTAAGAAAGACCTGGGTTCTAATCCTGGCTCCGCCCCTTATCTGCTGTGTGACCATGGGCAAGTCACTTCACTTCTCTGTGCCTCAGTTACCTCATCTATAAGAGAGATTAAGGCTGTGCGCCCATGTGGGACATGGACTGTGTCCAACCTGATTACCTTGTATCCACCCCAGTGCTTAGTACAGTGCCTGGCACAAAGTAAGTGCTTAACAAATACCATAAAAAAATACGCAACCACTGTGGCAGTGTGACCTAGTGGAAAGAGCTTGGGCTTGAGCATCAGAGGACCTGGAATCCAATCCCGGGTCTACCACTTGTTTGCTGTGTGACTTTAGAGAAGCAGCCTGGCTCAGTGGAAAGAGCACGGGCTTTGGAGTCACAGGTCGTGGGTTCGAATCCTGGCTCTGCCACATGCCTGCTGTGTGACCTTCGGCAAGTCACTTCACTTCTCTGAGCCTGTTACCTGATCTGTAAAATGGGGATTAGGACTGTGAGCCCTGCGTGGGACAACCTGATCACCTTGTATCCCCCCAGTGCTTAGAACAGTGCTTTGCACATAGTAAGTGCTTAACAAATGCCATTATTATTATTATTATTATTATTATTTGGACAAGTCACTTTTCTGTGCCTCAGTTCCCTCATCTGGAAAATGAGGATTCAGTAGTTGGAATTTGAGCTCCTTGAGGAACCTGATGATCTTGTATCACCCCAGCACTTAGTACAGTGCTTGGTACATAGCAAGTGATGAACAAATACCACAATTATTGCAATTATTATTGCAACAGAAGCCCAAGACACGTTCTCTGCTCCTAAGGAATTGGCTACTGGAGAAAGCAAAAGCAGTATGCCTAGTGGGAAGATTACAGGCCTGGGAACTGGAAGACCAGCATTCTAATCCCAGCTCTGCCACTTTTCTGCTGTGTGACCTTGGGCAAGTCACTTAACTTCTCTGTGCCTCAGTTTTATCATCTATAAAATGGAAATTAAACTTCTGTTCTCCCTCCCCCTTAGACTGTGAGCCCTCTTTGGGACAGGAACTGTGTCTGACCTAATGATCTTATTTTATATTACCTTACTTCAGCACTTGGTATCGTCCCTGGAACAAAGTGTCACAATTATTATGATCATAATAATAATAATTGTAATATTTGTTAAGCACTTACTATGTGCTAGGCACTAAGCACTGAGTTTGACACAAGCAAATCGGGCTGGAAACAGTCCCTGTCCCACATGGGGCTCACAGTCTCAATCCTCATTTTGCAGATGAGGTAACTTGAGCACAGAGAAGTTAAGTGACTTGCCCAAGGTCTCACAATAGACAAGTGGCAGGGCCAGGACTAGAACCCAGGTCCTCCTGACTCCCAGGCACACGCTCTATTTATTGAGCCATGTTATTATTATTATTAAAAAGGTAGGGGGAGGGTAAGACCAGAAAGAGGCGGGCAGAGAAAGGAGGAGTGGATCAAGAGGAGAAGGTGATTCACCTGGTAGAAGATGGCACAGACTGACTCTGCCAGTCTGGAGTGTGGAAACTAGTGATCAGGACTCTGGACCTCTAATTCTAGATGCCCCACTGACACTCACTGTGGCCTGGCCTGGGGCATCATTTCCTCTTTCAGGAATTCAGTTTGCTCATCGGTAAACCAGGGATTATCATCCCCTCTCACGAGAAGTGACTAGCAGAAGCTATTACAAGCGTTGTTGTGGTGGGGGTTGTTACTACAATAAGGGCTTTCTTGAGTGTCATTTGCTTCAGCACTTAGCTTCAGAGCAGTCAGTGTGCACTCGGCCAAGGCCCCACCTCCAGATGTGTCCTCCTCCAGTAGCCCCCACCACCCCTCTGGCTTTGGGTGGGGTGCACTAGGAACAGCTGAGCAGTGCCCCAAAGTAAAAGAAAGCATCTGTCCTGTCACACTTCTAGGGCTCTTGTGTTTGTACTCTTTCTCCCTATCTCTTCCTCTTCCCCCCATCTTTCTCTCTTTCCCCATCTGTTCCCCTCTCTCTCCCCAGCTCTTCCTCTCTCTGCATATTATCCTCTTTCCCCATCTCTTCCTCTCTCTCTCTTTCCCCATCTCTTCCGCTCTTTCCTCATCTCTTCCTCTCTCTTTCCCCATCTCTTGCTCTCTCACCCCATTTCTTCCTCTCTCTGTTTCTCCTACCCTATCTCTTCCTTTCCCCATCTCTTATACTCATTTCTTTCTCTCTCAACTATCTTTCTCTCTCTCTTTCCTCTGGGAAGCATTGTAGCCTAGTGGAAAGAGCTCAGGCCTGGTAGTCAGAGGACCTGGGTTCTAATCCTCCTTCTAGACTGTGAGCCTGTTGTTGGGTAGGGACCGTCTCTATATGTTGCCAACTTCTTCTAGACTGTGAGCCCACTGTTGGGTAGGGACTGTCTCTATATGTTGCCAACTTGTACTTCCCAAGCGCTTAGTACAGTGCTCTGCACACAGTAAGTGCTCAATAAATATGATTGAATGAATGAATGAATAATCCCAGCTCCACCACTTACCTGCATGATCTTGGGCAAGTGGCTTAAATTCTCTGTGCCTCAGTTCCCTCATCTGCAAAATGGGGATTCAATACCCGTTCTCCCTCCTACTTAGACTGTGAGCCCCACGTGGGACCTGATTGTCTTGTAGCTACCCCAGCATTTATTTCAGTGCTTGACACATAGTAAGCACTTAACAAATGCCACAATTACTGCTATTATTATTATTATTATTTGTCTTGTAGCTACCCCAGCATTTATTTCAGTGCTTGACACATAGTAAGCACTTAACAAATGCCACAATTACTGCTATTATTATTATTATTATTTCTCTCTCCATCTCATCCTCTCCCTTTCCCGGCTCCGCTACTTGTTTGCTGTGTGACCTGGGCCAAGCCACTTAACTTCTCTATGCCTCAGTTTCCTCATCTGTAAAATGGGGATTTAAACTGTGAGCCCCACGTGGGACAACCTGTTTACCCTATATCAACCCCAGCGCTTAGAGCAGCGCTTGGCACACAGTAAGCGCTTAACAAATACCATAATTATTATTATCTCTTCCTCTCTCTCTCTCTTTCTCCCCTCCACTCTTTCTGCGTTCTCTCCCTCCATCACTCTCTGTGCTTGTCCTTGACTCCCCTGGCCTCTCCTTGCCCACAGGGACCTCTGTCGAAAGGACCGTGACTGCACCTATTACTTCAGCGTGGATGCCGACGTGGCCCTGAAAAACCCAGAGACCCTGCGGCTCCTGATCGAACAGAACAAGTTAGTATCTGGAGACGGGGCCCACCCCATCGGGCAGAGGTTGGGGTGGGAGAATCAACCGAGGCAGCGCAGTCCAGGGGTCGTCCAGCTGGGAGTAGGACTCCTGAGTCCTAGTTCCTGCTTCACCGCCAAGTCAGGGTATCATCTGTCCTGAGCCACTTTCCTGGCTATGTTCCTCAATTTCCCTTTCTATGACCCCAGGATGATATTGCTGAGGTAACCTGCAACATGCACTAACCCGCACAAACCATTTACTAGTTTTTCTCCCTACTGGAAGGCCTCCAAATAGTAGTAATAGTATTTTTTAAACACTTATTTTGTGCAGATCTCTGTACTAAGCACTGGGAGAAAATACACAACTGGGAAGTCGATATGGACCCTGTCCCTTGTGGGGGAATGAAATCAACCTTCAGTAGTTTTCTGCCTGGCTTACATTGCTGCTTCCCCTGGGCAAGTGGACAAGTGGCTACTTCCAAGGCTATTAAGTGCGTTGAGATTCCTCAGGGGAAAGATCCACAAAGCCTGCTGCTGTCTTTGTCTCCAAGGGTAGGGTTAATAAACGACACACCAAAAATGGAATCCAAGAACTGCCTCTGAAGTCAGGGAGCTAGCAGGATGCAGAGGTCCTGGAATATTTAGAAAAGAGAAGATTAGAGAAGATTTAGATTAGAAAAGCATCCTGACCTAGTGGAAAGAGCACTGTACTGGAAGTCATGGCATCTGGGTTCTAATTCCTGCTCTGCCTCTTGTCTGCTGTGTGACCTTGGGAAGTCACTTAACTTCTCTGGGCCTCAGTTCCCTCATCTGTAAAATGGGGATTCAAAAACCCGTTCTCCCGCCTACTTAGACTGTGAGCCTGTGTGGGACTTGTATCTACCCCAGTGCTTAGTACAGTGCCTGGCACATAGTAAGCACTTAACGAATATTACCATCATTATTATTATTCTGAGAAGAAAGGTCCTGACTCCTACAGAAAACTGAGACCCTTACAGAATAACCAAAAGGGTACGAAGGATTTTGAAACCCCTTTCTTCTTCAGAAGTCCTTTGTTGCCCTTGTTTAACATTGATTCACATTAGCACAGGTTATTTTGGGGGTCTGGAACCTAACCCCCTCTAGGTCCAATGTAAGACCGGTCTCATCTTACAAATTGGTTGACCCGGCCTCTTCTCGGCATGTAGCCCGGAGCAGAGGGAGGGGCCACTGGACTTGGGCGACTTGTCCCTGGGAAGTCCCACGGAGCCAAAGGCCGTGGCGGGTTTCCTCTCCCCAGCTCCCTGTTGCCCTCTCTTTCCCCAGGGCCGTGATCGCTCCTATGATGAGCCGCCCTGGTAGGCTCTGGTCGAACTTCTGGGGGGCCTTGAGCGTGGATGGGTTCTACGCCCGCTCAGAGGACTACGTGGACATCGTTCAAGGACGGAGGGTGTGAGTATCTCGCAGACAGCTCCCTGGGAGCTGGATGGGAAAACCAAAGCAGCCTGAAGCAAAAAGAATGATCCCTATCACCAGTTCCCACCTGGTTCCCCCCCCCCCCCCAAGTCTTCCCCATCCCTAAACCCCTTCCTGGGATCGGAACCCTGTCATCCATCCTCCTTAACCCTGCCTTCTTGACACTCCCACAGTCCTCTAAGCACTGTCCTTTATGCCCCAAACACACAGAGGACCCCTCTGGAGACCTCCCTCTGTTTTCTGCAACTGATTGATCCTTCTGATGCAGCCTAGATGGGGGCAGAGTCAGCAAAGTCAAAGCTCTGAGATGGTAGGCAATTCCACAGCCCCCTGAATGTTTGACCACTCGCTGCCAGCTCTCTGTTGGCTGAACTGAAGAGAGAGCGAAACCTCTGTGGATAAACAAGCCATACATATTTGACCCTAAATGTGTGGGAGTCTTTCAGCTTGGTCCCAGGGTTGTCCAGTGGCCTGAGAATCTGGCTGTTCATTCATTCATTCAATCGGTCCTATTTGTTGAGGGTTTACAGTGTGCAGAGCACTGTACTAAGCGCTTGGGAGAGTACAGTATAACAGCTGGGGGTTCTTGGAGTCTACGTAGGGCTGGGGAAAGTGGCATGTCTCTGCTTTCCCTTCCGCCTTGGCACGTGACCTCGTCTTTCTTTTGCAGTGGAGTCTGGAACGTCCCCTACATCTCCAGTATATACCTAGTGAAGGGCAGCAGCCTGCGGTCCGATCTTCGGCAGGAAGACCTGTTCCGTAGCGGCAAGCTGGACCCAGACATGGCTTTCTGCTCCAATGTCCGGCAGCAGGTAGCCACAGCAGCCCCAGGATGGGACGTTTCACCCATTAGCACCAGAAGAGACCCCCGCATGCTCCACCTTGATTTAGAGCTTTGGGATTCACTCTCCACTTGGGCGGGACCAGCATGACGGAAAGAGCATGGGTTTGGGAGTCAGAGGTCATGGGTTCTAATTCCGGCTCCACCATTTATCAGCTGTGTGACTTTGGGCAAGTCACTTAACTTCTCTGGGCCTTAGTGACCTCATCTGTAAAATGGGGATTAAGTCTGTGAGCCCCACGTGGGACAACCTGATTACCTTATATCTACCCCAGCGCTTAGGACAGTGCTTGACACATAGTAAGTGCTTAACAAATACCATCAATATTATTATTTTGGGAGGGGTTCCAGGCCCTTGCTATCTAAAAAGGGCACAGAGGATGGCATGGAAATGATAAGGAGCGGTCTGACTTGGGCATTAAGCCTCACCCACCTCCGCTCTGCCCACAGGCATCCAGAACTGGGAGGTGGGTTGGGCGACATGAGTGAGCCCCTGGAACAGTTCTCTCCAAGAAGTTGGGTTGGCGTTCACTGCTATCTTGCTATCCCTTGCCTGGTGCACGGCTAGGGACCGGGCTTGGCCAAGGGCGACACGGTAAAGGGGAAGTAACCTGCTGCTTCTGGTCGGTCCTACAGGATGTCTTCATGTTTCTGACCAACCGGCAACCATTCGGACATCTCCTGTCCCTGGAGAGCTACCACACGACTCACCTTCACAATGACCTCTGGGAGGTGTTCAGCAACCCAGAGGTGCGCTGTCCCTGCCTGACAGAGCCCTGCCTGTTGGAGGACGCATGCCCACTGGGCGGGCAGTCTGTCGAGAAGGGGCCAACAGGTCCTTCTCAGCACCCCAGGGAACCCGGTGGATTGTAATGAGGAGAGTGGGCACTGGATGGTTCCTTGGGACTCCTTGCTTTCCAAGCAGCACTCTGCCCTCTGTCCCCCTGCACCCCTGTGGTCCTGACATTTCTGAAAGGGGCCTGCCCAGGGCAGGGGAGCACCCGATACTTTGGTGGGGGGAGGCAGGGAGGAGTCAGAGATCCTAGAGCATCCGTCCCCCAGGGGGGTAGGTTGGCCATTCTGCCTCCAAGCTGGAGGCTGAAGACTCTTCCCAAACCTGCTCTTCCCCAACTTTCTCACCCAGGACTGGAAGGAGAAATACATTCATGAGAACTACACGGCAGTTCTGAAGGGGAAGTTGGTAGAGACGGTAAGACATCTCCCCCAACCCCCACTTTCTCCGACGCAGGAATTCCAAAGGACGGGCAGTGACCCTTCAGCAAGAAGCAATAACCCGCCCGCCACCCCCCAACACACACACACACGCTCCAAGAGGAGTAGGACGAATGGACATCTGGTCTAGGGGGTCCCGGGGGCTGAAAGGAGCCCTGAGAGAGGCAGCAGGGGTGGAGCTGCTACAGCTGTGGCCCTGCTCCTCCCCTTCTCCAGGGTGCAACAGTCTGGAGGAGGGGAAGGAAGACAGACAGTACGGCCCTCCCCAAGTATCCTGTCTCCTTCCTCTTGTACTGTGGCCTTTGTGATAAAGGGCTTTTCCCCTTTCTTCATCCCATGATGGTCAGGGTTGTTCACAGCCTAGGTGGGGTGAATGGTAGAGAGGCCCCTGGGCATCGGGGAAGTGGGGAGAGAGAGAGCTTCTGCATAAAGGACAATCGACTGGTGGCGGACCAGGCGGAATAAAGTCCAGGCCAGTCCGGCTGTCCTCTTTCTGGCTGGTCAGTGGCTGAGCACCCGGGACTGGGTCAGCGAGCAGCTGTATGGGGAAGATGTGGCAAGAGCAAATGTGCCGAGGAAGGAATCCCAAGAGGTTTTCCACCTCAAACAGTGCTTGGCACATAGTAAGCGCTTAACAAATACCATAATTATTATTATAGCCCTAAAGCAGTTGATTTGACTTCCTGCTCTGGCCACACGCAAATCTCAGAAGGAAAAGGGGGCTGCCCCGGCATCAGAACGCCCCAGGGACTCATCAGTCAGGATGGCTTTCCAGCTCCAGCTGGGTTCAACGTGCAGGGCATCTTTGGTTTAGATTCCCAGCCGGGGTCTCCTCTCTCTTGTGTCGGTGGGGGGTCTCACCTTGGTTGGGCGTCTCTCTCGGGCTTTCAGACTATCCAGCTGGAAAGCTGAGCTGTTTACCCTCCTGTCTCCCCAGCCCTGTCCGGATGTATACTGGTTCCCCATATTCACAGAAGTTGCCTGCGACGAGCTGGTGGAGGAGATGGAGCATTTTGGCCAGTGGTCGGCTGGTGATAACAAAGTGAGGAAACTCCCTATGCCTTTCCACCTATTCCCTCCGGGCCCCAAGGGTGCTGAATGCAAATTGAAGGGAGCGTGGCCCAAGGGCAGGCAGTGACCTGGGGTGGGAGGCAGGAGAGGGGAGCACGGGTCACCCCACTGAGAAGCAGTTGTGGCCTAATGGAAAGAGCATGGGCGTGGGAGTCGGGACACCTGGGGTGTAATCCCAGCTCTTCCACTTTCTATTGGACGCCTTTGGGAAAATCACTTAACTTCTCCGTGCTTCAGCTTCCTCATCTGTAAAATGGAGATTAAAAACCTGTTCTCCCTCCCCTTTAGACTGTGCCCAGCTTGTATCTTCCCCACTGCTTATTACAGTGCTTGGCACATAGAAAGTGGTTAACAAATACTATTAGTAGTAGTAGTAGTAATAATAATAATAAATACCACTGTAAGTACCTGTTTGCCTTCCTACTTAGACTCTGAGCCCCACATGGGAAAGAGACTATCATTGTTATTATTATTAGAAAAGCAACTCTCCTCTGCTGGTCCCTGGAAAATAGGAGTGGACAGTCCTGTGTACCTCTGGCTGGGAAGAGAAGAGTGGTGAACATCATTCTCAAACAGGGCTTGGGGAAGGACAATCCAGGCCAACCAGAAGCAGCATTGTCTAATGGATAGAGCACGGGACTGAGAGGCAGGAGATCCTGGGTTCTAATCCCGGTTCCACTGCTTGTCTGCTGTGTGACCTTAGGCAAGTCGCTTCACTTCTGTGGGCCTCAGTGACCTCATCTGTACACTGGCGATTCAGACTGTGAGCCCTATTTGGGACATGGATTGTGTCCAACCTGATTAGCTTGTATCTACCCTTGTGCTTAGTACAGTGCTTAGCACATAGTAGGAGTTTAACAGATACCTTTAAAAAAAAACAGCTCATGAATCCAGCACTGGTTTGGGAATCTGAAGAGCTAGTGTCTGTTCCTAGTTCTGCCACTCACTCTCCGGAGCCGAAACTTTTTTAAAAATGGTATTTGTTAAGCACTTACCATGTGCCAGGTACATAATGGTGCTAAGCAGTGCTTAGGTACTTGTGCCAGGTACATAACAGTGCTAAGCACTGGGGTAGATAAAATGTAATCAGGTTGGACATAGTCCACATTCCACGTGGGGCTCATAGTCTTAATCCCCATTTTACAGGTGAGGTAACTGAGGCACAGAGAAGTTAAAGTGACTTGTCCAAAGGTCACACAGCAGATAAGTGGCAGAGTCGGGATTAGAACTCAGGTCCTTCCGACTCTAGGTCTGTGCTCTATCCAGTAGACAACGCTTTTTCTTAGATTTAAACACCGGGTAATCAAAGGATCTGAATAAGAAGGCCATGGTATGGGTAGAAATGAATGTCAGGGAACTCGCTTTGAAATCTGTGGAAGAACTGCAAGAGTCAATTCTCCGTTATCCGTGCTGAAAGAAGTTATACAGACCAGTCACAACAACAGAGGATATAAAATGGCAGGTGGAATTGGCTTCAGTTGGGCTATAGGAAGAGGCAGCCCCAGAACCAGGCTGAGTGTCCAGAGTAATAATAATAATAATAATAATAATAATAATAATAATAATAATAATAATATTTGTTAAGTGTTAAGTGCTCACTATGTACCAAACACTGTTCTAAGTGCTGGGGTTGATACAAGGTGATCAGGTTGCCCACGTGGGGCTCACAGTCTTAATCCCCATTTTACAGATGGGTAACTGAGGCCCAGAGAAGTTAAGTGACTTTCCCAAAGTCACACAGCTGACAAGTGGTGGAGCCAGGATTAGAACCCCTGACCTCTGAATCCCAAGCCCAGGCTCTTTCCACTGAGCCACGCTGCTTGGTCAGTGGAGCCTGGAGAGAGCCCCTGATATGGATTTGAGGGTGCCTCTGAGTGGAATTATTATTATATTAAGCTCTTATTATATGTCAAACACTGTACTAAGTACAGTGGGAGATACAAGTTAATCAGGTTGGACACTCCCTGTCCTACATGCAGCTCACAGTCTTAGGTAGGAGGAAATGACTTCAGACAGATGCAGCTCGTGGGAGATTCAAAACAAAGAAACGGTTAATTCACGCATGGATAACAGAGTTCACTGCATTACCAAATGTTTTTCACGCTCCATAGCACAGGCATGAATCATAAACTCAGGACGATTCATTGAGTGTCACGGAAGGGACTCTGGTTAACCTCCGTGTTGCTGGTTGGATTTCAGGACAGCCGACTTCAAGGTGGCTATGAAAATGTCCCAACCATCGATATCCACATGAACCAAATCACCTTCGAGAGAGAGTGGCACAAGTTCCTGGTGGAATACATCGCCCCTATCACCGAGAAACTCTACCCAGGATATTACACCAAGGTACCCGCGTCAGATACATCTCCCAAAGGGGATATTCTCCCAAAGCGTCCATTCTAGGGTGCAGGAGAACAAGCCAACAAGGGCACTCTTATTCTCTCAGCTGCAGCTTCCTTGTGGGAGTGTCCGGGAGCTGGGAGCCGACTGCCATCCAGTCCACCAGTTAATCAGTGGTGTTTGTTGAGCGCTTACTGGGTACAGAGCACTGTGCCAAACACTTGACACACATCAAAACACCCTTCACACAGGGGAGTCCATTCTAGGGTGTGGGAGATCCTGCTAACACCCAATTATCCCAGCCGCAACGTCCCTGTGGGAATGATCAGGAGCTGAGAGTGGGCTGGACTGTGGGGCTCCCATCCAGTCAGTCGATCAGTTGGTATTTATTGAGCACTTACTGTGGACAGAGCACTGTACTAAATGCTTGGGAGAGCACATTACAATAGAGTTTGGTGGACATGATCTCTGCCCTCAAGGAGCTATCATCCAGACTTCCTCAGAGAAGCAGCGTGGCTTAGAGGGAAGAGCACGGGCTTGGGAGTCAGAGGTCGTGGGTTCTAATCCCGGCTCCAGACTCTGCCACGTGTCTGATGTTTGACCTTGGGCAAATCACTTAACTTCTCTGAGCCTCAGTTACCTCATCTGTAAAATGGGGATGAAGGCTGTGAGCCCCACGTGGTATAACCTGATCACCTTGTATCCCCCAGCGCTTAGAACAGTGCTTTGCACATAGTAAGTGCTTAACAAATGCCATCATTATTATTATTTATTATTCTCTGCGTATTTGAGAAGCAGCGTGGCTCAGTGGAAAGAGCATGGGCTTTGGAGTCAGAGGTCATGGGTTCAAATCCCACCTCTGCCACTTGTCAGCTGTGGGACTTTGGGCAAGTCACTTCACTTCTCTGAGCCTCAGTTACCTCATCTGTAAAATGGGGATTAAGAGTGTGAGCCCCCCGTGGGACAACCTGATCACCTTGTAACCTCCCCAGTGCTTTGCACATAGTAAGCACTTAATAAATGCCATCATTATTATTATTATTTATTATTCTCCATGTTTTTAAATCCCCCTTGCTGTGTCCATCCCTCTGCCACTCTTCCTCCTCCCTCAACCAGACATTAGATAATTGGATCAACAGTTCAAGCATTATTAATATCTACTTGCCCTTGCTTCACTCATTGTTCTTCACTTTGGGCAAGTAAGCAGTGTACCATGTGCCAATATGCAGCCTTTGCACACAGCTGCTTTGAGGGGAGATGGAGACCCCAGAATCCTAGCCTTACACACCTGCCCTGAGAAGTATCTGTCATGCATTCTGCTTCTGCAACCAACCGGCTCCTATTGCTCCCTCCCTGCTCCCAGGCCCAGTTTGATCTGGCTTTTGTGGTCCGTTACAAGCCCGATGAGCAGCCCTCACTGATGCCTCACCATGACGCATCCACCTTCACCCTCAACATTGCCCTGAACCGGGTGGGGGTAGATTATGAGGTAAGTGGGGCCCTGGGGCCGGGATGGGGGCAAAAATAGCTGGCTGGGGAGAGGCATGTTCCCTCGACCTGGTCTTGTGCTCTCATTCCCAGTCTTTTCGGACCACCTGGCTCTCTCTAGGCCACAGAAAATCCCTCTCCCTCCGTGAGGACTAGCGCTGGCTCCAGATCACCAGTCCTACAGAGGCAGCATGGCGTAGCGGAAAGATCTTATCATCTCAGTTCTGCCATTGGCCCTCTGTGTGACCCTGGCCAAATCGTTTAACCTCTCTGTGCTGCATTACTGCACCTGTAAAATGGAGATATTTGTTCACCCTGCTTTTTAGATTGTGAGCCCCGTGTGGGTGGGACTGAGTCTGACCAGACTATTTTGTATCTTCCCGGGGACTTGGCACTTAGAAAACACATAATAAATTCCATAGTAATTATTAGGTCTGAGGTGCTGAGGCTCCAGTTCGAGTATCATAATCAGAAGGAGGGAAAAACGTCAAGGGCCTCCAATCCGCAGGTAACCCCCTAATCAGGCCAAAAATGAGACTGATTTCCCTGGAAAGGTGAAAGATCTGGGCCCTTGTGTTTGGTTTGTAAGCTCCCCAACAACAGGGTCTGGGGCTGACAGAATGGTACCCATTCTGGTTTTAAGTGAGGAGGATATCCTGGGAAGTTTGGAGTTGAGGCCTTTTCATCATCCCTTATCTCCTCCACACTTGTCAGAGTCAGAGAGATGAAGCTTCTCACCAAGACCCAGCATGGACCTCCCCCGGCTCCATGTCAGGCAATCAGTGGTATCGATCGAGAACTTACTGCATGCAGAACACTGTAGTCATTGAATCATATTTATTGAGTGCTTACTGTGTGCAGAGCACTGTACCAAGCGCTTGGGAGAGTACAATAGAAATAGAGTTGGTAGGCACATACCTTGCGCTCAAGAGGTTTACAGTGTGGTGGGAGGAAACAGACATTAATATAAGTACCAGATAGGGGAAAGGGCAGAGTATAGGGATATGTACATAAGTACTTTAGTACTGATGTCTGCTTCTAGTGAAATTCTTCCTTGCCTTCAGCCCGATTTCTATTAGTCCTGGCCTGATTTCTGTGGGGCTTTAGGCCTTTTGGGACTCTCTTGCATGGGGTGAGTGCATTTGGCAATTGGTTCATGGTGATAATTATTGAGCAGCTACTGAGTATACACTGGACTATGCTAATGGAGTGCACAACAGAAGCAAAAAACACGTTCTGTGCCCACACGGGGTTTACACTCAAATGAGATGAATTGTCCACATGCAGAGTTCCCGAGGCGTGGGGATGGTCACGTGTGTCTCCCTTCCCAGCCTGACAACTCCTTTCTGTACGTCACAGGGTGGCGGCTGCCGGTTTCTGCGCTACAACTGCTCTGTTAAAGCCCCGCGGAAGGGGTGGACCCTCATGCACCCAGGACGCCTGACGCATTACCACGAGGGACTCCCAACCACCAAAGGGACTCGCTACATAGCCGTGTCCTTCCTTGACCCTTAGGAGCTGCCCCCGGTCACCGAGAACTTTTCCCCGACACGACTTTCCATTGACCACCACATGGACGCGGAGAATCCCCGGAAACCTGTGTCGACCTCGGCCGACCCACCGGGCTCTTGACTTGGTCCCATTTCTGTGCGACAGCTGGAGCAGACCCAGCCGCCCACCACCACCACCGCAGGCCGGTGCTACAAGCTTATGCTGGAGCTTGAAGGGTGTTTTACGTGAACGTGCTTCTTGTGAGGCTTTTCTCCTGCTGGCTTCAGGATGGTGTTGGGGGGGAGGGCGCCGTATGCTTCAACTGCTTTAAGAAGGACCAGAATCCCATCTTCCAGAAATTCTTCTCAGCCTTAAGCCAACCGAGACCCTTTGACACAGCTGTGGATGTTATAGGCCAATTGCCCCATCGGCCACATCCGGCATCTGTATCCGGACCCAGAGAATCACCCTGGGGTTAGGGGGAGAAGTCGCCAAGCCCGTACTAGGGTGAAAGAGCCTCAGAGGCAACGCCACCGCACCTGCCTGGCAGGCCATCATTCAGACAAAATTAGTAGATACAACTCTGGAGCCAAATCACATTAACCTACTTGCACCCTCAAGTTGAAGGGCCTTGGGAGCCTAGTGAGGTTTGAGAAGATTCCAGAGAAACTATTTGTGCGAGACAGATCCACATATTGGTTATTTTGCCTCTACCAAGGGAGATGTATCAACGATATTCGCTCTCACACTCAATCTTGTTACTTCACCAGGTCATTCACTGGCAATTCACCCAAGATGTGCGGTTTCAATTAGGAAGTTTTACATTAAAACTTTAAAAAAAACAATCCAGGGTGTGTTTGTGTGTGTGAGTGGATGTGCGTGTCTCTGGAGTTTTTCACGTTGGGGTTTGGAAAAGGTCCTCACTCTGTAGTTCACAGACCTTGCCTGGAAGAAACTGGGCCAGATTCCATTAGGGGGAGGGGAAGTGTAATGCATCACCCTGATAATGACATTTTTGTGCCTTCATTTGCTCTTTATTTCCCTCAATATCTTGAATATATGGTCTCTTTCTCCTGAATAGTTGGAGCACTTAACTTCAGAGTGATAAAAATAGAGATTTCCCACTGACAGCCACATTACACCGGATGGAGTCGCTTTTTCTTGGATTCCCCTAAGTAGCTCATGTGTCTCTTCAAGCTCTTCCCCTCTCTCCCAGCTCCTATCACTTGCCGAGGCCACTGTTCAAGGCCCAAAATAGCCCAGCTGGTGTCCTGGAGGGGGGCCTGGCTATGGAGGGATGAACTTTGATCTGGTTTACTAGAACTTTAGTCTTGTCCACTGAGGGGTTAGTGAAGGAGTTAGGGCATAAATACAGGGGTCTAAATCCCAGTCCAGTGTTCTTCCCACAAGACCCCATTGCCTCTCCAGAAAAACAAACAAACAAAAACCCAGCTTGACCAATGAGAAGTTTATCAGGTGTAGAAATACAGAATCCTCATCAGGGTGGGAGAGGATATTAACCGAGAATGTCTATTCTGGAGCCAGAGCTCAGAGTCAAACCAGCCATACAGGGGAAGCAGTAGGAGAGGGAGGGACTGGGGTAGTGACAGTGGAAGCAAAGTCCCCCTAAGAGACAGGAAATGAAAGAGATAGGGATTCAGTTGATCAAGTAAAAAGAGACTCTAAATTTCCTAAAAATTATTTGGCTGCTTCTGCTGATCTTTCTCAGCAAGGCCTAGTGGATAGAGGACGGGCCTGGGGAGTCAGAAGGACCTGGGTCCAAATTCCAGCTCAGCCACTTGTCTGCTGTGTGACCTTAGACAAGTCACTTAATTTTCCTTTGCCTCAGTTATCTAATCAGTAAAATGGGGATTAAGACTGAGCACCCCATGTGGGACAGGGACTGTGTCCAACCTGATTGGCTTGTATCTATCCGGCACTTATGAACACTGGCATACAGAAGCAGCATGCAGCAGAGTGGCTTAGTGGAAAGAGCATGGGCTCGGGAGCCAGAGGTCATGGCTTCTAATGCCAGCTCTGCCACTTGTCTGCTGTGTGACCTTGGGTGAGTTGCTTAACTTCTCTGTGCCTCAGTTAACTCATCTGTAAAATGGGGATGCAGACTGTGAGCCCCATGTGGGACAACCTGATTATGTTGTATCTACCCCAGTGCTTAGAACAGTGCTTGGCTCATAGTAAGCGTTCAACAAATACCTTCATCATCATACAGTATGTACATACATCATGTACTTACAGTAAGTACATACATCATCATACAAATACCATTAAAAAAAATTAGAGAGAACCTCCATGGGCCCAACAGGACTTTCCTTCTCCACGTTGGAGATGGAGTCCTATCTGGGGTGTTCAGCATGACCAGAGAGAGCAAAGAGGGAAGCTGGGCAGAAGGGATGGGCCATGGGAGGGTGATTCACTAACAACACTGGATCCCAGGCACCAAGGGGAACTCTACCTCATGGACCTGCCCAGCCAAGAGCAGAGTCCAGAATATACAACCCAGGACTCCTGACTCTTCACCCTGCCTGTACCCTGGGCGAGGGCAAGGTCTCCTCCCAGCTCTGGCCTTTGACAGCCCCAGGCCCTGCCCTTTTGGGTCAGGTTCGAAAACTACAATTCCTGGTGTGCACCGTGAGCTGAAAGCTCGTATGCCAATAATAAGAACCATTCATTCATTGAATCGTATTTATTGAGCACTTACTATGAGCAGAGCACTGTACTAAGTGCTTGGGAAGTACAAATCGGCAACATATAGAGACGGTCCCTACCCAACAACAGGCTCACAGTCTAGAAGCGGGGGAGACGGACAAAACAACCCCAAAACGAGTAGTATGGCTTAGTGGGAAGAGCCCGGGCTTGGGAGTCAGAGGTCGTGGGTTCTAATCCCAACTCTGCAATTTGTCAGCTGTATGACTTTGAGCAAGTCACTTCATTTCTCTGGGCCTCAGTTCCCTCATCTGTGAAACAGGTGTTAAGACTGGGAGCCCCACCTGGGGCAACCTGATGACCTTGTATCCCCCCCAGCGCTTAGAACAGTGTTGGGCACATAGTAAGCGCTTAACAAATACCATCATTATGCAAAAAGCATTGTCGCTTAGTGGGAAGAGCCTGGGCTTGGGAGTCAGAGGTCGTGGGTTCTAATTCTGCCTCTGCCACTTGTCAGCTGTGTGACTTTGGGCAAGTCACTTCACTTCTCTGGGCCTCAGTTCCCTCATCTGTAAAATGGGGATTAAGACTGGGAGCCCCACGTGGGACAAACTGATGACCTTGCATCTACCCCAGCGCTTAGAACAGTGCTTGACACATAGTGAGCGCTTAACAAATACCATCATTATTGTCAGCTGTGTGACTTTGGGCAGGTCACCTCACTTCTCTGGGCCTCAGTTCCCTCATCTGGAAAACAGGGATGAAGACTGAGCCCCGTGTGGGACAGCCTGATTCATTCATTCATTCAATTGTATTTATTGAGCGCTTACTGTGTGCAGAGCACTGTACTAAGCACTTGGGAAGTACAAGTTGGCAACATACTGAGCCCCCTCCTTTCTCTCCTCCTCCTCCCCCTCCCAACAGCACCTGTATATATGTATATATGTTTTTACATATTTATTACTCTATTTTATTTGTGCATATTTATTCTATTTATTTTATTTGTACATATTTATTCTATTTATTTAATTTTGTTAATATGTTTTGTTTTGTTGTCTATCTCCCCTTTCTAGACTGTGAGCCCACTTTTGGGTAGGGACTGTCTCTATATGTTGCCAACTTGTACTTCCCAAGCGCTTAGTACAGTGCTCTGCACACAGTGAGTGCTCAATAAATACGATTGAATGAATGAATGAACATATAGAGATGGTCCCTACCCAACAGCGGGCTCACAGTCTAGAAGGGGAAGATTTGATCACCTGATCATATGTGACAACCTAATCACCTTGTAACCTCCCCAGTGCTTGGAACAGTGCTTTGGACATAGCATTTAATAAATGCCATTATTATATTATTATAGAGAAGCAGCGTGGCTCAGTGGAAAGAGCCCAGGCTTTGGAGTCAGTGGTCATGGGTTCAAATCCAGGCTCCGCCAATTGTCAGCTGTGTGACCTTGGGCAAGTCACTTAACTTCTCTGGGCCTCAGTTCCCTCATCTGTACAGCGGGGATTCATTCATTCAATCGTATTTATTCAATCAATCAATTGTATTTATTGAGCGCTTACTGTGTGCAGAGCACTGTACTAAGCCCTTGGGAAGTACAAGTTGGCAACATATAGAGACAGTCCCTACCCAACAGTGGGCTCACAGTCTACAAGGGGGAGACAGAGAACAAAACCAAACATACTAACAAAATAAAATAAATAGAATAGATAGGTACAAGTAAAATAGAGTAATACATATGTACATATATACATATATACAGGTGCTGTGGGGAAGCGTTTAACAGATACCACAATTATTAATACGATTATTATTGAGCGCTTACTGTGTGCAGAGCACTGTACTGTTTGGGAAGTACAAGTTGGCAACATACAGAGACGGTCCCTACCCAACAGTGGGCTCACAGTCTAGAAGGGGGAGACAGAGAACAAAACAAAACATATTAGCAAAATAAAATAGAATAAAAATGCACAAATAAAGTAAATAAATAAGTAGAGTAATAAATACATACAAACAATACGGATATAATACGTATCTCCCTCTCTGTGTCTCTCTCTATATATACACAGGTGAACCCTAGGTCGCAAGCATCCCACAGTATGTATAAACCGGGGATCTGTTCTACACCTTTGACTGGCATGTCCCAGCATATCAATCAATCAATCAATCAATCGTATTTATTGAGCGCTTACTATGTGCAGAGCACTGTACTAAGCGCTTGGGAAGTACAAATTGGCATCACATAGAGACAGTCCCTACCCAACAGTGGGCTCACAGTCTAAAAGGGGGAGACAGAGAACAGAATCAAACATACCAACAAAATAAAATAAGTAGGATAGAAATGTACAAGTAAAATAAATAAATAAATAAATAAATAGAGTAATAAATATGTACAACCATATATACATATATACAGGTGCTGTGGGGAAGGGAAGGAGGTAAGACGGGGGGATGGAGAGGGGGACGAGGGGAGAGGAAAGAAGGGGCTCAGTCTGGGAAGGCCTCCTGGAGGAGGTGAGCTCTCAGCAGGGCCTTGAAGGGAGGAAGAGAGCTAGCTTGGCGGATGGGCAGAGGGAGGGCATTCCAGGCATATGTAAGCTCCACTCCCAATGTGGCAGGAAGGAAAGCTGGTTCCCCCTCCCTGCTCCCATTTCCCCTCACCACTTTTCAGGCCCCTCCTGTCCTGCACCCCCTTTGGGCTAAACTGTGCTGCGTGGGGCCAATTTTTGACCCTTTCCCTTTAAATTCTAATGTTAGTGGTTGTCCAGGCAGCTGCTGCTGCTGCATCTCCCCTACCCCAGGCCCCAGAACCCAGAACCTACCACTTTCCACTCTCAGGGTTGCGATCCTGCTTCCCCACCCGGCCTGGGGCCTCTGTGTCAGACAGACAGACTGGGGTGGGATAGCGACCACGTGCCGTTGGGTTGGTGGGGAGGAACCGCTGCTTTCCCCATCCTGCCCCGATCTGCCGCAGGGCTGCAGAGCTGCAAGCTACCAAATGGGAAGCAGTGGTTAAGGATAGGGGCCGGAGAGGCTGGGAGAAGGTACGGTCCTAGATGCTGTGTTAGGCCCTACTGAGAGCTCACCTCCTCCAGGAGGCCTTCCCAGACTGAGCCCGTTCCTTCCTCTCCCCCTCGTCCCCCTCTCCATCCCCCCGTCTTACCTCCTTCCCTTCCCCACAGCACCTGTATATATGTATATATGTTTGTACATATTTATTACTCTATTTATTTATTTTACCAGTACATATCTATTCTATTTATTTTATTTTGTTAGTATGTTTGGTTTTGTTCTCTGTCTCCCCCTTCTAGACTGTGAGCCCACTGTTGGGTAGGGACTGTCTCTATATGTTGCCAACCTGGACTTCCCAAGCGCTTAGTACAGTGCTCTGCACACAGTAAGCGCTCAATAAATACGATTGATTGATTGATTGATCCCCTCGTCCCCCTCTCCATCCCCCCATCTTACCTCCTTCCCTTCCCCACAACACCTGTATATATGTACGTATGTTTGTACATATTTATTACTCTATTTATTTATTTATTTATTTTACCTGTACATATCTATTCTATTTATTTTATTTTGTTAGTATGTTTGGTTTTGTTCTCAGTCTCCCCCTTTTAAACTGTGAGCCCACTGTTGGGTAGGGACTGTCTCTATATGTTGCCAACTTGGACTTCCCAAGCGCTTAGTACAGTGCTCTGCACACAGTAAGCCTCCTCCAGGAGGCCTTCCCAGACTGAGCCCCTTCTTTCCTCTCCCCCTCGTCCCCCTCTCCATCCCCCCATCTTACCTCCTTCCCTTCCCCACAGCACCTGTATATATGTATATATGGTTGTACATATTTATTACTCTATTTTACCTGTCCATATCTATTCTATTTATTTTATTTTGTTAGTATGTTTGGTTTTGTTCTCCGTCCCCCCGTTTTAGACTGTGAGCCCACTGTTGGGTAGGGACTGTCTCTATATGTTGCAAACTTGGACTTCCGAAGCGCTTAGTACAGTGCTCTGCACACAGTAAGTGCTCAATAAATACGATTGATTGATTGATTGATCCCCTCGTCCCCCTCTCCATCCCCCTCATCTTACTTCCTTCCCTTCCCCACAGCACCTGTATATATGTATATATGTTTGTACGTATTTATTACTCTATTTATTTTACCTGTACATATCTATTCTATTTATTTTATTTTGTTAGTATGTTTGGTTTTGTTCTCCGTCTCCCCCTTTTAGACTGTGAGCCCACTGTTGGGTAGGGACCGTCTCTATTTGTTGCCAACTTGGACTTCCCAAGCGCTTAGTACAGTGCTCTGCACACAGTAAGTGCTCAATAAATACGATTGATTGATTGATTGATCCCCTCGTCCCCCTCTCCATCCCCCCATCTTACCTCCTTCCCTTCCCCACAACACCTGTATATATGTACATATGTTTGTACATATTTATTACTCTATTATTTATTTATTTATTTATTTATTTATTTTACCTGTACATATCTATTCTATTTATTTTATTTTGTTAGTATGTTTGGTTTTGCTCTCTGTCTCCCCCTTTTAAACTGTGAGCCCACTGTTGGGTAGGGACTGTCTCTATATGTTGCCCACTTGGACTTCCCAAGCGCTTAGTGCAGTGCTCTGCACACAGTAAGCGCTCAATAAATACGATTGATTGATTGATCCCCTCGTCCCCCTCTCCATCCCCCTCATCTTACCTCCTTCCCTTCCCCACAGCACCTGTATATATGTTTGTACATATTTATTACTCTATTTATTTATTTTACTTGTACATATCTATTCTATTTATTTTATTTTGTTAGTATGTTTGGTTTTGTTCTCCGTCTCCCCCTTTTAGACTGTGAGCCCACTGTTGGGTAGGGACTGTCTATATGTTGCCAACTTGGACTTCCCAAGCGCTCAGTACAGTGCTCTGCACACAGTAAGCGCTCAATAAATACGATTGATTGATTGATTTTAGACTGTGAGCCCACTGTTGGGTAGGGACCGTCTCTATATGTTGCCCACTTGGACTTCCCAAGCGCTTAGTACAGCGCTCTGCACACAGTAAGCGCTCAATAAATACGATTGATTGATCGTCTTAACTTCTCTGGGCTTCAGTTACCTCATCTGTAAAATGGGGATTGACTGTGAGCCCCCCTGTGGGGCAACCTGATCACCTTGTATCCCCCCCCCAGCGCTTAGAACAGTGCTTTCCACATAGTAAGCTTTTAATAAATGTTATTATTATTATTGTTGTTGTTGTTATTTTATTATTTTAGTAGTAGTATTTCCAGGCCAAACAGGGAGGTCGTGAGGAAGGAGGCCGTGACGCAGCGGTTCTCGGCTCGTCGCGCGCTGATGACGCCGGCGCCATGATGGCGGCGGGACGGCGAAGGTGAAGGTGAGGGGATTTCGGGGTGGGGAGGCTCGCGCCAGCCTGAGGAAAAGGGGGAGGGAGACATTCATTCATTCGTTTATTCATTCATTCATTAGTATTTATTGAGCGCTCACTGTGTGCAGAGCACTGTACTAAGCGTTTGGGAAGGACAGGTTGGCAACAGATAGAGCTCTGGGCCTCAGTTCCCTCATCTGGAAAACGGGGATGAGGACTGTGAGCCCCGTGCGGGACAACCTCATTCATTCATTCAGTCGTATTTATTGAGCGCCTACTGTGTGCAGAGCACTGTACTAAGCGCTTGGGAATAATAATAATGGCATTTATTAAGCGCTTACTCTGTGCAAAGCACTGTTCTAAGCGCTGGGGAGGTTACAGAGTGATCAGGTTGGCCCACGGGGGGCTCGTAGTCTTAATCCCCATTTTACAGATGAGGTAACTGAGGCCCAGAGAAGTGAAGTGACTTGCCCGAAGCCACACAGCTGACAATTGGCAGAGCTGGGACTCGAACCCATGACCTCGGACTCCAAAGCCCGGGCTCTTTCCACTGAACTACGCTGCTTCTCAAGTACAGGTTGGCAACATATAGAGCTCTGGGCCTCAGTTCCCTCATCTGGAAAACGGGGATGAAGATTGTGAGCCTCGTGTGGGACAACCTGATTCATTCAGTCGTATTTATTGAGCGCTCACTGTGTGCAGATCACTGTAGTAAGCGCTTGGGAAGGACAGGTTGGCAACATATAGAGCTCTGGGCCTCAGTTCCCTCATCTGGAAAACGGGGATGAAGACTGTGAGCCCCGTGTGGGGCAACCTGATTCATTCAGTCGTATTTATTGAGCACCTACTGTGTGCAGAGCACTGGACTAAGCGTTTGGGAAGGACAGGTTGGCAATATGTAGAGCTCTGGGCCTCAGTTCCCTCATCTGGATAACGGGGATGAGGACTGTGAGCCCCGTGCGGGACAACCTCATTCATTCATTCAGTCGTATTTATTGAACGCCTACTGTGTGCAGAGCACTGTACTAAGCGCTTGGGAATAATAAAAATGGCATTTATTAAGCGCTTACTGTGCGCAAAGCAGTGTTCTAAGCGCTGGGGAGGTTACAGAGTGATCAGGTTGGCCCACGGGGGGCTCGTAGTCTTAATCCCCATTTTACAGATGAGGTAACTGAGGCCCAGAGAAGTGAAGTGACTTGCCCGAAGTCACACAGCTGACAATTGGCAGAGCTGGGATTCGAACCCATGACCTCGGACTCCAAAGCCCGGGCTCTTTCCACTGAGCTACGCTGCTTCTCAAGTACAGGTTGTACAGGTTGGCAACAGATAGAGCTCTGGGCCTCAGTTCCCTCATCTGGAAAACGGGGATGAGGACTGTGAGCCCCGTGTGGGACAACCTGATTTATTCGATCGTATTTATTGAGCGCTCACTGTGTGCAGAGCACTGTAGTAAGCGCTTGGGAAGGACAGGTTGGGAACATATAGAGCTCTGGGCCTCAGTTCCCTCATCTGGAAGACGGGTATGAGGACTCTGAGCCCCGTGTGGGACAACCTCATTCATTCATTCAGTCATATTTATTGAGCGCCTACTGTGTGCAGAGCACTGGACTAAGCCTTGGGAAGGACAGGTTGGCAACATATAGAGCTCTGGGCCTCAGTTCCCTCATCTGGAAAACAGGGATGAGGACTGTGAGCCCCATGTGGGGCAACCTGATTCATTCAGTCGTATTTATTGAGCACCTACTGTGTGCAGAGCACTGGACTAAGTGTTTGGGAAGGACAGGTTGGCAATATATAGAGCTCTGGGCCTCAGTTCCCTCATCTGGATAACGGGGATGAAGACTGTGAGCCCCGTGTGGGACAACCTCATTCATTCATTCAATCGTATTTATTGAGCGCTCACTGTGTGCAGAGCACTGTACTAAGCGCTTGGGAAGGACAGGTTGGCATCATATAGAGCTCTGGGCCTCAGTTCCCTCATCTGGAAAACGGGGATGTGGACTGTGAGCCCCGTGTGGGACAACCTCATTTGTTCATTCATTCAGTCGTATTTATTGAGCGCTCACTGTGTGCAGAGCACTGGACTAAGAGCTTGGGAAGGACAGGTTGGCATCGTATAGAGTTCTGGGCCCCAGTTCCCTCATCTGGAAAACGGGGATGAAGAATGTGAGCCCCGTGTGGGACAACCTGATTCATTCATTCATTCAGTCATATTTATTGAGCGCTTACTGTGTGCAGAGCACTGGACTAAGCGCTTGGGAAGGACAGGTTGGCAACATATAGAGCTCTGGGCCTCAGTTCCCTCATCTGGAAAACGGGGATGAGGACTGTGAGCCCCGTGTGGGGCAACCTCATTCATTCATTCAGTCGTATTTATTGAGCGCCTGCTGTGTGCAGAGCACTGGACTAAGCCTTGGGAAGGACAGGTTGGCAACATATAGAGCTTTGGGCCTCAGTTCCCTCATCTGGAAAACGGGGATGAGGACTGTGAGCCGCGTGTGGGACAACCTCATTCATCCATTCATTCAGTTGTATTTATTGAGCGCTTACTGTGTGCGGAACACTGTACTAAGCCCTTGGGAAGTACAGGTTGGCAACATATAGAGCCCTGGGCCTCAGTTCCCTCATCTGGAAAACGGGGATGAAGACTGTGAGCCCCGTGTGGGACAACCTCATTCGTTCATTCATTCAGTCGTATTTATTGAGCGCTCACTGTGTGCAGAGCACTGGACTAAGCGCTTGGGAAGTACAGGTTGGCAACAGATAGAGCTGGTCCTTACCCAACAACGGGCTCGCAGTCTAGAAGGGGGAGACAGACAGCAAAACCAAACATGTGGACGGGTGTCAAGTCGTCAGAACAAATAGAATTAAAGCTAAATGTACATCATTAACAAAATAAATAGAGTAGTAAGAATTATAGCTATATGCACATCTAGACTGTGAGCCCACCTTCTAGACTGTGAGCCCGCTGTTGGGTAGGGACCGTCTCTATATGTTGCCAACTTGTACTCCCCAAGCGCTTAATACAGTGCTCTGCACACAGTAAGCGCTCAATAAATACGATTGAATGAATGAATGAATAAAATAGAGTAGTAAGAATTATAGCTATACTTCTAGACTGTGAGCCCGCAGTTGGGTAGGGACCGTCTCCATATGTTGCCAATTTGTACTTCCCAAGTGCTTAGTACAGTGCTCTGCACACAGTAAGCGTTCAATAAATACGATTGAATGAATGAATACGTGCACATCATTAATAAAATAACAGAGTAGTAAATATGTACAAATAGACACCAGTGCTGTGGGGAGGGGAAGTGAGTAGGGCAGAGGGAGGGAGTGGGGGGCGATGTGAGCCCCCTTCTAGTAATAATAATATTATATTATTATATTATTTATTATATTATATAATAAAAATAATAATGGTGGTATTTGTTAAGTGCTTACTATGTACCAGGCACTGGTCTAAGCGCTGGGGTAGATACAAGGTCATCAGGCTGTCCCACGTGGGGCACACAGTCTTCATCCCCATTTTACAGTTGAGGAAACTGAGGCACAGAGAAGTTAGGTGGTTTGCCCAAAGTCACCCAGCTGACAAGTGGCGGACCCGGGATTAGAACCCACGACCTCTGACTCCCAAGCCCGGGCTCCTGCCACTGAGCCATGCTGCTTCTAGACTGTGAGCCCGTTGTCGGGCTCTATATGTTGCCAAATTGTACTTTCCAAGTGCTTAGTACAGTGCTCTGCACACAGGAAGCACTCAATAAATACGAGTGAATGCGTGAATGAATGAGGAGGAGCAGAGAAGGAGGAGGGGACGCCGCCGTTGCCTGGACCTTGGTGGGATAATAATAAAAATAATGATGGCATTTGTTAAGTGCTTCCTATGTGCAAAGCACTGTTTTAAGCGCTGGGGAGGATACAAGGTGATCAGATTGTCCTACGTGGGGCTCACAGTCTTCATCCCCATTTTACAGATGAGGTAACTGAGGCACAGAGGAGTACAGCCTTGGGCACGGGGCAGACCATGCCCCGACAGCCGGCGTCAGGGTGAGGGGGGGTGGTCGTCACCCGGGCTCTGGGTTCCTCCTCCTTTAGCACTCACCGTCTTCTACATGTCTGCCTTTCCACACATTCATTCATTCAGTCGTATTTATTGAGCGCTTACTGTGTGCAGAGCACTGTACTAAGCGCTTGGGAAGTACAAGTTGGCAACATATAGAGACGGTCCCTACCCAACAGTGGGCTCACACACATGTCCCCCTGAATCTCCCCCCAACTTTCTGGTCCTTCCACTCCAAGCAGCATGGCCTAGTGGATAGGGCATGGGCTTGGGGGTCAGAAGGTCCCAGGTTGTTATTATTATTATTATTATTATTATTATTATTATTATTATTATTATTATGGCATTTATTAAGCACTTACTATGTGCAAAGCACCATTCTAAGCACTGGGGAGGTTACAAGGTGATCAGGTTGTCCCCTGGGGGGCTCACAGTCTTCACCCCCATTTTACAGATGAGGTAACTGAGGCACAGAGAAGTTAACTGACTTGCCCAGAGTCACACAGCTGACAAGTGGCGGAGCCGGGATTTGAACCCATGACCTCTGACTCCAAAGCCCATGCTCTTTCCACTGAGCCACGCTGGTTCTCATCCGGGCTCTGCCACGCTGATCTGCCCTGTGACCTTGGGCAAGTCGCTTCATTCTAGAGCTTAGAACAGTGCTTTGCACATAGTAAGCGCTTAATAATTGCCATCACCATCATTCATTCATTCAATCGTATTTATTGTGCGCTTACTGTGTGTATATATACATGTGTATATATATTTATAAATGCCATTATTATTATTATTACTGTGCGCAGAGCACTGGACTAAGCGCTTGGGAAGTACACCTCAGTTACCAGGAAAATGGGGACTGAGACTGGGAGCCTCACGTGGGACAGACTGGGAGCCCGTTGTTGGGTAGGGACCGTCTCTATATGTTGCCGATTTGTACTTTCCAAGCGCTTAGTACAGTGCTCTGCACACAGTAAGCGCTCAGTAAATACGATTGAATGAATGAATGACAGGGATTGTGCCCTAACCGATTTGCTTGCATCTACCCCCGCGCTTAGTACAGTGTTTTAAATATAGTAAGCGTTTAACAAATGCTGTGGTTATTATTATCACTATCCTCTTCCCCCAATCCCATCCCAACTCCTGATCCTTAAGCCCTCCCTCACCCCATGTCTGGGTCCCCCATACCCACCCGCCCCCCCCAAACCCGCCCTTCTCCCGTGCGCTCTCCTCCAAAACACACACACACCCACAACACAGGCAAGCCGCAAACACACGTGAGCATCCACACCCCGGGCAAGTCACCCGCCCTTGGTAAGGGTAAATCACCCCCATTACAAATTGGGATGCCCTCTAGGTACCTTCCCACGGACACACCTAAATTCTCCACCTCTGCCGTCTCGCTCTGGGGTAAGGCGGGAGCACGCTCTCCTCCATGCACATTTTGGATGCGTTCCTATCCTAATCCGGCCTGATGTGCCTTCCAAGTCTCCCGTCAGCCGGTTGACAGCTCCCCCTCTTTCACAGTTTTGGCGAGCGGGTGGATCCGAACTAGCCACTCTCAGACCGGGAAAGCAGAAATCCCACTACTCCAGGACAGCCGGGTTCACGATGCCAACTTTGTGAAAGTCATCCACCGTTTGCAAAGTAAGTTGCCCTTCCTGTAGGCTTCTGGCTTGGTGGCCCTAGTGAGTGGCCCCTGATGTCACCCAGACCCGACCCCTCTGTGAATGACTTCTGTCTTTTTGGGGTTCCCAAAGCTGCAGCTTTTGCTATGGTATTTGCTTAAAAAAAAAAAAAAGCACTTCAACTATGTCATCTTGAGTTTTGGGAGGCTCTCATTATTTAAATAATTCTAGAAATTCTCCTGTTCCCATTCTGTATTTCTCAAAGCATTGCATTCAGAACTCAGATAAGCCTTTTAATTTGTCGGGAGACCCTTGCAACAATGCATATTTAAGGTGTTTTTTTTCTTTTTCTTTTCTGCGCTTTCCTGGCTTCTGTTCACGGACATGCTTATCCATTCTCTGCAGCCTTTGTTTCCTGACCATAGCTGGAAGGAACTGGCCGGTCCTTTCTGGCTTCTTCACTGTACATTTTTGTTTTTTTTTTTTAATTTCTCAGCTTCTCCTTCTCTGTGCCATTTGTGTTGGCGGACCCTCGCACGTGGATCCTTTTAATTTTCTCCTGCTAGAAGTTGCTGTACCTAAACTAGGGTAAGGAAATGGTGTGGATTCAAGGCTGCATGTTTCACACTGGAACTCTGCTGAGACCGAGACTCTGAGCAGGTCTCACCTGATAGCCGTGGGGCAGGACGGGATGAGAGGGAGGCGTGCTCAGTGGGGCACTTTTGCATCAATTTTTCTACAAAATTTTGTTAAAGGGGTCATCTTGCAAGGTTGAAACTGAACTTTGGTGATAAGCAAACTGTATTTTTCAAACAGTTCCCTTTTTTTAAATGGTATTTGTTAAGCACTTACTGTGTGCCAGATACTGAACTGAGTGCTGCGATAGATGCAAGCTAATCACATTGAACATGGTCCATATCCCACATGGGGCTCCCAGTCTTAATCCCCATTTTACAAATGAGGTAACTGAAGCCCAGAGAATAAGTAATAATTATGGTATTTGTTAAGCACATACTGTGTGCCAGGCACTGTACTAGGTGCCGAGGTTGATACAAGCAAATTGGGTTGGATAGCCCCGCATAGGGCTCACAATCTTATTCCCCATTTTATGGATGAGGTAATTGAGGCACAGAGAAGTGAAGTGATTTGGCCAAGGTCACAGAGCAGACGAGTGGCAGAGCTGGGATTAGAACCCCGGTTCTTCTGACTCTCGGGCCGGTTCTCTATTCACTAGGTTACGAACACAGGAATGGAAAAGTGGTCATCCGAACAGGGTTTTAGACTTCAGGAGTGAAAGACATCAGTCCAGTTGACATGCTGTCCTCCATCTTCTGGCCTCGGAGTTATAGTCAGTCAGAATCTTCAGCTCAGGCATGTAAATTCTCAGGCCTGTGGTAAATATCCCAGTCAGAAGGTGGGACCTTGGATTCCCAGGGAGGAGCAGTCCATCTCTGACTTTCCCCTTCTCTTCCTCCTCCTCCTCCTCCTTTTGTTGGGATGAGAGAGAACCAGGTGCTGGCATTCCAGAGATGATGGAAGAAAGTGGGGTGCTATTTGTTTTTCATGTGTTCCTGTGGGGTGGCGATTGATTATCTCGTTTTTTCCCCAGTACTTAACCTATCACGGTGCACATAGTCAGTGCCTATAAGACTGGCTGTGTTCTGTCTCTTGCTTTTTGTGCTGCTTCTGTTTGAATTCTAGATGGTAAAGAGGATGTTGGAATGATTCATGAAATGTTGGCTCCCACGGGGTCAGGCAAAGAACTGTTTGCTGCTAGGGAAAAGGACTGTTCCTAGGCAAGAATGAGAAGGGGGCTTTGGCTCTTACCTGGAGGAACCACAAAATCCTAGGCACGTATGTGCCGAGCGGCCAGGGTTAAACCATACGTAGGGTGTGGACTAGGGGATCCTTGGAGCCCCCTCTAGACTGTACTCCCCCTCTAGACTGTAAACTCGATTGGATTGGGAATGAGTCTTACATTGTACTCTCCTAATAAGATCGACTGGCTGACTGGCTTGAAGGGAGGGACGTGGGAAAGCAGAGACTTGGGAAAGTGGGACAGGAAGCTGGCTCGAAAGTGAAAGCTTGGGAGGGCAAGTTCCAGCCCAGCTGCTTTCCAGATCGGCAGCACAGCAACTGGGTCCATGAGTCTGTGAGTCTTCTAACTTCCACCCAATATTTTCCTGGATCGTTTACTTAGTTTACTGGGTACTCGGTTACCCAAACTCCCCTTGGATCCTCCAGGATCTAGACAATATGAGTTTCCAGGATTAGGAATCTTTTCTTCTAAACTCCTGCCTGTTCTTGGTGGAGTCTCCAGGGGCTTGGTCTCCAACCCCATGGAGTGGAACAGATTGTTTTTGTTGTTCATGTTTGGTTCTGTTCTCTGTCTCCCCCTTTTAGACTGTGAGCCCACTGTTGGGTAGGGACTGTCTCTATGTGATGCCAATTTGTACTTCCCAAGCGCTTAGTACAGTGCTCTGCACATAGTAAGTGCTCAATAAATACGATTGATTGATTGATTGTTCAGCAAATGGAAGTTGATTCAGGCTCGGGAAAGCCTAACACAAGAAAAACCCCAGCTACGATTTGCCTGGAGTCCCACCTCTCCAAAGATTAAGGATGGGTGGAGAAGTCTGGGGTGATGTGCCATGGACATTCTTATGGGAAGGAAGGCAGTACCTTGCAGGTCCACCCACCCCCTTCCCTCCAGTGAGCCAGCTTTCTTATCCATTCGCGTGGCGCTTACTGCAGTTCTCAGTGCCGGCCCTGCCCTGTTTTACTGTTTCCCTGGCTTCCGGGTGTGGCGTGCCTGATGACTAGGGCAGTGAGGAAAAAGCTGCCGAAATAGGACAAGTCTTTTGAGATTTTTCGGACCGGTAGGCTGCCCTCCTTCCCTCGGGCCTTGAGAATTTGGGGGAGGCTGAAATGAAGTAATCGGGTATCTGTAGACCATTTCATCTCTAAGGTGGGTGTTACCGTCTTAGTGTCACTCCTGGTTTTCCAGTCTTAGGCAGAGTGGATGGAATCGCTCTTTGCTGTTGAGATACAGGATTGTGGCTGGGGATACTGTTTGTTCCGTCTCAAATCTCTGGAGTCCTAGTGACTGACGCTCAAATGCCAGCTAGTAATTCTAACTCCTTTTGGCTCTGTAGACTGCAGAACGCAAGAAGAATTTCAGGAGCTCATAGGTCAGCTTGGTATACACCCACTTTTCCACTGCACAAATGTCCAGAGCCCCCGGTCTCACTCACTTGAAGCGTTTAACAATCTGTCAAAGAAGCTGCAGTCTTTCACCAAGCTTCCTCCGCAGGCCTTAGTACTTCATAAAGGGAAATTAGCGGAGTGTGTGGCACCCGTGAGCCACTGAAAGGCCAAGTGATGGACACGGGATCCCATAAGAGCTGATAGTAGAGTCTGCAGTGGAATTCCTCGCTCTGTGTTGATGAAGGGTGGAAAATAATTCCATTTCGGTGTCTACAGCTCCTCTTCCAAAATGCTTCAAATGCTCTCACGTCCCATATCTCATTTGCACTCATGAAGTCCTTGTGAGGTCTGGGGTCAGGGAGCAGGAAGGACACCCCCCCCCCCCCCCCCCCCGTTTTAGTAATTAAGGAAGTTGGGCCTGGAAAGGTGAGTGACTTGTCTGAGACCTCACAGCAAATTAGACAATCAGTCAGTGGTACTTCTTGAACAATTACTATGTGCACAGCACTGTATTAGGCCCTTGGAAGCATATAATAATAATGATGGCATTTGTTAAGCCCTTACTATGTGCAAAGCACTGTTCTAAACTGCCGGGGAGGATATAAGGTGATCAGGTTGTCCCACATGGGGCTCACAGTCTTAATCCCCATTTTACAGATGAGGTGACTGAGGCCCAGAGAAGTTAAGTGACTTGCTCAACGTCACACAGCTGACAAGTGGCGGAGCTGGTATTAGAACCCATGACCTCTGACTCCCAAGCCCGGGCTCTTTCCACTGAGCCACGCTGCTTCTCTATGCATGTGACAGAACAGAGGTGATAGAGGTGATAGACGCGTTCCCTGCCCTCAAGAAGCATAGTCTAGAAGAATAGCGTACAGAGTAAGGTCAGTAGTAAGGTTGGGATTTGGACTCAGGTTTCCTGACTCCAGCCCAGAGCTCTGGCGGAGCTGATTTAAAGACCCTCCTCTCTCTCCTGCGGATAAACCTCAATAGCCTCATTCCCCTGAATGATGTCTAGGTCAAGGAACAGAATCGTAACGGTTTAAAGAGAGAGTCGCCCCCCAGCTCCGTGTTCAAGACCGCGGGGCAATGTCCGATTCTAGTCTGCTGCAGTATTAAGTCACGCGTTTACCTGAAGAGCTCTCTTCTGCCTCGCCAAGGATGCCTAATTTGTGTTTTTCCTCCCACAGAGCAATGTCCCTACTCTTCTCTCGCTCCAAGTTCATAGTTGCCACAAAGAAGGATAAGAGACACATGGCTGAGGTGACTGCTTCTCCTCTCAAGCATTTTGTCACCGCCAAGAAGAAAATCAATGGCATCTTTGAGCAGCTGGGAGCCTACATCGAGGAGAGCGCAACGTTTTTAGAAGGTGAGACGGGTCCCCGACTGGATGAAACTGAGAGCGGGGTTGGTTGGGCGCTCGGGCTCGGGACGGTGTGAGACGGGACGGTCCCTGTTGTCCTGGAGCTGGTGAACTCTGGTCCTTAAGGGAGCCCTGGAAGATTCCCTGCCGGGGTTCGGCGTTTCAGGACATTACGGAGTTGCCGGCCCCGTTTCCTTCCCTCGTTCACCCGTCCTAGAGCCCCCAGGGTGATGATCTTCTTGCAGAGGGCACTTGATCACTTCGGTTGGTTGACCCTTTGGCTTTAAAGGTGAGTGGGAAACAGTGAGTCATCTGCCCTATTAGGAGCATCTACAGAGCAGCAGCTCCAGCTCTTGGCACCAAGATAAGAGGCTCCGAGGACCGTGTCCTCGGACGGAGTACTCGGCAACTCCGAGGGGTGAGAGTGGGGAGAATATGGTTGCAGTCCCAGTCTGCTGGAGCCCGGGAACTCCTGCTTCTGAGGTTAATTCCAGATTAATTCCAGGCAGGAGAAGGCCCGGAAGCACCTTGGAGGAGCAGGGCTGGGCCTGCTTGGGCTTTATGTCTGTGAACACAGCCCCCCCCCAATGCTGTGCTGAGGCCCAGCCTCCCTGAGCCCCCAAACTCTCATTCAACCACAGCTAGCCCTCCGTGGCAACTGGGCCCAGCCCTCCCAGGGCTGTCATGCATGCTTGACCCTGTCAGGGTTTCCCAGCTCCGTGCACTGCTATTGAAAAGCAGTGTTTCCTCTCTAACATCTGGCTTTCAGCCAGAATTTGTTTTTCTCCCTTCCCCTTCTCTCTCCCTCCCTCCAAGAATACGGCAGTATAGTCGTTAGACTCTTAGGGGTTGGCCAGCTCTGACGGTTCAGAGATTCCTCCCTCCACTTCTACCTCCTAGAGTTGCAAAGGTCAAAGGGAAAAGCAGTTGATGAAGGAAGGAGGCCACTTTAACCGTTGGGAGAGCTGGCAATTGCCCAGAGCTTTCTGCGGCTCCGCCCTCTCTGCTTGAGTCTAAAAAAAAGCCATGAGGCAGGCAGGGCTGCGGGCAAGCAGGCTCGGGTGTGGGTGGGAAGGGAGCCACCTTTGCCTGGAGTGGCCTCAGGTTTCCACTACCCAAGGCCCAGCCTGTTGACTCGTTCAGTGAATCACTCTATGGGGAGGATGATGAGAGGCGAGTGCCAAGATCAGTTCTGCCCAAGGTCAGTGGTTTCCTAGTCCCGACAGTCCTGTTTCCTCTGGTTAAAGTTTTGGAAAGGCCCAGGAGAGCCCGTCAGCTCCAAGGCAGGGAACCCTCCAGACACGAGGTAAGAAGCGGCCCATCACCATACCTTCGGAGGAAGTTCCAGGAAGCAGGAAAACTTGGTCTTCCTTTTCTAACTCAGATGCTGATGTGTTAGCGGCAGTGACATCATCGTAATAATAATAATTGTGGTATTTGTTAAGTGCAGCTTATGTGTCAGGTGCATCCCACCTTGTGCCTCAATTTCCCGTCTCCTAAAATAGAGATGATTCTCCTTGGTGGTCATCTACCTCACAGGGTAGTTAGGGCTGATGAGTCTTAAGAAGAAGAATTGCGGTATTTGCTAAGCGTTTACTATGGACCATGTGCGCAGGTAGATACAAGATACATCCATGTGAGCAGGTAGATACATCCCCCCCCTTTTAGACTCCCCCCACCCCCTTTTAGACTGTGAGCCCACTGTTGGGTAGGGACTGTCTCTATATGTTGCCAACTTGTACTTCCCAAGCGCTTAGTACAGTGCTCTGCACACAGTAGGCGCTCAATAAATTCGATTGATGATACAAGATAATCAGGTCGGACCTATAATTGTAAAGAACCTCCCCCCTCTCAGTAACCCCAAGTTATTGATAGAAAGTGTCTTTGGGTACTGTCTGGATCATCTGATGTTGGCTTAGAAAACGATCCCGCGAATAGCATTTTCTTTCCTTTAGACACCTACAGGAATGTCGAGCTTGACCCCGTCACCACTGAAGAACAGGTACTGGAGGTCAAAGGTTACCTGTTAAAAGTGAGCAGCATCAGGGAAGTGTTGGCCCGGCGGCACATGAAAGTGGCCTTTTTTGGCAGGTGAGCATCACGCTCTGGATGACGCGTGTGAGGTGAGACCTTTTGAGAGATCCAGTCTCACTGTTTACCAAGGAGGACCGCATTCGGTGTGGGGCTGTGTTTTAAGGGGATTGAAGAGAAATTGGCAAAGGACAATGGAAATGAAGCAGGGGATTGAAAAGCAAACCCTAACGAGAAAACTGGGGGAGTGTGAAGACAGAAAACAGGATTTTTTTTTTAACATTCCTTGGGCTCATTGTGAGTAGGGAATGTGTCTACCAATTCTACGGTATTATTCTCTTCCAAGCACCTAGTACAGTGCTCGACATATAGTAAACAGTAAATACTACTGATTGATCGATTTGGGCGAGGTAGTTAATGTGGATCAGTGGATGCTTGGTGGACTCTGGAGGATACAGGAGTGCCAAAAGACAACCATGGACTCTCTTTCCCTAGAAAATTGAAGAAAAGCACGGGCCTGGGAGTTAGGGGACTTGGGTCTGCCTGCTCTGTGGCCTTTGGCAAGTCCTTAACTCCCTGCTACCTCAGTTAACTCATCTGTAAAATGGGAATTCACTATTCGTTCTCTGTCCCCCTTAAACCGTGAACCCCGGGTGGGACAGGGACCATTTCTGACCTGATTATCCTGTATCTACCCCAGCACTTAGTTCAGGCCTTGGCAGATAGTAAGCGCTTAACAAGTACCACGGTTATTATTATCGTCATTATTAAGTTCAGTTCTGTCTAGAGACAATCAATCGTATTTATGAGCCATCACCATGTGCAGAGCACTGTACTAAGCTCTTGGGAGAGTACATTATAATGGAGTTGGTAGGCATGTTCCCTGCCCACAAGGAGCTTACATTCTAGAGACAGAGGAATAGATTTGAGTTCCAGCAGACACCTGTAGCTTCGGGAATATAATAGAGGCTGGAGGTGAAGCATCTCCCCAGCAGTCACCGCTGATCCTGTGGTTTAATTTCACTGTGAGCTCGGGGTATTATTTATTTGAGTGTCTGTCTCCCTTTGCAGACTGTGAGCTGCCGTCAACTCCTGTCGTTCTCTCCCAAGCACCTAGTATAGTGCTCGGCACCCAGATAGCGCTCAGTAAATAATAATAATAATGATAGCATTTATTGAGCGCTTACTATGTGGAAAGCACTGTTCTAAGCGCTGGGGAGGTTACAAGGTGATCAAGTTGTCCCAAGGGGGGGCCCATAGTCTTAATCCCCATTTTACAGATGAGGCACAGAGAAGTTAAGTGACTTGCCCAAAGTCACACAGCTGGCAATTGGCAGAGCCGGGATTTGACCCTATGACCTCTGAACCCAAAGCCCGTGCTCTTTCCACTGAGCCACGACGGATGGATCGAGAAAGAGGTGGGCAGCTGCCACACTGAAGGGCTGTGCTGACATTTGTTTCCCTTTAGGACAAGTAATGGAAAAAGCACTGTGATCAACGCCATGCTATGGGACAAAGTCCTCCCCTCGGGGATTGGACATACCACCAACTGCTTCCTGCGGGTGGAGGGCACCGATGGCCACGAAGCCTTCCTACTCACGGAAGGCTCAGAGGAGAAAAAGAGCGTCAAGGTGACTGTCATCTCTAGAGTGGGGTCCGGGGGCTTCCGGCACCCTTGGCACTGCCCCTGGATCAAGCGTCTGGCCAATGGGACAATTGCCGTTCATCCCACTCCTTTGCGGAGACAGATTAGACCGTTAGTACAAGTGTACAGTGTTCTGCACGCAGTGAACTCCCAACACCATTCACTGACCGATCAATCCCCCACTGTCGCGGATCTGAAGGGACAAGTCCCTGCTGTCATTTAATACTCATTCTTTGCCCCCGCCCCCATCCCTGGAAACTCGGGTGAGGGAGAATAGGTTGGGTGGAAAGATTGAGCGTGAGAGAGGGAAAGTTTAATCATGCCCAGCTGTAATCCTGCTTTCTTGGGTGCTCAGAAAATATTCATCGACTAAAATTAACGCCCCCTCCCCTTTATAGTCTTGCCATCCTAAGGCCACCTCAGCACTCATTTTTTTTTTGTTTCTTTTATTATTCATTCTCTTGAGTCTAGATTTCCACCTCTTCTCTCTCACCTGTTGGTGCTTACGGCCTACACGTTTGCACTCTAAGCAGCAGTGTGGCTTAATGGAAAGAGCACGAGCTTGGGAGAGGACATGGGTTCAAATCCCGGCTCCGCCACTTGTCTGCTGTGTGACCTTGGGCAAGTCACTTAACTTCTCTGTCCCTCAGTTACCTCGTCCGGAAAGTGGGGTTTAAGACTGTGAGCCCCAGGTGGGACAGGGACTGTGTCCGATCCTGTTTGTGTCCATCCCAGTGCTTAGTACAGTGCCTAGAACAGAGTACGCCCTTAACAGATGCCGTCATTATGGTTATTATTATTATAAGTCTAATTTTGCACATCATTTCTCTAAGGAACAGTTAAAGGACCGGGAGCCCCTAGTTCTCAGGGCGTCACCCTTAAGTCATTTGACTTCTCCGTTCCCCACGCGCCCCCTTCTCAGGTTGGGTGTGACATGCTTTGAGATCGTCACAAAGGGACTCCGTCTTTGGAGAAAGCTGTGCTTGGTTGCAGGGCCGGTTCTGGCTCTCTTTAGCATCTTTCTCTCTCCCCCCCCATCCCCGGCCACCTCGTGTGTAGACTGTGAACCAGCTGGCCCACGCTCTCCACCAGAACGAGCTCCTGAATGCCGGCAGCCTGGTCAGTGTGATGTGGCCCAACTCCAAGTGTTCCCTCCTCAAAGACGACCTGGTTCTGATGGACAGGTGAGAGACGGCCCATTTTCACACCACCCTACAGCCGGGGGATTTCCGGGAGCCCTCGCTGAAGGGGCAGGGACAACTGGAGGGTGACTCAGCGGGGGATCTGAAAAAAGGGTCTCCCAAAGTGGAGGGGCTCGTTCTCCTTGGTGGCTGGGTGTGACCAGAGTGCATTGGTGTCCGTGACCTTCGATAGTGAAAGGCAGCACCGTTACTGTAGGTCATAATTTGAATATTTCATTGAAATTCTCATTTCCCCCCCCACAGACAGCTCTTGCTAAAGCCTGGCCTAATATTTTCGGTCCCTGACCCTGAGCTTTTCTGCATGGCTGACCTGCAGTATTTGGCCACTGCTCCCTCCGTCCCCAGAGAAAGACCCCTGTTCACACTGCAGTACTGTACATTTCCAAGCGCTTAGTCCAGTGCTCTGTATACAGTAAGCACTCAATATGTACAATTGATTGATGGCAGTTTTTCCCTCTCGCCTCTTGGGTCGCCTTCAGCCCAGGGATTGACGTCACCACGGAGCTGGACAGCTGGATCGACAAGTTCTGCTTGGACGCTGACGTGTTTGTGCTGGTGGCCAACTCGGAATCCACCCTGATGCAGACGGTAACCCCCCCGCCCCGCCGCCAAGTGTCCCCGGGGTGGATTCGGGGGTCGACCGTAGCTCAGCCCCCCCCCGAACCCTGAATTCCTCTGTTTAGGAGAAGCAGTTCTTCCACAAGGTGAGCGAACGCCTGTCTCGCCCCAACATCTTCATCCTCAACAACCGTTGGGACGCCTCTGCCTCGGAGCCGGAGTACATGGAAGAGGTTGGTGTTGCTTTGCTCGGCGTTGCCCGTTAGAGCAGAGGGAACAGCTGCCTGTTTGGAAGGGATCGGTTCCCCAGAGACCCCCAGGAAGTACAGAGTGATGGGTTGGGGCCCGGCTGGGGATTGCAGCCACCTGCCATGATAGCATTCCGGGCTGGGGAATGGGGAAACAGGCCTGAAAATTAGCAGTCTCCCAGCAGAGACCCCTTAGCCTCCGCCAAGGGTCCCAAGGTTTTTCCTGCCATCCAACCCAAATGTCTCCCGCCTGAGTTCACCCTGACTCCTCTTCCCCACTCTAGGTGGGCACCCACCCAACGCTCACACACATGACCACTACCATGGCCGCAGAGAAGACGGTAAAGCCAAACTACCTCAAAACCCACACTTGCATATCTTCTCGTGCTCGGATGTCAGCAAAGGGGCGTCCCCCAGTCCAATACTTCCTCCGGCTCGTCAGCCTCGGGAAGGGCTTTGTTAACTGCTTTCCAGCCCATGCTGGCTTTTTCACATTGCTGCGGATGAAACAGTTCCTTTTCCCCCCTTCTCTCCCAAATCCTCCATTTCAGCAGTAGTGTACTTGAAGTCCAAGCCGCAATCGCTTCTCCAATTGATCCCTTAAAATCTCGGCAGAAAGCCCAGCTTGTAGGAATCGGAGCAGGAAATAGGAAGAGGCTGGTGGCGGTTGGGGGAAGGATCGAAGAGCTGAGAGTTTTCTGACCATTCGTTCATTCAGTCGTATTTTTTGAGCGCTTACTGTATGCAAAGCACTATACTAAGCAGTTGGGAGAGTACAAGAGAAGCAGCCTGGCTCAGTGGAAAGAGCCCAGGCTTTGGAATCAGAGATCATGGATTCAAATCCCGATTCCACCAATTGTCAGCTGTGTGACTGGGCAGTCACTTAACTTCTCTGGGCCTCAGTTCCCTCATCTGTAAAATGGGGATGAAGGGCTGTGAGCCCCTGGTGGGACAACCCGATCACCTTGTAACCTCCCCAGCACTTAGAATAGTGCTTTGCACATTGTAAGCGCTTAATAAATGCCATCGTTATTATTGTTACAATATAACAACAGACACATTCTTGCCCACAACGAACACACAGTTTAGAGGGGGAGACAGACATTAATGTAAATAAATAAATTACAGATATATGCGTGGCTCAGTGGAAAGAGCACGGGCTTTGGAGTCAGAGGTCATGGGTTCAAATCCCGGCTCCGGCAATTGTCAGCTGTGTGACTTTGGGCAAGTCACTTAACTTCTCTGGGCCTCAGTTACCTTATCTGTAAAATGGGGATTCAGACTGAGCCCCCCGTGGGACAACCTGATCACCTTGTAACGTCCCCAGCGCTTAGAACAGTGCTTTGCACCTAGTAAGCGCTTAATAAATGGCATCATTATTATTATTATTATTCATTCAATTGTATTTATTGAGTGCTTCCTGTGTGCAGAGCACTGTACTAAGCGCTGTGCTTCTTGCTTTCTCAGTTGGGCAAGATAGGAGCTCTCTCTCTCCGGGGCAGCGCTCTCTCGTCCGTGTTTCTGGTAGGGTGCTGGCCAGCGTGGGGTCTGTCCCGGGACGGTGGGCTCTGAGCGGTTTTTTGGGGCTCGGAGCCGTGATGGCAGGCGACTCACGCTTGTTGGGCTCCCAGGTCCGGCGGCAACACATGGAGCGTTGTACCAGCTTCCTGGTGGATGAGCTCGGGGTCGTGGATCGAGCGCAGGCGGGCGACCGTATCTTCTTCGTGTCCGCAAAGGAAGTGGTGAACGCCAGGATCCAGAAAGCTCAAGGAATGCCAGAGGGAGGTAATAAGAATAAGAACAGCCCCGAAGATTGTATTATCTTCCCTGGGACCCCTCGGTCGGTTGTGTCGTTTATCGAATGCCTTACTAAGGGCCGAGCGCCTGGGTGACTACAGCGTGGCTCAGTGGAAAGAGCGCGGGCTTTGGAGTCCGAGGTCATGGGTTCAAATCCTGGCTCCGCCACTTGTCAGCTGTGTGACTTTGGGCAAGTCACTTAACTTCTCTGGGCCTCAGTTCCCTCATCTGTAAATTGGGGATTAAGACTGTGAGCCCCCCGTGGGACAACCTGCTCACCTTGTAACCTCCCCAGTTCTTAGAACAGTGCTTTGCACATAGCGCTTAGTAAATGTCATCGTTATTATTATTACTAAATAAATCAATTCAGACCCATCCCTTTTTTTCCCAGTGGTATTTGTTAAAGCGCTCGTGATGTGCCAGGCGCTATTCTAAGTGTTGGGGTAGTTACAGAGTAATCAGGTTGGACACAGTCTCCGTCCCACATGGGACTCACAGTCTTAATCCCCATTTTACGGATGAGGTATCCGAGGCACAGAGAGGGGAATTGATCAAGGTCACACAACAGATAAGTGGCGGAGCTGGAATTAGAACCCAGCTCCTTAAGACTCCCACGCCCTTGCTCTATCCACTAAGCCAATCACAAGGATCCATGGGAGCATTGAGGAGCTAGGAATCAGTAGGAAAGGAAATAGCCGGGGAAGGTGACCAGTTTAAACAGCCCCTGGAAGGGGGCTGTTTTGATGTTCTTTCCTGCTCCAGGTGTAGTTTTTGATTTCAAACCACGGAATCCCCCTGCTTTCCTCCCCCCCGGCAGCCTGACGCTTCTAAAGCCTCCAAGTTTGCGGGTTCTGACCTCTGGTGGGTCTGGTTCCCATGGTGGTGGGCGGGTAGGGGGAAGCTCCTTTGGACATGGGCCTCCCCTGCACCCACAGCTCATGAGGCTGTGCAGGCTCGTTGTCTGTGGAGGAGCAGTGTGGCCCAGTGAAAAGAGCACGCGTCTGGAAGTCTAGGGGATTTGGGTTCTAATCCCAGATCTGCCTGCTGTGTGGCATTGGGCAAGTCATTTAATGCTCTGGGTCTCAGTTCCTTCATCTGTAAAATGGGGATTCAGTACCTGTTCTCTCTCCTACCTCGATTGTAAGCCCATGCGGAACAGGGCCTCTGTCCAACCTGATTAACTCGTATCTACCCCAGCACTTAAGAAGAAGGCCTGACACATAAAAAGTACTTAACTAGTAGAGAAGCAGAGTGGCTCAGTGGAAAGAGCCTGGGCTTCGGAGTCAGAGGTCATGGGTTCAAATCTCGGCTCCGCCACGTGTCAGCTTTGTGACTTTGGGCAAGTCACTTCTCTGGGCCTCAATTCCCTCATCTGTAAAATGGGGATTAAGACCGTGAGCCCCACGTGGGACGACCTGATCGCCTTGTACCCTCCTCAGCGCTTAGAACAGTGCTTTGCACATAGTAAGCCCTTAATAAATGCCATCATTATTATTATTATTATTACTGTCATTATTATCATTATTACTCTTCTGAGTCCTGGCTCTTAAGCAAAGAGAATCCTTGAGCAAACCATCCTTCCCTTCACAGCCCTCAAAACTGAGGAAAGGGGTTGACTAGCCAAAAATTTCCTCTTACTGGCACTTGGGGAAGAACTTTTCTGTGCATAGGGAAGCACCGGGCACAGTGGATAGAACACAGGCCTGGGAGTTGGAAGGTCATGGGGTTTAATCCCTGCCCTTCCACTTGTCTGCTGTGTGGGCTTGGGCAAGTCACCTCACTTCTCTGTGCCTCAGTCACCTCACCTGTAAAATGGGGATTGAGGCTGTGAGCCCCATGTGGGACAACCTGATTACCTTGTATCCACCCTGGCGTTCAGTACAGGCCTGGCGCAAAGGAAGCACTTAACAAATGCCATTATTATTATTGTGATTATTGTTGTGGTGCTTGAACCTAGCCAGTTAACGTACTGTCCTTCTAGGAGGTGCTCTTGCGGAGGGATTTCAAGTGAGAATGTTCGAGTTCCAGAATTTTGAGAGGAGATTCGAGGTGAGCTTTCTGTTTCAAACACTCACAGTCAGGCGACCTTCTCCCTCTCCCCAGCTCATGTCCCGCAGCTCAGGAGGGCCATCAGGGACCTTGACCATACCCTTGCTTCACGCAGGAGTGCATCTCCCAGTCCGCAGTGAAGACTAAATTTGAACAACACACCGTCCGAGCCAAACAGATCGCGGAGGATATGCGCCTCATCATGGACTCTCTGCAAGTGGCCGCTCAGGAGCAGAGGTGAGTCGAGCAAAGCCCTGCCTGGAGATTGAATTTCCCTGGAGAAGGTAGGGGACGACTCCACTTGAAGTCTTCACTTGGAATTGTATCCTGGGATTTGCATGGTGGGAACTCCCAATCCTAAAGTCCACACTGGAAGCCCCCAAAGTGTGAGCATTTTCCAGGGAGCCTCAGACACCTTGGGTACAGGGCTCCCCAGGACAACTGAATGGGTGGTCCCCTGGCTTTCTCAGTGTAGCTCCCCCCACCTGCTGAGGTTGAAGCACTTAGTACAGTGCTCTGCACCCAGTAAGCGCTCAATAAATATGATTCAGTGAGGGAAGTAGAGCAGGGATTAGAGGACAACCAAGCACAGTTTTTCCAAGCATCCTAATGCCACTGCCCAAGACAGAAAAACTGGGTTGGATGGACAGTCGGTCTGACCCAGGATTGACATGGCTCAGAGTGCTTCGGGTCGGTGTTTGGGGGTTGTTTTATTTGTTGTCTTTTGCCCTGCTGTTGGAGTAATGGGAAAGGCACTACTCTGAAAGTCAGGAGATCCGGGTTTTAGTCTCAGGGCCTGTTCCATCAGTGGTGAAGGTTTCTGACCAAAGGCCGTTCCACGAGGTGGACGAGCCTAGAGGGAATTCTTGACAAATAGCTGGCCAACGTGGACATTGAAGAGCATAGCAACTCCCGGGGGAACATGGTGCTACAGAACTGTGTCGGCACTATGCTGCGAGTGATTTGTCATAAATGGAGCCTGCGTGTAAAAAAAACCTTTGAGTGTGCCTTGCAATATGCTGCATCCCTGCTCGATTGTTTCCCCCTTTGCCCCATCTGGAACGTGACTGACAGGGACAAAAGGGTGTTAGAGGCTCTGCCAAACCACTAGCTTTATAATCAATTTTTCCACATGGGTTCCCTATCCTGGGACTCATCCCTCCCTGCCTTTAGGTGACTCCCATCACCACCATCTGATTCTCTTATATTCTGGAGAAATCTTCAGCATATTCTGGGTTTTCTTTGTGTGACGTAGCCTATATAATGTGGCTGTTACACACTCTATAACCCTTAATTCTAGGGTTACGGAGGCTCAGAAGACGGGTGAGGAAGGGCGTTTCCCAACAGATGTTGTGTTTCCTCAGGGTTTACTGCCAGGAAATGCGAGAAGAGCGGCAGGACCGGTTGGGTTTTATTGACAAACAGCTGGATCTCCTGACCCAGGACTACAAGTTTCGAATTAAGCAGATCACCGAGGAGGTGGAGCGGCAGGTGGGAAGCTCGTTGTGGTCAGGGAATGTGTCTGTTTATTGTTATATTGTACTCTCCCAAGTGCTTTGTGCAGTGCTCTTTGCACAGCAAGCACTCAATAAATAGGATTGAATGAATGCAAGTGAGGCAGTAGGGTAGCCCTCTGGCCAGATTGGACCTGGGAGAGGCTGAAACCAACTAGGGATCAGTTCATACCAGCCTGTCACTGGGGCCATGACAGACTTTTGCTACTGGGTGGTGGTTTGCCAGCTGAAAGGAATGGCTTTTGCCCCTTCATTCATTCATTCATTCATTCAGTCAGTCATATTTATTGAGCTCTTACTGTGTCCAGAGCACTGTACTAAGTGCTTGGGAAGGACAAATCGGCAACATATAGAGACGGTCCCTACCCAACAGCGGGCTCACATCTAGAAGGGGGAGACAGACAACGAAACAAAACAAGTTATTAGGTTTTAATGGATAGTGGTAATAATAAAACTATTAAGAAAAAGACAGTATGTGAATTGTTGATTTTCAGTGGGCTCACAGTCTTTATCGAGTATCCCAGAATATTTCCATCTGCACCGCTGGTCCACAAATGGCAGGAGAAACACCCCCTTCCTCTCCCCGCCCCCCCCCACATATCCTGCCCCCACCAAAATAATAATGATAATAATAATAAGCATTGTCAAGTGCTGTTCTAAGCACTGGGGAAGATACAGGTTAATCAGTTTGGACAGAGTCGCTGATCCCACATGGGGTTCATGCTCTTATTCCCCATTTTACAGATGAGGTAACTGAGGCCTAGAGAAATTACGTGACTTGCCCGCGGTTACCCGGCAGACACGGGGCGGAGCTGGAATGAGAACTCAGGTCCTTTTGGCTCCCAGGCCCGTTATCTAGCTACCAAACCAGGCTGCTTCATTCATTCAATCGTATTTATTGAGCGCTTACTGTGTGCAGGGCACTGTACTAAGCGCTTGCTTCACCCACCTTCTGGCGGGTCCCGGTTTGGACTCAGCTGTCGTGGAAAACATGGGATTCTGTGCTCTACAGGTATCAAACGCAATGGCCGAAGAGATCAGACACCTGTCGGTCCTGGTGGATGACTATCAGATGGACTTCCACCCATCTCAGGTGGTGCTCAAGGTTTACAAGAATGTGAGTCCCCTCCCCACTCCCCAGTCTCAGCCCTGTGTTCACTCTGCACACCCCAACCTCTCGTGCCTTTTTCCCTCCGAAGCGCTCGTGCTGGAGGTAAATGGGGGCCCCGTTAGCCGTACCGGATTCCCGTCGAAGCTGCCTTAGCAAACGGTTGGTCCTCCGACCTAGTGAACTCCAACAGCCTCTCTCCCGTGGAAGACACACGATCCCATCTCTTAGGAATGGCAAGTTTTGGGATCTTGGCCTTCACGGTCTCACGCTTGCTATTTCAGGAACTGCATCGACACATCGAGGAAGGGCTAGGCCGCAACTTGTCTGACCGCTGCTCTAACATCATCACGGGTTCCCTGCAAACCATGCAGCAGGAGATGATAGGTCAGTGGTGCTCGTGGGCTGTCATTGAAGAACTGGGAGAAATGGGGGGAAACCAGAACTCCAGGAGGATGAACTGGGGGAAATGGGGGGAAGCCAGAACTCCAGGAGGATATGGAGCTGGGAGAGCTCGTCTTCATTTAGTGATCTGTAGTTAGATGCCTTCAGGGATTTGACAGATTGTCATTAGTCTAGCTGCAAAAGGCTTTGGGTGATGACTTAGTTGTAGCACTAAGAAAAGGGGCATAAGTTATCTGTATCTGGCATGTTGATTATTACCAAAAGCCGTAAAGCAATTCTGTCAAGGTTAGTCTGTATTCCACCTGGAACTGTGGACGTGTGGAAACAGGACATCTTTCTGGAGAGAGCTCTGAGGTTTAGCTACATAATAAAATAACCAAGTGATGGAGTGGATACCATAAATCATAGCAACAGTATTTACTTAGTGTGCACAGTTCACGGGCAGTAGGTCTTTGCTGTCCTTAGCTTCAGTGCTGCATCACATTTTCAATGTCAGTCTACATTCCTGGGAGAGAGGGAGGAAGGAGGAGGATGGGGTGGGGGAGGGAGGGAAGGAGAATGAATGAATATGAATGCGTGCATGTGCTTGCGTACATGCAAATTCTTGCAAGCTGCTTTACTAGCTATTGAAATTCCAGAGATATTGATGCCATTTCCCTACCTAGCCCCTCTTTTTAGAGTTGGGAGTTAGGTGATCCACCTACTCCCTCTCCCTCCCTCCTCCTCCCTGGTTCTGCCCCAATGCAGATGGCCTGAAGCCCCTCCTGCCACCCTCCTTACGGACGCAAATCGACATGCTGATCCCCCGCCAGGGCTTCGCCCTCAGCTACGACCTGAACTGCGACAAGCTCTGTGCCGATTTTCAGGAGGACATTGAATTCCACTTCTCTCTTGGGTGGACTATGCTCGTGAACAGGTTCCTGGGACCAAAGAACAGCCGCCGGGCCTTAATGGGCTACAACGACCAGGTAAGCCAAACCACCCGGGGCCAAGCCCCGGACCGGCCGGGACCTTTCCAGTCCACCACCCCTCCGCCTCGCGGGGCTGGCTAGAAACGTATCAGTCCAGTTGCGTGGCCGTCAGGCTGGTAAGCCTCCAGGAAGACCTGGGTCCCTTTATTAGCAGGGGACAGTGAGTCCGTTTAAGCCCATCTGCCTGTCTTTCTTGCTCCCCCCTCCCCAATGGTTCATTACCCTCTCACATGCTTGAGACAGAAGAAAACGCTTCCCTGAGCTGCCTAGGCTTTCGTTCCTTTCATTCATTCAATCGTATCTGTTGGGCGGTAACTGTGTGCAGAGCTCTGTACTAAGCGCTTGGAAAGTACAATTCAGCAACAAATACAGAGAATCCCTGCCCACAGTGGGCTCTCAGTCCAGAAGGGGAGAGACAGACATCAAAACAAGTAAACAGGCATCAATAGCATCAATATAAATAGTTATAGCTATATACACACACCATTAATACAAGTAAATAGAATTATAAATATGTACATTTGTACACGCAAGTGATGTGGGATGAGAAGAAGGGTAGAGCAGAGGGAGCAAGTGGGGCCTCCTGGAGGAGGTGAGCTTTCAGTAGGGCTTTGAAGGGAGGAAGAGAGCTAGTTTGGCGGATTTGAGGAGGGAGGGCATTCCAGGTCAGAGGTAGGATGTGGGCCGGGGGTCGACGGCGGGACAGGCGAGAACGAAGAACAGTGAGGGAGTGGAGGGTGAGGGCTGGGCCGTAGAGGGTGAGAAGGGAGGTGAGGTAGGAGGGGGCGAGGTGATGGAGAAGTTTGCAGCCAACAGTGAGGAGTTTTTGCTCCTCCTTCCTGTCCGTCCAGATTCAGCGGCCCTTACCTTTAACCCCAGCGAACCCCAGCATGCCGCCCTTGCCCCAAGGCTCTCTGACCCAGGAAGAGCTCATGGTGTCGATGGTGACTGGCCTAGCCTCGCTGACCTCCAGGACCTCCATGGGCATCCTTGTCGTCGGGGGAGTGGTGAGTCCAGCCGTCCGCGTGATGCGGTGTGGGGACCCCAGGCCCCAGGGGCAGGGCCAAGTTCTGGCAGCTTTGCACCCCTTTATTTTCAGCTTGCCCAGGAGCGGTGACCAGCTAGGGCACTTGGGGTTGGGGGCGGCGGCGGGCAATCACCTTTGCAGCTCTTAAGCAGAGAGCCTGGAGAGGGGAAGGCAGGGTTAACAGAGGGGAGGATCTCCAGTCAATCAGTCGTATTTATTGAGTGCTTACTTTGTGCAGAACACTGTACTAAGCGCTTGGGAGAGGACAACAGAATTAGTAGTCCGTGGCTCAGTGGAAAGAGCATGGGCTTTGGAGTCAGAGGTCATGGGTTCAAATCCCAGCTCCTCCACTTGTCAGCTGTGTGACTTTGGGCAAGTCACTTCTCTGGGCCTCAGTTCCCTCATCTGTAAAATGGGGATTAAGACTGCGAGCCCCCCGGGGGACAACCTGATCACCTTGTAAACGCCCCAGCGCTTAGAACAGTGCTTTGCACATAGTGAGCGCTTAATAAATGCCATTATTATTATTATTCCCTGCCATAACACTGTTGGGTCGGGACCGTATCTAGATGTTGCCAACTTGTACTTCCCAAGTGCTTAGTACAGTGCTCTGCACACAGTAAGCGTTCAATAAATGCGATTGAATGACTAACACACCCACACACACTCACACATACATATACTTGCATATGTCCCCTTGACGTCCCCTCCCCTTCAGCAGGAAATGTGTCTTCCGAAAGTGAGAGTCAAAGTAAGGAGCAGATTTGCCAACACTTCCCTGCTTGGATTAGGGGAGTGATAATCCCAGGGATGGTTTACTCTCACCCCATTTACTCTCACCCCATCCTACCTGCCTCTGTACAGACTCACTCCTGAACTGTGCAGTCATGCAAATACTACTCATAAGTCATCATTTAGAAAGAAAACCCACAAAGGACTTCACTTTTATAGCCACGAAGCAGCCAAACTCCCAGTTACTCTTGATTCTCCCACATCTGATCCTCCACATTTTGGAGGGTTTAGAAGAATGGTCACAGTCCCCACCCCTGTGTTTGAGTGAATGCTTTCAAGTGTGCTCAGTGCCTCTGTATTCAGCACTTGGTAGAGTTCACCAAAAGCCAAAGTCTCTAGGGGCTTGCACTGTAATGGCCGTGAAGCTGATATCTGAAACTATGTGCTGAGCACTGTACTAAGCGCTTGAGAGAGCCCAGAGCAACAGAATTAGCAGACATGTTCCCTGCCTTCAACGAGCTTAGAGTCTAGAGGGGGGAGACAGACATTAACATGAATAAATAACATAAATAAATAAATAACGTGAATAAATAATTTGTAATATATAATTTAAAGAACCGTCCAAAGTCACAGATTGAGGCGCATAGGCATAGGGAAACAGCGTGGCTCAGTGGAAATAGCACGGGCTTTGGAGTCAGAGGCCGTGGGTTCAAATCCCGGCTCCGCTACTTGTCAGCTGTGTGACTTTGGGCAAGTCACTTCACTTCTCTGGGCCTCATCGGTAAAATGGGGATGAAGACTGTGAGCCCCTCTTGGGACAACCTGATTACCTTGTATCTACCCCAGCGCTTAGAACAGTGCTTTGCACATAGTAAGCGCTTAACAAATACCAATATTATTATTATTATTCAGAAGGGAGAGCGAGCCGGGGAAAAGAGCTTAATTGGGGAGAGCCTCTTAGAGGAGATATGACCTCAGTAATGCTCTGAAGGTTTAGAGAGTGGTGGTTTGGCATTTATGGAGTGGGGAGGGAGTTCCAGTTGAGGAAGATGACATGGAAGAGGGGTTGGCAGTGAGATAGACAAAATCAGGGCACAGTGAATAAACTGGCACTAGAGGAGCAGAGTGTGCGGATTGGGCCGTAGGAGGAGATTGGTGAGGTAAGGTGGGGCAAGCTGATTTAGTGCTTTAAAACCATTGGTAAGGAGTTTCTTTTCAATGCAAAGTTTGATGGGCAGCCATCGGAGGTCCTTGAGGAGTGGGGAGACATGAACTGAATGTCTTTACTGAAAAACGGATCGTGCAGCAGAGTGAAATACGGACTGGATGGGGAGATACAGGAGGGCCGGGACGTCAGCGAGGAGCCAGATGCAGTGGTCAGAGTGGGCTAGGACAAGGGCTTGGGTCAGCATGGTAGCAGTTCGGTTGGAGAGGAAAGGGCGGATTTTAGCAATGTCGTGAAGGCGGAAGTTAGATTTGGAAATCGTCTGCATAGAAGTGGTAGTTAAAGCCACGGGAGCGAATGAGTCCTCCGAGGGACTGGGCGGAGAGGGAGAATAGAAGGGGACCTGGGACTGAGCCTCGAGGGACCCCCACTGTCAGAGGGTGGGAGGCGGAGGAGGAGCCGTCAGAGCGATAGGAGAACCAAGGGAGGACAGTGTCAGTGCACATACCACCTATAAGTCATCATTTACAAGGAAAACCCACAAATGACTGCACGCTTATAGCCATGAAGCAGTTGGGCTATAAATTTTGATTCTCCCACATCTGACCGTCAGTGGCACCAATGTCTGAAACTACTCCCCTCACCTTCAAAACCCTCTTAAGCTCACATCTCTTCCGAGAGGCCTTCCCTGAGTAAGTCCTCATTTCCCCTTCCCGCCTTCCCCTCTGCTTTGCTTCTGCATTTGGCTGTGTATCCCTCAAGCACTTTGATGTTCACCCCAGCCCCACAGCACTTCCGTTCATGTCCTTATACTCTATATTTCCCCTAGCTGTAATTGCCTCCTCCTCCAGACTGTAAGCTCATGGTGGGCAGGGAATGTGTCCATTTATTGTTGTACTCTCCCAAGCGTTTAGTACAGTGCTGTGCACACAGTAAGTACTCAGTAAATACTGTTGATTGAATGAATGAATGATTTATTTTCAATCCTGTCTCTCCCTTTAGACTGTAAGCTCCTTGTGGGCAGGGATTGTGTCTGCCAACTCTTTGGTATTGTACTGTCCCAAGTGCTTAATGTAGGGCTCTGCACAAAGTAAGTGCTCAGTAAATACCATTGATTGATTAATGCCCCAGGGAACAGGGATAGGTGTTGAGGCCAGGCTTGCAGACCTGATCTGGTGCTCAGGAAGTATTTATTAATGGCATAGTGGGAGTCAGGTCATGGGTTCTAATCCCAGCTCTGCCACTTGTCTGCTTTGTGGCCTTAGGCGAGTCACTTCACTTCTCTGTGCCTCAGTTACCTCCTCTGTAAAGGGGATTAAGACTGTGAGCCCCGATTTTCTTATGTCCACCCGAGCACTTAGTACCAGTAAGCGCTTAACAAATACCCGAATTATTAACCGGTGCTCCGAGTGTGATCTGTGTGGTGGCCTGACTGCGCCGATTTCCCCTGGTCCTCTGCAGGTGTGGAAGGCAGTGGGGTGGCGGCTGATCGCCCTCTCCTTCGGGCTCTACGGCCTCCTCTACGTTTACGAGCGCCTGACCTGGACCACCAGAGCCAAGGAGAGAACCTTCAAGCGCCAGTTTGTGGAGTACGCCAGCGAGAAGCTGCAGCTCATCGTCAGCTACACCGGCTCCAACTGCAGCCACCAAGTGCAACAGTGAGTCCCCTCCCTCCAGCCTCAGCTTGCCGAACCAAAGCCCCTCCCTCAGACACTCTCCTGGGCCTTAGGGGATGGCGGCTGAGCTGCTGCTCAGGGCCCTTGCCCCCACTACTGCTAAAATACTTCTCATGCCCTGGACAACAATCATCATGGTATAGGTTATTCATTCATTCATTCAGTTGTATTTATTGAGCACTTACTGTGTGCAGAGCGCTGTACTAAGCACTTGGGAAGTACAAGTTGGCAACATATAGAGACAGTCCCTACCCAACAACGGGCTCACAGTCTAGAAGGGGGAGACAGACAACAAAACGAAACATATTAACAGAATAAAATAAATAGAATAGTAAATATGTACAAGTAAAATAGAGTAATAAATCTGTACAAACGTATATACAGGTGCTGTGGGAAGGGGAAGGAGGTAGGGCGGGGGGGATGGGGAGGGGGAGAGGAAGGAGGGGGCTCAGTCTGGGAAGGCCTCCTGGAGGAGGTGAGCTCTCAGTAGGGCTTTGAAGGGAGGAAGAGAGCTAGCTTGGTGGATGTGCGGAGGGAGGGCATTCCAGGCCAAGGGGAGGATGTGGGCCGGGGGTCGATGGCGGGACAGGCGAGAGCGAGGCCCAGTGAGGAGATTAGCGGCAGAGGAGCAGAGGGTGCGGGCTGGGCTGGAGAAGGAAAGAAGGGAGGTGAGGTAGGAAGGGGCAAGGTGATGGACAGCCTTGAAGCCGAGAGTGAGGAGTTTTTGCCTGATACGTAGGTTGACTGGTAGCCACTGGAGATTTCTGAGAAGGGGAGTAACATGCCCAGAGCATTTCTGCACAAAGATGATCTGGCTTACTATGTGCCAGGCACTGTACTGAACTCTGGGGTAGATACAAGATAATTAATTGGGTTGGACACAGACCCTGTCCCCCGTGGGGCTCACAGTCTTAATACCCCCAGATGAGGAAACTGAGGCCCAAAGAAATTAATGATTTGCCCAAGGTCACACAGCAGACGGGTGGCAGAGCCTGGTTTAGAACCCAGGTCCGGGCTCTTTCCACTTTTGGCCCCAGTGCCATCTTCCCCCGGGCTGCCTGTTGCACCCCCTGTGCCAGGAATACCACCGATGCCCCCCCAGCTGCTCGGCCTCCTCCTGTTCGCCGGGCAGTAGGGAAGAGGTCCCTCCCCGCGGCTGGCTGGGACTTTGAGGTTTGGAAAATGGCGAGGTGTGCTTTATTTCCCCAACCAGCCTCTCCCACCTGTATTACTCTGTCCAGTCCAAATGCTCCGAGCTGAGGGCGGGCCGGCCGGCCCGGAGGTGGGGAGGAGGCCTGAGGAGAGCGCCCTGTCCCTTCAAGTCTTAGCAAGACCTCCCCTGCCTTTTTCCAGTCCCAGCGGGGAAATTGTCCACTCATCTCTTGAGTTTTTTCTTAGAATTCTTGTTTCTGCCTGATAAGAGTCTCCTCTAGGGTCTGCTTGGTCTCCAGATAAGAGAGGCACACACAGTGAGGTGAACACACAACAAAGTGTCGTTAGACAGACAAATGAGGGCAGGGAATAAGTTCATTTTCACCAGACGCAAGAGTTGAGGTGAGCTAATAGGGGTCATGGCAGGAGTTAGGTAAGTGAAGGCCAGGTTTGGACAGGATGTTAAAAGTGTTATTCTAATCGACTGACATAGGATTGCTAGTTGTATGGTTTTTGTGCCACCTGCTTTCAGTTTCCATTCAGTCGTATTTATTGAGCACTTACTGTGTGCAGAGCACTGTACTAAGGGCTTGAGAGAGTACAATGTAGCAGTGAACAGGTGCATTCCCTGCCCACAATAAGCGTACAATCTGGAGTCGAGTGTACGGTCATTAGCAAACATTTCTTAGGCCCAGGAAGCTCATTATGGGCAGGGAACTTGTCCACTAATTCTGTTGTTTTGTACTCTTCCAAGCGCTTAGTACAATGCCCTCACGTGGTAAATGCATAATAAATACCATTGAATGATTGATATCGCTGTATTCCCTACCCCACATCTCCCTCCAAAGAGATGAACTTTAAGGTTCTTTCGTGCAGTTGACCCAATACGTCCCTTAACAGTTTTTGGGCTCCTGGAGATTTTTAGGCGTCAGGAATCCTTCTTGGACCAGAGCTGGTGCAGGAATTAGTCAGGAAACAGGGTGTCAGGAGATACATGGAAATTGAAATGATCCCGGATCCCTCCGCGGGTGAACTCCAGCCTCTCCCGGTCCTCCTTTTCTCCCCAGAGGGAACCTAGACCCTGGCCTCGGAAGGAACCCGCTTCCACTCTGCCAGCTCTTGACTCTTGCCTCCCAGAGAAGCAGTGTGGCTCAGTGGAAAGAGCCCGGGCTTTGGACTCAGAGATCATGGGTTCAAATTCCGGCACCTCCAACTGTCAGCTGTGTGACTTTGGGCAAGTCACTTAACTCTCTGTGCCTCAGTTACCTCATCTGTAAAATGGGGATGAAGACTGTGAGCCCCCCCCCCCCCCCCATGGTGGGACAACCTGATCACCTTGTAACCTCCCCAGCGCTTAGAACAGTGCTTGGCACATAGTAAGTGCTTAATAAATGCTATCATTATTATTATTATTATTATAGGGAGCTCTCCGGGACGTTCGCTCATTTGTGCCAACAAGTAGATGTCACTCGGGAGACTCTGGAGCAGGAAATTGCTGCCATGAATAAAAAAATTGAAATTCTAGATTCACTGCAGAGCAAAGCAAAACTGCTCAGGTAAGGACACTCCTGGACAGGCTGGGTCGGGGGGGGGGTGGCATGAGACTCAATCCATCAGTGGTATTTATCGAATGTTTACAGCGTGCGGCGCACTGTACTAAGCGCCTAAGGGACTCATAATTACACAGCAGTTTTGGACCTATTGCGGGTCTCAATGCTTCAGCTGTCCCGTTAGACATAATAATAATAATAATGGCATTTGTTAAGCGCTTACTATGTGCAAAGCACTGTTCTAAGCGCTGGGGGGGATACAATGTGATCATGCCCTCTTGACATATCTCCCCCCTCATGGATCCCCCTCTTCTCTTCCCTCTTTCTTTCTCTGTCATGGGTCTGAGACTTCATCTAGTGGAGAAGACCACAGAGTATCCCCAGGGGTTCACCTGGGACAGGCTGTGCTCTGCTCCAGCCTCCAGACCACAAGGATTTCTTTTTGCAGGAATAAAGCAGGTTGGCTGGACAGCGAACTCAACATGTTCACCCACCAGTACCTGCAGCCCAGCAGATAGTTTGGGGAGCCCAGCCCCTGAGGATACACAGAGAAGAAACGGGGATGTCCGTTCCCAGCCGGAGTGCCGCGAAGGACGCCCCGAACCCCACGCTCCGAGGAGTAGACCGCCAGTTATTGTGTATAGCATCTGCGTGAGTGGTAGCTTCCCGCTACTGTGTTGAGCCCTCACACACTAGTTATTTATTTCTCTCCCTGCCTGCTTTTGGAATTAGGTGGTTTGCAGGAAGAATTTTTGCCTCACACCCATAAGGAGACTTGATAAAAAAGACTGTAGTACTGAGATTTCCTTTAAAACCCTCATTGTCACTTCTAACTCAAGTTTTAATTTATTCCGAACCATTTGGTCACTCGATGAGTTCTCCCTCGAAACTTCTGGTAGTCCGGCCATCTCTTTGAATGGCGGAAGCGCAAGTTCAGTTGTGCCACTCTAAGGGTATCAGGCAAAGTAAGTTAATCGCCTGAACTCTGACTCCCGCTCATGAGGAGCTGCCCACAATTCCAAGCTCCTCCTCAGCTTAAGTACAGCTTGAGAGAGAATCACTGCTCTTTTTATAAGCCCTACTCCCTCCCCCCCAGGATTAATGTCCCTAATTGGACTAGCCACAGTCAGGTTTAAGTCCCGTACATCATAGGAGAATCCATCCGTGGAAGAGTTTTTGCTTCGGCTCGCTTCATCTTTAGGATTTAGTCTCCCCTCACTTTGCAACTCTCAGTCTTCCGTCAGACAGCTCTTTGTCAGCAGGTTTGATTTACTTCAGCAGCCCAGGGCAAGAAGGCTTCCATGGGGACAAATCTTAGCCAGTCCTCAAGCTCGTCCTGGAGTTGCCCCAGTGACTGCAGTTGGCAACTCAGGCGTAGAGTTACACGACAAAGCACGTGTCTGTGTGTGTGTATGTGTGTGTTTGTGCAGGTGGTTTGGACATTTGTCGCCGTGACCCGGGTGATGGACTTTTCTTCCACCCTCCTCCATGGTGGGTGAGTGAGTCTCGGTGGCTAGACGTCGTTTGCGTTGCGCTCTTAGGTGACTCTGCCGACGTCAGAGTTTCTTGGACTGAATTAAAGAAAGCAGAGGAAAGAAGGTCCGGTGGACACTGTTGAGGAGGAGGAGAGATGCTTAGGCAGTGAGGATGTATAAAGGCCACCCTGTCCGTTGCCCATCACCACCTTTTCCCCAGGATGATGATGGTCAGACGGAACCCAGTTGGCCTGGTCGGTTTGGACTGAGAGTCCCCCTGGCTTGGGCTTTCCACGAAAAACTGAAACTGCCCGAGTCTCCCCCGCTTCATTTAGCTTAGGGCTAAACCAACCTATCTGCATTGCTTCCCATTTAGTGCCAGTTGACCCTCGGGCTTAGATGGCAGATTGGGAAAACCCACTCACCTGACCAGCTTGGTCCCCTGGAGCAGGGTGGCATGGACCGGTGCCCACCCTTGGGTTCCATTTCCTCTAAAGAATTAAGATTCGGAAAGACTCTTTGCCCACCTGGTTGGGTGGCGCGAGATTCTCTAATCCGGGATGCGGGAGAGAGCCTCAAAGGCTAAAAGCATTTTGCAGTTGAAGAAGCTATTTTCAGACAGAAGAGCTCTGCTACAGGAGGGTACTTTATTTGATTTTCAAATCTGCCCTTCCTCCCCTCCTCTCCAGCCAAGTCCTTTGTTGACTATTTGGAGATCACTTTGAGGAATTGGTTTTTTGGCTTTAGTTCATGTCCTAAAAAGAGCAGGTTGCTAGGTGGCTATCTTGATTTCTCTGCTGCCACCCCAAATGTTGTGAGCCAAAGTGACTCAAGAATAGCTTGGTAGTGTTGTCTTACTGTCCCACGGATAGGATTTTGCTATCTCTTTGTTCCCACTTGCTCCAAGAACCATGATCTCCAATCTATAGGAAGGAGCAAAAGAATAGAACTCATAAAACAGGATAAAGAAACCTAGAGAGAAATATAAAGCTTGGCCTCGTAGCCACCTGCATTTATAAAATCAGTGGAACTAAAAAACACAACTGTCAATCAATTTTTTTTCTACTTCAAAATAAAATGCACCTGCACCTCTTGAATGTAGACTCGGGGAATGAACTAAGGGGATTTCGAGCCTCTTATCCAAAAAATGGTTAAGATATCATCCTAATGGAGGCAGGCCCTTTATGAAAAAAAAGTTTGACGAACTGCACTTTATTTTAATGCTGCTAACCTTTTTCTCTTGCTTTTACGTTCAATTCCTGGGGTGCCAAGGCCCACGCTTGGCAGTGAGTTTTCTCTCTGTTGTATTTAAGGTGAGGGAAGTGCATGAATTAGTCCTGTATCATTGCAAAGAATATGGAAAACCAAAATTAAAAATGAGTTGGAAAACCATTTCCTGGAGTTCACATCGTCTGTTTAAATAGTTTGAGCGGCTCTTGGAAAGCACTGCAGTTGGAATGATAAAAAGTCACACTTGTCTGCTCCGTGCGCTTAACCACTCTGTTGCCCGAATTTCCTCCTCCATAAATTGGGGACTAGACACCTGCTCTCCCTACTTCTGTTGGGAACCCTATGTGGGACAGGAACTGTCTGGCCCAGCAGTTGGCACATAGTAAACACTTAATAAATCCCATTCCTGTTCTTAGCACATCTACACTAGTTGCTCAGTGTCAACTTGATTGGCACAGAGATTTTTCCTGGCTTCTTCCTAATTGGTTCTTTAAACAGAATGGGTTTTTCCAAGCCAGGTACTGTGTTTTGGGAGGAAAGTGATGCGTCTCGCAAAGCAAAATGTCGTGGTTGATTTTAAACACATTAGAGTATTTCAGAAAATATTAATAGAAGTCCTCTTCATTTCTCTCTTGAGGGAAAAGTGAGTTGTGTACCAGAGTTGAGAAGCAGTTACTTTGATTTATCCAAGAAATTTAGAGTTAAGAGCCATAAACAGACGATTTGTCTCTTGGGTGCATTCAGAGGACTGTGTGATTGATTATATTACCATTATATTTTAGAGCCAGATTGTAACTACGGAAGCGCCTGTTTTTCTGCTCTGACCATTACAAAAACAAGTACCGTATTGATTATATTACCCTTATATTTTAGATCCAGATTGTAACTACTGAAGCGCCTGTTTTTCTGCTCTGACCATTACGAAAACAAGTACCGTATTGATTATATTACCCTTATATTTTAGATCCAGATTGTAACTACTGAAGCACCTGTTTTTCTGCTCTGACCATTACAAAAACAAGTACCGTATTGATTATATTACCCTTATATTTTAGAGGCAGATTGTAACTACTGAAGCGCCTGTTTTTCTGCTCTGACCATTACAAAAACAAGTACCGTATTGATTATATTACCCTTATATTTTAGAGCCAGATTGTAACTACTGAAGCGCCTGTTTTTCTGCTCTGACCATTACAAAAACAAGTACCGTATTGATTATATTACCATTATATTTTAGAGCCAGATTGTAACTACTGAAGCGCCTGTTTTTCTGCTCTGACCATTACAAAAACAAGTACCGTATTGATTATATTACCATTATATTTTAGAGGCAGATTGTAACTACTGAAGCGCCTGTTTTTCTGCTCTGCCCATTACAAAAAGTACCGTAAAGAGGGGTCTCCAGAGAAAGAACTTTAAATTCCCTATCTTGGAGGCCTGATCAGCTCTGTATTTCCAGTTTAAACATGACTAATACACTGAATAAGGCTTCATGAGAATTTTGCTTTCTGGAGAATTAACTATAATGCATGTCATTCTAATTAGTCATTTTTTCTCCTGTTCAGGTCATAATGGGATGGTTTAGGGTTAGGGTCACTCAGACCCATTTTCTAAATAGTTACAAGAATTTGCATTTGAGGTTCAGGGGTCTGAGCCTTGGAAGGAAATAAACCTCCAGATGGGTGGATGTCGGGTTTGGCTGCCCAAGTAGGTGACGGTTCCATTTGATTGAGATGCCGAGTCAATGCAAAGTCCGTCCTGAACAGCGGCGTCATCGGAATTAACTGATGGTCTGTTTTCCAGGCCCCTTAAATGCCTCTCCGGTTTTGGATCATTCATTCTGTCGTATTTATTGAGCACTATCCTTCTCAAACCTGCTAGCACTTACTTCCTTTAGTATTATAGATGTCATACAGGGTGCACACTTGGCTCCCATAGCGTCAGCTTGCTCACTGCTCCCTGATTTCATCCATTTCGCCACCCACCCCTTTCCTGTGTCCTCCCTCTATCCTGGAACTCTCAATAAATACGATTGATTGATTGATTGATTGATTGGAACTCCCTCCCGCTCCGTGCACGCTAGACCACCACCCTCCCAACCTTCAAAGCCTTAATTAACTAAGGTCACATCTCCAAGAGGCCTTCCCAGACTGAGCCCCTTCCTTCCTCTCCCCCTCGTCCCCCTCTCCATCCCCCCATCTTACCTCCCTCCCTTCCCCACAGCACCTGTATATATGTATATATGTTTGTACATATTTTTTTACTCTATTTATTTGATTTATTTGTACATATCTATTCTATTTATTTTATTTTGTTAGTATGTTTGGTCTCTGTCTCCCCCTTTTAGACTGTGAGCCCACTGTTGGGTAGGGACTGTCTCTATATGTTGCCAATTTGTACTTCCCAAGCGCTTAGTACAGTGCTCTGCACATAGTAAGCGCTCAATAAATACGATTGATGATGATGATTAAGCCCTTTATTTCTTGGCTCCCTCTCCCTTCTGCACCGTCTATGCACTTGGATCTGTGACCTTTGGGCATTTGATAGTCACCCCATCCTCAGCCCCACAGTGCTTATGTTTATACCTATAAATTATGTGTTACAACTTATATTAAGATCTGTTTCCCCTTCCAGACTATGAGTTCACTGTGGACAGGGAATGTGTCTACTAATTGCTGTATGGTACTCTCCCAAGCGCTTAGTACAGTGCTCTACAGATAGTAAGAACTCAATAAATACCACTGATGATCAATCAACCATATTTATTGAGCACTTATTGTGTGCAGAGCTCTGTACTAAGTGCTTAATACCATAAAAAACACAATTATTGTTTTATGTACATATACACATACATATACATACATATTCTGTGTGTGTGTGTGTGTGTGTATATATATACATTCATTCAATCGTATTTATTGAGCGCTTACTGTGTGCAGAACATTGTACTAAGTGCTTGGGAAGTACAAGTTGGCAACATATAGAGACGATCCCTACCCAACAGTGGGCTCACAGTCTAGAAGTCTATATATGCAGCGTGGCTCAGTGGAAAGAGCATGGGCTTTGGAGTCAGAGGTCATGGGTTCAAGTCCTGACTCTGCCACTTGTCAGCTGTGTGACTTTGGGCAAGTCACATAACTTCTCTGTGCCTGTTACCTCATCTGTAAAATGGGGATTAAGACTGTGAACCCCCCATGGGACAACCTGATCACCTTGTAACCTCCCCAGTGCTTAGACCAGTGGTTTGCACATAGTAAGCACTTAATAAATGCCATTATTATTATTACTATTATATAGGATTATGTTTTGTGCAGTGTGGCTCAGTGGAAAGAGCCCAGGCTTTGGAGTCAGAGGTCACGGGTTCAAATCCCGGCTCTACCAATTGTCAGCTGTGTGACTTTGGGTAAGTCACTTCACTTCTCTGTGCCTCAGTTACCTCATCTGTAAAAGGGGGATTAAGGCTGTAAGCCCCACGTGGGACAACCTGATCACCTTGTATCCCCCCCAGTGCTTAGAACAGTGCTTTGCACATAGTAAGCGCTTAACAAATACCATCATCATCATATACATGTAAATTGGTATACATATATATACATAATGTATTTTTAATGTATAGGAACAGTAGAGTTGTCTCAAGGAGGATTGCGGAGTTATAACAAGAGGGTAGAATTCGGTCAGAGCCTGGATCTAGCATCTAGCTTTATTTCTATTTTATTTCTATTTATTCTGATGACTTGACACCTGTCCACATGTTTTGTTTCGTTGTCTATCTCCCCCTTCTAGACTGTGAGCCCGTTGTTGGGTAGGGACCATCTCTATATGTTGCCAACTTGTACTTCCCAAGCGCTTAGTACCGTGCTGTGCACACAGTAAGCGCTCAATAAATGCGATTGATTGATTGACAGTAAGCACTCAATAAATACGATTGAATGAATGAATGAATGAATTCCTGCCAGCTGTGTTCAGCTGCCTGGAAGCGGAAGTGGAGGAATTGGCAGTGCAGGGGGTTGGTTGGTGGTGCAGGGGTTAAGAAAGGGATGGGGGACAGTGGTTGGAATCTAGATAAATCAGTGGATCGATGAACCAATCCATCAGGGGTACTGAATGTTCACTTTCACATCTAAGACTGACGGAAATTGAGGGGTGATGGGTCAGGAGTATGTCCGGCACAGTTGGAGGTGAGCCTGGTTTTTGGGAGCCTTGGGATATGAGTGAGGAGGAAGGATGTTCATTCCGTAGTATTTATTGGGCAATTACTTTATGTAGAGCACTGTACTAAGCACTTGGGAGAGTACAAGGTAACGGTAAACAGACATTCCCTGTCCACAACGAGCAGAAGGTTGTGGTTGAAAAGTGATGTGTCAGAGTTGGTGAGATTAAAGAGATAATGATGGTACTTGTTAAGCTTACTATGTGCCAAGAACTGTCCTAAGTGCTAACTAAGCACAGTTCTAAAGCACTAGATACTGCTTTAAGATGATTAATGTGTCCAAACTGATGGTGGCCGAAGTGGGACAGAGCTGAGGAAAGAATGGCAAGGTTAGCCCCTAATTCCCACTTGTGTACTCTTTCCTAGCACTTAGTACAGTGCTCTGTTCATAGGAAGTGCTTAATGATAGTTATGGACAAGGAACGTGGTTCCCGACTCAGTTGTATTCCCCCAAGTGCTTAATATGGTACTCTGCACACAATAAACGCTCAATAAATATCATTGATGATTATTATTACTGTACTCTCCCAAGCGCTTAGCACAATACTATGCATACAGTAAATGCTCAATAAATACTACTGATCTTACCATCTTACCTCCTTCCCTTCCCCACAGCACCTGTATATATATATATATATATGTATGTATGTTTGTACATATTTTTTACTCTTTATTTTATTTGTACATATCTATTCTATTTATTTTATTTTGTTAGTATGTTTGGTTTTGTTCTCTGTCTCCCCCTTTTAGACTGTGAGCCCACTGTTGGGTAGGGACTGTCTCTATATGTTGCCAATTTGTTCTTCCCAAGCGCTTAGTACAGTGCTCTGCACATAGTAAGCGCTCAATAAATACGATTGATGATGATGATGATGATTACTTAGCAGTGGGTTTGGCACATAGTAACATTCATTCATTCGTATTTATTGAGCGCTTACTGTGTGCAGAGCACTGTACTAAGCGCTTGGGAAGTACAAGTTGGCAACATATAGAGACGGTCAGCTTAACAGATACAATTATAACTATTACTCTATTACTCTACTTATTACTCTATTTATTTACTTATTACTCTACTTATTTATTTATTACTCTATTTTACTTATACATATCTATTCTATTTATTCTATTTTGTTAGTATGTTTGGTTTTGTTCTCTGTCTCCCCCTTTTAGACTGTGAGCCCACTGTTGGGTAGGGACTGTCTCTATATGTTGCCAACTTGTACTTCCCAAGCGCTTAGTACAGTGCTCTGAACACAGTAAGCGCTCAATAAATATGATTGATTGATTGATTAATAGATTTCCTATTACAAGCCAACCCATGCCGGTGGTGGGATTTCGTCAGCTACGTGTATATATGTACATATTTATAATTCTGTTTATTTCTATTAATGATGTGTATATAATTATAATTCTATTTATGTATATTGATGCCTGTTTATTTGCTTTGTTGTCTGTCTCCCTCCTTCTAGAATGTGAGCCCGTTGTGGGCAGGGATGATCTTTATGGTCTCTAGAGAAGCAGCATAGCTCAGTGGAAAGAGCCTGGGCTTGGAAGTCAGAGGTCATGGGCTCGAATCCCGATCCTGCCGCTTGCCAGCTGCGTGACCTTGGGCAAGTCACTTCTCTGGGCCTCAGTTCCCTCATCTGTAAAATGGGGATGAAGACTGTGAGCCTCACGTGGGACAACATGATTAGCGTGTATCTACCCCAGCGCTTAGAACAGTGCCTGGCACATTCATTCATTCTTCTATTCATTCAATCGTATTTATTGAGTGCTTACTGTGTGCAGAGCACTGTACTAAGCGCTTGGGAAGGCCAAGTCGGCAACATCTAGAGATGGTCCCTGCCCAACAAAGGGCTCACAGTCTAGAAGGGGGATTTCCCATTTCCCTCTAGATTGATTGATAGAAGGGGGAGGCTTCACATAGTACATAGTAAGCACTGAACAAATACCAACACTATTATTATTTGTTGCTGTACTTCCCAAGCGCCTAGTACAGTGCTCAGCCCGCAGTAAGCACCCAATAAATACGGTTGAATGAATGAATCAGCTCAGGGATCAAAGGCCGCTGTTACAGTCGCACCCGGGTCTAGGCAGGTGCGAGCGTGGGGGAGGCGGACGGGACAGTTTCTGGGCACATTAACGAAAATCCTCCTCTTTTAAGCGATGACGTTTGGTCCTTTCCCGAGCACTTAGTACAGTGCTCTTCACACAGAAAGTGATCAGTAAATACGATTGACTGACAGCTGACTGACTGTTGCCATGGCTGAGAAGTCCAGGACAAAAACTCCTCACCATTGGCTTGAAAGAAGTCCACCAGCCTGCCCCTAACTACTTCACCTCAATTCTCTCCTTCTACAAACCAGCCCGCACACTTCTCTTTGGTGCCAACCTTCTCATTGGGCCTCCATCTCACCTGTCTAGCTGCCAACCTTTGGCCCACGTCCTGCCCCTGGCCTGGAGTGCCCTTCCTCTTCAAATCTGACAAGCAATTGCTCTCCTCCCTTTTAAAGCCTTACTGAAGGCATATGAAGGCCTTCCCAGACTGAGCCCCTTCCTTCCTCTCCCCCTCCCCATTCCCCCTGCCTTACCTCCTTCCCCTCCCCACAGCACCTGTATATATGTGTATATGTTTGTACATATTTATTACTCTATTTTACTTGTACATATTCTATTTATTTTATTTTGTTAATATGTTTTGTTGTCTGGCTCCCCCTTCTAGACTGTGAGCCCGCTGTTGGGTAGGGACCGTCCCTATATGTTGCCAGCTTGTACTTCCCAAGCGCTTAGTACAGTGCTCTGCACACAGTAAGCGCTCAATAAATACGATGAATGAATGAATGAATATGTATATATGTTTGTACATATTTATTCTATTTATTTTATTTTGTTAATATGTTTTGTTGTCTGTCTCCTGCTTCTAGACTGTGAGTCCGCTGTTGGGTAGAGACCGTCTCTATATGTTGCCAACTTGTACTTCCCAAGCACTTAGTACAGTGCTCTTGCACACAGTAATTGCTCAATAAATACGATGAATGAATGAATGAATGAATGAATATGTATACATCAATCAATCAATCGTATTTATTGAGCACTTACTGTGTGCAGAGCACTGTACTAAGCGCTTGGGAAGTACAAGCTGGCAACATATAGAGACAGTCCCTACCCAACAGTGGGCTCACAGTCGTTTGTACATATTTATTACTCTATTTTACTTGTACATATTTATTCTATTTATTTTATTTTGTTAATGTGTTTTGTTTTGTTGTCTGTCTCCCCCTTCTAGACTGTGAGCCCTGCTGTTGGGTAGGGACCGTCTCTATATGTTGCCAACTTGTACTTCCCAAGCCCTTAGTACAGTGCTCTGCACACAGTAAGCGCTCAATAAATACGATTGAATGAATGAATATGTATATATGTGTGTACATATTTATTACTCTATTTTACTTGTCCATATTTATTCTATTTATTTTATTTTGTTAATTTGTTTTGTTGTCTGTCTCCCCCTTCTAGACTGTGAGCCCGCTGTTGGGTAGGGACCGTCTCTCTGTGTTGCCAACTTGTACTTCCCAAGCGCTTAGTACGGTGCCCTGCACACAGCAAGCGCTCAATAAGTAACGATTGAATGAATGAACAACGCGGTAACGGCTTTAAAGGTGCCTCCCCCCTCCAACGGAGCATGCGCCAACTGCGCAAAGACGAGGCTCCGCCCACTCCGATGAAGCCCCGCTCGACCAATAGGCAGCCGAGGGTAGTCTTGGCCCCGCCCCTCCCTGGCCGAAGGGAACGCGGTGCGGCGCTCTGGTGAAGCCCCACCCCCTCCCGCGCCAGACCAATAGGCAGCCGAGGATGGGCTAGGCCCCGCCCTAATGGAACGTGGTGCTACCCTCTGATGAAGCCCCGCCCACTAGTGCCGGACCAATAGGCAGCCGAGGGTGGTCTAGGCCCGCCCTAATAAAACGAGGTGCTACCCTCTGATGAAGCCCCGCCCACTCAACGGGCGCCGGACCAATAGGCAGCCGAGGATAGCCCAGGCTCCGCCCACTCAACTAGCGCAGGACCAATAGGAAGCCGAGGATAGTCGAGGTCCCGCCCCTCTCTGATGGACTGGTCGAGGCCCCGCCCCTCCTGGCGCTAGACCAATAGGCAGCCGAGGAAAGCTTGGGCCCTGCCCCCTGCTGGCCCACGCTGGGAGCGCCGTAGCGTCTTTGTCGGGTCCCGGGCCGTTGGGGTGGGCCTGGTTTCCTCTTCCTCGTTTTCCTCCTTTTCCTCCTTTTCCTCCTCTTCCTCCTCTTCCTCCTCTTCCTCCTCTTCCTCCTCCGGGAAGCAGCACCACCGGTGAGTGGGGCCGGGGAGCAGCGGGAATTGGGGTTAAAGTTCCTGGCTGCTCTTATTAATACTACTACTACTACTAATAATGATGGTATTTGTTAAGCGCTTATTATGTGGCAAGCACTGTTCTAAGCGCTGGGGACGATACAAGGTAATAATAATGATTATGGTATTTGTTAAGCGCTTACTACGTGGCAGGCACTGTTTTAGGCGCTGGGCAGATACGAGGTGATAGTAATGATTATGGTATTTGTTAAGCGCTTACTATGTGGCCAGCACTGTTCTAAGAGCTGTGGGAGATAAAAGGGAATACTAACGATGGTATTTGTTAAGCGCTTACAATGTGGCAAGCACTGTGCTAAGCACTGGGGGAGATACAAGGTAATAATGATGGTATTTGTTAAGCGCTCACTGTGTGCCAAGCACTGTTATAAGCGCTGGGGAAGATACAAGGTAATAATAATGATTCTGGTATTTGTTAAGCGCTTACTATGTGCCAAGCACTGTTCTAAGCGCTGGGGTAGATCCAAGGTAATAATAACGACGGTATTTGTTAAGCGCCATGTTCATTCATTCAGTCGTATTTATTGAGCACTTACTGTGTGCAGAGCACTGTACTAAGCGCTTGGGAAGTACAAGTCTGCAACAGAGACCGTCCCTACCCAGCAACAGGCTCACAGTCTAGAAGGGGGAGACAGACAACAAAACAAGGAGCCAGGCGTCAAAACAGTCAGAATCAATAGAATTATAGCTATATGCACATCATTAACAAAATAAATAGAATAGTAAATATGTACAAGTAAAATAGAGTAATAACTCTGTACAAATATATACAAATGCTGTGGGGAGGGGAAGGATGTAGGGTGGGGGAATGGGGGGGAGGAGAAGAGGGAAATGGGGGCTCAGTCTGGGTAGGCCTCCTGGAGGAGGTGAGCTCTCGTAGGGCTTTGAAGGGAGGAAGAGAGCTAGCTTGGCAGTTGTGTGGAGGGAGGGCATTCCAGGCCAGGGAAAGGATGTGGGCCGGAGGTCGATGGAGGGACAGGCAGCGGCAGGGGAGCGGAGGGTGCGGGCTGGACTGTACAAGGAGAGAAGGGAGGTGAGGTAGGAGGGGGTGAGGTGATGGACAGCCTTGAAGCCGAGAGTGAGGAGGTTTTGCTTGATTCGTAGGTTGACAGGCAGCCACTGGAGATTTTTGAGGAGGATTTTTGAGGTGATTTTGACATGCCCAGAGCGTTTCTATACAAAGATAATCCAGGCACCAGAGTGAAGTCTAGACTGAGATACAAGGTGATCAGGTTGTCCCATGTGGGGCTCACAGTCTTCATCCCTATTTTGCAGATGAGGCAACTGAGGCACAGAGAAGTCAAGTGACTTGCCCAGAGTCACACAGCTGATAAGTGGCGGAGTCGGGATCAGAACCCACGTCCTCTGACTCCCAATCCCGGGCTCTTGCCACTAAGCCACGCTGCTTCTCTACAAGGTAGTCAGGTTGGCCCACGGGGGGCTCACAGTCTTCATCCCCATTTTACAGATGAGGCCCAGAGAAGTTAAGTGACTCGCCCAAAGTCACAGAGCTGACAACTGGCAGAGTTGTGATTAGAACCCACGTCCTCTAGAAGCCACGCTGCTTCTCTGCTCTTCTCAGAAAGGCTCTTGTCGCTAACCCTTGGCCACCTCCCCGAACCCTGGCCTCCTCCTTTCACTTTCCCTTTGGCGGCGCGTCCCGCTTCCTGCTCGCGGGGTCTGTTGGCTTGGGTAGGTTTCCCTCCTGGGCTCCTTTGTCCCTTCCCCCTTTTTCCTCTCTCCCCCTCTGGAGGGAAGCTATTGAAAGCCACATCTGCCACTTGTCCTGTGTCACATCCCCACGGCCCCCCAGCCCTAGGCTGCTGTACCCAAACCCCAGGGGCAGTGGGCAAGGGGGAACAGGTGTGGAGAGGATGGAAATGGGCAAAGAGAGGGCCAGAGCCCACCTCCACTGGCCAGCCATTAGCCCAGTGCAGTTTAAACTTGGGGCCTTGTTAGCACAGACCATTTTGACCTTCATTCATTCATTCATCCATTCATTCAGTCGTGTTTATTGAGCGCTTACTGTGTACAGAGCACTGTACTAAGCGCTTGGGAAGTACAAGTTGGCAACATATGGAGACGGTCCCTACCCAACAGCGGGCTCACAGTCTAGAAGGGGGAGACATCATCATCATCATCATCAATTGTATTTATTGAACGCTTACTATGTGCAGAGCACTGTACTAAGCGCTTGGGAAGTACAAATTGGCAACATATAGAGACAGTCCCTACCCAACAGTGGGCTCACAGTCTAAAGGGGGGAGACAGAGAACAAAACCAAACATACTAACAAAATAAAATAAATAGAATAGATATGTACAAGTAAAATAAATAGAGTAATAAATATGTACAAACATATATACTTATATACAGGTGCTGTGGGGAAGGGAAGGAAGTAAGATGGGGGGATGGAGAGGGGGACGAGGGAGAGGAAGGAAGGGGCTCAGTGTGGGAAGGCCTCCTGGAGACAACAAAACAAAACCTATTAACAAAATAAAATAAATAGAATAAATATGTACAAGTAAAATAAATAAATAGAGCAGGACCGGTCCAAGTCAGGCTGGGGCAGCTTCTCATCCTGCCATAGTTTGATAATGATAATAACAATAATAATAATTGTGGTATTAAGCACTTAACTGTGTGCCAAGCACTGTACTAAGCAGTGGGGAGGCTACGAGGAAATCGGGTTGGACACAGTCCCTCTCCCACGTGGGGCTCACAGTCTCAATCCCCATTTTACAGGTGAGGTAACTGAGGCACAGAGAAGTGAAGTGGCATGGTCACACAGCAGACAAGTGATGGAGGTGGAATTAAAACCCAGGGCCTTCTGATTTCCAGGCCCACGCTCTACCTACCCACTACACCATGCTGCTTCTCCAAACTCTCCTCACCTCAGATGCCTGTCGGCCGGCTCCCTGTCTGGCTTCTGATTTCAGGGGGAGAAAGAGCCACATTTGTGATCTGTCATGATACTCAGGAATGTTTCCTGGTAAACACTTCTAAGCATGTCATTTCTCTTTTCACCATTTCACTACTTCAGTGTATTTCAAGGACATTTAAGGCCTCTGCCAAAAAGATAGTTAAGCCTGCCAGACAGGGCATGGCCTAGAGGAAAGCACACTGGGCTGAGGGTCAAGGCTTGAGTTCTAGTCCTTTGCTTCTGAGCCTCAGTTTCCCTAATGGCCAAATGAAAACAGTGACCCTGGGCCCTTCCTACCTCACAGGGGAACTGGAAGGATGAATGAGATAGGAGAAGTGTCAGGGTTTTGTAAGTTCAAGGCATTGTTTATGTTACCATAAACATATGTTTATGTTGCCAACTTGTACTTCCCAAGCGCTTAGTACAGTGCTCTGCACACAGTAAGCGCTCAATAAATGCAATTGATTGATTGATTACCATGCACAGTGCTCTTTACCTGGGGTCTCAGACCTTTATCTCAACTTGGGCCCTGAAGGTTTCCCAGAATCCCAGCACCACCCATTTTTGCTGCGTTTTGGGATTAAACTATATCTTCAGACGCTCTTGCCATTACCAGCACCACACAGGAATGGTTTCTTCCAACTTTATTGCACTGTACTCTCCCAAACACTTAGTACAGTGCTCTGCGCACTGTAAATGCTTAATAAATACAACTGATTGATTGGGTGAAGGGGAAGCAGCTGGGTGGGCCCTGGAGGGTGAAATCAGGGTAGCAGCAGGGGCGGAGATGTGGTTGTACCAGGGTCAAAGGAGGCAGGATGTCCCTCTGCTTGCCCCTTTCCCAGAGAGGCCCAGCAGATCAGGTTTACTACAGGGAAAGGTGCCCCATCCCCATCATATTTCCTTACAGGAATCCAAGTGTTCCTCTGGGATGCTGGCGTCGGAGCAGCTGGCCAGGCTCCGCCGGGCCAACCAAGACCTCCTGCGGCAGCTCTGGATGAAACAGGAAGAGATCCGAAAACAAGTTCCTAGAAGCCGGGAGCCTTCCGAGAAGCCCCTGGGGCTCGGGACTCTCCATGAACAAACCGCCTCAACTGAGGAGCGGCATCTTCCGGATCCTCCGAGGAAAGAGGTGGGAAACTTGCAGCATTACTTGCTCACCGGAATCATGTCCTGGGAACCGGCAGGGGCCTTTAGGGCTATCCCGGGGTGTCCCAGGGCAAGCGAGGCCAGGATCCAGCCAGAGTCGGGCAAGCATCAGATCTGCTATCTGGAGCCCCAAATCCAGCCATCTTTCCAGATGCTCCCATAGCGTTCCTTGAAGCCCACACTCAGATTGGAGAAATGAATGAAAACTTCCTCTGTAGAAGAGTAGAGGCTAGACCCCTCGCACAGGGAGCCTGAGGCCCGCGTTCTTATTCTGCTCGTGTTCTTGTATCGCTTTGGGCCTTTGAATCTATATAACAAGGAGAATAATTTTGTGAAGAGGCATGTGACAGTTGGAAAAGCACTTTGAGGTTGTTGGCAAGTGACTCTAGAGAAACCCAGGGGAGTGTTTCTGCTGTCAACCTTGGGTGTTTATGTGGTTTTTGCTTCTACCATTTCTGGGTTGGGTAAATGGCAGCTTCCTCTGATAGCCATCCCACTGAGACTCCCCAGGGCCTCTCTCTCTCTCTCTCTCTGCTTGCACATCCCCTGCATCTGCCGAGGAACCCCCCAACCCTTCCTTTCGCCTCCCCAAGGGCTGGAATCCCTTCCCCTGCAGATGCTTCTGCGGAGCATCCGTGGGTAGTATTAGACCGTAAGCTCCTCGAAAGCAGGACTCAGCTCTGCGCTTTACCGCGTACTCCTAGGTGGCTGTTATAGTGACCGGCGAGGCGTGGACACCTGAGGCCTGACCCGAGGATTGGGGGGACGGGGCTCTGAAGCCAATCCTTCCCCAGTCAGGGTGGGCAATAGCTCTGCTGCTTCTGCTTGTTTGTTCCAGAAGGAGAATGGAATCCGGAGGACCAAGGACGCAGCCACCGTGGTCTCCATGGAAGCAGGTGCCCAGACAGCCCGGATTCTCCTCTGCTCTCCTCCGAGGTGCTCCTGGCAGGAAGGAAAAGGCGAACGACGGGAGCGGAGGCCCAGTGGCTCCGATCCAGACCCCACCGGGCCTGAGCTGAGCAGGGCACCTGCCCCCCGGGGCAGGCAGAGCAAACCCCACGGAGATGGGGTGGTTCGGAGCAGCGGCTGCCCCGAGAATTCGCTCCTGCGGGCCAGGTCCCGGCCACCGGCCTCTGGAGAGAGCGGGAGGCCCCTGATGGAGTCCTGTTCAGCTCTCCAGAAAACTCCCCCGGGGGCAGGGGACCCAGGACACAGGCTGAACCCTGGCAGGTGCCAGGAGGCCAGGCCACTGAAGTCCATCCTGGTGACCCCGCAGACTAAGGATTCCAAGGTGACTGGATCAGAGCACAGTGATGGCATGGGGACCGGGAAGGGGAGGGGGGAAAAAGGGAGTGTTTGGACTCAGAATTATAAGATGGTTTTGACATTTTTTCTTAAATCCATCTAACCCTGTCTGGTGACCAGAAAAGTTAATGGCTGCAATCAGCCAGGCTCATTCTGTGCAGAGCAGATGTCTACCAGCTGCGGTTGTCTTTGGCAATGCCCGGCCATAATTTCCCCAATTGACACTTTGTTGTTCATTCATTCATTCAGTCGTATTGAGCGCTTACTGTGTGCAGAGCACTGTACTAAGCACTTGGGAAGTACAAGTCGGCAGCATATAGAGACGGTCCCTACCCAACAACAGGCTCACAGTCTAGAAGGGGGAGTCAGACAACAAAACATGTTATTGTTGCCGCCTGGAATGCGGGTGAACCATGTGGATTCCCAAAAGACCCCATCCCTAACTAGAGGGTGGCTGTTTGGAGTAGTCAGGTGGAGGGAAAAATCACCCTCTTTCCTTCAGGGACCACCCTCTTTTAGTGGGCGGGGGCTGTTCCCTGCCCCTTCCCATCAGGAATTTAGACCCCTGTGGTCCATCCGGACCCCCTGGGACTGTAAGCTTCTCCTCCACTTTTTCAGTGTCTCTTTGCAATTCCCCCAGAACCGTAATAATGGTAGTAATAATAATAATAGTATTTGTTAAGCACTTACTATGTACCAAGCACTGTTTTAAGCACTGGGGTAGGTACAAGCTAATCAGGTTGTCTCACGTGGGGCTCACTGTCTTAATCCCCATTTTACAGATGAAGTAACTGAGGCACAGAGAAGTGAATTGGCTTGCCCAAAGTCACACAGCAGACAAGTGGGGGAGACGGTATTAGAACCCATGTCCTCTGACTCCCAAGCCCATGCTCTTTCTACTACACCACACTGCTTCTCTGGTATTTATTGAACATCCACTGGGTGTGATGTACCAGACTGTAAGCACTTAGAAAATGACAACAGAAACAAATAACCCATTCCCTGCCCTCAAGGAGCTTACAATGACCCATTTCCACTGATGCCTCTCATAATAATAATAATAATAATAATAATAATGATGGCATTTATTAAGCACTTACTATGTGCAAAGCACTGTTCTAAGCGCTGGGGAGATTACAGGGTGATCAGGTTGTCCCACAGGGGGCTCACAGTCTTAGTCCCCGTTTTACAGATGAGGCACAGAAAAGTTATGTGACTTGCCCAAAGTCACACAGCTGACAAGTGGCGGAGCTGGGATTTGAACCCATGACCTCTGACTCCAAAGCCCGTGCTCTTTCCACTGAGCCACGCTGCTTCTCATGCCTCTCTACCCCACGTTCCCTGCCCCTTGTGCTTCCTAGAAGCTCCCCCTCCTTCCCAAAGCGAGGGGTCTCTTTTCTCCCTCCAAGGCTTGGGGTTTCCAGGTCCTCAGAGTAATTGGACCACCCTACTGGGTGACTGCTCAAGTTTTGGGGGTCCCAGGGAGCTGGGGAACTCCCCGAGGTGAGCAAGACAGATTAGAAAGAGGGAAGGTGGAGGTGAGGGCTGGGGAGAAGCAGCCGGGGCCCTTGAGGGGCCACCTAGCCACCCCCCCCGCCCAAGGCTGTACCAGTTCTGCCTATTGTCTGCTGTGTGACGTTGGGCAAGTTGTTTCACTTCTCTGGGGCTCAGTTCCCTCATCGGCCAAATGGGGATTTAACACACCAACTCCCTCGATTGATCGATCGCTCCTACTTAGACTGTGGGCGCCTGATTATTTTGTATTTGCCCCAGTACTTAGTACAGTGCTTGGCACAGAGTAAGCGCTTAACAAATACCACAATCTTTGTTATCTTTATTACCTCCTGCAGAAAGAACCCTCCCGGGTGGCCTTCCGGATGGACTCTGAGGAGTTCGCAGACTCCGAGGAGCTCACGGTCCCTGAGGACAGCTGGCCACTGAGGCCTTACCTGGGCTATGACTGGATTGCAGGTGTGCACGCCTTCCTACCCCACAGTCTTGGGTTCTCCATCTTGGCTTCTGTCCTGCAGGTAGCTTCCTGCCCCACTTCTTCCCTCCACCCCCTGCCTCACTCTGGGGGAGGGCAGAGTTGGGAATGGCCCAGAGTGGCCGTGGGAAGCCAGGCAGAGACTGAAGCAATGCCGTAGGTAGACTGGGCAGAAGCGACCAGGTGCTGACTGGGGTGGAGGGGTCTGGTAAAACCCCATCTTGCCCCCACCTGGGGTGGGACTGTCCAGAGGGGCAGGTAGGAGGGCGACTGAGGTCCCTCCACCCAAGGTCATCTTCCTCTTCCCTCATCACCCCCAGGTCTGCTCGATCTGGACTCGTCCATCAGCGAGAAGTCCGAGCGGTTCTTCTCCGAGCTGCACGAGTTCCGACAGGCCAATAAGGAGGAGTGTGTCTACGCTGGCCCGGAGTGAGCGGAAGGCGGGGATGGGGAGTGGGGCTGTGAAGCCGGCAAGAGAACCAGACCCCCTTGGAGGAGAGGAGGTGTCTCCTCTGTCGTGGCTCCGTGGCTGTCGTGCCTCCAGATCCCAGGAAGGAGGGTCTAGACCTCCTGCTGTTGCCTCCTTTGCAGCCGGAGTTGGGGGGAAACTTCACCTCTGTCACCTCTGCCAAGGACCACCCACTTCCCTGGGCAGGATTGTGGGTGGGGAGAGGGATCTGGTCCTGGAAGCACTCAATGCGACACCCATTGAACTAGTGATTAGATCCATGGTGGGCTCCGGCTAGCAAGATGGCCACAGTCCCCTGAAACCAGACCAACTTAGTCCCCCAGCCTGCAGCTTTAGAGCAGCTGCTTTCTCAGGTCAGCTGAGCCCCTCCTGCCATCCACCAACAGGCCGCAATCACTCTCTGGTCCCCAGGCAGAGTCCCCTGGACATCTCGATCGCTGGGACTGAAGAAGAGCCGACTCCTGGGTCCCATCAGTGTGAGTCCTCTCAATGGCGGAGGGCTGTGGGAGGGGATGTGATGCGGAGGAGGTTCGGTGTGTGGGTTCAGCCCCAGGCTGGACCTGAGCACCACAAATTGGCACTTTTCCTGCAGACCGGAACAGCTCCTGCGTTGGTCTGACTGGGCCGGGCCTCGGAGGGAAAAGTGAGGTGGGCAGCAGCCCCGAGGAAAGGCCTGGACAGCCGGGTCTGTACTCCAGCATGGGGCGGGAGACTGGGGGAAAGCCTGCTAGATTGATTTGCCCTGGCCTCGCACCAAGCGCTTAGTACAGTGCCCTTCACACAGTAAGCGCTCATTAAATACGATTGAATGAAGAGGACACCAAAGCCCTGCCCCCTCCGAGCAGAGGGGGTGGATGAATTAAAGAGCCCGAAATCCCAATCGTCCCAAAGCTCTTTCTGGTCTCATTCCTAGGTATGGTGCTAGGGAGGGTTGTCTCTGTCCAAAGCAGAGGAATTTGAAGTTTAGAGAGAAAAAGTGACATGCCCAAGGTCACGTGGCAAGTTGGCTCATTAATGGATCTTGGTTTCTCATTTGATTTGGGGGTGGAGGGGGGTATGTGTGTGTGTGTCTATCCTGGGGATAAATGCTTGGAGGTACCTAAGTGGTTAGCTCCTTGAGGGCATGGACAGTGTGTTCTTTGGCATGTTCCCAAGAGGCTAGTCCAGGGCTCTGCACCCTAGGTGCCCAGTGCTCAGAGAGCCTGCTTCATACATCCAAAACAGTGCTCAGAGATCCCACTCTGTGTCTGCAAGGAGAGAGAGAGAGAGGTTTTTCGTTTGTTTGTTTTTTCCCTCGGAGCTGAGGGAGCTCGGGGTGCCTGTAGAGGTAACTTTCTCTCTCGGTCTGGCAGGTATCCACTGTTACAAGGTGAATCAGCGTCTATTTGCAGTGCCAGTGCATCCTGAGGCCTCCTGCCCTGTCTGCAAAACCCCCAGAGCCCAGCGGCCCCCTGAGACTCTGGAGGAACCTGCTTACATCAGGTCTGTGCCAGGGGAAGGGGGCTGTGCACGTGGCATTGAGAAGCTGAACTTGTTGGGAAGTCATTCATTCATTCATTCATTCATTCCATCGTATTTATTGAGCACTTATTGTGTGCACAGCACTGTACTAAGCGCTTGGAAAGTACAGCGTGGCTCAGTGGAAAGAGCACGGGCTTTGGAGTCAGAGGTCATGGGTTCAAATCCCACCTCTGTCACTTGTCAGCTGTGTGACTTCGGGCAAGTCACTTCTCTGGCCCTCAGTTCCCTCATCTGTAAAATGGGGATTAGGACTGTGAGCCCTCCATGGGACAACCTGATCACCTTGTAACCTCCCCAGCGCTTAGAACAATGCTTTGCACAAAGTAAGCGCTTAATAAATGCCATCATCATTATTATTATTATTCTCTGCACCTCAGTTCCCTCATCTGTAAAATGGGGATTAGGACTGTGAGCCCCCCATGGGACAACCTGATCACCTTGTAACCTCCCCAGCACTTAGAACAGTGCTTTGCACATAGTAAGCGCTTAATAAATGCCATCATCATTATTATTATTATTATTCTCTGGGCCTCAGTTCCCTCATCCATAAAATGGGGATTAAGACTGTAAGCCCCCCATGGGACAACCTGATCACCTTGTAACCTCCCCAGTGCTTAGAACAGTGCTTTGCACAAAGTAAGCGCTTAATAAATGCCATCATCATTATTATTATTATTCTCTGCGCCTCAATTCCCTCATCTGTAAAATGGGGATTAAGACTGTGAGCCCCCCATGGGACAACCTGATCACCTTGTAACCTCCCCAGCATTTAGAACAGTGCTTTGCACGTAGTAAGCGCTTAATAAATGCCATCATTATTATTATTATTACAGTTTGGCAATAGACAGTCCCTACCCAACAATGGGCTCACAGTCTATAAGGGGGAGACAGACATCAAAACAAAGCAAGTAGACAGGTGTCAATACTATCAAAATAGATAAATAGAATTATGGATATATACACATCATTAATAAAATAGAGTAATAAATATGTACAAATATACAGTGCTGTGGGGAGGGGAAGGGGGTAGGGCAGAGGGAGGGAGTGGGGGTGATGGGGAGGGGAGGAGGAGCAGAGGAAAAAGGGGGAAAAAGCAGAGAAAAAAGGAGGAAAAAAAAGGAAGGCAGGAAGGATGGGGATGGTGAGGGCTCGAGGGGTGGGCTACCAAATGTGAAAATCCCTGGCAGGGGTCTCCCCGGCCTCCTCTCAGCAGTGGGTGCCAGGCACCCGCCTTCTTCACCATGGACCAGACTTAAATAATCACCCACATTGTAGGTGAGGGACCACCAGTGTCTGCTGGCCTACTTGCTTCCCGGAGAGCTGGGCCTCTGGGAAGAGGGAAGAGCAGGCAAGGGAGAGGTTTATAATAATAGTAATTATGGTATAATAATAATAATAATAATAATAATAATGATAATAACGGTATTTGTTAAGGGCTTACTATGTGCCAAGCACTGTTCTAAACACCGGGGTAGATACAAGGTAATCAGGTTGGACACAGGCCCACATGGGGCTCACAGTCTTAATTCCCATTTTACAGAGAGGTAACTGAGACATCGAGAAGTGAAGTGAGTTGCCCAAGGTTACAAAGCAGACAAGTCTCCCCCTTCTAATAATAGTAGCAATAAGAATAATGATGGCATTTGTTAAGCGCTTACTATGTGCAAAACACTGTTCTAAGTGCTGGGAGGGATACAAGGTGATCATGTCATCTCATGTGGGGCTCACAGTCTTAATCCCCATTTTATAGATGAGGTAACTATATATGTATGTATATATGTATGTATATATATATATATATATATATATATATATATATATACGCACACGCACACATATATACACATATGTATATGTGTATGTATGTACATATGTATGTATATATGTATATATGAGGTAACCTGTATATATGTTTGTACGTATTTATTACTCTATTTATTTTACTTGTGCACATTTATTTTATTTATTTTATTTTGTTAATATGTTTTGTTGTCTGTCTCCCCCTTCTAGACTGTGAGCCTGCTGTTGGGTAGGGACCGTCTCTCTATGTTGCCAACTTGTACTTCCCAAGCGCTTAGTACAGTGCTCTGCACACAGTAAGCGCTCAATAAATACGATTGAATGAATGAAAGGTAACTGAGGCTCAGATAAGTCAAGTGACTTGTCCAAGGTCACACAGCAGACATGTGGGGGAGCTGGGATTAGAACCCATGACCTCTGACTCCCAAGCCCGTGCTCTTTCCACTGAGACACGCTGCTTCTAGGCTGTGAGCCCATTGTTGGATAGGGACCGTCCCTGTTTGTTGCCGAATTGTACTTCCCAAGCGCTTAGTACAGTGGTCAGCACACAGTAAGTGCTCAGTAAATGCGATAGAATGAATAAAGTGGCGGAGCCGGGATTAGAACCCATGACATTCTGAGTCCTAGACCTGTGCTCTATCCAGTATCCAGTATTGTGACCCTCAGATAGAATGGTGGTAGTCAAAAAAACCCCAAACTCAGACCTCCAGTTCCTAGGAGCAAATTCTCATCTGAGTCATTTCTCTGGTACTCGAATGCAGTAAGCACTCAATAAATACCCATGATTGATGGCTCTCATTCCTTTCTTGTTAGAAAAGGACCTAATAAACGTCCCCCACACCCAACCGATCACCAGTGGTGGCAAGGGCGGTTCCGTTCTCCAAAGTCTGTGCAATGTGGTTTCCTTTGTCAGTGTGTGTCTGGGTGGTGGGGGTCAGGGCGGAGGGGGTGCTGGGATGATTATTCCATTTATCGAGGAGAAAATTAAAGCCGTGAGACTCCCCCCGTCCCTGTCTCCCCCAGGGTGACCATTCCCCGCTCCACCTTCCTGGCTCCCCACCGCTACCACGTGCATCGCCGCAAGAGCTTCGAGGCCACGGACACTCTGGCTCTGCCGCCGGTGAGTCGCTTCCCGTTGATAGGCCGCCAAACCTCTCCTTTCCCCACTAAACCCGAGACCCTGACGTGGCCGCCTGGTGCCACTTATTCCTGGAAAGAGGGTGCCCAGCCCCTACCCCTGCCAGAGGACTGAAGGGAGGTCAGAAGTACTCTAATTTGCCATGAAGAGGCACTGCTATGTATTGGCTACCCCCTGATGCTCAAGCTTTTCCCCTTGACTTTAGCAATCAATCAATCATATCTTTCGAGCACCTATTATTCATTCATTCATTCAATCGTATTTATTGAGCGCTTACTGTGTGCAGAGCACTGTACTAAGTGCTTGGGAAGTACAAGTTGGCAACATAGAGAGACGGTCCCTACCCAACGGGCTATTATGTGCAGAACACTGTACTAAGTGCTTGGGAGAGACAGTACAACAGAATCAGCAGACATGTTCCCTGCCCACAACCAGCTTACAGTCTAGAGGGGGAGGCAGACATTAAATAAAATGTCTAAAATCCGCCCTTCCCTCTCCATCCAAACTGCTACCTCAAAATCCCCATTCCCCCTGCCTTACCTTCTTCCCCTCCCCACAGCACCTGTATATATGTGTATATGTTTGTACATATTTATTACTCTATTTATCTTGTACGTATTTATTCTATTTATTTTATTTTGTTAATATGTTTTGCTTTGTTGTCCGTCTCCCCTTTCTAGACTGTGAGCCCGCTGTTGGGTAGGGACCGTCTCTATATGTTGCCAACTTGTACTTCCCAAGCGCTTAGTACAATGCTCTGCACACAGTAAGCGCTCAATAAATACGATTGATGATGAATAAATACGATTGAATGAATGAATTAATTAATCCAAGCATTTATCCTAGCCCACCTGGATTACCGTATCAGTCTCCTTGCTGACCTCCCTCCTGTCTCTTCCCACTCCAGTTCCTATTTCACTCTGCTGCCTGGATCATTTTTCTACAGAAATGTTCAGTCCATGTGTCCGCACTCCTCAAGAATCTCTAGCAGTTGCCCATCCATCTCCACATCAAGCAGGAACTCCTTACCATTGGCTTTAAAGCACTTAATCACCTTGCCCCCTCCTTCCTCACCTTGTTACTCCCCTACTACAACCCAGCCCGCAAATTTCATTGCTCTAATAATAATAATAATAATAATTATGGTATTTGTTAAGCACTTACTACGTGCCAAGCATTGTTCTAAGCGCTGGGGAATACAAGGTAATCAGGTTGTCCCACATGGGGCTCACAGTCTTAATCCCTATTTTACAGGTGGGGTAACTGAGGCACAGAGAAGTTAAGTGACTTGCCCAAAGTCATACAGCTGACTAGTAGCAGAGGCAGAATTAGAACCCATGACCTCTGACTCTCAAGCCTGGGGTCTTTCCACTGAGTCACACTGCTTCTCATAATACCAAGCTACTCACTGAACCTTAATCTCATCTGTCTCGCCACTGACCTCTCACCCACCTCCTGCCTCTGGCCTGGAACGCCCTCCCTTTTCAGATCTGACAGACAATTACTCTCTCCCACCTTCAAAGCCTTACTGACGGTAAATCTCCTCCACGAATCCTTCCCTGACTAAGCCTAAGCCCTCATTTCCTCTTTTTCACTCTCTCCGAGTCACCCTGACTTGCTCTCTTTAATAATAATAATGATGGTATTTGTTAAGCGCTTACAAAGTGCAAAGCACTGTCCTAAGCCCTGGGAGAATACAAGGTGATCAAGTTGTCCCACATGGGGCTCACAGTCTTAATCCCCATTTTACAGATGAGGGAACTGAGGCACAGAGAATTTAAGTGACTTGCCCAAAGTCACACAGCTGACAATTGGAGGAGCCGGGATTTGAACCCATGACCTCTGACTCCAAAGCCCGTGCTCTTTCCACTGAGCCACGCTGCTTCTCTTTATTCACCACCCCCTCACCAGCCCCATGGCATTTATTTGCATATCTGTAGTTTATTTATATTAAAGTCTGTCTCTACCTCGAGACTGTAAGCTTGTTGTGGCCAGGGAATGTGTCTGTTATATTGTGCTGTACGCTCCCAAACACTTAGTACACTGCTCTGAACATAGTAAGTATTAAATATTATTGATTGAAATAAGTAATTCATAATGTGCAATTTAAAGATATGAACATAAATAATGTTCTTTATAATAATAATGGTATTTAAGTGCTTACTATGTCTCAAACACTGTTCTAAGCGCTGGGAGGATACAAGGTGATCACGTTGTCCCACATGGGGCTCACAGTCTTAATCCCCATTTTACAGATGAGGGAACTGAGGCACAGAGAAGTTGAGTGACTTGCACAAAGTCACACAACTGACAATTGGAGGAGCCGGGATTTGAACCCATGACCTCTGACTCCCAAAGCCCGTGCTCTTTCCACTGAGCCACGCTGCTTCTCTTTATTCACCACCCCCTCACCAGCCCCATGGCACTAATTTGCATGTCTGTAGTTTATTTATATTAAAGTCTGTCTCTACCTCAAGACTGTAAGCTTGTTGTGGCCAGGGAACGTATCTGTTATATTGTGCTGTACTCTCCCAAATAGTACAGTGCTACAGTGATTGATTGAAATAAGTAATTCATAATATATAATTTAAAGATATGAACATAAATAACTTTCTTTATAATAATAATAATGGTATTTAAGTGCTTACTATGTCTCAAACACTGTTCTAAGCGCTGGAATAGATACAAGGTAATCAGGCTAGACAGTCTCTGTCCCATGTGGCGCTTACAGTCTAAATAGGAGGGAGATCTGGGATTGAACCCCTATTTTACAGATGAGGAAACTGAGGCACAGGGAAGTTAAGTGATCTGTCCAAGGTCATACAGCAGGCAAGTCACAGAGCCAGGATTAGAACCCAAGTTATCTGTTTCCCAGGCCCATGCTCTTTTTCAGTAGGGATGCTGTCCCCATCCCCACCCCCCGCCTTATACTCCTTCCCCTCCCCACAACACCTGTGTATATATGTTTGTACAGATTTATTACTCTATTTATTTTACTTGTACATATTTACTATTCTATTTATTTTGTTAATGATGTGCATCTAGCTTTATTTCTATTTATTCTGATGACTTGACATCTGTCCACACGTTTTGTTTCGTCGTCTGTCTCCCCCTTCTAGACTGTGAGCCCGTTGTTGGGTAGGGACCGTCTCTAAATGTTGCCAACTTGTACTTCCCAAGCGCTTAGTCCAGTGCTCTGCACACAGTATGTGTTCAATAAATATGATTGAATGAACGAATGCATGACAAATCACATTCGCATGGGAGATGGCTTGGGCTTTGGATTCATTGGCAGGGCGGGATCGGAACAGGGCAGGACCTGGCTCCCCAGCCCTGGAGAGGTTGCAGCTGTGGCGTCGGGTCCGTGTGAGAACAGGACCAGCCAGGATATTGGAATTGAAATTTAACAATCGATTGTATTTATTGAGCACTTACTGGGTGCAGAGCAGCCTGGCCTAGTGGATAGAGCGTGGGCCTGGGTTCTAGTTCTGGTTCTGCCAATTGTCTGCTGTGTGATCGTAGGCAAGTCACTTCACTTCTCTGGGCCTCAGTTGCCTCATCTGTAAAATGGGGATTAAGGCTGAGAGCCCCATATGGGGCAGGGACCGTGTCCCACCGGATTGGCTTGTATCTACCCCAGTGAATAGAATAGTGCCTGGCACAAAGTAAGTGCTCAACAAATCATCATCATCAATCGTATTTATTGAGCGCTTACTATGTGCAGAGCACTGTACTAAGCGCTTGGGAAGTACAAATTGGCAACATACAGAGACAGTCCCTACCCAACAGTGGGCTCACAGTCTAAAAGGGGGAGACAGAGAACAAAACCAAACATACTAACAAAATAAAATAAATAGAATAGATATGTACAAGCAAAATAAATAGAGTAATAAATATGTACAAACAAATGCCATTATTATTATTATTATTATTATTATTATTATTCATCAATCGTATTTATTGAGCACTTACTATGTGCAGAGCACTGTACTAAGCGCTTGGGAAGTACAAATTGGCAACATATAGAGACAGTCCCTACCCAACAGTGGGCTCACAGTCTAAAAGGGGGAGACAGAGAACAAAACCAAACATACTAACAAAATAAAATAAATAGAATAGATATGTACAAATAAAATAAATAAATAAATAAATAGAGTAATAAATATGTACAAACATATATACATATATACAGGTGCTGTGGGGAAGGGAAGGAGGTAAGATGGGGGGATGGAGAGGGGGACGAGGGGGAGTGGAAGGAAGGGGCTCAGTCTGGGAAGGCCTCCTGGAGGAGGTGAGCTCTCAGCAGGGCCTTGAAGGGAGGAAGAGAGCTAGCTTGGCGGATGGGCAGAGGGAGGTTATTATTATTATCATTATAGCGCTTGGTAGAGTACAGTATAGCAAAGTCTCCCTTGGTGGAGCAGGGAGGTGTGGTGGAGCCAGGGGACCAGTTGGCAGGGTGGGCGGCAGTGGGGTGCATATTCATTCAATCGTATTTATTTACCGCTTACTGTGTGCAGAGCATTGCACTAAGCGCTTGGGAAGTCCAAGTTGGCAACATATAGAGACGGTCCCTACCTAACAGTGGGCTCACAGTCTAGAATATGAGGGACAGGGCCAGGAGGCTGGGCAGGGCGAGGGACAAGGTGGGAGTGTGAAGGAGGTGGCTTAATCCTGGCTAAGTGGGAGTCTGGGGGACAGGGGAGAGAGACTGGCTAGGTGGAATCCACCAAGAATCATCATCAATCGTATTTATTGAGCGCTTACTATGTGCAGAGCACTGTACTAAGCACTTGGGAAGTACAAATTGGCAACATATAGAGACAGTCCCTACCTAACAGTGGGCTCACAGTCTAAAAGGGGGAGACAGAGAACAAAACCAAACATACTAACAAAATAAAATAAATAGAATAGATATGTACAAATAAATTAGAGTAAAAAAAAATATGTACAAACATATATACATATATACAGGTGCTGTGGGGAAGGGAGGGAGGTAAGATGGGGGGATGGAGAGGGGGACGAGGGGGAGAATCCTAAAGCTCCTCTGGAATTGAAAGTTTCACCCTCCTTCCTCCTCCACCTACCCCCCATCTGCCTCTGGTCAGGGCTGCTGAGCAACACTGTGACCCCAGGGCAAAGATGGGGGGACTGTCTGCCTGAAAAGCCCAGAGGCTTCTAGCTGCACCCATCTCTCCTTTAAGCAGTGTGAGCAACGAGAAGCAGCGTGGCTCAATGGAAAGAGCACGGGCTTGGGAGTCAGAGGTCATGGGTTCAAATTCCAGCTCTGCCATTTGTCAGCTGTGTCACCTTGGGCAAGTCACTTAACTTCCCTGTGCCTCAGTTACCTCATCTGTAAAATGGGGATTAAGACTGTGAGCCCCACGTGGGACAACCTGATCACCTTGTATCCTCCCCTGCGCTTAGAACAGTGGCTCAAAAATCTCAAGTGGCTACCAGTCAACCTATGCATCAAGCAAAAACTCCTCACCCTTGGCTTCAAGGCAGTCCATCCCCTCGCCCCCTCCTACCTCACCCCCCTTCTCTCCTTCTCCAGCCCACCCCGCACCCTCCGCTCCTCTGCTGCTAACCTCCTCACCGTGCCTCGTTCTCGCCTGTCCCGCCGTCGACCCCCGGCCCACATCATCATCATCATCAATCGTATTTATTGAGCGCTTACTGTGTGCAGAGCACTGTACTAAGCGCTTGGGAAGTACAAGTTGGCAACATATAGAGACAGTCCCTACCCAATAGTGGGCTCACAGTCCTCCCCGTGGCCTGTAATGCCCTCCCTCCGCACATCCACCAAGCTAGCTCTCTTCCTCCCTTCAAAGCCCTACTGAGAGCTCACCTCCTCCAGGAGGCCTTCCCAGACTGAGCCCCCTTTTTCCTCTCCCCCTCCCCCCAGCCCTACCTCCTTCCCCGCACAGCACCTGTATATATGTTTGTACAGATTTATTACTCTATTTCACTTGTACACATTTACTGTTCTATTTATTTTGTCAGTGATGTGCACCTAGCTTTACTTCTATTTATTCTGATGACACCTGACCACATGTTTTGTTTTGTTATCGGCCTCCCCCTTCTAGACTGTGAGCCCGTTGTTGGGTAGGGACCGTCTCTGTCTGTTGCCAACTTGTACTTCCCAAGCGCTTAGTACAGTGTTCTGCACGAAGAAAGCTCTCAATAAATACGATTGAATGAATGAATGAATGACAAATCCCATTCGCGTGGGAGGTGGCCTGGGCTTTGGTCTCATTGGCAGGGCGGGATGGGGCAGTGGGGCTTTGAACTTAGTAAGCACTTAACAAATGCCATCATTATGATTATTGTAAGCACAGAATCACCTTCTGATCTCTGATTTTGGAAGGCTGGAAGGGATCACCATCCCCTTGCTTTACACTGGGGCAACTGAGGACTTGGAGGAAGGTTTTCCCGAGCCAGCGGCAGGAGGCAGGCTCTGGGTGAAGGACTGGGAATATGGGAGTCAGCGTAGCTTACTAGAAAGAGCACGAGACCTGAGTTCTAATCCCAGCTCTGCCACTGGCCTGCTGGGTGGCTGCGGCCAAGTTGCTTAACCTGTCTGTGTCTGTTTCCTCCTCTACAAGATGGGAGTAAAATACCTCCCTCCCCTTCAGCCTGCCCGCCATGGGACTGTCTCTGATCTGATCTAGTATCTACCCCAGTGCTTAGGACAGTGCATGGTCCATAGTAAGCACTTACTAACTACAATCTCTACATTATCATTACAGTGCCTCTCATAGAAGCCTGAGAATGTGAGGCTGGAAAAACATAGCCCAGTTAGCCAGTCATTCATATTTATTGAACGCTTACTGTGTGCAGGGCATTGTACTAAGTGCATGGGAGAGTACCATATAGCAATAAGCAGGCACATTCCCATCCCACAATGAGCTCACAGTCTAGAGGAGGAGACAGACATTAATATAAATAAATTACACATATGTACATAAGTGCTGTGGGACTTGGAGGGGAGGATAATAATAATAATGATGGCATTTGTTAAGCACTTACTATGTGCAAAGCACTGTTCTAAGCACTGGGGGGATGCCAGGTAATCAGGTTGTCCCACATGGGGCTCACAGTCTTTATCCCCATTTTACAGAGGAGGGAACTGAGGCTCAGAGAAGTTAAGTGGCTTGCCCAAGGTCACACGGCTGACAAGTGGTGGAGCCGGGATTCGAACCCATGACCGCTGACTCCCAAGCCCACGCTCTTTCCACTGAGCTACGCTGCTTCTCGTTGAATAAAGGGAGCAAGTCAGGGTGTCGCAGAAGGAAGTGGGAGAAGAGGAAAGGAGGGCTTAGTCAGGGAAGGCTTCTTGGAGGAGACTGCCCCTGCCCAGCTCCAGAAAGGCCAAGGCTGCCAATAGCAGGGCAGACGGCTCTAGGAGGGGAACAGAAATGGAGACCAGGAGGGAGCCAAGGTTTGGGGAGGGGAGAGCTTTCTGTATCTGTATTCAGGAAGGAGCATCAACCAGGGGCTGGGACCCCTGGGACCCCTCACTCCCCTCCCCAGCATTGGAGCCAGGGTCTTTCTGGGAATGTACATATCTATTCTATTTATTTTATTTTGTTAGTATGTTTGGTTTTGTTTTTTTTTCTCTGTCTCCCCCTTTTAGACTGTGAGCCCAATGTTGGGTAGGGACTGTCTCTATATGTTGCCAATTTGTACTTCCCAAGCGCTTAGTACAGTGCTCTACACATACTAAGCGCTCAATAAATATGATTGATTGATTGATTGAATGTTGAGGGTGGTGGGGAGGGGGATTTATAATACTATTTATTGTGACGGTTTTGACACCTGTCTACATGTTTTGTTTTGTTGTCTGTCTCCCCCTCCTAGACTGTGAGCCTGTTGTCGGGTAGGGACCGTGTCTACATGTTGCTGACTTGTACTTCCCAAGCGCTCAGTACAGTGCTCTGCACCCAGTAAATATGATTGAATGAATGAATTTACCTCATTTGACCCATGGCTCTCCACAGCACTGCCAGTTGGGCTGGGAGAACAGTGTGCCTTTGGGCAGCTCCACCCTCAGCAGCCTGGATCTGTGGGCTGCCCTGGACCCCTCAGCCACAAGCAAGAAGCCTCCAGACCCTTCTCACCCGGTAAGACCAAGCCCTGCAGCCCATCCCCGACCACGAACCTGGACCCCTCTCAATAATAACTGTGGTATTTGTTGAGCACTTAACTCTGTGCCTGGCATTGTACCGAGCACTGGGGTGGATACAAGCAAATCGGGTCGGACACAGTCTCTGTCCCACGTGGGGGCTCGCCGCCGTCTTAATCCCCATTTTACAGATGAGGGAACTGAGGCCCAGAGAAGTGAAGTCACTTGTCCAGGGCCACACAGTAAGCAAGGGGCAGAGCTGGGATTAGAACCCGTGACCTCTTGAATCCCAGACGCATGTTCTATCCATTATACCGTGCTGCTCCCCTGCCTCCGGGAACCCTGGAGGAGGCTGGCACCCTTGCCCAGCCCCCAGCCTGTGGTCCAGCAGCACAGGCACCAGAGGGGCCGTGGGAGCCCGGGGAGGTGGGAGGTCATTGTGACCTCTGTGTTGATTTTGCAGAGCCTGGCAGCATCCAGCGTGGTGGGCAACAGCAGGTCAGACCAGCTCCTCGACCCGGCCCAGCTGAGCAGCGTGGCGCGGTTCTGGCGAGGGGGCCTGGGCCCTCCTCCCCTACCCTGAGCGCTGATGTCCTCCCATCTGGAACAGGAACCCGGGGCAAGGAGTGACTGATGGGCAGGCCCCTGCACCCCGACTTTCCGCCATTCCCTTCTCCGCTGCAGTCCTCCCAGCAGAATCCGGTACCCTCACGGGGAGGGGAATTGACTGGAACGTCTGCTCCATCTGGCCCTGAATGGGTACCACCCGAGGAGATGAACCCTCTGGAGCTGCTGGGATCGACTTCAAGGATAAGGGGCAGAAGGCAGTGTTGTTTTTAAAAATAAAGTTGGTGTCTGCCGGGCCCCTTGTTTACTGATGTTGATGGTGGTCTTGGCCCCCTAAGCCAGCAATATGTGTTCGTGTTCTTGCCTCAGTGGAATTAATTAATCCGTCAGTGCTCCTTATTGAGCACTTACGTGAGAAGCAACGTGGCCTTGTGGAAAGAGTAGTTGGAGCACCTGGGTTCTAATCCTCGCTCCTCCACTTGTCTGCTGAGTGACCTTGGGTAAGTCACTTAACTTCTGTGTGTCTCAGTTCCCTCATCTGCAAAATGGGGGTTCAACACATGTTCTCCTTCCAACTTAGACTGTGAGCCCCATGTGGGCTCTGATTTTTTTGTTTTGTTGTCTGTCTCGCCCATCTAGACTGTGAGCCCGTTGTTGGGTAGGGACTGTCTCTATATGTTGCCAACTTGTACTTCCCAAGCGCTCAGTACAGTGCTCTGCACACAGTAAGCGCTCAATAAATACGATTGAATGAATCAATGAATCTTATATCTAACCCTGTGTTTAGTACAGTGCGTGGCACATGGTAAGTGTTTAACAAATACACTGTTATTATTATTATTGTTTCTATTATTGTTATTACAATACCAAGTACTTGAGAGAGTACAACTCTAATAAGAAATGTTTCTTGTCCTTAGGGAGCTTACAGTTTAATGGGGGAGACAAGAACTAATCATTTCCAAATAGTGAAAGCAGGAGGAAGAAGGAGTGGATGGCAGGATGGAGAACAAAATGTATCAGAATGAAATAGCTGGGTAATGAGTTGAATGTAAGAATCCATATTTGAGGAAGATATACCTATATACGTCCATGAGAGTAAAATCCAAAAGTGCTAAGAATAAGGGTCAGAGTGATATGACTGGCATATGGAGAATTAATTGGGAAAGGCTTTCTGGATGAGGTGGGTTTTAGTATGTTTTGGAAGATGGGGTGAGCTGTAATCTGTCTGATCTTTAGAGGGAGGCAATTAGAGCCCTGGGAGAAGCAGCGTGGCTCAGTGGAAAGAGCAGGGGCTTTGGAGTCGGAGGTCATGGGTTCAAACCCCGGCTCCGCCAATTGTCAGCTGTGTGACTTTGGGCAAGTCACTTAACTTCCGTGGGCCTCAGTTACCTCATCTGTAAAATGGGGATTAAGACTGTGAGCCCCCCGTGGGACAACCTGATCACCTTGTAACCTCCCCAGCACTTAGAACAGTGCTTTGCACATAGTAAGCGCTTAATAACTGCCATTATTATTATTATTATTGTATGTTGGGGCGGAGAGCGGGAGTGCACGGGGGCAGGCGAGTATGTGCTGGGGAAGAGCCAAGATGAAGAGAACCTTTATGGAAAATGGAGAAATATCGGGGAGGGCTATGAAGCTGGGATCCGAATTCAGCACCTTGACAAAAACACCTCTTGGAAAATACTTTTACCCTAGAAAGTGGCCCTGGCTCAGTGGAGTGAGTTACGGATTTGGGGTTTTTTCTGGAGATTTTTTTCATCTTACAAATCCATGTGGGGACCCGAACCTGCTGTTAAACCCCACCTTAGTGTTTGGAGTGGGAGGCCTCTGAACCCCCGCTACAAACCTGACATCAACTTGTTGGGCGGATCAGTATTCGTTCATTCATTCAATCGTATTTATTGAGCACTTACTGTGTGCAGAGCACTGTACTAAGCACTTGGGAAGTATAAGTTGGCAACATATAGAGACGGTCCCTACCCAACAACGGGCTCACAGTCTAGAAGGGGGAGATAGACAACAAAACATGTGGACAGGTATCAAGTCATCAGAACAAATATGCCACATTTCCACCTCCAAAGAGCTTCCCGACCGTCCTGCTTTCTGGTGGGACCTCAGGGATCAGGCTACTAGCTTCCCCCACCAACTGCTGGCCATCAGGTAAGATGTTTGGATCAATCAAAAGGCACACTTGAGAATCTGCAGCAAAATTTCCTGGAGCCCTCAACCTAATGTTTTCCAGTCTCTCTGAGCCGAGTTGAGATAAATACTTGTTTCGCCTCTGTTGTGGGAAGGGAATGTGTCTGTTTATTGCTATAGTGTAATAATAATAGTAATGATGGCATTTATTAAGTGCTTACTATGTGCAAAGCACTGTTCTAAGCACTGTGGAGGTTACAAGGTGATCAGGTTGTCCCACGGGGGGGCTCAGTCAATCCCCATTTTACAGATGACGTAACTGAGGCACAGAGAAGTTAAGTGACTTGCCCAAAGTCACACATCTGACAATTGGCGGAGCCGGGATTTGAACCCATGACCACTGACTCCAAAGCCCATGCTCTTTCCACTGATCCACACAAGTGCTTAGTACGGTGCTCTGCACATAGTAAGCTCTCAATAAATACAATTGAATGAATGAATGACTACAAGCTCATTATGGGAAGGCAGTGTCTCTACCATCTTGTGCATCGCAGTCTCCCAACCATTTAGTACAGTTCTCTGCATACAGTAAGTGCTCAATAAGTAGAATTGATTTATTGAACTGCACCCCCTCCCAATAACCAGTTAATAAATAGATCTGTCTACCACAGAAGGCATTTGGTGTGAACGTTATTTTGGCATTTTTCCAGCAAGGCCTGATTCAAGACTCCCGACCCCTCCCAGAATATACAAACTCAACAATCCCCTACAAGTAATAGCAGTGGCGTGGCTCAGTGGAAAGAGCACGGGCTTGGGAGTCAGAGGTCATGGGTTCAAATTCTGGCTTCACCACTTGTCAGCTGGTGACTTTGGGCAAGTCATGTAACTTCTCTGTGCCTCAGTTACTTCATCTGTAAAATGGGGATTAAGACTGCGAGCCCCATGTGGGACATCCTGATTACCTTGTACCCCCCCCCCCCAGCTCTTAGAACAGTGCTTGGCACATAGTAAGCGCTTAACAAATGCCATCATTAGTAATATTAATTTGTTAAGCTCTTACTGTGTGCAGAGCACTGGGCTAAGCATTGGGCCAAAGTAAAGAGGTGAGAATTAGACTCAGTCCTTGGCCCTCCAGGTGCTTTCAGTCTAAAAAATAAAGTGAAGTGTTTGATGACAGACATGATAGGACATATCATGGTAAGGAATTATTTTACTTGTACATATTTACTATTCTATTTATTTTGTTAATGATGTGCATTTAGCTTTAATTCTATTTGTTCTGACAACTTGACACCTGTCCTCATGTTTTGTTTTGTTGTCTGTCTCCCCCTTGTAGACTGTGAGCCCGTTGTTGGGTAGGGACTGTCTCTATATGTTGCCAACTTGTACTTCCCAAGCGCATAGTACAGTGCTCTGCAGACAGTAAGCACTCAATAAATACGATTGAATGAATGAAATATGAAATAATATAAATGCATAAACGACATAAAAGGCAAAGTTGAGAGTCCAATGATGAATCTGGTAATGAAGAAGATTGTTTGGAGTTTCAGGGGGCGGTTGTCCAGGCCAGCAAGAGTTGTTTGTTTTGTTTTTATGGTACTTGTACCAGACTCAGCTTGGCATACTAGGAAGTTGTCCAGCCTGTTGGTTGTGGGTGTTCAAACTTGAATAATGCCACTATGCCTCAAGAGAAGGAATGTTTTCTCTTCGTCATCTGAGGACAAGAGTTTGGCTGCAGGCTTTGTTGAGCAAAAACGGCAAAAAAGCCCTGTGCTGGAGTTGTGCAGTACGGTAGAGACAGAACAAACACAATCCCTGTCCACAAATTTCTTACAGCTGATGGGAAGTCAGGACTGCCAACTTGTACTTCCCAAGCGCTTAGTACAGTGCTCTGCACACAGTAAGCACTCAATAAATACAATTGATTGATTGATTGACTGACAGAAATCAGAGGAAACAGAGCTTGTCACAATAATAATAATAATGGTATTTGTTAAGCACTTACTATGTGCAAAGCACTGTTCTAAGCGCTGGGGAGGTTACAAGGTGATCAGGTTGTCCCACGGGGGGCTCGCAGTTCTAATCCCCATTTTGCAGATGAGGTAACTGAGGCACAGAGAAGTTGTGACTTGCTCAAAGTCACAGCTGACAGTTGGTGGAGCTGGGATTTGAACCCATGACCTCTGACTCCAAAGCCCGTGCTCTTTCCACTGAGCCACGCTGCTTCTCGCTGAGCCACATTGCTTCTCAAAGAAGACTAAGGAGAAAGAGTAACAGATAAGCAAGCTTATGGAACTGGAGCCATCTGCTCCACCCAATTCCACCCAAAGACAAGTCATTCATTCATTCAATTGTATTTACTGAGTGCTTACTTTGTACCGAGCACTGTACTAAATGCTTGGAAAGTACAACTCAGCAACAGATAGAGACAATCCCTACCCAACAACGGGCTCACAGTCTAGAAGGGGGAGACAGACAGCAAAACAATAACATCAATAACATCAAAATAGATGAATATAATTAATTCTATTTTTCATCATTAATAAAATAAATAGAATAATATGTACAAATATACAAAAGTGCTGTGGGGCGGAGAAGGGGGTAGAGCAGAGGGAGGGAGTAGGGGCGATGCGGAAGGGGGAGGAGTGGAGTAAAAAGGGGGCTCAGTCTGGGAAGGCCTCCTGGAGGAGGTGAGTTCTCAGTAGGGCTTTGAAGAGGGGAAGAGAGCTGGTTTGGCGGATGTGTGGAGGGAGGGCATTCCAGGCCAGAGGTAGGACATGGGCCAGGGGTCGATGGCGTTTAGGCAAGAACGAGGTACAGTGAGGAGATTAGCGGCGGCAGAGGAGCGGAGGGTGTGGGCTGGGCTGGGCTCTCACCCCCAGATTGACCTTGCGGGGGTCCGCATCCTCCTGGAAATTGGTGGTGAGTTTAAAGACCATAATGGGCTGAGCCTGCGGGACATCGCGGGAGAGGGAAGCCGCTGCCATGGAGAGGGCCCTGCGCCTCCGAGAAGTCAGGAGAGAAGGCTGATCCACTTTTGAATGGTGTGTGCTGTTAAGCAGCAAGCAGTGCAGGCCATCTCCTGGCTGGGACCCTTGGGTTCTGCTGCTTAATTTTGCAGCTGATTGTTGTTGCTAGGATACCTGTGGGTGAGCAGTGGGATTCTGGCAGGCACCATCACCATCCCCGGGGTGGGGGGACCCTTCCCCGCCTTGCCCAGGCAGAGGGGGAAATAGCCCCAGATGTTTCTCACTGGCTACGCGGTGTGGCTGCTGGCCTATGCATTTGGTGCCAGCATTTCCCAGGAAGCCGTGCCAAGCCAAGGTAAAGGCTCCTGCCAGGTTGAGGCAGGGCACTAACCGTTTAGGATGTCAGCTGTGAGTGCATCATTCCAGTTTAGAACAGGCCCCTGCTTTTGAGCCAGTCTATGATCCTCTGTAAAGTCAATGACCTCATCTGCTCTGGGGCAAAGTTTCCGGAGGATCCTGCCGTTTGAACCAAAAAAATGACTCGGGCCCAGTTTTCAGTGGAGTGGGGGGTTTAAAGGTCGGCTGCTCTGGTCTATGTTGCAGCCTTGCTAAGGGGACGATAGGAGGCTGTGAACACAGGAGAAGTGATTCTTTAGACCCTCATCAAATGGTGCCAGGTCTCCGCAAAGTGGCCCAAACTCATCATGTTGGAAGTGGATGGTCCATCTGCCATGGCTCTGCCACCCCTCCTTGGCCTGTGATGATTCAGGGAAGTGGCAGCTCCTTGACTCACCCACCCCAGCCCACCCGACACTCGATCGGCTTTTGAGCCAGTCGGACCCAGGTAAAAGGCGGTTTCAGTGGGGCTCACCCTTCCCACCGGGCCCCCACCCCAAGGAAGTCAGGAAGTTAAAGAAGCAGCGTGGCCTAGTGGATAGATCACGGGTCCTGGGAGTCGAAAGGGCCTGGGTTCTAATCTCGGCTCTGCTACTGAATAATAATGATGGCATTTATTAAGCACTTACTATGTGCAAAGCACTGTTCTAAGCACTGGGGAGGTTACAAAGTGATCAGGTTGTCCCATGGGGGGTTCACAGTCTTAATCCCCATTGTACAGATGAGGTAACTGAGGCCCAGAGAAATTAAGTGACTTTTCATTCATTCATTCATTCATTCATTCAATTGTACTTATTGAGCGCTTACTGTGTGGAGAGCACTGTACTAAGCGCTTGGGAAGTACAAGTTGGCAACATATACAAGTTGCCCAAAGTCACACAGCTGATAATTGGCTGACCTGGGATTTGAACTCATAACCTCTGACTCCAAAGCCCGGGCTCTTTCCACTGAGCCACGCTGCTACTTGTCTGCTGTGTGACCCTGGGCGAGTCACTTAACTTCTCTGCGCCTCAGTAACCTCGTCTGTAAAATGGGGATTAAGACTGTGAACCTGACGCGGGACAAGGGACTGTGTCTAACCTGATTAACTCGCATTCACCTCAGCACTTAGAACGGTGCCTGGCACGTAGTAAGCGCAAATACCATTGGAAAAAAAAGTTGGGGGTGGAAAGGGGTTTGAGCATCTTGCCTGGGGTCAGAGACCAGCAGAGCTGGTGAGAAGGGATGGGACAGTTGCCTCAACTGGGTCCCCGGCTCCTGACCCCTACAGCGCTGAACCCTGTCCCTCTCCGTCCCCCTTTGGCATGCCCTTCGCCCAAAGTTCAGTGTTTATTACCCTCCTAATGCCACATTCCCCTGGCCTATCTGCAGGAGAGCTGACCTTTCACTGGAACAGCTGGCAGCCCTGGGTGTGCATGTGTCAGCTGCACAAACAAGCCCGCATCCGCCATTTTGTCATCACGGTTCAGAACATGTCCATGAACCTGCAGGCCGAGGAGTTCCGACAGGAGAAGCGGTGCTCCAGGCAGGAATGTGGCATGTGCTCCCTGGAGGAGTGTCCCAGCAGCCTCTCCCGCTCCGCTTCCCTCCCTTCACTTGGCTTCACCCTAACCCAAGGCCCCACTTCTTTCCTCCAGTCACAAGACGACGATGCCGCCGCCGCTTCAGAGTCCTACGATAATCTGCCTGAGGTGGACGATCAGGGTGAGGACTGAGGAAGATGGGGGGAAAAGAGGAGAGCGATTAGAGTCGAACTCAGGATGAGGAGAGACCAACTACAGAGAGACTCGGGAGATGCGGGCCCAGTGGGTGTTGAGTGTGAGGGGCTAGGGAAGGGGGGGTGAGGGAATCTACCATCAGGGTTCAGCCATCAGTGAATAAAAAGAGGCGGAAATCCCACTCTGTTTTTCCTTTCAGAACCTTGGATGGCTCCTAACACTGGGAGCTCACCTCCCCCTTGGCCCCTTTCTCCGGCTCCTGGAACCCCGAATCCTTTCTGGCTGTAGACACGATCCATCCAGCAGGCCTCTCCCTATCATTCATTCATTCAATCGCATTTACTGAGTGCTTACTGCGTGCAGAGCCCTGTACTAAGCGCCTGGGAGAGTACAATATAACAATAAACAGACATAGTCCCTGCTCTCAATGGTCTCCCTCCTTCAGCCCTCACATGGTGTGCTCCTTTTTCCAGCTCGAACAAATTCAAAAGAACTCCAGGGATGAGCTGTAGCTCAGCGCCTTTCCCAGGAACCCGCTTTCTCCCATCAATCAGTGGTAATTATTGAATAATAATGATAGCATTTATTAAGCGCTATGTGCAAAGCACTGTTCTAAGCGCTGGCACTGTTCTAAGCGCTGAATGTTTACTATGAGCAGAGTGCTGTATTAAGCGCTTGGGAGAGTTTGATACAACAGAATTAGCAGACATTTTCCCTGTCCATAATGAAGTTCTAGAGGGAGTCATTTAGGCTGGGAGCTGGGAACAGCCTCAGACCTCTTTCCTCTTCAGAGACAGCTTGGTCTGGAGGATCTCATAGCACATAATGAACACAAACTGATCAATCCTCAGGGACATGGGAGTAGGGAGGTGTAGTAATGCCCTTCTTCATTCTACAGGGTGCTGGGGAGGGATGAGGTATTGTTGTATTGTTCCAAACGCTTAAAACAGTGTTCTGCACACAGTAAGTGCTCAGTAAACACGACTGACTGACTGACCAGAGGTAACAGGAAACTGATTCCACAAAATGAGCAGTTCTTGGATTCTACCTTCATCAATTCTATTGGTCTTACCATTTATCCCCCTGTTTCCCAACCCCTACCTGGCAAGCTTTTCCCTGTAGGTCCCAGCTTCCTCCTCAGAGTGGAGACTGCAGACTACTACTACTACTACTATTACTCTAGACTGTGAACTCGTTGTGGGCAGGGAACATATCTACCAACTGTGTTGCATTGTGTTCTCTCAAGTGCTTAGTACAGTGCTTCATTCATTCATTCACTGTACTAAGCGCTTGGGAGAGTACAATATAACAATAAAAAGACACATTCCAAATGTGATTGATTGATAGATCAGAGGTAAAGGGTTCAGGGCACTTCCTGCCACCCCATCCTTGGAGCCCGATAGACTATCTCCCATTGGGAGAATGGCTTTCATCATGGCTGACTGAAGCTGACCAACTCCCCAGGAAAACCCCATCCACCTGCCCCTTCTCTGGTGCTTTCCATTGTTGAGCCTTTAACAGCAGTGGGAGGGAGATTTCTTTCAGGATTTGAGCAGTGTGCCCCCCTCCTTCGTGGCTATCTCCCCCCACCACCTCTGACCCGTAAGGGTCACCCTTCCGTCTCCCTGGATCTGGGATTTCGGTTCTGGCCAATGTGACCTAAACCACCCCCACCACAGAGGGGCTGCATGAGGCTTGGTGGGGTTGTGCAGGTGGGTGGAAGAGTTGTCTGTCCCACCATCGACCCCTGGCCCACGTCCTTCCCCTGGCCTGGAATGCCCTTCCTCCACACATCCTCCAAACTAGCTCCTCCCTTCAAAGACCTACTGAGAGCTCACCTCCTCCAGGAGGCCTTCCCAGAGTGAGCCCCTTTTTTCCTCTCCTCCTTCCCCTCCCCTCAGCATTTGTATATATTTGTACAGATGTATTACTCTATTTATTTGACTTGTACATATTTACTACTCTATTGTGTTAATGATGTGCAGATAGCTGTAATTCTATTTATTCTGACAGTTTTGACACCTGTCTACATGCTTTGATTTGTTGTCTGTCTCCCCCCTTCTAGACTGTGAGCCCGTTGTTGGGTAGGGACCCTCTCTATATGTTGCCGACTTGTACTTCCCAAGTGCTTAGTACAGTGCTCTGCACACAGTAAGTGCTCAATAAATACGATTGAATGAATGAATGCAGCAGAAGCTTCGCAATGAGACTGGGACCACAAGCCTGAGCCACCAACTGGCAGCCACAAGAAGAGATAGAATTTCCCTAAAATGTCGCCACAGCAGCCCACAAACTCCACCCTCAAGGCCCCCAGGTGATAAGCCACATCCAACAGGCGGCCAGCTCCAGGACCTCTGGGTTTTTGGGTTTCTGTGACTGATGACCGGACAACCGACCGGATTTTTTGGGAAATTCCCCCCACCTCTTAAAAAACTAACCCCTATTTCAGCATCATGATTTTTCAAACAGGTTCTCGTCTCTGGGGACTTCCTGCAGTTAGGCTGCTGTTACACTCTCCCTCAGGTGATCCAAAGCTTCAAGCCTCCAGTTTTCTTTCAGTACAACCGTACCCCTAACTGAAGGTCAGTAGCAAACACTAAGAGAAGTAGCGTGGCTCAGTGGAAAGAGCCTGGGCTTTGGAGTCAGAGGTCATGGGTTCAAATCCCAGCTCTGCCATTTGTCAGCTGTGTGACTTTGGGCAAGTCACTTAACTTCTCTGGGCCTCAGTTCCCTCATCTGTTAAATGAGGATTAAGACTGTGAGCCCCCCGTGGGACAATCTAACCACCTTGTAACCTCCCCAGCGCTTAGAACAGTGCTTTGCACATAGTAAGCGCTTAAAAAACGCTATTAAAAAACACAGTCACATGCTACCATGGACATCATCTCCTCAGACATCTCTTGCCAGTGATGGTGCAAAGGCTGGGAAACTGGCCTGGTGGATATGGGAAAATCTCTTGCCTCTTTCCTCCCCGCACCAGCGGCTGAAATTGAGTTAGGCAATTGATGCTTCCCTTCCCACTCCCACTTTCTCTGAAAGCACCGTGTCCACCCAGATGGAGGGAGGGCTTGGGTGTTGGCTTCTCCCAGAGCTTGGGCACCACTTGGAACTGAATTGAGGCTTGAGAAATGATGGGTTCTTGGTAAACCAGACCCAGGGCTTCCTGTTTCTGAGAAAAAGAGCTCCCAGTTGGTTGGCTGCTGAAGAACAGAAGGAGCAGTGGAAAGGGTGATGAAGGGAAGTTTTGGTTTTTTGTTGGGTTTTTTTAGTGCTTGTTAAGCACTTGCTATGTGTCCAATATTGTTCTGAGTGCTGGAATAGCTACACATCAGCTAGGTTGGACACAGTGTCTGTCCCAGTTGGAGCTCACAGTTTAAGAAAGAGGGAGCACAGGAGAACCTGAGGCACAGAGAAATTAAGTGACTTGCCCAAAGCCACACAGCAAGCAATTGGCAGTGCTGGGATTAGAACCCAGGACCTCTCCCTCCCAGGCCTATCCTCTTTCCACTAACCCATCCTGGTTCTCTCCTTTCCTAGAAGGCCATTAAAAAGAGATTGGATCCCCAGCTGTCTGGCATGAATGGGGGATGGAGCAGGTGAGTGTTAGCCAGCTCCTCTGGGGTGGGGGCCATCTTTTAAAGCAACAGACCAGATTCCCTTCAGAAGGATGGTTCACTGAAATTTGGAGGACATTGGGAGGGTAATCCAAACTCACCTCATATTAACAAAGTGTGTAGAGGGTTAAAGCTAATGGCAGAAGGCTTTTTTTCTACAAGTCACACTCACTGATCAATCAATTGTATTTATTAAGCCCCTGCTAGGTGCAGAGCAAAATTGTAAGTGTTTGAGAGAGTTCAGTAGAGCTCAAAATCCAGGGGTGGATACATTTACCAAGTAATCTACAACTAGGAGGAAAACATAAATGTTTCAATAGTAGAGTGTGTATGCATGCCTGTGAGTAGCCTTCTTCTAGACTGTGAGCCTGTCTTCTAGACTGTGAGCCCGTTGTTGGGTAGGGACCGTCTCTATATGTTGCCAACTTGTACTTCCCAAGCGCTTAGTACAGTGCTCTGCACACAGTAAGTTCGTGTTTCCTGTCAGCAGAATTGGATCAGTCTAAAGGCCAAGGTGGCATTTGTTTCAGATATCCCTTTAGAGGATGATATCTGTTGGGGTTGGGTGGTCTCTGCCGACCATATTTCTACAAGGGTTTCCCTTCCTCCCTCCCTCCCCTCAGTCCCTCCGTGTCTTCCGGTGATTTTTCCGGAGGTCATTTGCCCTTTCATATTCACGAATAGTAAGGATTGTTGAGCTTGAATCTCTCATGTTCTGAAGGAGTAAAGTTCAAACACTCAAGGGTTGGGAGTGGTTAACTTGAAGGGAGTGATGACTTGTGTATATTGAGAGCTTTGTCTCATGTATACACCTGTATATATGTATATATGTTTGTACATATTTATTATTCTATTTTATTTGTACATATTTATTCTATTTATTTTATTTTGTTAATATATTTTGTTCTCTGTCTCCCCCATCTAGACTGTGAGCCCACTGTTGGGTAGCGACCATCTCTATATGTTGCCAACTTGTAATTCCCAAGTGCTTAGTACAGTGCTCTGCACACAGTAAGTGCTCAATAAATATGATTGAATGAATGAATGAATAGCCCAATGAGTATCCCTGTGGTTGTTGCCAGGACTGTTCTCAAGTGTATAACCAGGAGTATCCCTCTGAGTATTTCCATTAATATTTTTATGGATATCCTTAAGAATATCCCTGTGGTTCTCACCAGGAGTATCAACATGAGTAACCCCATGAGTATTCCTGTAGGTATCACCAGGAGTATCCCCATGAGTATTTCTGTGAGTACCCCTGTGGATATTTCCATGCATATTCCCAAGAGTGTCTCCATGAGTACCCCTATAGGTATGGCCAAGAGTTTTCCCATGAGAATCACCAGGATTAGCCCCATAAATATCCCTGTGAGAATTTACATGAGCATTCCTGTAAGTATCCCCATGAGTATCCCTGTAGGTATCACCAAGTGTATCCCTGTAGGTATCATTAGGAGTATCTCCATGAGTATCTCCATGAGTACCCATGGGGGTATGGGATTATTCCCATGCATATCACCAGGAGTATCCCCATGAGTATCCCCTATGAGTTCCCCATAAGTAGGCCTTTGAATAGAGGCATGAACCTAGGAGTAGGACACAGTTGCTGTCAGAGAATTTAAGCCTGGCAGAAAAAGCACAGATCCGGGGCTGTAGTCTCAACTTGCCACCAGATTTTCTGTGTGACCTTGGTCAAGTCCCTTACCTTCTCTGGGCCTCAGTTTCCTCATCTGGAAAATGGAGATAATAATGGCTACCTTCCCTTACCTCACAGGGGATGATGTGAAGATAAAGTGAAATCATTGATGTGAAAATTCTGGATAAATAAGAGCCCTAACACAAATTCAAGGTATCACTATTATTATTACTATTATAAATATGAAGCTGCTAGGATACATGACCTGGAAGATGGTGTTGGAATTAATCAGGGAAGGCCTTCTGGAAAAGGTGTCTTTTTAGGAGGCTTTGGAAAAGCTGGAAATGCTGACCATCATGTTGGTATCATGGGTGGCAGGTAGAGTGGCTTGTAGATCCAATGGCATTAGCCCTGCCTGCAGGGCACAAATCCTGCTTAGTTAAGTTGGCATTTTCCTGTATAGAATTAGCCAAAACGTATCATTTCCACCAGCATATCTCTTCCCAAAAATAATATCTGACCCCTATAGACTGCCACATTCAATAGTAGAAATGACTGAAGTGTAAGCAGGAGTTGAAAACATCAATCAATCAGTGATGTTTATTGAGCTCCAACTTCACTGAGAATACGGTACTAAGTACTTGGAAGAGTACAACAAAAACAAATCCTGGCTTTGTCACTTGTCTGCTGTGTGACCTTGGGTAAGTCACTTACCTTCTCTGTGCCTCAGTTACCGCATCTGTAAAAAGGGGATTACGATAGTGAGCCGCATGTGAGACATATACTGTGTCCAACCCTATCATCTTGTTTTTACTGCAGCACTTTGTACAGTGCCTTGTATGTAGTAAGTGCTTAATAAATGTAAAACAGCATCCCCTGCCTGGAAGGAGTTATTCTAATAGGGAGTGTACAGTCTCACAAAGTGTTAACTGTGGTATTTGTTAAGAGCTTACTATGCACCAAGCGCTGTAATAAACACTGGGGTAGATTTTTAAACTGTGAGCCCACTGTTGGGTAGGGACTGTCTCTATATGTTGCCATCTTGTACTTCCCAAGCACTTAGTACAGTGCTCTGCACACAGTAAGCACTCAATAAATGCAATTGATTGTATTTATACAATAACTGGTTTGGGCACAGTCCCTGTCTCACAAAAGGCTCACAGTCTTACTCTCCATTTTACAGATGAGATAACTGAGGCACAGAGAAGTGAAGTGATTTGCCCAAGGTTACACAGAAGACAAGTGGAAGAGTTAGAATCCAGGTCCATCTGACTTCCAGACATGTGTTCTATCCACCAGGCCATGCATATAGAGTTTACCCTCCATAAACAACCTTTTAAACCTATTTTAATGAGAACACTGAGGATGGGGTGGCCTTTGGTTTAGAGCACCCATTACTGGACACGTCATAAAGCTGTGCAGAGCTGGGCCAATAAGAACAGTGTTTGTGAAATGCTTATTATGGCTCAAGCACTGTTCTAAGTGCTGGGATAGATACAAGCTTATCAGGTTGGATATAGTCCCTATCCCACATGGGATGCACAATCTTCATCCCCATTTTACAAATGAGGTAATTGAGGTACAAGGAAGTGAACTATTCTATTTATTTTATTTTGTTAGTATGTTTGGTTTTGTTCTCTGTCTCCCCCTTTTAGACTGTGAGCCCACTGTTGGGTAGGGACTGTCTCTATATTTTGCCAATTTGTACTTCCCAAGCGCTTAGTACAGTGCTCTGCACACAGTAAGCGCTCAATAAATACGATTGATGATGATGATGAAGTGACTTGCCCAAGTTTACACAGCAGACAAGTGGCAGAGCTGGAATTAGAACTCAGGTCCTTCCAATTCCCAGGTCTGCACTCGATCCACTAAATCATTCTACTTGTCCCTTAGAGAAGGAGCATCAGTGGAAACAGCATGGGCTTGGGAGCCAGAGGTCACGGGTTCTAATCCCAGCTCCGCCACATGTCTGCTGTGTGATCTTGGGCAAGTCACTTAACTTCTCTGAGCCTCCATTACCTCATCTGTAAAATGGGGATTACAACTGTGAGCCCCACGTGGGACAACCTGATCACCTTGTATCCCCCCAGTGCTTAGAACAGTACTTTGCAAATAGTAAGCACTTAACAAATGCCATTATTATTATTATTATTATTATAGAATGTATTGAGGTTTGGCTTCTACAGCCACCTGAAATATTAGGCCTCTGGTTCTCCTAGTCTGCACTTCCATTCCAGGATGTAATAATAAATAATAATTGTGGTATTTGTTAAGTGCTTACTATGTGCCAGGCACTGTACTAAGTGTTGGGGTGGATACAAGCAAATCGGGTTGGGCACAGTCCCTGTCCTGCATAGGGCTCAAAGTCTTCACCCCCATTTTACAGGTAAGGTAACTGAGGCCAGAGAAGCAAAGTGACTCGCCCAAGATCACACAGCAGACAAGTGGAGGAGGTGGGATTGGAATCCATGACCGGCCCGTGCTCTAGCCACTACATCACGCTACTCCTTGGGAGAAACACTGGAAAGGCAGCATTGGGTGAGGAGGAGGAGGATGGCAATTTATGTACTAAGTTCTGGCTTCTGAAGCCAACTCAGACTCAGTCCCAGCCCACCAAATGGGAGGATTCTCTTGGAAAATATCTTCCCGGGGCCACTGGGTGGGCAGCATCCCTGTATGTGAATAACTTTTGCACGTGTGAATCAGAAGCCAGGATGGTCCGACGGGAAGGTAATGTGAACATTGAGGAGAGGTCAGGGAGTGCAGATCCTGCACGATGTTATACAGATGTGGGGACCTGGTCTTACAGGGCTGAAACTTCCCACCTGAGAGGAGGATGTGTGTGCACCTGTGAGGTGGGCCCCGTGGAGGAACCCCAGGGTCAGACATCAAGGCTGACAGCCACCACACATCTTGGGTGCTTGTAATGTGGGCTCCCTGCTGAAAGCTTTGGTTGACTGTGCAGTGGTGTGTGAACTTTCGGGGGAGGTTGATGGGGGAGGAGAGGAAGGCCTTTTGATCTCTTGAAAACAGCTGAACGTTTTGCTTTCAACATTTGCTTCTGAAATGCCCCAGCAACCCTTCCAAACGTGACTTGGCACTGAGCCTCCAGGACCCAGGCTGGAGGGAACCCCTTTCCTTTAGAAGCCAAGGGTCGTTGGGTACCTCTCCGAGCAGAGCGCAGAAACCTTTCTGTGAGAATTATCTGGACCAGAAACACCCAGCAGTCAGAGTGAGGACATTTTCAGTTCTTTGAAGGAAGTTTTGGGGGCTTTTTCAGTTTCCCCTTTCTCTCTCCCTACTGAGCACTTAAATAACCCAAAATCATCTGGGTAACTCCACGGTGTTGCCACTGTGGAGTTAAGCAAAGGTGCCACAGCTGAGGGTAAGCAGAAAATTGTTAATTATTCCCCCCCCCCCCCCCGTCTTTATATGAACAACTCTGACCTAGGCAGAACTAAAAAGTGCCTGATGATCCTGTTCCGAAACCCTGCTGAGACACCTGTTATTCGATTTAGTTTCACCTTAAGGAGCCATCTGAATATTAAATCCTGGCCAGAGGCTTGGGCAAAGGAGCAGGGGAGAATGTCTCTTTGAACGTTTGTGGGAGCCATTCCAGTCAGCTCATGCCCCTCCTTTAAGAGAGGCTAGCGGACTTAAGGCAGCTGAAGAAATTAAATGAGTCCTGCGTTACTTTTCTCTTGCCTTTTTGCTAGGTTTTCATGGGGGTTGGGATTTGTAGGGAACTCTATATTGGCAATCAATCAGTCGTATTTATTGAGTACTTCCTGTGTGCTCACTGTACTGAGTGTTTGGGAGAGTACAACATAACAATATAACAGACACAGTCCCTGCCCACAGTGAGTTTACATTGTAGAGTGGGAGAGGCTTGGTTTTCTGAGGCCAGGTAGATGCAGGATGGAAGAAAGGAGTGAATGTAGCTGTGAAAGAGACTTGGCCAATGCAGGTGGAGCCAATGCAGCTTTAGGGAGCTAATGAAACTTGCCCTGGGCCTAAAGAGTACTTAATTTATCTTCAAGGCTGTTCTATTTAAAAAATCAAGTGATGTAGGGAATCTCAGCTCCACTTCCATCTCTCTGGAATAATTTCCAGCCTTCTTCTTTTTTGGATGAGCCTGTTTTTGAAGTTCGCTGGACAAGGACTATGCCTACTCCTAATAATGGTGATATTTGTTAGGTGCTCCCTCTGTGGTAAGTAGTGTACTAAGTTCTGGGGTAGAGGCCAGATAGTCAGGTTGAACCTAGTCCCTGACCCACACAGCGTTCACAGTCTACGGGGGAGGGAGACTAGGTATACTATTGCCAATTCACAGAGGAAACTGAGGCATAGAGAAGTTAAGTGACTTGCCCAAGGTCATCTAATAGGCTGGTGGAGGAGCCTGGATTAGGACCCAGGTCTCCAACTCCCCAATCTGTGCTCTTTCCACTAGGCTACACTATTTCAACAATTTTCTCTAATTTCTAGTTTTGAGTCCACCCCTGAATATTGTTATAGCTGTTGTTTATTTACAAGATGAGAAGGCAGGGCTGTAGAGTGAGAAACATGGGAGATCACAAATCCCGGGTTCTAGGCCTGGCTCTGCCTCTGGCTGGCTGGATAACTGTAGGCTCCTTGAGGTCAGGGATTGTTATAATTCACTCTCTTGTAAGCACTCAAAATACTCAGGATTGATGTTTGGTTCAAGTCACCTAACCTCTCAACCTTTCAAGATAAATCAGAATAATAATAGTTCTGGTCTCATTCTCACCTCACGGGACTTTTTAGGAGGATAAATGAGGTCAGGTCAGGACATGTAGGTGAGGCGGTCTACGTTCCAGTGCCACAGGTAGTGGTTGCTGTTTTATCACTATCCTCTACACTGTAACCTCACTGTGGGCAGGAAACATGTCTACCAACTCTGTTATACTGTACTCTCCCAAGTGCTTAATACAGTGTTCTGCACACAGTAAGCTCTCAATAAATATGATTGATTAATTAACTACTGATTTCAATCAGTAACACTGGGGCACTCACAAACCCTCTCCGCTCTCCATTAATGGATGTCCCTGCTTTTAAGGGAAGCAGCGTGGCCTAATGAAAAGAGCAGGGGCCTAGGAGTGCTCTGCCACGTAGCTGCTGGAGGACCTTGGGTAAGTCAGTGTAACTACTCTGAGGCTCCCTTTCCTCATCTGCAAAATGGGGATTCAATACCTGTTCTCCCTTCTACTTAGACTTTGAACACCAGGCAGGACAGGGCCCGTGTCCATTCTGATTGTCTTTTATCTATACTAGTACTTGGCTCATAGTAAGCACTTAAAGAATATCCTACCACAGAAAAGGGAGGTACCAGAGAACTCTAAAGGAGAGGTGAAGAAAAATGGAAAGGGCACAGGTTCCTGGATAATAGCGTGGCTATGGGTCTGACTTTTGTTACTAGATGAGGCTAAGCTACTGTCTCCCAAGATGGCTGTGAGTGTAAATAATGATGGTATTTGTTAAGCGCTTACTATGTGCCAAGCACTGTTCTAAGTGCTGAGAAATAAAAGACCTGAGACTGTTTCCTCCAGTGTGCCTCCTAATTGGGCAGCGACCTCTTGATTGACAGCTGCTACTTAGGAGTGCTAGAGGCCCTGAACTCCCCTACTTTCCCACCCCTGGCTGTCTGGAGTCTGGAGCTGTCCCAGAGTGTTAGCAGAGTAGGAGGACAAGCGTTCTTTGTCAGTCAGGTAGACTTGCTGAAATGGGGGCTCTGGGATGATAATAATAATATTGGTGTTTGTTAAGTGATTACTATATGCCAAATACTGTTCTAAGCACTGGGATAGATACAAGGTAATCAGGTTGTCCCACATGGGGCTCAGAGTCTTAATCTCCATTTTACTGATGAGGTTACTGTGGCACAGAGAAGTGAAGTGACTTGCCCAGAGTCAAACAGCTGACAAGCGGCAGAGCTGGGATTAGAACCCACAACTTCTGACTCCCAAGCCCTTGCTCTTTGATGACAATGATGATAATGACATTTATTAAGCACTTACTATGTGCACTGTTCTAAGCGCTGGGGGGGTACAAGGTATTCAGGTTGTCCCATGTGGGGCTCACAGGCTTCATCCCCATTTTACAGATGAGGAAACTGAGGCCCAGAGAAGTGAAGTGGCCTGCCCAAAGTCACACAGAGGACAATTGGCAGAGCCAGGATTTGAACCCGTGACCTCTGACTCCAGTTAGCTCTTTCTACTAAGTCTTGCTGGGATGGAGTCAGCAGCATCAGGACAAGCCCTGGGTGAGCCTGAGATGCCTGGTTTTGTCTGTTGAGCTTTGCTAGCATTCAGTAAGTATTTAGCCTGAAGTTTGCTGCATTCTGTATCTCATTATGGGCAAGGAACGTAACGGCTAATTCTGTTGTACTCTCCCAAGCACTTAGTACAGTGCTCCATACTGTATTTATTGAGCACTTAATAAATACCATTGAATGATTGATTCTGGGCAAAAATGACAGTCTCTTCAATCAATCAATCAATCAATCATATTTATTGAGCACTTACTGTGTGCAGAGCACTGTACTAAGCGCTTGGGAAGTACAAGTTGGCAACATATAGAGACCATCCCTACCCAACAGTGGGCTCACAGTCTAGAAGGGGGAGACAGAGAAAAAAACCAAACATATTAATAAAATAAAATAAATAGAATAGATATGTACAAGTAAAATAAATAAATAGAGTAATAAATATGTACAAACATATATACAGGTGCTGTGGGGAAGGGAAGGAGGTAAGACGGGGGGATGGAGAGGGGGACGAGGGGGAGAGGAAGGAAGGGGCTCAGTCTGGGAAGGCCTCCTGGAGGAAGTGAGCTCTCAGTAGGGCCTTGAAGGGAGGAAGAGAGCTAGCTTGGCAGATGGGCAGAGGGAAGGCATTCCAGGCCAGGGGGATGACGTGGGCCAGGGGTCAACGGCGGGACAGGCGAGAACAAGGCAAGGTGAGGAGACTAGTGGCAGAGGAGCGGAGGGTGCGGGCTGGGCTGTAGAAGGAGAGAAGGGAGGTGAGGTAGGAGGGGGCGAGGTGATGGACAGCCTTGAAGCTGAGGGTAAGGAGTTTCTGCCTGATGTGCAGATTGATTGGTAGCCACTGGAGATTTTTGAGGAAAGGTGATGTCTAGACAACAGGCCGACCCTTTATCAGTCTGTCTTCTTGAGCTCAGTTTAACACGTCCCAGCTCTAGCCCTCAATTGTGACAAAGAATAAAACTCTCTTCAACAGCTTTCAAATGAGTCAGGTTGTGTTGGCGTCCTTAGACTGTCTCCTCAGGTGGCACCGACAACATAAACTACTTGGCAGCCAGATGGCTCCTCCCTGCAGTCATGCTGTGATGGCTTCCCTCCCAGACCTGTGGAGTGGGCTCTTCTGAATGACTCAGTACTCAGTTGTGGTATCTGCGGTATTTGTTAAGCACTTCCTATGAACAAAGCCTTATACTAAGCGCTGGGGTAGATAGAAGATAATCAGGTTGGACACGATCCCTGTCCCATGCAGGGTTCACAGCTGCGGGGAAGGGAGAACGGGTATTTTAATCACCATTTGACAGATGAGGAAACCGAGGCACCAAGAAGTGAAGTGACTTGCCTAAGGTCACACGGCAGGCAAGTGGCAGAGCTGGAATAAGAGTCAGGTCTCCCGCTTCCCAGACCTGAGCTCTTTCAATTAGGCTACACTGCATCTCTCAAACAGACTCACTCCACTCTAACTCTCTTCTGGGAGGGCCAAGGGTTCTCACGGAAGGAAGCTACTGAGAGAGAAATTTCTCTTGAGTAATCTTGACTTCGTGGGCCACCGAAGGGGGTAGCCTGTAAATTACCTGTCCTCCGCTCTCTCTCTTCCTTCGAGTCTCTGATCAGGGGCTCTCTTGCGGTTTCAAAGTTTAGTCATTTCCCAACTTCATTTGGTTTCTTTCATGGAAGCCTGAGCTGAGCTTTTCCTCTGCCCAGACCTTCTCACTCAGCTCTTTTCAGTCTCGCTTTTCAATCTGACTTGAAAGTCTTTTTTTTTTCCCTGTATGGTTTGACAGTTTTAGGTGCCTGCAGCATAAACTCCAAACCTCTTTGTGACCACTCGCTTCTCGCTTTCTCAATAGACCCATGGGGTGAGCACGCTCTCAGAGTCTCTGGGGGGGAAGGAGAATTCAGCCATAAAAATAGCCTGCTCACGACTTCTCTATTTGTTGCTTCTGGGGGTCTGAAAGCAGGTTTGAACCAGGAAGGAGGGGTTGATCTGCATGTGTGCCAACTTAGTCCTGAAGTAGGAGCACTTTCAACTTCATTCAAATCATGACATTTCAAAAAAGGCAACTGTTCATGCGGCTGACTCAGGAGGAGTAAATTTAAGACCTTAAATGTGGAAGGAAAGAGAGCCTAAAGTTAACACGATGACGGTGGTTATTATAGAGCATTTCCTGTACATTCACAATGCACCAATCTCCAGTCATTGACTGGTGGAGAATCCAGGGAGCTGAAATAAGACTAAAAAGTGGGGGCAGAAAGCGCTTGGTCGAAGCAGATACTTTTAAGGTGTATTGATGCTGTACCGGGAGGCTGCTGATTCTGGGGTCTGACTTTTGAAGGTCATTGTCAGTTGATTTCATGCACCCGCTGAAAGTTCGTTCAGCTGGGAATGCAACTTTACAGGTTAAAATAACGGACGCCGGGAAACGATGAGTGGTAACGAGACCTAACCTAACCTTACCGAAAAGTACATGTTGATCTTAGGTTTTAAGGTCCCCGAAGAAAGTGCCTTCCCTTATCCCAGATAAATTCCCCACCACAGCACACAGTCAGTCCAGCGGGCGGGGAGTTCCAAACCTTATTCAGAAATAATACTGACCAAGAATGAAAAAAAAATAATCAAACAACCAACCTACGAAGTGTGTGTGAGAGGAAGGGAAAGGACAGAGATCAAAGCTGAGAAGTTAAGTCAAAAGGGTTGCTTGTTATGAATAAGCTGCTCGTATTCACTTATGGTTTTTCACACCCTGGTTTGCCGAGAGCCCCACCACATCACTGGGCAAGTCATGAGTTTCTCACCAAGCATTCAGCATCTGATGAAGACTTGACGTGTCTTGGGGTCAAGTAGCCTATGCTTTTTAGTTTTAAGCTTCTTGATTTGTGAAATGGAGCTCATAGTTGTTGACCTAACTCTGGGGGCCCCCGATCATGCTGGGAGATCCCTTTGAATGTGTAAAGAAATCATGAAAGCAGCCGATGAAGTGTACAGTGTGCTGCTGGCCTGCTCGGGGAGTCCAGGAGCCGATCTCTCCATGACAAAGCCAGGGGGTTCCTGTCCTTCAATGTTTTGGGGTCTAAATATGCATTTTTTTCCCCCTTCCATATTGTTTCTCTGCCAGATGAAGGTTGGCAGCCAATCAACAGGTTTATTACCCTCAACGGGGCAGATCAAACAACTTGGAAACCACCATTTCCCAGAGGAGAATAGGTTTTTCGTAAAAAGTGGTCACAGTCACACCCCTCTACCTGCCCTGGTGAATTCTTTTCCAGTTTGTTCCAGCCCTGTCAATTGACGGGGTCTCTGTTCTAAGGCAGCACCTGGTTGAGGCACCATTTCTCCCAAGCCCTCCCACCTCCATCTCTCCCTCACCTCCCAACCACCACAACTACTCAGTCACAGCCACTTTCCCGCACCCACTCTTTTTCGCAGCTGGTGAAGTATAGAGTGATAGTAGTGGAAACTTTCCCTTCTCACAAACACACGTCCTCTGCATCCTTGCGATGGTGGGGATTAGGGGTAGCAAAATGGCACTCACAGCAGGCTCCACGCTGGCCGGATGAATGTCCAGGTGTCCACACTCACGGTACAGTTCTTCTTTTAAAACTCAGTTAAATCTCTCCAACTCTCTTTTGATGTTTGTACCTGAGTTCCTCCTCTTTCCCACAGTCTGTATGATAGCTCCTCATCAACATTTCCAGATGCTTCCCTTCGCCTCTGTATAAATAATCTCTCCATAATCTTGGGCCTTCTTTCCCCTATAAACTGTAAACTCCTTGGGCGCAGGGATCGTGTTTATTGGCTCTATTGTATTGTACTTTCTGTACTGTACAATACTTAGTATATTGTGCTATTGGAGAAGCAGAGTGGCTCAGGAGAAGCAGAGTGGCTCAGAGGAAAGAGCACAGGCTTGGGAGTCAGAGGTCATGGGTTCTAATCCTGACTCCGCCAATTGTCAGCTGTGGGACTTTGGGCAAGTAACCTAACTTCTCTGTGCCTCAGTTCCCTCATCTGGAAAATGGGGATTAAGACTGTGAGCCCCACGTGGGACAACCTCATCGTCTTGTATCCCCCCCAGCACTTTGAACAGTGCTTGGCACATAGTAAGTGCTTAACAAATACCAACATTATTATTACTTTCTCAAGTGTTTAGTACAGTGTAAACTAATTGTGGGCAGGGAATGGGTCTACCAACACTGTTATACTGTGCTCTCCCAAGCACTTAATACAGTGCTCTGCGCACAGTAAGTGCTCAGTAAATATGATTAACCGACTGATTGTTTCTGCACGTGGTAATTTCTCAATAAATACCATTGATTGATTGATTGATTAGAATATTTCTCCAAGGCCTGACTCCTTAACTCCTTTTCTACCAGCAGCAGAATTTTTGACTTTCAGTATCCTCTCAGAAATCCCAAAAAATTAAAATCCTGATCCTGCTACTCTTATGGGGAGGCAGAGTGGTCTAGTGGGAAGAGCATAGGACTAGGGGTCTAGAGACCTGGGTTCTAGACTCACTTAACCTCTCTAAACCTCACTTTCCTCTCTGTATAGCAGGAATTAGATCATAAGCCCCACGTGGGACAGAGACTGAATCTGGTCAGATAATCTTGTATCTAGTTCACGCTTAGCATGCAGCACGAAAACCATAATAATTATTAATACATTTTTCTCTCTCCTCCAATCCTTTTGTGACTCATTATTCTAACAAGAAATGGAATAAACTTCCCATATATTGATTTCACAAGCTTGAGGGAAGATATTTGCTATTTATTTACTTACTGGAATGATTTATGAATCACTTTTCTGCTGAATACTTCTTAAGGAGACTCTGGGATGAGAGGCAAGTTAAAGTGCTTTGCACAGTGGAAAGTACTTGGGAAAATTCAGTACCGGTGAATTATTTGCCCAAACATGAAAGAGTGCGCCACTGCTTTGCAAGCAAAAGCACAAGTGGAATTTTTGCAACAATTAGTATTTACACTGTCAGCACTGAAACAGTAGGGTATTATATGTGTACTTGTCTTTCCTTCTTTCGAAATTCCTTTCCCACAGGAAGCACTCTCCCATCAAGAAAAATTATGGCAAGAATTCTCAGCTAGTCCAAGCACCAGCCTTGAAAATAATCTCACACCTACTTTCCCAGGGGGATAACAATAGTACAATAGTAGAAAATAATGCCGATTTAATTAATTTCCTTTCCAGGCTTACCTCCACTGTGGATAATGGGCTGGTAAAATTTGTGTGGATTGGTAAAAGTCTTGTATTTATTTACATAGCTGAAAAAATTAAAGGACTTAATCTGTCTTTCCTCAAACCAATTTAGGGTGCACGTTCAAACTCCTTTCCCCCATGCTTACCTTCCCTTCTCCTCTCTCAAAAATTTCTGACATCATCCCAGTTTAAATCCCATCAAACCCTGTGTCATCATAGGCACGGCCTCATCGTACTGAGCACAGCAGATGCTCAAGAAATACAGTTGATTAATTCATCATTATCAAATATTAATTGAGCTCCTGCAGTGCTGGAAACTTTGGTTTGCTCTTTACATTTCCTTTAGGACTCCAGCTCCAGAAGTTAGGAATGGGATACTTCCTGAGTAGCTGATGAAATGGTTTGCCCCATGAACAGGAGAATGAGGTTTGCATCCTATGGACTGGGTTACATAAATCCATCTGGAGAGAAGGTGGGGGTGGGGAGTCTGCATCTTAATTCTTCTCATCATCCATCCACTCAGCCCAGTCTGTCAGGCACTGGCCCCACATATAGCCTTCTCCATCCCACTTTCAGATTTTTTTCAAAAATCTCAGAGTTTTGGCAGAACAAGCGGACCCGTGGAAAATAAAGGTCATGGCTTGGTGATCTAGAATGCTTAGCAGTACACTAGAAAGAAAACTGGTGGAAAACCCCCTGGAGGTGCCTTTCAAAGTTAAATTTAATAGATCAATATAAAGAGAGGAAAAAATACCAGCCACCACCTCAAGCGTAGGCAAGTCTAGAACAGAGTAAGAGCTTTTGGGCAGGAAGTACCTAACTTTATCTGACCTGTTTCATTTCTATTTGCCCCGGTTTACACAGTTCTCATTACGTAACCTTAGTAGATGCCATAAGGAATCAATCAGCCAGAGAGGGTCCATTGTTCCAAATAACTCGATACGCAAAAGTTCCTTAGTAGTTATGGTATTTTTTAAGAGCTCACTGTATGCAGCGCACCAAAAGTGCTGGGAAAGAATACACAGGGGAGAATTTAAAATGGTTCCTGGCCCTCAAGAAGTTCAAAATCTAAATGAATGCTTAATCCTTATTGTCTTACCAGCGTCTCTTAATGGTCAACAGAAACAGTTGATTGACATGTCTCCAAAGAAGAAAACATAAACAGTTTGGTAGCTCTCCTACTTATTTGTAGCAATGATGGAGTCAGAGGGGTCCAATGGAGAGATGGCTGGGCTGCTGCTGATGGAATTTGGGTCACTGACTTGCAAGTGTCATGGCCAAGACACCTCTGGATTTCAATTTCTCCATCTCTTAAGTGGGAACCATTATATCCGCCCATCACTCCTTCTGTCTGGTTGAAATCCAAGGAATTATCCCATTCTTATTTCCGAACAAAGACTCCTTTGAGCACCTGCCATTGTACTAGATGCTGAGGCAAATTGCAAGATATGACTAAGATAGACACTAGAGCAGAACTCAGAAGACTGTAATGAATGGCATGATCAGAGAAGGAATGGTTAGTCTGAGAAGTCTTGATGTAAAAGAGGGATTTTTGTCAAACTCTGAAAGGTGGGTCATCTCCTCCAGTAACCTCTTTTTTCTCCATTTTATTCTCTCTCCCATCTGCATCTGCATCTTTGTCTATCTGCTACATCTCCTCCAAGAGGCCTTCTCCAACTAAACTCTCGTTTCCCTACTCCCTTTCTCTGTTGTGTTGCCCTTTTTTATGGTATTTGTTAAGTGCTTTTCTCTGTGCTATCTACCGTACTAAATGCTAGGGGAGATGCAAGCTAATCAGGTTGGACATATTCCCTGTCCCACATAGGAATCAAAGTCTCTTTCCCCACTTTACAGATGAGGTAACTGAGGTACAGAGAAGTTAAGGTCCAAGGTCAAAGAGCAGACAAGTAGCAGAGCCGGGATTAGAACCCAGGTCTTTCTGACCCCTAGGCCCGTGCTCTATTCAATAGGCAATGCTGCTTCTCACTATTATAATAATAATGATGGCATTTGTTAAGTGCTTACTATGTGCAAAGCACTGTTCTAAGCACTGGTCCTGACTCTAACCCCTTCCTCCTGCCTGGAACTCTTTTTCTCTTTAAATTAATACCACAGCTCTCCCCATAGTCAAAGCTTTCTAAAATCATTTCTCCTCCAGGAGTCCTTTTCCAATTAATTTTTTTTCTAAATCAATCAATCAGTCAACGGTATCAATTGAGCATGTACTTTGTGCAGAGCACTGCACTAAACGTTTGGGAGTGTAAAATACAATAGAGTTGGTAGACATGACTCCTGCCCTCAAGGAGCTAACAGTCTAGTCATGCAAATCTAGATAGAATAAATTGCAGATAGAAGCAGCAAAATATAAGGATATGTACATAGGTGCTGAGGGGCTGTAGTGGGGTGAATATAAAAGTGCTTAAGAGGTACAGACCCAAGTGCATAGGTGATATTGAAGGGAGGGCAAATATGATGGGGACATAAGGGAAGCAGCATGGCTCAGTGGAAAGAGCTTGGGCTTTGGAGTCAGAGGTCATGAGTTCAAATCCCAGCTCTGCCAGTTGTCAGCTGGGTGACTTTGGGCAAGTCACTTCACTTCTCTGTGCCTCAGTTACCTCATCTGTAAAATGGGGATTAAGACTGTGAGCCCCACGTGGGATAACCTGATCACCTTGTATCCCCCCAGTGCTTAGAACAGTGCTTTGCACATAGTAAGCACTTAACAAATACCATCATCATCATTATTATTATTATAAGGGGTTAGTCAGGGCAGGCCTCTTGGAGGTATGCTTTCAGGAAGGTTTTGAAGTTGTGGGGAGAGTGGTCCTCTTTGGATATGAAGTGGGAGGGCGTTCCAGGCCAGAGGAAGGACCAGAGCAAGGGGTTGCCAAAGGCACTTAGCAGCCTTCCCCTTTCTTCTTAACTTTGATAATCTCCTACAAATCAGTCTCCACATTTTAGTCCTCTAATGCCAACCTACTCACTATACCTCAATCTCTTCTTTTTCCACGCCGACCTTTTTTCCATGTTCTCCCTCTGGCTTGGAACTCCCTCCCCTTTCATAACCGTTAAGCACTTTGATATTCACCCCACACCCTCTTCGCTTATGTGCATATCCATCTGTAATTTATTTAACGTCTGTCTCTTCCTGTAGTCTGTAAGCTTCTTGTAGGAAGAACTTGTGTCTACCTACTCTATTATATTGTACTCTCCCAAGCACTTAGTGCAGTGCTCTGCACACTGTAAGCACTCAATAAATACCATTGTTTGACTGATTGGTCAAGGTGCATACCCCCCAGCCCCAACTACACCTCAGAACTTCTGAGCCATTTAGTGCTCACATACACTCTAACCCACCGTTAGTACTTCGGAATGTACCAACTTTCACAACTTACTATTTAAGTATTCCCTCATTTACTTAATTTTCTTCTTCTTCTTCTCCTTCTTCTCCTTCTCCTCCTCCTCCTTCTCCTCTTTCCCCTTCTCCTTCTTCTCCTTCTCCTCCTTCTCCTTCTCCTCCTTCTCCTTCTCCTCTTTCCCCTTCTCCTTCCTCCTCCTCCTCCTCCTCCTCCTCCTCTTCTTCTTCTTCTTCTTCTTCTTCTCCTCCTTCTCCTTCTCCTTCTCCTTCTCCTTCTCCTTCTCCTTCTCCTTCTCCTTCTCCTTCTCCTCCTCTTTCTCCTCCTCCTCCTCCTCCTCCTCCTCCTTCTCCTCCTCCTCCTCCTCCTTCTCCCTCTCCCTCCCCTTATCCCTCTTCTCCTTCTCCTTCTTTCTCCTTCTCGTTCTCCTCATATCTTCTCTGTTGTAGTATCTTAAGCTTAATTAATTAAATTAATCAATCAATCAAATTTCTTGAACATTTACTGAGTGCCAAATACTGTACTGGGTGATTGGGAAAGAACAATTCTGTACAGTTGCACATGATCTCTGCCCACAAGGAACTTACGCTCCATTACTATTGATCAATCTGTAAATCAATATTTATTGAGCACTTAATGTGTGTACAGAACACTGTACTCAGTGTGTAGGAGAGAACAATATAACATCCTTGGTAGACATGGGCATCACTCCAGGATTTAATCTAGATTTACTCCATTTAAGAACCTAAGATGTTGAAAATTGGTACAGTGGGGGAAAAGGTCATATGAATTCACATCTTCAAGTTAAACATCTTGCAGACTAATTGAAGTTTGTGAGCTCATCGAGGGCAGGAACTATGTACCTGCCCACCTAGGAACCCCTACAGTATATGGAACAGGACCACCCACCCAGGGAGTGGCAGTGAAAGCTTTTCAATGATGCTACTGAGCCTAGGGAAGGGTAAGAGGGAAAACATGAGAAGAAAAAATCGAGACAGATTTCAGTCCTGAAAAGTGACAATAGAGACTGTCTTGAATTATATAGAATCACTAAACTAAAAAAAGAAAACCTCTACATAGTCACCCCTCGTTCATTTAAAACAAATGTTATGGGGAAAAAATCTGAAATTTTGTGTGCATTTTTTTCAAATTAAAATTCAAGGCAATGACTAATAATGGATGTTAGCAAGTTGGATTTCTGGGAAACTGACTTTGTCTGATTCATCATTTAGCAAGAGTCTGTTGAGATTAAGAATTTGAGGAGATGGTGAATTCACTAAGCAGCAAAGTCTCTAACAGAGAAAGCATGAGGTTTGAATGATAAGGAGCTGGGCAGCTTCCCATTGTCTGTCTGTGTGACTTTAAGTCATTTAACTTCTCTGTTCCTCCATTTCCTTAGTCATCCAACTGCATGGTTCGGAAGATAAATGCCTGCTAGAGACTTCAAATTTCTTGGGGAATGAGGAGCCCTTAACTGATGTTCTTCTCCAAAGCATCCTCATAATAAGAGTATCACACTGCATGTTTGCGACTTATCAACAACAGTTTATAAAGAGTAAAAAGCATTAATCCAACACAAACTGACAGGGAAACAGAGGGCAGAAAGAGGAACTAAGATAAATAAAATACATTCATGGGCAAAATCTGATCCCTTAAATTGCACAAAAGTCTAATTTAAAAATTTTCAACACTTTTCAAGAGTTAAGCAAGTTTTAACAGCCCAGTTGGAGGTGGTTTTGTTTGGTTTCCAAATGTATTTGGAGTAAAAGTACACAGTTAACTGGGGTAAGATCAAGGGCTCAGGGCTATACAATGTCAAGACTCCTGTTTGCCTTGGTTGACCTTGGACCAGTCATTTAACCTGCCTTGCTTTCCTCACCCGTAAATTGTAGATAAGATCAATCTACCTTTTTGTGGTGTTGTGTGAATTGACTCACTAGTGACGCTACAGGGCTTTGAAAATGTGACATGATGTGTAAATGCAAAGTATTTTCAATTTGTAGTATTTAGTAAACTGCTCTTTGCTTTTTGATCAATATGCATCTGGTGCAGCTGAGACTCGACGATATGGAGGCAAATACATTTTAATTTTTACTGGGGCACACAAAACTGATTTAGCTTGTACCTGTGTTTCAGATTTTAATCATTCACACAAACTTCCAAACCATATGTCTTAGATAGAGACTGGATAAAACTGATGTACTCCTGCAAGGAGAAAGCTATTTTTTCTTAGGCTGCTAATTACCACCTTTGGTTTTAATGGAAATAGTTCCCTTTTTCCATATGTGTCTTTTTTCTGTGGTTGTTCATCATTGAGAACCTTGCCAAGCATTTTATATACTGCCCTAATGTTTGGAATGTCTCTGCCTTTTTCCAATCCGCTGTATTTAAGCTCCATTCTGAGGTTCCCACCAAATGGTTTAACCCTTGATGAGGAATGGAAGTCCCTACTGCAGACTATCTAATCTTCTCAGGCCAGGAGGTTCCACTTAAAATTGTCTCCAGCTTGGAGTCAGATCACCAACTTAAATTACCTGAAAAAGATTTACATTTTCAAATCCCCCTAGGGACTCTGGAAAGAGCACCGGCCTAGAAGCCAAAGGATCTGGGTTCTCAACTCACTTCTGCCACTGGCCTGCTGTGCATCCTTGGGTAAGTCACTTAACTTCTCTGACCTTCATTTCCTCATCTATGAAATGGGGATTCAACACTGTTCTCCCTCATACTTAGACTATGAGCCCATGCAGAAATCGAGGTGAGTGGTCGCCTCAAGGCAGCACGTGGCAGGGACACCAGTGTGCCTCCCAACCTTCCCAAGAGAGCCATTGCTTAGGACATTCAAGATGGCACCCATACCAATCAATCAATCAATCAATCAATCGTATTTATTGAGCGCTTACTGTGTGAAGAGCACTGTACTAAGCGCTTGGGAAGCACAAGTTGGCAACACATAGAGACAGTCCCTACCCAACAGTGGGCTCACAGTCTAAAAAGGGGAGACAGAGAACGAAACCAAACATACTAACAAAATAAAATAAATAGAATAGATATGTACAAGTAAAATAAATAAATAAATAGAGTAATAAAACCCATACCCATACCACCCATACCTCATCGAAATGGCTGCCCACTTGCCTAGAGTCCTCACCGCTTCTCTGAGAGACTGGAAACAACAAGACCAGCTAAGAGGCTGATGCATTAATTCTGAAATATAGGAATCCTCTAAAAGGTTTTGTGCTTGTATTTTCTTTATTAAAGCACCAGGGAGATGCTTGATTCATGGGGCCAGTAGTTGTGAATGTTGCTTGCTTCAGGTGTCAGGAGTAGAAAGGATTAGGAGAGAAGTTCAGGGGCCCCATCTCAGCTCAGCTCTCTGGGCCTCAGGGAAGGGCAGGCTGGTAGCCTGGAGGTCCAGGGGAAGCACAGGGTATGATTCATTCAGTCATTCAGTCATTTATTGAGCGCTTACAGTGTGCAGGCACTGTACTAAGCACTTGAGAAAGTGCAAAACAACAATAAACAGGGAATGTAAGACTACATTCCCACAATGAATTTATAATCTAGAGGATCTTGGGGTTGCAAAGCACAGGCCAGGGTCCCTTCTCTTGCCCCCGGGGAGGCAAAATTTGAGTGCGTCCTCAGCGAGACACACACACACCCCATTTCAGAGCTGGTGCCACCCCCACCCCTTCAGAGACCAGATCCATCAGCTTTGTCATCCACCTGGCTCTTGTTGTTCTGGAGATGCTCCGATTTTGTTAAGAGAAGCAGCATGGCTTAGTGGAAATGGCACAGACTTGGGAATCCCTTGGGCTTCTGAGGATGTGGGTTCTAATCCCGGCTCTGCCACCTGTCTGCTGTGTGACCTTGGACAAGTCACTTCACTTCTCTGTGCCTCAGTTGCCTCATCTGTAAAATGGGGATTAAGAATGTGAGCCCCGCGTGGGACAACCTGATTACCTTGTAACTATCCCACCCCTTAGAACAGTGCTTGGCACATTGTAAGCGCTTAACAAATACCATTCCCCCTTTTAAACTGTTGGGTAGGGACAATTTCTGTATGTTGCTGACTTGTGCTTCCCAAGCGCTTAGTACAGTGTTCGGCACACAGTAAGCGCTCAATAAAAACGATTGAATGAATGAATGAATGAGAGCCAAGGACCAGGCCGGTGAGTTTCGTCCCTGAAAGGGCATGGGCTGGATTAGCTCTGAGTTGGCACGGGGAGGGGAGGGCTAATCACCTCAGGGGTCCGCAGCTTCCTTCCCAACACAGCTTTTCAGTACTTCCTTATCTGCCGAAAAGCCCCTTCCAAATTAGGAGGTGGCAGCCCCTCCAGCTAGGAGACCCTCTCCCAGTACTCCCTCTGCCCCAGCCTCCCAGCCACTGCCTACATGGGGGTCCTTTGGAGGTCCCTACTACTCAGGCCCCCCGGGATAGGTTTTGGACCAAAATCACCGAGGCAGAGGTCAGGGCGTTGTGCGCATCCCTCCTCTACCATCCCCCACACTGACCCCTGAGATAAAAATTTCCACAGGTTTGGTTTTCACTCAGTAGTCAGTAGTCAGTCAGAGCCATATTCTGCCCCTGTACCAGCCCTGAGGCCCCAGCCCAGCAGTGAGGAAAGAGGAAGAGAAGAGTTAGACAGGGAACATATTGATATATTGTACTCTCCCAAATGCTTAGTATAGTACTCTGCACACAGTAAATGTTCAATAAATATGATGATTTTATATTTTACAATATGATGGAATGAATATGAGAAGCAGCGTGGCTCAGTGGAAAGAGCACAGGCTCTGGAGTCCGAGGTCATGGGTTCAAATCCCGGCTCTGCCAATTGTCAGCTGTGTGACCTTGGGAAAGTCACTTAACTTCCCTGTGCCTCAGTTACCTCATCTGTAAAATGGGGATTAAGATTGTGAGCCCCACATGGGACAAACTTGTTTACTTGGTATCCCCTCACCCAGTGCTTAGAACAGTGCTTCGCACATAGTAAGAGCTTAACAAATACCAACATTATTATTATTATTATATGATGAGAAGCAGCATGGTGTAGTGGATAAAGCATGTGCCTGGCAGTCAGAAGGTCGTGGGTTCTGATCCCGACTCTGCCACGTATCTGCAGTGTGACGTTGGGCAAGTCACTTCACTTCCCTGGGCCTCAGTTACCTCATCTGTCAAATGAGGATCGAGACTGTGATTTCCACATGGGAGAGGGACTGTGTCCAACCCGATTTGCTTGTATCCACCCCAGCAGTTAGAACAGTGCCTGGCACATAGTAAGTGCTTAACAAACACTATTATTATGATGATGATGATGATTGAGTTGATTGCAGGAGATCCATCCAGCAGGGACTGTGATTGAAAATGTCAAAGTGCTCAATCTCCCTCCTGCTGTGTGTCTGAAGAAGTGTCCATGCCTGTGTGGACAAGGACCCAGGCAGGGAATGCAATGGCCCTGGACCGAAAAGTGGATGGGTGAAGGGCCATGCGACTCTCCAGAGTCACACTCTAGGTTTGGGAGGCAGATTTGCACATGAGCCCCCCGAGGGACTGGGATTGTGTCTAATTCCCACCCTCCTACTCTTTCCCAGTGCTTAGTACAGTGTTCCATACACAGCACTCCCACCCCATCCCCCAACGCTTGCTGATGCCATGCTTGGTAAATATTATCAGTACTACTACTACTTCTACTACTCTCATATGTTGTATGTTATGCAGTGTAACATGGGAAGGGAAGGCAGTGAATCTCTTGCCAATTCAGGGAAGTCAAATGTTTGAAGTCGGGCCCTGCAGGGTAAGTTGGGCTGCAGGGGACCTGAGGTGGAGGGGGTCACGGGATGAAAATCCACCCACTTGCAAAACCCCAACTTTTGTCTTTGGTTCTTAACCACCCCCCTTCTGCTCCTCCTCTGCTTACCACCCTTCTACCAGCACTGGTGGAGGGTGTTGCTATTAGTCTCTTGGCACAAACACAGACTCCGGCAACTCAAAACTCACCTTTGCTCTTCACTTCATGAGCAGGTTGATTGAGCAACCAGATGCAGCTGAGGGCTCAGAATGATTAAGTGACCATTTTCAGTCAAGCTCAGGGGAGAGTCAGACAGTCATTTCTACTGAGCTGCTGTCATTTGGAGACAAGGGTACAAGGGTGTTGCCCCACTGGATATCGTTTCTAGTCAATGCCTTCGGTCTGAAGCGGGTTTGGGCTGCAAAATGCAGAGGAGGGAAGAGTAGTCCCTGGAGAGATCTAGTTAGAGGCCTTCCCTGTTCTTGCTGAAGGAGCTCTCACCCTCTTCAGCCAGAGTGTCTTCAATCCAGTCTGAAGGCGCACTGATCAAACCTGCCCAAATTTTTGATAAAACTTGGGGGACCTCCCGGGGATTCTCCTGTCCACTTCCCCGTACTTCCCAGGGACTGAATGCCGAAGGGTTTTAGCATGGTTTTAATGATTTTGTACGCAGACATTCTTCTGAGGAATGAGGGGGGATGACCAGAAAGCCTGAGAGCTGGGATTCAGGTTCCTTAGCGTTCCATTGAGTTCAGCCCACCCCAAATTGAGTGTTTTCGATGTCCTGAAGGAGTAATGATTGGGTGAAATCGTGGTTGTGGGGAGGAGGGGAAGCTTTGGGGCCAGAAGATACTGCTGAAAATTGGATGGAAAGGATAGATGGAGGAGACACTCTGACCAGAAAGGAGTTGGTAATTATTTATGTAAGGGAGAGGGGAGACTGTTCGAGGTGAGGGAGGGTGGACATACTGTGATGATCAAGAAACCCTGGGTGGAGAATCAGGTAGAGAAACAGGAAAACTGGGCATACGCAACTTAAAGGTAGCTCAGCCCAATGCCCAGGGAATCTTGCGAGCACCAGCTTTGGGAATTAGAGGTTCAGTGGTCAGGTCAAGGGGACTACCAAGGTGTTCTAATGTGAGTCCAACTTTTGACTCATTGTCCAAGCCGCTTGCCCACTCAAAGCTTTGGTTCTTCCAGCCCCGAAGAGAACCTTACAGCATCCTCTTTGGGATTAACGAGGGACAAACGAGCACAGACTAGAGTCTGTTGTATTTGTTTCTGACCAGTCAGCATCCTGCTGTTCCCCAAAGAAATGGTTGACAGTTTGGGGAGAGAGAGCTGTGAAATGTCAAGGCCAGGGAAACCAGGAGCAGCAGCAGAGGGGCTGCCACAGGGAGCTCGGAGGAGGAGGTCAGTAGAATTGGGCTTTGTCTATGTTCAGCTTTCTTTGACCCTCCTTCTTCACCTTGTCTAGCTCCCTCCCGTTGGCAGCTCTCTCCCCGTTCTCTCCAGCCACCATGGGCACTTCTGTCTGGCCCCCTTGACTGAAGCTTCCTCTCTGACATCTTCCTATCTTCCACCACAATTCCACCCCACACCCCAACCCCACCCCCAGAGTTTGCTGGAGTCATGCTATTTTTTAGTTAAATAGAACTGTGGGAAAGAACCCTGAGAAGTCATTTTGTCAACAAAAACAAGAAACGTTGTGTGCAGGGACTGAATCTACCAACTCTGCTGTATTGCGCTCTCCCACAGTAAGTGCTCAATATATAGTATTGATGATGCTGATGCTGATGATGCCGATGATGATAATAATAATGGCATTTTAACTTCTTACTGTGTGCCAAGCACTGAGATAGATAGAGAAGCAGCGTGGCTCAGTGGAAAGAGCACGGGCTTGGGAATCAGAGGACATGGGTTCTAATCCTGGCTCTGCCACTTGTCTGCTGTATGACTTTGAGCAAGTCACTTCACTTCTCTGGGCCTCAGTTCCCTCATCTATAAAATGGGGATTAAGTTGTGAGCCCCACATGGCACAACCTGATTACTCTGTACCTACCCCAGTGCTTAGAATAGTGCTTGGCACATAGTAAGCACTTAACAAATACAATTATTATTATACAATCAGTTCAGAGACAGGACCCGTCCCACACGGGGGTCATAGTCTAAAGAGGAGAGAGACTAGGAATTTAATCTCCATTTTACAGATTTGCCTAAAATCGCTGCGGAAAACAAATGAGGGAGCCAGGATTAGAACCTGGCTCTCCTTCTGATTCCCAGTACTGTACTCTTTCCATTAGAACACGAGGCCTTTCCGCATTCTCCCACCAAGTGACAAAACCCACTGGTCAGGATAGATGGGTGTCCATTTTCTTGATTAAAACTGGGAAAGAGAGGGGGGATTCTGAGGAGAGATGGTCTTGGGGTTAGCCACATGTTACACTCTGGGTAGAAAGACTCAGTGCTCTCCTTCTCCCTCCAGATTGATGTAAGATTGTCCCGGAGTGATAGGGGTAGGGGGTGCGCACCCTTCCTGGGATCTCTATATGTTGCTACCTTGTACTTCCCAAGTGCTTAGTACAGTGCTCTGCACACAGTAAGTGCTCAATAAATACGAATGAATGAATATACCCAGCTTCCTCAGCTGGGCCGAACCTTAGCCATCCAAGGGGTTTTGCAACCACCTTGCTCCAAGAGGCAGGAAGAAGGTGGACCGGGTGTGTGTGTGCGGGGGAGGAGTACAATTTGATCTGATTGATTGTCTAATTGATGGAGAGGGTGTCAGGACCCTCGGATTCAGCCTCCCATCCCACCTCTGCCCATCTTGGCCTCGAGGTGGCCTGTAAAATGGGCCGGTTCCTTCCAGTCATTCATTCAACTGCATTTATTGAGCACTTACTGTGTGCAGAGCACTGTACTAAGCGCTTGGAAAGTACAATTCGGCAACAGATACAGTCCCTACCCAACAACGGGCTCACAGTCTAGAACGGGGAGACAGACAACAACACAAAACAAGCAGACAGGTGTCAATACCATCAGAATAGATAAATAGAATTATAGCTATAAACACGTCATTAATAAAATAGAGTAATAAATATGTACAAATATACACAAGTGCTGTGGGAAGGGGAAGGGGGTAGGGCAGAGGGAGGGATTGGGGGCGATGGGGAGGAAAGGAGGAGCGGAGGAAAAGGGGGGCTCAGTCTGGGAAGGCCTGCTGGAGGAGGTGAGCTCTCGGTAGGGCTTTGAAGGGAGAAAGAGAGCTAGTTTGGCGGATGCGTGGAGGGAGGGCATTCCAGGCCAGAGGTAGGACGTAGGTCAGGGGTGGACGGTGGGACTGGCGAGAAGGAGGCCCAGTGAGGAGGCGAGCGGTGGCAGAGGAGTGAGGTATGCCGGCTGTCCCTCTCTGAGCCGGGCTTCTTCGATACTCAGCTTCGGGCTGGTCCTGGTGCATCTGTCTGTTAATCAGAACGAAAGCGGGTCCATCCCCCCCAGCCAGTCTTGGACTGAGTCACCTCTTCACGTGTGGGTCCCTCACCTTTGATTTTCTGAGCACCCTCGGGGTGCGTTCCTGGAAACCCTCCTTTCGGTGAAATGCCTGATCGGGGCTGGGAGCCCCGGGAGGAGCCGGGGGGAGGGGAGGTTCTGGGCGGGCGAGGCCGGGGCCGGGGCCGGGGCCGGGGCCGGGGCCGGGGCGAGGGGAGGGCCCTACTTGCTCTGCCTGGGAGCGGACGGGCGCAGAGAGGCACACCGACGGCTCGGCCACCCGGGAAGCGCGCCGCCCGCATGGAGCCCTCCTAGTGCCCAAGCCCCGTGGGAGTCGGTCCTGTGCCAGGGCGAAGCCTCGAGGGAACCGGACCTGTGCCAGGGCCAAGCCTCGAGGGAACCGGACCTGTGCCAGGGCCAAGCCTCGAGGGAACGGGACCTGTGCCAGGGCGAAACCCCGAGGAAACCGGACCTGTGCCAGGGCCAAGCCTCGAGGGAACGGGACCTGTGCCAGGGCGAAGCCTCGAAGGAACCGGACCTGTGCCAGGACGGAGCCTCGAGGGAACCGGTCCTGTGCCAGCGTGAAACCCTGAGGGAACCGGACCCGTGCCAAGGCGAAGCCCCGTGGGAACCGGACTTGTGCCAGGGCGAAGCCCCGTGGGAGCCGGACCTGTGCCAGGGCGAAGCCCCGAGGATCAGGAGCGGCTGCAGAGCGCACTCCACCGCATCTGGCGTCCGCAGCGGCGACCCCGGGAGCTGCGGGCAGGGGCCTCTCCGGAGACCTCCAGGGCCCAGGGGCAGGGACACGCTGTGGGCAGGGCCGTCAGAGAGGGGGTCGAAGGGGCGGCTGCCCACCCTGCCCATCCAGGCCGCGCCCCTGCTCATCCACGCGGCGCCCCTGCCATCCACGCGGCGCCCGTGCCCATCCAGGCCGCGCCCCTGCCCATCCACGCGGCGCCCTGCCCATCCAGGCCGCGCCCCTGCCAACCACGCAGTGCCCCTGCCCATCCAGGCGGCGCTCAAGCCCATCCAGGCCGCGCCCCTGCCCATCCACGCAGCGCCCCTGCCCATCCAGGCTGTGCCCCTGCCAACCACGCAGCGCCCCTGCCCATCCAAGCAGCGCCCTTGCCCATCCAGGCCGCGCCGCTGCCCATCCACGTGGCTCCCCTGCTCATCCAGGCCGCGCCCCTGCCCATCCAGGCCGTTCCCCTGCCCATCCAAGCAGCTCCCTTGCCCATCCAGACGGCGCCCCTGCCCATTCAAGCAGCGCCCCTGCCCATCTAGGCCGCGCCTCTGCCTATTCAAGCAGCGCCCCTGCCTATCTAGGCCGCGCCCCTGCCCATCCAGCGGCGCCCCTGCCCATCCAAGCAGCACCCTTGCCCATCCAGGCTGCGCCCCTGCCCATCCACACAGAGCCCCTGCCCATCCAGGCCGTGCCCCTGCCAACCACGCAGCGCCCCTGCCCACCCACGCAGCGCCCCTGCCCATCCACACAACGCCCTTGCCCATCCAGGCCGCGCCCCTGCCACCCACGCAGCGCCCCTGCCCATCCAGTTGGCGCCCCGATGGCTGCCCGCTGCGCCGCCCTGGGGTTGTTGGTCCTGGGTGCGGTGGTCGCTGCCCCGCAGGTAAGCCTTCCGGACCAGGCTGCGGGGGAGACGGGCAGGCCCGGGGGCCGCGGATGCCAGGGGCCGGGGGAGCTGCAGACGGGCTGAGCCGTGGGAACCGGGCATCGGACACCCGAGATGGGGTCGGAGAGGGAGCGCTGCCTTGGGATTCATTCAGTCATTCATTCGTTCAGTCATTCAATCGCATTTATTGAGCACCTACTGTGTGCACAGCACTGGACTAAGCGCTTGGGAAGTACAAGTTGGCAACATATAGAGAGGGTCCCTACCCAACAACGGGCTCACAGTCTCGAAGGGGGGAGACAGACAACAAAACAAAACATATTAACAAAATCAAATAAATAGAATAGTAAATATGTACAAGTAAAATAGAGTAGTAGATCTGTACAAATAATAATGATAGCATTTATTAAGCACTTACTATGTGCAAAGCACTGTTTTAAGCGCGGGGGAGGTTTCAAGGTGATCAGGTTGTCCCACGTGGGGCTCAAAATCTTCATCCCCATTTTACAGATGAGGGAACTGAGGCCCAGAGAAGTTAAGTGACTTGCCCAAAGTCACACGGCTGACAATTGGGGGAGCTGGGATTTGAACCCATGACCTCTGGCTCAGAAGCCCGGGATCGTTCCACTGAGCCAAGCTCCCACATTCATTCATTCAATCGTATTTATGGAGCACTTACTGTGTGCAGAACACTGCACTAAACCCTTGGAAATTACAATTCGGCAACAGATACCAGTCCCTACCCAACAACGGGCTCACAGTCTAGAAGGGGGAAAATAATGATGGCATTTGTTTAAGCGCTTACTATGTGCCAGGTACTGTTCTAACTGCTGGGGTAGATACAAGGAAATCAGGTTGTCCCAAGTTCCTTCCCCTCCCCACAGCACTTGTATATATATTTGTACAGATTTATTACTCTATTTATTTTACTTGTACATATTTACTATTCTATTTATTTTGTTAATGATGTGCATCTAGCTTTAATTCTATTTGTTCTGACGATTTTGACACCTGTCTACATGTTTTGTTTTGATGTCTGTCTCCCCCTTCTAGACTGTGAGCCCGTTGTTGGGTAGGGACCATCTCTATATATTGACGACTTGTACTTCCCAAGCGCTTAGTACAGTGCTCTTCACACAGTAAGCGCTCAATAAATACGATTGAATGAATGAATGAATGAAAGTGGGGCTCTGGAATAATCCATCCTTGGTATTTATCGAGTGCTGTCTGTGTGCAGAACACTGTGCTAAGCACCTGGGAGAGTACCTAGTGGTTAGAGTCATGGCTTGGGAGTCAGAAGTTCATGGGTTCTAATCCTGGCTCTGCCATTTGTCTGCTGCGGGACCTTGGCCAAGTCACTTCACTGCTCTGGGTCTCAGTTACCTCATTTGTAAAATGGGGATTAAGACTGTGAGCCCCACGTGGGACATGGACTGTGTCCAACCTGATTATCTTGTATCTACCCCAGCGCTTAGTACAGTGCCTGCTACATAGAAAGCACTTAAAAGTACCACAATTATTATTATTATTATTACAACAGAACAGTTGGTCTACATGTTCCCTGCTCACGATGAGCTTACAGTCTAGAGGGGAATAATGATGATAGTATTTGTTAAGGGCTTACTGTGTGTCAAGCACAGTTCTAAGCGCTGGTGTAGATACAAAGTAATCAGGTTGTCCCACGTGGGGCTCACAGTCTTAATCCCCATTTTACAGAAGAGGTAACTGAGGCACAGAGAAGTGAAATGGCTTGCCCACGGTCACAGAGCAGACAAATGATGGAGTGAGGATCAGAACCCACATCCTTTGACTCCCAAGCCCTGGCTCTTTCCACTAAGCCATGCTGCTGGGGAAGACAGATGTTAATATAAATAAATAGATAAATTATGGATATTCAGTCTTTGAATCTCTTTCCCCACAGAGCGCAGCCTAGAGAGTCACCCCAGCTCTGTCACTCGTCTGCTGTGTGACCTTGGGCAAGTCACTTTACTTCTCTGTGCCTCAGTTACCTCATCTGTAAAAAGAGGATTGAGATTGTGAGCCCCAAGAGGAACAAGGGACTGTGTCCACCCCGATTTGCTTGTATCCACCCCAGCGCTTAGAACAGTGCTTGGCACATAGCAAGTGCTTAATAAATGCCATCATTATTATAACGAATCAATGTGTGATCTAAACTGCACAGAGCCCCCGGGTTTGGGGGTGGGAGGGAGAACCAAGAGGGAGGGATGGTTTGGAAGCCAGTTCTGGAGGAGTATCGCCTCTTTCCCAATCCCGCACGGGGGTGGTGGGTGGACAAAGGAACCGGGAAAGGGCCACTGGAAGTGTGGGTGAGTGGGGGCGGGACATGGCCCAGGGCACGTGGAGACCCACTTGGGAACGCAGCCTGAGTGGGAGCACACGGGAGTAGGAAAGAAGCTGTTGGCACAAGTGGCCGACAGGATGGCTGCATGGGTCCTAGCACGCTTCTATGTATGGAGAGCCCAAAGGCTTGGAAATGAAGGGTTGGCTCTTAGAGCGGTTGATTTTGGTGGTGACAATGGCATCTATTAAGTTTCCACTGAGCTAAGAGCTTGGTTTTGTGTGGATGCCCGTGATTACCGCTGCTGCTGCTGGGTGTTCACCAGTGTTGCTTTCTTCGTGGTCAGCGAAAGCCTCAGGGCGCTGTTTGAAGGAACTATTCAGTCAGTCTCATTTGTTGAGCACTTACTGTGTGCAGAGCTCTGTACTAAGTGTTTTGGAGAGTATGAGAAAACGATATAAGAACCTCGACCTGGATCAGGGGCTCCCTCTCCACCTCCCCCATCTCTACCCTCCCGCTTAATTGGATTGGAGATCCCCAGTGACCAGGTCGGGCCAAGATGGCATTTCTGAGTGACCTCATCTGGGGGCTTGTTCAGGCAGAGAGATGGCACAGAGGACAGGAGGTTTTGGGTGGGGCAGATTAATATGCAGGGAAGGGGCAGCCTTGTGCCAACCTGCTGGCTGATATTACCAGTTGCTGAGTCTAAGGTTGGTGAGGGCTCTGTGCTGAATCCCCTGTCTCCCCGAGCCGTTGGTTTCACCCCAACAGAATTTGGGGCTGGACTCTCAGCCTTGCCCATCCCACGGCTCTGACAAACTGGAGCACTCACTTGTCAGCTGTGTGACTTTGGGCAAGTCACTTAACTTCTCGGTGCCTCAGTTACCTCATCTGTAAAATGAAGATTGAGACTGTGAGCCCCATGTGGGACAACCTGATTACCCTGTATCTACCCCAGCGCTTAGAACAGTGCTAGACACATACTAAGTGCTTAACAAATACCAACATTATTATTATTATTGCAAGGCTGGAAAGGACTAATTTTCCAAGCAGACAGAAAAGGCCCCAGATCTAGTCTTTCTGATCCATTAGCTCTTCAAAGTTTGCTTTCTATTTCCCAGGCCCATCCTGCTTGCTGCTCCCCTCATCACCCTGCTCCCTCTCATCCATATTTAAAATTAAAAGTGAGACCTATGATGCCCAGGGCCTGCCCCATCTTAATGGCCACTTTTGCCAGCCACGCTGCAACATACAAGGTGACCAGAAGATTAGGGAATGGGTATGGAGGTCTCCGGTCTCCCACTGTTTCTGCTTAAAGCCAAGGTCGGGCGCTTTTTGGCAGCACAGTTGTGGAGGCTGCGTCACAGTGGAGGGGACTGGGATGAAACAGCTGGCAGTGATCTGAAAAGCTGAGGTATAGTGGGACAAGAGAGGGGATAAGTAGGAGGGAAAGAGCTGATTGAGTGCCTTAAAGCCAATATCTGGAAGTTCTGCTTGACAAAGAGAGGAATGGGCAGCTATTGAATCAATCAGTCAATGGTATTAAGCATTTACTATTTGCAGAGCATGGTACTAAGTGCTCGGGAGAATACAATACAACAGAATTAGCAGTCACGTTTCCTGGTTTTGAGGAGGGTGGGTATTCATTGGCATTTCTTACTGAGCACTCCAACTTCTACGCTAGGCTCTCCCCTCACTCAGTTCTCGTAATTTGCTAAAGGTTTATAAGACCTACCTGAGCAGAGGCAGGAAGTAGTATTAAATGGATATTAACATTGTGTGCTTCTTAAGTTGTGAATGACTTAGAAACCCAAAGCATGATAAAATTACACTTTTGGTAGCTGGATGGGAGTGGAACTTACTGCAGTGAACAGGTAGAATAGGTAGAAATGTATAATTCCCCTGTCCTCTTTTACAAACATTAAAATCAATTTGAATCATCATTATTATCATCAATGGCATTTATTGAGTGCTTACTATGTGCAGAGCACTGTACTAAGTGCTTGGGAGACTACAATGCAATAGAGTTAGCAGGCCACATTTCTTGCCCACAGTAAGCTTACAGTCTAGTGGGGAAGACAAATTAATATAAATAAATAATTTATGATCTGTAATTTAAAGATACTGTGAGGTTGAGGCTGGGGCGATGATATCTGCTGCAGACCCTTGAGGTACACCCAGTGAAGCCCAAGGAGATTTTAAGCTCTTTGCAGAGCAAGGATCATGTTCTCTCTCTCTGTTGTACTCACCCAAGCGCTCAGTACAATGTTCTTCCCATAGTTCACCCTCAATCAATCAATTGTATTCAATGAGCACTTTGCACAGAGCACTGTACTAAGTGCTTAGGAGAGTACACTATAACAAATATAACAGACATCTTCCCTACCCACAACAAGCTTACAGTCTAGAGAGGGAGACAGCCATTAATATACATAAATAAATTACAAATATGTACATAAGTGCTGTGGGGCTGGGAGGGGGGGGATGAATAAAAGGAGCAAGTCAGGGTGACACAGAAGGGAGGGTTTAGTTAAGGTTGGCCTCTTGGAGGAGATGTGCCTTCAGTAAGGGTTTGAAAGGTGGGGAGAGTAATTGTCTGTCGGGTATGAAGAGGGAGGGTGCTCCAGGCCAGAGGCAGGACATGGGTGAGAAGTCAATAGTGAGACAGATGAGATCAAGGTCTAGTGAATAAATTGGTATTCAAAGAGAGGTATTCAGGCTGGGTTGTAGTAGGAGAGCAGCAAGGTGAGTAGGAGGGGGCAAGGTGACTGAGTGCTTTAAAGCTGATGGTAAGGAGTTTTTGTTTGATGTGGCGGTGGATGGGCAACCACTGGAGTTTTTTGAGCACTGTGGAACTGTGACCTGAACGTTTTTTGCAGGAAAATGATCTGGGCAGCAAGGAGGCTGCTACAATAATCAAGGCAGGATAGGATAAGTGCTTGGATTAAGGTGGTAGCAGTTTGGATGGAGAGGAAAGGGTGGATTTAAGGGGTAATCAATCAATAGTAATTATTGATTTTTTTATCCCTAAATACTTTGATACTCCATCCCTAGCCCCAAAGCACTTCTGTACATATTCCTATACTCTACCGCTTTCCGTCTCTGTAATTTAATCTTCATGTCTGTCTCCCTCACTAGACTCTAAGGTACTTAAAGGCAAGGGTCATGTCTACCAACTCTATTGTATTGTGCATCCCAAGCACTTATTATAGTGCTCCGCACATAATAATAATAATGGCATTTATTAAGTGCTTACTCTGTGCAAAGCACTGTTCTAAGCACTAGGGAGGTTACAAGGTGATTAGGTTGTCCCACGTGGGGCTCACAGTCTTAATCCCCATTTCACAGATGAGGTAACTGAGGCACAGAGAAGTGAAGTGACTTGCCCATAGTCACACAGCTGACAATTGGCAGAGCCGGGATTTGAACTCATGACCTCTGACTCCAAAGCCTGTGCTCTTTCCACTGAGCCATGCTGCTTCCCTAGCAAAGCCCTCAATAAATGCCATCAATTGATCGAAGAGACCACCTAGATTGTAAACTCATGGTGGGCAGAGAAAGTGTCTACTAACTCTGTTGTATTGTACTCTCCCAAGTATTTAGTACAATGCTCTGCACACAGTAAGCACCCATTAAATACTATTGATTGATTAATTCCAGTTTTGAATGTTTTCTAACTGGGTTCCAATTACTGGATCTCACTAAGGATTATTCATTTGCAGTTTCTCAGCAGGTTTTCCTTTTAAGGTATTTTCAGAGGTTAATCCCACTAAAAGTCTGAGGCAAGTTTGGGTGAATGGGCCCAGTAAATAATTTGCCTCTGCTCCTGCATCTGTAGCCCTTTAGTCAACCAAAACCCAAAGTGGATTTATCACCTGAAGGTGGATTGTAGCTTCATTCTCTAATTTTAAATGGTCTCCTAATCCTGGGGACATGGTAGGGGATGGAGATGCAGATTGCCCGCCGGACTGGTTTACTCAGTTCTAGAGCAGTCAGTGCTGGGAGAAGCCATGTGTTTACTGTAACCCATTGTCCTGGTGGACTTCCCACTCATCTCTAGCAAACAGGCTTCTTGGTTTTGTTGTGATTCAACCCCCAGTTTTTTCTTAAAAAATGATAAAAGCCACTGAGGGTTAAACCGCAGAGTCATTTGTTGAATTCGATAATTCTTGGATTTGCATCCTCCATTCAATCCACCCTCAGCCCCATAGCATTTATGTACATACATATCTGTAATGTATTTATTTGTATTAGTGTCTGCCTCCCCATCTAGACTCTGAGCTCCTTGTGGGCAGGGTACGTTTCTACCAACGTTTATATTGCACTCTCCCAAGCACTTAGTACAGTGCTCTGCACACAGTAAGTGCTCAATAAATACCACTGATTGATTGATTGAATGGTCTCTAACCCTGCAGTCTCTTGCTTTTGTTGTGGTTATTGGGCTAGACCAGGTCCAATCGGGCCATAAACTGTGGAAAGAATAAACATTCCTCTTGCCATCTGTTCTCCCTCACTAACTGCTCTCCTCTCTCTAATAATGATGGAATGTTCAGCGCCTACTCTTAGCTAGGAACTGGGCCAGATACTAGATAATCAGATCAGACACAATCCCTGTCCTCCCTGGTGTTCTCCTTTCTAGGAGAAGTCGGAGTTTCCTTTTTGGTTGCCTAAAGACTCATTCCCATTTTTCTCCCTATCCAGAAGGAAATGACTGTATTTTCCTTTTAAAGAGATAATAATAATACTCCTCCCTCGGATTCATAGCTCATCCTTCTTCCAAGGTACCAATGGCATAGTACTCTTCATCTTCATTCAGAAAACTATTTTGAGATCAGGAGATTTTTAGGGAAAGAGGCTCAGAGAGGCTGTGACTTCCCCAGAGTAGCCCAGCAGTGGGTCTGGGCCAACCCCTTTCCTCAAGTTTTCAGCTTGTGCCTTTTGCTCTTCCCTTTCCATGAAGCTCAAATTTTGTGTTCACCAAAGATTTGGGAGTAGTCAAGTGGCAATTTGCAGATTTGCCCAAGCCCTGAACTTTTGGCTGGTTTGCAAGATGGACAAACCATGACCCAGGCTGAGCGGACCTGGTGAGGTGTTGGGGCATCCCAATTAGGCAGCATCTCTGTCTCCTTGGTAACCAGGTGAGGAACTAGGAAAGGTGGCTGGTATTTTCCCAGCAATGGGAAAAGGCACATGAGGTGGGAAAACTGAGTCGCGGCAAGGGTGTTAATAAAAATGGAGGAGTTTGGGGAAAGATTAAAACTGAATGACCTATTCCAGCTGCAACTTGAAATAAGGACGATCACAAGGAAGCTGTCTGGAAGGTGGCGTTTCAGTTGAAATAGAGGAGAATCCGTGTTTTAAGCACTTCCCGAGAAAGCCAACCAATGGGGAAGATTTATAAGAAAGTCTTTGAGCTCAAGGGAGAACATTTCATGGCTGTGTTAGGACTAAAAAATACCTGGGTCCTCTGTCCCCTAGCTTGATGTCTCCTCCAGCTCAAAAGAAGTCCAAAGTGGCAGGTGAAATCTTACCTAAAATGCTAGGATCTTCAAAGTCACAGCCTTTGGGCTGATTAATGACGGGGGAGGAGGGAATCAATCGGTGGCATTTATTGAGTGCTTACCATGTGCAGAGCACAGTACTAAGCACTTGGGATGATGATAGTATTTGTTAAGCATTTACTATATACTAAGCACTGTACCTGGTGCATGGGTAGATACAAGTTAATCAGGTTGGACAGAGTCCCTGTCCCACATGGAACTCGGGAGAGGACACTACAGTGGATAGACATGATTTGGGCTCACGAGGGCTTTACTGCTCTCCATTCCTGCAGAGCCAGAGGGTCTGGCTGTGGGCAACACCTTAATTTGCAAAGGGAAGCTCGGGGAGTCCACAGATGAGCAGGGAGAGGGGGTTAGGGGTGCTGAACCCAGAATGTCTGGATTACAAATTATGAGAAGCAGCATGGCCTAGTGGATAGAGCATGGGCCTGAGAGGTGGAAGGGCCTGGATTCTTAACCTGGCTCCACCACTTGTCTGCTGTGTGACCTTGAACAAGTCATTTCACTTCTCTGGGACTCAGTTACCTCATCTGTAAAATGGGGATCAAGAAGACTGTGAGTCCTCAGTGGGACATGCACCGTGTCTAGTCTGAATAGCTTATCTATATTCCAGATCTTAGAACAGTGCTTGACACACAGTAAGTGCTCAACAAATACCATTAAAAAAAAGATACCATGGGGGCTACCCTGTGCACCTGCCCCCAAGAAGCATCCCTCCCCTTGTTTCATCCCAAACTCTATGTTGGCTTATTCTGGAGTCAGTTCCCTAACCCTGCAAGAAGAGGAGGAGATCTTTTTTGCAGGGGAGAGTAGGGTGCTAGCAGGCTCCCAGAGGTCTAAGATATCCCTTGAAAAGCTTACTTCCTGGATGTACCCCAAATCCCCCAGCTGTCCTCAGGTCACTGATCAAGCAGAGAAGGGCAAGAAGGCCCTGGAGATCCCCGAGTCATTTAGTCCATCCTGCAGCCTCCCAGCCGACTCTCCCAGTTGGCTTGCACCTGAAGATCCAAAGAATCCCCCCAATCTGGGCCTCATTTATTTGACTTAAATTAAATCTTTCTGGGAATTAGAACAGGGAAAGTGTGCATCTGGGACCAAACTGGAGGAGGGGTTAGATGTGCACGGAAGAGGGTGAAAATGCCCATGGATTCCCTCCAGGTCTGGAGTTGGGCCCAGTGAACCCAAGCCATCAGGCTAGGGGGACACTCCCTGTCGGCACTTTTCTTCCGGGAGGACTCCCGTGTGATTGGAGCCGAGTCTTCCTCGCCAGCTCTGCTGACGAATAGCGGGGACTGACTTCATCGATAAGCAAGTTGCTACTTTGGACGGCCGAAGCCAAGGGCCCCCGAAACTCCACTTTTCAGAATGACATCATCTCTTCCTGTAATGATGAGCCGGGGTAAATAGAAGGGCTCTGTGGTTGGGTGGACTGAATTCAGGAGGCCCACACACTAATTCTGTGACTTGTTTACAAGCCTGGCCTCTTGGTGCAGGATTCTGTTGGTAAGCAGGGGAAGACCAAACTTTGAACCAGCTGAGGCCTAGTGGGTAGAGCACGAACCTGGAAGTCAGAAAGACCTGGGTCCTAGTCCCTACTCTGCCACGTGTCTGCTCTGTGACCTTGGACAAGTCATTTCACTTCTCTGTGCCTCCGTTACCTCATCTGTAAAATGGGGATTAAGACTGTGAGCCCCATGTGGGACACAGATTGTGTCCAAACTGATTAACTTGTATTTACCCCAGCACTTAGTACAGAGCCTGGCACATAGTAAGCACTTAACAAATGCCATTAAAAAAAGCTGTTGGTACAGGGTGAGGAAGCTTGGAACTGAATCATTGACTGTGCTGCTCCCCTACAATGATTGTGAGCCCACCAAGGGATGGAGACTATATCTAATTTCTATCTGAGTCTTCTCTCCCAGCACTTAGTATAGTGGTCTGTATACAGAAAACACTTAATAAATACTGTTGCTTCTATTACTACTACAAAGGGAAGCAGAGATTTGGCTTTTAGGGATTCAGTTGATCCATGTCAACTGCCAATCGGGATTATTCAAACCCACACATCCACTTTAGGGCCTGAAGGATTCTGATTCAGCAGTCTAGATCTGGTAAAGTGGGTGTTTTTCAAATTTCTCCTTTGTTCTGCTCAGACTCAGACTCAGTTGGATTACTCAGGCTGTGTCTACATGGATGAATGATCTGGTTCACTCAAGCCTCCAAAATACCCAACCTCAATTAGCGGGTGAGATCAGCTTCAGACTTTCTGCACGATTGATGGCATAGGGGATTTTGGGGGCCTGCATTATATAGATTGCTAGTATGGACACGGCCTCAGCTCTGAATGTTGCCTAAGGAGCAGTTCTGACTTTTCCTCTGGCCTTGCCTTGATTTCCCATGACAAAGAAGTTCCTGGGACCCAAGCTTTGACTTGCATTAGGGCATTACATACATGATCAATCCATCTATCAATCAGTGGTATTACTGAATGCTCGCTATATGTAAGAGCACTATACTAAGAGCTGAGGAGAGTAAGATACAATGGAGTTGGTAAACATGTTCATTCATTCATTCATTCATTCAGTCGTATTTATTGAGCGCTTACTGTGTGCAGGGCACTGTATTAAGCGCTTGGGAAATGCAAGTTGGCAACTTATAGAGACGGTCCCTACCCAACAGTGGGCTCACAGTCTAGAAGGGGAAGACAGAGAACAAAACAAAACATATTAACAAAATAAAATAAATAGAATAAATATGTACAAATAAAATACATACATAAATAGAGTAATAAGTACGTACAAACATATATACATATATACAGGTGCTGTGGGGAGGGGAAGGAGGTAAGGCGGGGGGATGGAGAGGGGGAAGAGGGGGAGAGGAAGGAGGGGGCTCAGTCTGGAAAGGACTCCGATGTTCCCTGTCCACAAGGAGCTTGCAGTCTAGAGAGGGAGAAAGACATTAATATAAATAAGTAATTTATTATATATGATTTATAGACTTGTAAATGATGATGATGATGATGATGATGATGATGATGGAGTCTCCTTTCAAAAATAGCAGGCGAGCCTTGGCCCCTAAGGCTTCCAGATGGAAAATCTGGGTGAAGGAATGGATTAGAGTGCTAGTGGTTTGTGTGGCACTCCTTGCACTCTAGTTTCTGCACTCAGGCTCCTGACGGAGTGTAGAGCACAACAAGAGAGTAAGTGGGCAAGGTTGCTGCACATGGCTCAGTGTACCCAAGGGTTTTTACTACAGGATTCATTTGTGGTATTGGATGCTGTGGTTCCTTGAAAAACCTGTATTCAGGGAGACTGATTGAACAAAGGAATAATAATAATAATAATAATAGCTATGTGTCAAGCACTATACTAAGCACTGGGGTAAGTACAAGATATTCAGGTAGGACACAGTCCCTGTCCCACCCTGGATGGACAATCAATACCTGTTCTCCTCCCCCCAATCTTCCTCCTCCTCATCATCAGTGGTATTTATTGAGTGCTTACTGTGTATTAAATGGTTGGGCTGTGAGCACCCTCTAGACTATGAGTTCACTGTGGGCCCCAAGGGCTTACTGCAGTGCTTTTTACACATTAAGCGCTCAATAAATATGATTGAATGAATGAATGAATGAGAGGACAGTTCAATAGAGTTGGTGGTTATGTTCCCTGCCCAAGAGCTTACAGTCTAGATTGAGCCCCATGTGGGACAGGGACGCTGCCTGACCTGGCTAAATTATATCTATCCCAGCTTTTAGAACAGTGATTGACACATAGTAAGCACTAAACAAATACCACTATTATTACTATGGAGGAGGGAGAACAGGTATTTAATCTCCACTTTACAGATGAGGAAACTGAAGCCTGGAGAAGTGGCTTGTCCAAAGGCACACAGCAGACAAGCGAAGGTCCTCCAACTCCCAGACCTGTGACCTTTCCACTAGGCCAGGCTGATTGGATCCTCTTAGATCAATGACATAACCTGTGTACTTTCTTTGTGCAGAACACTGTACTAAGTGCTTCAGCTGAACAGCCTGTGTTCTGCTGGCTGGCAGTGTCTCTGGCCTTATCCTTGCTCTGTTCTGCCTGTTTCACCTTTGTCTTTGCTTATTTGAACAGTGGCAACTTTGGGAAGGTTTGGGATCTGGTCCCAGTATTTCCCAGAGTGCTCCAAGCACCAGTACCCGCATCCTAACAGCAATCCCCTTGGTGGCAAAGGAATTCGGATGGCTCTGGTTTCTATTTTGGGAAGTACCATGGTCTACTACTACTGATAATTCTATATGCTATAGTTTAGTCTAGTCTAGTCTAGTGTAGCATGGTCTAATGCTATATGCTATTGATGTCAGTCCACTTGCTTTGTTTTGTTTTGTTGTCTGTCTCCCCCCTTCTAGACTGTGAGCCCGTTGGGTAGGGATTGTCTCTATTTGTTGCCGAATTGTACTTTCCAAGTGGTTAGTATAGTGCGGTGCACACAGCAAGCACTCAATAAATACTGTTGAAAGAATGAACGAAAGAATGAATAGTAGCAAGAGCTTGGGCTTGGGCATCAGAGGATGTGGGTTCTAATCCCAGCTCCACCACTTGTCTGCTGCATGACCTTGGGCAAGTCACTTCACTTGTCTGTGCCTCAGTTACCTCGTCTGTAAGATAGAGATGGAAACTTTGAGCTCCATACAGGACAAGGACTATGTCCAACCCGATTACCTTGTATCCCTCCCAGCACTTAGAACAATACTTGGCACATTAGTAAGCACTTAACAAATACCATAATTATTATTTTTTCTTTTATAATGTGCTTGTTGATGGGCTCCCAAACTAACCTGAGTGTGTTTCAGTGAAACCAACTTTCAGATGAACCAACTTCCTCTGAAGTTTGGGGAAGCGAGGTTTCCCGTGGAGACCCATTCGGTGGATGTGGAGCCTGAGGCCACCAAGGGAGAAGTCAGGGGAAATGCCAGGATTGCGCCAAGCCTGGGCTAGAGCCAGGAATAGTTGCCAGGCTAGCACTTTTCCAAGCACCTCTCTTTCTGCTGTTTGGTGTCCATGTGTCGACTGAGGGCCTCCGAGATGTTAACACCCTCCAGGGTGAGGCCCATCTGCTGATTTCAGTCTCGTGGCCTGTTCCCCTGCCAACTGGGCAGACAGGCAGCTGGCTCATGTGGCCCCCAGATTTCCCTACATCCTGACAAGCTGCAAAACCACAAGCCTGAGATGAAAAAACCCAATATCGTACCCCAAGGCCCTTGGGCTCCAAGCCTGAGCGGTGGTTGCTGTCTGGACCAAAACGCCCGGGGACTTAAAATCGGTATCGTGCCATGAGATGACATCTCCAAACTGCCTGCCTTTGGGCCCCTTGGCACTGGGAAAGTCCGAGGGTTTGATGCCATCTCCCCGATACAGCGAGCCTTCTGCCAAGGTACGGGCATGCCCGATTTAGCTTTCACAGAACGGCTCCTCCCAGTGTTCTGACCGCCCCCTCGGGGAGAATTAAGGGGATTTTGTCACCTTAAAATGGGGGAGGTGGGGAAATCCAACCTCAGAGCTGACTTGGGTGGAGGAGAGAAGGAACATGATTGCTTTTGGTAACTTGGGGTGGGGGGTGAGGTGGACGTCCAGATGCCTTGTTATGTTTTGTTGTCTGTCTCCCCTTTCTAGACTGTGAGCCCGTTGTTGGGTAGGGACCGTCTCTATATGTTGCCAACTTGTACTTCCCAAGCGCTTAGTACAGTGCCTCTCTTGACCTCCAAATCTGGGGAACTGAAGAGTGGTGAAGAGAGATGAGAGGCAGTATGGTTTAGTGGAAAGAGCTTGGGTCAATGGCTCCTTACCATGGTGGCAATGGGAGTCAGCAGATGTAGCTTCTAGTGGGGCTGGTTGTCTTTCGCTGGCTCTGGGCCTTGAACAAACCACTGACCTCTTTGTGTTTCATCTTCCCCATCTGTAAAATGGGGACAAAAATCTCTTCCCCGCCATAACACACTGGGAGGTTAAAGGAACAACAAATTAAGTGTTGGGTATGGCAGCATCATGGAAATTGAAGAGTTTTGATTACAGTACTTGTTAAGCTCTTACTATTCATTCAATCGTATTTACTGAGCGCTTACTGTGTGCAGAGCACTGTACTAAGCACTTGGAAAGTACAAATCGGCACTATCTGCCAAGCATCATATTAAGCACTTAAGTACGTACAAAATCATCAGGATTGGCACATTCTCAGTCTTACATAGGGCTCACAGTAAGTAGGACAGAGTGGGATTTACTTTCCATTTTACAGATGAGATCATGGAGGTGCAGAAAAGTTAAGTGCCTAATTATTGTTATTATTGCCACTGGGAAAGCTATGAGGCACCTTCCTAAGGCTGAGTGAAAGCTGCTTGAGGGCAGAGCTCATGTTTGTAGACTGAAAATCCTGCTTTGCCCCCTGAAAGATCAATAAATATAAGCTGGTTGCCCTTGCTGAAGAAACCACCTACACCCTGTACTTGGATATGAGCAGAGAGGAAGGAGGTCAGGTTTGGGGCTCTAGGGTTTTTTATTATCTTCAGAATAATTTGTCAGCTAGAGTAGAATCCTGTGGTGGAAGCAGCATGGTCAGAGAAGCTGTGTGGCCTAGTAATAATAATAATGATGGCATTTGTTAAGCACTTACTATGTGCAAAGCACTGTTCTAAGAGCTGGGGAGGTTACAAGGTGATCAGGTTGTCCCACAAGGGGCTCACAGTCTTCATCCCCATTTTACAGATGAGGTACCTGAGGCCCAGAGAAGTTAAATGACTTGCCCAAAGTCCCACAGCTGACAATTGGCGGAGCCGGGATTTGAATCCATAACCTCTGACTCCACAGCTCGTGGTCTTTCCACTGAGCCACGCTGCTTCTCAGCATGGATAGAGCCTCGTGGATACAGCACAAGCCTGGGCGTCAGTAGGACCAGTTCTCTAATCCTGATCCGCCACTCATACGCTGTGGGACTTGGGCAAGTCTCTTAAATTCCCTGTGCCTCTGTCACCTCATCTGTAAAATGGGGATTAAGATTGTGAGCCCTATGTGGGACAGGGCTGTGTCCAGTATGATTAGTAGCTTGTATTTACCCCAGCGCTTACTACAGTGCCCAGCACATAGCAGTGAGCCAGGAGCCAGGGGCTGCTGTCAGTCCTTGGCCATGCTCCCTTCTCCCCCAGCTTCCTGCCCTCTTCTGTCAAACAGAAATCACACTGCTCATACTTTGACAGTTGGGGGGAGTTGTCAGATGCCCCCAGCCCCATCACTGGGCCCTGCGATTGTAAGAGGCAGAGCCGGCTCCCTTTTGAGACCATGGATGAAAGAGCTTTGCTTCTTCCCAGGTGAGAGAGGTGAGAGAAGGAGGGATAGAGATCATTTTCACCTTTTACAAAAGGGGAAATTGAAGCCCAGAGAGGGTAAATCACCCTGCCAGCCAGTGACAGAGCCTGAGCTCAAACCCAGGTCTCACGGCTTCTCTTGCTTCTCCCACTTGGTCATACTGCCACTGGAGCCTTTCGGCGTGACTTCCCACCTGCTGCCCTCATTTTGACCTTCCCAATCTTGGTCTGTGATCTCATTTGTTCCAATAATAATAAGAACTGTGGTATTTGATAACCTCTTACTTTGTGTCGGACACTTTCCTAAGCACTGGGGTAGATACAAGCAAATTGGGCTGGAAAGGGTCACTGTCTCTCTTGGGGCTCACAGTCTTATTCACCATTTTACAGATGAGGGAACTGAAGCATAGAGAAGTGAAGCGACTTGCCTGTGATAACACAGCAGATAAATGGCGGTGCTGGGATTAGAACCCAGGTCCTTTTGACTCCTGGGCCCATGCTCTATCCACTAGGCCATGCTGCTTCTCTGAACTGGTCACTTGTTCCCAGGGCTCTGGGATTCATATAGGTCACTGACCCATTCTGCAGACCACTTGGATGCCACCCACTTCCCTGTCCCCAGGCCTCACGAGAAGGCCCAGGTGGACACAAACCAGCTATATCCAGTTCTGCAGCTTTGCCTTAGAGCGATTGGGCGGGAACACCGCAAGGTTTGACTGCTGCAAGGGGCTGCAGCTGGAGCCACAGCGGAGGTGGTTAGGGGCCCCAGGGGCCCGCCCGTTGGAGACGGGGCGGCTGATTCAGAAAGGCCCTGGAGCCTTCTGACCACCGGTCACAGGCGGTTGGGTGAGAGAGGGCGTGGAGAACCAACGGGCTCCAGGAAAGGCTTCGTCATGGCCGCCTGGGAAGGGGGCAGAGGGAGGAGGTGACAGACTGCTAAGTCAGCAGAAGCCACGATGGCCTCTTGAACCCTGTCCTTCCGAACCAAATTCGGGCCCCACTCCGCCCCAGGATGTCGGAGGAGGGCTATGTGGAACCCGGCCCCTCACGAGACTTGGTGAGAAGGGGAAGGAAGGCCAGAGGGAGGGAGGGGACCAGGGAGAAAAGAGGTCGGTGGCTTCATGGTCGGTTCTGTTCTCTGTCTCCCCCTTTTAGACTGTGAGCCCACTGTTGGGTAGGGACTGTCTCTATGTATTGCCAATTTGTACTTCCCAAGCGCTTAGTACAGTGCTCTGCACATAGTAAGCGCTCAATAAATACGATTGATTGATTGATTGATTGATTCCTTTTTGGGCCCACATGGAGTTCATTCTTGTGGTCCTGTTAGCCAGATCTATAGTCTGCAGGTAAGAAGAAGGCTGCCCCCTGGCGGAGGACCAACGGCATGTTGCACAGCCCGTAGCACAGCCCTTTTGGATGCCTGGGCTGCTGTAGTAATAATAATAAATATATTAAAATTTGTTAAGCGCTTACTATGTGCCGAGCACTGTTCTGAGCGCTGGGGTAGATATAGGGTAATCAGGTTGTCCCACGTGGGGCTCACAGTCTTAATCCCCCTTTTACAGATGAGGTAACTGAGGCGCAGAGAAGTTAAGTGACTTGCTGTGTTCACTGGTACGTGTGCCTGGTGTACACAGAAAGTGCTGCATCCCAGCTGAAAACTGGGAGCCAATTGCTGAGGGCAGACCTGCATTGCTATCAAAAAGGCAGAAGACTCTTAAAAGAAAAGCTTCGTCATTGTGGGCAGGGACTGTGTCTGTTTGTTGTAATATTGTATTCAGTCAATTGCATTTATTGAGCACTTACTGTGTGCAGAGCATTGTACTAAGTGCTTGGAAAGTACAATAATCAATAGAGACAATCCTGGCCCACAACGGGCTTACAGTCTAGAGTCTACAGTCTATATTGTACTCTCCAAGTGCTTAGTACAGTGCTCTGTGCAGAGTAAGTGCGCAATAAATGTAATTGACTGACTGACTGACTTATGGAAACGGAGTCAAGGAGGCAAAAGAGAAGCAGAGCGGCCTAGTGGATAAAGCACGGGCCTGGGAGTTCAGAAGGACCTGGGTTCTAATCCCAGCTCCCCCACTTGTCTTCTGGGTGACTTTGGACAACTCATTTAACATTTCTGTGCCTCAGTTCTTCCATCTGTAAAATGAGGATTAAGACTCTGAGCCCCCAAGTGGGATATGGACTGTGTCCAACCTCATTAGCTTGTATCTTCCCCAGCGCTTAGATCAGTATCTGGCACATAGTAAGTGCTTAACAAATGCCTTTTGTCTTAAAAAAGAAGAGTAAACAGCATCAGGTGCTGCAAATACAAAGTGTAACAGCACAACAAGGGACAACCAACTTCACTCTCAGTGGTGTCACTGAATACGAAAGACAACTCCATTTGCATAAAGTCAGCTGTTTATGTACATTTGTGTCAGTACATGCATGTTAGTTATGTACATATCTGTAATTTATTTATATTAATGTCTGTCTCCCCCTCTAGATCGTAAGCTCATTGTGGGCAGGGAATGTGTCTGTTATGTTGTTGCATTGTACTCTCCCTTGCACTTAGTACAGTGTTCTGCACACAATAAGTGCTCAGTAAATACAATTGACTGACTGACTATATTGTTATTCCTGACTGTTGAAGCCTACATGTAGCCTGGCAGGCCCTTAAATTGATGGTTGTACAGAGGGCAACTGTCTCCAGGTCTGGATCTGGCTGACTCTAAAGAACCCACCTCAGTCTGGAGGTATACCAGGGAAGCCACAGCCTCGACATTGGCTCAGGCTTAGGTTTCCCCTTTCCTCACTGAGGGGATACCGGCTTTCTCAGGAGTTCCAGGGTTGGGAGAGGAAGGGAATTTATGCACAAAAATGCGACTGTTCCAATTGGTTTAACTGAACTGTCTGAGATGACGCTAGAGCTAATTGTGTCGTGAGAACATCAGATAAAGGGAACTTCCTGGACCTCTGTGACCACCCTGTCCAGAAGAGGGCTGGGGGGGTTTCCTTGGGGGCAGAGTTGGGACCCTGGGGTCTTCCCCCCCCCCACCCCACGCCTCCCCACTGCCTCAGAGAAGATGATGATAACCCCGGGGGCGGAGTCTTCTGGTTTCCTCAGCTGAGACCCTGGGCTGATCTCACCCCTGAAACCGGGGGAGCTAAGACCTTCAAAGAGAACAACATTGAGATGAGCTCAGCAGAGGGGGCGGGGACCCAGGAGGGAGGTGGTCCAGATGAAATTTCCCAGCTCCCAGTGCCCGGGTTGTTCTTGGGTTGCCCAAGCCAGATTTCAGACTAATCTGCTTGTAGGCCAGGCTCAGCCAGGGGCTCTCTAACTCAGAGAAAGATCTTCAAAAACACTCTCCTCCCACACTGTTCTGGGGAGTAGAGGGGAGATACTGCCCCCCCCCCCCCCCCCCCGTTCCTCAGGGTACAGGGGGAGAGATGACCTGACCCGTGGGTTCTCGGCTGCTCTACTCCAACCCCACTCATCACTTCCAGCAACTCCTCTCTCTACCGAGAACTCCACGTGCTCAAAGTCATGGACCTCCCCTCCCAAATCTTCAGCTTACTCATCCCTCCATTTCTGCTTTTCACAATTTTCTCTTAAAATGTCCTGTAATGCTGCTTCAGTTTATAGTGTAGGCAGCATAAGGGTGATGCTGAAAATCAGTTTCTTCATCTGTAAAGTAGGGTCTGTCCTAGGGCTGCCAACTACAGAGACTGATTTTTACTAACAGCAGGGGTAAAAATTATTGTCTTTCAAACCAGCCTGGCTCAGCGGAAAGAGCACGGGCTTGGGAGTCAGAAGTCATGGGTTCTAATCCCGGCTCCACCACATGTCTGCTGTGTGACCTTGGGCAAGTCACCTAACTTCTCTGAGCCTCAATTCCCTCATCTGTAAAATGGGGATTAAGACTGTGAGCTCCACATGGGACTACCTGATCATCCTGTAGCCTCCCCAGTGCTTAGAACAGTGCTTTGCACATAGTAAGTGCTTAACAAATGCCATCATTATCATTATTATTATTAGGAGGACAAAAGTGATGAAGAGCCAACATTTGAAGGGGAAGGGTGCTGGAGTTGGGTTGGGGGGTGTCCATGTACCTGTACATGTGGGAGCAGCCAGCCAGACTCAGCACAGCTCTGTTTGCAAAAATCACTTGCAAAAGCTGGTAACTCTGACATCGAAGCACCTGTGGAGGCAGATGGTAGTGAAGGTTGATCCCAGGATTCTCCCCGTGCTTACCATGGCGTGACAACTCCCCACATTTACAGACAACTGAATATTTTTAAGGATTTAAGGCATGGAACAAATTTTAGCTTATGTTTATGGATTATCTGTGAATTTACGGATGGTTGGTAACCGTGATCTATCCTCACCACAATCCGTAGGTAGGATAGTAATGGGCTCGGGATGGATTCATTCGTTTGGTCACTGGAATTTCTTGAGGGGTCCTTGCTACAGACCACCCTCAATAAATCAATCAATCAGTGGTATTTATTGAGTGCTTACTGTGTTCAGAGCACTAAACTATATTAAGTATTTGTACTAAATACTAAGCACTATCCTTAAGCACTTGGGAAAGTAGTAGTAGTACAATCAGTAGACTGTATCTCTAGACTGTAAGCATCTTGTGGCCAGGGAACATGTCTACCAAATCTGTTATATTTTATTCTCCCAAACATTTAATACATTGCTCTGAACAGAATAAGTGCACAATATATGCAAATGATTGATTGATATGATCTCTATCCTCAAGGAACTTAGAGTCTAGCAGGGGAGATAGACATTAAAATAAAATTACAGATAAGGGAAACAACCATGTGTAAGAATGTGTCCATAAGTGCTATGGGGGTGGGGTGAGTACCTAAGTACTTACGGGATGAGACCAAGTGCATGGGTGATGAAGTAGAGAAGGGAAATAAGGTGGGGGTGGTTGAGGATTTAGTCAGGGAAGGCTTCCTAGAGGAGATATGATTTCAGTAGGGTTTTGAAGATGGGGAGAGTGCTGGTCTGGTGGTTACATAGTAGAAGGGGGTTCCAGGCAAGAGGGGGAGTGTGAACGAGGGATCGATGATAGATGCAGTAAGTGAGGTGAGAGTGACAGTAGGTTGGTATTAGAGGAGTGAAATGTGTGAGCTAGGTTGTAGTGGGAAAGGGGCAAGGATAAGTAAGGGGGAGACAGCTGACTGAATGTCTTGAATCCAATTATGAAGAATTTATGCTTGATGTGGATATGGATGGGTCATTATTGGAGGTCCTCAAGGAGTGGGGAGATGTGTGCAGAAGGTTTTTTTGAAAAGTGATCCAGGCACCAGAGTGATGTATGGACTGGAAGGGAGAGGCTAGAGTCAGGGAGGTCAGAGAGGAGGCTGATATGATACTCAAGATGGGCTATGATAAGTGTTTGAACCAATGTGGTAGCAGTTTGCCTGAAGAGGAAGGAGTGAATTCTGGATATGTTGTGGAGGTAGAATAGACAAGATTTAGTGGCTAACTGAATATATGGACTGAAGGAGAGAAATGTGTCAGGGATAATGCCGGAGTTGCAGTTTTGTGAGACAGGTAGGATGGTGGTTTTGTTAACAGTAATAGGAAAGTCAGGGGGAGGAGGAAGTTTGGGAGGGAAGACGAGGTGTTCTGTTTTGCACATGCTGAGTTTCAAGTGATGGCAGGACATCAAGGAGAGATGTCCTCAAGACAGGAGGAAGTGCAAGATTTCAGAGAGGGGAAGGGCTCAGGTCTGTTGTTATAGCTTTGGGAATAATCAGTGTAGAGTTGGTAGTCAAAGCCATGGGAGTCTATGATCTCCCCCAGAGAAGGTGTAGAATAATAGAAGGGGACCCATGGGTAAAGGGTGGGAGGAAGAGGAGGAGCTGGCAGAAGAGACTGAAAAAGAGCAGCTAGAGATGAAAGGGGAGAACCAGAAAAGGACAATGTCAGTGAAACCAAGGTTTAGGTTTTCAGGAGAAGGGGGTGGACCATCGTGTCAAAGGCAGTTGAGTGGTCAAAGGGAATTAGGATGGAGTAGAGTCCATTGGATTTGGCAAAGAGGAAGTCATTAGTGACTTTGGAAGCAGTTTCAGTGGATCCAAGAAGGTGGAATCCAGATTGCCGGGTGCATCAAGAAGGGAGTTGGAGGAGGAGAAGTGGAGGCAGGGGTTGTAAACAACTCATTCATGAAGTTTGGACAGGAATAGTAGAAGGAAGATGTGGGGCTGAGGGAGGGTTTTTTAGGATAGAAAATAGGTAGAATGTTTAAAAGGGGAGGGTAAGGAGCCATTGGAGAGAGTGGTTTTAAATAGCAGTGAGAGAAGGAAGAAGAGTGGGTACAATCATGCTGTGAAGGGTTGGGATCTGAGGCACAGGTGGAGGGGGAAAATTCTGAAGGAGGTGGGAACTCTCCCCTTGGAATACGACTGGGAAGGAGGAGAGAACAGGTTATGGGGGTTGGAGGAGCCGAGGTTTAGGGAGGTTAAGGGGAAGATTTGGAGGAGTTCACACAGGATGGTTTTGATTTCAACGATGAAGTAGTTGACAAAGTTACTGGGGGCAAGAGATGGAGAGGCAGAGGTACTGGGGGATTTAAGGAGGGAGTTGAACATCAGAAATTGTTAATGTGGACAGTGGACATGAAAGTCAATGAAGGAGAAGAAGTAGTGTTGCTGGGCAGAGTTGTGTCAGGTGAGGATGAGGTTGAGATGGAGGAGGTGGGTCTGATGTCTGGATTTCTGCCAGAATTGCCCCACAAGCAAGAACATGAACAGAATAAGGGCACTGTGGAAGTGATCTAGTGCTGGGGGCTTCTAGTACCAGATCGACAAAAGGAGTGCAAGGGAGTTGAGTTCAATGGAAAGGGCAGTGTTGAGGGCATGGAAATTTGCATGCTGAGAGAGGAGAGGTTGTGTAGGGAAACAAAATGGGGCAAGAAGGCTTGCAACAAATCAAGGGCTCCAAAAAGCAGAGGTCTCTATATGGGATAGGATAGATTTGTGGGGAGGGAAGGTTGGTGAGGAAGTTGTGGACAGAGAGTGGGATTTCTGTGTTGGTGTAGTTAGAGATTGTGCAATGACTAGAGATAATGAGATCAAGCATATGTTTGAGTGGGTGAGTGGATGAGATGGGATGGAGAGGAGGTCGGCAGGGACAAGGGGTGGGAAGAAGTGGGCCGCTCCAGGGATCATTAGGAACAACCATAGGCGGGTTAAAATCCCTGAGGATCAGTGTAGGGATGGAGAAGGAGAGAAGGAATATGAGGAAAGCATGAAAATGGTTCAGAAGGTTGGAGGAGGAGCCTGGGGGGTGGTAGATGATGGCAACCAGTAATTGGAGTGGATGGTACAGAGATGGCTGATTTAGGCATCAGAGGAGAAAAGGAAAGGAATGGGAGGGGTGGAATGGGGGCAAAACAGCACTGGGGCAAGAAACAAACTAACTCCAAGTGAGTCGTAGGAAGTTGGGGAAGGTGAGGCCCACTCAGTAGAGAGCAGTGAAGAGTCAGTGTTTGGGGAGAGGAACAGCAAAGGAGTTAGGGATAGGTTGAAGATGAAGGGGACTTTGCTAATGATGAAGTAGGGGTTTCACAGGCTGCATTTGGATGGGGCTGTTGGGTAGAGGAGCAGGGTTGGATGGCATGAGAGGTGGGAAGAGGTTGACTGGAAGTGAGCTATTGGTGGGAGGTGGTGCTGGGGGGGCGGAGGGTAAGAAGGACCAGGATGGGGCAATTGGAGAAAGGTGATCGAGGGGACGCAGGGAAGACCGAAAGTCTAGAGAGTAGACAGTTTTGGGCTGGCCTGGGTAGATAATCCCGAAAGAGCTGGAAATTCTTAATCCTGTAAGGTCACAGTCTGGAGAGAGCTGGAAATCCACAATCAGGTGGGGTGATATTCTAAGGACATTGTGGGAATTCAAGGAGTAACAAGACTTGGCACCTGTGAGTTGTAGAAACTGATCGAGACATTGGAGGCAACAGTGCAGACCCTGAACCCTTTGAAAGACGTCATCTGAGACCATGAACCTGAACTAAAACCTGTTAGACTCTGCCCCCCACCCCCGAACTCCCCTGAAAATGGTTAACTGGCTCTGGAGCCAGCCAACCTGAAGCTGGTTTGACCACTCCTATATCCTTATCAATCAGAGAAGCAGCATGGCTCAGTGGAAAGAGCACGGACTTTGGAGTCAGAGGTCAGGGGTTCAAATCCTGGCTCTGCCAACTGTCAGCTGTGTGACTTTGGGCAAGTCAGTTACCTTCTCTGTGTCTCAGTTACCTCATCTGTAAAATGGGGATTAAGACTGTAGCCCCCTGTGAGACAACCTGATCACCTTGTAACCTGCCCAGTGCTTAGAACAGTGCTTTGCACATAGTAAGTGCTTTATAAATGCCATTATTATTATTATTATTTAGTGTTTACTGTGTGCAGAGCACTGAACTAAGCTCTGTGGATACCTCCCAGCTGGCTGCCAACCAGTCTGTAGAGTTGCCAACAGGTGAAATCACTGCAATATTCTCTTCCACATACTCAATTTTCAGTCCAGGCTCAGTGTTCCATCTTGTATTCAATTTCCTTTTGATGTCTTCTCCCCTGGATTTGTGATTCATTTTTGAGGACCTGTCCAGGGGCTCAGCTGAGGATCCTTTTAGCAATGCTATGTTGGTGTCCCTCCAGTCAGTTGCTTGGATTTCTTCCCCAGTAACTTTTCGAGAGTTATTTTTTGCCCAGTTTGTGAAATTTATTTCATCTTTCAACACTGCCTTTAGAGAAAAGTAGTAATAGTATTTAATGAGAGACCACTAGGTGCTATGCACAGTAATCAGTGCTTAGTACAGTGTCTGGCACATAGTAATAATAATAATAATGGCATTTGGTAAGCGTTTACTATATGCCAAGCACTGTTCTAAGCGCTAGGGTAGATATAAGGTAATCAGGTTGTCCCATGTGGGGCTCCCAGTCTCAACCCCCATTTTACAGATGAGATAACTAAGGCACAGAGAAGTCAAGTGACTTGCCCAGAGTCACACAGCTGATCAGTGGCAGAGCTGGGATTAGAACCCATGCTCTCTGCCTCCCAAGCCTTTGCTCTTTCCACTAAGCAATGTTGCTTACACTTAACAAAGACCAGCCAAAAGATGTGTTTGGGAAAGTAAAAAGAAGGGCAGGATATGATCCCTGCCCACGAAGAGCTTACACATTAATGGGAGAAACAGATATACAAGTATTTGCAAATAGAGGAATCAGAATAAATGAAAGTACAATTGAATATATACAAGGACTGAGAATGGGTTCATATGAATACTTAAGTACTAGAGGTGGATCAATAAATTAATCAATCAATGGCATTTATTGAGTACTTGCTATGTACAGAGCACTCTCCTAAGCACTTGGGAGAGTACAATACAACAGAGTTGACAGGCATGCTCTCTGCCCACCAGGAGCTTGCAGTCTAAGGAGAAGCAGTGGGGCTCAGTGGAAAAGAGCACGGGCTTTGGAGTCAGAGGCCATGGGTTCAAATCCCAGCTCCGCCAATTGTCAGCTGTGTGACTTTGGGCAAGTCACTTAACTTCTCTGTGCCTCAGTTACCTCATCTGTAAAATGGGGATTAAGACTGTGAGCCCCACGTGGGACAACCTGATCACCTTGTAACCTCCCCAGTGCTTAGAACAGTGCTTTGCACATAGTAAGCACTTAATAAATGCCATTATTATTATTATTTTTAAAGGAGGAGACAGATGGTAAAATAAATTATGACTATGTACTTCAGTGCTATGCAGCTGAGGTTGTGGTGAATAAGTGCTTAAAGGGTTCAGATACAAGTGCAGAGGTGATGCAGAAGGGAGAAGGAGTAGGAGAAATGAAGGCTTAAATCAGGGAGGGCCTCCTGGAGGACATGTGATTTTAATAAGACTTTGAAGGTGGGAGAATGATGAAGTTTTAGGCCAGAGGCAGGACATGGGAGAGGGGGTGACAGCGAGATGGATGAAATCAAGATACAGTGAGTAGGTTGGCATTGGAGGAACTAAGGGTGAGGGCTGGGCTGTAGTAAGAAATCAGTGAGGTGTGATGGGGGAGATGAGCTGATTGAGTGCTTTAAAGCTGATGGTGAGTAGTCTGTTTGATGCAGAGTTATATGGGCAACCAACAGAGGTTTTTGAGGAGTGGGGAGATGTGAACTGAACTTTTTTTTGAAAAATTGATTCTGGCAGCAGAGGAAAGTAAGGCCTGGAGTAGGGAGAGCCAGGAAGCACGGAGGGCAGAGAGGAGGCTGATGCCAATGAATTTTGGATTGATTTAGTTTGAAATGTTGGGAATTAGGGAAGCCTTGTTGGAGAAGGTGGGATTTTAGGAAGACATTGAAGATAAGAAGAACCGGATCTGACAGATTTGGAGGGGGGGAGTACTCAGACAGGGGGAGCAGCATGAGTGAGGGGGTAGAGGTGGGAGAGTTGAGAGCGAGGTGCATTTGGAAAGTGAGCCTTGGAGGAACAAAGAGTGCAAACTGGACAGTAGCAGATGAAGCGAGCCAATACGTAAAATTGGGAGGGAATGGGGAAGAGATGATCTTTAGGAGTTTTTTTCGACGTAGAGGGAAATCGAAAGCCGATGGAGGTTTTCGAGGAGTGGAGAGATGTGTGCTGAGAGTCATTTTGAGAAGTGATCTGTGAATTAGCAGGTAGTATGGACTGGAGGCAGGGAAAGGCTAGGGGCAGGGAGGCAAATGAGAAGGCCGATAATCCTAGGAGTTTACAGTCTAACAGGGAAGGCAGGACTAACATAAATACATGACATATGAGAAGGTGAAGGTCATAAGTGAGTTCAGAGTGTAAAAGTGATGAGGCACAGGTACCTAGTTTAATAATAATATAATAATTGTGACATTTGTTAAGCACTTAATATATGCCAAGCACTCTACTAAATGCTGGGGTGGACACAAGTAAATCAGGTTGGACACAGTCCCTCTCCCACATCGGGCTCAAAGTCATTCATTCATTCACTCAATCGTATTTATTGACCTTTTACTGTGTGCAGAGCACTGTACTAAGCACTTGGAAAGTACAATACAACAATAGAGAAAATCCCTGCCCACAACAGGCTTACAGTCTAGAAGGGGGGAGACACACATCAAAACAAGCAAACAGGAATCAGTATAAATAGAATTATAGATACATACACATCAAAACAAGTAAACAGGCATTAATATAAATGAATAGAATTACAGATATATACATATATCCACAAGTGCTTTTGGGGGGAAGAGGGAGTAGAGGAAAGGGAGCGAGTCAGGGTGACGTGGACGAGAAGGGGAGATGAGGAAAAGAGGAGCTTAGTCTGGGAAGTCTTAGTCTCAATCTCTACTTTACAGATGAGGTAACTGAGGCATAGAGAAGTGAAGTGACTTGCTCAAGGTCCCACAGCAGACTAGCAGCAGAGCTGGGATTAGAACCCATGACCTCCCAGGCCCACGCTCTATCCATTAAACCATGCTGCAGGGACTGGAATAATCAGGAGGGGTTAGTCCTGGAAGGCTGTATGGAGGGAGAGGATTTTGAACAGAGGAGAAGAATGTCATTTGAGAGAGGAGCTTCATTCATTCATTAGGAGAGAGCACTGTACTAAGCACTTGGGAGAGTACAATATAACAATAGACAAATTCCCTGCCCACAGTGAGCTTACAGTCTAGAAGGGGAGACAGACATTGATATAAGTAAATAAATTACAACTATGTACATAAATGCTGAAGGGCTGGAATTGAGGATGAATAAAGGGAGCAAGTCAGGGCAGTGAAGAAGGGAGAAGAGGAAAGGAGGGCTTAGACAGGGAAAGCCTCTCAGAGGAGCTGGGAAAGCATGCCAGTCCAGAGGATTAAATGGTGTTGTTTTTTGGAATCAGGTGAATGTGATTCTAACCCAACCATTCTCAACTTGCAGGGGAGATCCAACCGAGCTGCCTGTCCTGGTAACTCCACTCACTACTACAGTGCAACTTCCCAAAGCTGCTGCTTCCGCTGCGCCGAGAGTAAGTGAGGAGAATAACGGTACCGGGAAAAGTCTTGGAGGCCTGGGAAAGGCCTACAAAAGTGGCCAGCTCTAGGTGGAGTCTTTGAGTTGACAATTGTCATTTCATTCAGCAATGATCTATCATTCTATCGATGGTGTGGAGCAATTTTTGCTTATGCTTAGGAGAGAACACCAGATGCAAAAAAAACCCCTTGTCCCTTCCCTCAAGAGGGTGACCAATCTCCACTGTCCCATTGTCCAGTGGGAGAACATCTTAGCACCTTTATTTCAATGAGCTCTAGGTGGTGCATATTTAATAATAATAATAATAATGACATTTATTTAGTGCTTACTATGTGCAAAGCACCGTTCTAAGTGCTGGGGAGTTTACAAGGTTGTCCCACGGGGGCTCACAGTCTTAATCCCCATTTTACAGATGAGGTAACTGAGGCCCAGAGAAGTTAAGTGACTTGCCCAAAGTCACACAGCTGACAAGTGGCAGAGCCGGGATTTGAACCCCCGACCTCTGACTCCAAAGCCTGGGCTCTTTCCACTGAGCCACGCTGTTTCTCCAAGAGTGTGGAGCTGCCATGCCTGAAGGGAGGAAGGGCCCTAGAATGATGGGAAAACTGCAGCGTGGAGAGGTAAAGCAAGTAGCCGAAGATCACACAGCAGAGTCAGCGTCAGAACGGGGACTAAGACTCAGCTGGCCTGACTTCCAGATTGCTTCCTCTCCTCACATTAACTTCCTAGAAGACTGGTTTCCTCAGAGAAGCGCTGTCTAGGGAGCGTAGCTCAGAAAAATGTAGAGTCTCTGCTTGCTGGTGGTGCCTGTGAGTTCCCATAAATCTCTGCCCTACCCTCAGCCCCAGTCAGGGGAGGAAGTCAACTTCCTTCCCAACTCCCTCCTCACCACAACTTGTCCCCCCTGCGGGGCACGATTCAGGCGGGGAAGAATAGTGAAAGCAATGCGGCTGTATTTATAGACCAGAGCTGTTTGAAGTCACTCGTTGGGATGGCGGGGTGGGCAGTTGGCAGGATGTTTTGAATGGGGTCGCCCCCACAGCCTGGAGAGCAGTGACTCACAGAAGAGAGCACCCCACCCGCCCAGCCGGAGCGGATGCGGCTGGGACGGGCCGGTCCTGGAAGCCAGCCAGCAGGCACCATTGTTGGTTGCCGAGGACCAGTGGGTGGGGCATTTTGCCGGTGTTTTTACCCGGGCATGTCTCTTCCGGGCAAAAGAGAAAAAATGATCTTGTGCTACCCGGGGGAAATTTTTGACCTTTGACAACAGGCCTGTCTACACAGCCTCAATCAGCTTGTTCAGCAGAGTGCCGGCGGAGGCTGGGGGCTAGGGAGAGGTGTCCGTTAGTCTCCCTTCCTCTAGATGGGGGGGTTGGGGCTAGGGAGAGATAATAATAATAATAATGATTACATTTATTAAGCACTTACTATGTGCAAAGCACTGTTCTAAGCACTGGGGAGGTTACAAGGTGATCAGGTTGTCCCACGGGGGTCTCACAGATTTAATCCCCATTTTACAGTGTTGGTAACTGGGGCACAGAGAAGTTAAGTGACCTGCCCAAAGCCAAACAGCTGACAATTGGCGGAGCCGGGATTTGAACCCATGACCACCGACTCCAAAGCCCGTGCTGTTTTCACTGAACTCGATGAAGGAAGCTGGGGAGGGCAAGTTGGAGCCCAGGGAGGGGACAGGAAGTGAAGTCAAAAGAAGGGAGCTTATCCCAGCTGAAGTCTAGCTTGAGGCCTGCAGACCCGTCACCAGCCTAAGGCCCGGTACGTGGCAGGAGTGGTGCGGACCACGGACAAGGTGGTTCCTGGGGGCTGCTGGGACTTGTTGCCCTGCCAAGATCACAGGAACTTCTCTACCTGCACATATTCATGCACGTGGCAGCATCCCATGGGTCCTGGGGGCGGGGCGGGGGACCGCCTCCTTTGCTCCACCCTCCTCCTATTCGACCAGGTTGCAAACCCAGCTTGCGCGTTTGAGGCCCGCAGGATGTGTGGTTCGACCTGACCTATTCCAAGCTCCAGGACCTAGGTGGAGAGAGGAGGGTGAGGGTTATAGTTACACCACCCTGCCTCACTTTCTCTCTACCTATATTACACTCACTTCACTTGGGTCCAGGCACACCCCTGTGGGAGAGCAGAACCCTCAAGAAGTTCTGCCTCCTTTCCTAAAGAACCACTCTCCTAGGCAGTCTCACTCAGAAAGGACAAGAGTCCCCGGCTTGGTATAGCAGCAACCCCAGGAAGAGCTGCAGAGGCAGGAGCCAGGACCAGAACTGCCAAGTCTTTTTTTGTTCACTTGCCAACAGGCCGGCAGGGGCCAGAATCTTCAATGCCGGGATAGGGTGTTCTCCAGGAGCCTCTCTGTTGAGGGCCGAGAGTTAGAGTTTTACTTTGATTTCTTTTCCAGATGAGAAGAAGCTAAGAGATTGTCCACAGGATCCCAAGGAGGATTGCAGGAAGACCTGTCAGGAAGACTATTATCTGATCCAGAAAGCCCAGAAGTATTACTGTGAAGCCTGTGTCAGCTGCTCACGAGGTATATTGCTTAGGCTTCCAGCACAGAGGAAAGGAGGACCATTTTTCCCTCACCCCCTTCAACCCCAAGAAGCCCATCCTAGCTGGACCTGCAGGGCTACAGATGGTTGTATGTGACCATCAGCAGCATTATGCTGGGTCAGACCACCTTTCTTTCTGTCTCTGATGAGGACATCAGGATGCTTGAAGTGGCAATGTCCCTCGTGGACATCTATCCATAGGGACAGACTCTCTGAAATTCTCAATTCTTCCCTCTAAAAAAAACATTAAAAACTTATCAGTGCACACATTCTTCCAAACCCTTATTGAACCATTTGGTATTTTCTACCTGCACAGTTTTAGGAGAGATGGATGAAACACTGAGAGGTTGACCCTACTTTTTGGGATTTTGGTGGGAGGAAGTAAGGGCCAGAGGTGAAAGTCCCCTGGGGTAGGGTGGACATATTCATTCATTCAATCGTATTTATTGAGCGCTTACTGTGTGCAGAGCACTGTTCTACGTGCTTGGGAAGTACAAATCGGCAACATAGAGAGATGGTCCCTATCCAACAACGGACTCATATCTGATGTGCAATGGCCCAGTGTCTGTCGCCAAGCCTGACTGGGGCTCAGCTTCTCTCACTGGACTAGAGCTGTGTTGCATTTGGAGCCAAAGGCCTCTATGACCTTCCCCACTTGAGAAGGGGAGCCCGGCATATATCAAATGACTCTGCAGTCAGGGTTGCATTGTGCCTGAAGACATGTAACCTAGTAGCCTTTGGGCAGAAGGCCTGGCTTCATGAGAGTTAAGAAGATGATTCCCCCATAGTCTCAGCTCATTGTGGGCAAACCTAGTGGGCAGGACAGATAGCCCTAGCTAGCTCACTCCACCCCATCATTTGGAGTTGGAAAGAGGTTAGAGAAGGAGCCAAGATGGCAGCTCTTGCCCCAGCCATCAGGACATGTCCTCTAGCCTGGACCTAGGATCTGTGGGGTTCTGGTTATCATCACCAGGCTCAGGGTCCAGGCCAGTGGCTTCTCTCTTCCCCAGCTCTTGGGCCCATGAGGATCTAGCCATCTGGAGTTACTGCCATCTTTCCCTAACTGGTGCTGCCACCCTCTGCCATAATCACTAGAGAGTAGCAGGTGGGTGTGTGGCAGGACCAGGCTGGGAGGGGGTGCAACAGAGGGAACCACCAGGCTGCTGTGTGTCCTTGGGCAAGTCACTCAACTTTTTGGGGGCTCAGTCACCTCATCAAAATGGGGATTAAGAATGTGAGCCCCACTTGGAACAGGGAATATGTCCAACCCAATTATGTTGTATCTACCCCAGCTCTTAGGAAAGTGTTTGGCACATAGAAAGTGCATAGCAAATACCATAATAATTATTATTATCATTATTATAATTAGGTAACAGTAGAAGTAACAGACCAAGACTTTAGCGCCCTCTAGGGACCGTCTTCTTTTCTCCCCCTTCCTTTTTTCTTGTTCTCTGCTTTCCTCTCCTTTTTCTTTTTGTCTTCCTCTTCTTTCCCCCTTCTCTTCTTTCTTCTCATCTCTCCCCCCTATATAATAGTAATGATGCTTAATAATCACTTTGTGTTGAGCAATGTGCTAAGCACTGGGGTGACCACAAAATAAGTGAAATTCAGAAACCATCTGCATTTCTCCCAGTCCTTACTCACCCTGTCCTGTTGATGCTCTGCCCTAAGTTTTCCCCTGTGCTCAAAATGAAAAGGTGTCAGCCATACTTTTCAAGGAGGGGATTTGGAGAAGTTGAAGCAGTCATCCGATGACCTCTACCTCCTTGTGAAGGACATCACCAGCCATCTGAAATTCTGCCCCTGGAAATTCTGCCCAAGAGTCTGGAATTGTTGGAGGTTTCCCAGCCTGCTAAGTGGAGGTAGTTTAACTCTGGCCAGAGGCCCCCCACACTGTCTAGGCAGTAACAGGCTGAAGAAACCTTATCCTATTTAGTCTTTGCCCATTCTTCTCCCTTCCCTGACCACCATATTCAGCCCCTCACTCTCTAACAGCTCCTTCCCTGCTGGCTTCCGTGTCTCATTTTTCTTAAAGAGAAGATTCCTCCCTGTCTCCTACTGCACCCTCCAGCTATTGTTCCTATCTCCCACCTCCCATTCCTGTCCAGATTCCTCCCATGGGCTGTATACTCCCCCGTCTCCACTTCCTGTCCTCCAACTCCCTTTTTGACCCTTTTACAATTCGGTTTCCTCCCTTTCACTCCACTGAGGACACACTCCACCACCACACACCAAGTGACCTCCTGTTTACCATATGTAACAGACTCTACTCTGTCTTAATCCTTCTTAATCCTTCTGCTGCCTTTTACATTGGGAACCACTCCCTTCCCTCAGAAGCAATATTTAACCTCATTTTCAGACACAATTCTCTGCTGGTTCTCCTCATCTTTCTGGCTGATCCTTTTCAGCTTCTTTGTGGGCAGGGAACATGTCTACCAACTCTGTTATACTGTACTCTCCCAAGTGCTTAGAACACTGAACTGCATACAGTAAGCACTCAATGAAAAAGATTGATTGATTTTTCTTAAAGTTTTCCTTTACCTCACATTCCCTAAATGTTGGTGTTGTTCAAGGATCTGTTTCGGGTCCTTTTCTCTTCTTACTTTACACACTCCTTAGGGGAACTCATCTGCTTTCATGGCTTCAACTGCCAGCTCTATACAGATGACTTCCAAGGCTATTCCTCTGGCCATGATGCCTCTCCATCTCTATTATCTTGGATCTCCACCTGCCCCCAGGACATCTCTATGTGGATGCCCTCTTGACTCCTCAAGTTCAACATGATTTAACTCCTCTTCTTCTCTCCCAAATTCTCTCCTCCAGCTAAATTTCCCCTCACAGTCAATAATTCTGCTACCCTCCTCATCTCTCGAGCCCTGTTTCTCAAGCATTGTCCTTGATTCCTCTCTCTCTTTCAAGGCCCAAAATCCGTCTGTCGCCAAATACTGTTGGTTCTTCCTCCACAACATTTCCAGAATCCATCCCTATTTCTCCATCGAAATGGCCACCACACTGGTCCACTTGCTTGTCACAGCCCACCATGAAGGAGTTAGGCATCAGCCTCCTTGTTGAACTCCTTTCTCCACACTCTGTCCTCTCCACCCCATTCTTCACTCCACTGCCCAGATTAATTTTCTTAATCATTTTTCTGCACATGTTTTTGCACTTTTCCAAAACCTCCAATGGTTACTCATTCCTCTCAGCATCAAGCTGGAATTCCTGAACATCGGCTTTACGGCATTCAATCAGCTCTCTCCCTTCTCTTAGCCACTCTCCTCCATTTTACATTCTTCATTCTGTTCAAGCTAATCACAAGGCCTCGTTCTTGTCTCTCCTGCCTTTAACATCTTACTCTGGCTCTCCCCTCTGCCTGGACCTCCCTTCTCTTTCATGTCCAATAGACCACAGTTTTCCCCATCTTCAAAACCTTATGAAATCGCCTCTCCTCCAGCTGATCTTCCCTGATTAATGCCTAATCTCCCATTTTCTATCTCCCACCGCCTCTCCAGGCCTTTGGTACTATCTAAGGACTTAAGTTCTCACAAAACCCCAACAACATTTATGCATATCCTATTTACTCCAGCACTTAGGCAGCAGCATAACCTATTGGTCAAAGGACCTGGGTTCTAATTCTGGCTTCCTCATTTGAGAAGCAGCATGGCTTAGAGCATGGGTTTGAGAGTCAGAAGGACCTGGGTTCTAATCCCGGATCCTCCACTTGTCTACTTTGTGACCTTGGGCAAGTCACTTCACTTCTCTGGGCCTCAGTTACCTCATCTGGAAAAAGGGGATTAAGAATGCGAGCCTTCTGTGGGACAGGGACTGTGTCCAGCCTGATTAACAAGTATCTACCCCAGCACTTAGAACAGTGCTTGGGATATAAAAAGTGCTTAACAAGTACCTTTTACCTGCTGCATAACCTTGGGCAAGTCACTTAACTTCTCTGTCCCTCAATTTCCTCAACTGTAAAATGGGATTCAATACGTGTTCCCCCCTCCCACATAGACTCAGCCAAATGTGGGCTGCCTAATTAACTTATATCTATACCAGCACTTAGAACTGTGCTTGACATGTAGTAAGTAATAAATACCGAAATTATTATTATTTTCATTACTTCTTCTTATCTGTAACTTAAATGCTTTCCCCTCCTCTAGCTTGTTAACCCCACAAGGGCAGGCATCATGTACTGTATATTAATTCTATTGTATTCGCCCAAGTGCTTGGTACAGTTCTCTGCACCCAGGAGGCACTTGATAAGTGCTATTGATTGATTGACTGATTTGTATTGATCAATTGATTGAATAGTCTCCCTGCTGCGCAAAACTTTCTGGCCTATAGGTTCTGTGTTTCCATCTCCTCTGCCACCTCTCTTTGAGGCTCTCCCCCGACCAGCTTCAAAGATCTTTTCTTCTAGATGACCTCGTGGAGAAGGTGCCTTGTTCCGGGAGATCCCATCGGATCTGCCAGTGCAAAGACGGGATGTACTGCACCACCTCAGCCATCAACACCTGTGCCCGCTGCACAAAACACTCTGTCTGTGACCATGGGACCAGGATCAAACACCAAGGTAGGAATCCCTGCCTTTTTCTCACTGTACCTCGATCTCCTCTATCTCTTTTCTGACCCCTTGCCCACCTCCACCTCCTTCTGGCCTGGAATGCTCTCAGGTCTGTCAGACAATTACTCTCCCCCATTTCAAAGCCTTATTGAAAACACGTCTCCTCTCAGAATCCTTCCCTGACTAAGCTCCCCTTTCCTCTTCTCCCACTCCCTTCTGCGTCGCCCTGACTGGCTCCCTTTTTTCATCCCCCATCTTCCAGTCCCACAGCACTCATGTACATACCTGTCATTTATTTACTTATATTAATGTCTGTCTCCCCCTCTAGACTATAAGCTCATTGTGGGCAGAGAATGTGTCCGTTTATTGTTATATTGTACTCTCCCAAGCACTCAGTACAGTGTCTGCACACAGGAAGGGCTCAATAAATATAAATGAATTAATTAATGTGTTAACTAGAACCCTCTCTCCTCTCTCTGCCCTGGCCCTGAGGGAAAAGGTCCAGTCTTATGGGAGAAGAATCTCAGAGCTCAGTTCAGAGAAGGAAGCAGCATGGCCTAGTGAAAAGAGCACTGGCCTGAGAGTCAGAAGACTTGGTTCTAATCCTGGCTCTGCCAAGTGCTTGCTGTGTGTCCTTGGGCAAGTCACTTAACTTCTCTGTGCCTCCCAGCCCCACAGCACTTATGTGCATATCTGTCATTTATTTATTTATATTAGTGTTTGTCTCCCCCACTAGATTGAACTCATTGTGGGCACAGAATGTGCCTGTTCATTGTTATGCTGTACTCTCTCAAGCTTTTAGTACAGTGCTCTACACACAGTAAGTGCTTAATAAATATGACTGACTGACTGTTCTCCCTCCTACTTAGACTGTGAGCCCCATGTGGGTCAGGGCCTGTGTCCTACCTAATTAACTTGTATCTACTCCAGCACTTAGAACAGTGTTTGACACATAGTAAGCACTTAACAAATACCGTTAAAAAAACCCGAAACTGAATGACTTCACAGCCCAGTTGGACTATTTAGATATAATGCAGCCTCCATGGCTCCGTGGAAAGAGCCCGGGCTTGGGAGTCAGAGTTCATGGGTTCAAATCCCGGCTCCGCCAATTGTCAGCTGTGTGACTTTGGACAAGTCACTTAACTTCTCTGTGCCTCAGTTACCTCATCTGTAAAATGGGGATTAAGACTGTGAGCCCACCGTGGGGCAACCTGATCACCTTGTAACCTCCCCAGCGCTTAGAACAGTGCTTTGCACATAGTAAGTGCTTAATAAATGCCATCATTATTATTCCATACTTAAAAAAGTGCTTTGCACATAATAAGTGCTTAATAAATGCCATTATTATTATTATTATTAAATATGGGGTAAGTAATAATATGGGTCAGATTAGTATGTTTGTTGCTGGAGGGGTGGACTGTCTAAAAAAAGGTTGGTAATTTTTTCATCTTATCAGCAAGTCTGTTTTATTATCCTTTGTGTACAGGTGTGGGTAAAGTTCAGAGGGTAAAGTTTAGAGAAAGCAGCGTGGCTCAGTGGAAAGAGCATGGGCTTTGGAGTCAGAGGTCATGGGTTCAAATTCCAGCTCCACCAATTGTCAGCTGTGTGACTTTGGGCAAGTCACTTAACTTCTCTGTGCCTCAGTTACCTCATCTGTAAAATGAGGATTAAAACTGTGAGCCCCCCATGGGACAACCTGATCACCTTGTAACCTCCCCAGTGCTTAGAACAATGCTTTGCACATAGTAAGCACTTAACAAATACTATTATTATTATTATTATTAGGGGATTAAGACTCAACAGCCAGAATAATAGCCATAGTGTATGGCTAAGAGAACTTTTCTTCCTTCTGCTTAACAAATAGTTCAATTATTATTGTTGTTATTATTCTCCCTTGGGGGCAGGAGGGGTCTGTCTCAGCTTTTACATATCAGTTCATGCAGCCATCACTGCTGTCTGGATCCCCCAGCGCCTTCCCCACTCCTTAAAACCCCTGCAAAGAGAACAAAGGGACTTCTTGAGACTTTCTGGTGGCATCTGCAGCTTCTAAGTTTTCATCACAGAAACCGGCAGCTTTCCCAAACTTGGAAAAAAAAAGGAGAAAATTAATTGTTCGTTTGAAGCACCTGGAATTTTCTGACTTCTCTAGCTGTTCCTTCTCAGTCTCTTTCACAGGCTCCTCCTCTACCTCCCACCCGTTAACTGTTGGGGTTCCTCAAGGCTTGGTTCTGGATCCCTTTCTATTCTCCAACTACACCAACTTCCTTGAAGAATTAATTCACACCCATGGCGTCAACTACCATCTCGACGCCAATGATTCCCAAACCTGCATCTCCAGCCCTGACCCCTCTCTCTGCGGTCTCACATTTCCTTCTGCCTTAAGGACATCTCTAATAGGATGTCTGCCTACACCTCAAACTTAATACATTCAAAGCAGAACTCCTTGTCTTCCCAACCAAACTCTGTCTTTCCCTTGACCTTCCCATCGTTGTAGACAATACCACTATCCTCCCTTCTTCACAAGCCCATAACCATGGCATTATTCTCAACTTATTTCTTTCATTCAACCCACATGTTCTGTCACCAACTCCTGTTAGTTCTACCTTCACAGCATCTCTAAAATTGGCCATTCAAATTGTTATCCCGATCCATGCATTTACCATATTCCACCTTGTCTACTGCATCAGCCTCCATCCTGCCCTCCCTGTCTCCCGTGCCTCCCCTCTCCAGTCCATACATCATCAATCGTATTTATTGAGCGCTTACTATGTGCAGAGCACTGCACTAAGCGCTTGGGAAGTACAAATTGGCAACATATAGAGACAGTCCTTACCCAACAGTGGGCTCACAGTCTAAAAGGGGGGAGACAGAGAACAAAACCAAACATACTAACAAAATAAAATAAATAGAATAGATATGTACAAGTAAAATAAGTAAATAAATAAATAGAGTAATAAATATGTACAAACGTATATACATATATACAGGTGCTGTGGGGAAGGGAAGGAGGTAAGATGAGGGGGATGGAGAGGGGGACGAGGGGGAGAGGAAGGAAAGGGCTCAGTCTGGGAAGGCCTCCTGGAGGAGGTGAGCTCTCACTCTGCTGCCTGGATCGTTTTTCTAAAAAAACTTTCAGTCCATGTTTCCCCACTCCTCAAAAACCTCCAGAGGCTGCCCATCCACCTCCACATCAAATAGAATTTCCATGCCATCGGCTTTAAGGCACTCAACCAGCTCTCTCACTCCTAGCATTCGTCTTTAACCTACTACAAGCTTGCACACTCCACTCTTTGAATGCCAACCTACTCACTGTATCTTGATCTCCTCTATCTCACTGCCGACCCCTTGTCCATGCCCTACCTGTGGTTTGGAAGTCCCTTTTCTTTCATATCCAACAGATCACCTCTCTCCCCACCTTTCAAGCCCGCCTAAAGTCATATTTCAAGTGGTCTTCCCAGACTATGCCTCAGCTACCCCTACTCACCCTCCCTTTTGGGTTGCCTGTGCATTTGGAACTGCACCCCGTAAGTACTCATACTCACCCCATCCCCACATCAGCATTTTTGTACATAACCATAACTTATTTTATTGTCTGTCTACCTCTTTAACTGAAGCTCCTTGTGGGCAGGGATTGCATCTACCAATTGTATTGCATTGTACTCTTCCAAGTGCTTGTGCAGTACTTTGGACACAATAAGGGCTCAATAAATACAATTGACTGACTGACAATAAGCAGTCTGGCCTAGTGGGAAGCAGCATGGCAGTGTCACCTTCTGGAAAGAGTGTGGGCCTGGGTGTCAGAGGACCAGAGTTCAAATTCTGGCTCTGCCACTTGTCTGCTGTGTGACCTTGGACCAGTCACTTAACTTCTCTGTGTTTCAGTTAGCTCACCTGTAAAATGGGGATTAAGACCATGAGCCCCATGTGGAACATGGAATGTGTCCCATTTAATTATCTTCTATCTACCCCAGGACTTAGTTCAGTGTTTAGCACATAGTAAGCGCTTAACAAATACCATAAAAAGTAAGATTGATTGATTGAGATTGCTTTTTTAGAAAGAAAAATGGAAACTGAAGTGGCCAGAGAGATAGTTTTGAGGAAATGTAGCTTTTATTCTTAGTTCAGCCTTGAATTTGCAGTGAACCCTAAGGTCGAATGTTTCATGTCTTTGGTCTTCTATTGCCTCATCTGTAAAATGGGAATAGTAATTTCTAGCCCCTTGCTAGGAATGTTATGGGGGTGAAATAGTTAATAATAATTCTTTGAATTTAGGAACAATACTTCTTCCAAAAACCTAAAGATAATTTCTGAAAGCCTTTACGAGTTTCTCAGAAACAAGGGCGCTGGCTAACTTTCTCTATGTCTGAAAAATATCTTCTGAAACCGAAAACCACAGTAGGAAAGATAAATGCTGAAATATGTGTGAGGGTTCCTGCGTGTGTTTGGAAGTGGGGATGTTGTTGAGGATTTCTGATAAGCCACTGTGTGCAGGGAACAGAATTAGCCATGGTAGGGGTAGGAGGGAAAAGGCAAAACGAAACAACCATAACACCATTCCAGCCGTTGATCAGCTAAACGGGTAAAGACTGAACAGCTACGAGTATCCCTTCATAAGTAAAGATACATAAAGCACAAAAAAAGAAAAGAAAATGCTCCCAGAAGAAAACAAATAGTGGAGACATATAAAAATGATCAGGTACGCAACTGTGCGTAAAACATCATGTACCTTGTACTGAATTTTGCTGGAGTGGTGGGAGTCAGCCGATCAACCAGGAAAGCTTAATGGAAGAGGGATGGGTTTTCAGTAGTAGTAGCAGTATTAGTATTTATTTAGCTCCTACTGTGTGCAAAGCACTGTACTCAGTGCTAGGAAAGATACACAGGTGAGAAGGAGCCCCTGACACCCGAGGAGTTCACACTCTAAGAGTAGAGAAGCTACAGGAGGTGGGCAACAGGCAGGTAAGGAAAGAAAAGCAATGAAATACAAAAACAACATACGAGACAAAGATGGTGCCTGTTACTTCATTTGTAAAATGGGGTTTAAGATCGTGAGCCCTATGTGGGACAAAGAGCCCTGGATTTGGAGTCAGAGGTCATGGGTTCAAATCCCACCTCCGCCAATTGTCAGCTGTGTGACTTTGGGCAAGTCACTTAACTTCTCTGGGCCTCAGTTACCTCATCTGTAAAAGGGGGATTAAGACTGTGAGCCCCACATGGGACAACCTGATCATCTTGTATCCCCCCAGTGCTTAGAACAGTGCTTTGCATATAGTAAGCGCTTAACAAATACCATCATCATCATCATCATCATCATTACCTTGTATCTACCCCAGCGCTTAGAACAGTGCTTGGCATGAAGTAAGCACTTAACAAATACCATAGTTATTATTATTATTATTATTATTATTATTACAAGGGCAGTAGTTGGACACCATGGGCTAGAGGAGTGGAGTTTCAGGTTCCTCATGACTCAGTCAACAGTCCCAGTGGTCCCAGCCACTGTCCTTCCTAATGTTCTAAGCATTGAAAGTCTTCAGGCCGCCGCCGATTACTCTCCCTCCCTGGGCTCCAATCATTGCCCATCCACCTCCGCACCAAACAAACTCCTCACCATCAGCTTTAAGGCCCTCAGTCAGCTCTCCCTCTCCTACATCACTGAGGCACAGAGAACTTAAGTGACTTGCCCAAAGTCACACAGCTGACAATTGGCGGAGCCAAGATTTGAACCCGTGAGCTCTGACTCCAAAGGCCGGGCTCTTTCCACTGAGCCACGCTGCTTCCCCCAGCGCTTAGAACAGTGCTTTGAACATAGTAAGCGCTTAATAAATGCCATCAAAAAAATGGCATAAAAAAAAAGAAATACTTTGTGTGAAAATCCTTGAGTGCGCAGGTTGTGGTGCAGACCACCGGCTAAGGCGCAGACTCTTAGTCGGGCCGTGGTGTTCTTCGCATTGCTTTCCACAAGATGGCGCTAGAACTCAGGGTGGGGCCGTCGCTCGGCCTGCTGCGGGAGATAATAATAATAATAATAATAATAATAATAATGGCATTTGTTAAGCGCTTACTATGTGCAAAGCACTGTTCTAAGCGCTGGGGAGGGATACAAGGTGATCAAGTTGTCCCACGTGGGGCTCACAGTCTTATCATCATCATCAATCGTATTTATTGAGCGCTTACTGTGTGCAGAGCACTGGACTAAGCGCTTGGGAAGTACAAGTTGGTAACATATAGGGACAGTCCCTACCCAACAGTGGGCTCACAGTCCAAAAGGGAGAGACAGAGAACAAAACCAAACATACTAACAAAATAAAATAAATAGAATAGATATGCACAAGTAAAATAAATAAATCAATAAATAGAGTAACAAATATATACAAACATATATACATACATACAGGTGCTGTGGGGAAGGGAAGGAGGTAAGATGGGGGGATGGAGAGGGGGACGAGGGGGAGAGGAAGGAAGGGGCTCAGTCTGGGAAGGCCTCCTGGAGTAGGTGAGCTCTCAGCAGGGCCTTGAAGGGAGGAAGAGAGCTAGCTTGGCGGATGGGCAGAGGGAGGGCATTCCAGGCCCGGGGGATGACGTGGGCCGGGGGTCGATGGCGGGACAGGCGAGAACGAGGTACGGGGAGGAGATTAGCGGCGGAGGAGCGGAGGGTGCGGGCTGGGCTGGAGAAGGAGAGAAGGGAGGGGAGGTAGGAGGGGGCGAGGTGATGGAGAGCCTTGAAGCCCAGGGTGAGGAGTTTCTGCCTGATGCGCAGATTGATTGGTAGCCACTGGAGATTTTTGAGGAGGGGAGTAACATGCCCAGAGCGTTTCTGGACAAAGACAATCCGGGCAGCAGCATGAAGTATGGATTGAAATGGGGAGAGACACGAGGATGGGAGATCAGAGAGAAGGCTGATGCAGTAGTCCAGACGGGATAGAATGGGAGCTTGAATGAGAAGGGTAGCAGTGTGGATGGAGAGGAAAGGGCGGATCTGGGCAATGTTGTGGAGCTGAGACCGGCAGGTTTTGGTGACGGCTTGGATGTGAGGGGTTAACGAGAGAGCGGAGTCGAGGACGACACCAAGGTTGCGGGCTTGTGAGACGGGAAGGATGGTAGTGCCGTCAACAGAGAGGAAGGATGGTAGTGCCGTCAACAGAGAACAGGATGGTAGTGCTGTCAACAGTCTTAATCCCCATTTTACAGATGAGGTAACGGAAGCTCAGAGAAGTTAAGTGACTTGCCCAAGGTCAGACAGCAGACATGTGGCAGAGCTGGGATTCGAACCCATGACCTCTGACTCCAAAGCCCATGCTCTTTCCACTGAGCCACACTGCTTCCCTGTAAAAAAATGGAACTGCTGCGTTGGCCGGGAAAAGAACCCGGGTCAACTGCTTGGAAGGCAGCTATGCTAACCACTATACCACCAACGCTGCTATCCTAGGACATGAGTTATCCTTCTGTTTACCACGACTTGGAGGCCAAGTAACTCTGAAGGAAGGAAGTCTTTTCCTCTCAGGCCCCACTCCCTTCCCAGGAGGATTAATCAACACTTCCCACTGATGAAACATTTCCCATTAAGGGGAAAGTCTGTAACATAAAGAACTGTAGGGACAATAAGTGCTTTGGCACCTTCCAAGGTCACGGCTACTCCATCCAGAGGCAAGAGGCCGGTCTGGGTAGTCTCTCACGCCCAAGGCCCTTTCCAACTCTGGGTTAACATCAGGTTCTCCGCTCCACTCCTCCCGCAGACAGGCAACCCTCCCCGCTCCCTCACCACTGTGCCCCTTGTTCCTGCAGGAACCCCGGAGAGGGACACTGAGTGCGAGCCGAATCCGGTGGGGACAGACTCGGACGTCATTTCCAGCCAGAAGGACTGCAGATTTCACACCAAGTAAAGTCCCACCCTCACTCTGGACTGACTCTGAGCTGGGGAAGGAATGTGGTGGGAAGCACATTGATTAGCTTGCGTTTACCCCAGTGCTTAATGCGGTGCTTGGCACATAGTAAGCGCTTAACAAATACCATAGTGATGATTATTATTTAAGCCCCTGGGGTCTCTAGGTAGAGAGGAGGGAGTGTGGTGTAAGTGGGAGAAATAATAATAATAATCCTGGCATTTGTTAAGCACTTACTATGTGCCAATCACTGTTCTAAGCGCTGGGGTAGATACAAGGTAATTAGATTGTCCCACAAGGGGCTCCCAGTCTTCATCCCCATTTTACAGATGAGGTAACTGAGGCCCAGAGAAGTGAAGTGACTTGCCCAAAGTCACACAGCTGACAAGTCCCACGTGGGACTCACACTCTTACCCCCATTTTACAGATGAGATAACTGACAGAGAAGTGAAGTGACTTGCCTAAGGTCTCACAGCAGACACGTGGCAGAGCCGGGATTTGAACCCATGACCTCTGACTCCAAAGCCCATGTTCTTTCCACTGAGCCATGCTGCTTCTCTAATGAAGAAATGAAGCTGGGCATGGAAACTCGGATCCCTACATTCTTTTCCTGGCTGCAACCCTCGTTTTCCCATGAGGAAAATTCTCTCCGGACAGAAGGGACAAGCTAAGGGTGCTATCTCTCTTCTGGCCTAGGAGATGGGTGAGTCCAGATCCGGAGGGCCTAGGTAGAGGATCCAGTTCAGAGTGACGCCTGGAGGCTCATTCTGGTCGTGGGGAGACTGGATCAGTTTTGGGGTCCCCTGGGCTCAGGCCCACTGTCGGGGGAACCTGATTCAGCCTTCAGTATTGGGGGAGTGGTGGGATTGGAGTGCCACTCCGGGCTGTTTCTGGACTACCTGTACTTTGCTTAGTGGATAGAGCACGGGCCCGGGAGTCAGAAGGACCTGGGTTCTAATCCCAGCTCTGCCACGTGTCTGCTGTGAGACCTTAGGCAAGTCACTTCACTTCTCTGTCAGTTACCTCATCTGTAAAATGGGGGTAAGAGTGTGAGCCCCATGTGGGACAGGGACTGTGTCCAACCAGATTAACTTGTATCTACCCCAGAGCTTAGAACAGTGCTTGGCACATAGTAAGTGCTTAACAAGGACCATCATCATCATCCCTTCCCCTACTGCTTTTCCTGATGGCTATCCCTGCTCAGAACAGGTTGGAGGATGCATTGCTGATGAGTACAGCAACCTGTGTCCTGCCCACCACCTGCTAATCAGCTCCACCACGTCTGTACTCACCAAGGAGGTGGAGAGTGCCAGACAATCAAGGTCTCCCAAGCCACAGTGGCATTGCATTCCACCCAGATACAAGTGAGAAACAGTGTGGCCTAAAGGAAAGAGTGCAGGCCTGGGATCAGAGGCCCTGGGTTCTAATTCCGGCTCTGCCAATTTCTTGCTGTGTGACCCGGGGCAAGTCGCTTAACTTCTCTGTACCTCAGTTCTCCTGCTCTCCTTCCAACTTAGATTGTGAGCTCTGTGCAAGACAGGGACCATGTCCAACCTAATTAACTTGTGCCTACCCCAATGCTTAGAACAGTGTTTGATACACAGTAAGCGCTTAACGCATACCATAAAAAAACTGCTCTTCGCCCTTCAGTTTACTCAGCAATATTCTCTGCAAGGTTAATTTCCACTGGGGCTCCCTCTCCACGGACCTCAGTTTCCCCTTCAAGGAATTGAGAAGATGTTCATTCTCTATCCTGGTTTCCTTGCCCAGCTGCACCAAGTTAAGCAAGCTGATGAATAAGAGAGGAAATGCCTCGCAGGACCAAACCACCCTGGATGGCAGCCCGGCCCCACTCACCCTACCCAGCCCGTTGGGATCCACCGTTACCACACTGCAGCGGACCACCACCAGCCCCACTGCTCAACCAGAAGCACCAAGCTCCAGCCCCAGGGCTAGTGACCTCGCACTGGTTGCCATCAATAACATTACAGGGCAGACGACAGGAATCATCCCCCAGGACACGATCAGTAAGTAAGACACAACGCAGAAAGCCATGAGTAGGCATTCGTGGGAAGGCATCGTGTCCATCTGCATTTTCATTTACATATATGTATCAATATTGTGCCTTTTGTTTTTTCATTATTGCTCCCTCAAAGTTGTCCTTTCTCATCTTTTCTCCTGTTTCTTGGTGCCTTTTTCCCCTCCTCCACTTCCCCCCATTCTGTTGACCAGTATGCTAATTGTCCATGGACTCCACCCCCTGGGAAGTTCCAAGGAGTGTTTGGTCGTGAAGGGATTTCCCCTGGGGCCTTGTGTGTCTTGAGGGGTGGCACACTGCAAACCCTGTGGGCTGGTTCAGGCAGTTGGGGCAGGGTCACAGAACCGTTATGCACCAGGAAAGGGTACTCCCAATTACTCTACAGGTTAAGAACAAGATAAGAGGAAGGGAGGAAGGAAGGATGTAGGCTTGGGTAAGGTTGACCTTTGTTGTTGCTTCAGCAGGTTTCTTAAGCTGTCTCTTCAGAGAGGCTTTGACTACTTCTGACAGGCCTGGCCCAGAACAGTGCTCTTCCCCTGACTAACCCCACACCCACCTGCCACTCTTGATGGGGATGACAAGATTGCATTTGATAAGTCAGCCCACCTTCAGCCTCGCAGTACTTCCGGACAGATCTATATTTCAGTGTCTGTCTCCCTGTCTAGACTGCAAGCTGCCAGTGGGCAGAGAACGTGCCTACCAACTCCTCCATCCCAGCTCCACAGCACTTATGTACATATCTGTAATTTATTTATTTGCATTGATGTCTGTCTCCCCACCTCTAGACTGTAAACTCATAGTAGGCAAGGAATGGGTCTGTTTATTGTTGTATTGTATTCTCCCAAGCACTTAGTACAGTGCTCTGCATGCAGTAAGTGCTCAATAAATACGATTGAATGAATGAATGAACATTTTTCAGTCAACCAATCAATGGTATTTACTGAGTGCTTATCTGTACAGAGCATTCTACTCAGTGTTTGGGAGAATTCAATATAACAGAGTTGGTCGACACTAGCTCTTCTGTATTGTACTCTCCCAAGTGCTTCGTTCAGGGCTGTGCAGATAGTAAATGCTCAATAAATACTATTGATGGATTGATCCTGTTTGTGTTGCAGGCCACGGGACACTTTTTGTAGAGATCGCAGCAGTTGTGGCAGCTTCTGGCCTGGTCCTGCTGCTGATTTTCCAGCGCAAGTCTTGTCGAAAGCGGATCTTGAAGAGTGAGTTGGGGCCAATGCGGTGCTGCTATCAGGGAGGGCGAGGGAGGGTTTGGGGGCTGGTGCAGAGTCCTTATCTTCTACTCGTTCATTCAATCGTATTTACTGGGTGCTTACCGTGTTCAGAGCACTGTACTAAGTGCTTGGGAGAGTACAGTACAACAATAAACAGGCACATTCCCTGCCCACAATGAGCTAACAGTCTAGAGGGGAGAAAAGCGGTTGGAAATGGTTCCCATCCCACGTGGGGCTCACAGACTCAATCCCCATTTTACAGATGAAGTAACTGAGGCACAGGGAAGTGAAGTGAATTTCCCAAGATCACAAAGCAGACAAGTGGCAGAGCAAAACCTGGCTCTCTCCACTACACCATGCTACTTCACACTGTAAGCTTATTGTGGGCAGGGAACATGTCTCCCAACTTTGTTATATTGTACTCTCCCAAGTGCTTAGTACAGTGGAGCAGCGTGGAGCAGTGTGGCTTCATGAAAAGAGCTCAGACCTGAGAGTCAGAGGACCAGGTTCTATTCCTGGCTCCACCACGTGCCTGCTGTGTGACTTTGGGCAAGTCACTTCACTTCTCTACGTCTGTTACCTTATCTGTAAAATGAGGACTCAACACCTGTTCTCCCTCATATTTAGATTGCGAGCCCTGTGTGGGACAGGGACTGAGTCTGACCTGATCATCCTGTAGCTTTTCCAGCACTTAAAGCAGGGCATGTCACCTAGTAAGTGCTGAATAAATACAGCAATTATTATTACGGCGCTCTGCACACAGTAAGCGCTCACTCAATAAATATGAGTGATTGATTGATTGTCCTGATGAGACCCTACTGGAGATCAGGGAGCCTTTGGAGGATTTACTGCTCCATCTTGAGTCTCTTGTTTTTCAGAGCTTCACTTGTGCCCCGGTCAAGTGTATAGACCCAACCAGATGACCCTGGGTAAGTGATGGGGAAAAGCTTCTCTCCAGTGGCAGGAGGCAATAAACCCTCACTAGGCCCCATTCCTGCAAACATCCGGGGTCCTGATGATAAACTGTCCAGTGGGAATCTATATTCTTTCCGATTTCTCTTTGACAATTAACAGTTCTTCCCAATTGACTCTTGTTTGGTTAACAACTAATGGTTCAGCATGTGGACTAGCCAGGCCTTTTATTATGGTATTTAAGTGCTTACTGTGTGCCGAGCATTGTTCTAAGCACTGAGGTAAATAAACGGTTGTCAGCTTGGACACAGTCCCTGGCCTGCACCGGGCTCACAGTCTAGGTAGGAGGGAGTAGAATTTTAATCTCCATTTTACAGATGAGGAAACTGAGGCACGGAAAAGTTAAGTGAGGAAGCAGCATGGCCTAGTGGATAAAGCACGAGCCTGGGAGTCAGAAGGACCTGGGTTTTAACTGCGGCTCTGCCACGTCTATTATGTGACCTTGGGCAAGTCACTTTGTTTCTCTGTGCCTCAGTTTCCTCATCTGTAAAATGGGGATTAAGATCGTGAGCCCCATGTGAGACAGGGACTGTGCCCAACCTGATTATCTTGTATCTGCCCAGCGCTTAGAACAGTGTCTGGCACATTATTATTTAACAAATACCATTTTTTAAAAAAGTGACTTGCCCAAGGCCACACAGCAGAAATGTGGAGCCGGGATTAGAACCCAGGTCCTCCGACTCCCAGGCCCGTGCTCTTTCGACTTGGCCGAGCTGGCCTTTTGCTCTCTTCTTCCCCTAATTCACTCTCCTTCAATCAATCAATCAATCAATCAATCAATGGTATTTATTAAGCAGCGATCTCCAACACTCAGATTGGATAGGCAGTTGTCACCAGTGGATTTCGGAAAGGTTTATTTGCCAGCTTGTGGGTGAGGAAAGGAGCAGGCTTGGCATGCAGTGTCTCAAGCAGAGCCGGTGCCTTTTATTCTGCACATACACTCAAGGTTTACCCCTTGTCTCGCCACCTGTAGTGGTCTCTGCTCTTCCTGAGAAGCCGCTTGGCCTAGTAGATAGATCACAGGCCTGGGATTCAGAAAGACCTGGGTTCTAATCCCGGCTCCACCACTTGTCTGCTGTGTGACCTTGGACAAAGTCACTTCACTCCTCGGTGTCCTCACCTGTAAAATGGGGATTAAGACTGTGAGCCCTTTATGGGACAGGGATTGTGTCCACTGGATTATCTTGTATCTACCCCAGTGCTTAGAACAGTGCCTGGTACATAGTAAGTGCTTAACAAATACCACAATTATTATTATCCTGTATGTTGGGTCTGGATGTGCTCCAGGCTGGGTGGCCAGCTCCTGACTCCTCTACACAACAGTCTCTCACACCCTTTATCTCCACTCCCAGAGAAGAGTGCTTGGCCCTCCTTCAGGCCAGAGTCTTGCAGGAATCAGCTCTATGCCTCATTATCACCCTTAATCACTTATTCTCCCTAGCCCCAAAGCACTTATGTCCGTATCCCTTATATTCTACTGTTTCCCCATTGTAATTTATGTTAGTCTCTGTCTCTCTCTGAAGACTTCTGAAATCCTTGTGAAGAGCGATCATGTCTACAGACTCTGTTGTATTGTGACTTCCCAAGTGCTTAGTACAGTGTTCTGCACAGACTAAGCACTAAATAATAATAATTATGGTATTTAAGTGCTTACTGTGTGCCGAGCAATGTTCTAGGTGCTGGTAATTATAGTATTTGTTAATAATAATTATATTATTCGTTAAGCGTTCACTATGTGCCAAGCACTGTTCTAAGTCCTGGGGTAGATACAAGGTAATCAGGTTGTCCCACGTGGAGTTCACAGTCTTCCCCTCATTTTATAGATGAGGGAACTGAATACCTTTGATTGATTGATTGATGACTCACAACTCTCAACAAGGCCCACTCCAGCATTCCAGGCTGGTCTGGTGTCAACAAGAGCTTTTCTGGATGCGAGTGTCCAGTTCTGGGGTCTTCACAGAATCATTTCGGTCCATTGTCTCTTCTCGCAGGACCCTGGGCAGCCTGCATTCACACAGGCACTCATGCTCCTGTCCTCCATGGGGGTAGTTTATGCTCCTGCTGCCTGCTTCTTGGCCTTTCCTGTCCACCGGCGTCACTGCCAGTGAGACAGCCGCAAGCATGCGCCGAGCCCCGGCAGAGTGCCACATCCTGTTCTAGGCATCCATGTTAAAATAGATCAGGTCCCTGCCCTCAAGTGGCTTACAATAGAATCAAGACTAATATCCAGACGACTGACACAAATATGCTAAGATAAATGTAGTCATTACATGAGTGAGTTGAGTTGACCACCTACTGATGACTCAGTCACTGTCGCTTGATTCTTGCCTATTGGCTTTTTATTTTAAATGGTGCTCGTTAAACACTTACAATGTTCCAGGCACTGTACTGAGCGCTGGGTAGACACAAGCTAATCAAGTTGGATACAGGCCATGTCCTTTGTGGGACTTACAGTCTTAATCCCCATTTTACAGATGAGGTGACTGAGGCATAGAGAAGTTAAGTGACTTGCCCAGGTCACACAACAGACAAGTAGCAGAGCTGACATTAGAACCCAGGTCCTTTGACTCCCAGGCCTGTGCTCTTTCCATTAGTCCACGCTGCTTGGCTTCACCCGCCCCACTCCACCACCACCATCTCCTTTACCTATAAGAGGCACTCAAGAAATGTCAGTTGATGTAGTAATGGAGGGGTTGAAGAAGGTCGTTCCAATTTCCCAGTTCAGCTCTCCCATCTGAACTCCTTGGAGAAAGACTGCAGGCACCATGTGCGGAAACCACATATTTTTCAGGAGCTGGGTGGCAGCGTTCTAGCCCTTCCCATAGCACTCTGGGGAATGTTTCAGATTATGATATCAGAAGTGACATTGGTTTTCTTCTTTTTTTGCAGATCCTGATTTTGGGAAGAATTATTTAGTGAGTAAGAGTACCCACATCACCATTTCCAATAGAAATTCCCCCAATTCCCTGAATGCCATTTCCTGATCAAGTCCCTGTTTCCCCAAAATGAGATATAGGTTTCCTCTGAATCGCCTTGCTTACACTTTCAGTTCTAGCCCCTTTGTGTCCCGTGAAACCCAAGAACCTTGGGCAAACAAATGCTATTCCCCAAGAGTCTCACCTGAGAGGATCTGCCTCAGTAGATAAAGCCTCCAGGAGGAATAATTTGGGTACATAATGAAAATAGTCCCTCACTTCTGCTCCTTTGGAACTAAGAGGAGCTGGAGTGGGAATGGAGCTTAACCTTGGGAGATGACCGAGCAGCTTAATGAGTTATGGTAATGATTAAGGGCCTACTCTAGACCAAACACCATCCTAAGCATTAGGGGTAGATACAAGACAGTAAGTTCATCCACATTCCATGTCCTCCTCAGGGCCTGCACACTAAGAGGAAAGAGGAGCAAGTAATGTCATTTTACAAGAGAGAAAACCAAGGCCTAGAGAGATTCAGTGACTCATCTAAGGTCACAGAGCAAGCCAGTAGCAGAGCTGGGATTAGAATCCAGGTCCTCTGATCCAGGTCCTCTGACTCTCAGTCCCATATTCTTTCCACTAGGCCGTGTTTTCTCAGTGGCTTTCTAATCCATGCTGAAGTGGTGAGACTTTTCTAGGAGCCCCAAGAGGGAAACAAACCCAAGTTGTGTTAACCTTGGTATTTCTGGATTTTAATTTGGCCACAGGAGGGTGGCTCTGGCTGCTGCTCATGCTTGGTGATTTCCTAGGAAGTGGGAGGTGCCAAGGCATTTGATTTTCCCATCGTCCTCCCATGGGAACTACTCCACTGGATGCCAAGACTTGCCTCCCCTGGGTGCTGACGCATGCTTACCAGTTGCATTGGTCTCTGCTAGAGGTTTCCCCTGCCTTGAATATATTATTTGGTCCTATAAATGCTGCCTGGCCTCCTGCCCCAATCAAGCAGGGAGGTTGGGTATGACAGAATGTCACTTGGGTGGTGAGGGGGTTGGGTGTCAACCCAGAATGACTGGAAGCCACAAGTTGAGTTGCTCAGCTGCCCATCCTGGACCTGGTGATCTCTTCCTACCCCAAAGAGTGGAGTGGTCAGAGATTACAGCTGCCCCTTTGGCCTTCTGGGGCCTGGAAGAGTGTTTTTATAATTAATGATGATGATATAATGATAATCATCATCATCATCAATCGTATTTATTGAGCGCTTACTATGTGCAGAGCACTGTCCTAAGCGCTTGGGAACAAGAATGGTATTTAAGTGCTTACTATATGTCAAGCCCTCTTCTAACCACTGGGGTAGATAGAGGCTAAGGAGGTTGGACATAGTCCTTGTCCAACATGGGGCTCCCATTCTTAAAACCCATTTTACAGATGAGGAAACTGAGGCCCAGAGACATTTAACGACTTGCTCAAGGTTACACAGAGGATAAGTGGCAGAGGTGGGATTAGAACCCAGGTCCTTCTGACTCCCAGTCCCATGCTTTGTCCACTAGGCCACGCTGCTTGGGTTGGCAGGTCACCATGGAGGGGGCTATTTATATGGGTCTCCCACCTGTCCCCTAGTTCTTCTTCCAGCTTCCATAAGTAGGAGAGGAGGGAGGAAGAGGATGTGGGGTGGAGAAAGGCACTGACACACATTATAGTCATCTTGCAGCAGCAGCAGAAGTTGGGACATGGTGTGATTATGCTTCCTAGGTTGTGTACCTGAAGCCGGGGCCACCCTGACCAAGATAACACTGGTAGCCCCACATCCTATCTCCTCTGGTCTCAAGCCAATAAGAGGCTCAGCAAGATCTGATGTTCCGTTCAATGACCACAAACCCACACCTGTTTTCAATCAATCAATCATATTTATTGAGTGCTTACTGTGTGCAGAGCACTGTACTAAGCGCTTGGGAAGTACAAGTTGGCAACATATAGAGACAGTCCCTACCCAACAGTGGGCTCACAGTCTAGAAGGGGGAGACAGAGAACAAAACCAAACATACTAACAAAATAAAATAAATAGAATAGATATGTACAAGTAAGATAAATAAATAAATAGAGTAATAAATATGTACAAACATATATACATATATACAGGTGCTGTGGGGAAGGGAAGGAGGTAAGATGGGGGGATGGAGAGGGGGACGAGGGGGAGAGGAAGGAAGGGGCTCAGTCTGGGAAGGCCTCCTGGAGGAGGTGAGCTCTCAGTAGGGCCTTGAAGGGAGGAAGAGAGCTAGCTTGGCGGATGGGCAGAGGGAGGGCAGCAAAGACCTCAACGTTTGGTTCGGTAGATCAATCAGGGGTATTTATAGATGTGATGTGGCAGATGGAAGTGCCTCTCTCAGCACCTGTGCACAAACTGGGTTTACCCGGAGGTATTTTGTTCAACTGCCACACATCACACCTGGTGCCCAGTCAAGATCCTAACGATTGTTACAGCGGATGTGAGGGTCTCCCTCAGCAACAGTGAACCAACCAACCTTTAGAACGCCCAGCGAGGTCTGCCGCAGAGGGGATGCCTGAGGATCTGCCTCAAAATTGTGAGCTTGTGGGCAAGGGATGTGTCTACCAACTCTTTTGCATTATTCTCTCCCAAGAACTTAGTACAATGCTCTGCACACAGTAAACACTCAGTAAATACCACTGATAATAATCTGCAGTTTGATGGCCACAGGCCACACCTGATTTTCCAAAGAAGACCCTGACGATTGGTACAATGGATACGAATGGGCCGCTCGACAGTGGTTTAAAATTGGAAGAGTCCACAGCGGGATCTGCAGTTGAGAGGACTCCCAGAGATGTGCCGTTCCCTGGTGCCCTATCTTAATCTTCCTCCAAGGTGTGCTGTTGGCTTCAAGGGGGCTGGGAGAGAGAGTATGAAAAGGTCGGCACAGACCAACACCCCGCTTTCTGAAAAACAACTCAAGCTCAAGTCCTACTGATGCTGGGATACCTCATACCCATTCTCAAAACAAGTCCTACTTGAGGGGCTGGTTTGGGATGTTGGTCACCAAAGTGGAAACAGCTTGACAGTTCCCTGGATGTCTGAGCATCCAAGTTTAGGAAAGCGTGCTCATGCCCTGCTCCCACCACATGGGGAAACGGTCATGAAGAAGCATTCTCCACAAACACTCTGCTTCACCCAAACTCAGATCACCTGTGGGACTGATGATCTGGACAGCTGTTGTGTGAAAACACTCCCCGTCACACCCATAGGTGAATTTCACCATCAGTGTCATTGTCTTCAAGCACAAAGGACAACCATGTACAACTGGAGTTTACTCACTCCACCTCACAGATAGATCTTAACATCACAGATGGATCTCAACCACCAGGCTTGCCCGGGGCTTTCCCAGACAGTAGAAGGCCTGAGGGTCTCAAATAAGTAAAGCACCAGACGTTGGGGTGAATTTCAATCAATCAGTCCATTAGTGGTATTGATTAAGAGTTTATGGTTGCAGAGCACTGTACTAAGCAGTTGGGAAAGTGCAATGTAATAGAGTTGGTAGATGTGATCCCTGACCACAGGAGTTTACTATCTACTGAATTTTCCACAGATTTTAGAATTTTTACTTGCCCCAACTCTGGGATTCTTTTAAACCTGACCCTATTTCTTCTGGGGTAGAAGCCTGGGAACCTGGTCTGTCTTTCAGGGTGGTAATCCTGAATATGGCATTTAAGGGTCACCCGCAGTACAGAGAAACTGTTCCAACTCCAAACAATGAAGACAAATTTGGGGGGGGGGTGAGGGGGGCGGTAATTGAATTTAAGTGCTTACTATGTGTCAACCCTTTTCTAAGCATTTCTAGACTGTGATTCTGTTGTTGGGCAGGGATTGTCTCTGTTGCTGAATTGTACTTTCCAAGTTTTTAGTACAGTGCTCTGCACACAGTAAATGCTCAATAAATACGATTGAATGAATGAATGAACATTGTTCTAAGTTCTAGGCTAAATACAAGTTAAGCAGGTTAGATGTAGCCCCTCTCTCACAAGGGGCTCCCAGGAAGGAGAACTGTAAAATGCCCATTTTACTGTTGAGGAAATGATGCACAGAGAAGTTAAGTGACTCGTTCAAGGTCACTCAGCAGGCAAATGGCAGAGCTCAGTTATTCTGACCCTTAGAGCAATAATCAATTGCAGATCCTTGCAGTAGGTGCTGAAGGAAGTTTTAGAGTGAGTTCCTCCTGCCAAGGAGCTTACTCTCCAAGGGACTTTAATAGTCACCCCAAGAGGCAGATAAAGTGGGGTGGGGGGAAAGGGTGAAGTAATGGATTAACAGTATTGCTTTTGCCCTGCAGGAAGCAAGAGTGGTTAGGTCAAAGTTCCCTTTTCCTAGAGCAAGCATGTGTCTTGTGTGGGAGGGTGGGTACCCTGGGGTGAGGGGGACCCATCTCTCTTGCCTCTAGGCCAGTTGTGTCTCTCCAATGTCACCCTGCCCACTCTGTCCTTTTTTGTGTTGACAGCTGAACAGCAGTTCACTAGCAGCCAAAGGAGAATCAGAAGAGAGCGAGGTCCTGAGCAGACTCCCGGCCCTGGAGACCAACAACAATGAAACCCCTGGTTTAGGCAAGAGGCTCAGCCTGAGCTTGGCCGAGGTCCATGGCTCTGGGGAGGAGACAACAGAGCCCCTGGTGAGGGGACACACCAATAATCGGATCGGTGAGACATGGGATTGGAAGCCAGGGGCTTCTATGGGGGGAGGAGGCAGTGGTGGTGGGCCAGGGGTGGGAGGTGTAGATTCTGAGAGGGTTTTGCAAATGTGGGAGGGTCAGACACTAGCCCTTATTGCCACTGACTTTTCTCTCCCTTGTCCAACTGAATCAGTCAGTCGATGGTATTTATTGCTCACTGTGTACAGAGCACTGTACTAAATATTAGTGAGAGTACAGTGCAATAGAGTTGGTAGACCCAATCCTTGTCCCAGCTCTGCCAATTGCCAGCTGTGTGACTTTGGGCAAGTCACTTCACTTCTCTGGACCTCAGTTCCCTCATCTGTAAAATGGGGATGAAGACTGTGAGCCCCCTGTGGGACAACCTGATCACCTTGTAACCTCCCCAGCACTTAGAACAGTGCTTTGCACACAGTAAACGCTTAATAAATGCTATCATTATTATTGTCCACAAAGCTCTGCCTCTTGTCTTCTGGGTGACCTTGGGCAAGTCACTTAACTTCTCTGTGCCTCAGTGTCCTCAACTGTAAAATGGGGATTCCGTATCTGTTCTCCTTTCTACTTAGACTGTGAGCCTCATGTGGGACAACCTAATTAACTCGGATCTATCCCAGTGCATAAAACATAGAAGGCACTTAACAAATACCAAAAAGAAGAGCTGACTGTCTAGGAGGGCAGAAAGGCATTCAAATAAATTACAGATGGGGGAAATAGCAGAGTGTAAAGATATGTAAATAAATGTCCTGGGGCTGAACACGGGGTTAATATTAAGTGCTTAAGGAGTAAAAGTCCAACAGGCAACAGAGAAGGGAGGATGGATGAGGGAAATGAGGACTTAGAGAAGCCCACTTGGAGATGAGATTTTAAGAGGCCTTTTAAAGTAGGGAGAGTGGTGGTCTGACAGCTATAAAGAGGGAAGGAGTTTCAGGACAAGGAAGGACGTGGCCAAAGGATTGTCTGTGAGATAGACAAGACTGAGGTACAGTGAGTAGGGTGGCATTAGAGGAATGAAATGTGTGGGCTGGGCTGTAGTAGGAGATTGGCGATGTGAAGTAGGAGGGGGAGAGCTGGGATTGAGTGCCTTTAAGCCAGTGGTAAGGAGTGCTTTACACATAGAAAGCGCTTAAAAAATGCCATCATTATTATTATTATTATTATTAATTTTTGTTTGATGCAAAAGTGGATGGGCAACCACTGGAGGAGTGGGGAGTCATGGATTGAATAGTTTATTAGAAAAATAATCCGGGCAGCAGAGTGAAGTAAGGACTGGAATAGGGGGAGGCCGGAGAAAAGGAAGTCAGTGAGGAAGCTGACACAGCAGTCAGGTAAAAATATGATAAGTTCTTGTTCCATGTGGTAGCAGTTTGGATGGAGAGGAAAGCATGGATTTTGGAAATGATGTGAAGGTAGAACCAACAGGATCTGGGTCAGATTAACTATGTGGGTTGAATGAGAGATGAATTTAGGATAGCACCAAGGTTACATGATAGTGAGACAGGGAGGGTGGTGGCGTTTTCTACAGTGATGGGAAAGTCAAGCGGAAGACAGGGTTTGGGTGGGAAGATGAGGAGTTCTGTTTTGACACAACTGACATACAAATACCATTAAAAAAATCCAAAAAAACCTGACACCAACACCACTCAGCTGGTAGCTGTGGCAGTTTACCGGAAGAAGAAGCACATATGTTGAGGTGGAAGTTGACACCTATGTCAGTTCCCTGTTATTTCAGGCCTTCTCCCCTCTCCACTTCTGGTTTAGGCTGCTGTCAAGGAAAAAGCGGGAGTTGGGGAAGTGTAGTTGTTATGCTTTAATTTTGCCAAAGCACTTTGTGTCAATAATCTCATTTTTAGTAATACTTTCATTTTCCAAAGGACTTTTGTATCAATAATCTCATTTTTATCAGCCATCTGTGAGGTAGGAAAGGCAAGGGGAATCAGCATGGCCCAGTTGAAAGAGCATAGGCCTGGGAGTCAGAGGACCTGGATTCTAATCCCAGCTCTGCTACTTGGCTGCTGTGTGACCGAGGGCAAGACACTTAACTTGTCTGTGCTTGTTTCCTTATCCACTAAGTGGGGATTCAATACCTATTTTCCCTGCTACTTACACAGGGAGCCCCTTGTAGGACAAGGGACTGTGTCCAACCTGATTAATGTGTGTAATAATAATAATAATAATAATAATAATGGCATTTATTAAGCGCTTACTATGTGCGAAGCACTGTTCTAAGCGCTGGGGAGGTTACAAGGTGATCAGGTTGTCCCACGGGGGACTCACAGTCTTAATCCCCATTTTACAGATGAGGTAAGTGAGGCACAGAGAAGTTAAGTGACTTGCCCAAAGTCATACAGCTGACAATTAGCAGAGCTGGGATTTAAACCCATGACCTCTGTGCTCTTTCCACTGAGCCATGGTGTGTATAATAATAATAATAATAATAATAACATTTATTAAGCGCTTACTATGTGCAAAGCACTGTTCTAAGCGCTGGGGGGAATACAAGGTAATCAGGTTGTCCCACGTGGGACTCACAGTCTTCATCCCCATTTTACAGATGAGGGAACTGAGGCTTAGAGAAGTGAAGTGACTTGCCCAAAGTCACACAGCTGACAAGTGGTGGAGGTGGGATTTGAACCCATGACCTCTGACTCCAAAGTCCGTGTATCTACCCTAATGCTTAGAACAGCACTTGACATATAGTAAACTCTTAACAAATACCAAAAAAAGTATATTACCCCATTTTACAAGTGAGGAAGCAGGCTCAGAGAGGTTAAGTGATCTTCCCACAGTCACACAGCATACCAGTGGCAGAGCTGGAATTCTTCATTCATTCATTGAATCAATCGTATTTATTGAGCAGTTACTGTATGCAGAGCACAGTACTAAACGCTTGGGAGAGTACAATACAACAATACACAGACACATTCCCTGCCCACAATGTGCTTATAGTCTAGAGGGAATTAGAACCCAAGTCTTCTGATTTGTAGCCCCCTACTTCACCAGACCTTGCAGCTTCCCTTAGACAGCAGATATTCATTCATTCATTCAATTGTATATATTAAGCGCTTACTGTGTGCAAAGCACTGTATTAAGCACTTGGGAAAGAGCAGTACAACAATAAACAGTGACAATTCCTGCCCAAAATAAGCTCATAGTCTAGAGGCGGGGAGACAGACATCAATTGGAGAAGCAGCGTAACTCAGTGGAAAGAGCATGGGCTTGGGAGTCAGAGGTCATGGGTTCTAATCCCGGCTCCACCACTTATTGGCTGTGTAACTTTGGGCAAGTCACTTCACTTCTCTATGCCTCAGTTACCTCATCTATAAAATGGGGATTAAGACTGTGAGCCCCAAGTGGGATAATCTGATCACCTTGTATCCCCCCAGCGCTTAACATAGTAAGCGCTTAACAAATACCATAATCATTATTATTATTATTAATACAAATAAAATTACAGATATATACATAAGCGCAGTGGGGCTGGGAATGGGGGGAAGAACAAAGGGAGCAAGTCAGGGTGAGGCAGAAGGGAGTGGGAGATGAGGAAAAGTTGGGCTTAGTCTGGAAAGGCGTCTTGGAGGAGATGTACCTTCAGTAGGGCTTTGAAAGCAGGGAGAGTAATTGTCTGTCGGATTTGAGGAGGGAGAGCATTCCAGACCAGAGGCAGGGTGTGGGCCAAGGGTCAGTGGCGAGACAGGCAAGATTGAGGCACCCTGAGAAGGTTAGCACCAAAGGAGTGAAGTATGTAGGCTGGGTTGTAGAAGGAGAGAAGCGAGATGAGGTAGGAGCAGGCAAGGTGATGGAATGTTTTAAAGCCAATGATGAGGAGTTTTTGTTTGATACGGAGGTGGTTGGGCAGCCACTGGTGATTTTTGAGGGGTGGGGGTGTGACGTCCTGTAGACGGACATTCCTTGAGAGAATGGGTGGGTTCCTCACAGACAAAGAGAGGAGAAAGTCCCCTGGGGATGGTCCCCAGGAGCATAGCTGTTCTGAAGCCCATAAGTTTCTTAACTAAAGTTAGTGTTTTGCACACAATAAATGCTCAATAAATATGATTGAATGAATAAAGTTGCCACTGATTACTGGGGAGTTCCTGGAAGCTGGGACCTCCTAGAGTCCCATCTCCAAATCCTAAAGAGTCCGGGTCATTCAGAAAAACATGGGCTGATCCTGCTTCTTTGAGGGGAAGCTGTGCTAGTTAGTCTGCTGTTATTTGCTCCATTGACAAGAGGTTTCCCAGGCTCCTGGCTCCATGTCTGAACTGCATTTCTTTGATCTCCCCGAGTCCCTCCCTAGCCCCATCTCACCGTATTTTTTTAAAGCCTCCACCCTTCAGATTGAAGTAGTGTGGCCTAGTGGAAAGAATCTAGGCCTGGGGCCCTGCCTTTGAAAACTGTCGTCCTTCTCTTGGAAACATTATCCAACCTCGACTTCACTGATACTGTCCTCTCCTGGTTCTCCTCCTCTCTCTCTGGCCATTGAGTCTCTGTCTTTCTTGTGGGCTCCTCCTTGCCTCCCATGCCCTAACTGTGGGTGTCCCTCAAGGTTCAGTTCGGGTCCCTTTTTACTCCCTAGCTATGCCCACTTCCTTGGAGAACTCTTTCACTCTCATGGCTTCAATTACCACTTCTAAGTGGATGATTTCCAAATCTACATTTCTAGCCCTGGCCTATCTCCCTCTCTGCAGTCTCGTATTTCCTTCTGTCTTCAAGACATCTCTACTTGGACGTCCTCCCATCATCTCAAACTTAAAATGTCCAAAACAGACCTCCTTACCCTTCTACCCAAACCCTGTCCTCCCCATGACTTTCCCTCACTGTAGACAGCACCACCATCCTCCATGTCTTGCAAGTCCATAACATTACTATTATCCTTGACTCCTTTCTCTCATTCAATCCACATATTCAATCTATCACTAAATCCTGTTGGTTCGATCTTCACAGCATCACTAAAATCTGCCCTTCCCTCTCTATCCAAACTGCTACCACGTTAATCCAAGCATTTATCTTATCCCACCTTGATTACCGTAACAGCCTCCTTGCTGACTTACCTGCCTCCCATATGTCTCCACTCCAGTCCATACTTCACACTGTTGCCTTGTTCATTTTTCTACAAAAATGTTCAGGCCATGTCTCCCCGCTCCTCAAGAACCTCCAGTGGTTGCCCATCCACCTCTGCATTAAACAGAAACTCCTCATCATTGGCCTTAAAGCACTCAATCACAACTTGCCCCCTCCTACCTCACCTTCCTACTCTCCTACTCCAGTCCACACACACACTTTGCTTCTCTAATGCCAACCTACTCACTGTACCTTCATCTAATCTATCTTGCAGCTGACCTGTCCCCCCAAGTCGTGCCTCTCACTACTGGCTTCAAAGCTGTCCATCACCTCATCCCCTCCTACCTCACCTCCCTTCTCTCCTTCTACAGCCCAGCCCACACACTCGCTCCTCTGCCGCTAACCTCCTCACTGTACCTCATTCTTGCCTGTTCCGTCGTCGACCTCTAGCCTACGTCCTAACTCTGGCCTGGAATGCCCTCCCTCCACACATCTGCCAAACCAGCTCTCTTCCTCCCTTCAAAGCCCTACTGAGAGCTCACCTCCTCCAGGAGTCCTTCCCAGACTGAGCCCCCCCTTATCCTCTCCTCCTCCTCCCCTCCCCATCACCTCCACTCCCTCCCTCCGCCTTACCCCCTTCCCCTCCCCACAGCACCCGTGTATATTTGTACATATTTATTACTCTATTTTACTAATGATGTGTATATGTCTATAATTCTATTTATTTTGATGGTATTGACACCTGTCTACTTGTTCTGTTTTTCTGTCTGTCTCCCCCTTCTAGACTGTGAGCCCATTGTTGGGTAGGGACTGTCTCTATATGTTGCTGAATTGTACTTTCCAAGTGCTTAGTAGAGTGCTCTGCACACAGTAAGTGCCCAGTAAATGTGATTGATTGATTGAATGAATGAAACACCCTCCCCCTTCATATCAGAAAGACAATTATCTCCCCACCTTCAAAGCCTTATTGAAGGCACATCTCTTTCAAGTGGTCTTCCCTGACTTTCTCTCACTCCTTTCTGTGCCACCCTGACTTACTCTCTTTACTCACCCCCATCAGCTCCACTTATGTGCACATATGTACACATCCATCATTTATTTATTTATATTAATATCTGTCTCCACCTCTAGACTGTAAACTCACTGGGGGCAGGGAATGTATCCAATGTATTACTGTGTTGTACTCTCCCAAGTGCTTAATGCTGTGCTCTGCACACAGTAAGTTCCCAATAAATATGATCGATTTATTGATTGAGTCTTAGGACCTGGTTCTAATCCTGGCTGTGCCACGTGCCCGCTGTGTGACCTCGGACAAGTCATGTAACTTGTTCTCTTTCATTTGTTCATTCAGTCATTTATTGAGAGCTCAGGACTAAGCACTTGGGAGAGTACAATATAACAATGCACAGACACATTCTCTGCCCACAGAGAGCTTACAGTCTAGAGGGGAAGACAGACATTAATATAAATAAATAAATTACAGATATGTACATAAGTATTGTGGGGCTGGGAGGAAGAGATGAATAAAGGGAGCATGCCAGGGTGGCACAGAAGGGAGAGGGAGAGAGGGAAAGAGGGCTTAGTCAGGGAAGGCCTCTTGGAGAAGTTGTGTCCTCAATAAGGCTTTGAAGGGGAGAGAGCAATTGTCCTTCAGATTTGAGGAGAGAGAGGGTGTTCCAGAACAAAGGCAGGATGTGGGTGAGAGGTCGGCGGTGAGATAGATGAGATCAAGGTACAGTGAGAAGGTTAACGCTAGAGGAGAGAAGTGTGTGGACTGGGTTGTAGTAGGAGAGTAGTGAGGTGAGGTAGGAGGGGACAAGGTGATTGAGTGCTTTAAAGCCAATGGTGAGGAGTTTTTGTTTGATGTGGAGGTGGATGGGTAACCAGTGGAGTCTCTTGAGCACTGGGGAAACGTGGTCTGAACATTTTTGTAGAAAAATGATCTGGGCAGCAGAATGAAGTATGGACTGGAATGGGGAGAGGCAGGGAGGTCAGCAAGGAGGCTGATATAGTAATCAAGGAGGGGTAGGATAAGTGATTGGATTAATGTGGTAGCAGTTTGGATGGAGAGGAAAGGACAGATTTTAGCGATGTTACCTGCATATCCCCATCTGTTAAATGGGGATTTAATACCCATTCTCCCTCTTACGTAGACTGTGAGCCACAGGTGGGACAGGGACTGTGTCCAACCTGCTTATTGTATATCTCCCCCAGCGCTTAGCACAGTGCTTGGTGCACAATAAGTGCTTAGCAAATACCACAATGATCAACAAATGCCACAATCATTATTAATTGTTATTGAACCCACCTTAGGCATCTACCTCTCCTGGCACAGTCAGCAGTCCATCTGTGCCACACCCTGGCCTGCTCTGCTTTGGGATCTCAGGGTAGGGGATTATGAGCTGTTAGTTACTTTGGTGCTTTTTCAGGAGGAGAATTTTTGTTTTCCTCCCACCCCTGTGGGGGTTCCTTGTTCCAGCTCTGCTGTTAGCATTATCATGACATACTGGCCATGCAAACCACCATCACCACCCTGAGGTTGGGAGCTGGAAGTAGCTTCTCTGAATTCAGTCCGTGGATTGTCAGAAAATCTCCCCTTACCACCTTTGTGAGAAGTTCCGTGCCCCTCTCTCATTTTCTCTCTCTCTCTCTGCTTATCTCTCTTATTCAACTCTCCCTCTCTCCCACTCCTTTCTCTCTCTCCACCTTTTCCCCAGCCCTCTTTCTTTCTCTCCCTCTCACCTCCTGTCTCTCTCCCTCCTTCCTTCTTGTTTTCACTCTCCCTTTCCCTCCTCCTGTTCTCTCTCTCTCTCTCTCTCTCCTGTTGTCTCTCTCTCTCTCATTCTGACTCTCTCCTGTTGCTTCAGGGCCATGGTCCAGAGGGCAGGGCAAGTCTTAGGGAATCCTTCTTAAACTTCTCCCCTCTGTATCAAGACCAGAGCAGGCCTGCTTCCCTTGTTGTGGTTTCTAGGGCTGTGACCTGCTCTGTTCTTTCACTTCCAGAGGTGGAAGAGGGGGGCTTCCAGAGGCACAGATGTCCAGAGCATTGCTTCAAAGATCCCCTCTAGGCTTGCCTTAAGATGGGAGTGATGGACTGAGGTCAAGAAAGGTCAAATAATTATTCAGAATGAGACTTATTCCTTTGAACCTTTCTTCCCCCACCCCATCTGCCAGCCTCGCCTCTCTTCCATTTCTCTCTCTAACCTCCCTCTCTGCTTCCCTTCCTCTTTTGCCATCCTCCTCAATCCTCTTTCTCTGCCTCCAGTCTGTTCCCCTTTTCCTGGTCCGATGTAAGGTTCAAGATATAAAAGCCATCTTTGCCCCCTAAATTAAAAGGGGCCTGACAATCCCTCCTAGGGATTGTAATAATAATAATAATAATAATAATAATAATAATAATAATAATGGCATTTGTGAAGCGCTTACTATGTGCCAAGCACTGTTCTAAGCACTGGTGGGATACAAGGTAATCAGGTTGTACCATACGGGGCTCCCAATCTTAATCCCCATTTTCCAGATGAGGGAACTGAGGCACAGAGAAGTTAAGTGACTTGCACAAAGTCACACAGCTGACAAGTGGCAGAGCTGGGATAAGAACCCATGACCTCCGACTCCCAAGCTGAGGTGAATCAGCTGGTTCTATGGCTTTATTTCAGGATTCCAAATTGGCACAAGAAGATCTAAAATCTTGTAGTTTCAGAAGTGCAAGAAAACATTCCAGGCACTGATCTGCAGGAGTGGAGCTTCCCTTATAAAACTGGTGCAATCAACAGCAAATTAAAAGCCAAACAAACCAACATTCACCATTCTCTTGGGCATTTTTCAGCCAATGAGAAGACCTGGGAAAGCCTGAACCTTAAATCCCAGAAGTTCTCTCTCTCACTGGCTAATACTGCCTCCAACCAATATAACACGCTGACAAACTCCAGAATGCCCCCCCAGTGAAAGGCTCTCAACCCTTTTACTATCTCTTGAGGAGAGCCAATGGAGGGGAGGGTTGGGGGTAGCACCTTGATCATTTTCACCATCCCCTGGATCTATTTCTCATGTACAACCTCCTTAGTCAGAGCTTGTGTGGGCACTCTGCTTGGCCTTCCGTCCAGATTGGGCTACACATTTCTTAAATGATAGATCTAATGTGGAAGGGCAGCCAGAAAGGTTATCAAAATGATGGGGGCATCAGGAAGGGCATAGAGAATAAAAAATGGACCAGTTTTGCCAGTTTTACTGCTAGAAATCATGGTGTGGGCATTACCATGGAACCAGTTGACCAGAATGACCAGTTCTGGTCATTGCAACTTCAGAAAGGCATAATAATAACAATTATAATAATGATAATATATTACTAATGTATGTATGTACAAAAAGCAGCATGGCCTAGTGGATAAGCAAGGGCCTGGGGGTCAGAAAGACCTGGGTTCTAATCCCTGCTCTGCTATTTGTCTGCTGTGTGTCCTTGGACAAGTCACTTCACTTCTCTGTGCCTCAGTTGTATCATCTGTAAAAATGAGGATTAAGACTGTGAGCCCCATTTGGGACATGGACTATGTAAACTGTGATTAGCTCTTATCTATCCCAGTACTTAGTACAGTGCCTGACACCATTAAAAAAAGTGCTTACAAAGAGCCAAGCATTGTGCTGACTGCTGGAGCAGATATAAAATAGATTAGACAATTAGACACAGTCTCTGTCCCACATGGGGTTCACAATCTCATAGAGAGAACCATTATTTTATCCCCATTTTACAGATGAGGGAATTGAGGCACAGGGAAGTGACTTGCCTGAGGTCACCCAGCAGACAAGGGGAGGACTCCCGGGCCCCTGCTCTTTCCACACTGGCCACACTGCTCCTGGATGTTGCTGGAGAAGGTACAGAGGAGGGTGAATGAGATGATTATTTATTCATATTAATGTCTGTGTCCCACTCTAGACTGTAAACTTGTTGTGGGCAGAGAACGTGTCTGCTAATTCTATTGTATTGCACTCTCCCAAGCGCTTAGTGGTCTGCACATAGTAAGTGCTCAATAAATACTAGTGATTGATTGATCAGGAAGATGGAGGTGTTTCTACACAAGCAGACTAGGACTTTTCAGTTGGCAAGACCCAAGCTGATCAGGGACAAGACTGATATTTACAGAACTAGTGAAGGGGGTGGACCTGGTGATCACAGTTGCAGTTCACCTGATAGGTCCATAACAAAGGAAACACTGTTTAACACAGCAGTGGGTATTTTCTGCTGAGCTGGCAGAAAATGTAAATAGTTTCAAATTTCAAATATTCATTCATTCATTCATTTGTATTTATTGAGCTCTTACTGTGTGCAGAGCACTGTATTAATTGCTTGGGAGAGTGAAATATAAGAGTGAAAAGACACATTCCCTGCCACAATGATCTTACAGATTAGAGGGAGATGGAGACATTAATAAAAATAATTAACAGATATGTACATAAGTGCTGTGGGGGTGGGAGGGGTATGAATAAAAGGAGAAAATTAAGGTGATGCAGCAGGATGTGGGAGAAGAGGAAATAATAGTAATAATAATAATACTAATTATGTTGTTAAGTGCTTGCTATGTGCCAGGCATTGTACCAAGCACTGGGGTGGACAGAAGCAAATCTGGTTGGCCACAGTCCCTGTTCCACATGGGGCTCCCAGTCTCAAGCTCCGTTTTACAGATGAGGTAACTGAGGTCCAGAGAAGTGAAGTGACTTGCCCAAGGTTACACAGCAGACAAGTGGCCGAGGTGGGATTAGAGTAGCCAGATTAGAAGGCTCCCAGGTCCATGCTCTATCCACTACGCCATGCTGCTTCTCTAAGAGGGCTTAATTGGAGAAGGCCTTTAGAGGAGATACGTCCTTAATAAAGCTTTGAAGGTGGGGAGGATGGTGCTCTGAGATGGAGGGCAGTTCCAGGCTAGAGAGAGAACATGGGAAAGGGGTTGGCAGCGAGATAGATGAGATTGAGGTACAGTGAGTAATTGGCGTAGAGGAATGATGTGTGCAGGCTGGATTGTAGTAGGAAAGCAGTGTGGTAAGGTAGGAGGAGTTGAGCTGATAGAGTGCTTTAAAACTGATGATAAGGAGTTTCTGTTTTATGCAGAGGTGGATGGGCAACCACTGGAAGTTCTTGAGGAGTGGGGAGACTCCTGATGCCACTGTAGAGATAGTGGGTGGGCTGGATAGCCCATTGGTCTGGCTTAATGCCTGTTTCTTCTGTTCTTTGCATTCTTGTTTGGGAAAGCAATGATGTGTAGTGGAAAGAACATGAGCCTGGAATTTCGTGGGACCCAAGTTCTAACCCCAGCTCTGCCATTTGCCTGCTGTGTAACCTTGTAGCCACTCACCTTCTCTGAATCTCAATTTCTCCATCTATAAAATGGGAATTCAATACCTGTTCTTCCTCAAACATGGCCTGTGAACCCCAAATGGGAAGAGACCCATGGCCAAACTAATTATCTTGTATCCACCTGAATGCTTAGTACAGTGCTTGGCACATAAAGTTTAGCAAATACTATATTTAGAACAAAATTATTACCGGTTTTATTAGAATCACAGTCTACCTGACTTTCCTAGTTTATCAGTTAGAGAAGCAGCATGATCTAGTGGATAGTGCCTGGGCCTGGGAGTTGGAAGGACCAGTGTTCTAATCCCTGCTCCATGTCTTGTCTGCTGTGTGACCTTGGGCAAGTCACTTAACCTCTCTGTGCCTCAGTTACCACATCTGTAAAATGGGGAATAAGATTATGATTGTGAGGTCCATGTGGGATAGGGACTGTGTTCAACCGAATTATCTTGTATCTATCCCAGTGTTTAGAACAGTGCCTGGCATATAGTAAGCGCTTAACAAATACCATAAAAAAGCAATCCATCAGTGGTATTTATTAAGTACTTACAATGTACAGAGCACTGTAGTTCATTCATCTTCACACTTGATCTCCTAGAAAATGTTTTCTCCTCCTTCATCCTCAATGTCACGTCTGATGCCCCTCTCCCTCTCTCCTCCTCTGCCCTTCCTCTTTTGCCTTCCCCCATCTTTTATCTCCTCTGCCATCTCTAATGCTTCCTCAACTCCCAGTTCTCCTTTTTCTCCTTGTCCTTCAGCGATTTCCCAGCACACAGAACCTGGGCACATCATACGGTCTGGGATGAAATGGTCCCCAGCAGACAAAAGGCTTTCCTCTTCTGCGTCAGAGGGTAGTTGAGCCTATGACAATAGACGGCCATGCCTGAAAGTTCTCCTCACTTTGGGGAAGTGAGAGCCAGTCGCCTGGCATCATGTGACTACAGAAGCCCCTGACTCTTGCCTGTGGTCAGAGCGAGCGGCCTGAAGGAAAGGCCCAGGGGAAGATCGCAAATGCCAGTTTCCCCAGAGCTGGGGACCCAGCCAGGCTGGCAAAGAAAGACTCTTGGGGTGCCTGGTTGGAGAGCTTCCATGACCCTGCTGGGGCCAGCTTGAAGCGTGTGGCCTCTCTAGGTCACCCCCACCACCAGCAGCAGTTTCTCGGCAGCCAGGAAGGATGATGTGTCAAGGGCGGGAGAGCCCCAACTGCTGACAGAGCAGTGCAGTTTCATTATTTACTCTTGGTGAATCCTCCCTGGTTCAGTCCAAGTGGTGCAAAGCCCTTCTTCAACTCTCTTTCTTCAACTCCCTTCGGCATCATCCTGACTTGCACCCTTTATTCATTCCCCTTCCAGCCCCACAGCAATTACGTACATATCTGTAATTTATTTATTTATATTAAGGTCTGTCTCCCGCTCTAGATGGTCAGAGCACTGTGGGAAGGGAATGTGTCTGTTATGTTGTTACATCATATTATTATTATTATGGTATTTGTTAAGCACTTACTATGTGCCAAGCACTGTTCTAAGCACTGGGTTGGATACAAGGTAATCAGATCATGCCATGTGGAGCTCATGGTCTGAATCCCCATTTTATAGTTGTTAACTGAGGCACAGAGATTTGCCCAAGGATTAGAACCCACAGCCTCTGACTCCAGGCCCGTGGTCTTGCCACTAGGCCATTGTACTCCGTGTGACCTTGGGCAAGTCACTTAAGTTCTCTGTGCCTGTTACCTCATCTATAAAATGGGGATTAAGATTGTAAACTCCATGTGGGACAGGGACTGTGTCCAATCTGATTAGTTTGTATCTACCCCAGCGCTTAGAACAGTGCTTGATGCATAGTACGTGCTTAACAAATACAATCATTGTTATTACTACTCTCCCAAACTCTTAGTACAGTACTCTGCACACAGTAAGCTCAATAAATATGATTGACTGACTCACGGACTGACTGCCTGCACTCCCCTAGAGCCCTGCTGCCCCAAGCTCCTGGCCAGAGGAGAGAGGTGCCTCATTTCCATCACTAATGCTCCCTCATCTCCCACTTCCCCTTTTTCTCCTTGTCCTTCAGCGGTTCCCCAGAACACACAACATGGGCACATCATAAGGGCTGGGATGAAACGGTGCCCAACAGATACAAGGCTTTATTCTTGTGCGTCAGATCATAGTTGAGCCTATGAGAAGCAGTGTGGCTCAGTGGGAAAGAGCACGGGCTTTGGAGTCAGAGGTCATGTGTTCAAACCCCGGCTCCGCCAATTGTCAGCTGTGTGACTTTGGGCAAGTCACTTAACTTCTCTGTGCCTCAGTTCCCTCATCTGTAAAATGGGGATTAAGACTGTGAGCCCCCCATGGGACAATCTGATCACCTTGTAACCTCCCCAGCACTTAGAACAGTGCTTTGCACATAGTAAATGCTTAACAAATGCTATCATTATTATTATATTATGACAACAGACGCCATGCCCGACAGTTCTCTTCACTTTAGGGAAGTGAGTGCTAGTGTGTGGCTTCTTCTGCCAGGTGCCTCGTTTCCAGCCTGCAGCTCCTGGCCTGCTGACTTTCCCTCTTGGGGACAGTTTGGGCTAACGCGTGGCCCTGGGAGGTTGCCCAGAGAGAACAATTGACCGGCTCAGGAGCTTTGGCCAGAGCTCAGTCCAGGGAGGGAAGGGTGGTAAGGACCAGGGGATAATAATAATGGCATTTATTAAGCACTTACTATGTGCAAAGCACTGTTCTAAGCACTGGTGAGGTTACCAGGTGATCAGGCTGTCCCGCGGGAGGCTCACAGTCTTAATCCCCATTTTACAGATAAGGTAACTGAGGCACAGAGAAGTTAAGTGACTTGCCCAAAGTCACACAGCCGATAAATGGCAGAGCCACGATTTGAACCCATGACATCTGACTCCAAAGCCCGGGCTCTTTCCACTGAGCCACGCTGCTTCTCTCGGTGGGCTGGGAGGCTGGAGACGGTGTGGCCTGCTGCACCTCGTGCCTGGTCCATCCCAGCACTGTCCTAGGCCTGGCTTCTGCCAGGGCCAGGCAAGTCCAGTAGCTGCAGCAACAGCCCGAAACTAGAAACAGCGGGATTTTCACTTCCAGTGGGCAATGTAGCACACCCAGCATTGCCTCCCAAATGAGAATTTCTGGCGACTTCCAGGTTGAGGCTGTGGTGATCTCCCATAAACAAAAAAACAAAACAAAACCAGGCTGTGGGAGACCCGGAGCTGCCAAACATAGTGTTAGCACAACCAGATGGTCTTTTCTGCTCATCCAAGTCAGCCCCAAGGGCTCATGGGCTGTCCCAGGCTCTGGTAGATCCTTCTTGTCAGGCTGATGATGTTGGGCTTCAAGACCTTGCATTGTTCTATCTTTGCTGTCGCCCACAATGCCCTGATTTATGCTCTACCCTTCAACTAAACTAATCTTCTTACCAACCCCAGACCACAGATCCCCTGCCTCTGTGACAGTGTACATGTCATTCCCCTCAACAGAAATGCCCTTCCACATTTTCTTTTCCGAAAGGGGTCTCTCTTTTCAAAATAGCTAAAAACCCAGGAAACCTCCCCTGAATGCTTCCACCTACCTTCATTCATTCATTAATAATAATAATAATATTATCATTATTATTTTGGTATTTGTTAAGCGCTTATATCTGCCATGCACAGTTCTAAGCGCTGGGGGAGACACAAGGTAATCAGTTTGTCCCACATGGGGCTCACAGTCTTAATCCCCATTTTACAGATGAGGTAACTGAGGCCCAGAGAAGTTAAGTGACTTGCCCAAAGTCACACAGCTGACAAGTGGCGAAGCCAGGATTAGAACCCATGACCTCTGACTCCCAAGCCCGGGCTGTTTCCAATGAGCCATGCTGCTTCTCATTACACTCTCTTATTGGAGCGCTCACACCCATTTCTGGTAATGCTGGGATTGTAGGTGTCTGCCCTTTGGGTTTTCAGGTTTCTTTTATATGTTGTTGATAATAATAATAATAATAGTAATGATGGCATTTATTAAGCACTTACTATGTGCAAAGCACTGTTCTAAGCGCTGGGAGGTTACAAGGTGATTAAGTTGTCCCACAGCGGGCTCACAGTCTTAATCCCCATTTTACAGATGAGGTAACTGAGGCACAGAGAAGTTAAGTGACTTGCCCAAAGTCATACAGCTGACAATTGGCAGAGCCAGGATTTGAACCCATGACCTCTGACTCCAAAGCCCATGCTTTTTCCACTGAGTGATATGCTTCTTCCTTCAGAGTTTTATATTTAGTTGTTTCTTAGTGATTCTGTTTGTATCATCTCATCCATCAGACTAAGATTTTCTCCAGTGCAGAGCTATAACTTTCTCTTCTGCTGTCACTCTCCACCAGCACCTAATATAGGGATCTAAAAATAATAATAATGGTATTCATTAATAATTATACTATTTGCTAAGCACCTCATTAGTGTCGAACGCTAGATAAAAACTTAATCATTTTAGACACAATCTCTGTCCCACATGGAGAAAAGGTATTGCATCCCCATTTTACAGATGACGAAACTGAAGCACAGAGAAGTTAAGTGACTTTCCCAAGGTCGCACAGTAGGATTAGAACCCATGTTCTCTGACTCCCAGACCCGAGTTTTTTCCACTAGGCCACACTGCTTTCCGTACGTGCTAACTCTGCATCAAGCACTGTTCTAAGTTTAAGTGTAGATACAGGTTAACCAAACTGGCTCTGTACACTGAGGTCATTACCTGAAGACTGCTTAGCCCTGGCCACTCCTTCTCAGTCTCTTTCACTGGCTCCTCTTCTGCCTCCCACCCTCTAACTGTCTGGGGTCCCTCAAGGCTCAGTTCTGGGTCCCCTTCTATTCTCCATTTCCACCCACTCTCTTGGAGAACTCATTCACTCTCATGACTCCAACTACCATCTCTACACAGATGATTCTAAGTCTACCTCTTTCGCCTGACCTCTCTCCTTTTCTGCATACTCACATTTCCTCCTGCCTTCAGGATATCTCTACTTGGATGTCCTGCAGACCCTCCAAACTTAACATGTCCAAAACAGAACTCCTCCCCTTCCCACTCAAACCCTGTCCAGCCCTTGATTTTCCCAGCACTGTAGGCAACATTACCATCCTCCTTCTCTCACAAGCCCATAACCTTGGCATTATCCTTGACTCATCTCTCTCATTCAACCTACCCCCAAATCCCATTGGTTCTACCTTTCTAACATCACTAAAATCTGCCCTTTCCTCTCCAGCCAAACAGCCACCTTGCTGATCCAAGCACTTACCCTAGAGAGGCAGCACGGCTCTGTGGAAAGAGCCCGGGCTTGGGAGTCAGAGGTCATGGGTTCTAATCCCGGCTCCTCCACTTGTCAGCTGTGTGACTTTGGGCAAGTCACTTAACTTCTCTGTGCCTCAGTTACCTCATCTGTAAAATGAGCATTAAGACTGTGAGCCCCACGTGGGACAATCTGATTACTTTGTAGCCCCCCCAGCTCTTAGAACAGTGCTTTGCACATAGTAAGCATTTAACAAATACCATCATTATTATTATTATTATTATTATTATCCTATCCTACCTTGACTACTAAAAAAGCTTCCTTGTTGACCTCCCTGCTTCATGGCTATCCCCACCCCAGTCCGTGCTTCACTCTCCTTCCTGTACCATTTTTCTAAAAATTACATTCAGTCCACATCTTCCCATTCCTCAAGAGCCTCCAGTGGTTTCCCAGCCCACCTCTGCATTGAACAGAAACTCCTTACCACTGGGTTTAAGGCACTCAATCAGCTCTCCCCCTCCTACTTCACTGTTATCCTACTACCACCCAGCCCCCACGCTTTCCTCTTCCAGTGCAACCTACTCACTATACCTCAATCTAGTCTATCTTGCTGCCAACCCCTTGCCCACATCCTCTCTCTGGCCTGGCTCTCCATTGCCATTCATAATTGACAGACCATCACTCTCTCAACCTTCAAAAATCCTTTAAAATCATATCTTTTCCAAGAGGCCTTACCCAACTAATCCCTCATTTCCTCTACTCCCTCACACTTCTACACTGTTTATGGTCTTGAATATCAGTCAGTCATATTTACTAAGCACTTACTATGTGCAGAGCACTGTACCGAGAGCATGGGAGAGTACAGTTTAATAACAAAATAACAGACCATCCCTGCCCACAGTGAGCTAACACTGGATAATCACTCCACTCTCAGGCCCTCAGCATTTATGTATATATCCATAATTTATTTTAATGTCTTTCAACCACTCTAGACTGTAAACTCATTCATTCATTCATTTAATTGTATTTATTGAGCACTTACTGTTTGCAAGGCACTGTACTAAGCACTTGGAAAGTACAACGTGTCCAACTCTAATGTATTGTACTCTCCCAAGTACTTAATACAGTGCTCTGTACTCAGCAAGCATTCAATAAATATCATTGATTGATTGATTAAGTCAATCAACTCACTGGTTCTGGTAAACAGCAGCTGCCCTGCTAGGACCCCACAATATTCACGATCTAGAAATAAAAGTTCAAGGCCCCACTCAGTTATTAAATTAATTGGAGCAGATTGAAGGTGGACCCCAACTCAGCTGTGTGATTTTGGGGTAAATCACTGAACATCTCTGATCCCCAGGATTGAAAGAAATGCTACTAAAAATGATTGCCCAGTAAACTCCCTCTCAGGGATAGCGCTAGGTCTTATCTTGTCTTACGCTGTCGAGTCATCTCCGACCCACAGTGACGTCATGGACACATCTCTCCCAGAATGCCCCACCTCCACCTGCCATCGTTCTGGTAGTGTATCCATAGAGTTTTCTTGGTAAACATACGGAAGTGGTTTACCATTTCCTTCTTCTGCACAGTAAACTTGAGCCTCCACCCTCTACTCTCTCCCATGACTCTGCTGCCCAGTACAGGTGAGTTTTGACTTGTAGCAGATTGCCTTCCACTCACTAGGGAATGGGTATGCCTCTGCTTGACTCCCCCTCCTAAAGCCAAGACTGGTATAGCAGGTGCGATCCTGAGAGGGGTAGTACCAGGTACCGTCTCTGAAGCCTTTCGTGGAAGAAAGATGCTATATAAATCATAGGATTACAGTAGGAAAAATTTCCTTCAAGACAGGCTGCTAAGGACATGGTCAGAATTAAGGAAGTATTTATATGCAGATGACACTTTGAATTTGTATTACATTTTCAGTTTTCTGAAACACAGTGATAGCAGTTCTCTTAATGTACTCTCACAACATCCCTATGAGGTAAGCGTTATTACTGCTCTTTTACAGATAAGGAAACCTAGGCGCAGAGAGGTTAACTGACACTCTTAGCATCACACAGCAGAATAATGGCCAAGCTTGGACGTGAACCCAGATCAACAGATTCCCAGTCCAATGCTCTTTCATCATCATCATCATCATCATCAATCTTATTTATTGAGCGCTTACTGTGTGCAGAGCACTGTACTAAGTGCTTGGGAAGTACAAGTTGGCAACAACTTTCCATTAAGTGACACATTCTTTATCGATGAATGAGGCTATTACTAGACAAGCACCAACTAATAATAATAATAATGGCATTTGTTAAGAGCTTACTATGTGCAAAGCACTGTTCTAAGCATTGAGGGGGATACAAAGTAATCAGGTTGTCCCACATGGGCTCACAGTCTTAATCCCCATTTTGCAGATGAGGTAACTGAGGCACAGAGAAGTTAAGTGACTTGCTCAAAGTCACACAGCTGACAAGTGGCAGAGCCAGGATTAGAACCCATGATATCTGACTCCCAAGCCTGTGCTCTTTCCACTGAGCCACGCTGCTTCTCAAAGCCCTTCTATCTCTGCCTGACCCAGGCTTGCTACTAATTATTAAGGCAGTGGGGAAGGAGTTGGAGACACATAAGCTTGGTGTTTAGACAAGCTGAGATTCTGGGTTCTAGTTTATCCCCCATCTGATTTCCAGGAATGTGGTTCTGTACCTTTCTCCAATCTCCAGTGAAATCCAGATTCATTTCTGGGAGATGGTGGTGGGGCTCTGCAAGCGCTTAGTGCAGTGCTTTGCCCACGGTAAGCACTCAGTAAATACAATTGAATGAATGAATGTGGGACCTTTAATCTCCTCGAACTCATAATCCCAGCAGGTCCACAAGGGAATTTGCTACAGGTGCAGTTCTTTGCTGCCAAGGTCCAATAGCAGCCTCTGTCAGTTTCCCCTGTTCCGTGTTCCCTAATACCTCTGGGCATCCCTAGGCTTATGAGCAAGCTCAGGGCAAGATGGGTACAATTTCTGAAAAAACAGAAACCCAAAACAAACAAGTGAAAAGTGGTAACCCTCAAGTCTGGACCTGGCAAACAATTTCACTGACTCTGCCCAAACCGCTCTCCCCCACTTCCATCTGTCACTTCAAGGAAAATCAACTTCTGCCGGCCCCTAGATGCAAATTCAGCCAATTGATCAATCCCACTGATAGCAACAAATCAATGATATTTATTCAGTGCTTACTGTATGCTGACCACTGAACTAAGCACTTGGGATAGTACAGTATAATGGAGTAAATAATAATAATAATAATGGTATTTGTTAAGCACTTACTATGTGCCAAGTACTGTACTAAGTGCTGGGGTAGATACAAGGTCATCAGGTTGTCCCACGTGGTGCTTACAGTCTTAATCCCCATTTTACAGATGAAATAACTGAGGCACAGAGAAACTAAGTGAGTTGCCCAGAGTCACAAAGCTGATAAGTGGCAGAGTTGGGATTAGAACTCACGACTTCTGACTCCCAAGCCCATGCTCCTGCCATAATAATTATGGTATTTGTTAAGCACTTACTATGTGCCAGGCACTGTACTAAGCGCTGGGTTGGATACAAGTGAGTCGGGTTAGACACAGTCCCTGTCCCACGTGGGACTCACAGTCTCAATCCCCATTTTACAGATGAGGGAACTGAGTCCTAGGGAAGTGAAGTGATTTGCCCAAGGTCACACAGCAGACAAGTGGTGGAGCCGGGATTAGAACCTTCTGACTCCTAGGCCCAAGCTCTATCCATTCTACCATGCTGCTTCTCATATGCCATGCTGCTCCCTGCCCACAAGAAGCTTACAGTCTACCAGGAACTTAAAAGTCAGGTCCTATGGGCTCACTGTCCAATTTTGGCCACTGCAGGGTTTCTTTTAGCCTCCCAAGGCTAGGCAGAATGGATTAAGAACGACTGTCCTTCCAGTTACCTCACCTGTAAAATGGGGTTTAAGACTGTGCACCCCATGTGCGGCAGGGACTGTGTCCAACTCAGTTGCCTTGTATCTACCTCAGTGCTTAGAACAGTGCTTGACACATAGTAAGCACTTAACAAATACTATCATTATTCATCAGACTGACTTTATTCCCCTTGTCTTGCAGAGAAGATCTACATCATGAAAGCCGAGACTGTCATCGTGGGATCCATCAAGGGCTCAGTCAACGAGGCCCCCAAGGGCAAAGGCCCGGTGGAGTCCGGCTGCGAGAGTGAAGTCCTGGAGACGGACCAGACCCCGCACTTCCCGGAGCAGGAGACCGAAATGTCTCCCGAGAGTCACGTCATGTTCTCTGTGGAGGAGGAGGGGAAGGAGTTCCACCATCCCACAGCGGTCTCTGGGAAATAAGTTGGGGGGCCCCGGCGGGGGCCCTGCCAAGAAACTAGTTGAGCTGTTTACATGCTGGACATGTCCTTTGGTGCATCGAGCGATGTCCTTCTCCTTGGTCAAACCCGGGCAGCCTGGGGAGTGAAGATTACAAGATGTGGCTTGGAGGTCCGGTGTCACCTCTACAGTTCATGGGAGAATCAGCCGAAAAACTAGAAGGAACTAGGAGAGGTCATCTAGACCAGCCCCCTTCCCCTAAGCAGGTGAAAGACTAAACCATACAGGACAGGCGGATCGTTCTTTACTTGAAGGCCTTTTTAGAGGGAGGTTCCACAGCCTCCCTCAGGAACCCGATATTCGTTTTTTTCCCCATCGCTACTCCGGCATCTTTTCCTCTTGTCTCTCCAATGGTGTAAGGGGTAAAAAGCTGAACTTTTATTGTGGAATCACAGTATCCTGACACATTAATGAGAACCCAGATCTTGACCACTCTTCGCTACCCAGCAAATAGAAAACTTGAATCGTCTCTAAACTCTAAATTGTCAGGCCAAAGGAGAAGGTTGACTGGGGGGCCAGGAGATGGCCTCGGACATGTCTTCTCCGTTCTCTAAAGGACCTGGATTGGAGCTGAGGAAAGGGGAGCCCTTGTTCCACCCTGGAGGAAGGAAATGGATCCATTCTCCCCTTCAAGCCTGGATGGGTCTGAAAAGGAAAAAGAGAAGGGATTTGACATGACACCTCACCCGTTGTCACTCCTCCAGCCACGGCCAAGGCCACGTTGGCACGCAATGAGCCCTGCCTTACTGGCACCGCTACCACCCGACTGGGCAACCCACTTGCTTTCAGCAGCTGGAATGGAGCCATCTGCCTGTGGTTGCCTTCTCTGAGTCACCAGGGGCTTCTCAGTCAGTGATTCATATTCCCATTGCTGCCCTTACCTCATGCAGCATAAGAATCTAAACAGTGTCACCCTGGGTCACCCAGCCCAGTGGTACAAGCGACCCACTAGTCTGCCTCCTACAGTGTCAGTCAATCAGTGGTATTTACTGAGCACCTACTGAATGCAGAGCACTTCACCAAGCATCTACCGAAGGATGCTTGGAAGAATTGAATGACGGACAGCTACCTCCTATCCTAATGGGTGCCTCAGAATCTTACAGGCTTTCCTAAGCCTCAGGAGAGCCTCAGAAGTCACACCTGACCCTGGGTGACAGATAAAGAGGTTGAGTAGCTTGGCTCAGGCCACCCAGATTGTCTGGGCAGTGCCAGGTGATCATGGATGGGCCTTGCTATGCCAGCTAATATGATACCACAGGGCTCTAACATTGGATGAACTTTGCCCAGTTCTGCAGTTTTACCCCACGGTTGCTACTCCTTCAACCAATGACCTTGGCTCCACATTCACATGGCATTTTCCAACCTCAGTGATACTGCTGAACGGAAGGGAGATGGGCAGAGTGAAAATCCAGGATCTGGACATCCTGGACCCTGGACCCTCTAACCATTTTTTTCCTGAGTGCCCCAGGAACCACTGTTGCCCTCAGGAAACCCAGATCAAAGGATCCAAGCACCGTCTACCTCACTGAAGAATGCTCACTTCACCCCTGCAAGCATCCCAGGCCCGAGGGGAGCAAGAGAGGATGATTCTGTGAAGAGCAGCAAGAAGCCTCAGGAGTTCTGCTATTTCCCAGGGTTGAGACAACCTTCCTGGAAAGGGAAGAAGTGCTTTCCACCAGGAACTGTTGAGCTTATATGTTGGCCTGGTGATGGGGCTGGCTGTTTGGGTCAGGAAGCTTGGATGAATTGGAATCTTTTTGAGAATTCTGGAGCAATTTGGTCTAATTGTAGAGCCAAATCACAAACTGTCTCACACTAAAATATTTTGATGAGACAGTCAGCAGTAAATATGGGTTTCATTTAGTGCTCTGGGAATAGAAGAACACTGTCCTGGGTATTTTTCCCAATTTTCCACCGACTTTACTTTCAGACCTTTCTAACTGAAGTTGTAATTATGAGTTAACAGATACAGTGGTTGGCCCCACAGAGACAAGCATTTTACAAGTACAATGCTCCTTTCCCTGTTGTTTTCCTGAATGGAAACCTCCCAAGGGGCAGATACTGCATGTCCTCTACTACACCTTGCTGTCCTATAAGATGGGAGTCACATTCCTGTCCCAAAAAACTCTTGAGCAGAATTGTGCTTAGATACTCACCCATTCCTAGCAGTGAACAAAGAATCATTTCTTTCCACATTTACATATCCAAATTGGCTCGTGTTGTTGGACAAAACATTCCCTAATCCCCTAACAATGTTGTAGTCAAAATGTGTAGTACAAATGTGTATGATAACAGAACAGAGAGTATCTAGAAGTCATTGCACATACATATTCTTGGCTTGAAGTCCAGAATGCTGGACAAGGATGATTAAAGCCTGCTCTTGCCTTGGTTGAAAGGTAAGAAAGATCCATCTCCTATGAGCCAGTTCTTTCTGGGATGCCTGCCACAGTTGTGAATGCGAGTACATAATCCATATGTCTGAAGCTTGAGAAAATCTAGGGAAACCTAAAGAAAAATCATGTTGTGGACGTTAAGAAATTGAACAAATAGTATTTCAGCTCTTAGAACAGTTCTGGACACAATAGTGAATGCTGAACAAATACCATAATAAATACTTCTCAATGAAAGCTTTAATTTCTGGTGGATTTTCATAGGAATCTGTCTACAGGGGAAGGCTGACTTTTGTGTTCACATGGCTCAGTGTAAAGGTGGGGCAGGAGTTGTTGGGGGGTGCAAACGTGGCCTGCTATAGCACTGCAGTGAATTTGTTAATAGGTATTGTGATGTGTGTGAGCAAGTGTGAGTCTCACACAGTTGTGGCCCAAGACCAGCAGCCTAGTTGGGCAGTCTCTTATCACTCTTTCTTTCTTCCTTTTTTAATGGTATTTGTTAATAGTAAGCTGCCAGGCACTGTTCTAAGTGCTGGGTAGATTTAAGGTAGTCAAGTTGGACACAATCCATATCCCACGTGGTGCTCATAGGCTTAATTCCCATTTTACAGGTGAGATAACTGAGGTATAGAGAAGTTAAGTGACTTGCCCAAGGTCATACAGCAGGCAAATAGTGGAGATGGGATTAGGACTCAGGTCCTTCTATCAGGCCCATCCTCTATCCATTAGGCTGCACTGCTTTTTTATTTTTTTAATGGTATTTGTTGAGCACTTTCTGTGTGCCAGGCACTGTCATAAGCACTGGGGTAGATGCAAGGTAATCAGGATGGACACTGTCCCTGTCCCACATGGGGCTCACAGTCTTAATTACTATTTTACAGATGGGTAACTGATCTCTCCCTAAAGCAGATCTACTATTGGGGTAACCAGGATTGCTGCCCTGGTGACAAGCGCTGGCTAGCAGACTTTGGGATTTGGGGCTCAATTCAGTGGGATGTGGAGCCCGTGGGAAGTGCAGCTCATCAGGTTGCCTGGTCTGAGGCCCTCCCCATGTCTCACCTCTTAAACCCTGGGAGGGATTAAATTTGCCAGTGAAAATCATCATCCAATTAGGCTGCTCCTTCCTGTATAACTGCATGGCTGAAGCAATGACGGAAAGATCCCGGAATTAGCTGAACTCTTGGAAACGAATGGCATATTTATTAAACAAACATGATGCTTTAATCATTCACCAGAAAACAAGAAAAAATACTCATCTGTTGCCAGGAACACTGGAAGTTTTGTCCTGTAAGGGTTTAAGATGTTAATAGCAAGTTCATTGTTAACAAGGTAGCTAATGAGCTAAAAAGGTTAAATGTTACTCTCCAGGAGGATACTCTCTGATGATTTACCCGTCACAGCTTCCATTTCTCTGGCTGGTTATATATCAGCCAAAAAAAAGTAAATATCTCATTAAATCAATTTCCTGTTACCATTAAAGTCACAGATGCTGTAAATAGTCTTAAAAAATACCTGCACATTGATTATCAACTTTTTTTTATGGTATTTGTTTAGCACTTACTGTGTGTCAAAGTGTTCTCAGCACTGGGGTAGGTACAAATTAATTATGTTGGACACAGTCCCTGTCCTGCATGGGGCTCACAGTCTAAGTAGGATGGAGACCAGTTAGTTGTATTTATTGAGTGCTTACTGTATGCAGAGCATTATACTAAGCACTAGGGAGAGTACAATATAACAATAAACAGACACATTCCCTTCCCATAATGAGTGTGCAATCGGCCAGGGGATGGGTGGGAGGTTGACAGACAAAAATATTAATAAATAAATTACATATAGGTACATAGGTCTTGTGGGGCTGGGTTGTGGGGGTGAATAAAGGGAGCATGCCAGTGTGATGCAGAAGGCAGTAGGAGAAGAGGAAAGGAGGGTTTAGTCAGGGAGGGTCTCTTGGAGGAGATATGCCTTCAATAAGGTTTTGAAGGTGGGGAGAGTCTGTTGGATATTAAGAGGGAGGGCATTCCAAGCAAGAAGCAGGACGTGGCCAAGAGGTCGACGGCGAGATAGACAAGATTGAGGTAGAGTGAGAAGGTTAGCATTAGAGAAGCCAGGTGTGCAGGTGGATTGTAGTAGGAGAGTAGTGAGGTGAGGTAGGAGGGGGCAAGGTGCGACTTAGTGCTTTAAAGCCAAGTGGGAGAAGTTTTTGTTTGATTTGGAGGTGGATGGGCAATCACTGGAGTTTCTTGGGGAGTGGGGAAACATGTCCTTAATGTTTTTGTAGAAAAAAGATCTGGGCGGCAGAGTGAAATGTGGACTGAAGTGGGGAGAGACAGGAGGCAGGGAGGTCAGCAAGGAGGCTGATACAGTAACCTAGGCAGGATAGGATGAGTGACTGGATTAACATGGTAGCAGTTTGGATGGAGAGGAAAGGGCGGATTTTAGCAATGTTGTGAACGTGGGACCAACAAGATGTAGTGATGGATTGAATATCTAGGTTGAATAATAATAATAATAATAATGGCATTTATTAAGTGCTTACTATGTGCAAAGCACTGTTCTAAGTGCTGAGCATCGTTCTAAGCACTGGTGAGAGAGGAGTCAAGGATAACACCAAGGTTACGGACTTGTGAGACAGGAAGGATGATGGTGCCATCTACAATGATGGGAAAGTCCCCGGGAGGATAAGAAATTCTGTTTTAGATATATTAAGAAGCAGGAGAACTGAGGCACAGAAAAGTTAAATGACGTGCCCAAGGTCACACAGCAAGTATTTGGCAGAGCTGGTATTAGAACCGAGGTCCTCTGACTCCCAAGCCCATGCTCTTTCCACTAGGCCACACGATTCTCTTGAAAATAGTAGAATCCTGGAGTTGGAATAGGTCCTCAGGAGGTAATCTGGGCCAGCACTCTGCTTTCAGGCAGATAAACACTAAGGCATCCATACCTTAAAAGATACCTATTCACTTTGAAAACATTTCCAGGTAAGAAAACTTTAAAGCTTCCGTTGGAGCTTGTTCCAAGGTTTAAATCAGCTCAACAGGAAGGTCTTTCTCATGTCCAAGCTACTTCTGTCGCTGGGAGAAATCCATTTCTTCTTGTTTGGGCCTCTGAGGGTATTAGAGAACAAGTAATCAGCATCCCCTTCACAAAAACTTTGCATGCAAAGAGAAACGAGAAGACAAAAAAAAAAAAAAACCAAAACCCAGTGCACCAGGCACTGAAACATTAAATACAGCACAGCAGAGAACAAGTAATCAGCATCCCCTTCACAAAAACTTTGCATGCAAAGAGAAACGAGAAGACAAAAAAAAAAAAAAAACCAAAACCCAGTGCACCAGGCACTGAAACATTAAATACAGCACAGCAGAGGAAAATATTTCTGTGTGCCCAGTGTGGACAGGACTATGGATCCCACATTGGCCTTTTCAGCCACAAAACACTGAGATGAACTTCACCATCAGTGGTGTCTTCTATAAATATGAAAAGACCATGTAAATAGTTTATGTATACATAAACTAATGGCTTAAGAAAGAACAAACAGAAGCAAAACACATTTTCTCTGCCCACAAGTAGCTCACAATCTAATGGGGGAAATGGACGAACAAAATATTCACAAACTACGGGAATAGAGAAGCAGCTTGGCCCAATGGATAGAGCCCGGGCTGGGAGTCAGAAGGATCCGAGTTCTAATTCCAGCTCCACCACTCGTCTGTTGTGTGATCTTAGGCAAGTCACTAAAATTTTCTGTGCCTCAGTTGCCCCATCTCTGTTAAGGGGATTAAGACTGTGAGCCCGATGTGGGACATGGACTACGTCCAACCTGATAACACTGTATCTACCCTGGCACTTAGTATAGTGCCTGGCACATAGTAAATACTTAACGATAACCACTTAACAAATATCATTAAAAATAGTTGGTATAACAAAGATCAAATGGGGAATTGATTGAATATACCAGGATGAAAATTCAGAATAAATAATGGACTGTCCAATTTAACAGACATAAACACATGAGTGCTGAAGGTGTGTATAAGTACAAAAGTGGCTGGAACTTGGTATGTTGGGAATTAATCAGGGAAGGCTTCCTGGAGTATGTGGGATTTGGAGAGGGCTTTGAAGATGGGGAGAACATCAGTCATTTTCGTTGCTCTTCTCTGCACCCTCTCCAATTTCTGCACTTTTTAAAACACAGTGAGAAAACAGACTAAATGAAAGCGGCTCCCAACTCGCAGTCCTCTGCAGGCTTCGCCGATTTCTTTACTCCGAGTTCTTCCAATATCTCTGGGAGGTTGGAATAAAGCAGCATTGCTCAGTGGAAAGAGCCCGGGCTGGGAGTCAGAGGCCATGGGTTCAAATCCCGACTCCGCCGCTTGTCAGCTGTGTGACTTTGGGCAAGTCACTTAACTTCTCTGTGCCTCAGTTACCTCACCTGTAAAATGGGGATGAAGACTGTGAGCCCCATGTGAGACAACCTGATCACCTTGTACCCTCCCCAGCGTTTAGAACAGTGCTTTGCACATAGTAAGTGCTTAGCAAATATCGAAATTATTATTATTATTATTAAGTATTCTATGCCCCCATTTTATCAAGGAGCAACTGAGGTCCTGAGGTTCATTGTCTTCCACAGGTTTCCACAGCAAATTGGTGCCAGCACTGAGAATAATGTCATTCTGACAACCTGAAGTAGTGGGGTTTCTGAGAACTCACTTCCAAGAAATGTCCATTTTCTTGCCTTGGTATTATAATTCTGGTTTGTTGGCTCTGTTACTGGTTGTTTGTAATCTATTGTTATACTTGGTTTTATGCTTCTACCCCCACCAAGAACCCCCTGTGGAACAGGGACACTGTCTGATCTGTTATTATTGTCTCTACCCAGTGCTTAGCACAATGCTTGGTACATAGTGAGCACTTAATAAATACCCTAACTAATTCAAAGTGCAAGGGTTTGTCTATCCAAAATCATTTGAGTGTGCATAATGCTATCAGGACTGTGGGCACTGGCCTTTTTCAGTCACACATGCACCCTAGTGAATTTCAGTAGGTGACATTTTCTTCTAGCACGAAGGACATTTCTGTTCTCCAAACCCACTGCCAGCCAACCCATCTCTGGGGACTATCTTGAGATGCCAGGCTGGTGAGATTAATGAGGGGATGGCAAAGCTCCCTAGATAGGTTCAAGGGAGAGATGGAGGATACGGGTCTCAGAGAAATTGGAGCATGATGTCAACCTTCCCTCTGTGAGCTTTCGTTAAGCACTGAGTGTTTGGCTTACCCCATGGAGACATGTGGCAAAGCCAACATTTGGACTGAGGAATTCACACTGATGGTATATAGTTTGCTGGGTGCAAGATGGGCTGGTAAACTGTTGGTACTTTATTTGACTGACTGCTTTTTTGATGATGTGAGGATGAGAGAAATCTGGCAGTTTCTTGGCTGTTAACCAGCTGGCCAGTGGGCTGTTTCTGGTTGGGCACTTTGGGGGCATTGCCAAATTGCCCCCAAATGGGTCAGTTATTCAGCTGGCTCGGCATTTGTAATCGTGATGGCCCCATGTGTATCATGGCCCAAGGCCAGGAAGTGAAGGAAATGGTTCACTGAGCTGCAGTGAGTAAACTATGCAATGCTCTGGTTTGAATTAATTTTACTGTCACTGGCCCTCTCATTTGGAGGGTCACAGAAGCCTAGAGAGCAGTTTCATGCAAGCCTTTTTGCATTTTGTGGGGCCCACTGTTTCATCCATATAAATTTATGAGCTGCCAAATAGGCTAAATCCCTTATGTCTGCTCCCACAGCCTTGGTTCTACTGGGGCTCTAACTACTGTATACCTCCCTGAGAAGCTTCCTGCTGGTTTCCCTGCCTCCTTCTCTCCTCTCCCACTCAACTCATTCTTCCCCCAGAGCAAGGGTCATCCTCCAATATTATCCTGCTCAAATCACTTTCCCAGAAACCTGAAATGGCTCCCCATTGGAGAAGCAGTGAGGCTCAATGGAAAGAGCCTGGGCTTTGGAGTCAGAGGTCATGGGTTCAAATCCCGGCTCTGCCAACTGTCAGCTGTGTGACCTTGGGCAAGTCACTTAGCTTCTCTGGGCCTCCGTTACCTCATCTGTAAAATGGGGGTTAAGACTGTGAGCCCCACGCGGGACAATCTGATCACCTTGTATCCTTCCCGGCGCTTAGAACAGTGCTCTGCACATAGTAAGCGCCTAACAAATGCCATCATCATCATCACTCCCAATCAGGGTTCACTTTTTACCTGCAAAGGGCTCATAAGTTGTAATAAGTTGAGAAGCAGCATGGTGTGTTGGATAGAGTCAGAAGGTCATGAGTTCTAATCCCAGCTCTGCTACATGTCTGCTGTGTGTCCTTGGGAAAGTCACTTAGCTTCTCCATGCCTCAGTTACCTGATCTGTAAAATGGAGATTGAGATGTGAGCCCCATATGGGAGAGGGACCATGTCCAGCCTGATTTGCTCGTATCCCCCCAGCACTTAGTACAGTGCCTTGCACATAGTAAGTTCTGAGAAAATACCGTAATAATAATAATAATAATTATAGGGAGAGCAGGCACGCTAAGCACCAGCATCAGGTGCTATAAGCAGCTCCTCTCTTCCCAATCCAAGCAGCTTTAGTCCTTATTTGGGGGTGGGGATGTGAAATATAAGCATCACTAGGGAAGGGAGGTGGCGCAGAGCTAAAGGGAATCTGGAAGAGTCAACCAGTCAATCATTCATACTTATTGAGTGCTTACTGTGTGCAGAGTACTGTACTAAGTGCTTGGGAGAGTATAATACAGCAATAAACAGACCCATTCCCTGCCTACAATGAGCTTGCAGTTTGGACAAATTTTCCTGAAAAGACCCTCGTGTACCAAACACCAAGGCCACAGCCCTCCATCTTCAAAACCCCTTCTGAATTTACGTCTCTAGGAGGCCTTCCCTGATTTTACCTGATGCAAGTTATGAACATGGGAGTGTCCAAACTCCTGCTCCACTACCCATCTCCCAAAACAAAGGAATGCTGATCAGGCCAAGGTTTGGGGAATGCAAGATTCTAGGAGAAGCAAATTTTTCTTCTTGGTTCCATCTTTCCAATGAAGTCAGCTTTGAAGATTATGGGTCCTGGACTTTGCAGTCCTCCATCAATAAGCTGTGCTCTATCCCTAGGCTCTCTCTCTTTCTGCTACTCTCTAACTCCTGCTTTCTGCCCCACCTAACACCTGGCCCACATCCTGCTTCTGGTCTGGAATGCCCTCCCTCCTCACATCTGCCAGACAATTACTCTCTCCTCCTTCAAAGCTTTATTGAAGGCACATCTCCTCCGAGAGGCCTTCCCAAACTAAGCCCCACTTTTCTTCATCTCCCACTCCCTTCTGTGTCACCCTGACTTGCTCTCTTTACTCTCCCCCCACGCAATTCCCAGCCCCACAGAACTTATGTATATATCTGTAGTTTTATTTATTATTAATAATAATAATAATAATGGCATTTATTAAGTGCTTACTATGTGCAAAGCACTGTTCTAAGCGCTGGGGAGGTTACAAGGTGATCAGGTTGTACCACGGGGGGCTCACAGTCTTCATCCCCATTTTACAGATGAGGGAACTGAGGCCCAGAGAAGTGAAGTGACTTGCCCAAAGTCACACAGCTGACAATTGGCGGAGCTGGGATTTGAACCCATGACCTCTGACTCCAAAGCCCGTGCCCTTTCCACTGAAAGGGAAATTTATTTATTTGTATTGATGTCTGTCTCCCCCACCCTAGACTGTGAGCTCACTTTTGGCAGGGATTGTCACTGTTTATTGTTGTATTGTACTTTCCCAAGTGATTAGTACAGTGCTCTGTACACAGTAAGTGCTTAGTAAATATGATCAAAAGAATGAATGATGAATGAAGCACTGCCACACAGAGAAGCAGCATGGTACAGTGGATAGAGCAAAGGCCTGGGAGTCAGAAGGTCATGGGTTCTAATCCTGGCTCTACTACTTGTCTGTTGTGTGACCTTGGGAAAGTCACTTCACTTCTCTATGTCTCAGTTACCTTATCTGTAAAATAATAATAATAATGACGGTATTTGTTAAGTGCTTACTATGTGCCAAGCACTGTTCTAAACGCTGGGGTAGATATAAGGTAATCAGGTTGTTCCACACAGGGCTCACAGTCTTAATCCCCATTTTAAAAATGAGGAAGCTGAGACACAGAGAAGTTAAGTGACTTGATGATGATGATGGCATTTGTTAAGCGCTTACTATGTGCAAAGCACTGTTCTAAGCAGTGGTGATCAGGTTGTCCCACGGGGGGCTCACAGTTTTAATCCCCATTTTACAGATGAGGTAACTGAGACACAGAGAAGTTAAGTGACTTGCCCAAAGTTGCACAGCTGATAGTTGGCAGAGTCAGGATTTGAACCCATGACCTCTGACTCCAAAGCCTGGGTTCTTTCCACCGAGCCATGCTGCTAGCTCTTTGGGCAAGTGACTTGCCCAAAGTCACACAGCTAAGTGGCAGAGACAGGATTAGAACCCACAACCTCTGACTCTCGAGCCTGTGCTCTTGCCGCTAAGCCACACTGCTTCTCTAATGGGGATTGAGACTGTGAGTCCCATAAGGGACAGAGACTTTGTCCAACTCGATTTGCTTGTATCCACGTCAGCGCTCAGTACAGTGCCTGGCACATAGTAAACATTTAACAAATGTCATCATCATCACACTGGATCAAACCAATGATCCATTCATCAAAGGCAGGAGCTGTACAGGGTGCTCAGTGAAATCAGGTGACGCCTTTCTGCCTTGACATCCATTCTTTAATACGTGCTCATACTGGCATATTCAAGTCATTCTGCCTCCCCCATTAGAGAAGCATGACCTCATTGAATCAATCAGTGGTATTTATTGGACCCTAATTGTGGGCAGAGCACTGTATTAAGCACTTGGAAGAGAGTTGGTTGAAATGTTCCCTGCCCACAGAAAACAGGAGACCCCATTTCTGGTCTCGGCTCTGCCATTTGCTTGTTGAGCGACCTAGAGAAAATCACCTAACTTCTTGGTGCCTCAGTTTTCCCATCTTTAAAATGTGGCTGAAAAACCTTTTATTCCTTTCCTTAGATGATGAATCCCCTCACGGACTGAATCCAATATCTGACTATCATATATCTACCACAGTGCTTTGCTCATAGTAAGTGCTTAATAGGTAGCATCACTATAAACTCCTTGAGATTAGGACAGTATTGTATTGTTCTTCTATTGCTCCCCTATAGCCCTGCACCCACTGAGTGCTCAGGAGTACTAAACCACAGTTCTAACCGGGGTTTAATATTATAGAGGGAACCCACGTGATTGGGGTAAGGCAAAGAGAATCGATTCATGGGAGCATGTGGGTGTGTGTAACATCAGGCTTCAGATGTGGCAAGGTGGAGTAGAGAAAGGAGCAACCTACTCACTTATACCTTGATTCATTGAATGCGTTCAATCAGTTGTATTTATTAAGTACTTACTGTGTGCAGAGCAATGTACTAAGCACTTGGGAAAGTACAATACTAAAGTGAACAGTGACATTCCCTGCCCACAGTGAGCTCACAATCTAGAGGGCATCTCATAATAATAATAATAATAATGATAGTATTTATTAAGTGCTTACTATGTGTTAAGCACTGTTCTAAGCGCTGGGGAGGTTAACAAGGTGATCAGGTTGTCCCATGGGGGGCCTCACAGTTTTCATGCTCATTTTACAGATGAGGTAACTGAGGCCCAGAGAAGTTAAGTGACCTGCCCAAAGTCACACAGCTGATAAGTGGTGGAGCGGGGATTTGAACCCATGACCTCTGACTCCAAAGCCTGGGCTCTTTCCACTGAGCCACGCTGCTTCTCCACTGCTTCTCATCTGTCTCTCCACTGACACCTTGCCCGTGTCCTCCCTCTGTCCTGGAATTCCCTTCCCATTCATACCTGACAGAGCATTACTCTCCACATCTTCAAAGCCCTGCTAAAATCCTATTTCTTCCAAGAGACCTTCCCTAACTCTTCACTTCCCCACCATATTCTCTCTCCCTTCTGTATCACCTATGCAATTGGTTCTGTACCCGCTAAACACTATGATATTCACCCCACCCCTAATCCCACAACATTCATCTACACGTCCTTATACTCTGCCATTTGTCTATGTGAAATTTTTGTCCGTCTTCCCCATGTCCATCCACTCTGTTGTATTGTACTCTCACAAGTTCTTAGTACAGTGCTCTGCACACAGGAAGAGCTCAATTTTATTATTGTTATTATTATTATATTTGTTAAGTGTTTACTATGTGCCAAACGCTATTCTAAGTGCTGGGGTAGATACAAGTTAATCAGGTTGAACACAGTCCCTGCCCCTGTCACAGTTTAAATAGGAAGGAAACAGGTATTGACTCCCCATTTTGCAGTTGAAGAAATATAGGCACAGAGAAGTTAAGTGACTTGGCCAAAATCACGCAGCAGACAATTTGCAGAACCGGGGTTAGAACCTGGGTCCACTGTCTCCCAGACTCGTGCCCTAACAACTAGGCCATGAGCTCCTCTGCTTCTCAATAAATACTAAGTTAATTAAATAAATATCAAAGTAAATAAAAATCGATTAAAATCAATAGACTGCTGGCACAACAGTAAAAATCCCTCTGCAGAGTCTGGAATACTTGATGGAACCAAATAATATTAATAATTACAGTGTTTGTTAAGCACTTACTATGTGTCAGTCACTGTATTAAGTGCTGGGGTGGATACAAGCAAACTGGATTGAACACAGTCCCTGTCCCACATGGGGCTTACGGTCTAAATCCCCATTTTACAGACGAGGTAACCGAGGGCCCAGAGAAGTGAAATGACTTGCCCAAGGCCACACAGCAGACAGATGGGGGAGCTTGGATTAGAACACATGACTGTCTGACTCTCAAGCCCATGCTCTATCCACCACACCATGCTGTTTCCTGGACCCTTCTGAAATCCAGTAGCCTATGTGCAGGAAGCCAAACAGTAGTAATAACGGCATTTACTGAGCACCCACTGGCACCAGAAGTGGGTAGGGTTTCCTCCCAGGCACATGTCTAATCCATCTAGGAAATGGTATTTGCATATTGGCCGCTGCGGTGACACCAACTTAAACGTTGACTTTGCTTACCAGAAAAGGATGCGAACTTCTTGTCAGCTGTCGACATAAAGAAAAGTCAATCACTGGGCAAGCAGATATGCATCAAAGTTTTGACGTCAAAGATGGTGCCCTGGTGCTGATTCTAGCACGCACGGTTGGGGCTGAAACGATAGGTATTGATCAGTCAATCAATCAATCAATTGCATTTATTGAGCACTTAATTGCATTTATTGAGCACTTACTGTGATATTATGGGGGCACTGTACTAGGTGCTTGGGAGAGTACAATATAACAGAGTTGGTAAACTCATTCCCTGCTCACAAGGAGCTTACAGTCTACAGGGGGACACCAATATTACAATTAATTACAGATATGTACATAAGTGCTGTGGGACTGAGGGTGGGGTGAATAAAGGAAACAAATCGAAGTGCAAGGATGATTCAGAAAGGAGAGGGAGTAGGGGAAATGAGGGTTTAAATTGGGGAAGACCTCCTGGAGGAGAGCTGACTTTAATAAAGCTTTGAAGGTGGGGAGAGTGATGGTTCGTCAGATATGAAGGGGGAAGGAGTTCCAGGTGAGAGGTAGGATGTGGGCAAGGGGTTGGCGGTGAGATAGACGAGATCGAGATACAGTGAGTTTGTTGGCTTTAAAGAAGCAAAGTGAACGTGCCGGGTTGTAGTAGTGCTGGTTGAGTGCTTTAAAGCTAATGGTAAGGAGTATCTGTTTGATGCAGAGGTAGATGGGAAGGCACTGGAGGTTTTTGGGGAGTGCGGAAACATGGACTGAACTTTTTTTAGAAAAATGATCCAGGCATCAGAGTGAAGTATGGACTGGAGAGACAGGAGGCAGGGAGGTCAGCAAGGAGGCTGATGCAGTAGTCAAGGCCTGGATAAGTGCTTGGATCAGCAAGGTAGCAGTTTGGGTGGAGAGGAAGGGGCAGTGTTGTGAAGGCAGAACCATCAGGATGTGGTGACTGACCGAACATTTATAAACAAATATTTAAGCTCCTTGTGGGCTGGGAATGTGTTTATTGTTATTGTAGTCTCCCAAGGGCTTAGTGCCGTGCTTTGCACATAGTGCTCAACAAATCCTAATGAATGAATTTATATTAATGTCTGTCTCCCCCTCTAGACTGTAAGCTCACTGTGGGCAAGGAATGTGTCTGTTATATTGTACTCTCCCAAGCATTTAGTACAGTGCTCTGTACATAGTAAGCACTCAATAAATACAACTGACTGACTGACTGACTATACTGACAGAGAAGCAGCATGGTTCAGTGGAAAGAGCACGGGCTTAGGAGTCAGAAGTCATGGGTTCAAATCCCGTCTCCATCTCTTGTCAGTTGTGTGACTTTGGGCAAGTCACTTAACTTCTCTGTGCCTCAGTTACCTCATCTGTAAAATGGGGAATAAGATTGTGAGCCCCACCTGATCACCTTGTATCTTCCCCAGTGCTTAGAACAGTGTGTTGCACATAGTCAATGCATAACGAATACCAAAATTATTATTATTATTATTATTATTATTATATACTATTCCCTCCTCCCTGGTCCCATTGCACTTCACCCCGTCCCTTGTCTCTTTTCATTGTTGTTTTTTTTAATAGACCCAGTTTGGTGTCTTATAGAATGTCTTTTTTTTTTGTAGGGGGTCAGGAGAGGAAATGGTAATGGGAAAAGAGTGTTAAAGGACATTTTGGGGGCACTGTTTGATGACCTGATTGCAAATCTCTTTTAGGACACTGCTGCCTGAGCTCCAGCCACAGTAGTGAGAGAGGCAACACGGTGGTACACACCTCCTCATCCCTCAGGCTCCTTGGCTTTCCCCATCAGGCTTCCCTGATTAATTCAGCTCTTCATTAGGTCATGAATCTTGCCTCCCATCTCTATTATATTGCCCTCTCCAAAGCACTTAATACAGTGGTCTGCACACAGTAAGTACCCTATCTCTCAGGCCGTTCATTCTTAGTCTCCTTTGTGGGCTCCTCCTCCCCCTCCCATTCCCTTACTGTAGGGGTTCCTCCAGGGTCAGTTCTTGGTCCCCTTCTATTCTCCATCTACACTCCTTCCCTTGGTGAACTCACTCGCTCCTACGGCTTCAACTATCATCTCTCCGTGGATGATATCCAAATCTACACCTCCTCCTCTGTTCTCTCTCCCTCCCTTCAGGCTTTCATCACTTCCTGCCTTCAGGACATCTCCACCTGGCTGTCTGCCCACCGCCTAAAACTCAACATGTCTAAGACTGAGCTCCTTATTTCCCCTCCCAAACCCTGTCCTCTCCCTGACTTTCCCGTCACTGTGGATGGCACTACCATCCTTCCCTTTTCACAATCCCGCAACCTGGACTCCACTCTCTCATTCGCCCGCCTTCTAGCTCTCCTTGATGCTGCCAACCTGCTGCTCCACCCCACCTCGCCCACTCACCAACTTGGTCACACCCTCGACCTCATCATCTCGTACCACTGCACTGTCTCCACCCTCACCAACTCTAAAATCCCTCTCTCTGATCATAACCTTCTCACCTGCCTCCTCACTCACACTCCTCCCTCTTTAAATCTATATTAATCCCTGACAGAGACCTCCATTCTCTCGACCCCATCCATCTCTCTCAGTGCATCACACCCCACCTCACCTCCCTATCCTCTCTACCCACTCTTTATGACCAGATTTCTGCTCTCAACTCCATCCTCTCTACTCAACTCAACTCGCTCACTCCCCTTTCCCTTCACCGCTCTCACACCACTAACCCACAGCTTTGGATCACTGCCATTGTCTGCCTCCTTTGCTCTTATGCTCGAGTTGCTGAACGCTGCTGGTGAAAGTCTAAACACCAAGCCAAACTTGTTCATTTTAAATTTATCCTTTCCTGTCTTAACTCTGCCCTCTCCTCTGCCAGGCAAGACTATTTTTCTTCCCTTATTGACATCCCTGCCCATCACCCCCATCAGCTGTTCCAGACATTTAACTCCCTCCTCAGACCCCCTGTTCCTCCCCCTCCTCCGTCCCTCACCCCCAACCATCTGGCCACCTACTTCATTAGTAAAATTAACACCATCAGGTCTGAGCTCCCCAAAGTCACCCTTCCCCCTTCTCCAACCCCCCTGCTCTCGACCCTCTCCGCTACTTTCCCATCCTTCCCAGCAGTATCTTCAGATGAGATCTCCTCCCTCCTCTCAAGAGCCACCCCATCCACCTGTGCATCGGACCCCATTCCTCTCATCTTATGAAAACTCTTGCCCCTTCCCTCCTCCCCTCCTTAGCTTGCATCTTCAACCACTCACTCTCCACTGGTTCCTTCCCCTCTGCCTTCAAACATGCCCATGTCTCCCCCATCCTAAAAAAAGCCCTCTCTTGTCCCCACTGCTCCTTCTAGTTATCTCCCTATCTCCCTCCTATCCTTCCTTTCCAAACTCCTAGAATGAGTCATCTACACTCACTGCCTCAAATTCCTCAACTCCAACTCTCTCCTAGACCCTCTCAAATCTGGCTTCCGTCTCCTACACTCCACCAAAATTACCCTCTCAAAGGTCACCAATGACCTCCTTCTTACCAAATCCAATGGCTTCTACTTTATCCTAATCCTCCTCAACCTCTTAGCTGCCCTCGACACTGTGGACCACCCCCTTCTCCTCAACATGCTATCCAACCTTGGCTCCTCTGATACCCAAGCCCTTGCTCTTCCCATTAGGCCATGCTGCTCATTCAAAATGGGGCTTTCAGAGGAGCAGCGTAAATCTGTAAAATGGGGATTAAGACTGTGAGCCCCATGTGGGACATGGATTATGTCCAATCCCTGCCGGACTCTGCCACTTGTCTGCTGCGTGACTGCGCAAGTCACTTAACTTCCCTGGGCCTCAATTCCCTCATCTGTAAAATGGGGATGAAGACTGTGAGCCCCACGTGGGACAACCTGGTCACCTTATATCCTCCCCAGAGCTTAGAACAGTGCTTAGCAAATAGTAAGTGATTAAAAAATACCAATATTATTATTATTATTATTAGGTTGTATCTATCCCAGCACTCAGTACAGTTCCTGACACATAGTGAGAGCTTAACAAATACCAAAAAAAAAAAAAGAAGAAGTGGGTGGTCCACGGTGTCAAAGGCGCTTGAGAGGCTGAGGAGGATTAGGATGGAGTAAAGGCCACTGGATTTGTCCAGAAGGAGATAATAATAGTAATAATAATAATAATAATAATAATAATAATAATAATAATAATAATAAAGGTATTTGTTAAGTGCTATGTGCCAAGCACTGCTCTAGGCACTGGGGGAGATACACTGTTATTAGGTTGTCTCACTTGGGGATCACAGTCTTAATCCCCATTTTATAGATGAGGTTACTGAGATACAGAGAAGTTAAGTGACTTGCCCAAAGTCACACAGCTGACAAGTGGCAGAGATGGAATTCAAAACCACGACCTCTGACTCCCAAGAGATGGCAGTTTCCGTGGAGGGAAGAGGGCAGAAGCCAGATTGGAAAGGGTCAAGGAGAGAATTGGAGGAGACGTAGTGGAGGCAGCAAGTGTAGATAACTCTCTCAAATTGTAGACATACTGCCCCCTTGTATGGATTGATTTTTTGACCTGTGACTGTGACATCTAACTGTGGGACCAGAGACTGTTTGAACAGAAGAGAAGCACTTATGACTAATGGAAATTCCTGGCAGTTCTTGAAGGTGGAAAAAAAAAGAGGATGTTAAAATCTAATTTCAAAGTGAGACTTTCTTCAAGTTTCAAAGGACTATTGTCATTGGAAGATTCTGAAGGTGTCCAGTTTGGTCCAGAACCCCATCCCCACCTCCACTGTACTTCCTGTGTTGGCCCCCAAAGGATACCAAATTTCTGGGGATCCTCAGGTGTAGGGATAAGCAGGAGCCTGGTCAGGCCCCCACCCCAGAACTGCTCCAGAGGAGAGCAGAGTCCCCACCCCCCTGACCTCAGGGCACCCCATCCGCCGAGCCTCGTCACTGCCGGCCCTGATGTCGCCACCGTGGGCTGCAGTGATGTGAAAGAAAGAAGACTTTCCATCGGGTGCAATTTTCCGTTATTACAGGGGCATGAGTCAGCTCAGGGCTTTGCCCTGAACAGCTGAAATGCTGAGGTAAGCAGCGAGAGACACCGCTTCGCCGCTGAACCCCCTCATGTCAGCTGAAAATCAAACCGTTCAGAGGTCTGGGCCGGGCCTGCATGGAGGCTTCCAAATCCCCTGCTCCTTCCTCCCTGACACATGAACATCAGGTAATTTCCTTCAGTGCCTAGGTCAGGAGGTCGGTTTTCCCCCAGGAGTCACTTCCCATATTTCTCGGTTTGGAGGGCCCCTGGGCCTTCTGAGACGCGAGGAGGATTTTAGCAGGTAGGGCTGGCTGTAGGGCTGTCCGGGGATGCATTGTAGTGAGGAGAGGAGTATGTTCTGTCCCCTTATCTCCTTCCTCGGCAAATTTCTCCTGGGGACCAGAGATGGACTAAGAATCTTGGTCAGCACTGGTTGTTGTTCTGATTGACTAGGCCTGCCGCTCATCTGCCCTGCTCAACGGCAGAAAGCAGAGGATGGCAGAGGTAGAGGGGGAAGGTTATCAGAAGCAGCATGGCCTAGCGGAAAGAGCATGGGTCTCGGAGTCAGGGGACCTGGGTTCTAATCCTGGCTCTGCTACTTGTCTGCTGGTGACTTTGGGTAAGTCGCTTCACTTCCCTGTGCCTCAGTTGCCACATCTGCAAAATGGGGAGTCATACCTGTTCTCTCTCCTACTTAGGTTGTGAACCCCATGTAGGACCTGATGATCTTGTACCTACCCCAGCATTTAGTACCCTACTTGACGAGTAATAAGCACTTAGCAAATACCACAATTATCATCATCATCATTGTTATGTCTAGTATTAGTAGTAGCATTTATTGAGCACTCACTGGGTGCAACGCACTGCACTAAGCACCTGGGAAGTACAAAACAAACAAGTGGTACATTTCCTGCTTACAAGGAACTTAGACTAATGGAGGAGACATGCAAATTTTACAGTATAAACAATATTGTTTTGATGGAAAACTGTAATTTTTTCCTTCTTTGGCTGTTATTGTTTGTGAGGTCTTTGTGTGTGTGTGTGTGTGTGTGTGTGTGTGTGTGTGTGTGTTTTGCTTTTCCCTTGGTTTTTGTAATAAAATGGTGGAAAAAACCCCTAACTCTTTCTAAGCTAATTTGAACACTGTACCTCATGACTGCTTACCAAACGGATGAGAAGCAGCGTGGCTCAGTGGAAAGAGCACGGGCTTTGAAGTCAGATAAATCCCGGCTCCGCAAATTGTCAGCTGTGTGACTTTGGGGAAGTCATTTAACTTCTCTGTGCCTGTTACCTCATTTGTAAAATGGGGATTAAGACTGTGAGCCCCCCGTGGGACAACCTGATCACCTTGTAACTTCCCAGTGCTTAGAACAGTGCTTTGCACACAGTAAGTGCTTAATAAATGCCATCATTGTTATTATTATTATGAGAGCATTGGGTGTCTGTTGCTGTCAAGGTCTCAGAGATATCTGCTCTGTAATCTCAGCCTGCACCCATTCTCCCTCCCATTTTCCCTCCCAACCATCTTGCTGTTGTGGACTGTTAGGAAGAGGAGGCCCCGATGAGAGTGTGTAGGTGACTCAGCGCAAAAACAACTCAAGTGCCCTCATAGTGGGTAGAACATACTTTTCCCCTGCCCACCATCGGTTTCAGAGCAATATTCACCCAAGTGGGTGGATGTATGAAAAGGGGCACTACTGTATTTTCACAGACAAAGTGTGCAATAATAATGATGAGAATGATGGTGTTTATTAAGAAATTACTAAGAGACAAACTCTATACTAAGTGCCAGGGTAGATGTAAGACAATCAGATTTAGACACTGTCCCTGTCCCACCTACGGGGCACAGTAGAAGAGGTAAGGAGAGCAGTCGTTTTATCCCCATTTTACAGATGAGAAAACTGAGGGCCTGGCAGGTTAAGTGACTTGCCAAGGTTATACAGCAGGCAAGTGGTGGAGCCAGGACTAGAGTCTTTTTCTCAGAGACCCTTATACTCATGGATCCAGTCTCTCCACTTCAAACCAAAGCTCAACTGTACTCAGAGTGTTCATGGAAGAGCCCAATTAGAACCCAAGTGGTTGTGGACAGGGAACGTGTCTACCAAGTCTGTTATAGTGTACTCTCCCAAGCACTTAGTACAGTGCTCTGCACAGAGTAAGTGCTCAGTAAATATGACTGATTGACTAATTGATTGGTCCCAAAGGAGGTGATCTCTCCAATAGACCTTGTTCCCCGGTCCCCGTTACCAGAGGCGGGTGGTACATAAAGTATCCACCTCAGGCTCCTCAAAGAACAGGATCTGGTGGGTGGTTTGGGTTGAGAGTTGGAGCTAGTTGGTGCTGAGGGACACAAATGCTATTGGACTATATAACAGACACATTCCCTGACCAAAGTGTGCTTACAGTCTAGAGGGGGAGACTGGCATTATGTTTAGTGGAAAAAGCACAGGCTTGGGAGGCAGAGTACGTGGCTTCTAATCCTGCCTCTGCCACTTGTCTGCTGTGTGACCTTGGGCAAGTCACTTAACTTCTCTGTGCCTCAGTTACCTCATCTGTAAAATGGGAATTAAGACTGTGAGCCCCATGTGGGACAAACTGATTACCTCGTATCTAACCCAGTGCTTAGAATAGTGCTTGGAAAATAATAAGTGCTTAACAAATTCCATAATCATTATAATTATTAATAAACAAATTACAGCTATGTACCTAAGTGCTGTGGGGCTGGGATGGGGGGATGAATAGACTGAGAGCCTGTTGTTGGGTAGGGACTGTCTCTATATGTTGCCGACATGTACTTTCCAAGCGCTTAATACAGTGCTCTGCACACAGTAAGCGCTCAATAAATATGATTGAATTAATGAATGAATAAAGGGAGCACATCAGGGTAATGCAGAAGGGAGTGGGAGAAGAGGAAAGAAGGGATTAGTCTGGGGAGGCCTCTTGGAGGAGATGTGCCTTCAATAAGGTTTTGGAGGGTGTGGGGAGAGAGGGAGTAAGTATCCGTGAGATAATAATAATAATAATAACAATAATAACGAAGGTATTTGTTAAGTGCTTACTATGTGCCGAGCACTGTTCATTAATTCATTCAATTGTATTTACTGAACACTTACTGTGTGCAGAGCACTGTACCAAGCACTGGATTTGTTAGGCACTTACTGTATGTCAAGCACTGTTCTAAGCACTGGGGTAGATACAAGGTGATCAGGTAGATACAAGGTGATCAGGTTGTCCCACGTGGGGCTCACAGTCTTAATCCACAGTCTTCATCCCCATTTTGCAGATGAGGAAACTGAGGCCCAGAGAAGTTAAGTGACTTGCCCAAGGTCACACAGCTGACAATTGGCTGAAACGGAATTTGAACCCATGACCTATGACTCCAAGGCCCGGGCTCTTTCCACTGAGCCATGCTGCTTCTCTGTGCTTACTATGTGCAGAGGACTGTACTGAGCGCTCGGTACAGGAAAAATCCCCTTTTTCCTCTCCTCCCCATCCCCCCCGCCCTACCTCCTTCCCCTCCCCACAGCACATGTATATATTTGTACAGATTTATTACTCTATTTATTTTACTTGTACATATTTACTATTCTATTTATTTGGTTAATGATGTGTATTTAGCTTTATTTCTATTTGTTCTGATGACTCGACACATGTCCACATGTTTTGTTTTGTTGTCTGTCTCCTCCTTCTAGACTGTGAGCCCATTGTTGGGTAGGGAACGTCTCTATATGTTGCCAACTTGTACTTCCCAAGCACTTAGTACAGTCTCTGCACACAGTAAGCGCTCAATAAATACGATTGAATGAATGAATGAATTTTCCAGATGAGAGAACTGAGGCACAGAGAAGTGAAGTGACTTACCCAAGGTCACACAGCAGACAAGTGGTGGAACCTGAATTAGAACCCATGACCTCTGACTCCCAAGCCCGGGCTCTTTCCACTAAGCCACGTGGGGATGGAGGGTAGAGAAGCAGCGTGGCTCAGTGGAAAGAACGCGGGCTTGGAAGTCAGAGGTCATGGGTTCAAATCCCCCCTCAGCACTTGTCAGCTGTGGGACCTTGGGCAAGTCACTTCAGTTCTCTCATCTGGAAAACGGGGATTAAGACTGTGAGCCCCACGTGGGACAACCCGATCACCTTGTATCCCCCAGCGCTTAGAACAGTGCTTCGCACATAGTAAGCGCTTAACAAATCATTATCATCATCAATCATATTTATTGAGCACTTACTGTGTGCAGAGCACTGTACTAAGCGCTTGGGAAGTACAAGTTGGCAACATATAGAGACAGTCCCTACCCAACAGTGGGCTCACAGTCTAAAAGGGGGAGACAGAGAACAAAACCAAACATACTAACAAAATAAAATAAATAGAATAGATATGTAAAATAAATAAATAAATAAATAGAGTAATAAATATGTACAAACATATACACATATATACAGGTGCTGTGGGGAAGGGAAGGAGGTAAGATGGGGGTGATGGAGAGGTGGATGAGGGGAAGAGGAAGGAAGGGGCTCAGTCTGGTCCTGGAGGAGGTGAGCTCTCAGTAGGGCCTTGAAGGGAGAAAGAGAGCTAGCTTGGCGGATGGGCAGAGGGAGGGCATTCCAGGCCCGGGGGATGACGTGGGCCAGGGGTCGATGGCGGGACAGGCGAGAACGAGGTACGGTGTAGGAGATTAGCGACGGAGGAGTGGAGGGTGCGGGGTGGGCTGTAGAAGGAGAGAAGAGAGGTGAGGTAGGAGGGGGCGAGGTGATGGAGAGCCTTGAAGCCCAGGGTGAGGAGTTTCTGCCTGATGCGCAGATTGATTGGTAGCCACTGGAGATTTTTGAGGAGGGGAGTAACATGCCCAGAGCATTTCTGGACAAAGACAATCCGGGCAGCAGCATGAAGTATGCATTGAAGTGGGGAGAGACACGAGGATGGGAGATCAGAGAGAAGGCTGATGCAGTAGTCCAGACGGGATAGGCTGAGAGCCTGAACGAGAAGGGTAGCGGTTTGGATGGAGAGGAAAGGGCGGATCTTGACAATGTTGCGGAGCTGAAACCGGCAGGTTTTGGTGATGCCATCATTATTATTATTCCAGGCCAGAGGCAGGACGTGGGCGAAAGGTCGGTGGCAAATGATACAAAAACTCCCCACTCTCAGCTTCAAGGCTGTCCATCACCTCGCCGCCTCCTACCTCACCTCCCTTCTCTCCTTTTGCAGCCCAGCCTGCACCCTCCGCTCCTCTGCCGCTAACCTCCTCACTGGGCCTCGTTCTCGCCTATCCCGCCGTCGACCCCCGGCCCACATCCTCCCCCTGGCCCGGAATGCCCGCCCTCCACACATCCGCCCAAGTAGCTCTCTTCCTCCCTTCAAAGCCCTACTGAGAGCTCACCTCCTCCAGTAGGCCTTCCCACACTGAGCCCCCTTTTTCCTCTCCTCCTCCCCATCCCACCCCGCCCTACCTCCTTCCCCTCCCCACAGCACTTGTATATATGTTTGTACAGATTTATTACTCTATTTCACTTGTACATATTTACTATTCTATTTATTTTGTTAATGATGGGCATATAGTTTTAATTCTATTTGTTCTGACGGTTTTGACACCTGTGTACATGTTTTGTTTTGTTACCTGTCTCCCCCTTCTAGACTGTGAGCCCGTTGTTAGGTAGGGACCGTCTCTATACGTTGCCGATTTGTACTTCCCAAGCAATTAGTCCAGTGCTCTGCACACAGCGAGCGCTCAATAAATACGATTGAATGAATGAATGTTGCCGATTTGTCCTTCCCAAGCGCTTAATCCAGTGCTCTGCGCACAGTAAACGCTCCATCAATACGATTGAAGGAATGAGTGGATAGGCACAGCGTGGCTCAGTGGAAAGAGTACGGGCTTTGGAGTCAGAGGTCATGGGTTTTAATCCCGGCTCCGCCACTTGTCAGCTGTGTGACTTTGGGCAAGTCACTTCAGTTCTCTGGGCCTCAGTTCCCTCATCTGTAAAATGTGATTTAATAACGATAGCATTTATTAAGGGCTTACTTTGTGCAAAGCACTGTTCTAAGCGCTGGGGAGCTTACAGGGTGATCAGGTTGTCCCACGGGGGGCTCACAGTTTTAATCCCCATTTTATCAATCAATCAATCGTATTTATTGAGCGCTTACTGTGTGCAGAGCACCGTACTACGCGCTTGGGAAGTACAAGTTGGCAACATATTGAGACAGTCCCTCCCCAACAGTGGGCTCACAGTCTAAAAGGGGGAGACAGAGAACAAAACCAAAAATACTAACAGAATAAAATAAATAGAATAGATATGTACAGGTAAAATAAATAAATAAATAGAGTAATAAATAAGTACAAACATATATACAGGTGCTGTGGGGAAGGGAAGGAGGTAAGATGGGGGGATAACTGAGGCCCAGAAAAGTGAAGTGACTTGCCCAAAATCACGGAGCTGACAGTTGGTGGAGCGCGGATTGGAACCCATGCCCTCTGACTCCAAAGCCCGCGCTCTTTCCACTGAGCCACGCTGCTTCTCGAAGATTGTGAGCCCCACATGGGACAACCTGATCATCATGTAACCTCCCCAGCGCTTAGAACAGTGCTTTGCACATAGTAATCCCTTAATAAATGCCATTATTATTCTTATTAATAAGAGTCTTTTAGACTGTGAGCCCACTGTTGGGTAGGGACTGTCTCTATGTGATGCCAATTTGTACTTCCCAAGCGCTTAGTACAGTGCTCTGCACATAGTAAGCGCTCAATAAATACGATCGATTGATAATTATTATTATTAGGCGAAATGGAGGCAGGGTGAGAAGGTGGGCATGGCTGGTTAGCTGCCCGGGGCAGGGGGCAGGGGGCAGGGGGCAGGGGACGGGCCGGAGATGGGAAGGGAGGGGAGGGGGGGCAAGCTGGGCTGGGTCTTGGGTCCTGGGTCCCGCCCCCGGGGAGGGTTTACTCATGTGTTGCTGGGGCCCGCCCCCCGGCCCTGCCCCCGGAGCCTGGGGCCCCAGCTTTCGATTTCTCGCCCAGAGGCCTCTAAGGGTAGGGTCTGCCCGGACAGGACCGGTCCTGCCCATCCTGATCTGGTCCGGTCCTGCCCTGCCCTGCTTGGCCCGGCCTGGTCCTGCCCTGCCCTGCCCTGCCCTGCCCTGCCCTGCCTGCCTGGCTGCCCTCCCCAGGGGTCCCGGGCTGGCCTGGCCCTGCCCCTCCTGCCCACCATGGCCCTCCCGACCTCCCGGATCCTCGTGGCCTTTGGGCTCCAGCTCTGCGCCCTGGGCATCGGGCTGCCCGCACAGGTGGGTGTCCCCTGCTCGGCCCCCGGACGGAGAGGAGGGCTTCCAGGGACGGCTGCCGGACTAGCCCGGACCTACATCTCGCCCTCCTCACATCTGCCAATCACTCTTCCCCCCCCCTTCAAAGTCCTCCTGAAGGCTCACCTCCTCCCAGAAGCCTTCCCAGACTAAGCTCCCATTTCCTCAGCTCCCCTTCCCTTCCCTGTCACTTCGACTCGCTCCCTTTGCTCTTCCCCCCTCTCCCCGCCCCACAGCACTTATGTATATATCAGTAATCTATTTAATTCTATTGATGCCTGTTTAGTTGTTTCGATGTGCATTTATCTACAATTCTATTTCTGTTGAGGTCTGTTTAGTTCATTCAATCGTATTGAGCACTTACTGTGTGCAGAGCACTGTACTAAGCACTTGGGAAGTACAAGTTGGCAACATATAGAGACGGTCCCTACCCAACAGCGGGCTCACGGTCTAGAAGGAGGAGTTGTTTCGATGTGTATATATCTATAATTCTATCTTTTTCTATTGATGCCTGTTTAGTTGTTTCGATGTGTATACATCTATAATTCTATCTATTTCTGTTGATGCCTGTTTAGTCGTTTTTATGTGTATATATCTATAATTCTATCTATTTCTATTGATGCCTGTTTAGTTGTTTTGATGTGTATATATCTATAATTCTATTTCTGTGGATGCCTGTTTAGTTGTTTTGATGTGTATATATCTATAATTCTATTTCTATTGATGCCTGTTTAGTTGTTTTGATGTGTATATATCTACAATTCTATTTCTATTGATGCCTTTTTAGTTGTTTCGATGTGTATATATCGATAATTCTATCTATTTCTATTGATGCCTGTTGTTTCGACGTGTTTATACCTATAATTCTATTTCTATTGATGCCTGTTTAGTTGTTTCGATGTGTATATATCTATAATTCTATTTCTATTAATGCCTGTTTAGTTGTTTCGATGGCATAGATCTATAATTCTACTTCTATGGATGCCTATTTAGTTGTTTCAATGTGCATATATCTTTAATTCTATTTATTTCCATGGATGCCTGTTTAGTTGTTTCGATGTGTATATATCTATAATTCTGTTTATTTCTAGGGATGTCTGTTTAGTTGTTTCTATGTATATATATCTATAATTCTATTTCTTTCTATGGATGCCTATTTAGTTGTTTCCATGTGTATATATCTATAATTGTATCTGTTTCTACTGATGCCTGTTTACTTGTTTTGCTGTCTGTCTCCCTGCCCCGTCTAGACTGTGAGCCCATTGTTGAGTAGAGATTGTCTCTGTTGCCGAATTGTACTTTTCGAGTGCTTAGTACAGTGCTCTGTACACAGTAAGCGCTCAATAAATACAATTGAATGAATGAACTCCCGTATCCCCGCTTCCCCCAGTGCCCTTTCCCCACTTTCTGCTTGCTCCTCCACTCCTTTCACTTTCCCAAAAGCCGCCCACAGCTGTTACCCAATGCCCTGACTGTCCTTTTCTCCACTCCTCCTCACTCCTCCACTTCTCCCTCAGCTCCAGCCCTTTCCCCTTCTATTCAATTCAGTCGTATTTATTGAGCGCTTACGGAGGGCAGAACACTGTACTAAGTGCTTGAACCCTTAGCCTCGCAGGGGTGGGGGGACGACACATTTCTATCTCTTGTTTTCCGGGTTCACCCCCTTGCCCACCCCATTTCATCCTCTCTTTAGACTTTGTTTTTAGTAGCGTAGCTTTATGAAGCTATGCTTCTACTTGGGGTTTTAAAACCCTATGGTTGACTGTTGCACTCCATTTGTTGGTGGTTTTTTTTTTAATGGCATTTGTTAAGCGCTTCCTATGTGCCAGGCACTATACTAAGCACTGGGGTAGATACAAGGTAATCAGCTTGAACACAGTCCCTGTCCCACATGGGGCCCACAGCCTTAGTAATAATAATGATGGCATTTATTAAGCGCTTACTATGTGCAAAGCATGGAGGTTACAAGGTGATCAGGTTGTCCCACAGGGGCTCACAGTCTTCATCCCCATTTACAGATGAGGGAACTGAGACACAGAGAAGTTAAGTGATTTACCCCAGATCATAGAGCAGACAAGTGGCGGAGTCGGGGTGAGATCCCAGATCTGTGAGCTATACATAGACCACGCTGCATGTTGTTTGACCTCACAACATCCTTGTGACTAGCTGTCTAGACACCTTGGGAAGTAGGGAGAATGGAGAAAATTCACCCATTTTATAGATATGGAGACAGAGGCCCAGAGAAATTAATGACTGACCCAGGGTCACCCAGCTGCAGAGCTGGGACCAGCACTCGGGCCAGTTGGCTCTCAGCTTAGTGCTCTTTCTAACAGGCAAGGAAACTCATTAAGGGCAGGGACTGTGTCTGTTCATTGTTGTATTGTACTCTCCAAGCGCTTAATACAGTGCTCTGCATACAGTAAGCACTCAATAAATACGATTGAATGAATGAATGATGGTTGGGAATGGTTAACTCCTAGCTCCAGGGACCTAAACTGCCTGGTTTAGACCCCATTAAGTTTTAATGGGAGTTTCCCTATAATAGAAACTTCTGATGAGCTATGAAGAGCAAAATGGGTTTACTGAAACCAGTCCTACTCCTTGCTCCTTAATAGTCTGGCCAAAGCAGAGACGAGTGGTTCCAGGGAATTATTATGGATTTGCCAGCCCTTCAGTTCCCATACTGCTTCTGTCCCCCACCTTCTGAGATGCTCTCAGAATGGTCCATACACCCAGGATGTGCCCCTTTGTCGAATGGATTAAAGTCAGAAAGAGTGAGCTGGGCTTGACTTTCCATTGCTAGTGTTAGCAACTTCAGTATAATGTCTGCTTTGGCCAAAACAAGGACTCTTCTTATCATAGCTGGTTAACCAAAGCTAAGGCTCTTCTTTACTTTTCTCTAGACTGTAAGCTCATTGTGAGCAGGGAATGTTTCTGTTTATTGTCATATTGTACTCTCCCAAGTGCTTAGTATAGTACTTGGCACACAGTGAGCGTGCAATAAATATGATTGAATAACTGCCACCCTCAAACCATTTCCTTCACAAGGACTCAGCCCCTTTCCTGGAAACCCCTGGGCTCTGGTTGGGGGAGGGCAGTTGGGGGCCATTTCCTGGAGGTCTTGAATGTGTTGGAATGTCAATGTGGTAGTTTCAGGCTGAAGTGGCCAAGGAATCTGGAAAGAGTGAATTTGGCCAGGGACCAGATCTCCCTTAGAGCCCAAGACTTCAAATAAAGTTGCAAGGGGCTCCGTTACTTTGATTTTGCAGAGAAGAAGGTTCTTTGCATCCAGATTTCTCACCATTCTAAGAGTCATGTTATTTTCCAGTTCCTTTCCTGAACGTAAACAGGTGAGTTTGGAAGACTGCCTGGAATTCTAGCTGCAGCAGTGCCCCCTCCCCCTATTACTTAGACCCTGGGAGAGGGGAGAGGAATTTGGTAAATTTTTCAAGCCTCTGTTCCCCTATCCTGAGATTCGTTCTACTGTGGATTCTTAAAAACACATCTCCAAGAAACCTTTCCTAAGCCCACATTTCTTCCTCTCCCACTCCCTTCTGTGTCATCCTTTGCCCTTGGGTTTTGTATCATCCCCCTATTACTCCTCCCCCTATTTACTTAGACCCTGGGAGAGGGGAGAGGAATTTGGTAAATTTTTCAAGCCTCTGTTCCCCTATCCTGAGATTCATTCTACTGTGGATTCTTAAAAACACATCTCCAAGAAACCTTTCCTAAGCCCATATTTCTTCCTCTCCCACTCCTTTCTGTGTCTTCCTTTGCCCTTGGGTTTTGTATCATTTATTCACCCCTCCTTCAGCCCCACAGCATTAATCACATATCCATAATTTATTACTATAAAGTCTATATCCTCCTCTAGGCTTTAAGCTTATTGTGGGCAGGGAACATGTCTACCAACTCTGTAATAGTGTGCTCTCCCAAGCCCGTAGTACAGTGCTCTGCACACAGTAAGAACTCCGTAAAATCGATTGAATGATTGAATGGAAGAGGTTAAAGGTTGATGAATTTTAGGTACCCATGGCACCTTCCAGTTTGTCTTTCTGCTGGCTGTTTTGTGAGGTTTAGACTTTATGGGTTGGAAGCTGCAAGTGTCTTTCTTGTGCTTTGGGAAGCTGGGGTTTTGAAGCCTGTGGCACAGTTTTTGGAAAAACTGGAACTATTGCTACCTGGACTTTCAAGCAAGGCCACTGAGGTACATGGATCAGGGAAGTGTCCAGGCAGAGGCTGCCAGAAACAAACAAGAACAAAGATCAGTCTGGTTATGTCTGAGGTGCGTCAGCAACCTTTGCACAAATAGGTAAACTTTGCTGACATCACTGAATATGAAAGAACTCTAGATACTGTACAGTTTCCATTTCTATTTCCATTTCTATTTTGTGGCTGAATTCATGAAAGCCATGGATGACAACTGTGGGGGGAAGAGGGGTCTGCCTGCGCCCCAAATGTTGATGCAGCATTCAGTGGACCGACAACCCCTTTGGAACCTGGAGGCAGTGCAACATGAGGAGCTGGTTAAATCAGTTCTTTCAGGGATAAGGAAATGTACTCTTTTGCTTTATTACAGTTTGTCACTGTTTAAAGTCCAAAGTTGGAAATAAAGACGATCCCACATCTCCAACAGATGTTCAGGGAGTATTGTAAAAGTGGTTGAGTTAGGTCAGCAAATGAAACTAGCAAATGAGGAATTTGTTTGTGTGGGATGGTTGGATAGAATGTTTAATAATGATCCAAACACTGATATTTTGGGCCAAGTGGTGATTTTTCCTTCTGAAAGGTCAAAGCATTAGAGCTGCAGGTTTGGGTCCTTCATTGCCCTTTTTATTACCAAATCCTGGTCCTTAGGTAAACCATTTTCCACCCCTTGGTACTGGCATAAATGTGGCTGAGAAGCCTCTGGAGCCCCAGCTGAGATTGACTGGCCAGAATGTTATCACGTCAGATGGGATTAGGGAGGAAGCAGAGAGCCAAATTCTTCCCCATTTCCTTGCTTTTTGTGAGCAGAGCCCAACTCTTTCCTTCCCAACCACACCATTCTCCTGCCTAGCTTTAGCTGACTCAGGTCCAGGTGACTGGGTGGAGGAATAAGTGGGGTGGATAGGCACTGAGAGGAGCGTGGTGTGATTCCTTAGCTCATGGGTGCCCACCACGGACTCAAGAGGAAAGGGCTGGCAGAAGATGGGTGCATAGTGGAATTCGTCCAGGCTAGCTGTCTCCCTCTCTGGGGAGTTCCTCTGGTCTATTTCCCCTCTTCAAGCCTCTCGGCCTAATCGGAACAGCCACTGGTGGTTTGCTTGCCAACTGATTACTCAGGAACACAAGAATGCACTTGGCTCGTCCAGATTATGACTTTTCCTCCCGCTGGAAAAGGGCCCTGAGTGAGTGGTCATTCACTAAGGATCACTTTGGCAAGAGTAGCACATCTCGGCCTCAAAAGGAGGTGCAGGTCTGAACACAGTGACACTTGAATGTTGATTGATAGATCATAAGCTCATCGTGAGCAGGGAGCATGTCTACCAACTTCCTTGTATTGTACTCTCCCAAGTGTTTAATACAGTGCTGTGCACACAGGAAGCGCTCAATAAATACCACTGATTGATAGGTATTCGGCCTGTCACCTCAAGGGTTCTGTGGTAGCTCTCCAAATATATAGAAAGGAAAACACCTGAGTGTAATATTTGCCTCTTAGAAAGACTCAGGCATTGGTTTCACACATTCTTTTGCACCGTCTGAATGGACTCCCTCTTTGTGTTTTATATCTTTCAAATTGTGTTTGGGTATTTCTGTTTGCCCAGTATTCCTCTGAGATTATCAAGGTCAGAAAAGAGCCTTGTCCTTCTGTTGTAACTCCCCAAAGCTCTTAGCTCAGAGCACTTCACCAAGTTTTTGGTTTTTTTTATTGACAGCAGCCTGGCCTTTATAGAACTCTTTTCTTTTGAAGAGTACAAGACACTATCATGTGTGAACATCAACAGGGGGATCAGAAAAAAATTCACTAAAGACTCACCCACCCATCTTGTGGCTTGTCCAAGATCAGGTAGAAGATATGGTGCCCACCCTGCAGGAGCTTGCAGTTTAAAACACGCACTTCCCTGTTTGTATGGTATTGGTTAAGGGCTTACTATGTGTCAAGCACTCTTCTAAGCACTGGGGTAGATGCAGGTTTATCAGAGTGGGCCCATTCCTTGTCACACATGGGGCTCACAGACTAAGTAGGAGAGATTAGGATTTAATCCCCATTTTACAGTTGAGGAAACTGAGGAACAGAGAAGTGAAGTGACTTGCCCAGGATCACACAGCAAGCAATTGGAAGAGCTGGAATTAGAATCCAGGTCCTCTAAATACAACTGAATCAAAGAATGACTCCGAGGCCGGTGCCCTATCCATTAAGCCACACTGCTTCCCACTTCTCTGGGAGTGTGGGTGGGAAGGGCAGTAGTTGTTATTTCTGTTTTGCAGATGGGAAAACTGAGACTCAGAGAGGTTAAGTGACTTGCCAGAGGTCACCCAGCAGACTACTAGTCCTCTAGACTGTGAGTTAGTTGTGGGCAGGGAATGTTGTCTGTCAACTCTGTTGTATTGTACTCTCCCAAGCACTTAAGTACAGTGCTCTGCACACAGTAAGCACTCAGTAAATATGATTGATTGATTGATTGATAGTAGAACTTGGACAGGAACCCAGGTATCCTGCTCTCAGACCCATGCTCTTTCCACAGGACCACAGTGCCTTTCATCCTGCTCCTTGTTATCAAATACAATTCCAGTGTCCAGAGGTGAGGCCTGGAGGAAATAGGATGGGCAACGAAAGTGGGCCTTGGTGGAGGGGATAATAATAATAATAATGATAGCATTTATTAAGTGCTTACTGTGTGCAAAGCACTGTTCTAAGTGCTGGGGAGGTTACAAGGTGATCAGGTTGTCCCACCGGGGGCTCACAGTCTTCATCCCCATTTTACAGATGAGGGAACTGAGGCCCAGAGAAGTGAAGTGACTTGCCCAAAGTTACACAGCTGGCAGTTGGCAGAGCTGGGATTTGAATCCCTGACCTCGGACTCCAAAGCCCGGGCTTTTTCCACTGTGCCACGCTGCTTCTCTGGGCACTGGGATGCTGGGGTGGAGGGGACTTCAGTGGGCCCCCAGAAAGTAGAAGGCGGCTAGTTTCTGGGACCTGGGAGAGTCCTGGGTGGGTATTTGTGTGTGCTTGGAGTCAGAGATATGGCACCTTATCTGGCTTGCCTGACCAGGTGAGTCCTTGGAAGAGAGGAAAGTAAGGATTCTCATCTCTGGTGGGTGTCATAGCTTTCCCAAACACACTGGCCGGCTGGTCAAATTTTCTAGTCTGCGCCAAATAATGTTTAACTTGCTATTTACCAGGCTATAACTAATGCCCATTTGGCTTTCACAATCTCTCTCGAGCATATAAATCTTCCCTCCACAACCCTTGAGCCTTGCTCTTTCTCCCCTCAAAATATCCTCTCAGCCCCTCTGCTTCCTGATGGGCTACATACCAGTGGAGCATCTCGTGGCTCAGTCAGTTTTATTGTGATATCCCGTGATCATAGTACAGTGCTCTGCATATAGTAATCACTCAATAAATACTATGATTGATTGATCATGAACCAGAAGCAGCATGACCTAGTGGATAGAGCACTGGCCTGGAAGTCAGAAGGACCTGAGTTCTAGTCTTGGCTCAGCCACTTACCTGCTGTGTGACCTTGGGCAAGTCACTTAACTTCTCTGTGCTTCAGTTACTCATCTGTAAAATAGGGATTATGAGCCCCATGTGGGAAGTGGACTGTGTCCAACCTGATTACCTTGCATCTACCCCAACGTTTAGAACAGTGCCTGACACGTAGTAAGCGCTTAATAAATGCCTTCAAAAAACCCCTCCAAAAAACACTGCCTAGGCTTCAGAGGAAATTTCAAGACTGCCTGGATTTCGTTTTGTAAAGCTGTGAGCCTCGATTTGTGGGGGACCAGTTTGTGGTGAGTGGGGTGGAGGTAGAGGCAGGAAATCTGCTATCCCCTATTCCCCCATAATTCTCACTGACTCACAAGGCTGAGAGTCTGGGTCGACTCAGGTTGACTTGTCCTCTGCCAGTGAAGGGGACTGAGATGAGTTGACTAGTTAATGGCTAGCAGTGTTGGCTGGGCTTTTCCCATTAGAAGAAGGGACTGGATCAGAAAAACCACACGCCCAGATCACGTAGTGGGTATGCGTGCATGAGATGAATTGCTTGGCAACTTCATTCATTCATTCAATCAATCAATTATATTTATTGAGCACCTACTGTGTGCAAAGCACTGTACTAAGTGCTTGGAAACTACAATTTGGCAACAGATAGAGACAATCCCTACCCAACAACAGGCACACAGTCTAGAAGCTTGAAAAATGTGAAAAAGAATCTGGGTAGATTCCACTTGCCATTTAGTCATCAATGGGTCAAAAGAGGGATTGGCACCTAGCATTTTGGTTTCAATTCGTCACTTTTATCAAAGCCGCATTGTCTAATGGATAGAGCACAGGAGTGGGAATCAGGAGACCTGGGTTCTAATCCTGGTTCTACCTCTTGTCTGCTCTGTGACAGGCAATTCACTTAACTTCTCTGGTCCTCAATTTCCTCATATACAAAATAGGGATTAAATTAACTCTTCCCCCTCCCACTAAGGCCCTTGGTGGGTCAGTGACTGTGTCTGATCTGATTATCCTATATCTACCTCAGCACTTATCACAGTGCTTGGTATGTATTCAATTTTTGTTGTTATTATTATTACTATTTTAAACAATGATGCCAAACATGTTCTGAGTAGAGACAAGTTAGCTGGACTGAGGATTACTTTGTATGTGTCTCCTGAATGATATAGGAGGCTGAATGATAAACAGAGCAGTGCTTGGCACCTAGTAAGCGCTTATCAAATACCATCATCATTTTTGGCAGTTGAAAGCCAGGGATGTTGCCATCCTTCTGGACCAAGTGTGTGTTCAAAAAATGCTGCTACTAAATAATAATAATAATATTACTAATAATGGTATTTGTTAAACACTTACTATATGCCAAGAAGTGTACTAAACACTGAGGTAGATACAAGGTAATCAGGCCAGACAGTCTCTGTCCCATTTGGAGCCCATAGTCTACGTACTAAGAGAAGCAGCATGGCTTAGTGGAAAGAGCCCAGGCTTGGGTGTCAGAGGATGTGGGTTCTAATCCCGCTCCACCACTTATCTGCTGTGTGACCTTGGACAAGTCACTTCACTTCTCTGGTCCTCAGTTACCTAATCTGTAAAATGGGGATTAAGACTGTAAGCCCCACATGGGACAACCTGATTACCTTGTAATCAGTGTTTAGATCAGTGTTTGGCACATAGTAAGCACATAACAGATACCATAATTATTATTATTACCAAGTACTTCTGCTACTACCGTTGAGTATGACTGTTACTACTACCACTTCTGACAGCCCTGGTTTCTTTGGGAGCTGCTTTGAAGTCACTTAGGGAGAATAAGAATGGAGGAAGCAGAAAAGCTTTAGATACTAAATATTTCAAATGTTTGGGAGGATATTCCATTTTTAAAGATCTCCCAGGACAGCTTTTTCACTACCTCCCCAAGTATCATGTCCTGTCCGCATCAGCTCTCCATAGGCTGAACAGAAATCTTGGTTACTGCAATAGGAGCCAATTTCCTCATTCTGTGTTTTGAGGAAGATGATCACCAGTCTCCTGGTAAAACCCCTCATAAAAGGCAATTGCGAAGACTGAGCCCTCAATAAAGGGGGCAACCATTGAGATTTTAAGTGCCCAGTGCAGGAGTCCTCATTCAAGGAACAGGCATTTGGGCAGATTATGGTCCTAAAACAAATCCTCTGTTGTTAATAATAACAATAATGATTGGAGTATTTGTTAAGAACTTTTCATGCCCCAAATGCTAGTCTAAGAGCAGGGGTGGATACGCGATACTCAGGTTGGACACAATCTCTCTTCCAACACTAGGTTCACAATCTAAGTAAGAGGGAAAGCAGGCATTGAATTCCCATTTTACAGTTGAGGACACTGAAGCCCAGAGAAGTCAAGTGACTTGTCCAGGTCCCACAGCAGGCCAGCATCAGAGCCAGCAGTAGAACTCAGATCTCCCTACTCCCAGGCCCGTGCTCTTTCTACTAGGCCATGTGGCTTCTCTTCTCCATTGTTGTGGGCAGTGGAACCTCAGGGATGGTTTCAGGCCACTCTTAATCGTGGTTTCCTTCTTTTGTATTGCCTCTGAGAGAGGGTAAGATGTACCATCATGATTTTTTTTTTCCGTCTTAGCAGAGTTAATCTCTGCCCATGGGCCCAAAAGAACCCAGCCTGGCCCCCTGTGAACCCACAGTGTTTTTCCACAGCAGCATATTCTGAAGTCACAAAGGGCAGTGATGTCACTGTGGTTTGGAGCACGCGGGCTATGAGCCATGGTGGAGGAAGTGTCTATTTATGCTACCGGTCAGAAGAATTCACGGGCAGGGAAGACAATCAGATTGTTTTGAATGTGAAATTGTTCAATTTTGTCCCTTGCTGCATAGCTGGACATTCCAAAACCACTAATAATTGCAGCTCCTGCCTAATCATTCAGAAGGAACTAATTGGATGCCTATGTGGTTTATAAAGAATAACAATAATAATGATAATGATAATAGAGGTATTTGTTAAACACTTACTATCTACATAGTCCCTAGCACTGTGCTGTCCTGGTGTAGATATTATTATTATTGTTATATTTGTTTTGTTTAATGGTGTTTGTTCAGTCATATTTATTGAGCACTTACTATGTGCAGAGCACTGTATTAAGCGTTTGAGGGAATACAGTACAACAATAAGCAGATACATTCGCTTCCCATGACAAGCTTAACTTATTATGTCAAGCATTGTTCTAAGTGTTGGGGCAGGTACAAGGTACTAAGGTTGGACACAGTCCCTGTCCCGTATTCAGGCTCACAGACTTATTTGGTGGGAGAACAGGAATTGAGTCCCCATTTTACAGAAGAGGAAACTGGGGCACAAAAAACTTAAGTGACTAGTTCAAGATCATAAAGGAAGCAGCATGGCTCAGTGGAAAGAGCCCGGGCTTGGGAGTCAGAGGTCATGGGTTTGAATCCCAGCTCTGCCACATATCTGCTGTGTGACCTTGGGCAAGTCGCTTCACTTCTTTTTGCCTCAGTTCCCTCATCTGTAAAATGGAGATGAAGACTGTGAGCCCCACGTGGGACAACCTGTTCACCTTGTTTCCCCCTCAGCTCTTAGAACAGTGCGTTGCACATAGTAAGCACTTAACAAATGCCATCAATATTATTAAACAGGAGGCCAGTGGTGGAGCCAAGATTAGAACCCATGTCTCCTGACTACTAAGCCTGTGATTTTTCCACTAAATCATGTTGCTTCTTGTTAAGCATTTACTAGGTGTCAAACACCATTCTAAGCTCTGGGTAAATACAAGTTAGATCAGACACAGTCCTTGTCCCACATGGGGCTCACATTGTAAGTAGAGGGGAGAAGAGGCATTGGATTCTCATATTACAGATGAGGAAATGGAAGCACAGAGAGGTTAAGTGACTTGCCCAAGGTCATGCAGCATGCAGCTGACAGGTCAGGAATTAGAACTCAGGTCCTCTGACTCCCAATTCTGTACTGCTATTCTAATACAATCAGTGATATAATGCAATTAGACCAGACGCAGTCCATGGTGAGCAGGTATTTAGTCCCCATTTTACAGATGAGGAAACTAGCCACAGAGGAATTAAGTGTTGCCCAAGATCACCAAGTAGGCAAATTGAGGAGCTGGCTCCAGACCCTGTGCTCTTTCCACTAGGTCACACTGATAATATAATAATGACATTTATTAAGCACTTACTATGTGCAAAGCACTGTTCTGAGCGCTGGGGAGGTTACAAGGTTATCAGGTTGTCCCACGGGGGGCTCACAGCCTTTATCCCCATTTTACAGATGAGGTCACTGAGGCCCAGAGAAGTTAAGTGACTTCCCCAAAGTCACACAGCTGACAAGTGGCGGAGCCGGGATTTGAACGCATGACCTCTGACTCCAAAGCCCGTGCTCTTTCTACTGAGCCACGCTGCTTCTATCTCCACCTTCAGAGCTCTACTGAAATCATATTTCCTCCAGGAGGCCTTCCTGACTTTATCCTATTCTCCCTCCCTTCTGCGCCACATATGCACTTGGGTCTGTACCCCTTAAACGCCTGATGCTCACCCTCCCATTTCCCCTAACTGTAATTTATTTTAATGTGCCTTTCTCCCCCTCTAGAATGCAAGCTTTTCATGGGCAGAGATCATGTCTCTCAACTCTATTGTACTCTTCTGAGTGCTCTGCACACAGTGCCTATTTAATAAATACCATTGATTGATTGATTACTTCTACCTGGGCCACTCAGCCCAAATAGCCCCATTGGGTCTGGTTCATTCATTCATTCATTGAAATTTATTCAGCGCTTACTATGTGCAAAGCTCTGTACTAAGGTCTTGGGACAGTACAATATAATTCATTCATTAATTCATTCATTCAATCGTATTTATTGAGCGCTTACTGTGTGCAGAGCACTGTACTAAGCACTTGGGAAGTACAAGTTGGCGACATATAGAGACGGTCCCTACCCAACAAGGGACTCACAGTCTAGAAGGGGGAGACGGACAACAAAACAAAACAAAACATGTGGACAGTTGTCAAGTGGTCAATAAATAGAATTAAAGCTAAATGCACATCATTAACAAAATAAACAGAATAGTAAATATGTACAAGTAGAATAGAGTAATAAATCTGTACAAACATATATATAGGTGCTGTGGGGAGGGGAAGGAAGTAGGGCACGGGGGATGGGGAGGAGGAGAGGAAAAAGGGGGCTCAGTCTGGGAAGGCCTCTTGGAGGAGGTGAGCTCTCTCTCAGTAGGGCTTTGAAGGGAGGAAGAGAGCTAGCTTGGCGGATGTGCAGAGAGAGGGCATTTCAGGACGGGGGAGGACGGGGGCCGGGGGTAGATGACGGGACAGGCGAGAATGAGGTACAGTGAGAAGTTAGCGGCAGAGGAGCGGAGGGTGCAGGCTGGGCTGGAGAAGGAGAGAAGGGAGGTGAGGTAGGAGGGGGCGAGGGGATGTAGAGCCTTGAAGCCGAGAGTGAGGAGTTTTTGCTTGATGGCGTAGGTTGACAGGCAGCCACTGGAAATTTTTGAGGAGGTGAGTAACATGCCCAGAGCATTTCTGCACAAAGATGACCCGGGCAGCAGCGTGAAGTGTAGACTGAAGTGGGGAGAGACAGGAGGATGGGAGATCAGAGAGGAGGCTGATGCAGTAATCCAGTTGGGATAAGATGAGAGAATGAACCAGCAAGGTAGCGGTTTGGATGGAGAGGAAAGGGTGGATCTTGGCAATGTTGTGGAGGTGAGACCGGCAGGTTTTGGTGATGGATTGTATGTGAGGGGTGAACGAGAGAGCGGAGTCGAGGATGACACCAAGGATTAAGACTGTGAGCCCCACGTGGGACAACCTGATCACCCTATATCTTCCCCAGCGCTTAGAACAGTGCTTTGCACATAGTAAGCACTTAACAAATGCCATCATTATTATTAAAATAAATTACAGATATGGACATAAGTGCCACGGGCCTGAGGTGGGGATAAACTCCATTTGGCCAATTTACACTTATTTCTTTATTCTAGTCCTACAATCCCCCCCTCAAATTGAAACTGCTTTGTAGAGAGTAAAATGACCCCACAGGGGAGTACAGCCCCTCCACAATCACCTGCAACTGGAAGCTTCACTTTCTCAATCACTTTCCCAGTACTTAGTTGGGAACCAAGAGTCAATCCTCTGCCTGAAGTTATCACCACAGATTAGATTAGAAAGGTCAGCAAACCTTTCTCCTTTCTCTTCAAGTACAACAAATGATTTATTGCTTTTTCAGTCTGATGCTTTTGCGTAAATGACTTTTCTGGTCGGTGAGCAAAACCCATGCCCTATAATAAAAAGCTAACATACTTTTATAAGACAGCAATCCTTTTTATAGCTAAGAAGTGGGATTCAGATTTTAGTTTTTAATGGGAATTTTAACAACATTGATTTGCTTTATTTATTTTTGTTTTTTCTTAAATTCAAACCTATTCTTGAAGGGTGAAGTTTTCTACTATTTTCAAGCTAAAAAAAAAACAATTTTAAAGAATCACAACATAAATGATTCTATTTTTTCATTTCACTCAAGTTTGAAAACTGGTGGGCCCTTTTCAGTTAGTTGGAGATGTAAACTCTACAGAGGGGCATACCTTTCAATCCAATCATCAGAAACAAATTTCCTTTCTTTTAAATTGGGGGAAAAATAAATCTATGAATGTAGTTGGCAAGCTGAGTGGCTTAGTGGAAAGAGCTCGGGCGTAGTCATAGGACCTATATTCTAATTCTGGCTCCTCCATGTACCTACTGTGTGGCCTTAGGCAAGTCACTTAATGCTCTGTGCCTCAGTTTCCTCATCTGTAAAAATGGTGATTCAATGCCTGTTTTCCCTTCTTCCTAGGCTGTGAACCCCATATGGGACAGGGGCTGTGTCCCGCCTGATTAACTTGCATCTACCCCAGTGTGTAGAACAGTGCTCAGCACCTAGTAAGTGCTTATCAAGTACCATTATTCCCATTCTTATTATTTTAGCATTCCAGTGAGTTAAAGGTTCTTAACAGATGAGCATAATAATAGTGGTATTTGTTAAGCACTTACTACAAGCCAGGCCCTGTTCTAGGCACTGGAGTAGAAACAAGATCATCGGGTTGGACACTTTCTATGTCCCACATATGGCTCACAGTCTTAGTCCCCATTTTACAGATGAGGGAACTGAGGCATCGAGAAGTGAAGTGACTTGCCCAAGGTCACAGCAGACAAGTGGCGGAGCCGGGATTAGAACCTATGACCTTCTGATTCCCAGGTCTGTATTCTATCCACTAGGCCACGCTACTTCATTTACAGACCCTTTTCCACAGAAACACTCCAGCTCAGAACTAATAATTTCAACTTGGGTTGAGGAAGGCAGCAGCCATTAGATCGTTTTCTATAAATCCAAAATTCCATAGTCAGTGAGGTTCAAGATCACTGCTCAAAACTTTCAGTATCACAGTGTGGGAGAACCTCAATGAAGTTCCAGCAGAGACCCCTCCCTGGGTTCACACCAACTCAGTAAGGAATAGTGGGGAATGTGCCCACCAACTCTGTTGTACTCTCCCAAGCACTGAGTGAGGTGCTGTGCACACAGTAAGCACTCAATAAGTAACACAGATGGATTGACTGATTGGTGGGAGCACTCAAACCAAAGGCTTGGGACAGGGAAATGCAAGTTACCTAGTGACTGACCTTGACCCTGACTGTGGTGGGCTTGTGGAGGACACTGTGGGGGCTACCTGCTGGGGTCATGCTGGGCCAGTGAGCATAAGGCCCTGGGGCTGGGCCACAGAGGGTAAGGTTGGGGAACACTGGCAAGCGAATAATAATAATGATGATGATAATGGTATTTGTTAAGCGCTTACTATGTACCAACCACTGTTCTAAGAGCTGGGGTAGAAACAAAGTAATCAGGTTGTCCCACATGGGGCTCACAGTTTTAATCCCTACTTTACAGATGAGGTAATGATAAACAGACACATTCCCTACCCACAGTCTTCCCTTTCTGGGCTAGAAAGACCTGTCTCAGAGTGCCTACCTGATGAGGAGCTCAAAATTCTCAACAAACTTTAATTTAGAATTGCACTAGTATTAAACAGAGGCAGCTGGCCAGCTGAATCACTGCCATTTTGCAGTCGGGGGTTATTGTTGTCAGTACACACTGATGGCTGAGCGCTACCATTCACCATCCTTGTGTACCAGTGAGTTTGGAAATGAAGAAGCATTTGATAATCCACTGAATTCCCAAGTGCCAAGTAAGTAGTAGGAAGAGAATGATCAACTACATTCCTGGACTCTCTGGACCAGTGTCTTCTTAGAAGTATCCCTTTCCTTCTGAAGTGTGGAAATTCCCATTCACCTTGAAAGTGAAGTGTTTCAAGAACCTGGGAGACCAAGGAGAAGTTAGAGCAGGAGAGGGTGTCTAAGTGCCGGAAATCAGCAAGTGGGATGGAATGGGATCCAGGCAGTGTTGTAAGAGGAGGCTCCTGCAGCACAGTGATACTTGGAAGGGGCTGGAGAAGAAGAGCCAGGAGACCAGCCAGGGGTTGAGTCATTTCCATTCCCTGGGAGAGGAACTGTGGACATCCCCGTGAGTGTGGACATGGGGTAGCCCGATGCTTTGTGGAAGGGGATCTCCGTGCTTTGATTCCAGGGAGAAAGGGTTCATGAGCCTTGGCTCATGGCAGCTTAGGGTGCCTGCAGCCTCGTGAAGGGCCAGCTCAGGAGCCACAGGTCACCTCTGAAGCATGATTTGGCTTTCCAAAGCTGACCAGGTCCAAGAAAACCAACAGACCTCCAGCGATGAGTGTCTTTTGAGGATTGAGAAACTACAGGGGTTAAATCATTAAAAATAGTAAATAATTGCAGATGCAGTCCGGTCCTCTATGGCTCTTTAATAATCAGTATTTGCCAAGTGCTTTGTATGTGCTGGGATAGATACAATATAATCTGGTTGGACACAGTCCCTGTTCCACATGGAGCTCACAATCTAAGTAGGGAGGAGAACTGGTATTGAATCCCCATTTTTCAGATGAGGAAACTGAGGTCCAGAGAAGTTAAGGGACTTGCCCAAGGTCACCCAGCAGGCAAATGAGAGTAGAAGCCATATCTTTTTGACTCCCAGGCCTGGGCTCCATTAATAACAACAATACTACTACTACTGCAAATAATAATAATGGTAGTATTTGTTTAGTACTTACTATGTGCCAATCAATCAATCAATCAATCAATCTTATTTATTGAGCGCTTACTATGTGCAGAGCACTGTACTAAGCGCTTGGGAAGTACAAATTGGCATCACATAGAGACAGTCCCTACCCAACAGTGGGCTCACAGTCTAAAAGGGGGAGACAGAGAACAGAACCAAACATACCAACAAAATAAAATAAGTAGGATAGAAATGTACAAGTAAAATAAATAAATAAATAAATAAATAGAGTAATAAATATGTACAACCATATATACATATATACAGGTGCTGTGGGGAAGGGAAGGAGGTAAGATGGGGGGATGGAGAGGGGGACGAGGGGGAGAGGAAAGAAGGGGCTCAGTCTGGGAAGGCCTCCTGGAGGAGGTGAGCTCTCAGCAGGGCCTTGAAGGGAGGAAGAGAGCTAGCTTGGCGGATGCGCAGAGGGAGGGCATTCCAGGCCCGGGGGATGACGTGGGCCGGGGGTCGATGGCGGGACAGGCGAGAGCGAGGTACAGTGAGGAGATTAGTGGTGGAGGAGCGGAGGGTGCGGGCTGGGCAGTAGAAGGAGAGAAGGGAGGTGAGGTAGGAGGGGGCGAGGTGATGGAGAGCCTTGAAGCCCAGGGTGAGGAGTTTCTGCCTGATGCGCAGATTGATCGGTAGCCATTGGAGGTTTTTGAGGAGGGGAGTAATATGTCCAGAGCGTTTCTGGACAAAGATAATCCGGGCAGCAGCATGAAGTATGGATTGAAGTGGAGAGAGACACGAGGATGGGAGATCAGCACTGTAATAAGGGCTGGGGTGGATACAAGCAAATTGGGTTGGACACTGTTCCTGTCCCACGTGGGGCTCACAGTTTCCACCCCCATTTTACAGATGAGGTAACTGAGGCACAGAGAAGTGAAGTGACTTACCCAAGGTCACACACAGCAGACATGTGGCGAAGGCAGGATTAGAACCCATGAGCTTCTAATTCCCCGGCCTATGCTCTATCCACTATGCCATGCTGCCTTTCAGTTGCTTAGCCGAGACCAGCAAGGGCAGGGGCTGAAATCCAGAGAGGAAGGAACTGTTTATTGACCACATCCTTAACTGATTTTTTGGAGCCAGTTCCCATGTTCCCTCCAGAGCCGCTGTGGATGGTAGACCCCAATGTCTGCACCCTGTCTTTCCACCTAATCTGTGACTCAGAGCAGGTACCAGCCCCTAGAATGCCCTGGGCTCAGACATCTCCTGAGTCCCATCTGGGCTGACATCCTCACTCTGCACAGGGCCAAACCCATTCTCACTTTACAGCCTCAAATATTCTGCTTCACCCGCCCGCTTTCTTCTCAAACAGCTGAACACAGGAAGGATCTTTCTGGGCTCACAGATTCTTCATTTCTCATTCTAAACCTGACTTTTACCCTGAGAGTTGTCACTGCCTCAGGGGCGCTCTGAGTCACAGAAGACCACCACAATGCAGTGTCTGGTACCCACCCAGGTACCATTTTGATTAGTAGCTAACCAGGTGTTGTGATCCTATCTCTGAAGAAAGAGACCCAGGAAAATGAGAGATCAGAGGAACGGATACGAACCAAAGTGCTGTAGGTTTTCCTGTGTGACTGAGTCTCTGTGGCCCACCGGGCTGACTTCTACAAGGCAGGTCAGCCAAGGGGCAGGTGAAACTGGGAAGTCTTATTGACAGAATCCTGTGTGATGTGGTTTCCCTTTATATCTTTTTATTTACCTTCCTCTGTATTTGAGGATTGGAAATTGCAGCTCCCGTTAGGCTGGAGAGGGAGGGAGGGAGGGAGAGAGGAAGGAAGGGTGGGGAAGGTGTGAAACTGCCTGAAGTGCAGCAAAGCTGACTGTCAAGGTCTGGTCCCACTTCTTGGTCTGCCTCCAGGGAAACCACAAAAACTTTAGCTAAAAATGTTATGAGCGGGCGAATATCTTCCATTTCTTACATCAGAGAGCCTGGCAGGCCTTTGCTTGCAAATGATGTGGTTTCTCTATTGCTTGATATGCTTTCCGGCTTCAGCTAATAGAGCGCTTACTTCTAGCGTCAGGTGAAGCTTGACAGCCCAAGAGTGTGGAATGGTCTGGTTTGACCTAATAATAATAATAATTATTATTATGGTATTTGATAAGTGCTTACTACGTCCCAGGTGGTGTACTAAGCACTTGGGTGAGTACAAGCAAATTGGGTTGGAGACAGTCCCTGTCCCAGGTGGGGCTCACAGTCTCACAGAGGAATTCTGGGATTGATTGGTTCTTTCCTCCTCATTACTGATCTGTATTCAGGGTCCAGCCCTTTGAACCTGGGAAGAAGGAGGTCTTTAGATTCTCAGATTTCCCTATACCACTGGTTCGGGCAGGGAAAATAGGGCTCCTTGTACTTCTCCATCCTTGCTATTCTGATACCTCCATTTGATCCCCTGCTAGGTCTAGCCACCAGACTAGATTTACCTTGAGGGAGCTGTAAGGTGGCAGGGAGCAGGCAGGGGGCTGAACAGGTGTTGCTAGTCTGCCCCAGCATCTACCTGGTGGAGTGGGGGCTTTCTGGTCTGCCCTGAACCCCAGATGTCTGCCCCGGGGAGCCCACCCAAGCCATGAGCTCACTGTGGGCAGGGAACACATCTGCCAACTTGGTTATAATGTACTCTCCCAAGTGCTTTGTACAGTGTTTTGCACACAGTAAGTGTTTAATAAGTACAATTGATGACGACGATGAGGATAGTGGGGCTCTAGCAACCTTCCCAGCACCCCCTAAGGTAAACCCTGCCTCAATAAACCAGTCTCTAAGTAGTTTCCATTTTTTTCACATGTGAGCTGGGAGGAATCAGGCCATCCTTTGCCACAGACTTGTTAAGTCTTGTGAATGTGGGTACAAGGCTTTGAAATCCCCAGAACTCTTGCGCTGGGTAAATGTCAGAGCAGGGTTGGTGAAGAGAGTGGCCGGTGGCTTTGGGAAAGCGACGGCGACTGGAGTTGAAGAGCTTGAGGTCCACTGGACAGGGCACCCTGAAACGTTTCCTGATTGGCTGGCTGACTGACTTCCCATGCCATTTATCCTTGATCCTGGGCCCTTCAGACATTTTCTCTCATCCTATCCCGTCTTCTCATCCTATCCCGTCTCTTATCCTATCCCATCTGGAGTACTGCATCAGCCTTCTCTCTGATCTCCCATCCTTGTGTCTCTCTCCACTTCAATCCATACTTCATGCTGCTGCCCGGATTATCTTTGTCCAGAAATGCTCTGGGCATATTACTCCCCTCCTCAAAAATCTCCAGTGGCTACCAATCAATCTGCGCATCAGGCAGAAACTCCTCACCCTGGGCTTCAAGGCTCTCCATCACCTCGCCCCCTCCTACCTCACCTCCCTTCTCTCCTTCTACAGCCCAGCCCACACCCTCCACTCCTTCGCCGCTAATCTCCTCACCGTACCTCGTTCTCGCCTGTCCCGCCATCGACCCCCGGCCCACGTCATCCCCCGGGCCTGGAATGCCCTCCCTCTGCCCATCCGCCAAGCTAGCTCTCTTCCTCCCTTCAAGGCCCTGCTGAGAGCTCACCTCCTCCAGGAGGCCTTCCCAGACTGAGCCCCTTCCTTCCTCTCCCCCACGTCCCCCTCTCCATCCCCCCATCTTACCTCCTTCCCTTCCCCACAGCACCTGTATATATGTATATATGTTTGTACATATTTATTACTCTATTTATTTTATTTGTACATATCTATTCTATTTATTTTATTTTGTTAGTACGTTTGGTTCTGTTCTCTGTCTCCCCCTTTTAGACTGTGAGCCCACTGTTGGGTAGGGACTGTCTCTATATGTTGCCAATTTGTACTTCCCAAGTGCTTAGTACAGTGCTCTGCACATAGTAAGCGCTCAATAAATACGATTGATGATGATGATGATGATTTTCTGGCTGGTAGGTTGGACCAGCAATTACTCACATGTTCCCTTCCCAACCTCCCCCTCTGGCACACCCCCGAAAGAGTCAATCGTTGGTGAAACCATAAGCTCATGGCCAGGGCTGGAACCTGATAGCAAAAGTGTCCAGATGGGCAGTTCTCGTAAATAATAATGTTAATAGTTTTTATCCCTTGATGCTGAATATCAGTGTTAGAAGCATGTGGAGCTGCCAACGTTGAAAATAACCCGGGGAAGGCCCAAAATTTAGGCCTCCCCTGAAATATTTTCCCTGAGAAAGTCATAAGGAAAAGGTCCACGGTAGATGAAGGCGTGACCTCCCCTGTGTGTGGAGATTCTTACTTCTTCCAAATTCATAGGGGCAGGTGGGTACATGTGAACATGTGTGTATGTGTGTTTGGTGGTGGTTCTGGGATGGCAGTCATTTTACCAATTGCATCGAGGCACCTAATAGCTCAGCCTCATTCATTCATTCATTCATATTGAGCAGTTACTGTGTGCAGAGCACTGTACTAAGCGCTTGGGAAATACAAATCGGCAACATATAGAGACGGTCCCTACCCAACAACGGGCCCACAGTCTAGAAGGGGGAGACAGACAACAAAACAAAACATGTAGATAAGTGTCAAAATCATCAGAACCAGTAGAATTAAAGCTATATACACATCATTAACAAAATAAATAGAATAGTAAATATGTACAAGTAAAATAAATAGAGTAATAAATCTGTACAAATATATATACAAGTGCTGTGGGGAGGGGAAGGAGGTAGGGCAGGGGGGATGGGGAGGAGGAGAGGGAAAAGGGAGCTCAGTCTGGGAAGACCTCTTGGAGGAGGTGAGCTCTCAGTAGGGCTTTGAAAGGAGGAAGAGAACTAGCTTGGCGGATGTGTGGAGGGAGGGCATTCCAGGCCAGAGGAAGGGCATGGGCAGAGGAGTGGAGGGTGCAAGCTAGGCTGTAGAAGGAGAGAAGAAAGGTGAGGTAGGAGGGGGCGAGGTGATGGAGAGCCTTGAAGCCAAGAGTGAGGAGTTTTTACTTGATTTGTAGGTTGACAGGCAGCCGCTGGAGATTTTTGAGGAGGGGAGTAACATACCCAGAGCGTTTCTGCACAAAGATGATCCTGGCAGCAGAGTGAAATATAGACTGAAGCACGGAGAGACAGGAGGAAGGGAGATCAGAGAGGAGGCTGATGCAGTAATCCAGTCGGGATAGGATGAGAGATTGAACCAGCAAGGTAGCGGTTTGAATGGAGAGGAAAGGGCAGATCTTGGTGATGTTGTGGAGGAGAGACTGGCGGGTTTTGGTGACGGATTGGATGTGTGGGGAGAATGAGAGAGCGGAGTCGAGTATGAGACCAAGGTTGCGGGCTTGTGAGACAGGAAGGATGGTAGTGCCATCTACAGTGACAGGAAAGTCAGGGAGTGGGCAGGGTTTGGGAGGGAAGATAAGGAGTTCAGTCTTGGACATATTGAGTTTTAGATGGCGGGCAGACATCCAGATGGAGATATCCTGAAAGCAGGAGACATGAGCCTGGAGGGAGGGAGAGAGAGCAGGGGCAGAGATGTAGATTTGGGTGTCATCAGCGTAGAGATGATAGCTGAAGCTGTGGGAGTAAATGAGTTCACCAAGGGATTGAGTATAGAGAACAGAAGGGGACCAAGAATTGACTCTTGAGGAACCCCTACAGTAAGGGGATGGGAGGGGGAGGAGGAGCCTGCAAAGGAGACTGAGAATGAATGGCTGGAGAGATACAAGGAGAACCAGGAGAGGATGGAGTCTGTGAAGCCAAGGTTGGATAGCGTGTTGAAAAGAAGGGGGTGGTCCACAGTGTCGAAGGCAGCTGAGAGGTCGAGGAGGATTAGGATAGAGTAGGAGCTGTTGGATTTGGAAAGAAGGAGGTCACTGGTGACCTTTGAGAGGGCAGTTTCAGTGGAGTGTAGGGGATGGAAGCCAGATTGGAGGGGGTCGAGGAGAGAGTTGGCATTGAGGAATTCGAGGCAGCGGGTGTAGACAACTCGTTCAAGGATTTTTGAAAGGAGTGGTAGGAGAGAGATACAGCGATAACTAGATGGGGAGGTGGGGTCAAGAGAGGGTGTTTTTTTTTAGGATGGGGGAGATGTGGGCATGTTTGAAGGCAGAGGGGAAGGAACCAGTGGAGAGTGGGTGGGTGGGACATGTGAGAAGTGACGTTACTAGGGCGCCTAAAAATTTCTGTAGATTGAGGTGAGTAGGTAGAACCATCAACAAAAGGGGATGGCGGAGGTGGGGGGAGAGGGTTGAAGGAATGCTTTAAAGGACCAGCAAAGCAAACCTATAGGTGAAGGGATGTAACCATGAACAGCTGGGAGGCAGCAGCAGAAGAGGGAGACTTGGAGGAGATCATGAACGCAAGAGGCAGAAATATAAATGCTATCAAGTTCTCTGGCACATGCATAACCTTGGAAATGATGATAATAATAATAATAATAATGGTATTTGTAAAGCACTTACTATGTGCCAAGCACTGTTCCAAGTGCTGGGGTAGATACAGAGTAATCAGGTAGTCCCACATGGGGCTCACAATTATAATCTCTATTTTCCAGATGAGGTCACTGAGGCCCAGAGAAGTGAAATGGCTTGCCCGAGGTCACACAGCCGACAAGTGGTAGAGCCGGGATTAGAACCCATGTCTTCTGACACCCAAGCGCGTGTTCTTGCCACTAAGCCACGCGAATGAAGGGGAAGAGATTGTTAATCATGTATTGGCCTTATCAGCCACACTTGTACTGTGGGTAACATCTCAGGGTCAGTAGCATCATCTTCAAATTCTGCAGGGCAGACATGTGATTATTTACACCCAAAGATGGTGTTCATGGAGTAAATCCCCTGTAATTGGCGGGGGGGGGGGGCGGTGGCCTCAGTAGGGGCAGCGGAGAACAGCCACACAAAAGGATGGAGCCTTTTTTGGCTTCTCTGAACCTTTTTCTGTAAAAAGATGACAGTAAACCAAATCTGAGAAACAATCCAAAACCTCAGAAGAGGTATCTGACCAAGTTCTTCCTGTTGTTGTTATCTTTTGGATGATAAAGTAGGAGCTGCCTACTTTTAGACTGTGAGCCCACTGTTGGGTAGGGACTGTCTCTATATGTTGCCAACTTGTTCTTCCCAAGCACTTAGTACAGTGCTCTGCACACAGTAAGCGCTCAATAAATACGATTGATTGATTGATTGATTTAGGGGCTTCCAGATTATTTTGTCTTTACTGGCTAATATGGGGGCTTTGCTGATGGTGACCCAGAAGTCACCCAACTCATTGGTATTCAGATGGGAAAACCGAGGCAGGGACAGGAGGGGCATTCTGCCCTGTTCCTAAAGTGAATCTGTGGCAAGAAATAGAGATCAAGCAGCCTGACTTCCCGCCTCCACCCTTCCCCTCAGCAGATGGAGCCAGGTTAGGAGAACTTTGGAGTTGACCACTTTCTTTGTTTCAACATCAGGCAGTAAGGGGTTTCTGTTCCTCATTGGGTTGCCATGAACCCTTCACAAGGACGTTTCCTCTCTCTCCTCCAGCTTAAGAAATATGTACAAAATATAGTCAAAAACAAGGGTAGACTTTTCTGGGCAGAAAACTGTTGAAGGAGAGGAAGTTTTGTATCGGTTTATTAAGGTCCGGTGAAGGAAGCGGGTGTTCATTTCTGAACCACTCAGAAGCAGATTGAAGAAAAAAAGAGCAAGATGCTGGGAAAGCGAACAGGAAGGCCACCATCTTGGCTCACCCCCACCCTGCCCAGCTAACTCCTGTTTTGGTTTGTCCCTCCAGGTCTTAAATGACCACTCTATCTCTATAACTCTCCCTCCTCCAGTGGGGCTATTGAGGTTTCTGGTTTTCACCGAGCTGTCTCTTTAGCAGGGGCAGTGAAAAATTACTCAGTGCTGAATGTGACACTTTCCGATCAACCTCTTTGAATTTTAACAGGAAACCCCTACGCTTCTTCTACAACAAATCCAGCCATTTTATTCTCAGAGCAGAACCTGGGGCGTGCTGTTGACTGCTCTCTAGACAGACAGTTTGCAAGAGGCCCAGAATTGAGTCTCCCTGCCTCCTCCCAGGCACTTGATCTCTCGGAAAAGACCCTGAGTAAGAGGCATTTCAGGACCTGAGCCGTTTGACTTGAACCAGAAGCTCTTCCCTTCCTTGAGGGGGATATTTCTGGTGTGCCTATGACTTGATATCTTTATTATCAATAATAAGATTGATTATTAATAACTGAACTACAAGAGCCAAGGTGTGCTACAAACCTAGAAAAAACATTCTCTTGTACTAACTCAGAGTTTCAGGCAGAGAACAGAGGATTCAAATAAACAACTACAAGGCTTTGCTTTACCAGAAATCTTTTTTTTTTTAAATTAAAGTCTGATTTCAGTCTTTGGGTAAGAGTGGCAGGGAGGAAATCCCCCAGTGATGGGCTGAGTTTTGGGGAGATATTTGAAAGAGGAGAGTAGGAGAGATGGAGAGGGATAGTATCATTGAAGGAGTTAGGGCATGGAGCAGGAATTGAGAATTTGAGTGATGTATCTGTGGGTTTCCTTTTACCTCCTCCCTGCCGTGGGAATTCTCAGAGAGATACAAGAAGGATTAATACTTTCAGTGTTTGGTTTGTGAGCCCCATGTGGGACTACCTGATTACCCTGTATCTACCCCAGCACTGGGAACAGTGCTTGGCACATAGTAAGTGCTTTACAAGGAACATTCTGGTTCCTTGGACCAGAAATGTAAATTATAATTATGAGCATGATTAAATCAGTTCAGTAAAACAGGAAAAGGTTGGGTTGAAAAGCCTTTTGTGTTTTCCTTTTCTAGTAACATTGTGGTCCTAGAAGATTGTATCTCTTAAAGGCACAGGCTTCCTTAAACTGAGTTAATTAGAAGAAATGCTCAGTCTGTTTCTTGTTCTCTCTCTGTGTCTCTCCCTCTCTCTCTTTTTAATGGTATTTGTTAAACATTTACTATGTGCCAGGCACTGTACTAAGTGCTGGGAAAGATGCAAGATCATCAGATTGGACACTGCCCCCCTTCCACATGGGGCTCACATTCTGAATCTACATATTGCAGATCATATAACTGAGGCACGGAGAAGTGAAGTGACATATCCAAGGTCACACAGCAGACAAGTGGCAGAACCTGGACTAGAACCCAGACTGTCAGACCTGTGCTTTACCCACTAGGCCACGCTGCTTTTCTCTTTTGCTCACTTCCAGACACTGGACCCCAGGTTAGCCCTTATGGAGCTTCTAGTGGGTGTCTGGAATGGGGGGCTAAGTAGAGTGAACTATAGCAAGTCTTCTCACTTGGTGGTATTTGGCACCATGCATCAGCTAATGCTGGGAAGCAGCATGGCTAAAATGGAAAGAGCACAGGCTTGGGAGTCAGAGGATCTGGGTTCTGATCCCAGCTCTGCCACTTACCTGATGTGTGACCTCGGGCAAGTCACTTCACTTCTCAGTTCCCCAGCTTCCTTATCCACAAAATGGGGACTTGATACCTGTTTTCCCTCCCCCTTAGACTGTGAGCTCCATGTGGATCAAGGACTGTGTCCTCTGGCCTGTTATCTTGTACCTACCCCAGCACTTAGCAGAGTTCTTAAGAAAAACCATAATTTTTATTGTCATTGTTGCTGTTACTATTATTATTATGCCCCATGATGGTGCTCACCATCAGTAAGCCATTTGTGCTCTATTCATGAGCCAAAGGAACTGAAACTCTAAATTCAAGAGAGGAAGGAAGCTGGGGCCCCTCTTTTTCCAGATTCCCACACTATGAAAATTTGTGATTAAGCCTGGGAGCCTTCCAGTCCCAAAAGAGCAGCTTCTGGGCTAACAAAGGCAGAGTGCTGAAGTCCAGGTTGTAGGGGAGTCTGACCATTTCTTTTCCTTTCATTGCTTCAGGGCCTGGCTCTACCATATGCTCCAAGAAACGAAGACCAGTGCCAGCAGGAGACGGAATACTATGATCGAGACAGGAAAATGTGCTGCAGAAAATGCCCACCAGGTACCAGGCTCCCTTATGCATGCTCCCCTGCGGGGCCGGGCGTGCCTCCTCTTTCGTCTCTCTGCCCACAGCCTTCCTGACAATCAATCCCAAGTCAGTTCTGTACCATGGTGGAACTCTCACTACAGAGGCAGGTGCACCATTGGTTCCAAATGACCATGACACGGAGAATCTGGGGGTGCATCATGTGTTAGTTGCTAGAGTAATCCAGTAATACAGCACCTGAATCGCTGCCGGGAATTCAATTCCCATCCTGTCTCCTCCTTCCCTCACACCGTCCAGGTCCTGCTCTGTCCTGTTCTGAGGAGTTTTCCTCCCCCTCCAGACTCTACATTCATCCCCTCTCTTTTCTGTCTCCTGCTAACACCCACCCCACATCTTCTACAAACCCCAGTGGTTTAGCAACTTACTTAAGACTAGGTGATAAACTTAGTTCTTAAATCCTGCTTAACTATAGCGGCAGCACCAAGCAGGAGGCCTTCCCTAATTAATTTTTCTTTCCCCTCAACCACCTCTGTGCCAACGCATATATGCACTAATCCCCACCCACAGCACTTCTGTACATAGAACAGGATGACATTTACAGGGGGTTCCAGGCCTACGTGGGGAGGGGAGAGCTTCTTCCTCTCCTGCACACTTTGGCCCTTCTATCAACCAGTTAGTCATATTTGTTGAGTGCTTACTGTGAGCCCGTCTTCTAGACTGTGAGGCCGTCTTCTAGACTGTGAGCCTGTTGTTGGGTAGGGACCTTCTCTATATGTTGCTAACTTGTACTTCCCAGGCGCTTAGTACAGTACTCTGCACACAGTAAGTGCTCAATAAATACTATTGAAAGAATGAATGCAGAGCACTGTACTGAAATTTGGGGAGAGTATAATATAGTAGAGTTGGTAAACATGTTCCCTACCCACAAGGAACTTAGAGAAGCAATATGGCATAATGGATACAGCATGGGCCTGGGATTCAAAAGTCACTTCACTTCTCTGTGCCTCAGTTACCTCAAGTGTAAAGTGAGGATTGAAACTGTGAACCCCATGGGGAACAGAGACTTTGTCCAACCTCATTTGCTTGTATCCACCGCAGTGCTTAATATAGTGTCCAGCACACAGTAAAGCACTTAACAAATATCACAATTATTATTACAGTCTAGAGGGGGAGACAGACATTAATATAAATACATAAATTACAGTTTTGTGCATAAGTGCTGTGCAGCTGAGGGTGAGGTTGCAAATCCAAGTGTGAGGGGGGATTCAGAAGGGAGTGGAAGAGAGAACCAGAGACCTGCCCCCCAGTCCATTAATTCTATTTTTTTTTCCTTAGCATCTGCTCCTTCTGCTCCTCTCCTTTCTCTCCCCACAATGGAGTTTGGAGTGAAATCTTCTCTGAGGCAATGCAATTTAATTGATAATGGAACTCCTTGCCCCTCTCAGAACTCTGATTCCAAACTGATAATTTGTGAATTTTGGAAGAGGAGGTGCTGAATGAAAGAAGGAAGGAGGACAGTGTAGAGACCTACAGACTGTAAGCTCTCCTCCCTATGGACTATAAGTTTCTTGTGGTGGGGAACATACCTACAAACTCTGTTATGTTGTACTCTCCCAATCACTTAGTATAGTCCTCTGCACACCAAAAGTGCTTAATAAATACCACTGGCTGATTGATTGACAGAGCTGGTAAAAAAGTCTGGGGGTAGCATGAAAAATCCATGAGAGGCAGCCAGCAACCCTGAAGCAAAAATCAGAATTCCTTGCCTACCCACCTCCACCCCAGGGCGATACCTCAAGGATGTCTTGATACCTTAAGGAAGAAGCATGGCTCAGTGGAAAGAGCCCAGGGCTTGGGAGTCAGAGGTTGTGGGTTCTAATCTTGGCTCTGCCACTTGCCAGCTGTGTGACTTTGGACAAGTCACTTCACTTCTCTGTGCCTCAGTTACCTCATCTGTACAATGGGGATTAAGACTGTGAGCCCCACGTGGGACAACCTGATCTTAGAACAGTGCTTAGAACAGTGCCTTGCACATTGTAAGCGCTTACCAAATGCCATCATTATTATTATTATTATGTCTGGCCATCGTGAGTGATCAAGTACCCACTGGCTTTTGAACCTGGGGAGAAACCCGTTGAAATCAAGTACAGGTGGATGAGTATATAAGTGGTAAATTATTGACTCTTGCCCAAAGCCTGCCACTGGGGGTGAAGTGCTGCTTTCCCCACCCCTGCCAACGTATTCACCTACATTTTGTGGGCAGGTAAAGCTATGGTGGCAGTGAAGGCAGTAGCACCAGTTCCAGCGCAGTAATGGCTGAAGGGGAAGCTGTTTCTCTATCTCTTTTGCCCTTTCTCTTGGGCCTGAGGTCACAGGGAGAGGAGCAGAGAGGAGTCTGGTGGATAGAGCTCAGGCCTGAGATTCTGGGGACCTGGGTTCTAATCCCGGCTCCAACGTTTGCAGGCTGTGTGACCTTGGGAAAGTCGTTTAACTTCTTTGTGCCTCAGTTCCCTCAGGCACAAGACAATTGACAAAGCAGTCACTGAGTTTCCTATACAAGCAAACTTTTTCTTTTATGGTATTTGTTAAGCACTTAATATGTGCCAGAAACTGTTCTAAGCACTGGGGTAGATGTAGATACAAAGTAATCAGGTTGGACACAGTCCATGTCCCACACGGGGCTCCCAGTCTCAATCCCCATTTTTCAGATGAGGTAACTGAGGCACAGAGAAGTTAAGTGACTTGCTTAAGGTCACACAGTAGAAAAGCAGCAGAGCCAGAATTAGAACCCAGGTCCTTCTGACTCCCATGCTGTATCCACTAAGTTGCATATCTGCTGTGTGACCTTGGGCAAGTCCCCACTTCTCTGAGCTTCTGTTTCCTCATCTGTAAAATCTGGATTAAATCCCGCCTACTTGGACAGTGATCCCCATGGGGGATTGGAACTATGTCCAAACTGATTATCCCAGCACTTAGTACAGTGCTGGGCACATAGTAAGTACTTACCAGGTACCATAATTATTATTACATTATTAGAAGAGTGATTTGAATTTGAACACTGTGGCAGAGCCAGGATTAGAACTCAAGTCCTTCTGACTCCCAGGCCTCTTCTCTATCCACTGAGACACGCTGTAGCTTATGATTTTATTTTCTGGCTTCATTCATTTCTCTAGTAAATGCTACCTTGTAAATCGGAAGTGCTGGTTATTGAGATTTAGATGAATAAGCAGGAAGTTAGTTTGTGCTGACAGGTTAAATTATTTCATTTTCCCTCAAGAGTCAAGAAATCTCCATATTCTTCCTGTGTGCTAGAACAGTGCTTCTGTTATAACCACAATTATTGTTTTCTTGCTTTATTCGACACTCAAAGGGTGAATAAATCATCATATCTCCCCCGCAGGGCTTGCTGTTATGGAGTCTGGTGCTGAGTCATCTAGGATATTAAAATCAGTTATAGCAAAGATCAATGAAAGAACAATTTAATTTTCCAGTTTGGCAGTTTTGCCACCTGTCAAATGGGGACAGAAAAACTGTGCTGTCCTGAATGGGGTCTCAAAGTAATTTTACCCAACCCCCTGTCTCATTGCAGGAAACTTAAATTACAATGAATTTTAAAAGTTCCCTCTTGGACAAATATTTTGTCTATTCTTCCACAGAAGCGGTGTGGCTTAGTAGATAGAGCTTGGGCCCGTGAGTCAGAGGGACCTGTGTTCTAGCCCCAGCTCCGCTGCAACTTGTCTGCCATGTGATCTTGAGAAAGTCACTTATCTGTGCCTCAGTTATCCCATCTGTAAAATGGAGATTAAGGCTGTGAACCTCATGTAGGACAGCAATTGTGTCCAACCTGATTACCTTGTATCTAGCACTTAGTACAGTGCTTGGCACATAGTAAGTGCTTAACAAATACCATTAAATAAAAAAGGAGATCTATAATCCTACTAGGTTGGCATCTCCAGGGTTTCAGTGAGGCGGTGTGGTCTAGCTGAAAGGGAATGAGTCTGGTAGCAGGAGGATAGTATGTAGTCCTAGATCTGCCACTGGCCTGCTGTATGATCTTGGACAAGTCACTTCATCGCTTTTGTGCCCCAGTGTCCTCTTGGGTAATCAATCAATCAATCAATCAATCGTATTTATTGAGCGCTTACTATGTGCAGAGCACTGTACTAAGCGCTTGGGAAGTACAAATTGGCATCACATAGAGACAGTCCCTACCCAACAGTGGGCTCACAGTCTAAAAGGGGGAGACAGAGAACAGAACCAAACATACCAACAAAATAAAATAAGTAGGATAGAAATGTACAAGTCAAATAAATAAATAAATAAATAAATAGAGTAATAAATATGTACAACCATATATACATATATACAGGTGCTGTGGGGAAGGGAAGGAGGTAAGACGGGGGGATGGAGAGGGGGACGAGGGGGAGAGGAAAGAAGGGGCTCAGTCTGGGAAGGCCTCCTGGAGGAGGTGAGCTCTCAGCAGGGCCTTGAAGGGAGGAAGAGAGCTAGCTTGGCGGATGGGCAGAGGGAGGGCATTCCAGGCCCGGGGGATGACGTGGGCCGGGGGTCGATGGTGGGACAGGCGAGACAGGGTAGAATGAGTCTGCCTCGTGTGCAGGAATCTTGTTGACCGACTCTCCTATACTACGCTTCCCCAAGTGCTTAGTATCATGCTCTGCCCTCAGTAAGCGTTCAGGAAACACTACCGAGTGATCGATTGATTGAATACCTGCCTCTCCCTCTGGAGGATAAATGGGATAAATAAAGCGGCGTGGCTTATTGGAAAGAGCACGGGCTTGGGAGTCAGGGGATGTGGGCTCTAATCCTGACTCTGCCACTTGTCTGCTATGTGACCTTGGGCAAGTCACTTAACTTCGCTGTGCGGTAGTTATCTTGTCTGTAAAATGGGGATTAAAAGTGTGAGCCCCATGTGGGACAACCTGATTATCCTGTATCTACTCCAGCGCTTAGAACAGTGCTTGGCATGTAATAAGTGCTTAACAAATGCCATTATTATTATTATTATTATTATTATTATGTGGAAGTGCTTTGAAAAACAAAAGTGCTATTCCAGTTTTAAGTAATATCAGAAAATCAGTACTATTCATCACATAATAAAGACTAAGAATTTACAAATGGTTAGGAAAGAATATGGCAGAGGAGTAGCCAGTGAACACAGATATATTGAGATAAATGTAATAATTATAATATAATGAGCCTAGGTCTCCTCCAGGAAGCTATCCCTGATTAAATCCCAACATCTTTAATCATGTCAACCCCCAAGTCACCACTGCTACTTATGTCTTTAATATAGCCATGTGAGCTCTTCGCGTTACCTCGTTGTGGGCAAGGATTGTATCTATTTATTTTTATATTGTACTCATCCAAGCGCGTAGTACAGTGCTCTGCACACAGTAAGCACTCAATAAATATGTTTGAATATATGCATAAGGATATTAAATTCTTTCTTTCTGTTATTTCACCCTAGTATGGTCAATCTACTCTAACTGCTTTCACTCTTTGTAAATATCATGTATATCTATCACCACCCCATTGGATTGATAACTCCCTGTGGGCAGGGAATGTGTGTGTGGCTTTTATTGTACTTTCCTAAGCACTTAGTACTGTGTGTTGCATTCAGTAGGCCTTCAGTAAATACCATTACTGTTACTATTGAGAAGCAGCATGGCTTAGTGGAAAGACAAGAGGCTTGGGAGTCAGAGGTCATGGGTTCTAATTCCGATTCCACCACTGTGTCGACTTTGGGAAAGTCTCTGTGCCTCAGTTACCTCATCTGTAAAACGGTAATTAAGACTGGTGGTTGTCCCACGTGGGACAACCTGATTACCTTGTATCTACCCCAGTGCTTAGATCAGTGCTTGCCACATAGTAAGTGCTTAACAAATGCCATCATTATTATTATTACTATTGCTACTACTACTATTACCACTACTATTGTTACTACTACTACTAATTCTATGACTACTGCAACATAGTGTTTTCGCTGCTTCTCATGCAGGCCAGCGGGTGATCCAGAAGTGCAGCAGCGAAGCCAACACTCTCTGTGAAGCTTGTAATGACGGCACCTTCACGAAACTCTGGAACCAAGTCCAGCACTGCTTAAGCTGCAACTCTCCTTGCCCGAGAGGTAAGTGAGTGCCCCAAGGTTGGGTTGGGTGTACAGAAGCTGGGACCTGTCCTGTTGAACCCTATCCAGTCATCCAATCGTATTTATTGGGTGCTTACTGTGTGCAGAGCACTGTACTGAGCGCTTGGGAGAATGCAATACAATAGGGTTGGGGGAAACGTTCCCCACCCACAAGGAGTTTACAGCCTAGATGGGGAGAGAGGCATTGAAATAAATCACAGATAGGGGAAAAGGCAGATGGTAAGGATGTGTACAGAAGTCTACATAAGAATGATCTCTCATCCATCCACATCCCAAGTAGGGATTTTGTTTTAGCCATGCTTCCTGGCGGGAGATGGGGGTAATCCCGATGTTGTTTTAACAGGGAAGACTGAGTGCCCGCAAGGGCTGGAGAGTGATTTATGTCCCTAGAGGACTTAGCAAGGTGCTTCCTCGAGGAGTGTGGATGGAGGATCCTGGGCTGTATTTAGGGAATTGGGGAACAAAGTGCAGAGTTAGAACCTTAATCCTTTCTTTTCTCCTCTGCCCCAGATTAGACAAGGAAGTCCAGCTTCCCCTCTTGCTTTAAGGTGGCCCCCTCTATTCCCAGAAGGCACTGGGGCGTCCCTGTCCTAACCCTAATTTTGATTTGGGATTGGGAGGTCACTCTCAGGGGCGCCCAAGCCGTTCTGCTCAGTGCCTGTTTTCGCCTTCCTGTCTGGACACTAGGCTTGGAGGAGATTCAGAAGTGCACCAAAGAACACAACCGGATCTGTGCCTGCCCCTCCGGCAAGTACTGCAAGCTGAAGTTGGGCGAGACCTGCCAACTCTGTATCTCATGGCGAAAATGCATGAAAGGCTTTGGAACAGTCAAGAAAGGTACGGTGCAGCTGCTGTGGAGAAAGGAATGCTGGGGGGCGGAGGAGACGGTGGTGTGGTAGATCATTCTGACCTCCCTGGGATTAAGGCTCCTTCGGATAATTGAGACATCAAAGGGCCAATCAAGACAGGATCTGGCTCTCACCCAAATTTTGTTTTTTGGCAGTTTTTGCTTTGTTGCCCAAGCCAGTGGTATTCCAGATAACTCATTGGTTTTGTTTGCAGATTTTCAGATAATCGGTTTCTTCCTTAGAAGAGAAACACCACATTGTTTGATCACCAGACCCAATTCATTTACTCATTCATTCACTTCATTCAATCGTATTGTGTGCTTACTGTGTGCAAAGAGCACTGTAATAATAATAATAATAATTTTGGTATTTGTTAAGCGCTTACTATGTGCCAAGCACTGTTCTAAGCTCTGGAGGAGGTACAAGGTAATCACGTTGTCCCACATGGGGCTCACAGTCTTAATCCCCATTTTCCAGATGAGGTAACTGAGGCACAGAGAAGTTAAGTGACTTACCCAAAGTCACACAGCTGATAAGTGGCAGAGTAGGGGTTAGTACCCATGATCTCTGACTCCCAAGCCCGCGCACTTTCCACTGAACCACGCTGTACTAAGCACTTGAGAGAGTACAGTACAACGATAAACCATCACATTCCTTGCCCAATTCCACCAACACCACCGTCTGTGTTTGAATTTGTTCTTTGTTCCTTCATTCAGTTGTATTTATTGAGCACTTACTGTGTGCAAAGCACTGTCCTAAGCACTTGGGAGAGTACAATACAACAATAAACCGACACATTCCCTGCCCACAATGAGCTCACAGTCTAGAGGGGTAGACAGACATTAGCATAAATAAATAAATTTACAGATATGTACATAAGTGCTGTGGGGCTGGGAGGGGGGAAGATTCTCCTCCATCATGGCCCTTAGGCTGCAATGATTTGGTGAAATCTGGACTGTCTTACAGCCAGCTGGGACAATTTGTATTTTTCATCCTGAAGTAGTCCAGCTTAACTTGTAGGTCACCTAGCTCTTTCCAGAGAATGTAGATGGAGCACCTTGCTAGAATCCCAGTCCTGGCTGAAGTACCACGTGAAAGGCACCTGTCTCTTTCCTTCTAGTGGGAATACATGGGGATGGGGAATTTTCCTCATTCATCAACCTGGGCTTCTCTTAGAGGATCATCTCCAGGGCTATTGGGTGGGCAGGATGCTCTGGGCCATCCAAGCAGTCTGGCTAGTGGAAAGAGCACGGGCTTGGGAGTCAGAGGACCTGGGTTCTAATTCCGGCTCTGCCACATACTTGTTGTTTGACCGTGGGCAAGTCACTTAACTTCCATGTACCCCAATGCCCTCATCTGCAAAATGGAGATTCAGTACCTGGTCTCCCTTCCTTCTTTGACTGTGAGCCCAGTGTGGGACCAGATTACCTTGAATCTACCCCAGTGCTTTAATGCAGTGCTTGTCACATAGTAAGCACTTAACAAGTACCACAATTATTGTCATTGTTATTAGTAGTAGTATTATTAATATTACGTGCAATGAATGGCAAGTGTCATTCACTGGCCTCTCCCAAAATATTTTTCCTCTAGGAAGTCAGAATTCGAATGTGGAATGTGCCCCCTGTGAAGCCGGTACATTTTCAGACCAGGAATCCTTCACTGAACCTTGCAAGCCTCACAGGACGTAAGTCCTCCAACTAATCCTTTCATTTCTGGGGTTAAAGGATGGACTTGCTTCCACAGAGCTCTCCCAGGGGAGGGGCTGGGGCTGCAAGGCTTGGGCCCTCAGGGATCTGAACTGGTCACACCAAGAACAAGGGGAAACTTGAATTCTGGAACTCACCCACCCTACCTCTCCTCAGGGATTCGGGTCACTGTTGTAGGGGACAAGAACACCCCAGGGCATGCTGGGCCAACACAAATTCCTGAGCCTGTGTGGAATTTACTCCCACTCCAGCAGGAGAGGAGGGAAACAGAGCCAACTGAGCTCTCAGTCCCAAGCCATGCCCTAAAGCCCAGTGTCTGCAGTAAGGGGCACAGTGTTTTGATTTAAATGCCCTGTTCTTTCCTGTGTCACAGCACAACCATTTGGACTTTGGTAATTTGTGACCCCGAGTTGTTATTTCCTTTAGTTGTAAATCAGTGTCCATTCCGGGCACCAGCGAATCGGATGCTGTCTGCAACGACTCTGTCCCTGACCTGGATCCTGCTCCTGGCCCTGGGACCACAATGAGACCCGCGCTCCCCAGCCATCCTGCCCCCACCGGCTTTAGTGGGGTGGGGTGGACCATCTGGACCAAACCGGCCCAGAGCACCTCGCCTCCGGTCTTAGAGAAATTGACTTACTCTCCCATCGGGGTCTCCTCTGAGGGTCTGGCCCTGCCAGTGGGTGAGTGATCTTTGGGTTTTTAAAAGGAAGCCTGGGGATTTTCCTGCTTTCTGGGCTAGTGGCTTTTGTCTGACTGACTCCATGAGAAATCCTAAAGCACAGGCCTGGGAGTCAGAAGGACCTGGGTTCTAATTCTGACTCCACCACTTGTCTGATGTGTGACCTCGGGCAGGTCATTTAACTTATCTGTGCCTCAGTTGTACCTCATCTGTTAAATGGGGCTTGAGACTGTAAGACCTATGTGGGACATGGACTGTGTCCTGCTTGATTAGCTTGTACCTTCCCCAGGGCTTTGTATGGCACCTGACACATAATAATAATAATAATAATAATGGCATTTGTTAAGCACTTACTATGTGCAAAGCACTGTTCTAAGCACTGGGGAGAATACAAAGTGATCAGGTTGTCCCACGTAGGGCTCACAGTCTTCATCCCCATTTTACAGAAGAGGTAACTGAGGCACAGAGAAGCTAAGTGATTTGCCCAAGGTCACAGAGTAAGCGCTTAACAAATAGCATTAAAAAAAAATCCTCCTCTGGGGTGTGTAGCCTCAACAGTGCAAGATGAGCACTTCATGAGCAGTTCATGACGTTTGAGAGCGGGGATCCCAGGAGCTGTTCTATCTGGTTTCTCACCAGGTGTTTGCCACTGTGCCCCTACTGAGTCATTGAATAAATTCAGTCAATTGTATTTATTGAGCACTTACTTTGTGCAGAGCACTGTACTAAGTGTTTGGGAGAGTACAGTGTAACAATATAACAGACACATTCCCTCCCCACAACAAGGTTACAGTCTGGAGGAGGAGACAGACATTAATATTTAATAAATTACAGATATGTACATAAGTACTGTGGGGCTGGCAGGGGGCAAATAAAGGGAGCAAGTCAGGGTGATGCAGAAGGGAGTGGGAGAAGATGAACGAAGGACTTACCAATGAGTTGAATTTGAACCAGTGTGGATTTAAGTTAGACTTAGGAAAAGCATCTGCATGGGAAAGATGATTAAATCCTGAAACAGACTTCTGGAAGAATTGGTGGCATCTTTTCTTCTGGAGATGCTGAGCTGCCATTAAGGTGATCAAACAATCAATCAATTGAATTTATTGGACGCTTACTGTGTGCAGAGCACTGCACAAAGTGTTTGGGAGGGCACAGTATAATAGAATTGGTAAACATGTTCCCTGCTCAAGAGGAGCTAACTGTCTAGAGGGGGAGAGAGACATTAAAATGAATTATGAATTATGGATTTGTACTAAAGTGCTGTGGGGCTGAGGGTGGAGTGAACTCCCTCAAGTACTTAGTACAGTGCTCTGCACATAGTAAGCGCTCAATAAATGTGATTGATTAATGAGGATGGTTGAGTCGGCTTGACGTGGGCCCAAGGGCTTTAGCTTCAACCCCTTTTTAAGTAACTCCATTATGATGTCCAAGTGAGGGCAATGTCTAAATCTGCTCTGAACTGTCATGATTAAGGATCTCTTAAATCCATAGGGTTGATGCTGGGGCTGACGGTCTTTTTTCTGCTGATCATTGGAGCAGGCGCCTGCTTTGCCATCTCTTGGAGAAAAAGTAAGATCCTCCTTCCCTAGTGGGAAGCGACCCCCATCCCATCACTCATTTCTACATCTGTCCCTTTCTATCCCTGCCCCTGGGGTAGGGAGAGGTCATCCCAAGGATGGCAGCAGATTGCTCTCCATATGGTCTGCTCCCCCGTTGGTCTCTTTGGTGAGTTTTCTTGCTCTAGACTCAGTCCTGCAATGACCAAAGTGTATGGAAGGGTATAAGAGGTGAGGGGCTGGGGTACCCTGTTGGAAAAGGGGAGTCTCCCCTACCGCCTCAGGGCTCCCCTCTTCCTCTACACCCTTCCTGGTCTGCAGAACTGCCTCCCCCAGACTCCTTCCCCAATTCTGGGTACTCTGGCCGCCGCTCAGAGGGGCTGTGGCCTCTGGAGCGGCTGGGAGGAGGTTTAGCTAAACTGCTAGCCAGGGAGTGGACCACCGTCTGCTTCCAGGCAAAATACCCACCCACCAATGCCTCCTCTCGGGGCCGGGCAGCGATGCACACAGTGACTTATTGTATGGGGGGAAGGAGGCAGGGGAAGCCCCAAAATGGATCGAAGGGGCCCTTGGTCAGAAACATTTGGGAGCTACGGGGCTAGGACAGCCCACTGCGGTGGAGGCAGTGGCTTTCACTGAGTCCCCTTTCCTCTTTTCGCAGAGAAATTGCTGCCCTGCCTCATGGGAGATGCCAAAATGGTAAGTTTCACTTCTCCATCTTCTGCCACTTAGGCTGCCCGGGTAGGCCAGCAGCTGGCTTGCAGCGTTGCCCCCATCCTGGTGGCCGGGACGTTCCCACAGGCCCGAGCTCTCTGCTTCTCTCAGCTGTGAGGAAAACTGGAAAATGGGTTGTGGCAGCCCACCTGGTAAAAATTCTCAATGCCAGGAGTGTTGTTGCCCTGGCTGGGGCCATACTCTTTAACTAGATATTTGTTTTTCTGTCATGAAAACTGCTGAATTGGGAATTTTAACCACATCCTGCTGTGGGTTCACTGAATGGTAAGCAGAGTGCAGTCTCATCTGCCAGTGACACAGCCATTCTCCGGCCTCGATGTGCTGACTGGGCAGCCTTACAGATTTCACAAGTCAGAGAGGGAACGAGGGGAATATACGGAAGGCCCCTCCCACCCTGAGCCGGGTCTGGAAATAACACCCTACCACACACGCGCTCTTTCACGTATCCCAGTCTGTCTTGTCGTGAGTCACCCCAGGACGCCAAGGGGACCTCTCTCTCCTACAGTGACCCTCCACACTATTCATTTATTCATTCAGCCATTATCAATCGTAACATGAGAAGCAGTGTGATGTAGTGGATAAAGCTTGGGCCTAGGAGTCAGAAGGTCATGAGTTCTCATCCCAGCTCCGCCACTTGTCTGCTGTGTGACCTTGATCAAGTCACTTTATTTCTCTGTGCCTCAGTTACCTGAATTAGTAAAATGGGGATTGATTCCGTCAGACCCACGTGGGACAGGGACTGCATCCAACTTGATTTGCTTGCGCTTAGTGCAGTGCCTGGCACATAGTAAGTGCTTAACAAATACCATTATTATCATTATTATTAATAACAGGACCAGCCCATAGTTGGTTTTTGCAAACATTGCCCCCACCAATAGCTGTTTGGATCACCCCAACTCCGGTTACCCACTTGACCATGCAGCAGACTCTGAAAAACAGGCAGTGTGGGCATCACACTGGGGGCAGTGTGATAAAATCATAGTTATATTTGGTTCACACTTACTATGTGCCAAGCACTGACTGTACTAGGCGCTGGAGGAGATGCAAGATAATCAGGTCAGGCACAGTCCCTATCCCACGTGGGGCTCCCAGTCTAGGGGAAAATGGGTCAGGAAGATTGGCTTCCCCCATTCCTATATTATTATCATTATTAATTGTGGTATTTTTTCAGAAATTTCTATGTGCCAGGCACTGTACTAGTGCTGAGGTGGTTACAAGCAAATTGGGTTGAACACAGTCCCTGTCTCACATGAGTGCTCAGTCTTAATCCCCATTTACAGATGAGGTACCTGAGGCCCAGAGAGGTGAAGTGATTTGCTTAAGGTCACACAGCAGACAAGTGACAGAGCTGGAATTAGAACCCAGGTCCTTCTGACTCTCAGGCCTCTTCTCTATCCACTAGGCCATGCTGCTTCTCTTAGAACTTGTAGCCCAGTGCTGCAACCACCTCCACCTCCCTCCAAATACTTTTCCAAAGCTGAGACACCCCTAATTCTGGGCCTCCCTCAGTGGTTTTTGTTGTTGTTAGCGTCTTTTGGGTTTTTTTATGGTATTTGTTAAGCACTTACTAGGTGCTGTACTAAGCACTGGGGTAGATACAAACTAATCAGGTTGGACACAGTCCATGTCCCACGTGGGGCTCACAGTCCTAATCCCCATTTTACAGCTGAGGTAACTGAGGCCCAGAGAAATGAAATGACTTGCTGAAGGTCATATAGTAGATAGGTGGCAGATCCAGGATTAAGACCCAGGTCATCTGACTCCAGGCCTGTGCTCTATTTGTCACGATCCCCTAGCTTGTACTAACCAAGACTTTCCTGGATCGGGGTAGCCTCAGTGACAGGTAGTAGAGTCAGACCAAACCACCAGAGTTACTGGAGAAAGTTTACTTAGTTTTACCAACGTGAAAGGGAGTGACACGTACACACTCTCAATCACTCCCACTCACTCCACCAAAGTTCTGCTGGTCAAGAGAGTCCTATCTGCCGATCCCAGGGTGGAAGGTTGGGAGCAGTTTCTGGCAAATAGGACCGCTGATGCTGCAAACCACCTCCGCACGCCGCTTCTCCCAAGATGCCGCAAGCCTTTCCGCACACTGCTTCCCACAAACACTGCTTCCCTGTTGCTGCATCCCTCCCAACAGTGCTTCTCCCCAGCGCTGCTTCCTCCACTGCTTCCCTCTTCTTCTTCATGAATCGACTGCCTTTCATCTGCCTTAGGCATCGTTGCAACTGTGGCTCCACATGGCAGTCTTTGATTGCTCCAGGCCTGTTACTGGGTAGAACAGGGAGAGAACTCCACACTTCCCTCTGTACCCCAACCCCATGGACCGGCAATGGCCTGCCCTGAAGTAGAGCATCCCAGTTCCTTTTTGAGTTTATTTTTTGTTGTCCACGGGATCACAGTCACTAGTAAAGCAACTTGTTGCGGGCTCACCACAATATCCACTAGGCCATGCTGCTTCTGAGTCAGAGTCTCTTCCCCTCCACATCATCCTCTCCTGGTCAAAGGGCAGTAGGGTTGGAACTGAGTCTGGGACTAAGGGTGGGAAGGGCGTCCAAGCTGGGGGCTGGGTTAGGGAAGAGTTAATAGGAGAGAAGTATCCTAGGTTGGCTTAGAGGAGATGGGCAGGAAGGTAGGGAAGACAGGTCAGGGCGGTCTGGAAAACTGGGTTGGGGAGGGCTGACTGTCTTTTCCCCAATTCCCTTTCGACCCTCCCTGAAATGTTTTGAGCCAGAATTTTGCCCACCCATGTGTTGCACAGATGTTGGCTGGCTTGTCAAACTCCTCATGCATCAATCAGCCAGTCAATCAGTAGTATTTACTGAGTGCTTACTGTGTGCCGAGTACTGTATTAGGTGCCCTGGCAGAGTACAATACAGTAGAGTTTGGAGGCCTGATTCCGCATAAGGATCTGACAGTCTTGGAGGGAGAAAGACATTCAAATCAAATCAAATAATGAGAATGAAAACTGAGCCTAGGGGATAGAGCACAGGCCTGGGAGTCAGGACTTGGGTTCTAATTCTGGCTCCACCACTTGTCTGCAGTGTGACCTTGGGCAAGTCATTTCACGTGTCTATGCCTCAGTTACCTCATCTGTAAAATGGGGATTAAGACTCTGAGCCCCATGAGGGACTGGGACTGTGTCCAAATTGATTAGCTTGTATCTACCCCAGTACTTAGTACAGTGCCTGGCACAAAGTAAGCAGTTAATAAATACCAGGAAAAAAAGTCAATTACAGGTAGGGGAAATGGATATGTACAAAAGTGGCATGGGGGTGGGGTGAATATTAGTTGCTTATCTGTGCCACCTTAAAAAAAGTCCATGGTGAATGACTGGCTGGGCCAACCCTTTTTTTTCACTACTCCCACACCATTTTGTCTGCCCTTGAAGTTCCAACCCAGACCTTCCTCTGCCTGGTTTCATTGCATTCTGAACCTGAAGAGAACTGATAGAGTGAGGCAGAGGTGTATTTCACACTTTCTGACCATCTTGTCAGGATCTCAGTGAAACGGTACTAAAAGTAAATGACCTCCTCATCTTCCCTCCCAAGTCCTTTCCACCTAACTTTCCTCTCCCTGTTGACAATATCACCATCTTCGCCACCTCTCAAGCATGAAACCTTGGATTATTATTGGCTCCTCTCTCTCTCTCTCTCTCTCTCTCTCTCTCTCTCTCTCTCTCTCTCTCTCTCTCTCTCTCTCTCTCTCTCTTCTATCTCATATTCAGCCCATCACTAAATCTTGTCAGTTCTTCCTTCATGGAATTTCTAGAATTCATCCTTTCCTCACTATCCAAACTTCCACCAAATCTGGTCCGAAGCATGTTATATCCTGACTCGACTAGGGCATCAGCCTCCTCACAGCCCTCCCTGCCTCCTTCCTAGCTCCTCTCCAGTCTATACCTTACTCTGCTATGCAGATCATTTTTCTAAAATGTTGTTCTGATTCTCTACCCACTATTCAAAAACCTCCAAAGGTGGCCTATTCCCCTCCACATCAGCAAAAACTCCTGACCTTTGACTTCAAGCCAATGATCTCTTTCCCCGCTGCTTATTCTTGATCCTCACCAACCACACCCCAGCTCAAACTCTATTCTCCTTTCTAGCCAATCTATTCACTATGCCTCATTCTCATCTCTCTTACCACCTACTTTTTGCTCACACCGTCTCTTCTGCCTGGAAATCCCTCCTCCTTCATATCTAGCAGACCATTCCCTCCCACTTAGCTTGTGAGCCCATGTGGTACAGGAACTGTGTCTGGCGTGATTAACTTAGTGTGGCGCTTGACAAATACCACAATTATTATTATTATTAGCAGTAGTAATGATATTTATTAAGTGCTATTCCTTGCAGAGCACTATACTAAGAGCTAGGAGAGAATACATAGGTTGGAATTAGTTGAGGTCTCTGTCCCGCAGGGGGCTCACAATCCAAGAGTATAAGTGGGGAGAAGGGAATTGAGGTAGACACATCAGGAATGATGAAACATTAAAAGAACACAACAGACAAATGCACAGAATAAAATCAAAATGAGAAGGATTCATTCATTCAATCGTATTTATTGAGTGCTTACTGTGTGCAGAGCACTGTACTAAGCGCTTGGAAAGTACAAATCAGCAACATATAGAGATGGTCCCTACCTCTGTTGTTGTGCACAGGGAATGTGTCTGTTGTGACATTGTACTCTCCCAAGTGCTTAGCACAGCACACAGTAAGTGCCCAATAAATGTGATTGAATGAATGAATCAATAGAGGAGTAGAATTTCAGACTCCTCATTGCTCAGAGTCCAGGTGCACCCGTAGCCACAGAAACTACTACAGCAGGCACCATCTTCCCGGGTTTTTGTACAGGTCTCTTTCAGTGGGAGTTTAATCTCTTTCCTGCTAGGGTGGTGAAAGGCAGAATGGGATGAAATCTCCTTGATGGCACAGAGGAGCGCTGATGCAGGTTGCCAGGAGTCAGTGTGGCTGGGTGTGTGGTGTCCCGGACAGTGTGTGGGAGTGGCTTATGGATAAAGCACGGGCCTGGGAATCAGAACATCATGGGTTCTAATCCTGGCTCTGCCACTTGTCTGCTCTGTGACCTTGGGCAATTCACCTAACTTCTCTGGGCCTCAGTGACCTCATCTGTAAAATGGGGGTTAAGATTGTGAGCCCCATGTGGGACCGGGACTGTGTCCAACCCTATTATCTTGTATCTTGGAACAGTGCCTGGCACACAGTAATAATAATAATGGCATTTATTAAGTGCTTACTATGTGCAAAGCACTGTTCTAAGTGCTGGGGAGGTTACAGCGCGATCAGGATGTCCCACAGGGGGCTCACAGTCTTAATCCTCGTTTTACAGATGAGGTAACAGAGGCCCAGAGAAGTTAAGTGACTTGCCCAAAGTCACACAGCTGACAATTGGCAGAGCCCAGAGCTGTAAGCACTTAACAAATACAATCATTATTATTATTATTATTTTATTCCTGGCCTGGTGTGCACAGAGCAGGCTGGGAGCAGGCCCTTCTGAAATCACAGTTCCTCCAGGAGGCGTTTCCAGATTAATATCTCATTTCTCCACTTCTGTATCACCTAAGCACTTAGGTACTTTTCCCTTCCCCGCCCACATTTATGTACGTTTCTTTTTACTTGATTGCTTCCCCCTACTTGTAATTCATTTTAGTGTCTGTCTCTCCCACTAGATTGTAAACTCCTTTAGAGTTGGGGGGCATGTTAAGCATTCATTATCAATCAGTAGTATTGATTTAGGGCCTACTCTGTGCAGAGCACTGTACTAAACACAGTGGAGTACTCTTCTAAGTGCTTAGTATAGTGCTCTGCACAGAGTAGTGATAATAATAATAATAACAATAATAATAATTGCATCTGTTAAACACTTACTATGTGCCAAGCACTGTTCTAAGTGCTGGGGGAGATACAAGGTAATCAGGTTGTCCCATGGGGGGCTCACATTCTTAATTCCCATTTTACAGATGAGGTAACTGAGGCACAGAGAAGTTAGGTGACTTGCCCAAAGTCACACAGCTGACAAGTGCCAGAGACGGGATTGGAACCCATGGCCTCTGACTCCCAAGCCTGTGCTCATTCCAGTGAGCCATGCTGCTTCTCTGAGAGTAGGCCCTCCATAAATACTACTGATCGATAATGAGGGCTTTATGGGCATTGTCCTAAGTGCTGGGGAGGAAAGAAAATAAACAAATTCAGAGCCTTCCCTGTCCTGCAAGAGGCTCACCATCTAGGTGGGAAAGGGCAGACACTTGTAAAAAGGAAAATGATTAGCGAGAAGGAGCCAGAGACCTGTGGAAGCATTGAGGAGCCAGGAATCAATAGCAAAGGAGATGGGGAGCCCGTTTTTGGGTAGGGACTGTCTCTATATGTTGCCGACTTGTACTTCCCAAGCGGTTAGTGCAGTGCTCTGCACACAGTAAGTGCTCAATAAATACAGTTGAATGAATGAATGAATGAATGAATGAAATACCCTGGAGGGGGGAAATGTGATTTTTTTTCTGCTCTAGCTATGTCAGCCCACCCCCAAAACCCCTGGCCCCTAGTTCCTAAAGTCTCCGAGTTCCCAGGTCCTGACTTGTGTTGACCTTTATCTCCTTCAGAGGTGGGGTGGGGTCAGGGGGGATGGATGGGGTCTTCACTCCCTTGATGTCAGGCAGAGGCGGGGGCTGCTTAGGGTTAAATTGGTTTTAACTCCCCATCCTGGCCTGTGCTCTCCTGGTCCCTTACAAAGGAGCAAGGCCTCTTTTGGGTTGCCAGAGTGCCACGCCTGGTGCTGCCGCAATGGCCCGTCCTCTGTGGCGTGGTTGTTCACCTTTCCACACTGGACCACCCCGACTACTCTGCCTGGACTTTTGGCCTGCAAGTGGCATTTACAGCCGACTGGAGTTCCACCCTGATCTAGTTTCTCATTCATCGAGCACCCGGCCGACAAGCTTCGGGGCTGTATCGAACCCGGTACCGGGCCGTCTGGGAGCTGACGTCCTGTTGTTTCAACACGAGCCAGTTGGTTACATTTCTCCCTTTTTATGGTTTGGGGGTGTGTGGGTTTTAGCTGCTACTCCCTTCAAACCGTCAGGGTGCTGAGGCTTTCGATGGGATGTTGTTGTTAAGGATATGATTTGAACTTTCCATCTGAGGACCTGAAAGTTTATTGAACAGAAACCATCTCTCAGAGCTGAGAAGACGTGTGCACTAAATTTAGAAGACACTTGAACTGTGCTGGTTTTGGGTTGGGGGCTGAATGTGGCCTTTCTGGGTTTCATTTCTGCTTAGTTCCCACAAAAGAAAGATTCCTGTTACCATAAAAGAAAAGGGAATTCTTAAAGGACCTTTGAAGGAGTTGGGTGTAAATAGCTCCAGAGGACACTAGGAGCAAAAAGGGGTAGGCAGGAGTTGGCTGAAATGAAAGTGCCAGTTTCTAGAGGAGATCAGTTTGGGAAATTCTTCCACTTCAGGGCCTGGTAGGAAATCCAGTTCCATTCATTCATCCAGTAGTATTTATTGAAAGCTTACTGTGTGCAAAGCACTGTACTAAGTGCTGGGGAGTGTATTAACTTCTCTGTGCCTCAGTGACCTCATCTGTAAAATGGGGATTAAGACTGTGAGCTCCACGTGGGACAAGGTGATCACCTTACATCTATCCCAGGGTTTAGAACAGTGCTTGGTACGTAGTGAGCTCTAAACAAATACCATTATTAATATTATTATTTAAGCCAGGCAGGGGACTCAGTCCACCTTAACCTCCAGAGAGGACTGCACTTGAATACTCACACCCACTGGCTTGGAAACCAGTCAGAGGCTTCTGGATTGAGTTTCGGATTGATCGGACAGGGAATGAATCTATCAACTCTGTTGTATTGACCTCTCCCAAATGCTTAGTATAGTGCTTTCAATCAACCAATCAATCATATTTATTGACTGCTTACTCTGTGCAGAGCACTGTACTAAGTGCTTGGGAGAGCTCAATATAATGATATAATGGACACATTCCCTGCCTGTAATGAGCTTTCAGTCTAGAGGGAGTGACAGACAGTAATATAGATAAATTATGAATGTGTATATAAGTGGTATGGGGCTGATGTTGTGGGGGGTGGTGAATAAAGGGAGCAAATCAAGGTGATGCAGAAGGGAGTGGGAGAAAAGGAAATGAGGGCTTAGTTAGGAAAGGCCTCTTTCAGGAGATGTGCCTTCAGTAAAGATTTGAAGGGGGGAGAGTAACTGTAGGATATGAAGAGGGAGGATGTGGGCGAGGGATCGGCAGCGAGATAGATGAGATCAAGGTAGAGGGTTATAGTAGGAGAGTAGCAAGGTGAGGTAGGAGGGGGCGAGGTGTCTGAATACTTTAAAGCTGACGGTAAGGAGTTTGTGTTTGATGCGGCGGTAAATTAGCAACCACTGGAGATTCTTGAGGAGTGGGGAAACGTCCTGAATGTTTCTGTAGAAAAGTGACCCGGGCAGCAGAGTGAAGTATGGACTGGGTAAGAAGAGACAGGAGGCAAGGAGGTCAGCAAGGAGTCTGATATAGTAATGAAGGAGGAACAGGATAAGTACCTTGCACACAGTAAGCGGCTCAGTAAATAACATCTTCGATGTTGGCGAGGATGATGATCTCGGTTCCTCGGGCCTTGAGGGTTGGTAGCCCATCAGTGCCACCCTGAGTCCAGGCTGGGGAATTTAGTTCTGACTTTGCTTCTGTTTGAAACTCTATTTCCCAGTGGGCTTTGGTATGTCAGCGCCCTTCCCCTCTTCTTCAATCAATCGTATTTCAATCAATCGTATTTATTGAGCGTTTACTGTGTGCAGAGCACTATACTAAGCGCTTGGGAAGTACAAGTCGGTAACACATAGAGACAGTCCCTACCCAATAGCGGGCTCACAGTCTAGAAGGCGGGCTCTATGTGTCAAGTACTGTTTCAGGCAGAAACTCCTCACCCTCGGCTTCAAGGCTCTCCATCACTTCGCCCCCTCCTACCTCACCTCCCTTCTGTCCTTCTACAGCCCAGCCCGCACCCTCCGCTCCTCTGCCACTAATCTCCTCACCGTGCCTTGTTCTCACCTGTCCCACCGTCGACCCCCGGCCCACATCCTCCCCGTGGCCTGGAATGCCCTCCCTCTGCTCATCCGCCAAGCTAGCTCTCTTCCTCCCTTCAAGGCCCTACTGAGAGCTCACCTCCTCCAGGAGGCCTTCCCAGACTGAGCCCCGTCCTTCCTCTCCCCCTCGTCCCCCTTTCCATCCCCCCGTCTTACCTCCTTCCCTTCCCCAAAACACCTGTATATAAGTATATATGTTTGTACATATTTATTACTCTATTTATTTATTTATTTTACTTGTGCATATCTATTCTATTTATTTGATTTTGTTAATATGTTTGGTTTTGTTCTCTGTCTCCCCCTTCTAGACTGTGAGCCCACTGTTGGGTAGGGACTGTCTGTATGTGTTGCCAACTTGTACTTCCCAAGCGCTTAGTACACAGTAAGCGCTCAATAAATACGAATGATTGATTGATTGATTGATTGATTCTAAATGCTGCAGTAGATACAGGTTAAGCAGGTTGGGGACAGTCCCTGACCCACATGGGGCTCATAGTCTAAGTAGGAGGGAGAACAGGTTTTGAATTTTCATTTGCAGTTGAGAAAACTGAGACACAGGGAAGTTAAGTGACTTGCCCAAGGTCACACGCAGCAGTCATTTGGCAGAACCGGGATTAGAACCCAGGTCCTTTGAATCCCAGGCCACTGCTTTATTCATTCATTCAATCATATTTATTGAGTGCTTACTGTGTGCTGAGCACTGTACTAAGTGCTTGCAGTAGGTCACCCTGCTTCTCTTCCACTTCCATTCTCACAATCCGGGAAGGAAGAAGGCTCCCAGCTCTGCATTCCCAATTTCTGGTTACGTGCCAGCAGGTCTGGGATTCCGTGGGGATGGTCCCAGATGGTTCTCAGGAATCCCAATTGATCCATATCACCCAGACAAAACAAGAATTCAGCAGTGGTAGAGGACACTGTCTTCCTCCCTTCAAAGCCCTACTGAGAGCTCACCTCCTCCAGGAGGCCTTCCCAGACTGAGCCCCCTTTTTCCTCTCCTCCTCCCCATCCCCTGCCCTACCTCCTTCCCCTCCCCATAGCATTTTGTATATATTTGTACAGATTTATTACTCTATTTATTTTACTTGTACATATTTACTATTCTATTTATTTTGTTAATAATGTGCATGTAGTCTTAATTCTATGTGTTCTTACGATTTTGACACCTGTCTACATGTTTTGTTTTGTTGTCTGTCTCCCCCTTCTAGACTGTAAGCCCATTGTTGGGTAGGGACCATCTCCATATGTTGCCGATTTGTACTTCCCAAGAACTTAGTACAGTGCTCTGCACACAGTAATCACTCAATAAATATGAATGAATGAATTCTCCTCACCCTATCTAAACTTTAGCAGAATCAAACCAGACCTCTAAAAGAGACTACGATTGCCTCATGGTCGAATGTCAGACAAGGGACAACAAAATGGGGATTATGCATCTGAAATTCTGGTTCTCTAACAATGTCGTGCCCCCAAGCCACAGGTGTAGGTTATGTCAGTGAATGTGAAATGCCTTTGAGGGTAGACATGTGTTTCCAGGGGTTACTTCAAATTCACTTTCTCGGTTGGCCCTGTGGGGAGGAAAATGTCGAGAAAATCATCTCCCCCTGAAGAACTGAATCTTAGAGACCATCTCCAGAAGGAACTGAAAAAGAGTCTGTTGGTACCAGTCTATCTCTGTGCCTCAGTTACCTTATCTGTAAAATGGGGATTGACTGTGAGCCCCCCGTGGGACAACCTGATCACCTTGTAACCTCCCCAGCACTTAGAACAGTGCTTTGCACATAGTAAGCGCTTAATAAATGCCATTATTATTATTATTATCATTATTATTATTATGCCACAGCTTTCTGAGCTGGACTGCCAGACTTGCTCATTTCCCCTCTTTGACGAGACTTGAATGATTTCATTTGGAGCTTCAGAGTCCCCCAGAGACTTTCTGGGTAATTCACTTCCTGAAAGCTGCCCACTCCTAACATCCATGCCCCTTTACTGCCCGCCCCGGTGCTCACAGTGAAAAGTTGATACCAATGGTTGGGTTCAAAATCCTCCCCCGCACACTTAGCAGGTTGTGCTGTAATCATCTGTGTCATCTGTTTTCTGTGTTCCAGCCTCACTTGCCTGCTGAGAAGGGCACTGGGCCCAGTCAACACAACGCTCCTAATCATGAGCATGAGCAGCAGCACCTGCTACCCACTGGTAGCATTAGCAGCAGCTCTTTGAACAGTCAAGCGAGTTCCATGCCTGGCTCAGACTATTCCGACTCCAAAGAAGCCACGAAGAACCAGCAGAGGTGTCCGGGACTAGAACATTCCAAGATCCCAGAAGGAGTCAATTTTGGCTCCGTGAACTCAGGTGAGAGGCTTAAGCTATAGTAGCGGTAATAACATTCAGTCAGTCAGTCAATCATATTTATTCAGCACCTACTGCATGCAGAGCACTGTGCTAAGCACTTGGGAGAGTACAATCTAATGGTCCCATTCCCTGCCCACAATGAGTTTATTAATAATAATAATGATGATGATGATTATGGTACTTGTTAAGCATTTACTATGTGCCAGGCACCGTGGTGTATACAAGCAAATTGGATTGGATACAGTCCGTGTCCCACATAGAGCTCACGGTCTCAATCCCCATTTTACAGTTGAGGTAACTGAGGCACAGAGAAGTAAAGTGACTTGCCCTAGATCACACAACAGACAAGTGGCAGAGCTGGGATTAGAACCCATGACCTTCTGACTCCCAGGGCCTATGTTCTATCCACTATGCTGTGCTGCTTCTCACAGTCTAGGTCCTTATTGAGGACCTATTGAGGACCTCAATATTGAGTTCCAAGTAGGGTGTTAAGTACTTGGGAAATTACAATGCCTCGCTTTTGCTGTTCCACTGGGCTGGAACTCCTTCCTCCACCTAATCCTACAGGCCACAGCTCTCTGGACCTGCAAAGCCTTCATATAATTCCACCGCCACCAAAGCACCTTCCCCAATTACTTCCCAACACCTCAAGCAATCAGTCACTGGTATTTATTGAGCACTTAGTGTGTGCAAGCAGTGTAACCTAGTGGAAAGAGCGAGGGTCCGGGAGTCAGAGGATCTGGGTTCTAATCCTGCCACCACGCTTTGGGTGTCAGGGGCTGTGGGCAAGCCACTTAACCTCTCTTTGCCTCAGTTTCCTCATCTGTACAATCGGAATTCAAGACCTGTTCTCAATCAATCAATCAATCGTATTTATTGAGCGCTTACTGTGTGCAGAGCACTGTACTAAGCGCTTGGGAAGTACAAGTTGGCAACATATAGAGACAGTCCCTACCCTACAGTGGGCTCACAGTCTAAAAGGGGGAGACAGAGAACAAAACCAAACATACTAACAAAATAAAATAAATAGAATAGATATGTACAAGTAAAATATATAAATAAATAGAGAGATATGTACAAACATATATACATATATACAGGTTCTGTGGGGAAGGGAAGGAGGTAAGATGAGGGGGATGGAGAGGGGGACGAGGGGGAGAGGAAGGAAGGGGCTCAGTCTGGGAAGGCCTCCTGGAGGAGGTGAACTCTCAGTAGGGCCTTGAAGGGAAGAAGAGAGCTAGCTTGGCGGATGGGCAGAGGGAGGCCATTCCAGGCCCGGGGGATAAAGTGGGCCGGGGGTCGATGGCGGGACAGGCGAGAACGAGGCACGGTGAGGAGATTAGCGGCGGAGGAGCAGAGGGTACGGGGTGGGCTGTAGAAGGAGAGAAGGGAGGTGAGGTAGGAGGGGGCGAGGTGATGGAGAGCCTTGAAGCCCAGGGTGAGGAGTTTCTGCCTGATGCGCAGATTGATTGGTAGCCACTGGAGATTTTTGAGGATCTGGGGAGTAAAATGCCCAGAGCGTTTCTGGACAAAGACAATCCGGGCAGCCGCATGAAGTATGGATTGAAGTGGGGAGAGACAAGAGTATGGGAGATCAGAGAGAAGGCTGGTGCAGTAGTCCAGACGGGATAGGATGAGAGCTTGAACGAGCAGGGTAGCGGTTTGGATGGAGAGGAAAGGGCGGATCTTGGCAATGTTGCGGAGCTGAGACCGGCAGGTTTTGGTGACGGCTTGGATGTGAGGGGTGAACGAGAGAGCGGAGTCAAGGATGACCCCAAGGTTGCGGGCTTGTGAGACGGGAAGGATGGTAGTGCCGTCAACAGAGATGGGAAAGTCAGGGAGAGGGCAGGGTTTGGGAGGGAAGACAAGGAGTTCAGTCTTGGACGTGTTGAGTTTTAGGTGGCGGGCAGACATCCAGATGGAGATGTCTTGAAGGCAGGAGGAGATGCGAGCCTGGAGAGAGGGGGAGAGAGCAGGGGCAGAGATGTAGATCTGGGTGTCATCAGTGTAGAGATGATAGTTGAAGCCGTGGGAGCGAATGAGGTCACCAAGGGAGTGAGTGTAGATCGAGAACAGAAGGGGACCAAGCACTGAACCTTGGGGAACCCCCACAGTAAGGGGATGGGAGGGGGAGGAGGAGCCTGCAAAGGAGACTGAGAATGAATGACCGGAGACATAAGAGGAGAACCAGGAGAGGACAGAGTCTGTGAAGCCAAGGTCGGATAGCGTGTTGAGGAGAAGGGGGTGGTCCACAGTGTCGAAGGCAGCCGAGAGGTCGAGGAGGATTAGGATAGAGTATGAGCCGTTGGATTTGGCAAGCAGGAGGTCATTGGTGACCTTTGAGAGGGCAGTTTCTGTGGAATGTAGGGGACGGAAGCCAGACTGGAGGGGGTCGAGGAGAGAGTTGTTGTTGAGGAATTCGAGGCAGCGCGTGTAGACGACTCGTTCAAGGAGTTTGGAAAGGAATGGTAGGAGGGATATGGGACAATAACTAGAAGGTGAGGTGGGGTCAAGAGAGGGTTTTTTTAGGATGGGAGAGACGTGGGCATGTTTGAAGGCAGAGGGGAAGGAACCAGTGGAGAGTGAGCAGTTGAAGATGGAAGTTAAGGAGGGGAGAAGGGATGGAGCGAGAGATTTCATGAGATGAGAGGGAATGGGATCAGAAGCACAGGTGGCCGGAGTAGCACTTGAGAGGAGGGAGGAGAGCTCCTCTGAGGATACTGCTGGGAAGGATGGGAGAGTAGCAGAGAGTGTTGAGAGCAGGGGGTTGGAGAAGTGGGGGGAGTGACTTTGGGGAGGTCGTACCTGATGGATTTAATTTTGTTAATGAAGTAGGAGGCCAGATCGTTGGGGGTGAGGGAAGGAGGAGGGGGAGGAACCTGGGGCCTGAGAAGGGCATTAAATGTACGTAAGAGCTGGCGGGGATGATGGGCTTGGGTGTCAATAAGGGAGGAGAAATAGTTTTGTCTGGCAGGGGAGAGGGCTGAGTTAAGGCAGGAAAGGATAAACTTGAAGTGAACGAGGTTGGCATGGTGTTTAGACTTTCGCCAGCAGCTTTCGGCAGCTCGAGCATAAGAGCGAAGGAGGCGGACAGTGGCAGTGATCCAGGGCTGTGGGTTAGTGGTACGGGAGCGACCAAGGGAAAGGGAAGCGAGTGAGTCTAGCTGAGTAGAAAGGGTAGAGTTGAGAGCAGTAATCTGATCATCAAGACTGGGTAGAGAGGAGAGGCAGGCGAGGTGGGGTGTGAGGCACTCAGAAAGATGGATGGGGTCAAGAGAGCGGAGATCTCTGTGAGGGAGTAATGTGGATTTACAGGGGAAAGGAGTGTGAGTGAGGAGGCAGGTGAGAAGATTATGATCAGAGAGAGGTTCTCCCACCTTTTTAGACTCTGAATCCCAAGAGGGCCAGATAATCTGTTTACCTTGTATTTAATAAATATGATGGAATGAATACTCAGTGCTTAGTACAGTGCTTGATATATAGAAGGCATTTAATAAATACCATTTATATTTATTTATTATATTTATACACAATTGACAAGTGGCGGAGCCGGGATATGAACCCACAACTTCTGACTCCCAAGCCCGTGCTCTTTCCACTAAGCCACACATGATCTCTGCCCACAAGGAACTTACAGTCTACAGGATGAGGGACATTAAAATCAATTACAGACAGGGGAAATAGTAGAGTACAAGGATATTTACATAGATGCTGTAAAACATATGAGCCTTGCCCACAGGGAACTTAGTCTAATGAAGGAGACTGACGCTAAAATTATTTACAAATAATGCAAGCAGTAAGAAGAGTAGGGGCCACCAGAAAGGGGAATAGAATAAATATGGGAGAATGGAAGATCAGAATAAATATGCAATCGACCATACACAGTTACATAAGGGCTGAAGAAGGGAATGGCTATTTAAGTGTTAGGGGTGGCTGTTGGGTTGACATGACTTGTGGGGATGGGAATTAAACATCCATCACAAAGAAGGAGGGGTTTTAAATGGCCCAATAGAAAGAGCACAGCCTGGGATTCAGAAGACCTGGGTTTTAATCCTGGTTCTGCCACTTGCCTGCTGGGTGACCTCGGGCAAATCACTTCACTTCTTCAAGCTCTTAGAACAGTGCTTGGCATGTGGCTTAGTGGAAAGAGCATGGGTTGGGAGTCAGAGGTCGTGGGTTCAAATTCTGCTTTGCCACTTGTCAGCTGTGTGACTTTAGGCAAGTCACTTAACTTCTGTGGGCCTCAGTTATCTCATCTGTAAAATGGGGATTAAGACTGGGAGCCCCATGTGGGACAATTTGATAACTTTATATCTACCCCCAGCACTTAGAACAGTACTTGGCATGTAGTAAGTGCTTAACAAATACCATCATCATTATTATTAACAAATGCCGTTATTATTATTATTATTATTATTATTATTATTATTATTATTATTGGAAACTCAGTTTCCATCCCTGAAAAATGGGGATTCAATACATAATCTCCCTCCCTCTTAGTCCGTAAGCTTCCCTGTGGGTCAGAGGCTGTGCAGCCAACCTGATTATCTTGTATCCTTCCCCCAGTACCCAGTAAAGTGCTTGGCACATAGTAAGCACTAAACAAATGCCATCATTATTAGTAGTAGTAGTAGTAGTTATAATGTTCCCTTAGTTCTTATGTTTCACATTCTCAAACCTCACCCACTTGGAAGACAACCTAATTAACTTCAATAATCCAAACAAAAACGTTGTGGTCTGCTTTATGGAGTACCTTCTCTTTATCCAGCCTCATTAGGTCAGCACCAATAACCTCCTTGATTCAGGCAGTTGCAATTTAGAAGGCTGGAATCAATACCAAAGTTGTCCGCTCCCCTATCTTAAACAATCATTTGTCCTTTTAACGTTGACTTTATTTCCCCTTTTTCGCCAAAACCGCTTTAAAAATCCCTGTTCATAGTTTAAATTTCAGTCAGTTCCTTCTTATTCATTTGCATGTCCACCCATTCCAGGACCTCAACCCTTCCCCGTGGAAGGTTTGTCATGTTCTCAAGTAGAAACTCAGATCTCTAAGTCTTCGATTTCTCCACCTGCCCCAAACCTTGGAAGGGGAACCCCGAAGCCTACCCATTCCTTGCCCATTTCCTTTTTCTCAAAATAATTATGAGGAAAACTCCCAAGACTTGGAACTTTTCATTAAGTCCAGTCTTCCTTGCCCAGTTGTACCTTTCATTGAAAACACTCCCATCTCATGGGTAGAAATGGGTTCATATCCCCCCTTTTCTCCTACTGCCTCAGCCCTCTAGCCACACTTTTTTTCTTATTTACTTTTTAACTTCTGGAAAACATTTAATTTCCTCTTCCTCTTCTGATCTTCCTGTTGGTACTTTCCTGTGAGCATCTCCTCGTATTTCCCTACCTTCCTGCTCTGACTGAGAATCTCCCCCCAGCTCCAGATATTGGCAAGTTGGCAGTGTTCCTTGCCCTTTAATTATCTGCCTTGCTTAGGGCTCTTTTGGACCCAACCATTATTTATTCACTTTCCCTATCCCTTTTTTGGACCTTTTCAGTTCCTCCCAAGTTAAGTATGATCTAAAAAGCACTCAATTCTTACTTCACATTCCACTATATCGATACTTCCTGGTAAATCCAGTGTGGCCTAAGTAGAAAAACCCCAGGGCTGGGAATGAGAGGACCTGGGTTCTAATCCCGAATCTGCTAATTATCTGCTGCCTGACTTTAGGCAAGTTGCTTAACTTGTCTGTGCCTCAGTTTCTCATCCATAAAATAGGGATTCCGTAGCTCTTCTCCCTCCTACTTAGGCTGTGAGCACCATGTGGACAGAGACTGTGTCTGATCTGATTAGCTGGCTCAGTGGAAAGAGTGTGGGCTTGGGAGTCAGAGGTCATGGGTTCAAATCCCGGCTCCACCACTTGTCAGCTGAGTGACCTTGGGCAAGCCACTTAACTTCTCTGTGCCTCAGGTACTTCATCTGTAAAACGGGGATGAAGACTGTGAGCCTCGCGTGGGACAACCTGATCACCTTGTATCCCCCCCAGCGCTTAGAACAGTGCTTTGCACATAGTAAGAGCCCTTAACAAATACCATTATTATTTTACCCTGGCATTTGATACAGTGCTGGGTGTATAGTAAGCACTTAACAAATGCCGTAATTACTATTAATGAATGTTACCCATTGGACTTGCTCCCTTTCCATTCTTATATGTAAAGTCTGTAGCATCAAAGTAGCTAAGTACTTTGCCTTTTAAATGGTGTCTTGGGCTCCTCTCGGACATCTCTGAAGTGACTCTCTCTCTCTCTCTCTCTCTCTCTCTCTCTCTCTCTCTCTCTCTCTCTCTCTCTCTTTCTCTCTTTCTCTCCCTGCTGTTTCGGCAGACCATCCCCTCGGTGGAGGGACCCACCTGAACGTGACCTGCATCGTGAATGTGTGCAGCAGTGATCACAGCTCCCAGTGTCCTTCGCAGACTTCGGCAGACTATGAGAATCCCTCCACTGGCCCACCCTCGGAGGAGGAGAACGTCCCCTTCTCCAAGGAGGAGAGACCCTGGAAACCCAAGACTGAGCCCCCAAACTCCCAGGGGCTGGAGGACTTGCTCCAGGATTTGGAAGAGAAGCCGCTTCCTCTGGGGGTACCCGAAAGAGGGATGAAGCTGAGTTAATGGTGGAGATGCCTCCTGGTTCCCCAAGCTGAGGAGCTGTTACATACTAGAGGGTCATCTCCAATGTTCCTGAGTTCGGGAGGAGGCAGAAGGAATTTGCGCAGCACCCCGATGTGTGTTTTTGTTTAAAGGCTTAGGGAACCTAGGCACTCCCTTTTTCCAGGGGGATTTTTTTTTTATTCCTCTCTGAAATGATGCCCAGGTTGGGATCATTAAATCTGACTTGAGCCCAGAAGTACTCATCATTTTCCGGCAGTCAGGGGCCAGCGTCTTCATCTGGAATTTCTTCTCATTTGGACCCGTTGGAGAGGAAGTTGTTTCTGCAGCCGCCCCCCGGGGTCTGTTGGAGCTGCCACTGGAAGGCAGCCTTCACCTATGGTGCAGTAGAGGCTGATACCCCCTGGGGATATTTCTGCTGAACCGGCCCTGGACTGTACAATTCAGCTTTTCCAGAAATATCAACAAAAGGACTCTGGTTCTAAAATCCAATTAGGTTTTTCCTGCATCTAGAAATTAATCATTTCACGTGTGTCATGGAATTTGCCGGAGCTGGGTATAGAATGACCAGCCGGACCAGTTTACTCTGCAGTCTGCTTTTCAGATGTCATATCCCTGGTCCCACAACATTATGGAACTGGATGCTTTTCTATCCTCCTTTTTATTTTCTGCTCCAAACCTCCCTCTTTGCGGCTCCTGTTGCCAAATTCTGTGGCTTGGATTTGTCACTAAGAGTTTATATGGACCCGTGAATGACCCTGGAGCAAGTTGTGGGGGTGGAGAAGAGGGGGTTTCAAGTATTCCCCCTCAGACATGCTCAAGGATCACGTGAAACTGGCATCCTAACACCAAGTGGGGCCTAAAAAGCCGCAAACTTCTCCTCATTGGGCATTTGTGAGGGCCGTTGGCTAAGGGTCTGGCTGAGTGATGTCTACTAAATTCATCCCATTTTCCCCTTCCTACCTCAGGTATTGTTCTGGAGTTCCAAGGTTGGGGGGTGCTGCCAGGTGTGCTGTCTTCCGTTCCCACCCCAAGAAGGGACAAGAAGGTCTACCTGCTTTCCCCAAACTCCGGGGACCAGAAGAATTGCAGCTGCTTTAAAAATAGGACTCCAGTGTTCTTACAGAAAGAAGTTAAAGAGGCCTGCTTTATTTTTGAGTATTAGGAAAACACAGGTCATACTATATTTTCATGAAAAACAAAGAAAAACACTTATTGAGTAAGTGGTCTTATTTGGAAGGAAGCACTGGAAAGTAGACATTGTGCCCTGAGTGGGATTGACTGGACCCCACCAAAGCATAGGATCTTCCCACTTCACAGTGGGAAGAGCGGGAATCAGTTAGTCGATCGTATTTATTGAGCACTTATTGTGTGCAGAGCACTGTACTAAGCACTTGGGAGAGTACGATATAACAATAAACAGGCACAGTCGCTGCCCACAATGAGGTTACAGCCTAGTGGGGGAGACAGACATTAATATAAATAAATACATTGTAGATATGTACATAAGGGCTGTGGGGCTGGGAGGCGGGAGGGAGGGTGGGAGGAACTGGTGGTTGGGGAGTCTGAGACTCCTTTGGGAAGAATCCGTTTGGCCTAATGTTTCAATAGTGGGATTATATCACCCCATAAAGTCCAGATTCCGTTATACACTGCCACCACTACCTAAAATGATGAAGGGACTGAAATGAACAAGACTGTTCTAGGCAGCTAGTTAGTTGTCTGAGTTTAAACTCAGGCTCCAAACTAACACACACACACACAGAGGGACGGTTGGCTTGGAGGCAGTTTTCAACGGGTGATTAAAGTGTGTATTGTTTTTCCTCATTTAAGTAAACTTTTAATCCTTTTTAAGGAATGGCTCTGATCCTTAAAGTTCCAGCGCTGGGATGCAAATGTTGTTCACCCCATTGCTCGGCCTTGGTTTTGTTCTGATCCCACCGCCCTGGGGATCGGCACCAGGGTCCGGGTTTACCTTGCTCAGGTGTTTCTGGAAGAATGTACTTCATCCTCACAGGACTGGAGCCAGGCTGAACTGAAGGATTTGAGGGGCTGCAACCCAGAACTCCAGATTTGTCAGGAGAATATTGCTGGGGAGGGAAGGAGGGGAGTAGCCTCTCCTTCCTCCTCCCCTGCTTCCCCCATACTATATTGCTTTTAACCTAAAATATATTCTACATCAAATAAAAAATACTGAAGTATGAGAAGCAGCACGGCCTTGTGAATAGAGCATGGGCCTGGGAATCAGAAGGGCCTGCATTCTTATCCAGGATCTGCCACGTTTCTGCTATGTGACCTTGGGCAAGTCACTTAACTTCTCTGTGCCTGTTACCTCATCTGTAAAATGGGGATTAAGACTGTGTGCCCCATGGGGGGACAGGGACTGTGTCCAACTTGACCGGCTTTAATACAGTGCCTGGCACACATTAAATGCTTAACAAATACCATAAAAAGTACAAAGAGTGAGAACAGGAGGTAGAATAAAGGTAGAGTAGGAAGTAATTCTGTTATATTAAGATTAAAGAGACAAATAAATTGTTGAATATAAATATTCATGTGTAGACGTGCTGAGGATAGAAATAAAATCTATCAGTAGTTATTTACCTTGGTGACAAGCACAATACTACATAGTTGTGTGTATCTGAAGAAGACACAAATGTCTGTCTAGTTCACTGTACTAAGCACTGGTACAAGACTATTGAATCAATCATCAGCGGTATTATTGAGCTCCTACTGTGTGCAGAGCACTGTAACTGTACTAAGTGTCTGAACCAGACAAGGTCCCTGGCGCACAGTGGGGTCCACAATTTAATGGGTAGGGAAGGACAGGCACACTGGAAATAGAAAACACAGGACAGACTCAGAGAAAAGCAGTGGTGTGTCACTGCTGGAGGGAAAAGTTCTCAGGCTCCTCACAGCTCCAGACAGGGCTGTTCTTGATCTGGACGTTCCCAACTTTCCCCATTCAAAGAGCTGGGACAGAGTTCTTCCCAGTGGCCGTGGTTGGTGGGAAGACAGTGGGGAAACGTTGTAGATGTTCAGATAAAGATCCATGGTGGGAAGCAACGTGTCCTAGTGGAAAGAGAACAGGGCTGGAAGTCAGGGGATCTGGGTTCTAATCCTGGTTCTGCCACTTGCCTGCTGTGTGGTATCCTTGGGCAAGTCATTTTTCCTAATCTCTCTGGGCCTCAGTTTCTTCATCTTTAAAATGGGTTTTTAAACTTTTCATTCATTCAATTGTATTTTTTGAGTGCTCACTGTGTGCAGAGCAATGTACTAAGTGCTTGGGAAGTACTAGTCGGCAACATATAGAGATGGTTCCTACCCGACAACGGGCTCACAGTCTAGAAGGGGGAGACAGACAACAAAACAAAACATCTAGACAGGTGTCAAAACTGTCAGAATAAATAGAATTATAGATATATGCACATCATTAATAAAATAGAGTAGTAAATATGTACAAATATATACAAGTGCTGTGGGGAGGGGAAGGAGGTAGGGCAGAGGGAGGGGGGTGATGGGGAGGGGAGGAGAGGAAAAGGGGGGCTCAGTTTGGGAAGGCCTCCTGGAGGAGGTGAGCTCTCAGTAAGGCTTAGAAGGGAGGAAGAGAGCTAGTTTGGCGGATGTGTGGAGGGAGGGCATTCCGGGACAGGGGAAGGATTTGGGCCAGGGGTCATTGGTGGGACAGGCGAGAACGAGGCACAGTGAGGAGGTTAGCGGCAGAGGAGCGGAGGGTGCGGGCTGGGCTGGAGAAGGATAGAAGGAAGATGAGGTAGGTGGTGACGAGGTGATGGAGAGCCTTGAAGCCGAGTGTGAGGAGTTTTTTCTTAATTCTTAGGTTGACAGGCAACCACTGGAGATTTTTGAGGAGGGGAGTGACATGCCTGGAGCGTTTCTGTACAAAGATAATCCGGACAGCAGAATAAACTATAGACTGGAGCAGAGGGAGACAGGAGGATGGGAGATCAGAGAGGAAGCTGATGCAGTAATCAGTCGGGGTAGGATGGGAGAATGAACCAGCAAGGCAGAGGCTTGTATGGAGAGGAAAGGGCAGATCTTGGTGATGTTGTGGAGGTGAGATGGGCAGGTTTTGGTGACAGATTGGATGTGTGGGGTGAACGAGAGAGTGGAGTCGAGGATGACACCAAGGTTGCGGGCTTGTGAGACGGGAAGGATGGTAGTGCTGTCTACGGTGACGGGAAAGTCAGGGAGAAGACAGGGTTTGGGAGGGAAGATAAGGTGCTCAGTCTTGGACGTGTTGAGTTTTAGATGGCGGGTAGACATCCAGATGGAGATGTCCTGAAGGCAGGAGGAGCTATGGGCCTGGAGGAAGGGAGAGAGAGAGAGCAGGGGCAGAGATGTAGATTTGGGTGTCAAATCTTTTTACCCTTGCTCTCCGACTGTGGGCCCAATGGGAGACAGGGATGGCGTCTAACCTGATTATAACAATAATAATGATGGCATCTGTTAAGCTCTTACTGTGTGTCAAGCACTGTTCTAAGCACTGTGCACTGTTCTAAGTGCTGGGCACTGTCCCAGTGCTTGGCCTAGTGGAATTAGCACAGACCTGGGAATCAGAGGACCGGGGTTCTAATCCCAGCTTTGCCACTTATTTACTCTATGACCTTGGGCAAGTCATTTCATCTCTCTGTGATTCAGTTTTCCCATCTGCAGAATGGGAATAAAATACTTATTCTCCCTCCTACTTAGGCCATGAGCCCTATGTGGTGACAGGGACTGCATTTGACTTCATTAACTTGTATCTACCCTAGCACTTAGAACAGTGCTTGACATCATCTTCATCATCATCAGTGGTATTTATCATCATCATCATCATCATCAATCGTATTTACTATGTGCAGAGCACTGTACTAAGCGCTTGGGAAGTACAAATTGGCAACATATAGAGACAGTCCCTACCCAACAGTGGGCTCACAGTCTAAAAGGGGGGAGACAAGCGCTTCCTGTGAGCAGTGCACTATACTAAACCTTTGTGACAGTACAGTGCAACAGAGTTGGTAGACACATTCCCTGCCCATAAGGAGCTTACAGTCTAGAGACCAGTTTATAGTCTGGCACATAGTAAGCACTTAACAATCAACATTATTATTATTATTGCAGTACCTGGAACCTAATAAATGCTTAACAAATACGTTAAGGTGCCTAGCAAATAGGCACCAGGTTCTAATCCTGGCTCTGCCACTTGTCTGCTGGGTGACCTTAGGCAAGTCACTTAAATTCTCAGTGCCTCGTTTACCTCATCTGTAAAGTGGGGTTTAGGATTGTGAGCTTTATGTGGGTCAGGGACTGTATCCAACCTGATGAACTTGTTTCTACCCAGCACTTAGTACAGTGCCTGGCACATAGTAAGCACTTAAATGCCATTAAAAACATTATTATTATAATTATTATCATTATCATGGACTCCGGAACAGGAATGACAGAACTTGGGGCCATATGATCCAGCCCTAGCTTCCACTTGTCTCGCTCCCACTGGTTAAAGTGGGTAGTTTCAAAGTTGGCACAGAGCCTGGTCCCTGCCCTGAAGGAGCTGTTTAGCCAAATGAGGAGATAGGACAAAAACATTCACTTAAAAGTTGACAAAAACACGTGAAAGAGGCTGAGATTAAAAATCATATTACAATAAACAAGCATCATTTGCAGAATGCTAGTGAGTAATTGGAGTGAACAGAGTCAGAGGGAGCTAATCTGGGAAGACCTCATGGAGGAGGTGAGGTATTTTGTAGAATTTTGGGTGAAGAATGTGTGGTTTGGCAGAGAAGAGCTGGGAGGGCAAGCTGAATAAAATGAACAGTGGTAGAATTGTGGGAAAGAGACGGTAAGCAGGTTTGCTTGGAACTTTGAGACCCTTTCTTGTGGTGCTCTATAATTAAATCTGAGGGTGAGTATTAGTCTGAGTTAGGTAATAAACAGAAACTCCCTGTTTTCTTCATCATCATTATATGTTAGGTTTCAGAGCTCTGGGGATGGGGCAAAGTCATATACTGCTGTGTAGGCAGCTTCTTGACTTGTGTATTCTGCCCCAATGGACCAGTCCACCCCAAGGCCTTCACAATATCACTAAAATCTGCTCGTTCCACTCCATCCAAACTGCTACCATGTTAATCCAAGCACTTATCCTATCCTTCCTTGATTACTGTTTCAGCCTCCTTGTTGACCTCCCAGCCTCCTCCACTCTCTACTCCAGTCCATAGTTCACTCTGCTGCCTGGATCATTTTTCTACAAAAACTGACTCGGTCCTTCACTGACTCATTCCTCTCCTTGTTCTCCTCATCTCTCTGGCCATTCATTCCCCATCTCCTTCGCAGGCTCCTCCTCTGCCTCTCACCCCCTAACTGTGGGAGTCCCTCAGGGTTCAGTTCTGAGTCTCCTTCTATTCGCTATTGACACTCATTCCCTTGGAGAACTCATTCACTCCCATGGCTTCAAGTACCACTTCTATGCCGATGATACCCAAATCTACATCTCCAGCCCTAATCTCTCTCTCTCTCTGCAGTCTCGCATTTCCTCTTGCCTTCAAGACATCTCTACTTGGATGTCCTCCCATAATCTCAAGCTTACCATATCCAAAACAGAACTCCTTATCTTCCCACCCAAACCCTGTCCTCCCCCTGACTTTCCCATCACTGTAGACAGCACCACCATCCTTCCTGTCTCACAAGCCTGTAACCTTGGTGTTATCCATGACTCCTCTCTCTCATTCAACCCACATATTCAATCCGTCACCAAATCCTGTTGGTCCCACCCTCACAACATCGCTAAAATCTGCCCTTTCCTCTCCATCCAAACTGCTATCACATCACTACAATCACTCATCCTATCCCACTTGGATTGCATCAGCTTCCTTGCTGACCTCCCAGCCTTCTGTCTCTCCCCACTCCAGTCCATACTTCACTCTGCTACCCGGATCATTTTTCTACAAAAACATTCAGAAAACTCCATCCATCTACGCATCAAACAAACACTTTAAAACACTCCATCACCTTGCCCCCTCCTACCTCACCTTACTACTCTCCTACTACAACCCAGCCTGCACACTTTGCTCCTCTAACGCCAACCCTCTCACTATCCCTCGATCTCATCTGTCTCATCGCCAACCTCTTGCCCACATCCTGCCTCTGGCCTGGACTGCCTACCCTCTTCATATCCTACAATTACTCTCCCATCCATCAAAGCCTTATTGAAGGCATATCTCCTCCAGGAGGCCTTCCCTGACTAAGCCCCCACTTCCTCTTCTCCTACTCCCTTCTGCATCGCCCTGACTTGCTCCCTTTGTTCTTCCCCCATCCCAACCCCACAGCACATGTACATATCTTTAATTTATTCCTTTATATCAATGTCTGTCTCCCCCCATCTAGGCTGTAAGCTTGTTGTGGACAGGGAATGTGTCTGTTATGTGTCTGTTAAAGTGCAATAATAATGATAATGGCATTTATTAAGCACTTACTATGTGCAAAGCACTGTTCTGAGCACTGGGGGGTTACAAGTTGATCAGATTGCCCCATGGGGGTCTCACAGTCTTCACCGCCATTTTACAGATGAGGTAAATGAGGCATAGAGAAGTTAAGAGACTTGCCTAAAGTCACACAGCTGACAATTGGCAGAGCTGGGATTTGAACCCGTGACCTCTGACTCCAAAGCCCGTGCTCTTTCCACTGAGCCACACTGCATCTCTACAGCCATGCGGCTTGTACTCTCCCAAGCACTTAGGACAGCGCTGTGCAAACAGCACTCAGTAAATACTGACAAGGCCACTCATCTTCTCCCACGTCAATCTGCTGAGTGACCTGGGAGGAATCTTTCAACCTTTCTGAGCTGCAGCTCTCTCATCCCTAACATGAAGTAAATGACACCTAGATCCTCACAAGGGTTTACGCAGGGAGGAAGGGGTTGTGAGGATGAGGTAATGCTAGAGATGTGTATTACTCTCCTAGGGATAAATCTGATTACCAAATAAATGGGTTTTCCCCTTCAACTTGAAGTCGGATAAGATGTTGTCGGCCCAGGATACACTTCACTGATATGTCAAAGACCAAGCCTGGAAACCCCCTGGCAGATGGAGCTAGCCCCAGATGTTGAGGGTGAAAGGTCCAAGTCTGGGTTGGGTGGGATATTTCCTTCCCTCTCCTCCCTCGTCCTCTCTGCTTTACAAAAATGCTTTTTCTCCCTCTCTTCCAAATCTGAGATGGAAATCAGAACACGATGCGGCATAGGCAACCGACGGCAAACGATGCAGAGTTGGCTTAAAAACCCAACAGAAATCCCCAGCTCTTTCCTTTAAGGGTGGCACTTTCTGTTTGTTTCTGAGTATGCAGACAGCTCTGCCCTTCACGTTCAAACTTCTTGCTGTTTGGCTTGAAGAAAGAAAGAGTGCACCAGCAAATAGAAATGCTTCCTGCCTCATCTCTGGATGTTTAAGATCAACATCATCTCCATTTGCAAATGTGAAAACTGAGGCAGAGAATTTTCAAATGATTTACCCCTTACTGGAGCCCTGGACCAAAGCAGACTTTTTGTTTGTTTATTCTCCTTCACCCAGGTTCTCTCCTCAGCCTAAGCTATCATTATCATAGGTCCAGAGGTCTCGGGTTCACTGGAGTTCATCTCCACAGATTGACTCTGGGGAGAGAAATGGTGGTCCCAGACTTTGTCTGGGCATTACTGGCCTCTGGGTGTGTTTGGGCCATTCCTTTGGGGCAGTGCTGGGCTGCTGGAGTCGGCTAACTGGCTCAGGTTGAAAATGATTTACCCACCCCGGGGGCACTCCCAGACAGGGTCCACTACAATTCCCTGGCAATTGTGCCCATCCAGCCCCGTGGTAAAAAATGGAGTTAGGACTGGGGCCAACAGCTGTCTGGCAGTGAATCTCCTTGAAATGAGGAAGTTGGATTTAAGCAGAGAAGCTGCATGGCCTAGTGGATCGAGCATGGGCCCGAGAGTTAGAAGGATGGGTTCTAATCCCTGGTCTACCACATAATAATAATGATAATTATAGTATTTGTTAAGTGCTTACTATGTGCCAGGCACTCTACTAAGGACTGGGGTGGATACAAGCAAATAGGATTGGATAGAGTCCCTATCCCACATGGGGGTCACAGTCTTAATCTTCATTTTACAGGTGAGGTAACTGAAGCACAGAGAAATTAAATAATAATAATGGCATTTATTAAGTGCTTACTATGTGCAAAGCACTGTTCTAAGCACTGAGGAGGTTACAAGGTGATCAGGTTGTCCCATGGGGGGCTCACAGTCTTAATCCCCATTTGACAGATGAGGTAACTGAGACACAGAGAAGTGAAGTGACTTGCCCAAAGTCACACAGCTGACAATTGGTTGAGCCGGGATTTGAACCCATGTCCTCTGACTCCAAAGCCCAGGCTTTTTCCACTGAGCCACGCTGCTTCTCTTGCGCCAGGTCATACAGCGGACAAGTGGTAGGGCTGGGTTTAGAACCCAGATCCTTCTGACTCCCAGGCGGCCCGGGCTCTATCCACTAGACTATACTTCTTGTCTGCTAAGTGACCTTGGGCAAGTCACTTCACTTCTTGGGGCCTCAGTTACCTCATTTGTAAAATGGGGATTAAGACTGAGAGCGCCATGCAGCACAGGGACTGTGTCCAACCTGACTAGCTTGTATCTACCCCAGCCATTAGTATAGTGTCTGGCACATAGTAAGCACCTAACAAATACCATAGAAAAATCAAAGAGGGGCAGGAGAGAGCTGGTTCCCAGTGGGAGCATAGAGTGGTTCAAAGCTAGTATTAATGACAACACTTATTCAGGACCATTCATCCATTGTCATATTTATTGAGCACTTACTGGGTACAGAGCACTGTATTAAGTGCTTGGGAGAGTCCAATACAACAACAAACAGACACATTGCCTGCCCACAGCAAGCTGGACCAGTGGGGCTACCTTTCAGGGCCCCTTTCCAAGTGGGGGCTCTCACTGGTCCAGCAGTTGGGGTGGCCGGGAAATGGGATGCAAAGGTAGAATCCCTGCTGCTTTTTTAATGGCATTTCTGCTTACTATAAGTGTTTACTATGTGCCAGGCACTGCATTAAGCACTGGGGTAGATATAGAGCAGCAGTTTGGACACATCCCCCACAAGGCTCAGAGTCTTAATCCGTATTTTTCAGATGAGGTAACTGAGGCCCAGAGAAGTGAAGTGACTTGCCCAAGGTCACATAGCAGACAAGTGACAGAGCCACGATTAGAACTCCAGGGCCGGGCAGCATTGCCAGGGGAAAACGATGGTGAGGAAGGAAGGGGGAAGATGGAGAGTCTCCGAAATTCCATTGCCTTCCTGCCTCCGGGATGTTAGAGCAGTGGGATTTGCTCATCGTCCAGGCCACCCAGGTTAGTCCTGCTTGCTGGGGATAGGGCATGGGCAGGGGAGATGGGGGATAAGTTCTCTGTATGGCCAGCCCCCTGACCTTCACAGCCACCAAGATAGTTCTGTTACTAATCCACGGTCATTTTCATCATTTTCACCTTGGACTTAGCTTCCAAAGCCAGACCCAGGGCCAGGCAACAGGTGGGTAGAAAGCAGTGTAAATCATCTCTCCCTCTTTATGTTTGCCTTTCTTCGGACATCCACGTCTCACCCCTGACTCAGCCCAGGAAAGGGAGGGGTTTCTGGAAAAGCATGGTTCCTTTGCTCCATCTGGAGCAGGGCCCCAGTAGCAGTAGCAGGAGTAGCTAGAACAGTGCTCCAGCGCTTTGAATAGTGCTTGGTGCATGGCAAGCACTTAACAAACACCATCGTTATTATTATTTTTAGTAGTAATGTTATTACTATTACAGTATCTCCCCACTCCAGTCCATTCTTCTCTCTGCTGCCTGGATCATTTTTCTACAAAAACGTTCAGGACATCTCACCCTGCTCCTCAAACAACAGCAGTAGTTGCCCATCCACCTTCACATCAAAAAAATTCCTCAGCATTGGCTTTAAAGCACTCCACCACCTTGCCCGCTTCTACCTCACCTCACTATTCTCCTTCCACAACCCAGCCTGCACACTTCACTCCTCTACTGCTAACACTTCACTCTGCCTCGATCTCGCCTTTCTTGCTGCTGATCCCAAGCCCACGTCCTGCCTCTGGCCTGGAATGCCCTCCCTCCTCAAATCTGACGGACAATTACTCTACCCCCACTTCAAAGCCTTATGGAAGGCACATCTCCTCCAAGAGGTCTTCCCAGACTGAGCACCCCTATCCTTTTCTCCTGTTCCCTTCTGCACTGCCCTGACCTGCTCCCTTTGTTCCTCTCCTCTCACAAGCTCCAAAGCACTGATGTACATATCTGTCATTTATTTATTTGTATTGAAGTCTGTCTCCCCACCTCTAGATCCACCCTTTCCTCTCCATCCAAACCGCTACTTTGTTGGCTCAATCTCTCATCCTGTCCCTACTGGATTACTGATCTCCTGTCCTCCTGTCTCTATTCTTCACTCTGCTGCCCGGATTATCTGTGTACAGAAACACTCTGGGCATGTAACTACTCTCCTCAAAAATCTCCAGTGGTTGACTATCAAACTTCACATGAAACTAAAATTCCTCAGTATCGGCTTCAAAGCTGTCCATCCCCTCACCCCCTCCTACCTCACCTCCCTTCTCTCCTTCTACAGCCCAGCCCACACCCTCCGCTCCTCTGCTGCTAACCTCCTCACTGCGCCTCGTTCCCACCTGTCCCACTGTCGACCCCCGGCCCACGTCCTACCCCTGGCCTGGAATGCCTTCCTGCCACACAGCCACCAAACTAGCTTTCTTCCTCCCTTCAAAGCTCTACTGAGAGCTCATCTCCTCCAGGAGACCTTTCCAGACTGAGCCCCCTCTTTTCCTCTGCTCCCCCTTCCCTCCCCATCACCCCCACTCCCTTCCTCTGCCCTACTCCCTTCCCCTCCCCACAGCATGTGTGTATATTTGTACATATTTATTGCTCTATTTATTTTATTAATGATGTGCATATAGCTATAATTCTATTTATCTTTTCTGATGGTTTTGACACCTGTCTACTTGTTTTGTTTTGTTGTCTGTCTCCCCCTTCTAGACTGTGAACCCATTGTTGGGTAGGGACCATCTCTATATATTGCCGATTTGTACTTCCCAAGAGCTTAGTACAGTGCTCTGCACACAGTAAGCGCTCAGTAAATATGATTGAATGAATGAATGACTGTAAGCTCTTTGTGGGCAGAGAATGTCTTTTGTTGCATTGTACCCTCCCAAGTGCTTAGTACAGTGCAGTACACGTAGTAAGTGCGCAATATGATTGAATGAATGAATAGTGGTAGTAGTAGTAATAGTAATAATAGTAGTAGTAATTGTATTTCTTAAGCTCTTACTAGGGACACACTCTCCCGCCCTGAGGGAGGCTCACATTCCAAAAAAACAAGATGTGCCCATGCATCCGTTCCAGGATGAATGCTTTCAAAGTGTTTGCTTTATTATCTTCCACTGCTAAGCCGAGCCACCTTGACTGGGCTGGAGACTGTTGGCACCTGGACTAGGCTGTCCCTCACTTGTGGTGTGTGACAAGGAGAGCGCTTAACTTCCGTCCTTCCGAGACCAGGACCCTGGGCTCAAACTACCTTGAACCAGGCAGGCAGCCAGTTGGCCTCCATCATGCAGCCTGCTCCTTCATATTAATCATTCATGTGCGTCTGTTAGGTACATACTATGGGCCAAGCTCTGTACTGAGTGCTAGGGTAAATACCAGATAATCAGATCAGATACAGTCCCTGTCTCACCTAGGGCTCACAGCCTAAGTAGAGGAAGAACAGGTACTGAATCCTCATTCAGTCAATCGTATTTATTGAGCACTTTCTGTGTGCAGAGCACTGTACTAAGCTCTTGGGAAGTACAAATCGGCTATATACAGAGATGGTCCCTACTCAACAATGGGCTCACAGTCTAGAAGAATCCTCATTTTACAGATGAGGAAACTGAGGCACAGAGAAGTTGTGACTTGCCCAAAGTCACGCAGCAGGCATGGGGCAGAACTGGGATTAGAACCCAGATCCTCTGACTTGCAAGCCTGTGCTGTTTCCAATAGACCAAGGGCTTCTCGGGAATGAGGAGTGAGGGAAAGTGGGCCAGCGGTCCTGATGCCTCTGCTCAGGACGAGGCTTCCAGCCTATAAGCAAGGTAAATGATTGCCTCAGGATAGGATGGAGGGTGGGGGGACAAAGTACTTCCTGCTGCCCTTAAGATGGTCATCTTTGTGGTGGGATGGAAGGAGAGAATTTTGCAGTCAGCAGAGAATTGTTGGGATCAGACTTGCCTGAGAAGGAACTGAATGACCACACTCCACTGGCCCTTGAAACAACCACCCTGGCCTTGAGAAGCAACGTGGCTCAGTAGAAAGAGCACGGGCTCGGGAGTCAGAGGTCATGGGTTCTAATCCCGACTCCGCTGCTTGTCAGCTGTGTGACTTTGGGCACGTCACTTAACTTCTCTGTGCCTCAGTTACCTCATCTGTAAAATGGGGATTAAGACTGTGAGCCCCCCATGGGACAACCTGATCGCCTTGTATCCCCCCTAGCGCTTAGAACAGTGCTTTGCACATAGTAAGCGCTTAACAAATGCCATCATCATTATTATTCTTGAGCAGACTCCTGCCATTTTCCTGGTTCCATTCTGACTCGTTTTGTGGAAGACCACTGCATTTTTTTTTCTTTTGCTGTTGCTGACTATTCTTTGGTTTGTTTTTTGTTTTTGTTTTGGCTTTTCCCACAGTTTTCACAGGAAAGCAGCAAAGAACCCTGACCTTTAAGCTGTCACTATGACTATGGTACTCAGTGATGGTTTCCAAAACAGATCAGGGCTCTCTGGGGTTTGCTGCTGCTGAAGCCTCAGAGGTAGTCACTTGTCTGCAGTATGACCTTGGACAAGTCACTTTGCTTCTCTGTGCCTCAGTTACCTCATCTGTAAAATGGGGATTAAGACTGCGAACCCCACGTGGGAAAGGGAGTGTGTCCAACCTGATTAGTTTGTATTTACCCCAACACTTAGAACAGTGTTTGATATTCATTTTACTTGTACATATCTATTCTATTTATTTTATTTTGTTAGTATGTTTGGTTTTGTTCTCTGTCTCCCCCTTTTAGATTGTGAGCCCATTGTTGGGTAGGGACTGTCTCTATATGTTGCCAACTTGTACTTCCCAAGCGCTTAGTACAGTGCTCTGCACACAGTAAGCACTCAATAAATACAATTGATTGATTGATAGTTAATGCGTAAAAAATCATAATTATTATGATCATATTATTATTATTATTATTATTATTATTACTACAACCTCCCTACCAGCCATCTCACAAAGCCAGCTGCTGGGCACAGGGAAACCAGGGAGGAAAGTCCAACAATAAGCCGTCACCTCTACTGGATCTTGGATTTGTGACCTTTGGCCACTTGACATTCGCCCCATCTTCCAACCCCACAGTGTCTGTCTCTCCCTCTAGACTGTAAGCTCACTGTGGGCAGAGAACATGTCTGCTAACTCTGTTGTACTCTCCCAAGTGCTTATTACAGTACTCTGCACCAAGTAAAAGCTCAATAAATTCGATTGATTGATTACTTCAAAAATGACTCAAACATATGGTTCTGCTGGAGATAAGCTGGAGAAAAACTGGCGATTAGGGAAGCAGTGTGGCTCAATGAAAAGATCACAGGCTTGGGAGTCAGAGGTCATGGGTTCTAATCTCAGCTCCACCACTTGTCAGCTGTGTGACTTTGGGCAAGTCACTTACCTTCTCTGGGCCTCAGTTACCTCATCTGCAAAATGGCGATTAAGACTGTAAGCCCCATGTGAGACAACCTGATTACCTTGTATCTTCCCCAGAGCTTAGAACAGTGCTTGGCATTGGCACATAGTAAGTGCTTAACATATACCATTATTATTATTATTATTATTGTTATTATTATTATTATTATTCAGTACTATTATCAGCCCAATTTGTGAAGGGCATTGAATTAGGTGAAAGGAAAATTACAAAAAAAAGAATAGGACATAGATCCTGACCTCAGAGAGCTCACAACATAAGGTAAAGAAAGTCCAAAACACAAACACGGGATATTGACGCCTGTCTATTCATTTTGTTTTGTTGTCTGTCTCCCATTTCTAGACTGTGAGCCTGTTGTTGGGTAGGGACTGTCTCTATCTGTTGCCAAATTGTACTTTCCAAGCACTTAGTACGGTGCTCTGCACACAGTAAACACTCATTAAATACTTTTGAATGAATGAATTCTTTTAAATCACGGGTTAGGAGAAGCAAAACCTTGAGTAGAAATAATGGAAATATAGCCCGAAGACCTTTTAGACAAATTTTCCCATGTTCTCAAGCACAGGGCCCAAAGGAAATCACACCAGATCCAAGAGAAATCAGGCTGCTGGCAAATGGGGATTTCAATAAAAAATGGAAACTGCAGAATTGCCCTTCAGTTCAAAGTTGTACTGCTGATGTGTGAGATGGTATCCAGGAGTGTGAGTTCCTTGCACACTTGCATACTGCAGAGCACTTTTTCTAGCCCCTTGCCTTTTGAAGTGAGCACTGCTCACACACAGTGGCTAAAAGGGGAGAGATATTTCTTATAATAATAATAATGGCATTTGTTAAGTGCTTACTATGTGCCAAGCTCTGTTCTAAGCACTGTGTGGGGGGAATACAAGGGAATCAGGTTGTCTCAGGTTGTCCCATGTGGGGCTCACAACCGTAATCCCCATTTTACAGGTGAGGGAACTGAGGCTTAGAGAAGTTGAGTGGCTTGCCCAAGGTCACACAGCAGACAAGTGGCGAAGATGGGATTAGATGGGATGTTCTCTGACTCCCAAGGCCATGCTCTTTCCACTAAGCCACGCTGACTAGAGACTTGGCACTTACCCAATGTATAGAAGGCTACAGCTTTCCCTTGCAGCGGGCTCTTCTAAGAAAGACAGAAAAACACTGAGAAAACAGTCCTCCCTCACCTATTAATTGTGGTATTAAATGCTTACTGTGAGTCAAAGCACTGTTCTAAGTGTGGAGGTAGATACAAGTTAATCAGATACAAGTTAATCAAGTGGAATCCAGCCCCTGTCCCACATGGGGCTCCCCATCCAAATAGGAGGGAGAACAGGTTTTGAATCCCCATTTTTCAGTTGAGGAAACTGAGGCACAGAGAAGTTAAGTGACTTGCACAAGGTCATACAACTGGCATGTGGCGGAGCCAGGATTAGAACACAGGTCCTCTGACTCCCAAGCCCATACTCTTTCCTCTAGGTCATGCTGCTTCTCCAAACTATTACCAACTTATTGGCTCTCAATTTCTTTTTTATAATAATAACTACTATGGTATTTGTTAAAGGTTTAGTATGGACTAAGCACTGTTCTAAGCACTGGGGTAGAGAGAAGGTAATCTTCGGACACAATTCCTGTCCCTCATGGGGCTCACAGTCTAAGTAGGAGGGAGAACTGGTATTGAATTTCCATTTTACTTCTTCAACAATCAATCAATTCATGGTATTTATTGAGCGCTTACTATGTGCAGAGCACTGTACTAAATACTTGAGAGAGTATAATGCAACAGAGTTTATAGACTTTCCCTGCCCACAAGAAGCTTACTGTATACAGAGGGAAACAGACATTTTTTCATTCATTCATTCATTCAATCGTATTTATTGAGTGCTTACTGTGTGCAGAGCACTGTACTAAGCGCTTGGGAAGTACAAGTTGGCAACATCTAGAGACGGTCCCTACCCAACAGTGGGCTCACAGTCTAGAAGGGGGAGACAGAGAACAAAACATAACATATTAACAAAATAAAATAAATAGAATAAATATGTACAAATAAAATAAATAAATAGAGTAATAAATACATACAAACATATATACAGGTGCTGTGGGGAGGGGAAGGAGGTAAGGCGGGGGGGATGGAGAGGGAGAGGATGGAGGGGGCTCAGTCTGGGAAGGCCTCCTGAAGGAGGTGAGCTCTCAGTAGGGCTTTGAAGGGAGGAAGAGAGCTAGCTCCGCGGATGTGCCGAGGGAAGGCATTCCAAGCCCGGGGGATGACGTGGGCCGGGGGTCAATGGCGGGACAGGCGAGAATGAGGCACGGTGAGGAGATTAGTGGCAGAGGAGCGGAGGGTGCGGGCTGGGCTGGAGAAGGAGAGAAGGGAGGTGAGGTAGGAGGGGGTGAGGTGATGGAGAGCCTTGAAGCAGAGGGTGAGGAGTTTCTGCCTGACATCAATTAATCAGTCATATTTATTGAGCGCTTACTGTGTGCAGACCACTGTACTAAGGACTTGGGAGAGTACACTGTAACAGAGTTGGTTGACAAGTTCTCTGACCACAAGGAGCTTTCAGTCTAGAGGGGGAGAGAGACATTAATATAAATAGATTAATTTTGTGTCTGTGCATAAGTGCTGTACAGCTGAGGGTGAGGGTGGATAAAGGGTGCAAACCCAATTGCAAGAATGAAGCAGCAGGAAGTGGGAGAAGAGGAAATGAGGGCTTAGTTGGGGAAGGCCTCTTGGAAGAGATGTGCTTTTAATTAAGCTTTGAAGGAGGGGAGAGTGATCGTCTGTTGGTTATCAATACAAATAAAGCAACATTGATATAAATATATAAATTATAGGTATGTATGTAAGTGCTGTGGGGTGAGTATCAAGTGCTTAAAGGGTAATAATAATAATAATAGTGGTATTTGTTAAGCACTGTTTTAAGTACTGGGGCAGATGCAAGCTAATTAGGTTAGACATAGTCCCTGTCCCACACAGGGCTAACAGTCTTGATCCCCATTTTATAATAATAATAATAATGATGGCATTTGTTAAGAACTTACTATGTGCAAAGCACTGTTCTAAGCACTGGGGGGAATACAAAGTAATCAGGTTGTCCCACGTGGGGCTCACAGTCTTAATCCCCATTTTACAGATGAGGGAACTGAGGCGCAGAGAAGTTAAGTGACTTGCCCAAGGTCACACAGCAGACGTGGCGGAGCTGGGATTAGGACCCATGACCTCTGGCTCCCAAGCCCGTGCTCTTTCCACTGAGCCACGTTGCTAACTGCGGCAGAGTGAAATTAAGTGATTTGCCCAAGGTCCAACAGCAGACAAGTGGCAGGGCTGGGAATAGAACACAGGTCCTCTGAACCCCAGGCCTGTGCTCTAGTCACTAGGCCTTTTGCTTCCCTACAGATCCAAGTGCACAGAAGATGCAGAAAGGAGAGGGAGAAGGGAAAAAGGGGATTTAATCCCCCCTCCTCAAAAATCTCCAGTGGCTACCAATCAATCTGCGCATCAGGCAGAAACTCCTCACCCTGGGCTTCAAGGCTGTCCATCCCCTCACCCCCTCCTACCTCACCTCCCTTCTCTCCTTCTCCAGCCCAGCCTGCACCCTCCGCTCCTCCGCCGCTAATCTCCTCACCGTACCTTGATCTCGCCTGTTCCGCCATCGACCCCCGGCCCACGTCATCCCCCGGGCCTGGAATGCCCTCCCTCTGCCCATCCGCCAAGCTAGCTCTCTTCCTCCCTTCAAGGCCCTACTGAGAGCTCACCTCCTCCAGGAGGCCTTCCCAGACTGAGCCCCTTCCTTCCTCTCCCCCTAGTCCCCCTCTCCATCCCCCATCTTACCTCCTCCCCTTCCCCACAGCACCTGTATATATGTATATATGTTTGTACATATTTATTACTCTATTTATTTATTTATTTATTTATTTATTTTACTTGTACATATCTATTCTATTTATTTTATTTTGTTAGTATGTTTGGTTTTGTTCTCTGTCTCCCCCTTTTAGACTGTGAGCCCACTGTTGGGTAGGGACTGTCTCTATATGTTGCCAATTTGTACTTCCCAAGCGCTTAGTACAGTGCTCTGCACATAGTAAGCGCTCAATAAGTACGATTGATGATGATGATGATGATTGATGATTTAATCCTGGAAGACCTCTTGGTGATGTGATATTAACATTGCAGACATGATGGTATTTTTAGTGTTTTCTTTCCTGTGAATTGATGCCTTATCGTGCTGGAAGAGTTTGCATATGCTGATGAAGCATAGAGCTGCGCCATACAGGGTCTCCCACACTGGACCCCGCTTCAGTCTATACTTCACTCCGCTGCCCGGATTATCTTTGTACAGAAATGATCTGGGCATGTTACTCCCCTCCTCAAAAATCTCCAGTGGCTGCCTGTCAACCTACAAATCAGGCAAAAACTCCTCACTCTCAGCTTCAAGGCTCTCCATCACCTTGCCCCCTCCTACCTCACCTCCCTTCTCTCCTTCTCCAGCCCATCCTGCACCCTCTGCTCCTCTGCCTCCTCTAACCTCCTCACTGGGCCTCCTTCTCGCCTGTCCCCCCGTCAACCCCCGGCCCATGTCCTCCCCCTGGCCAGGAATGCCCTCCCTCCACACATCTGCCAAGCTAGCTCTCTTCCTCCCTTCAAAGCCCTACTGAAAGCTCACCTCCTCCAGAAGGCCTTCCCAGACTGAGCCCCCTTTTTCCTCTCCTCCTCCCCATCCTCTTCCCGCCCTACCCCCCCTCCCCACAGCACTTGTATATATTTGTACAGATTTATTCCTCTATTTATTTTTCTTGTACATATTTACTACTCTATTTTGTTAATGATGTGCACATAGCTATAATTCTATTCTGACGTTTTTGACACCTGTCTAGATGTTTTGTTTTGTTGTCTTGTCTCCCCCTTCTAGACTGTGAGCCTGTTATTGTGTAGGTACCATCTCTATATGTTGTCAACTTGTACTTCCCAAGTGCTTAGTACAGTGCTATGCACACAGTAAGCACAAAATAATTATGATTGAATGAATGAATGAATGAAAGGTCTAAGCTGAGGTGTCAGACAAAGTCGATTCACCTGTGCTGGGCAGCAGTGACATGGGAAAGAGTCAAAGGCAGATGATCAGGTGATCAAACCATTGATCAAAGACAACAGCAGAGACTCAAGTTTTTACTACACGGCTGAAGGCAATCGTAAAACCACTTCCGTATCTCTACCAAGAAAACTCTAAGGATACACATACCAGAATGACTTTATGACAGAACGTGGGACATTCTGAAGAGGGTGTGTCTATGGAGTCGCTATGGGTCGGAAATGACTTGGCAGCATTTGAAGAAGAAGTGTCAAGTGCCGGGGTGGATACGAGACAATCAGACTGTTTCTGTCTCACAAGGGATTCACAGTCTAAGAGGGAGGGAAAGCAGGTAATCTTATCCCCATTTTACAGATGAGGAAAAGGAGGCACAGAGAGGTAAGTGACTTGCTCAACATCAAACAGCAGGCAAGTGTCTGAGGCCGCATTAGAATCTGGGTCTGCTGATTCCCAGTCCTGTGCTCTTTCCACTAGGCCAAGCAAAGCTGAACATTTTTCTTGGATATGCATTGGGCCTCAGGGGGTAAAATAATGGGCTGGAACTGAAGTCTGAGGCTTTTGTTGGCACTCTGCCCCACAATTTCTGTGTGACTCTAAGCAAGGCCCTTGGCTTCTCCAGGCTTCATTTCCTGGGGAAAAAGACAGATGCTCTGCCAACCAGGAATGGAGTGTGGGAAGGTAGCATTGCATATGTAAAGCATCAAAAGGTTGCTAGGAGATTAAAATAACAGTGCTATTTGGGATATCTATTTTGGATCTGGGAAAGGATCCTAACAATTGTGGTATTTGTTGAGTGCTTACTACATAGCTAGGACTGTACTAAGTGTTGGGATGGATACAAGCAAATCAGGTTGGACACCATTAACGAGTTAACTAGCTCCCTGAGGAGGCTGGCAGTCTGGCCTAAACTTGACAGAGAGAGTTCCAATGAGAGGAAAACAATTATCATTTCTCAGAGAGGTTCAGCCTGTTGTAAAGTGCTTATCTGGGAAACTGCACCCGACACTTTTAGGCATTCATTCATTCAATCGTATTTATTGAGTGCTTTCTATGGGTGGAGCACTGTACTAAGCACTTGGAAGAGTGCAATGCAACAGTAGACACATTCCCTGCCCATTAATTAATTAATTAACTCAGTTTTATGTATTGAATGCTTATTTTTTTAATGGCATTTATTAAGCACTTACTATGTGCAAAGCACTGTTCAAAGTGCTGATAATAATGTTAGTATGTGTTAAGCGTTTACTATGTGCCAGCAATGTTCTAAGCTCTGAGGGGGATACAAGGTGATCAGGTTGTCCCATGTGGGGCTCACAGTCTTAACCCCCATTTTACAGATGAGGTAACTGAGGTTCAGAGAAGTTAAGTGACTTGCCCAAGGTCACACAGCTGACAAGTGGCAGAGCTGGGATTAGAACCTATGACCTCTGACACCCCAGCCCTTCCTCTTTCCACTGAGCCACGCTGCTTGTGTGCAGAGCGCTGTACTAAGCGATTTGGAGGGTACAATACAACAATCTAGACTGTGAGCCCGTTGTTGGGTAGGGACCGTCTCTAAATGTTGCCAGTCTGTACTTCCCAAGTGTTTAGTACAGTGCTTGGCACACAGTAAGTGCTCAATGGATATGATTGAATGAATGAACGAATGAATTCCCCGCTCACATTGAGCTTATAGTCTAGAGGGGGGAGACAGACACCAATACAAATAAATGAAATGAAATTACAGCTATGTACATAGGTGCTGTGAGGCTGGGGATGGGGGAAATCAATCAATCAATCAATCGCATTTATTGAGCGCTTACTGTGTGCAGAGCACTGTACTAAGCGCTTGGGAAGTACAAGTTGGCAACATATAGAGACAGTCCCTACCCAACAGTGGGCTCACAGTCTAAAAGGGGGAGACGGAGAACAAAACCAAACATACCAAAGGGAGCAAGTCAGGGAGATGCAGAAGGGAGTGGGAGATGAGGAAAATTGGGGATTGATCTGGGAAGCCTTCCTGGAGGAGATGTGCCTTCAGTAAGGCTTTGAAAGAGGAGAGAATAACTGTCTGTTGGATTTGAGGAGGCAGGCGAGATCGAGGCACAGTGAGGTTAGCACTAGAGGAGTAAAGTGTGTGGGCTGGGTTGCAGAAGGAGAGACAACGAATTTACAGTCCAGAGGAGGACTAGACAGACATCAATATCAGTCAATCAATCAATAAATTACACTTTTGTGTACAAGTTCATAAGTACAGAGGGAGTGGGAGTTGAGGAAAAGTGGGGCTTAGTCTGGGAAGGCCTCTTGGAGGAGGTGTGCCTTCAATAAGGCTTTGAAGTTGGGAGGAGAGTCATTGCTTGGGGGATGTCATTGCTTGTGGCTACCAATCAATCTGCGCATCAGGCAGAAACTCCTCACCCTGGGCTTCAAGGCTGTCCATCACCTCGCCCCCTCCTACCTCACCTCCCTTCTCTCCTTCTCCAGCCCAGCCCGCACCCTCCGCTCCTCCACCGCTGATCTCCTCACCGTACCTCGTTCTCGCCTGTCCCGCCATCGACCCCCAGCCCACGTCATCCCCCGGGCCTGGAATGCCCTCCCTCTGCCCATCCGCCAAGCTAGCTCTCTTCCTCCCTTCAAGGCCCTGCTGAGAGCTCACCTCCTCCAGGAGGCCTTCCCAGACTGAGCCCCTTCCTTCCTCTCCCCCTCGTCCCCCTTTCCATCCCCCATCTTACCTCCCTCCCTTCCCCACAGCACCTGTATATATGTATATATGTTTGCACATATTTTTTTACTCTATTTATTTATTTATTTATTTAATTTATTTGTACATATCTATTCTATTTATTTTATTTTGTTAGTATGTTTGGTTTTGTTCTCTGTCTCCCCCTTTTAGACTGTGAGCCCACTGTTGGGTAGGGACTGTCTCTATATGTTGCCAATTTGTACTTCCCAAGCGCTTAGTACAGTGCTCTGCACATAGTAAGCGCTCAATAAATACGATTGATGATGATGATGATGATGATATGAGGATGTTCCAGGCCAGAGGCAAACAATCACGCTTCCTCCCTTCAAAGCCCTACCGAAGGCGCACCTCCTCCAAGAGGCCTTCCCAGACTAAGCCCCCTTTTCCCCGGCTTCCCCTCCGTTCCGCGTCACCTCGACTCACTCCCTTTGCTCTACCCCCTGCCCCGCCACAGCACTAGAGAAGCAGCGTGGCTCAGTGGAAAGAGCGCGGGCTTGGGAGTCAGAGGTCATGGGTTCGAATCCTTGCTCTGCCACTTGTTAGCTGTGTGACCTTGGGCAAGCCAATTAATAATAATGATGGCATTTATTAAGCGTTTACTGTGTGCAAAACTCTGTTCTAAGCACTGGGGAGGTTACAAGGTGATCAAGTTGTCCCCCACGGGAGGCTCACAGTCTTAATCCCCATTTGACAGATGAGGTAACTGAGGCACAGAGAATCAATCAATCGTATTTATTGAGCGCTTACTGTGTGCAGAGCACTGTGAAGTTAAGTGACTTGCCCAAAGTCACACAGCTGACAATTGGTGGAGCAGGGATTTGAACCCATGACCTCTGACTCCAAAGCCCGTGCTCTTTCCACTGAGCGATGCTGCTTCTCTTCTCTGTGCCTCAGATACCTCATCTATAAAATGGGGATTAATAATAATAATAATAATAATAATGGCGTTTGTTAAGCGCTTACTATGCGCGAAACACTGTTCTAAGCGCTGGGGAGGATACAAGGTGATCACATTGTCCCACGTGGGGTTCACAGTCTTAATCCCCATTTTACAGATGAGGGAACTGAGGCTCAGAGAAGTTAAGTGACTTGCCTAAGGTCACACAGCAGACATGTGGGGGAGCTGGGATTCGAACCCATGATCTCTGACTCCAAAGCCCAGGCTCTTTCCACTGAGCCACGCTGCTTCTCTAAGACTGCTTCAGATTAAGACTGTGAGCCCCACGTGGGACAGCCTGATCACCTTGTAACCTCCCCAGTGCTTAGAACAGAGTTTTGCACACAGTAAACACTTAATAAATGCCATTATTATTATTAATTGGCTTGGCAAAGGTCACACAGTTGACAAGTGGCAGAGCCAGGATTCGAACCCATGACCTCTGACTCCCAAGCCCCCAGCGCTTAGAACAGTGTTTAGCACATAGTAAGCGCTTAACAAATACCATCATTATTATTATTATGTATCTATAATTCTACTTATTTATATTGGTGTCTGTTTACCTGTTCTGATGTGTACATATCTATAATTCTACTTATTTATATTAATGCCTGTTTACTTGTTTTGATGTCTGTTCCCCCCCTCCGCCCAAGACTGTAAGCCCATTGTGGACTGGGATTGTCCTTATTTGTTGCTGAATTGTACTTCCCAAGCACATAGTACAGTGCTCTGCATACGTAAATACAATTGAATGAACAAATCAATGATGTGTATATATCTCTAATTCTATTTATTTGTACTGATGCTTGTTTACTTGTTTGGATGTCTCTTTCCCCCATCTAGACTGTAAGCCTGGTGGTGGACAGGGATTGGCTCTTTTTATTGCTGTATAATAATAATAATAATAATAATAATAAGAATGGCATTTGTTAAGCGCTTACTATGTGCAAAGCACTGTTCTAAGCGCTGGGGGGGGATACAATGTGATCAAGTTGTCCTACGTGGGGCTCACAGTCTTAATCCCCATTTTTACAGATGAGGTAACTGAGGCTCAGAGAAATTAAGTGACTTGCCCAAGGTCACACAGCAGACTAGTGGCGGAGCCGGGATTCGAACCCACGACGTCTGACTCCAAAGCCCGGGCTCTTTCCACTGAGCCACGCTGCTTCTATCTCCACCTTCAGAGCTTAGTCCAGTGCTCTGCACACAGCATGGCGAAGTGGAAAGAGCATGGTCTTGGGAGTCAGAGGTCATGGGTTCTAATCTTGCCTCTGCCACTTGTCAGCTGTGTGACTTTGGGTAAGTCACTTCACTTCTCTGAGCCTCAGTGACCTCATCTGTAAAATGGGGATTAAGACTGTGAGCCCCGCGTGGGACAACCCGATTACCTTGTATCTCCCTCAGCGCTTAGAACAGTGCTCAGCACATAGTAAGCGCTTAATAAAATGTCATTATTATTATTATTATTAATTCCATTTATTTGTATTGATGCTATTGATGCCTGTTTATTTGCTTTATTGTCTGTCTCCCCCCTTCTACTGAGAGCTCACCTCCTCCAGGAGGCCTTCCCAGACTGAGCCCCTTCCTTCCTCTCCCCCTCGTCCTCCTCTCCATCCCCCTCATCTTACCTCCTTCCCTTCCCCACAGCACCTGTATATATGTATATGTTTGTACATATTTATTACTCTATTTGTTTATTTATTTATTTTACTTGTACATATCTATTCTACTTATTTTATTTTGTTAGTATGTTTGGTTTTGTTCTCTGTCTCCCCCTTTTAGACTGTGAGCCCACTGTTGGGTAGGGACTGTCTCTATATGTTGCCAACTTGTACTTCCCAAGCGCTTAGTACAGTGCTCTGCACACAGTAAGCGCTCAATAAATACGATTGATTGATTGATTGATTGATTGATTCTAGATTGTGAACCCGGTGTTGGGCAGGGATGGTCTTTATTTGTTGCCAATTTGTACTTCCCAAGCACTTCGTCCAGTGCCCTGCACAAAGTAAGCGCTCAATAAATACGATTGAATGAATGAATGAATGAATGAATGAATGAATGACCCCAGAACACTTGTGTATATAGGTACATACTGATAATTCCTCTTATTTGTATTAGTGCCTGTTTACTTGTTCTTGTGCATATATCTCTCTAATTCCTATTTCTAATTCTAAGAAAAGCAGCGTGACTCAGTGGAAAGAGCCCAGGCTTGGGGGTCATGGGTTCTAATCCCGGCACGGCCACTTGTCTGCTTGTGACTTTGGGCAAGTCACTTAACTTCTTTGTGCCTCAGTTACCTCATCTGTAAAATGGGGATGAAGACTGTGAGCCTCACTTGAGACAACCCGATTACCTTGTATCTTCCCCAGCACTTAGAACAGTGCTTGGCACATAGTAAGCCCTTAACAAAATGCCATTATTATTATTCATTCCATTTATTTATATTGATTCTATTGATGCCTGTTTATTTGCTTTGTTGTCTGTCTCCCCCCTTCTAGACTGTGAGCCCGGTGTTGGGCAAGGATCGTGTCTATCTGTTGCTGAATTGTACTTTCCAAGTGCTTAGTACAGTGCTCTGCACACAGTAAGTGCTCAATAAATACGAATGAATGAATGAATGAACAAATGCGTTGAATGAATGAATACAGCTCTAATTCCAGTTATTTATATTGATACTATTGATGCCTGTTTATTTGCTTTGTTGTCTGTCTCCCCCCTCTTCTTGACTGTGAGCCCGGTGTTGGGCAGGGTCGTCTCTATCTGTTGCTGAATTGTAGTTTCCAAGCGCTTAGTACAGTGCACTGCACACAGTAAGCGCTCAATAAATATGTCGAATGAATGAATATATATATATATATATATAGCTAATTCCATTTATTTATATTGATGCTATTGATGCCCGTTTATTTGCTTTGTTGTCTGTCTCCCCACCTTCTATAATGTGAACCCGGTGATGGGCAGTCATGGTCTCTATGTGTTGCCGAATTGTACTTCCCAAGCGCTCAGTCCAGTGCTCTGCACACAGTAAGCGCTCAACAAATACATTAAATGAATGAATGAATATATATCTCTAATTCCATTTATTATATTGATGCTATTGACGCCTGTTTACGTGTTTTGTTTTGTTGCCTGTCTTCCCCTTCTAGACTGTGAGCCCGTTGTTAGGCATGGGTTGTCTCTAGGTGTTGCCGACTTCTACTTCCCAAGCGCTTAGTACAGTGCTCTGCACACAGTAAGTGCTCAATACTGTGAGCCCGTTGTTCATTCATTCAATTGTATTTATTGAGCACTGACTGTGTGCAGAACACTGTACTAAGCGCTTGGGTAGGGACCGTCTCTAGATGTTGCCGAATTGTACTTCCCAAGTGCTTAGTTCAGTGCTCTGCACACAGTAAGCGCTCAATACTGTGAGCCCGTTGTTCATTCATTCAATTGTATTTATTGAGCACTGACTGTGTGCAGAGCACTGTACTAAGCGCTTGGGTAGGGACCATCTCTAGATGTTGCCGAATTGTACTTCCCAAGTGCTTAGTTCAGTGCTCTGCACATAGTAAGCGCTCAATACTGTGGTGCTCAATATTGTGAGCCCGTTGTTCATTCATTCAATCGTATTTATTGACCGCATACTGTGTGTGGAGCACTGGACTAAGCGCTTGGGTAGGGACCGTCTCTATATGTTGCTGACTTATACTTCCCAAGTGCTTGGTCCAGTGTTCCGCACACAGTAAGCGCTCAATAAATACGATTGAATGAATGAATGAATGAATACTGTGAGCCTGTTGTTCATTCATTCAATCTTATTTATTGAGCGCTTACTGTGTGCAGAGCACTATACTAAGCGCTTGGGTAGGGACCGTCTCTATATGTTGCTGACTTGTACTTCCCAAGCACTTAGTACAGTGCTCTGCACACAGCGCTCAATAAATAAGCTTGATGGAATGAATGAATGAATGAATACTGTGAGCCTGTTGTTCATTCATTCAATCGTATTTATTGAGCGCTTACTGTGTGCAGAGCGCTGTACTAAGCACTTGGGTAGGGGCCGTCTCTATATGTTGCCGACTTGTACTTCTCAAGCGCTTAGTACAGTGCTCTGCACACAGTAAGCGCTCAATACTGTGAGCCTGCTGTTCATTCATTCAATCGTATTTATTGAGCGCTTGCTCTGTGCAGAGCACTGTACTAAGCGCTTGGGTAGGGACCATCTCTATATGTTGCCGACCTGTACTTCTCAAGCGCTTAGTACAGTGCTCCGCATACAGTAAGCGCTCAATACTGTGAGCCTGTTGTTCATTCAATCATATTTATTGAGTGCTTACTGTGTGCGGAGCACTGTATTAAGCGCTTGGGAAGGGACCGTCTCTATATGTTGCCGACCTGTACTTCCCAAGCGCTTAGTACAGTGCTCTGCACACAGTAAGCGCTCAATAAATGCGATTGAATGAATGAATGAATGAATGAATGTACTAAGCGCTTGGGTAGGGACCATCTCTATATGTTGCCGACTTGTACTTCCCAAGCGCTTAGGACAGTGCTCTGCACACAGTAAGCGCTCAATAAATACGATTGAATGAGTGAATGAATTAATGAATAAATGTACTAAGCGCTTGAGTCGGGACTGTCTCTGTTGCCTACCTGGACTTCCCAATCGCTTAGTACAGCGCTCAGCGCACAGTAAGTGCTCAATAAATACGATCGAATGAATGAATGACTGAATGTACTAAGCGCTTGAGTAGGGACTGTCTCTATGTGTTGCCGACTTGTACTTCCCAAGCGCTTAGCACAGCGCTCTGCACACAGTAAGCGCTCAATAAATACGATCGAATGAATGAATGAATGAATAAAGACGATTGAATGAATGAATGAATGAATACTGTGAGCCCGTTGTTCATTCATTCAACTGTATTTATTGAGCGCTTACCGTGTGCAGAGCACTGTGCTAAGCGCTTGGGTAGGGACCATCTCTATATGTTGCCGACTTGTACTTCCCAAGCGCTTAGTACAGTGCTCTGCATTCATAAGCGCTCAATAAATATGATCGAATGAATGAATGAATAAAGAAGATTGAATGGATGAATGAATGAATACTGTGAGCCTGTTGTTCATTCATTCAACCGTATTTATTGAGCGCTTACTGTGTGCAGAGCGCTTTACTAAGCGCTTGGGTAGGGACCATCTCTATATGTTGCCGACTTGTAGTTCTCAAGCGCTTAGTACAGTGCTCCGCACACAGTAAGCACTCAATAAATACGATCGAATGAATGAATGAAGAAGATTGAATGGATAAATGAATGAATACTGTGAGCCCGTTGTTCATTCATTCAATAATAATAATAATAATAATGTTGGTTTGGTCTCCCCCTTTTAGACTGTGAGCCCACTGTTGGGTAGGGACTGTCTCTATATGTTGCCAACTTGGACGTCCCAAGCGCTTACTACAGCGCTCTGCACACAGTAAGCGCTCAATAAATACGATTGAATGAATGAATGAATAAAGAAGAGTGAATGGATGAATGAATGAATACTGTGAGCCCGTTGTTCATTCATTCAATAATAATAATAATAATAATAATAATGTTGGTATTTGTTAAGTGCTTACTATGCGCAAAGCACTGTTCTAAGCGCTGGGGGAGGTACAAGGTAATCAGGTTGTCCCACGAGGGGCTCACAGCCTTCATCCCCATTCTACAGATGAGGGAACTGAGGCCCAGAGAACTGAAGTGACTCGCCCAACATCACACAGCTGACAAGTGGCGGAGCCGGGATTTGAACCCACGACCTCTGACTCCAAAGCCCGGGCTCTTTCCACTGAGCCACGCTGCTTCGATCGTATTTATTGAGCGCTTACTGTGTGCAGAGCGCTGTGCTAAGCGCTTGGGTAGGGACCGTCTCTAGATGTTGCCGACTTGTACATCCCAAGCGCTTAGTACAGCGCTCTGCACACAGTAAGCACTCAATAAATACGTTCGAATGAATGAATGAATAAAGAAGATTGAATGGATGAATGAATGAATACTGTGAGCCCCTTGTTCATTCATTCAACCGTATTTATTGAGCGCTTACTGTGTGCAGAGCGCTGTACTAAGCGCTTGGGTAGGGACCGTCTCTATATGTTGCCGACTTGTACTTCTCAAGCGCTTAGTACAGTGCTCTGCACACAGTAAGCGCTCAATACTGTGAGTCCGTTGTTCATTCATTCAACCGTACTTATTGAGCGCTTGCTCTGTGCAGAGCACTGTACTAAGCGCTTGGGTAGGGACCGTCTCTATATGTTGCCGACTTGTACTTCTCAAGCGCTTAGTACAGTGCTCTGCACACAGTAAGCGCTCAATACTGTGAGCCCGTTCATTCATTCACCCGTACTTATTGAGTGCTTACTCTGTGCAGAGCACTGTACTAAGCGCTTGGGTAGGGACCGTCTCTATATGTTGCCGACTTGTACTTCCCAAGCGCTTAGTACAGCTCTCCGTGCACAGTATGTGCTCAATAAATACGATTGAGTGAATGAATGAATGAATGAATGTACTAAGCGCTTGGGTAGGGACCGTCTCTCTATGTTGTTGACTTGTACTTCCCAGGCGCTTAGTACAGTGCTCCGCACACAGTATGTGCTCAATAAATACGATTGAATGAATGAATGAATGAATGAATGTACTAAGCGCTTGGGTAGGGACCGTCTCTCTATGCTGCCGACTTGTACTTCCCAGGCGCTTGGGACATCATCATCATCAATCGTATTTATTGAGCGCTTACTGTGTGCAGAGCACTGGACTAAGCGCTTGGGAAGTACAAGTTGGCAACATACAGAGACGGCCCCTACCCAACAGCGGGCTCACAGTCTAAAAGGGGGAGATGGAGAACAAAACCAAACATACTGACAAAATAAAATAAATAGAATAGATATGTACAAGTAAAATAAATAAATAAATAAATAAATAAATAAATAAATAAATAGAGTAATAAATATGTACAAACATATATACATATATACAAACATATATACAAACACATATAAACACACATATATAAACATATACATGCAAACATGCATACACATATACACACATACACATATATGCATATACATGCATGTATATATGTATGTGTACATGTGCATATATGTATATATATGTATGTATATGCATGCATGCGTGTATAGGTATACATACACATACATATAGGTATGTATATTATATGTATATGCATGTGTACATGTATCGGTATACATACATATACATGTATATGTACATGCACACATATATATATATATATATATATATATATATATATACATATATACAGTACAGTGCTCCGCGCACAGTAAGCCCCCAATAAATACGATTGAATGAGTGAATGAATGAATGAATGAACGAACGAACGAATGAATTAATGAATGAATGAATGGATGGATGAATGAATGAATGAATGAATGAATGGATGAATGCCTAGGATTGAGTGAGGGAGAGGCCGAGGCGCGGGCCCGCCCCGCCCATCGATGCCTCCGAGCTCGACTCGCCGTCCTGCGGCTCGCGGCCGCTCGATTGGCTGGGTCTGGGCCGGCCCCAGCGGCCCCCGGCGCCATTGACGAGCGGGACGGGCCGCGTTGTGCCGGGCCGCGCTGCGAGGGGACACGGGCAGGTAGTCGCTCGGCCGGGCGGGGACCCCTCCTCACCCTCCACCCCCATTCCGCGGGAGCGCGCTTCCCCCCAACGCCCCCCGGGCCGTGGTGGGGGGGGGGGGTGGGCGGGCGTCCCGCTCTCGTCCGCCCCCTTCAGGCCGCCAGGGGAGCAGCAGGCGGGGGGCAGCGGCTCTGACCCTCGGCCGACCTCCACGGGGGGCGCCCCACTCATTCATTCAATCCTCTGCTGTCGGTCATCTTCATTAATGATAATGATGGCATTTATTAACCGCTTACTATGTGCAAAGCACTGTTCTAAACGCTGGGGAGGTTACAAGGGGATCAGGCTGTCCCCCGGGGGGCTCCCAGTCTTCATCCCCATTTTACAGATGAGGGAACTGAGGCACAGAGAATAATAACAATAATAATGATGATGATGGCATTTATTAAGCGCTTACTATGTGCAAAGCACTGTTCTAAGCGCTGGGGAGGTTGCAAGGTGATCAGGCTGTCCCCCGGGGGGCTCCCAGTCTTCATCCCCATTTTACAGATGAGGGAACTGAGTCACAGAGAATAATAATAATGATGATGTCATTTATTAAGTGCTTACTATGTGCAAGGCACTGTTCTAAGCGCTGTGGAGGTTACAAGGTGATCAGGCCGTCCCCTGGGGGACTCCCGGTCTTCATCCCCATTTTACAGATGAGGGAACTGAGGCACAGAGAATAATAATAATGGCATTTATTAAGCGCTTACTATGTGCAAGGCACTGTTCTAAGCGCTGGGGAGGTTACAACGTGATCAGGCTGTCCCCTGGGGGACTCCCAGTCTCCATCTCCATTTTACAGATGAGAGAACTGAGGCACAGAGAAGTTAAGTCCTCTGCTGTTAGTCATCTTCATTAATGATAATAGTGATGGCATTTATTAAGCGCTTACTATGTGCAAAGCACTGTTCTAAGCTCTGGGGAGGTTACAAGGTGATCAGGCTGTCCCCCGGAGGGCTCCCAGTCTTCATCCCCATTTTACAGATGAGGGAACTGAGGCACAGAGAAGTTAAGTGACTTGCCCAAAGTCACACAGCTGAGAATGGGCAAAGCCGGGATTTGAACGTACTTTGTGCAGAGCACTCTGCTAAGCTCTTGGGAAGTGCCATTCAGCCACAGAGACAGTCCCTACCCAACACAATTGTCAGCTGTGTGACTTCGGGCAAGTGACTTCACTTCTCTGGGCCTCAGTTCCCTCACCTGTAAAATGGGGATTGACTGTGAGCCCCCCATGGGACAACCTGATCACCTTGTAACCTCCCCAGCGCTTAGAACAGAGCTTTGCACATAGTAAGCACTTAATAAATGCCATCATTATTATTTTTAACGGGCTTATTGTCCAGCACTTAGAGCAGTGCTTTGCACATAGTAAGCGCTTAACAAATCATCATCAATTGTATTTATTGAGCGCTTACTATGTGCAGAGCACTGTACTAAGCGCTTGGGAAGTACAAATTGGCAACATATAGAGACAGTCCCTACCCAACGGTGGGCTCACAGTCTAAAAGGGGGAGACAGAGAACAAAACCAAACATACTAACAAAATAAAATAAATAGAATAGATATGTACAAATGCCATTGTTATTATTTTTATTATTATTATTGAGTGCTTACTGTGTGCAGAGTACACAGTACACTCTCCCCCTCGTCCCCCTCTCCATCCCCCATCTTACCTCCTTCCCTTCCCCACAGCACCTGTATATATGTATATATGTTTGTACATTTTTATTACTCTTTATTTATTTTACTTGTACATATCTATTCTATTTATTTTATTTTGTTAATATGTTTGGTTTTGTTCTCTGTCTCCCCCTTCTAGACTGTGAGCCCACTGTTGGGTAGGGACTGTCTCTATATGTTGCCAACTTGTACTTCCCAAGTGCTTAGTACAGTGCTCTGCACACAGTAAGCGCTCAATAAATACGATTGATTGGTTGATTGCAGAGCACTGTGCGAACCGCTTGGCTAGTACAGTTCAGCAACAGAGCGAGGTGATCCTTGGCCCCAACGGACTCCCAGATCGCCCCCACCCCCACCCCCACCCCCTTTCTCATTGGTCCTACTGGCCGAGGAGGAGGCCCAGAGAAGCAGCATGACCTAGTAGTTAGAACCCAGAAAGTCATGAGTTCTAATCCCGGCTCTGCCACTTGCCTGCTGTGTGACCTTGGACAAGTCTGTTCACATAATAATAATAATGGCATTTATTAAGCACTTACTGTTTGCGCTGTTCTAAGCGCTGAGGAGGTTACTAAGTGATCAGGTTGTCCCACGTGGAGCTCACAGTCTTCATCCCCATTTTACAGATGAGGGAACTGAGGCCCAGAGAAGTTAAGTGACTTGCCCAAAGTCACACCGCTGACAGTTGGCAGAGCTGGGATTTGAACCCATGACCTCTGACTCCAAAGCCCGGCTCTTTCCACTGAGCCATGCTGCTTCCCTGGGCCTGCTTTGTGAGCTTAGGCAAGTCACTTCACTTGTCTGTGCCTCAGTTACCTCATCTGTAAAATGGAGGTTGAGACTGTGAGCCCCACGGGTGACAGGGACTGTGATATATGCAGCCATATATCTATAGTTCTGTTTATTTATATTGATGCCTGTTTACTTGTTTCGATGAAAGCAGCGTGGTGTAGTGGATAGAGCACGTGCCTGGGAGTCAATAGGTTATGGGTTCATTCATTCAATCGTATTTATTGAGCACTTACTGTGTGCAGAGCACTGTACTAAGCGCTTGGGAAGTACAAGTCGGCAACATATAGAGACAGTCCCTACCCAACAATGGGCTCACAGTCTAGAAGGGGGAGACAGACAACAAAACATGTGGACAGGTGTCAAGTCATCAGAACAAATAGAGTTAAAGCTAGTTGCACATCATTAACAAAATAAATAGAATAGTAAATATGTACAAGTAAAATAAATAGAGTAATAGATCTGTACAAACATATACAGGTGTTGTGGGGAGGGGAAGGAGGTAGGGTGGGGGGGATGGGGAAGAGGAGAGGGAAAAGGGGGCTCAGTCTGGGAAGGCCTCCTGGAGGAGGTGAGCTCTCAGTAGGGCTTTGAAGGGAGAAAGAGAGCTAGCTTGGAAGATGTGCGGAGGGAGGGCATTCCAGGCCAGGGGGAGGACGTGGGCCGGGGGTCGACGGCGGGACGGGCGAGAACGAGTTACAGTGAGGAGGTTAGCGGCGGAGGAGAGGAGGGTGCGGGCTGGGCTGGAGGAGAGAAGGGAGGTGAGGTAGGAGGGGGCAAGGTGATGGACAGCCTTGAAGCTGAGAGTGAGGAGTTTTTGCCTGATTTGTAGGTTGACAGGCAGCCACTGGAGATTTTTGAGGAGGGGAATGACATGCCCAGAGCGTTTCTGCACAAAGATGATCCGGGCAGTAGCGTGAAATATAGACTGAAATGGGGAGAGACAGGAGGATGGGAGATCAGAGAGGAGGCTGATGCAGTAACCTAGTCGGGATAGGATAAGAGATTGAACCAGCAAGGTAGTGGTTTGGATGGAGAGGAAAGGGCGGATCTTGGAGATGTTGCGGAGGTGAGACCGGCAGGTTTTGTTGACGGATTGGATGTGAGGGGTGAACGAGAGAGCGGAGTTGAGGATGACACCAAGTTTGCGGGCTTGTGAGATGGGAAGGATGGTAGTGCCGTCTACGGTGATGGGAAAGTCAGGGGGAGGGAAGATAAGGAGTTCTCTTGGACATGGTTCTAATTCCAGCTCTGCCACTTGTCTGCTCTGTGATTTTGGGCAAGTCACTTCATGTCTCTAGGCCTCAGTTACCTCATCTGTCATGGGGGGATTGAGACTGTGTTCTCCACGTGGGACAGGGACTGTGTCCAACCCCATTTGCTTGCATCTACCCCAGTGCTTTGCACATAGTAAGCACTTAACAAATACCATAATAATAATTATTATTATTGTTACTATCCCAAATGGGGAATGGGACGCATTTCCTCATTCCTGGTCAGGGGGAAGGGAAGAAGAGGAGGAGGAGGACAAAGTTGCCTGACTCGCTCCCTTTGCTTTTCCCCGCCCCACAGCACCTTTGTATCTATGTCTATATCTATAATTCTGTTTAATTAGATTGATGCCTGTTTACTTGTTTCGATGGAAGCAGCATTCGTTGTCGTATTTATTGAGCGCTTACTGTGTGCAGAGCACTGTACTAAGCGCTTGAGCTTGGTGTAGTGAATAGAGTCCAGACCTGGGAGTCAGAAAGTCACGGGTTCTAATCCCGGCTCCGCTACTTGTCTGCTGTGTGACCTTGGGCCATTCACTTTACTTCTCTGTGCCTGTTACCTCATTTGTAAAATGGGGATCGAGACTCTGAACCCCAGTGTGGGACAGGGACTGTGTCCAATCTGATTTGTTTGCATCTACCACGCTTAGTACGGTGCCTTGCACACAGTAAGTGCTTAAGAAATACCATAATTATTATTATTGCTATTAACTGAAATGGGGAATGGGAAGCATTTCTGCATTCCTGGGCAGGGGGAAGGGAGGAGGAAGAGGACGAGTAACCTCGACTCCTTCCCTTTGCTCTCCCTTGCCCACAGAGCATATATATCTATGTATGTATCTACAATTGTATTTATTTATATTGATGCCTGTTTACTTGTGTCGATGGAAGCAGCATGATGTAGTGGCTAGAGCCTGGGCCTGAGAGGGTCATGGGTTCTAATCCTGGCTCCGCCACATAATAATAATAATAATAATAATAATAATAATAGTATTTGTTAAGTGCTTACTATGTGCAAAGCACTGTTCTAAGCGCTGGAGAGGTTACATGGTGATCAGGTTGTCCCACGGGGGGTTCACAGTTTTAATCCCCATTTTACAGATGAGGTAACTGAGGCCCTGAGAAGTTAAGTGACTTGCCCAAAGTCACACAGCTGACAAGTGGCGGAGCCGGGACTTGAACCCATGACCTCTGACTCCAAAGTCCGGGCTCGTTCCACTGAGCAATGCTGCTTCTCTTGTCTGCTATGCAACCTTGGGCAAGACTGTAAGCCTGTTGTGGGCAGGGATTGCCTCTCTTTATTGCTGAATTGTACTTCCCAAGCACTTAGTACAGTGCTCTGCACATAATACACACTCAGTAAATACAACTGAATGAATGAAGTCACTTCACTTCTCTGGGCCTGAGTTCCCTCATCTGGAAAATGGGGATTGAGACTGTGAACCCCATGTGAGACAGGGACTGCGTCCAACCCGATTTGCTTGGATCCACCCGGCGCTTAGTACAGTGCCTGGCACAAATACCATTATTATGATGTGGGTCTTCCCCACCCCCCTGCTGAGACTGTTGTGGACAGGGATTGTCTCTCTTTATTGCTGTATTGTACTTTCCAAGCCCTTAGTCCAGTGCTCTGGACACAGTAAGCGCTCAGTAAATCCAGTTGAGTGAATGAATGACGAAGATCAGTCCTTTGTTGACCCGTTTTCCTCCCTCTTCTGAGTATCCTGCTTGTCTCTCCGGCTCCTGCACCTTTTCATCTCCTAGGGCTCGAACTCCCACTAATTACACACCTCTCTCCACCCTGGGAAGGGGTTGGGTGGCTTCACTGGCCTCCTTCGGGAGAAGGGGTCCGGCCCAAGGTCATGAACCACATGGGGCCGGGGGCAAGGACACAGTAGTCCAACTTTCGCCTGTCACCCTCAATGCTTCTCCACGCACAGTTGGAGGCTGCAGGGCTGAGTGTGGGAGGGACTGATCTGCGTCGATGCTAAAAAGATTGGGTGTCGGGTCCTGGCCGACTCCCTCTGTTGCTTAGCAAGCAATAATAATAACAACTGTGGTGTTTTTTAAGCGCTTACAATGGGCCAAGCACTGTTCTAAGCCCTGGGGTAGATACAAGGCAATCAGGTTAGACATTGTCCCTGTCCCATGATCATTCATTCAGTCGTATTTATTGAGCACTTACTGTGTGCAGAGCACCGTACTAAGCGCTTGGAAAGTACAATACAGCAATAAAGAGAGACAAAACCTGCCCACACTGGGCTTACAGTCTAGAAGGGGTGAGACAGACATCAAAACAAGTAAAGAGGCATCAACATAAATAGAATTATGGATATATACCAATCAAAACAAACAGGCATCAATATAAATAGAATTATAGATATGCACGTATATACATAGGTGCTTTGGGGTGGGGAGAGGAGAAAAGCAAAGCTCACAGTCTCAATCCCCATTTTACAGATGAGGTCACTGAGGCACAGAGAAGTTAAATGACTTGCCCAAGGTCACACACTAGACAAGTGGCAGAACTGGGATTAGAACCCGCGACCTCTGACTCCCAAGCCAGTGCTCTTGCTAATAGGCCATTCTGCTTCTCTTGCTTCAGAGTAGGAATCACCTAATGGATGAAAAATGTGTGTGTGGCTCAGTGGAAAGAGCCTGGGCTTTGAAGTCAGAGTCCATGGGTTCAAATCCCGGCTCTGCCAATTGCCAGCTGTGTGACTTTGGGCAGGTCACTTCACTTCTCTGTGCCTCAGTTACCTCATCTGTAAAATGGGGATTAAAACTGTGAGCCCCCCCCGTGGGGCAACCTGATCACCTTGTAACCTCCCCAGTGCTTAGAACAGTGCTTTGCACATAGTAAGCGCTTAATAAATGCTATCATTATTGTTATTATCATTAAACAGTATTGGATTTGGAAGAAACAGGCAGGGATTCCTGCAGGTGGATTGTTGAACCAGGGAAAAAAGCTTAAAACTCCCCTTTCATATGTCTTTGGCCCAGCATTGGTATTCTGCTTAGCCCAACGTGGCTGTTGTTTTCTCTCTAGTTTGCCCCCATCGGCTACTAACTGATGCCCCTTACCAAGTTGCCTTTTTTTGGGCGGGGGGTATTTGTTAAGGGCTTACTATGTGCCAGGCACTGTACTAAGCACTGGAGTAAATACACGTTAATTCCGGTTGGACACAGTCCATGTCCCACATAGGGCTCATAATCTTAATCCTCGTTACAAAAGTAACGGAGGCCCAGACAAGTCCAAGGTCACACAGAAGAAAAGTGGTGGAGCAGAATTAGAACCCAGGTCCTCTTCCCCCCAGGCCTGTACTCTTTCCACTAGGCCACGCTGCCTTTCACTCGATTTTTTTTCCTTCCGTACCTCTCCTTTAATAGCTATTGAAAGTGATGTAAACTGAGAAGAGATGCCAAGTTCACAGTGTGGGAACTCACATTCACTTTTCTTTTCCCATCAAGTGCTTTGAGGTTGGCATTTCAAAACGTTGGTGTTGGGTGCCCAATTTAATGGCTAAAAGAAAGTTGTGTGTACAAGTGACCGGTAAACTGCCCATAACTATGTTGCAATACTCGTGGACAGTAAAAATTGAAAATGGACTATTCGTTTATTTATTGTTCATGACCCTTGGCCTGATGGGATTTTTGAGCCATACAATCCCTGTTTGGAAAACATTTCCCCTTCTGATTGTTTTTATAACTTTTTAACATTAAAAAATACAAACAAAAACCTTTGTAGACCTAAGCCAAAGTGATGTCACTTTAACCCTTACTATGTTCAGAGCCCTGTACTAAGCACTTGGGGGAGTACAATGCAATAGAGTTAATCATTTAGTTCACTAATTGCCTACAGTGTACTAGCCACCTAAAGACTTGCCATGAGATGCATGGTTAATTCTTAGTTCCTTTTTATATCCTTTTCGTTAGTTTGGTGACAATTAGTTTGGGGAAGAACATTTGAAAAGTATTCTAAAGGAAAAAATGTTTCAATTGGGATTGATGTCAAATTCACAGTTTCAAAGCTGACGACAATTTGAATGTCAGAGAGGGTATTCATTCAGTCGTATTTATTGAGCGCTTACTGTGTGCAGAGCACTGTACTAAGCACTTAGTGGGTATAAGCGGTCAGGCAAGGCTGTCATCTAAGGACGTTAGGAATCTTATGCCAGATCCCCTTGCTGAGCTGATCCGTGGTAATAAAATTATCCTGCCAGTGCTTTGGTGCCCTTAAGTGTAAAATGGCATTTTCGGAAGATAATTTTATATATAAAAAGTAAAATAGGCTAAGCATTGTCTCTGGGCCTTTGGAATTTCATGTATGGACTTTCTCTTTAGAACCCAGGGAAAGTATTCTTTGCCGTTTGGTGGAAAACTTGAGCAAGGGTTATGAAATAAATCCATGTTCTCTTTGATGGAGTATAGGAGCTTCAGCTCAGGTTCATAAACTATGAGAAATCATTTCAAAAAACCTCATCAATTTTTAGATGCATTGGGGTTATTATATATGAAAGAGAGAAAATTTTTTATGGGAGTCACAATTTGGCTGTTGAGGGAGTCACCTTGAATGCCTCTATTGATTCCTCTTTTGTTCTCTCCTGATAGGCATTTCTATAACCATGAGAGAAAGAAACGGAGAATGATGGCAGAATCGTAAAAATCATCTTCTCAAGGCACAGTCATGTTGGAAGGTCTTGTAGCGTGGGTTCTCAATACCTATTTGGGCAAATATGTCAATAACCTGAACACAGATCAACTCTCTGTGGCCCTTCTCAAAGGTAAGAGCGCATATATGTGCACATCCCCTTCCTCCCCCCACCTCCCCCTCAAACATGTGTGCCGCTCTGGCACTGCATAACATTTTATAAATGTATATTTTTTCTGCAGTAAAAGCTTGGGTGGTAAGTTGTTTTAATATTTGGACTGAGTTTCGTTGACATTTTCTTTATCGAGTAATGATATCAAAGACAGTTTATAGTTAAAACTGAAATCATTGACATTTTCTTTACCAAGTAATGATATCAAAGGCAGTTTATAGTTAAAACTGAAATCATTACCATAAACCCACTTCTTAGATACTTTGAATGTCAAGGAGAAAATTGGTTTTTGAAAACACTGCTGCCTTTTATCATAATTCTCTACCTTTTTATATTTAGAATAATAATTACGGTATCTGTTAAGCGCTTACTATGTGCCAGGCACTGTACTAATTGCTGGGGTGGATACAAGCAAATCGGGTTGGATGCAGTCCTTGTCCCACTTGGGGCTCCCAGTCTCAATCCCCATTTTACAGATGAGGGAACTGAGGTCTCGAGAAGTGAAGTGACTTGCCAAAGGTCACCTAGCAGACAAGTGGCGGAGCCGGAATTAGAACCCATGACCGTCTGACTCCGAGGCCCATGCTCTATCCACTGCACTATGCTGCTTCTCTAGAATTCTTTATATATTCTTTAGAATACATAAAATGTATTTGGAATAATAAAGTTCATGTCAAAATACTGTGAGCCCGTTGTTGGGTAGGGATTGTCTCTACCTGTTGCCTAATTGTACTTTCCAAGCGCTTACTCTAGTGCTCTCAATACAATTGAAGGAATCAAATATTTTAAAAATTAGTATGTCTTCTGTTGAAGTAAGGTAAAATTTTTTGTTTAAGGTATTGTTGGATTATCAAAGCTTTTAGTGTCATGTTTATTATGAAAGAAGACTGCACCATATTAATGGGATCTTTGAGGTGAAACATAGGTCCCCCAAACTAAAGGTTTGAAACCCATCCATCTATGCTTGGTGACCTATGTGTAAAACACCGATATACGGTAATCTGAAAATAAACTAAATTTCAGTCATTTTTTTCAGTTGTGTCATAAAAGTAGGCAGGGTTGTCTTTCAAAAGTATTTTCAGGTGGGTACCACAGAGCTGTGGTTTAGCTTCACCTCAGAATTGATGGGACTACATATCTCTTGTTATTAGGTTTTACCTTTGACAAATTATTCTTTTTTCTTGAGGTACATTGTGGCAGATTTCCCAATAGGCCTCTAAGGCCCTTATCTAAGTGGAAAAATCTGTGAGAGAGGAGGGGTGAGACATCAGTTTTTCAGGGAAAAAATAAATAAGAATTTACTCATTCAAGGTACTTTTAGATGTTATTTTCATTAGCTTTTAGAGCTCTCTGAAGTATCTGAGCACACTGCGACCCAGATGGTAATAATAAATTGATATTAAGTGCTTTCCATGTGCCAAAGTATTATGCTAAGTGCTAGTGTGTAGGGTGCAGTGTAGTGGAATCATTTCTGTCACTGTGGCAGCTGAAAGGAGTGTGACTCAGGCGTGGCATGGTCACATTATTGAGAAAGCTATTAAAAAAAACAAAAATAAACAAACAAAAAAAAAGGGACAGCAACAGGCTCGAATGCGTATGGGAACCACAATGATAACTCCATTCCTGTGTACATTCCATCGTGAACTGGAGCCCCTCAAATGTTTTTATACAGGCTGTTTGGGAGGTAGCGTCTTTCCCTGTGAGTTTCTCTGGCAGTAGTTAGGTGTTACCACCAAAAAACAGCCCAGTGGCCTTTTCTTTTTAAGTACTGAAGCACTTGCTATTCACCCCACCCTCAGCCTCACAACTCTTATCATTACACTCTGCCATTTTCCCTCTCTTTGATTTTTTAAAATGTCTGTCTCCCCCCCCTGGACTGCAAGCTCCATGTGGGCAGAGCATCATCTCTACCAACTCTATTGTATTCCTTTCCTAAGCAGTTAATACAGTTCTCTGCACATAATAAGCGCTTAATAAATACCACTATTTGATTTTAATTCTAATTCTAAGCGGACACCTGGAAAAAAGCCTTTTAAAATGTAATTTGTACAGGGAAAGATGGTACAGTCGTGTTGATTAAGAATCATAAGATTGAGCGTAAAAGAAAAAGGTAACCTGAAACTTGGTTTCACCTGCAGCGTGGCTCAGTGGAAAGAGCCCGGACTTGGGAGTCAGAGGTCATGGGTTCGAATCCCGGCTCTGCCACATGTCTGCTGTGTGACCTTCAGCAAGTCACTTAACTTCTCTGGGCCTCAGTTTCCTCATCTGTAAAATGGGGATTAAGACTGTGAGCCCCACGTGGGACAACCTGATCACCTTGTATCACCGCCCCCCCCCCCCCGCGCTTAGAACAGTGCTTTGCACACAGTAAGCGCGTAACAAACAAATGCCATTATTACCTAAGGTTGCTGGAAGTGGGGGATTGCCCAGCTAGAACTCTTAGATGAAGACAAACAGCAGCCCTGCCTTAAGTTCCTTCAGAAATGAAAGTAGGGAGATTTTGCAATGGTAACTGCCATGCTCCAGCTCTTCCTTCCTCATTATTCCCAATTTCTCCTGTTCATTAGTCCTAATCCATTCCCGTGTGGCTAATTGCAGAACAGGCCCAAAGCGTTAGCTGTGGTTTCATAACTCATCCATAGGCTCTGACCCCAGCCGAAGGAGGAGCTACTAAATGAAAAGCGAAACTGACCCAGAAGTCCTTGTCCCCTTCAATTTTTAACCAGGGTTGCAAATGCGGAATGAACCTGACTCGGTGGCAGAGGGCAGACAACAGGGTTGAAGAGACAGCACAACAGAGACCTGGGTGAACCACAAATCAATATGGCAATGTGGTCTAGTGGAAAGAGCATGGTTCTGAGAATCAGGAGACCCAGCTCTTACCTCCGGCTCTGCCAACCGCCTGCTGTGTGACCATGGGCAAGTCACTTAACATATCCATGCCTCAGTTTTCTAATCTGTAGAATGCCTAAGGTCACCCAAGGTCAAGGTTACTTAACTTATTGGTGCCTTGGTTTCCTCATTTGTAAAACAGGGATAAAATACCTGTTCTTCCTCCCTCTGAGACTGTGTATTATGTGGGACGGCGATTGTGTCCTGTCTAATTATCTCATATCTACCTGTATGTTTAGCATGGTGCTGGGTGTATTATAAGCATGTAATATAATAGAAAAGAGAATCCTTTTTTCTTTCAGGTGGAAAAAATGGCTTAAGCAGAGTTGCCATTGCCCACAAAACTCAAGGCAAAAGTTAAGCATACTTTATCCAAGTTTTTGAATAATTGTGGTTTTTTTCAGAACTTACTATATGCCAAGCACTATACTAAGCACTGGAATAGATACTAGATAATTAGTTTGGACCCAGTCCCTGTTCTACATGGGGCTCACAGTCTAAGTAGGAGGGAGAAAAGGTACTGAGTCCCCATAGTATAATTGAGAAAACGGAGGCACAGAGAAGGTAAATGCCTTGTCCCAGGTCACACAGCAGGTGAGTGACAGAGCTGGAACTCGAACCACGTTCTCTGATTCAGGCCTGTGCTCTTTCCACTAGGCCATACTGCTTTTGAATTCTCCCAAGCACTTAGAACAGTGCTCTGTACATAGTAAGTGCTCAATAAATGCCATTGATTTTAAAATGCAGTATTCTTTAGTGTTGTGGTGAGGCTAGAGACTGGTAGTCCTGTCAGAATAATAATAATAATAATAATAATAATAATAATGGCATTTATTAAGCACTTACTATTGGCAAAGCACTGTTCTAAGCACTGGGGAGGATACAAGGTGATCAGGTTGTCCCACGGGGGACTCACAGTCTTAATCCCCATTTTACAGGTGAGGGAAGTGAGGCACAGAGAAGTTAAGTGACTTGCCCAAAGTCACACAGGTGACAATTGGTGGAGCCGGGATTTGAATCCATGACCTCTGACACCAAAGCCTGTGCTCTTTCCACTGAGCCACGCTGCTTCTCTATGCTGAATGCATTTTTCACTGTCCATTTTGGCTGGAATGCAGAAACAGAAATAGGGGAAGTTCTGATGGGTAAAAATTACCATTGATTGGTATAACTAAGTGCTTAGTACAGTGCCCTGCATACAGCAAGTGTTCAGTAGATACCATTGATGGCGTAGTGGATAGAGCGCAGGTCTGGGAGTCAGAAGGTCATGAGTTCTAATTCCGACTCCTCCACCTGTCTGCTGTGTGACCTTGGGCAAGTCACATAACTTCACTGTGCTTCAATTACCTCATCCATAAAATAGGGATCGAGACTGTGAGCCCCTTGTGGGCCAGGGACTGTGTCCAACCGGATTTGCTTGTATTCACTGCAGCGCTTAGTACAGTGCCTGGCACATAGCATTTAACAAATACCATAATTATTATTATTAATAATAACACGCATCTGGATGCATCAGAGCCCAGTATCAGAAGAAGTATTGCATTGTGTTGGATATGGAATGGGTACTAGAGTTCAAGTCTTCCTTAATACAGGGTTTTACAAGAATCTGTCCCTTGTGTTAAAGGAAAATCCATCAATCAATAGTATTTATGGAACACCTACCATGGACAGAGCACTGAACAAAGTGCCTGTAAGAGTAATGATAATAATAATAATTATGGTATTTGTTAAGCGCTTACTATGTGCAAAGCACAGTTCTGAACACTGGGGAGGATACGAGATGATCAAGTTGTCCCACATGGGGCTCACAGTCTTAATCCCCATTTTACAGGTGAGGGAACTGAGGCACAGAGAAGTTAAGTGAGTTGCCCAAAGGCACACAGCTGACAAGCGGCAGTGCCGGAATTTGAACCAATGACTTCTGACTCCCAAGTCCGTGCTCTTTCCACTGAGCCATGCTTGCTACAGTACAGAGAGAAAACACAATCTCTGCCTTTGAGGAGCTTGCAATCTAGTGTAGGATGCGGATAGGGAGAAGAGGATGGAAAGATGGATATGTGAAGGAGTTAATAGTTTAGATAGAGTACATAAATCAGTATGTCCAAAATGGGGTGTATATGTCAGGTAAGAATGGAGCCTCATAGAGCTCAGATTCTTAAGCATTGAATTTCTTTGGACTCATCCAGTGGCACTATCTCTTCCCACCCATTCTCCTCTTCAACAAATGAGTGAAAAGAAAAGCATTAAATGATAGATGAATGACAGTAACCGATAGTATTTTTATGGTTCTATTTGCATAGAGAGATTAAAGCTATTAGGACTAGATTGAAAGAGCAGAGATAGAAGGATTAATGAATTATTCGAAGAAGACTGTTTGGGTCTTGTGTTTATCTGATTCTACAAGATAAGAATGAGGTAAACAGTGATTAAATATGAGTAACTTCCTATGTCGAACCCATTATCTGCAGCATCTTGCAGTTGCACGTTAAATGTGTTTGTTTTTTAAAAGAATATTCATAGAAATAGAATATTGGAATATTAATAGAATAATAGGCTGTTAGTAGACTTATAACTGTCATATTGGTTGACAAAGAAGTAACTTATTTCATCTTTATGCCTAAAATGGATTACTAGCTGTCATTAGGAGAGCTCTCTCAGATATAGTTACGGGGCAGATGTATATTAACTTGTGGTAGCCTTGCATATTTCACAAACAAAGTTAAAATTAAAATTTGATGGTTTTGAGTGGAAGCTGATGTGAAACTAATTGATTAAATGACAAGTGAATTAGCACAAATCCTCCAGAATTCCAAATTTTGAGTGTTTCACATTTGCCAAAGTGTCAGAGGTAAATCATACAAGACCAGCAGTCAGTTCCAGGGTTGTGTTATTTATATCTGCAATTCTGTGGTTTTTTTTTTTTTCTTTTCACAAAGCCCCTTCGGTGACAGTAACAGATCCTGTAGGCAAGGGAAAAGCACCAGATGTCGTCTCTTTATACTTCAGGAAAGCTTTTAGTTTTGTACCATCAGCAGCTTATTAGCGAGCTAGAAAAGTATAAAATTGACTGTATTGTTGTGTGGGTGTCCAACTGCTGTGGGGTTTACACCCAATTATCAGTGGCTCAGTGGCAGCAGTAAATGGTGCTCTGTAGGGATTAGTGTTGACACAAGTTCTATTCAGTACCTTGATCAGTAACTGGGCCAAAGGAAATGAGAACCTGCCGATCAGATTTGCAGATGATACTAAATTGGGCTGCAAACACTTGGGAAGACAAGAATAGAATTCCAAGTGTCTTAGATGGGAAAAGTGGTCTTTCAGGAGCAGGGTGCAATTCAGTAGGGACAAGTCAAGGTAGGCATGAAAAACAAGGAACACAAGTACTGGATGGAGAAAGGCTATGTGAAATGTAGCAATAAAGAACCTGGGTGTCCTAGTTGACAAAAAACTGATTTTTTGTTGTGGGCAGGGAACCAGTCACTTAACTGTGTGATTCTTCCAAAGGAGTTAGAGCATTGCACTAAATGGATGCTTTAATGGATTCTACTATTACTGAATTAAAGTCAGCAATTTAGTGTCATTATTGAAAAAGACAGCATGAACAAAATACATTATAACAAAATAACAGACACAGTCCCTGCCCCCAATGAACTTACAGTCTAGAGGGGGAGCTCCATTTCATAGAGATGGAATAGTAAGATGATTTGTTGGCCACAGTAGGATGAAGACCAGGAAAAGGGAGTATTTTCAGCATTTTGGTCTCCTCGCTTTCTTCTCCCCCTCTTCTCTTTTGCAGTTTTTGGCTGGATGAGCCTTGAGTAACCAGCTTGTGCAGCAGATACAGATGAAAGAATGGAATTAGCATTTTTCATTACTGATCTTGGCGCTGGGTAGAATTCAGGAAGTGATTTCAGATTATCGAAACAGCTAACCTATCCTTTTGTAAATTCTGCCAGCCTTGGTGCTTATATAGATTTTTTTATTAGAGATGGGGAGACATTGGACCACAGGAAAAAGCTGCTCATGGCAGTCTTCTTCCAGGAAATTAAATGATCATTTCTGTTATTGAGCATTCATTAGACACCCACGGAGTACTTGGTACTCTACAAAATACAAAAAAACCCCCATGCTTTCTATCCTCATGGTGGTTATTTTTTATCAGGGTGAGTTTTTGTGGCAGTATCAGTGTGAGTGGATGGCGGAGTTCATTCATTCAAATGTGTTTATTGAGCACTTATTGTGTTCAGAGCACTGTACTAAGTGCTTGAGAGAGTACCATACAACAATAAACAGACACATTCCCTGCCCACAACCAGCTTACAGTCTGGGGGCAGGCGGAGACAGACATTAATATAAATAATAAATTACATATATGTACATAAGTGTTGTGGGGCTAGGTTGGACGCGGTCTATCAATTCTTTCTTGCTTCCTTGGGGAGCACATCCGCTCACATTGCCTCAACTTTCACTTTTAGGAAGATGCTTCCCAAATCCTCTTCACTATTCCTAGTCTGTCTCCTCAACAATCACAGATTTCCTCCTGCCTCCAGGGTATCTCTACCTGGTTGTTCTGCCACCACTGCAAACTCAACCTACCAAAACTGAACTTCTCATCTTCCCTCCTAAATCCTTTTGTCCAGGTAACTTTCTCATCTCAGTTGAAAGTACCCTCTCATCTCCACCCCTCTCAAGCCTGTAACCTTGGCCTCATCTTTGACTCCTTCATCTCTTTCACCCCGCCATACTCTCTGATTCCAAATTCTGTCGATTCTTCCCCCCTCCCAGCATTTCCAAAATCCACCCCCTCTTCTCCATCTAAAGACCCAGCCTCATTGGTTCAGGAAAAGAGAGATGAAGTGAGTTGTCCACAGTCACTCAGTAGGCGACCAAGCTGGGATTAGAACCCAGGTCCTCTGAGTTCTAGGCCTGTGCTCTTGCCACCAGTAATAATGATGGTATTTGTTAAGCGCTTACTATGTGCAGAGCACTGTTCTAAGCGCTGGGGAGGTTACAAGGTGATCAGGTTGTCCCACTGGGGGCTCACAGTCTTCATCCCCATTTTACAGGTGACGTAGCTCATCTGTAATAGTAATAATAGTAATAGTAATGTAATAGTAATGTAATAGTAACAGTGGTAAGCTTGTTAGGGGTAGGGAACGTGCCCTCTAATTCTGTCCTATTGTACTCCCCCAAGAGTTTAGTATGGTGCTCTGCACACAGTAAGCACTTAATAAATGCGACTGCATGAATTGACTGATGAATTGATTGATTATCGAGTGCACACTGAATGCAGTTCACTGAACTAAGCACTTGTCCAAGCAGATAATACTGCTTGCTTCTGGAGGATTGCTTTGGGAGAAGCTCTAAGACCTTTCAAGCTTCTGGGGACTCTTTACACCAGCCATTTTTTAAAAAAACTCCTTCTTTAATACCTAAGCAAACACAGTTAGGTAGTGAGACCATTGAATGACTTTATGGAGATTTTACCTTCTGCTTAATCTACTGCACTCTGGTCCAGTCATCATGTGTGCTCACCATAGTTAAGCCGTCACTGGGCCTTGGGGATAGCGAATTAATGTGTCCTACATACTTGGCTTAAGGGTACAACCTGCTCATTTTTTTTCATTGCTTTCTGTTGTTGCTTTTCACATTTTTTCCCATTCCTCAAGAAACTCCAGTGGTTGCCCATCCACCTTCGCATCAAACAAAAACTCACCATTGGCTTTAAAGCACTCAATCACCTTGCCCTCTCCTATCTCACCTCGGTACTCTCCTACCCAGCCTGCACACTTTGCTCCTCTAATCCTAAACTTCTCACTGTACCTCGATCTCATCTATCTCGCCACCGACTGCTTGCCCATGTCCTCCCTCTAGCCTGAATGCCCTCCCTCTTCAAATCTGACAGACAATTACTCTCCCCTCATTCAAAGCCTTACTGAAGGCACATTTCCTTCTAGCGGCCTTCCCAGACTAAGCCTCACTTTTCCTCATCTCCCACTCCCTAATGCGTTGCCCTGACTTCCTCCATTTGCTCTCCTCCTCCCCGCCTCCCCAGCCTCACGGGACTTAGGTACATATCTGTAATTTATTTATATTAATGTCTGCCCCCTTTTCCCCCCCTCCAGACTGTAAGCTCCTTGTGGTCAGGGAATGGGTCTGTTTATTGTTATATTGTACTCTCCCAAGCACTTAATTCAGTGCTCTGCACACAGTAAGCGCTCAGAAAATATGATTGAAATGCGATCAAATGAATTTCCACACTCTAAGTATACGCTTTCTATAAAACCCTGTATGTGGTGAATTTTGGAATTAACAGATTCTTAATCTTTTTGGTTTTATAGGTGCTGTTGAGCTAGAAAATTTGCCCCTCAAGAAAGATGCCTTGAAGGAACTGGAATTGCCGTTTGAAGTGAAAGCAGGTATGCTGGAGTGGAGAGGAATACATCAGTCCTCTTTCGAAGCAACTGCTGCTTGTCTGGGGTGAAGGCCTTTGTCAGGGGGTTGCTTTAGTTTTTTTAGGGCCTAAAAGTCCCCCTCTCCTGTCTTGGTGAGAAGAGGAAATGTTGGAGTGAGGAGCTGAACTCATTCCCTGTGTACTTTCCATCACTTCCCCCAGCACCATCAGCAGTTTTGAACTTCTGCTCCCCAACTAGCCGCACCCAGGAGGAGTAGTAAAGGTATTCTTTGAGTGCCCCCTAGGGTGCCGTGCCCTGTGGTAGGTGCTCAGGAAAGTACAACAGAAGTATGAGTATAGTAATAATAATGATAGTATTTGTTAAGCACTTACTATGTGTGAAGCACTATTCTAAGCGCTGGGTGGGGATACAAGGTGATCAGGTTGTCCCACATGAGGCTCACAGTCTTAATCCCCATTTTACAGATGAGGTAGCTGAGGCACGGAGAAGTTAAGTGACTTCCCCAAAGTCACACAGCTGACAAGCGGCAGAGCCAGTATGAGAACCCATGACCTCTGACTCTCAAGCCCGTGCCCTTTCCACTGAGCCACGCTTACACTCCCAACCAGGGAGACAGGTGTAAAAATATTTACAAGTCGGGTAACCAGAATGACTGAACAATTGATCCTCTATATAATAAGTGCTGAGGGAGGGCTTACTAAGTGCCAAGATGCTAATGCTAAGGGTGGAAAACGTGGAAGAGGCAGACCAGCTGCTAGATGCATAGAAACCATAACAACAGTAACGGAAGAACCATTAGCAAGGTTACAGATTATGGCAGAAGACAGGGTGTTCTGGAGAAAAAATATCCATAGAGTCACTATGAATCGGAAATGATTCAACGACACTTGATAATAATGTGCCAAGCACTGAACCAAGCGCTGTGGTAAATATAATAAAACCAGTGAAGACACAGTCCCTGTTCAGCATGGAGCCCAGTGTCTAAGGGGGAAGGAGAACAAGCATATTATTCCATTTTTGCAGATGAGGAAATTTAGGCACAGAGCAGGTAAGTGACTTGCCCAAGGCCACACAGCAGGCAAGAGGCAGAGTCGTGATTAGAACCCTGGTCTCCTGACACCCAGGGCCATGTACTTCCACTTGGCTACGCTGCTTTTCTGTTCAATAAATATATATGTAAAAGGCAGTCTGGTGACTTTGTTTTGGGAGTTAATCAGGAAAGTCTTGTTGGAAAGGGTGGGAAGAACCATAAAGGTGAGGAGGGAGAACTGTAGTATTAGGAATATAGAGGGGCAAGGGAGTTCCAGGCTGGAGGAAACATGTGTACCAACTCTGTTATATTGTACCTGCTCAAGTGCTTCGTATAGTGCTCTGTACACAGTAAATGCTCAGTAAATATGATTAATTTATTGGAGGAATAAAGTGAGTGAGGTGGTGAAGGCAGGAGAATTAAGAATGAGGTACAGCTAGTAGGATGGTGTGGGAAGAACAAAGAGAGTGGCCTGGAGTGAAACAGGGGAAGTGGGTTAAAGTGTAAGATCGGGAGACCTGATGGAGAGTCTTGAAGCTGATCTTGAAGAGTTTTTCGTTCATTCAGTCGTATTTATTGAGCACTTACTGTATACAGAGCACTGTACTAAGCACTTGGAAAGTACAATTCAGCAATAGAGACAATCCCTGCCCACACCGGGCTTACAGTCTTGAAGGGGGAAGACAGACATCAAAACAAGTAAACAGGCATCAATATAAATAAATAGAATTATAGATTTATACATATATACATAAGTGCTGTGGGGCAGGGAGCTGGGAGAAGAGCAAAGGAAGCAAGTTGAGGTGACACGGAAGGGGGGAGGAACTGAGGAAAGGGGGGCTTAGTTTGGGAAGGCCACTTGGAGGAGTTTTTATTTGAGATATCTGGGATCTTAATAATTAGTTTGGGATTTTATTTTTTCTCACCATTTGCAAGATTGAACTTTATAAAAGCTTCTTAAATCTTCCTGCATTCCCATTGGTTGGTAGAACATGAACCGCAGTGAGAATTAATAGTCCAGGAAGGTGCCTTTTCTACCCAAGCAAGCAAACTTGTCCTAAATTCAATGAATTTTTAGTAGTCTCTGACATGAATGTTGCAAACTTGAAAATGTCAAAAAAAATTACCAGCCTGCTGTCTCCCAAGGCTAATCCATAGTGATTTGAATGAAGTTAGAATTTCTTTCTCTTTGGCAACATTTTTACTCATCATGGCCAGATAGATGAGGGATTTGTTTTTCCGAGGCTGGGTAATTAGTCTTCTTGGGAACTTCATCTGGTTCAGTGAAGGGATGATGTTTGCTGAACTTTTTTCATCTCATCATTCATCATTTCTGCTTTCTGTTGCCCATATCGGTGTTTCTATTTTGTTGTCTAGAATTATAACAATATTCTTTTCCCCCTTTGGGAACATCTAGGTTTCATTGGGAAGGTAACATTACAGATCCCCTTTTATCGCCCCCATGTGGACCCCTGGGTGATCTCCATCTCCAAGCTCCATTTAATTGGCGCCCCTGAAAAACTACAGGACTTCAACGATGAAAAGGAGAAATTACTGGAAAAAGAGCGAAAAAAAGCACTACTTCAAGCCTTGGAAGAAAAATGGAAAGTAAGACACAGAGTTTATGCCTTAAGAACAGTTTGGGGGTGCAGTTTCTTGGAGTCAGCTACATCATTTTCTAAGCAAATATTATATCATTTTCTTCCTTGGTAAATATCCTGAAAGTTAAATTCATATTTGTATTGTTTATCTGCAGTATGAACCAAAGACATCTAGTACCATATTGACCTGTTTTGTAGCCATTCCCTTGACAAATTCTGTAGTGAAGAACAGCGGGGAAGAAAGTGAATCTGAAAATCACAAGTTCTCAGTGGTCAACTTCAGCACTGGCAGTTGCACAATAATGACTTCTAGTTGAGCAAGGATAATCTTTTGCAGGGATTCTTTAACTTCATCGTCCAGATGTTCTCTTCATCTTAGCTCAGTTTAGTGTCTGTTCTGTTCTCCCCTGAGTTGGGTAGGTAGGCAAGTGGCAGCTTCTAAAACTGATGGAGACCTGTATTGGATTTAAAACCCAAGTCACATTCGCCCACTTAAAGCAATTGAATGTCAGTAGATCATTGGTTCATTTTTTTTTATATACCTGCTTACTGTGTGCCAGGTACTGTTGTAAGCACTGGGCTAGATACAACGTAGTCAGGTTGGATGCAATCCATGCCCACATTGGGCTCACAGTCTTAATCCCCATTATATAGATGAAGTAACTGAGGCACAGAGAAGTTAAATGACTTGAAAGTAACACAACAGACAAATTGCAGACCTGGGATTAGATTTCAGGTCATTTTGACATCCAGGTCTATGCTGTATCCACTAGGCCACACTGCTTCTTTTTTTTTTTTTTTTCAGAATGAACGTCAGCAGAAAGGAGAATCCTACTGGTATTCAGTTACTGCGTCTGTGGTCACAAGAATTGTAGAAAATATTGAAGTAAGTGAATACATTTCTAATAGTGTGTTTTTCATTCTTTTAGAATAAAAAAATTTTCCTTGGACTTATTTGATTGGTAATTTGCTTCTTTTGACTGACTCACCTGTGCAATACACATTTAAAGCTGGCTTATTCATTTTTTAAAGTGCTTCACAGATTATAAACCTGAACATCATTTTTTGAGCCAACTCAGTTTCATGGGTGTTCCCATAATTTGGATGTGAATTCAGTTTGGTTTTATGCTTTTCATTTCCTGTTTTGTGCTTAAAAATCAAATGCAGGGGAATTAATAATTTGGGTAGAATTAGGGAAAGCTTTGCTCTTGGTCATACATCTCCTTCCTTTAAGATGTACTTGGGTTGAATAAGGGGCCGAAATCCCTTATAACAACAATAATAATAATAACAGTGGTATTTGTTAAGTGCTTACTGAATGCAAAGCAGGGTACTAAACACTGGTATAAGGTACAAGATAATAAGATTGAACACAGCTCTTGTTCCACGTGGGGCTCGTAATCAAAGAGGAAGGGAAAACAGGTATTTAAACCTCATTTTTCGGAGGAGAAAACAGGCACGGAGTTGTTAAATGACTTGCTTATGGTTACACAGGAGGCAAGTGGTGGAGCCAGGATTAGAACCCAGATCCCCTGATTCCCAGGCCCATGCTCTTCCCACTAGACCTCTTTTTTTTTTTCAAAATGACATATCCAGTTCCTAGAGAATACAGATTGGTAATTTAGTTAACTATAAGGGAACTAGAATTACTTTGCAGTATGACGAAGTGAACAAGTAAGCATTGCTCAAAGTTATCCATTGACTACAGTGAAATGGTAGGGTAGTCTAAAGTGAATTAAAATGAGTTGTTTTGGAACCTAATCATGACTGAAGGAGATGTGGTCAGGATATATTATATTATGAGAGCCACGTTTTGTCACCATCACCAGATAGCTGTGCTGACTGAAGTCACTGCTCTGAATTCTGTTTTAAGGAGTTTTTGTCCCACATGGGGCTTTGGAATTAGGGAATTTTAAGCTTATGCCCCAATGTGCTGCCCACAAGGACAAGGGAGGAAGAAATAAAAGAAAATTGCTCTAATCAGCAGAATTTTTAGGCAAGGGCTATTGTGGCTATAGTAGGAAAGGTTTCCCGAATGATTTTTTAATGAGGAATTGTTATCGCTATTTCCTAAACAGAGACTTCTCAGGAGCGAAGATCTATTATGCCAAATTATACAATCTAATTATGAACCTTCTAAATCCATTGAGTGTGCCAAGTGGATATAATAATTGTGGATTCATTATGTGCTTACTATGCGTCAGGCACTGTACGAAGCACTGGGGTGGATACAAGCAAGTTGGGTTGGGCACAGTCCCTGCCCCATGTGGGGGCTCAGTCTCAATCCCTATTTTACCGATGAGGTAACTGAGATATAGAGAAGTTAAATGATTTGTCGAAGGTCACACAGCAGACAAGTGGCAGAGCCAGGATTAGAACCTGTGACCTTTTGACTCCCAGCCCTGTACTCTATCCACTGTGCCATGCTGCTTCTCAGGAGCAGCGTGGCTCAGTGGAAAGAGCATGGGCTTTGGAGTCAGAGGTCATGGGTTCAAATCCCAGCTCCACCAATTGTCAGCTGTGTGACTTTGGACAAGTCACTTTTCTGTGCCTCAGCCTCATCTGTAAAATGGGGATTAAGACTGTGAGCCCCCTGTGGGACAACCTGATCACCTTGTAACCTCCCCAGTGCTTAGAACAGTGCTTTGCACATAGTAAGTGCTTAATAAATGCTATCATTATTATTATTAAATGATACAAGACTGTGGGGGGCAGTGCCCCATCTCTCTGGTATCTCCCCAGATGTTATCCCTCAGCCTACCACCTCCCCAGTCCCCAATCATGCCAAAGGATCAAAGCAGGCAGGGTGCTAGCATGTGTTGTTTCATTTAGACATGAATTTTACGTGGTAGTTAAACTTCATTAATATCACTGGTATTTATTGAGCTTACTAGGTGCAGAGAGTTGTACTGAGCACTTGGGAGAGTACAATACAAAAGAGCAGAACTTCATTAATAATGTGAAAACATTAGTAGCGGAGCCCTTCTAACATGATCTACCTCTAGTTTTGGGGGGTCTCTGGAAATGTGTCTCTCTTCTTTCTCCTTTCTAGTTAAAAATTCAAGATGTCCATTTGCGGTTTGAAGATGATGTCACTAATCCCTCCTGCCCTTTTGCATTTGGCATCTGCATCAAAAATGTTTCCATGCAAAATGCCATGAATGAACCTGTGAGTATAAAATGCATATAGAAGAGGGCAGGAAGCAACAGTTCCAGATCATTTGTACCATTTGGTATGGGCCTTATTAGTGTGAGACCCTCTTTATGTAACTATTGCATACATCCCAACTTGTTTTTTCACTGAAATATTTACTAAATCCTGCTCTCCCATCTATTTCCCATAACTTAGGTACAAAAATTAATGAGGAAAAAGCAATTAGATGTAGCCGATTTCAGTATCTACTGGGATGTCGATTGCACTTTATTGGGAGATCTGCCTCCAGTGGATTTACAGGTAGGAGTCTGTTTAACTCATCTCACTGGAAAGACAAGGAAACTGGCAGTGAACATAAGGCCATTGCCTCCTTTTCAGATGTGAAACAAAATCAACTCCTTTTTGTGAGTATCAGTTTTTCTCCAAGATTTGAGAGGAGTATAGACTCTCAACTGTTTTTTAAGAGAATATTTTTTTGCTCATATAAAAATTCATTGTGAGAAGAGAGCTAAATTGTATTCCTTTAAATTCAAGTAAAAGTCAGTTTATGAGACTCATTCTGAAGGCTGAGACGTGAGATCAAACAGTCCCACTTGGAAGAAATAGCAGTTTGAAGCATTATAGTATAAGGAATATGTCTGGAACAGAAACAGCCCAAATACAGTATAAGTTTTGCTATCAGGGACTTTACCAATTTTGATATACTCCCTTTTGGAGGATGTTTGAGCCCACCACTTCAGTTTGTAGCTCCTCTGAGTGTTTGCATAAACTTCCTGGCACATTGACCCGTTGTTGGGTAGGGACCGTCTCTATATGTTGCCAACTTGTACTTCCCAAGCACTTAGTACAGTGCTGTGCACACAGTAAGTACTCCATAAATTCGATTGAATGAATGAATTGACGCTGTTGGCTAATCAGATTAGCAATTAGCAGCTCCCTTTCCCAGATCTCCTCTTCTTCCAGGGCCCTAGCTGCTTTAGCTAGTCTACTAACGTGGTTAGTGAATCATGCAACTCCCTTCAACAGTAGTTTCAAAGGAGTTTAACTCCTGTTCTGAGCAGCGAATAGTCTTCTGAGTATGAACCAGCCAGTGTTTACTGTGTTGATAGCTGCTCACTCTTCAAAGCCTTTCCGAGTGGCCATAACCAGAATAGGAGACACACTGGCACTTCTCATTTCCCAAGAGTTCCAGATAAAGCTTTTACTCCAAGAAAACCTAGGAATTTTCTTCCCGTTGAATGCTATTTTTGGAGAATATTTTTGGCCAGCTAATAAATGCACTTAAATGCTGCAATACTAGGTATATTATTTTTTATTATAGTAGAAAAAACAACCACCCTATTTGAGCAGATTTGCATGTGACTTTCAGGAGGCGATGGATAAAAATATGGAGAGCCGTGATCACCACTATATCTTGGAGCCTATCTGCACTTCTGCCCTTTTGAGAAGAAACTGCTCCAAGGAGCCTCTGAGGTCCCGCCAAACTCCCCGATTAGAGTGTGATATCCAGCTAGAAACCATTCCGTTGAAGCTTTCTCAGGTACTCTGATTCTTCTGAATTGATTTTCCTCTCCTTGACCTTAAAATGTGGGTTTTTTGTATTTTGTTTCCTTCACTCTAGTTGGGTTTGAAATCCTAAATAGAAAGACAAAGGGTGCCAAAAAACTGCCAATTTTGGCCATCTTCACTGAGAGAAAATGAATGTCTACAGCAGGGGTGGCCAAACTTTGGTTCTTCTCCCCTTGCTGTCTCTTGCTGTGTAGCTTGCGCACATGTGTGCATATAGTTTTAATTCTATTTGTTCTGATGATTTTGACACCTGTCTACATGTTTTGTTTTGTTGTCTGTCTCCTCCTTCTAGACTGTGAGCCCGTTGTTGGATGGGGACTGTCTCTATTTGTTGCCAACTTGTACTTCCCAAGCGCTTAGTACAGTGCTCTACACACAGTAAGCGCTCAATAAATACGATTGAATGAATGTTCTTTCCTGCTTATCATTGTGCTGTTGCGGCAGGGGACTGCAGTGCCTAGTGGATAGAGAATGGGCCTGGAAATCAGAAGGACCTGAGTTCTAATCCCAGCTCCGCCGCTTGTCTGCTGTGTGAGCTTGGCCAAGTAAATTCACTTCTCTGTGCCTCAGTTCCCTCATCTGAAAAGTGGGAATTAAGACTGTGAGCCGCATGTGAGGCAGGGACAGTGTCGCACTGGATTATCCTCTATCTACCCCAGTGCTTAGTACAGAGCTGGGGACGTAGTAAGCACTTAACAAATACTGCTACTCCACTCCTGGAGACGGTGGTTTTCTCACCCCTGTGCCTGCTACTACTCCAATTCCTTCACCCCCTGTTGTCCACCAACCCACCACCACCACCCCTTCGCCTGCTCACCATTCCGGTTAGATCTTTCTATTTTTTGATTTGTGACTCTTGGCCATATTGTGTTTTTGGTTTGTGGCTCTTCAGTTCATGAGGCTTGGCCACCCCTGATCTCCAAGCTGGTAATGCTTTGTAGGGTGAATTTCTTCTTGGAATTTGCGCTGAAATTGTAACTCTTATGAGGCAGAAGGATGGCGATTAACTGATACCATTGTTCTTTGAAAATATACAGCTCTCGATTGACACCAAGAAATGAATTGAGTTTAACCGTGTGTTCATTTTTGACATAGCTGCAATACCGGCAAATCATGGAGTTCTTAAAGGAGTTGGAACGAAAAGAAAGACAGCTAAAATTCCGAAAATGGAAACCAAAGGTGGCAATATCTGAAAAGTAAGAGCTTTGTGTTGTGGTTCTGAAGGCTATAGAATCCATTCATCAGTGTGAGCCTTTTGGCCTCCCTGATCCAAATGAACTGAGAAATTGGAACTGTAAACAGCATTCATTTAGCAGTGATGGGCCTAATTCTCATAGTGCTTCAAGATACTCTCTGGGACCAAGTAGGGCACTTTACAAGGAATATTAGCTCTTTTGCACCATCAGGCAGCGTGGCTCAATGGAAAGACCATGGGCTTGGAGGTCAGAGGTCATGGGTTCAAATCCCAGCTCTGCCAATTGTCATCTATGTGACTTTGGGTAAGTCACTTCACTTCTCTGTGCTTCAGTTACCTCATCTGTAAAATGGGGATGAAGACTGTGAGCCCCATGTGGGACAATCTGATCACCTTGTATCCTCCCCAGTGCTTCGAACAGTGCTTTGCACATAGTAAGTGCTTAACAAATACCATTATTATTATTATTGTTATTATTATCAGGCATGTCCAAAGTATTTACTAACCATCCCCTAGTGGTTGAAAATATTAATGTTCCTCTCAAAGAGCTTGACTTCTTAAGGGAGTAAAGCTAGGCCCCGGAAGAACTCAACTTTTAAGAGAGAATAAAATACCAATAATTCCAAATATGTTTTTAATAATATTTGTGGTGTTTGGTAAGCACTCCCTGTGTGTCAAGTGCTCTGCTAAGCACTGGGCTAGATACAAGATAGGTAATAATAATAGTAATGATGGTATTTGTTAAGTGCTTACTGTGTGCCAAGCACTGTTCTAAGCACTGGGGTATACAAGGTAATCAGGTTGCCCCACATGGGGCTCACAGTCTTAATCACCATTTTACAGATGAGGTAACTGAGGCATAGAGAAGTGAAGTGACTTGCCTAAAGTCACAAAGCCTGATGGGGGCAAGTGACTTAACTTCTCTAGCATCAGTTGCCTCCTCTATAGAGATGAAATACCTATTCATCTTCCCTCTTGGATTGTGAGCCCCTGAGTGACACAGGTACTGTGGGTGGTCAGACTTTCTTGTAAGTAAGTGGCAAGGTGCTTGGCACATAGTAAGCACTTAATAAATACCACTATTATTTTACAGGAGATTCTAATAGCCCATCAAACCAGGGCTACCAGGGAGGCAGTGTGATCTAGTGGGAAGGACAGGGGTCTGGGATTCCAGAGATCTGTATCTTCTTGGGCAAGTCACTCCCTTTTTTCATTTTTCTCATCTAGAAAATGGGGATAATAATATCTGCTTGTTCCTTATCACCCATGGATGTTATGCAGATTAAGTGAGGTAATAGGAAAGCTCTTTGGAGAAAAAACGACTTTACAAATTCAAAGTATTATTATCACCATGTCTATATTGGTGTTCGCCTGGTGTTACTTTCTTTCAGTTTTTCTTGATTATATATTTCCTCCATCTTTTGACCTGGGTTCCTTTGATTTATAATTTAGGATATGGTAAACTTCGTGCCCTTTAAAGTAAAGGCCCTAAAAGAGTTCTAAAACACACCATTTTGTCTCAAGTAGTATTTTTAAGTTTTCAGGTGGTAGGCATTTCCATTTCCCTTCTAAAAGTTTTCTATTATGCTTTTAGGGGCTCAAACCTAGAATAAGAGGGTATTCATGTTGATTTCGTAGAATGCCACTAGATATTTTGTTGTCTTGATGTGTTTCAGCTGCAGAGAATGGTGGTATTTTGCTCTGAATGCCAATATGTCTGAGATCCGAGAGCAGAGGGAGCATTCTACTTGGGACTTTGTTTTGCACAGAGCCCGCGATGCTGTGTTTTACACTGAGAGGTATTTCAGTAAGCTGAAAGGAATTCCACTGTCTGCAGACGAAGAGGTGAGCACATTGGAAACAACTGTCAAGCCAAGTAGGAGCAGCCTTGGACAAGTACTCTCTGTATATCACAATGAATTGAATGAGAATTCTGGGGTTACTTGTATTGGAACTGAAATGGGATCTGTGAGGCTGTACCAAACCTGGTGACACTGTAGGTTTGGCCTTATTCATTCATTCAATCGTATTTATTGAGCACTTCCTGTGTGCAGAGCACTGTTATAAGCGCTTGGGAAGTACAAGTTGACAACATATAGAGACAGTCCCTGCCCAACAATGGGCTCACAGTCTAGAAGGGGGAGACAGACAATACAGGACAGGCACCCGAGGCTCTGAAATGTCCTGAGGGGACTTCACAAGTTTTGGAGATTAGTACTGGGAGGTTTCTGCAGGAGCTCATATAGTCTTTCAGTGGTCCTGTAGCCTCTACTAACCTGAAGAAGTCTTGCAAAAGAGCTTGAAGTTAGGATGGGGTGGAGAGGGACGTTGGGAGGCAGAAATCCCTCAACCCCAACTCCTCCTCCCATATCCTGAAGGCCCAGATACTTTTTGGGTGTCAGGCTCCATTAGTCCTGCAGTTTGAGATGTTGATTTCCTTCCCTCAGACTCCATATATAATAATAATAATAATAATATAATGGTATTTAAGTGCTTACTATGTGCCAAGCACTGGGATAGATACAGGGTAATCAGGTTGTCCCACGTGGGGCTCATAGTCTTAATCCCCATTTTTCAGATGAGGTAACTGAGACACAGAGAAGTTAAGTGACTTGCCCAAGTTCACAAAGCAGACAAATGTCAGAGCAGGGATTAGAACCCATGACCTCAGACTCCCAAGCCTGTGCTCTTTCCACTAAGCCACTCTGCTTGCCATTAGAGATTTTGGATGAGAAGTCTGTTCATCTTGTAACATGGAAAAACTCGGATAATTTGAGTTTGCTAGAAGCAGCGTGGCTCAGTGGAAAGAGCACGGGCTTGGGAGTCAGAGGTCATGGGTTCTAATCCCAACTCCCCCACATGTCTGCTGTGTGACCTTGGGCAAGTCACTTAACTTCTCTGAGCCTCAGTTACCTCATCCGTAAAATGGGGATTAAGACTGAGCCCTACGTGGGACAACGTGATCACCTTGTATCCTCCCCAGTGCTTAGAATAGTGCTTTATGCAAAGTAAGCACTTAACAAACGCCATCATTATTATTATTGTTATTAAAGAAGGAAGGCCACTGGTGGGTGAATCTGGTGGCAGAGGTAGCTGCAGAGTTGCTCTGGGGATTAGTAACTTTGAGGGTGACAGTGGCCCACAGGACTTCCACTTCTTTTCCTGTCTTTTCCTTTAACTCCCTGGATTTAGAATGGTTGGGCAGTGAGGACCATTTTCTATTGCTCTGGCAAAATCCAGACTTAGTGTTATTTTCCAAGCTTCAGGGTCGGCACAGACTCCAGCCTTGCATGCTGGGTCAGACTGATGCAATTAATGGACATTAAGCATTAGAACCAAATACAAGGGAAAGGAAAGGATCTTTTTCCCTGAACAGTATATTTGGTAAGAGTTTGCGCATACCTTTGCATTCTCAGGGAGTACCAGGCACTCCAGACTAATGGGCAAAGGAATCTGAAGCAGGTGTAGGTTTTAATGATTTTCATAAATTTCATTTTATTTTAATTAAAATTGGTGTCCAATAAAAAGTAGTAGAAAGAAACCAGGCTATTTTCTTGCATTCTGTTTCCTTAAAGGGATAGGAATGGAATTGTAAAGCTAATTTATAACACATTTTAGCGAATGCACAATAATATTAATCTTTTCCTTCATCCATAGATTCCCTTTGAATATTTAGAAACAAATTATACAAAATATTTTTAGATTGTGAAAAACTGCAGTACTTTGATTCCTTCGATCTGTCTTGTACATGTTATGCTGTGGACTTGTATTGTGTTTGGGGTGAGACACCCAGCTATATAAGATCTATCTTAGCTAGTTAGCTAGTTTCCTTTATTACTAGAAAGGCAGCAAGTTCTGTTTATAATTGAGCTAGTTTGATAGTCTCTCTGTTTTAAAAAAAATAATTATTGTCCTTTGGATATCATGAATTTGCCACTAGTCGAAGATTCTGAAAAACTTGTGAATGCTTTTCAGGGGGATCAGATGAAATAAACTACTTAGTCTCTGAATCAGGAACATGACTCTTAGTTTTATTTTAATGTATTCATCTCTCCAACATAAATTAAGCTGAATGGATTAATTAGATTTTTCCCTCCCAATAAATTGTCATGGACCCATTTCCTTAATTTTGGGTGGTTTTTTAAAATTTTGTTTTGTTTTTAGCTGGTGGTGAGTCAGGCTCAGGTAGGGCTGCCACACTCAGTTTTTATGTTTTTCTTTGCAGGGGGAAATATGTCGTATTGAGGAAGAGCAGTCCTTTGAGGAGCTGAAGATCTTGCATGAGCTGGTACATGACCGATTCCACAAGCAGGAAGAACTGGTGGAGGTGATACATTTTTTGTTGACCGTTTTCTATTGACTGACTGGCAAGTTACATACCCAGGATATAGTGCATGCTCAGAAAAGAGTAAACAGTTCCAAGAACTGTGGATTCAAGGTCCACACGGTCCCAAAACATCCTTTGGGTTAATAATAGCAATATTACTATTATTATTATCATCATCACCACCATTATCACTACTACTACTACTAATAACGATGATGATGATGATACTTGTTAATTACTTTGTGCCAAGCACTGTACCAAGTTCTGGGGTAGATACAAGATGATCAGGTTGGAAACAGTCCCTGTCCCACCTGAGACTCCAGTCTAAATAGGAAGTAGAACATGAATTTAATCCCCATTTTACGGATGAGGAAAATGAGGCAGAGAGAAGTTAAATGATTTGCCCAAGGACACCCAGTAGGCCAGTGGCAGAGCTGGAATTAGAACCCAGGTCTCCTGGCTATCACTGTGTCATGGTTTATGTTTCTATAGACTTTCTCATTGCGAGGTGCCAGCAAGGGGGATTGATTCAGCATTATTTACCTTTCTATGTGGATACTAACATTGCTTGTGTTATTGGTTGAAACAGAGCTTGCGGGAGCCTCTCTCGGATTCTCCAGGAGTTTCTCCCGTGGATCCAGCAGCCAGTGGTGGCAGTGGGATGCTACAGTACCTTCAGTCTTGGTTTCCTGGTTGGGGTGGCTGGTCTGGTCAACAAACCCAGGAAGGGAGACAAATTGAGGGATTGCCTCCAGAGCAGGAACAATGGAATCCTGAAGAAATATTAGGTATGGTGCCATCTGAATGTGAATTTTCTTCCTTTAGGGAAGCATTTGCTCATGTCGAAATGAAATGATTTTTCATTTTTTGAAGTTTTTTTAAATTTTATTTGTTTTGAAGTGAACTATTCAATTCCGTGGGAACTATTTGGTTTAAAATCTGCTCAGGGTAGGCAGAACTAGAGTGGAGCAAGCAGGGCAACTGCCCTGGGGCACAGACTGGTATGCAGTGCTGAATTGGTACAAGGAGATCACCAGCATGAGCATACTACTGAGTTTATGCTCCAGCTGTCTAGAGAGACTCCAACAGTGAACACCTCCCCCTTCTTTCCCCGCCCCCGGACACACCCCGGCCTTAGGTTCCCTGCTGTGCTCTTGGATAGTGTTGGATTGTTAATTCAGAGAAGCAGCATAGCCTAGTGGAAAGTGCATAGGCCTTGGAATCAGAGAACCTGGGTTCTAATGTGCCACTTGTCTGTCGTGTTACCTTGGGCAAGTTATGTGACTTCTCTGTGCCTCAGTTTCTACAGCTGTAAAACGGGGATTCAATACCTCTTCTCCCTTCTACTTAGACTGTGGGCCTCATGAGGGAAGTGATAATCTTCTGTCTACCCCAGTACTTGGCACTTAGCTTTAAATAAATGATAAATAGTGATTTATCATTTTGGTGGGAACACAGACCGACTAGGGACTTTACTTCTAGGTTGACAACCTTGTGAAGGCTTCCTAGCTGGATACAAAGTGTTAAAATGTGCATAGTTCCACCTCTTCCAGGGATAATAAATTGCATTTCCAACCTAGAACCTGTATTGGCAGAGCAGGAGCAAACAGGAGCAAATCTAAAGGTTTTAGACTCTGAGCTGGCTACCAGGTAGCAGTCACACTTGTTCCCCAAGCAGGAGTACTGACTCCCGAAACTCAATTTCCTGCCCATTTTGCTTGAAAAAGCACTCTAGGAGTCCTTATAAAGAGCCTCATTTCCTTGAAGAAAAAAAAAAACAGGCTAAGACTGAAAGCTCCATGTGGGTCAGAGACTGTGTCCAACCTGATTAACTTTTATTTACCCCAGCACCAAGAACAGTGCTTACACATAAAAAACCATAAACAAATGCCATAAAAAAGCCATCACCTGCTTTGTTTAATTCTCTTCTTCCTAGCCATGAACTGTGTTGTGAAAAAAGTGTTAGAGTAATTGTATTTAGAAATTTTATATTTTCAAATTTTTCTGATGAAAGCATTTTCTTGGTTTCTCCATTTCAGGCACCGATGAATTTTTTGATCCAACTGCAGATGCCTCTTGCATGAATACATTTACTAAGCGAGATCATGTCTTTGCTAAACTGAATTTGCAGCTGCAGGGTGGCACAGTGACATTGTTATACCAGGAGAAAGGGACTCCTCAAACAAATGAAACTGCCTTCATAAAGCTTGAGTTTTCAGGTAAAATAAAGAACAACCCCATTCTCTAGTCTTTATCTCTCCAGAAATATTATGCCACTTACTAAGCATTTGAGTCCTGAGATAATTTTGAATCAAAGTCTTGCAGCCTCTCTAGTGAAATTAAGATTCAGGGAGCAGTTCTGTAACTGGTGTATTTCAGCCTTGTAAATAGTAACAGGTAGTAAATTCTAATGGGTAGAAACTAGCAGATTGCCTTTGTTTTTCTACATGAATCTCTCCAAAGTGGGATTGCCAAACATTTTTGGCAAATGTTTTTTTTTTGGCAGGTGAGTTTTTTGTTTGTTCTTTAATTTTAAGGACATTTAATTTGGGAAATTATCATTCATGTCCATCGGTTTGAAACATGGAGTTGTGATTATCTGGTTTTATTTTGCAGAGGAAAATACACAACTGTCCTACCTTTTGCTTTGTAATTTTTTGATGTTTTATAATATTTTTAATATGTACAGTTGTACTTCATAGTATCTCAATCTTGCATTTATACTTTCCAGGGGTAAAACTGTTGGCAGAATCTCTTCCTCGTCGAAATTCTTCCTTACTCTTAGTTCGTTTGGGTGGCCTCTTTCTTCGAGATCTGGCGACAGAAGGAACCATATTTCCCCTTCTTGTTTCTCCTAATCCGGTAAGTACAACTCCATGTTTTTATGACTATATGATGTTCTCTACTAGATCTAAAGATAAGCACTAGGTAAAATAATATTTGATGCCAGGTAAATTGCAAAGCTCGTCAGTTTAATTAATCATACTATTAGGACACAGAGACAGATGAGCTGTTAGAAATAATGAAATTAGTAGTTTGATAAATTTCCAGGAATATTTGCAAGTTCGTGTTAACTTTTGAGGTGAAAATTGAAATGTTTTTAACTTCTCTTTCTTTTTTATGGTATTTGTTAAGTGCTTTCTGTGTGGCAGGCACTGTACTAAGCACTAGGGTAGATACAAGTTAATCAGGTTGGACACAGTTCGTGTCCCACATGGGGCTCATTGTCTTAATCTCCATTTTACAGATGAAGGAATTGAGGCACAGAGAAGCTAAGTGACTTGCCCAAGGTCACACAGCTCACAGGGGGTGGAGCCGGGATTAGAACCCAGGGCCTTCTGATTCCCAGCCCCGTGTTCTATTAACTAGGTCACGCTGTGTCTCTGAATTAACATTTCACCACAAACCAAGACTTCAGCAGAGACTCTAGAGAAAATGTATGTGTGTGTATGGTCGGGGAGGAGAGGTGTTCACTTTTAGATTGTGAGCCCACTGTTGGGTAGGGACTGTCTCTATATGTTGCCAATTTGTACTTCCCAAGAGCTTAGTACAGTGCTCTGCACATAGTAAGCGCTCAATAAATACGATTGATTGATTGATTGATTGATTGATTTTGGAGTCTCTCTAGGCAGCTGAAGCATAAACTCAGTATTATGCTAACACTGGAGATCTCTCTGTGACCACTTCTGCCCTCTATACCAATCTGTGCCCCAGAGCAGTTGCCCTGCTTGCTCCATTCTAGTTCTGCCTACCCTCAGCAGATTTTTAATCCAAAGTGTTCCCACACCTTTAACTAAAATAAAAAAGTCATTATGTGAAGAATGTCAATGTGCATATGCATGGATAAAACACCATTTCACTTCCTAGCTGAATCATTTCATTTCACCATGAGCAAATGCTTCCCTAAAGGAAGAAAATTCACATTCAGAAAGCACCATACCCAATATTTGGGATTCCACTGTTCCTGCTGTTCTGGAAGCTGTCCCTCAATTGATCTCCCTTCCTCTCCTTTCTTGTGTTTGTTGATCTTCTCCGAAGTAAACTGGGTTGATTTCCCCGTTGTTCAAGCCAGGGAATGGAATTGAAGGCAATTCTTCCCTCCAACCAAAGAGGCCAGTGACTGCTTGTTCTACTAAATGATCTTTCACGTTGGATTCCCTGCAGATCTGTTTTTTCCCTAAATCTCTTTTGAAGGTTGTTGTAAACCTGAAATGGAATCTTCTATTTCTAGTTTTGAAGCTGAAAAAATCTCCACCAATGTTAGGCCGTATACATCAGAGAGGTATTAAACTGGCAAATGTTAGATATCAGATTGTAAAATTCAGAATTTACTCCTCTGTTCTGTTTATGACTTGTTATTTTGGTGTGGAAAATCCTTTGTATGCTAATTGGGAAAAGAGTCTTTTTGCTTTTTTATTCATGTACAGGGTGTTTGATTACCCAGGGAAATTGCATTAAAGGAATCCCAATGTAATGATCCTAAGATGTGTGAAACAAATCTCTATCATGAATAAATATTTTGTTTTCCTTTCCCTGGCACAAAAAGGTAATAGAATATTTGTTTATGTTGAATTAGCAAAAAGAAGTTGGAAGCGCCTCGCAATTCTTTGGTCTCCAGACATCTTCAGAAAGGAGTGAGCCCTGCCCTGGTAAATTGTTGGATGTTCTTGAAATTACTGGTCACTGGCATTTTATTATGTATTCTTTGATAGATGCATGATGGTAGGTCATTTTGTGGGAGTGAGTCATTTTGATTGTTCAGATTGATTATACTCTAGTGACTAGGAAGCCTGTTTGGGCATTCTAATATCACCTGTGCCACCCTTGTGCAATCAGAGGCAAATTTACTTAATCTAATGGATCTGCCCCAATCTTCTGTATCACTTTACTGGATAGAATAACTGAGACCCATCTTTGGAATAACCTCGGCACACACAAATGCCTTAGGAATGACAATTAATGAGTGCACTTGTTGGTTAACTTTCAAACCATACATTAAAATCTGTCCTGACCAGTGGCTCATTCTAGAAAGGAATGTGGGCGTTTTTGCTATTTCACCTTCTGCCTCCTTTTTTTCCTTCAGCTGCTGATCCTGATGCTCCCGTATTTGAGATGCTCTATGAGAGAAACCCGGCCCACAGCAATTTTGAGAGACGGTTGAATGTCAGCACTAGACCTTTGAACATCATTTACAACCCCCAAGCCATTAAGAAAGTAGCAGATTTTTTCTACAAGGGAAAGGTTCATGCATCAGGTTAACTTTATTTTTTGGTTTTATATTTTTTTTCCCCTAAATAACCTTGCTCTCTTTCTGCAGTTTGGGCAATACTGCTATTGTAAAGTGACCAATCAACAGAGAGAAAATCTAGTGAAGAAAAGTCAGAAGTTTCTCTTCATTTGTAAATTAGAGCAGGTGTGATTTTGAATTGGAGAAATGCACACTGTGAGATCTCATTTACCTTCCAAATGGAGACAAGATCTCCAGAATTTTCTCCTAACATTAGTAGTTTCCTGTAACTTTCCTTTTTTAAAAACCCCTTTCCAGTTTAGGAGGCTGATAAGGTAATGCCTTTCAAGAATATGCAGGATTGTCATATCAGGATGGTGGTCGGTGTTTTCCATCTCCACTGAGGATGGATGCAGCAAGATGAAATAGCCTTCAACAGTAGCTCGAGAGGTTTAGGTTAGCTATCAGGGAGGATTACCAGTGAGAGTTGTTAATGATGGAATAGTTCCTTAAGGAAGTCACAGAATAGCCTCCTCTGGGGTCTTTTAAACAGAATAAATTCTTTCTGTTTGTGATAGGGTTCCCGTCATCTTATCTGAGGACTAGAGCATGGACTAAGTGACTTCTCAAGAGCTCTTCCAGCTTTCTATGATCTGGACTATGCTTAGGTTTTTCAGTGTCCATGGCATAGTCCTGTTTCTATTTCTGTACGGTTCTCCCTTCTACTTAGACTGTGAGCCCCATATGGGACCAGGTTATCTTGTGCTTAGTACAGTGCTTAGCACATAGTAAGTCCTTTCATTCATTCATTCAATCATATTTATTGAGCGCGTACTGTGTGCAGAGCACTGTACTAGTCCTTAACAAGTACCTCAGTTATTATTATTATTCCACAACAGTTTCTTGCTTTCTTTGTTATCACTGTCCAACTGGGTTGTTAAGGCAGCAGTAAGAGGGGAGGGAGTGCTGGTATGATGACAGATCCTGGACCGCAGGTCTCTCCATCTTCCAAATCCTTCTGAAATCACATCTCCTTCTGTTTAATTTCTAATCTTCCCACATGCCACGTGAGCACCACCTAGGCACTTAAGTACTCGTTGCCTCCTGTAGCACGTATATACATATCTTACATACATTATTGAATAAGCACCCCATTAATCAATTAGTCGTATTAAGAGTGTACTGTGTGCGAAGCACTGGACCAAGTGCTTTGTAGAGTACAATCCTCAAAAATCTCCAGTGGCTACCAGTCATCCTACGCATCACCAACTTGTACTTCCCAAGTGCTTTGTACAGTGCTCTGCACACAGTAAGTGCTCAATAAATACGATTGAATGAATGAATGAATTAGGCAAAAACTCCGCGCTCTCAGCTTCAAGGTTCTCCATCACCTCGCCCCCTCCTACCTCACCTCCCTTCTTTCCTTCTACAGCCCAGCCCGCTGCTCCTCTGCTGCTAACTTCCTCACTGTGCCTCGTTCTCACCTGTCCCGCCATCGACTCCCGGCCCACATCCTCCCCCTGGCCTGGAATGCCCTCCCTCCGCACATCTGCCAAGCTAGCTCTCTTCCTCCCTTCAAAGTCCTACTGAGAGCTCACCTCCTCCAGGAGGCCTTCCCAGACTGAGCCCCCTCCTTCTTCTCCCCCTCCCCATCACCCCTGCCCTACCTCCTTCCCCTCCCCACAGCACCTGTATATATGTTTGTACAGATTTATTACTCTATTTTACTTGTACATATTATTATTCTATTTATTTTACTTTGTTAATATGTTTTGTTTTGTTGTCTGTCTCCTTCTAGACTGTGAGCCCGTTGTTGGGTAGGGACCGTCTCTATATGTTGCCAACTTGTACTTCCCAAGCGCTTAATACAGTGCTCTGCACACAGTAAGCGCTCAATAAATATGATTGAATGAATGAATTAATACAATATAACAGAGTTGGTAGACACATTCCATGCCCACAATGAGCTCACATATCCCCCTTTCCTCCTTCTACCTGTAATTTATTTTTTAGTGTCTGTTTCCCTCACTAGATTTTAAACTCCTTGAAGGCAGGAATTTTATCTGCCAATTCTAGTATACTCTCCTTAGGGCTTAGTCAGTTTTCTGCCCCATGTGGGAGTTCAGTTAATATCTTTGATTGATTGGATGTGATTTATCTTTTCCCTTCATTTTTCCTCTCTTAGAAGCCCATTGATTTAGAGTATAGTTGAGAAATGGAAAATAGAGGGAAGAGTGAATGCATTAATAATGGTGAGGATTTGCTCTCCCTGCCATTTTTCATTCACTTGCCCTTCTCCTGTCACAGGAAGGGATATCCTTTTGCATGCCCCTCACCCATCCTGACACATGTTTAACTGGGCATCAGTTGGCATAATTCAACCTCTAAGATTCTCTCAGTGCTGTGGGGGTTGCCTCCCAAAGCCTGCAGGTTTGGTCTTTGTGAAATTGACTGTACCCAGGGGCACTCTGTGTTGTGCTTGGGGCTAGGGGATGCTTCATTTGCTTTTAATCCTGGCTTGGGATGTCTGTATTGGTGAAAGGACATACATTTAATCTGTTTTCATCTTTGGATTTGACAGGTTTTGGCTATCAGTCTGAACTTGAGTTGAGAGTGGCCGAAGCTGCCCGAAGACAGTATAACAAGCTGAAGATGCAAACTAAGGCAGAAATCCGGCAAACCATTGACCGTTTGTTAGTGGGTGATTTCATTGTAAGTTGGCTCACAAAAATATCTCTAGTGTGCTTCATCTTTACTGAGGGTTTTTGTTATTGATGAACTTCGAACCAAATACAGTGTGAAGGCCGCATACATTTCCACCTAAAAACCCGAAGTCAGTGTAGCTTGACTCATCCATGCTTAAATAACCTGACAGTTCAGTGGAAGAGAGCCACGTTATACAAACTTGAGAGTCTGCTTCCCAACTTCACCTGTTAAACAATTAAGGGTTCAGGCTCTCCATTTTCTCCCTATGTTCTTGCTATGCCAATTACGGACTGACTTCCCAGCCTCTTCTCTCTGTATCTGTTACAAAAGCCACCAGATCTGAAATTTGGGCAATCCCAGTGGACTTGAACCCCGATCTCGAAAGCTCCCCGGTTACATTCATAGGTCAGTTAGGCTGGCCTCTCTGTTAGATTGAAGAAAAAACTCAGGATAAAGCTAACTACAATGAGATCCAGCTATGCATGCCCCTCTGCCAACTGATTCAGGGGTCTCATTGATCCCAAATGTCCTTCCAGTAGCTCCCTGAAAAATTTCACAAGGAAATGAGGAAATGTCTCCTTTCCTCAGGTTCAAACTATTGAGAGATTTGCCTCCCTCAAACTAGGATATATACTAGGGAAGGGAATAAAGCCCCCGCACCCCCTACCATTGACTGAAACACCTTGGTCTGGGCTGGGCTCAGGACCTTATTTCTGGAGGGCCACTGCTGGAACCCCATCATACTATCTCCCCTAAACAGGGAGTGTATGTGGGTGCCAGGGGATAATCTCAGTCTGGCCAGGACCTGTTAGGGGGTCTTTTTTTTGGCCCAGTTCAGAAGTGTTCCGTTCATCAGTACTATTAAAACTCATCCCGATCAACAGATTTCTGCAGCAGTATCCCCACATTCATTGAGTAACTACTTCTCGTGTCCCTGTACATTGTAGCAGGATCCCACTGTACTATTCCCCATTAATTACGTAGGTTGATGCCATATTGTATGTGAACATTCAGTTTTCAGACATTTAAGTCTCATCTAATTTTCAGTCTTGCTTTGCAAAGTCAGAAATCCTTTATTTGTGTTCTTGGCTTATTTTTACAGGATGACAGCAAACATTGGTCAGTGCGGTTGGATATTTCTGCCCCTCAGGTGATATTCCCCGATGATTTCAAATTCAAGAATCCGGTGTTAGTCGTAGTGGACTTGGGGAGAATTTTACTAACCAATACTCAAGGTATAGTGTTGGGTGAAGAAGAATGTGGTTGGGGGCATTTTTAGAGGGACCAGTGATCCTTGAAGCTGTATCCACAAGCAGTGAGAAGAGACAGGGTTCATGAGGAGGGAATCACGGTGCTCTGAGATATATTCTTCTGCTCTAATAATAATAATAATAATAAGTGCTTACTATGTGTCAAGCACTGTTCTAAGTGCTGAGGTAGATGCAGGCTAATGAAGTTGGACACAGTCTCAGTCCCAAATGGGGCTCACAGGCTTAATCCCCATTTTAACAGATGAGGTAACTGAGGCCAAAAGAAGTTAAGTGACTTGCCCAAAGTCACACAGCAGACAACTGGTGGATCCAGGATTAGAACCCAGGTCCTTCTGATTCCCAGGCCCGTGTTCTATCTATCCTCTGCTTCTTTATATCCTTTGGAGAAAGTGGGCTGACATGGCAGATGGAGTGACAGTACTTGAGGGAAAAACTGCTGGGTTACCTGACTTGGAATAATCTTGGTAACTTGGAATCTCAGACCTGACTTCGGGACTTTGAAGAATGTTCATGAATAACTGGTGGTGACAACAGTTTGTTGTCAGGGTGATGTACAGCATCTTTATGTCTTGGACCCTTTGAGAGTGTGGCCTAGGGTAAAGAGCACAGGAATGGAAGTCAGGAGATCAAGATACTAGTTTTGGCTCCACCATTTGTCTGCTGTGTCAATTTGAGCAAATCACCAAACAGTTGTAGTAATGATAATGATAATAATACTAATAATATGATGATAATATTTAAGGGCTTACTACTTGCCAAGCACTGTACTAAGCTTTGGGGCAGATACAAGATAATCAGTTTGGACACACTAAGTAGGAGGGAGAAAGGTATTGAATCCCCATTTTATAGATGAGGATACTGAAGTGTTAAGTTTACTTGCCCAGGGTCACACAGCGGGCACGTGGCAGAACTGGGATTAGAATCCAGATCTTCTCACTCCCAGGTCTGTGCTCTTTGAGTTTCCTCATCTATAAAGTGGGTTAAAGTACCTCTTCTCCCTCTTGGGTGGGACTGGGTTTGACTCCCTTGTATCTATCTTAGCACTTAAGACAGTTCTTGGCATATAACAAGCAGTGAATAAATTCCATGATCATCATATTTTTATAGGCAGAGTTCTTCCAGTTCGCTTCTTCATAAGGATAGACAATGAAGTGAGGCCTCACCTGAGTGGTTTTATCTTTCATAAAAAGAGTGTTGTTGGTGGTAATTTATTGAGCACCTGTTGAGTGCAACACACTGTATCAAGTACTTGGGAAAGTACAGGCAGAAGTATGAGACACATTCCCCACCCACAAATAGCATGAAATCTAATAATAATAATGATAGTACTTGTTAAGGGTTTACTATGTGCGAAACACTGATGGGGAAGATATAAAATAGTGATCCAGGAAAGTGGATCTCTTTTCCAAAATGAAATCTAATAGGTATCTCTTTCTTTCCCTTTTTATTGGTAAGTTTAATATTCTTTATACAACTTTCTAGCACTAATCTATTTACAGTTGTTTCACTAGGATAAGGTATGGAATGTGAAGGTAAAAGGAAAACTTTAAAGTAAAATAAAAAGAATTGGTAATAGAATATTAATAATCAAATATTAATAATCAAATATTAATACTTGAACATATTTTTTCTAACATTTAGGAAAAGGCCTTAATTCAGTCCATTTAGATATTTAGGAAATGGCTGTTGAAAATGCATTCCAATAGCTAACATCACTGATAAAATGTTATCTAAATAAATTCATACATGAATTATTCTATCATTTCACTGGATTCATTCAGTCATATTGAGCGCTTACTTTGTGCAGAGACAGTGGATAGTCGCTTTACCTTGAGGCAAATTACATTCTTATTTTACAGTGATTGCCCAGTGTTTTCAGATGAATAAAATGTTTCTTCCTTTTATGTATATAGTGAGTGAATACTGATCAGATATTTGACTTAATTTCTATTCAGATGAAAAACCAGTATAAAAATTGTATTGCATTATTTTTAGTATATAATTTACACATTTGTGCTGGTGGTCAAATTTTTAACATATCTCGTCCACTTTTTTTACACCAGACTCAAATCTCTTTCTCCATTGTATATTTTTTTATTATTGAATTTATAGGTCAAGTATCCCCAAAGTGAGAGCTAAATCAATTATATGTCTCATCCTTCAGAGCTGTTTTCTCTTTTTGGGGATAGATTTTTTTTTCTTCAGTTCATGGATTCCCATAAAGAAGAGAGCTCCTGTGATTTTTTTTTCTTTTTCAATCTGCAGATGAGTTTAAAAAGAAAACTGCCCAAGGTTCATCATCTGAGACAAATGAGCTGAGTGATGAGGAGTACAAGACACCTCTTGCCACACCTCCGAATACTCCACCACCTGAAGCCAGTCCCAGTAACGAGGCAAAAACCCCTCCATTTGCAGGAGTTGGGTTCAGCGAAGAGCAGCTTCAGGCCCGTTTGATGAGCACAAAAATGTATGAAAGATACTCATTGTCCTTCCTGGACCTCCAGATCATGGTCGGGCGAGTGAATGACAACTGGAAACACGTTCAGGAGAGTGATGTGGGCCCAACGCATGTGGTGGAGAAATTCAATGTCCACCTGCAATTAGAACGTCGGTTGATTTATACTTCAGATCCCAAATACCCAGGAGCTGTCCTCTCTGGCAGTTTACCAGACTTGAAAATCCATATTAATGAAGATAAAATATTCGCTCTGAAGAATTGCTTTGCACTTTTGAGCACCTCAGAAGCAAAGTCTTCAGACACCCTGATCAAGGAGAAGATTTTTAACGAAGAGGACCCGGCTGGGAGCTTGCAAGACTCAGTAATGAACTTAACCCAAAGCATCGTGATATTGGAACAGCACACCCGGGAGGTCCTGGTAGAGTCACAACTACTTTTAGCTGAATTTAAAGTTAACTGTATGCAGCTGGGTGTGGAGAGTAATGGTCGTTATATCTCTGTACTCAAGGTATTTGGTACCAATGCTCATTTTGTAAAGAGGCCTTATGATGCCGAGGTATCCCTAACTGTGCATGGTTTATTACTGGTAGACACCATGCAGACCTATGGCTCTGATTTTGACCTTCTCATGGCTTCACACAAGAACTTGAGCTTTGATATTCCAACAGGAAGCCTTCGGGATAGCAGGGCTCAATCTCCCATTTTGGGACCGAGTGGAGTCCATGTATTTGACGCAGCTGCTCTGAATGACCGTTGCTTCGCGGCCGCTAACGTTTCGCTCGACAACATTCTCACCAAAGATCAAGAGTCTCTCATTAAGTTGGAGTACCAATTTGTGAGTTCTGAATGCCCTTCAATGAATTTGGACAGCACACTCCAGGTAATATCGCTTCAGGTGAATAATTTGGATATCATTCTGAACCCGGAAACGATCGTGGAGCTGATTGGCTTTCTGCAAAAATCCTTCCCCAAAGAGAAGGAGGATGCCAGCCCCCAGCCTTCAGTGATGGATTTTGAGAGAAGTTTTCAGGAGCAGGAAACCTATCAGTTGACTTACGAGCAAAATACAGAGGTAGCGGTAGACATTCACAGACTGAACCTGCTACTCTTCAGGACGGTGGGAATGACAAATGGAGAAAAATATGGCCGAAAAATTGCAACTGCAAGTATTGGTGGCACCAAAGTTAATGTTTCAATGGGGAGCAGGGTTGATGTGAACGGGTCACTTGGTTGCTTGCAGCTTATGGACCTGACACAAGAGAATGTCAAGAATCAGTATGTGGTCAGCATCGGGAACACACTAAGCTACGAAAACATCATCAGTGACATTGGCCACTTTGAGTCAGTCTCTGTTAAAATGGAGGACACAGGCCTCACGGAAGCCTTAAGCTTCACATTCATTGAAAAGTCGAAGCAGGAGTGTTCCCTCAACCTCAAAATGGCCTCGCTGCATTATAATCATTCGGCCAAGTTTTTGAAAGAGTTAACATTATCCATGGATGAACTTGAAGAGAATTTCCGGATCATGCTGAAAAGTGCCGCCACTAAAGTCACCACCGTGTTGGCCACCAAAACGGCCGAGTACAGTGAAATGGTCTCTCTCTTTGAAACTCCGCGGAAGCCCCGGGACTCTTTTAACGTAGAAGAGAATGTGATGTGTGGATTGGACCCAACCACAGTAGCTACAGACACTGTCAAGCTCATCTTAAATGTGAACATAGAATCTCCCGTTGTTTCCATACCCCGTAAGCCCGGAAGTCCCGAACTGTTGGTAGGGCACTTGGGCCAAATCTTCATTCAGAATTTTGTGGCGGGAACAGATGAGTCAAGAAGTGACCGGCTGCAGGTGGAAATTAAAGACATCAAACTGTACTCTTTGAACTGCACCCTACTGGGAGGCAGGAAGGGGTCCGGATCTGAAGCCAGCCAAACACCCCGTCCACCCTCTGGGGCGGCCAGTGCCAGTAGCCAGGAAGATACGTATTTCACTCGCCATGATTTTTTTGAGTCACTGCAAAGAGGTCAAGGTGGGTTGCCCATTATCTTCCATCGTTTTGACCATCATAGCCAAGGCTCTAGTTCACATGCTTAGATTTTAAAAAGAATTTTCCTCTCTGCTTCATGAGCTGTCAAACTAAGATTTTTAATGGAGTGAGTCTTGGTAAATAGGTTGGGCTGTTTAAAACAAGCCTCATTGAAGTCCATAGGGAAAGGCAGTGGGAGGACAGGGTTTGGGTGGGAAGATGAGGCGTTCTGGTTTGGACATGTTAAGTTTGTGGTGTTGGCAGGACATCTAAGCAGAGGTGTCCTGAAGGCAGGAGGAAATGCGAGTCTGCAGAGAAGGAGAGAGGTCAGGGTTAGAGAGGTTGATTTGGGAATCTTCCATGAAGAGATAGTAAATGAAACTGTGGGAGCAAGTCTGTTCTCCTTTGCAATGGATGTAGGTGAAAAATAGAAGGGAACCCAGAGATGAGCCTTGAGGGACCTCCACGGTTAGAGGGAAGGAGGCAGAGGAGGAGCCTGAGGGAGCGCCTGAGAAGGAGCAGTCAGGAACGTAGTAGGAGAACCAGTAGAGGACAGTGTCAGTGAAGCCAAAGTTGCATAATGTTTCCAGGAGAAGGAGGTGGGCCACAGTTTCGAAGGTATGATCATTATGTGTGAGAGTTGATTTTGTTCACTGGGTGAAAATACCGTACGTGTGTGATTGGGTATTTTTTTCCCTTTGCCAGCTTTCCACATACTGAACAACACCACCATCCAGTTTAAATTGGAAAAGATCCCAGTGGAGAGAGAATCTGAGTTGACCTTCTCCCTTAACCCTGATGACTTAGGAATTTCCAGCATTATGAAGATAGAAGGAAAATTTGTCAACCCAGTTCAGGTAAAATCCGTTTTTAGGTCAGCAATTTTGGGGATGTTTATTTTAAAATTAAAAATTACTGAATAGCAAGTGGTGTATAATAATAATGGCATTTATTAAGCACTTACTATGTGCAAAGCACTGTTCTAAGTGCTGGAGCACTGTTCTAATTCTCACCTGAGGTGCAAGAAAGTATTTGTGAATTCGCTATTTTCTTTAGGTGAGCCTAATGAATGGAACATTAGCCAGTTTGCATAAGGTCAAAACATTGATAACAGTGCAAGGCAGAGTTAAAAATCAGGTATTTTGTAGCTGTGGAATATAATTGCCAACCTTCCAAAAATACGCACTCCCAGAAGAAGAAACAATTTATGCTTAGTAAAGAATTCATTCATTCATTCATTTAGTCGTATTTATTGAGCGCTTACTGTGTGCAGAGCACTGTACTAAGCGCTTGGGAAGTACAAGTTCGCAACATATAGAGACAGTCCCTACCCAACAGCGGGCTTACAGTCTAGAAGGGGGAGACAGACAACAAAACAAAACATATTAACAAAATAAAATAAATAGAATAGTAAATATGTACAAATAAAATAGAGTAATTAATATGTACAAACATGTATATAGGTTCTGTGAAGAGGGGAAGGAGGTAAGGCGGGGGGGGGATGGGGAGAGGAAGTAGAGGGTGATGATTTTATTTTTGTTCCTCCTACGGGGATGGAAGACTGGTAAACATTTTTATAGATGGGTCATTTTTCTGTAATTTTTTTTAATTTCCGAATATAACATAGTTCTATTCATTTTAATATCCTTCTTGAATAATAATAGTGGTACTTGTTCATTCAATCATATTTATCCAGTGCTTACTGTGTGCAGAGCACTATACCAAGCACTTGAAAAGGCGGCAGCGGCGGCGGCGGCTCCTCCCGGCGGCTTGTCCCCGGCCCGGCCCCTTGGCACCCTCCGGGGATGTTCCCGGCCGCCGGGGCCCGGTGAGGAGGAGGAAGGCCCCCGACCTCCCAGACCCGCCCCCCCACTCCACAGAGCTCACTTCCTCCAAGAGGCCTTCCCAGAATGAGCCCCCTTTTTCCTCTTCTCCCCCTCATCCCCCCACCCTAGCTCCTTCCCCTCCCCACAGCACCTGTATATATGTATATATGCTTGTATGTATTTATTACTCTGTTTATTTATTTTATTTGTACATATTCTATTTATTTTATTTTGTTAATATGTTTTGTTTTGTTCTCTGTCTCCCCCTTCTAGACTGTGAGCCCACTGTTGGGTAGGGACCGTCTCTATATGCTGCCAACTTGTACTTCCCAAGCGCTTAGTACAGTGCTCTGCACACAGTAAGCGCTCAATAAATATGATTGATTGGTTGATTACAGCTACGCAGTAGAGACAATTCCTATGCAACAAAGGGTTCACAGTCTAGGCCAAGCACTTACTATGTGCCAAGCACTGTTCTAAGTGCTGGGGTAGATATGGGATAATCAGACCAGACACAAGTACCTGTCCCACACAGGGCTGACAATGTAAAGGGGGTCAGAGGGCCTTTTAAGGAATTTACCAGTAAATTGTCTATTCTTGATATTTTTGTTGACTAAGGGAAGGGCCCTGACCTGTATTCCACCTGTTCATAATTAAGCAACAAAACAGTGTAATCAAGTGTAGAGTGCAGTGGGACTTAGTGGATAGAGCACAAGCTTGGGAGTCAGAAGGACCTGGGTTCTAATCCTGACTGCCACTAGTCTGCAGTGTGACCTTGGGCAAGTCAATTAGCTTCTCTGTGCCTCAGTTCCCTCATCTGTATAATGAGGATTAAGACCGTGTCCAACCCAGTTATCTTGTATCTACCCCAGTGTTTAGAACAGTGCCTGGCACATAGTAAGCGCTTAAGAAATACTGCAGTTATTATTAGCCCTGGTTTTGCATCTGCGTAACCACCTGACTGTAGTCAGTAATCTTTTGGTACCTCAATTTCCCCCTTATGAAATATTTGATTTTTCATCCCTGCTCTCAGCCAGACAGCCATCCCTGCTCTCAGCCAGTGGTTTAAATATACATGACATAAGAAATTAGACCAATTTTCTAAGAAAGATACTATCATAGAGTGGAAAGAGCACAGACTGGAAGTCAGGAGATTCAGGTTCGAATCCCAGCTCGGCCACTGGCCTGCTGAATAACCTTGGCCAAGTCATTTAACCTCTCTGTGCTGAAATTTCCACATCTGTAAAAAAGGGAATAAAGGAGACCCTCTTTACCTACCTCTTAAATTGAAAGTCATTTGTGGGATGGGGACTATAAGAAACAGCACATTCTAGTGGATATAATACAGGGCTAGGAGTCAGGAGACCTGGGGTCTAATACCTACTTCACAGCTTGCCTCCTGTGTGACCTTGGACAAGTCACGCAACCTCTGTGTGCCTCCACACAGAGCTCCATATGGGGTTCCAGGGACTGTCTCTGCCTACTTAAATTGAGTCATGTGTCGGGCAGGGATTCTTTGTTCTCTCTCCCCCTTGGGTTGAGAGCCTTTTTTGGACAGGGACTGGGTCCAATCTGGTTACACTGTATCTGCCCCAACATTTAGCCCAGTACTTGGCATATGGAAAATGCTTAACAAACATCCCGGTTATTGTTATTATAACATCGGATATGATTGGCTCGTATTCACCCCAGTGTTGAAGACAGTGCTAGGTATCTATTAAGCACTTAATACATACTTTTATTACTATTGTTAATATTATTAAGTATACAAAGAGTACTGTTAATATAATCAGATTTAAAGTAATTCTTTTTTTTCCCCAAATGGAAATCAGATTCATTATTCCTTTCAGTGCTTTATTAGGGAAAAGCCCAGATATCAAATTATTTTAATATTAATAGTGAGGAAATTTTTTTGTTTTTAACACTTGCGTCCAAACCAATTCCCAGAAAAGGATAATTCTTGTCATATTTTGACCTATTCAGTCCTTCACTGCAGCTGCTTCATTATCTGAGCTACTGGCAGCTCATCACCCGTCAGAGGATAGGAAACAGAAAATGATCCAGAAATGAAATTGTTTGGAAAATAACGTTTTGGTGTTTGTCTAGTTGTACTAAATAGCCACTTAAGATTAAGTAAGTAGGTTTTGCTTTTGAAATTCCTATTTCAGATTTATGGAACACATCCAAGTTGTGCATTTTATTTCCATTGTGTCTTTGAATAAGGGTGAGTTTTCTTATCCTTTTTGTTCAGGTAGGGAAACCAAGGCTCAGGGCAGTTAACTTATGACCCCAGTTAGTAAATGTAGAAGCCTTCCTCTTTTCACTGGGTAAAGCTGCCCCTTTCAGGCTTTTAGTGGTATTATTTTAGTTCCTAAGGTAGATCTTGCAGAGCTTCCAAGTTTCTTGCTAGAATTATAACCCTGTTTTTTTTTTCTCCCTTGGATGCAGGTGGTGTTGGCCAAACATGTGTATGAGCAAGTTTTGCAAACCCTTGACAATCTAGTCTACAGTGAAGACTTGAATAGGTTTTCATCCAGCACTACCTCATCCCCATGTGCCAGTTCCCCTCCCACTTCCCTCAATGTAGGCAGTGAGCTCTCCAGCGAACGAAAAGAAAATGGGCTGTTTAGCCATTCGAGCTTTTCTAATGCTTCTCAGAAGTCCTTATCTGTAAGGGAAATCAAAGCCTTTACCCAGATACAAGCCAATTTTCACATTGCAGAACTTCAGGTCCAGCTAAGTGGTGATCTTACCCTGGGGGCTCAGGGCCTTGTTAGCTTAAAGTTTCAAGATTTCGATGTTGAGTTCAGTAAAGATCACCCTCAGACTTTGTCCATTCAGATTGCATTGGGTTCTCTGCTGATGGAAGACCTGTTGGAGAGGAATCCGGACTCTAAGTATAAGAACCTGATGATGTCTCGGGGAGCACCCAAACCATCCAACTTGGTGCATAAAGAATATCTTTCCCAGTCTTGCCCTTCAGTGTCCAATGTGGAATATCCCGATATGCCCCGGTCTCTGCCTTCCCATATGGAAGAAGCCCCCAATGTCTTTCAGCTGTACCAAAGGCCTATTAGTGCATCTCGGAAAAAGCAAAAGGATAACAAAGAGGAGGACTACCCCTTGACCCCGCCTCCCTCCCCGACATTAGATGAGCCCAGGGTGCTTTGTGGAAAGAGTAACTTCGATGATTCCTTGGTTCATATCAATGTATTCCTGGTGGACAAAAAGCATCCAGAATTTTCTTCTAGCTACAACTGTGTCAACCGGAGCATCGATGTTGATTTCAACTGTCTGGATGTGCTGATCACCCTGCAAACCTGGGTGGTGATATTGGACTTTTTTGGGATCGGATCTACCGCAGACAATCATGCTATGAAATTGCAGCCTGAAGACGTTCAGCAGACCGTCAGGTCAGAGGCAAACGCTGCACCAGAATCTGATCTCCAGGATCCAGTGAACACCAAGTTAGACCTCAAGGTATCAAAAACTGTGGACTTTTCAGAATTTTGAGCAGCCACTTTCAGAAAGCAGGAGTCACTGGAGGTTGTGAAACCTTTTATGGAGAATTCTAGGGACAGGGTGGACAGCAGTCAATCAATCAGTGGTCTTTCTTGAGTGCAGTAGTTGGAAGATACTATCCCTGCCCACAGGGAGCTTATAGACTAGAGGATGATCCTGCTGTCCTGCATTAGTGGATTGATTTAGACTAGCGCGGGAGTGGACAGATGTGCCAGGTGCCCTGCTGGCCCTAAGATTCAGTACTATTTTATTTCTACTTCAGGACATATTAATTTCTTATGAATTATTCTGAAGTAACGTATCGTGCATATCTTCATATTTAAGTCAAAATTGTTGTAGAAATGCTGCCTTATATTTTTTACTGAGCATTTGAACTTAAAAAATCTCTCTGTGTGGAAAGTTGGATATATGAGAGAGATCACTTTTAATAAATGCATATCTCTTGGTTTTGTGGTGTTACTGGGAGTTGGTAGTGTTTTCAAAATCATGCACTCTATGCCTGTGATATAAAATATGGACGTGTATATTTTTGGACTCCTCATGGAGTATGAATTCTCACATGGCAATTTCTCTTGTTGGTGAGGCTTTTAGATGTGTGTTCACTCCTGCTCCTTGAATCTCACAAATGAATCATTTTCTCATTGCACCGATTGGTTTTAGGTGCAGCTAGCTCTGTTCTGGAAATGGGGGAAAATACTGTTTTATATATGAGTTTAGAATTCTGTGGCTCCCAGTGTCTTATTTTAAACAAATTAAGTAAATACAAAATTTGGGTATTTTCTTATTCACAAGGAAAAGCCGCCAGGGTTGATCATATTGTTTAGCAGTTTGCTTCCTTGAGCTTGTGTATGCTGCACCCTTACTGTCATTTAATTTTGTTGTTGAAAGCTGCAAGGGTACTTGACATGTTCCTGGTAAGAGTGGGTAAAAGGAAAATTGTGAGGACTAATTAGGTTAGGCATGTACTGCATTGATATAATTGAAACCATTAGGCATGGTCTCCCTAAAACCTCACCTTGTCTTCTCCAGTCCTATCTTCCTCTTGCCTCTTCTTTGACTCTCCCATCCTTCTCAGCAGAATCTCAAGAGGAGATTTCCTGCCTCCCCTCAAAATCCCCCCTCTCCACCTGTACCTCTAACCTATCCCCTCACACCTTATCAAAACCATTGCCCGTATCAAAACCACTCCCTCCCTGACTGCCATCTACAACTGCTCACTTTCCAATGGCTCCTTCCCCATTGCTTTTAAATAATAATGATGGTATTTGTTTTAAATATGCCAATGTAACCCCTAGCCTAAAAAAACCCTCCCTTGACCTTATTATATACCCTCTAATTATTGCCCACTCTGCCACCTATCTTTCCTCTCCAAAGTCCTTGAGTGAGTTGCTACACTCACCTCCACTAGCTTTCTTTTATATCTCTCCCTGACCTCCTGCAATCTGGCTTCCAACTTCTCTTCACAGAAATGGCCTTCTCTAAGCTCACCAATGGCCTCCTTCTTGCCAAATCCAATGGATTCTACTCCATTCTAATTTGTGTTGACCTGTCTGCTGCCTTCAACCCCATGTTCTACTTCCTTCTCCTGGAAATGTTATCATACTTAGGCTTCACCTTCACTGTCCTCTCCTGATTCTCCTGTCTCTCTGCTTGTTCCTTTTTTTTGGTTGTTGCTGTTGGTATTTGTTAAGTGCTTACTATGTGCAAAGCACTGTTCTAAGCGCTGGGTTAGATGCAAGGTAATCAGGTTTTCCCACGTGAGGCTTGCAGTCTTCATCCCCATTTTACAGATGAGATAAGCACAGAGAAGTTAAGTGACTTGCCCAAAGTCACAGAGCAGAGAAATGGCAGAGCCAGTCTTAGAACCCATGACCTTCGACTCCCAAGCCTGGGCTCTTTCCACTGAGCCATGCTGCATTTAAATCTCATTCACTGGCTCCTCCTCTGCCTCTCACCCCCTTACTCTGGAGAGCCTCAAGGCTTAGTTTTGGGTCCCCTTCTAGTCTCCATCTACACCCACTGCTTTGGTGAACTCATTCACTCCCAGCGTTTCAACTACCATCTCTACCCAGAAGATTCCCAAATTTACCTCTTCAGCCCCAACCTCTCAACTTCTCTTCAGTCTCATGCTTTCAGGACATCTCTTCTTGGATGTCCCGCTGACACTTCAAACATAACATGTCCAAAACAGTACTGTTCATCTCCCCATTCAAACCCAGCATCTCCTGTGTCTTTCCCATCACTCTGGACAACTCCACCATCCTCCTTTGTCTCAAAAGTCTTTAATCTTGGCATTATCCTCGACTCATCTCTCTCATTCAGCCTACACAGTCAGTCTCTCACCAAATTCTATCAGTTTTACCTTCACATCACTAAACATCACTAAAATCCATCCTTTCCTCTCCATCCAAACTGCTCCCATGCTGATCCAAGCACTCATCATATCCTGCCTTGACTATATCATCAGCCTCCTTGAAGATCTACTTCCTTCCTGTCTCTTCCCACTTCAGTGCATATTACACTCTGCTGCCTGGATCATTTTTCAAATAAACTGTTTAGTCAATGTCTCTGCACTCTTCAAGGACCTCCAGTGGTTGCCCATCCACCTCCCCATCAAGCAGAGACACTTTACCACTGGCTTTAAAGCACTCAATCAGCTCTCCCCCTCCTACCGCCTCACTGATTTCCTATTATACCCCAACCTGCACAATCAATCAATCAATGATATTTATTGAGCACTTACTGTGTGTAGAGCCCTGTACTAGGCACTTGGGAGAGTACAGCATAACAGATTTGGTCTACATCTTCCCTGAGCACAAGGAGCTTACAGTCTAGAAGGAGCTTACAGCCCAGAGTCTACACAGTCTACACTTACAGTCTTCACAGCGCTTCTCTAATGCCAACCTACTCAGTGTACCTTGACCTCATCTCTCTTGCCACAATCCTTTTCCCACATCCTTCCTTTGGCCTGGAACTCCCTCCCTCTCTCTCCCTTCATGTCTAACTGACCACACTCTCCCCACCCCTAAAAGCTTATTAAAATCACATCTCCACCAATAGGCTATCTTTTTTTTTAATGGTATTTGTTAAGCACTTGCTATGTGCCAAGCACCAAGTGCTGGGATAGGTACAAGCTAATCAGGTTGGATACAGTCCCTGTACCACATGGGGCTCACAGTCTTCCTCCCCATTTCACAGATGAAGTCACTGAGGCACAGAGAACTCAAGTCACTTGCCAAGGCACACAGCTGACAAGTGGTGGAGCCGGGATTAGAACCCATATCCTTTTGATTCCCAGACCCATGCTCTATCCACTAGACCACAGTGCTGTACCATCCCTGACTAAGCCCTCATTTCCCCTACTCCCTCTCCCTTCTACATTACCTGTGCATTTGAATCTGAACCCTTTAAGCACTTGATATGCACCCGACCCTCAGCCCCACAGCACTTATGTGCCTATTTATCATTTATTTTAGTGTCTATCTCCTCATCTAGACTGTTAGGTCTGCATGTGTAGGGAACATATGACAGAGGCAATGCTCAATAAATGATTGATTCTACCTTCACAATATCTCCAGAATCCAAACTTTTCTGTCCATCCAAGCTGTTACCACCCTGATCCAAACACTTATCATTTCCTACTTTGATAAATGATCAATCTCCTGCTGGCCTTCCTGCCTTCTGTCTCCCTTCTCCAGTCCATACTTCACTCTGCTACCCCAATCATTTTTCTGAAAAATCACTCAGTCCATATCTTTTTGCCCCTCAAAAATATCCAGTGTTCCCCCATTCAACCTCTGCATAAAACAGAAACTTATTATTATTGGCCTTAAGTCACCAAATCAATCAATGGTATTTATTGAGCACTTACTATATGCAAAGCACTGTATTAAGCGCTTGGGAGAGTACATTACATTAGAATTAGCAGACATGTTCCCTACTCATAATGAGCTCATACCAAATCAGCTCCTCACCAAGCTTATACCAAATCATCTCCTTCCCTCTTAATAATAATAGTAATAATAATAATAATAATGGTATTTATTAAGTGCTTACTATGTGCAACACACTGTTCTAAGCGCTGGGGAAGTTACAAGGTGATCAGGTTGTCCCACAGGTGGCTCACAGTCTTCATCCCCATTTTACAGATGAGGGAACTGAGGCACAGAGAAGTTAAGTGACTTGCCCAAAGTCACACAGCTGACAAGTGGCAGAGCCGGGATTTGAACCCATGACCTCTGACTCCAAAGCCTGGGCTCTTTTCCACTGAGCCATGCTGCTTCTCTTACCTTCTAGACTATAAGCTCACTGTGGGCAGGAATCTTGTCAACCAACTGTGTTGTATTATACTTTCCCAAGCACTTAGTACACTGCTCTGCACACAGTAGGTACTCAGTATCATCAGTTGTGAGCCCATTGTTGGGTAGGGACCGTCTCTATATGTCGCCGATTTGTACTTCCCAAGCGCTTACTACAGTGCTCTGCACAAAGTAGGTGCTCAATAAATGATTGAATGAATGAATGGTTATACTACCTCGCTGATCTACTACAACCTAATCCACACACTTCCTTCCTCTATCTGCAACCTATCGCTGTACCTCAGTCTAATCTATCTCACTTCTGACCCCTTACCCAAGTTTTCCATAGGTTCTGGAACTCACTTTCACTTCACATCCAACAGTCCACCACTCTCTCCACCTTCAAAACCTTGCTAAAATCACATCTCCAAGATGCTTTTCCTCACTAATCCCTCATTTCCACTATCAGTCTTCTCCTCTGTGTCACCTATGCACTTGGCTGTGAACCCCTTTGCACTCTGAGACTCACCCCAGGCCCATAGCACTGAGGTACATTTCCTTATACTCTACTATTTCCCCTATCTATAATTTATTTGAATGTCTGTTTCCCCCTGTAGGCTGTAAATTCCTTTTGGTCAGGAATTATGTCTACCAACCCTATTGTGTTGTACTTTCCCAAGTGCTTTGTTCAGTGCTCTGCACCCACTAAGTGCTTAATAAATACCAGTGATTGATTAGGCAAGATCTTTTTCAGTTGAAAAACTTAGTAAACTTTGTAAATTCTAGTGAAGTGTTAAGTAAGCTGGACATTTCCATGTTCTGCCAATGCTCTTCTTTTGCATTTTTACCCAAACTTCCATTTTGAGTGAAAATGAATCTGAAATATTGGTTTTTTTTCTGTCAATTACCTTGCATAGAGTATTTCTCTCTCTATAATCTTGAAGCTGTGGAAGCTTTGGTGAATACTAAAATGCTTTGAGCTCTTTGGAGGCTTGCTTGTGTTACCTAGGCAACAGCAATAGCTCCAGCACTTTTTAAAGGATCCTGGTCCTGAAATCTTGTTAATCTGTGAAGAGCCTTTATTCATTGAGATCTAAGACAGATGAGAGATTTGGTTTCTGAGTAAAGTCCGAGCTGAAAATAGAACAAAAAGCTTTCTCCCCTAATTCTGGTCTACTCTATTATTTTATATCTACTCAAAGGGGCTGAATAAGGGTTTGCAGCCAGACTCAGCATTCTCCTTGGAAATTGCTAGGAGGAAGACCACATTAATTGAAGTTTGAGCAATTGGACTGCAGCACAAATAATGTTGTGAATCAAAATTCTCTACTTAGTTCATTCGTTCTCAATTAAACTCCAGGACATGGTTTGACTGACTTTTCAAAGTGTGAATTAAATTATCAACAACAGAAATCCTGTTCCTGGATTCCCTAAGACTAAAATTTAGTCCTTTAAATGTTTTTCCTTAGCAGATCTTCACAGGGGATTTTAACTGGTGGTAACTTTTGCCTTGCTTCCTTTTTCTTGTCTAGGTTCATTCCCTGTCACTTGTGCTGAATAAGACTACCAGTGAATTAGCTAGAGCTAACGTGTTCAAACTTATTGCTCACTGGGAAATGATTGGTAAGTAGATTTTAAACGGGCCAGCCATAACAAACTAATACGTAGAGGTCGAAAGAATGCTGGACTGGCAAACTGGTAAAATGTTATGTCCTACATTGTGATATATTTGGATATAAATCATCATCCTCAACATTATCATCATCACCATCTAGTATATTTTATAAGTCTCCCAAGGGTGCAATACACTGTTTTAAGTGCTGTAGGTTTGTCCTTTAAAAACTTACAAACTACAGTTGAGGCAGGACAGTGAAACACAAAATCACCAGTCAATCATATTTACTGAGCACTTACTCTGTCCTCACTGGACCAAGCACTTGGGAGAGTACAATACAACAGAGTTTGTAGACTGGCCCCTGCTCACAGGGAGTTTACCAGAAAGCTTACAGTAATAACAGTTTGCTTCAGGAGATGGGTTGTTTGGAAATTCATCATGAGGGTAAGGGGACTGGTTCTTATAAGTCAGAGAAAGGTTCTTGGAAGTTGTCAGTTGTGAGCTGAGACTTGTAAAGGGGATTGGGTGATGGTTTGGTGGTAGGAAGACTGTAAACCTGTTGTGAACAGGGAACTTGTCCACCAACTCTTTTGTACTCTCCCAACTACCTAGTACAGTGCTCTGCTTGTGGTAAGTGCTCAATAAATACCATTGATTGAGTGATTGATTGGGAATGAGGAAGTTGACCATGCAGAACAGCTCAAAATAGGTTTGAGCTGTAGAAAGGGGAGTATTGCATGAGTGAGGATCTCAGGAAGAAATAGATTTTCATTTACTAGCAACTAGTCTGAAGCTGTAACCTGGAATTGTGGAAAAAGCACAGGCCTGGGAGTCAGAGAAGCTCTAATCCTGGTTCTGCCACTCTAGGACCGTTATTTATCTTCTTTACTGTGCCTCTGTTTCCTCATCTGTAAAATGGGAATCCCAATACCTGTTCTCCATCTTCTGTAGACTGTCAGCCCCATGTGGACAAGGAATGTGTCCGACCTGATTACCTTGTGTCTCACTCAGTGCTGAGTCCCCAATAAATGCTTAACAAAGTCTACCTAACATTGTAATCCGCAAAAGGCAAATTAGAACCCAAATTTCCAAAGGGTTAATTAGTTGATTATACCATTTGATCTACCATATACTTCTGGCCCTGACACTGCTAGTACTATTTTTGGCCAGAAGCAGTGATGGCAGGGGTGAAACCAGGATAAGGTGGATGAACTGTCATTCATTCACTCATTCGATCATATTTATTGAGCGCTTACTGCATGAGCACTGTGCAAAGCACTTAAGAGAGCGCAGTACAGCAATAGGCAGTCAAATTCCCTGCTCACAATGGGTTTACAGACTAATAATAATGATGGTATTTGTTTAGCACTTACTATGTGCAAAGCACTGTTCTAAACACTGGGATAGATACGAGGTAATCAGGTTGTCCCACGTGGGACTCAGAATCTTAATCCCCATTTTACAGATGAGGTAACTGAGGCACAGAGAAGTTAAGTGACTCGCCCAAAGTCACACAGCAGACAAGTGATGGAGCCAGGATTAGAACGCGCGACCTCTGACTCCCAAGCCCATGCTCTTTCCACTAAACCACACTGCTTCTCCTGAGTGGGGGAGGCAGACATCAATACAAATAAATAAAATTACAGATATGTACTTTAGTGCTGTGGAGCTGGGAAGGGGAAAGAGCAAAGAGAGCAAGTCAGAGTGACTCAGAAGTCTGTCTCCCCCTTCTAGACTGTGAGCCCATTGGGTAGGGATCGTCTCTCTCTATATGTTGCCAATTTGTATTTCCCGAGCACTTAGTACAGTGCTCTGCAAATGGTAAGCGCCCAATAAATATGATTGAATGAATTGAATGAATGACAGGAAAAGTAGGGCTTCGTGTGGAAAGGCCTTTTGGATGAGATGTGCTTTCAGTAAGACTTGGAAGCAGGAGAAAGTAATTGTCTGTGTCAAGACGACTGTAGAAGGTTTTCTTGGTGGCTTTGGTAGCTGGGGGAGGCCAGGGGTCTCCATGAGGATGGTAGGTGTAGGGCAGCTCATCCTCTTTGTCAATCAGTCAGTGGCATTTATTGAGCACTTATTGTGCAGAGCATCATCATCAATCATATTTATTGAGCGCTTACTATGTGCAGAGCACAAGCGCTTGGGAAAGTACAATGCAACAGAGTCGGTAGAATCTACCTCTGTCCACTGTAAGCTTCCAGTCCATTGGTTAAATGGTCGTACTGGGGAAAAGAGATTTCGTTCGTTTCCTTTTTTAAGGTATTGAATTACAGTATCTAGACCAGTACAAACTTGTTAAGTATCCTGAAATGTGAGAATTTGTACTGACTGAGCCCTCTTTTTCCTCTCCCCTTCCCCATCCCCCTGCCCTACCTCCTTCCCCTCCCCACAGCACCTGTATATATGTTTTTACAGATTTATTACTTTATTTATTTTACTTGTACATATTTACCGTTCTATTTATTTTGTCAATAATGTGCATCTAGCTTTACCTCTATTTATTTTGATGACTTGACACCTGACCACATGTTTTGTTTTGTTGTCTGTCTCCCCCTTCTAGACTGTTAGCCTGTTGTTGGGTAGGGACCGTCTCTATATGTTGCCAACTTGTACTTCCCAAGCGCTTAGTACAGTGCCCTGCACGCAGTAAGCGCTCAGTAAATACGATTGAATAAATGAATGAATATGCATACAGTGAGAAGAGAGGCCTGAACATTAATGGGATGAATGTCTCCCTTTCTTGTCCCTAGAGGGAGATCTGACCTTACAGGGAAGCATCGGAAGCCTGTCTCTAAGTGACCTTACCTCCCATGGAGAGTTTTACCGAGAACGGTTTACGACAAGTGGGGAAGAAGCACTCATCTTCCAGATTTTCAAGTAAATGATTGTGTGGTGTTACTGTGAATTTTCTTAAGACTGATAGGACTATTTATTTTGGTGTGACCCACAACAAAAACTACTTTGAAAGACTTTGAGCCCTTACTAGTAGAACTATTTTTGAAAGGCACTTGTCACTTTTTTATAATAAATTCCATTTTTAAAACATCTGATCTCATACTCGTTAAGTTGACCGAGTCTTGGTCTTGTGTTAAGGGAATAACTTCCCTTAACTAGCCAGATCAGCCCGCGCAAAGTGTAATGCAGCATCCAAACGGTAAGGGCCAATGTTTTCCCAACTTACATAAGAAAAAGTTGAATCGATTCCTCTTTTTAAAGGCAGTTTTAGTGGCCATTAGGTGCAGAAGACAGAAAGGTATGTAGCTTGGAATTTTTTCTGCATCTCTGGAGGACTGCAACTCGTAGTCTTTCTTGATGTTTAGGCTGTAATTTTGTAGTGTTTTTTTTTCATATTTACTAGCCATGTACTGTGTGTTAGGAATTCTTCAAGTCAGGGTCCTCTCTTTTGTGAAATTAGTAATTCTTGCAATTGCAAAAACAAGAAATTTTAAAACTGTCCATTAAGGAGTTCAAAGCCCCATATGGAAATGATGTATTTTAGCTTTTTAGGAAGGCACAAAAAAATCTTTAGATTCCATAGTGTTAGTGTAACAGAATGTGAATCTCTGCCTCTATCACATACACTTGAAACTTCCAAAACCACAGATTTTCTTAAAATGGTAGTGGAGTGGAGAAACAGAATTAATGATGCACTCAATTCTGTCAGAGCACATGTTTTGGCTAGTAGGTGGTGTGGGAGTTAGGGAGAATTCTTCCTGCCATGCGAGCCACCTGCCTAGCTCCTTTTAGTCCTGTGTGCAAGAGCTGATCTAGTTTACCATCAATACATACTTAGAAGGTAGGGAGATGGAAGCTTAGTTCAGCCAATTCTTTTTGTCTTTCAGCCTGTGGTAGCGAAGACCCTTTTGAATAACAAATTTTCAGTCTCTTTAAAACATCCATTTTCTGAGATAGCTTTGCATTTTCCCAAAGTGGTTCCTTGAGTTGCACGCCACACTGGAAAAATCCCAACCATTTTTATCACGTTTCTAGATACGGACGACCCGATGTATTACTCCAGAGAGAGCACGATGTCCGTGTGAGCCTCCAGATGGCCTCTGTTCAGTATGTGCATACTCAGCGCTTTCAGGCAGAGGTGGTGGCTTTTATCCAGCACTTCACTCAGCTGCAAGATGTCCTGGGACGCCAGAGAGCCGCCATCGAGGGCCAGACGGTAGGGTACTCTGGTGCTTTCTTGCTTTGGAGATATAAGCATTAGAACCATCGCAACTCAACGCCAGCCTGGAATTTCTCAACGGGAACATTATTTTGTTGAATGATAGACTACCAAAATCTCATAAAATAATGCCTCATGTTCCTTATACCATTCATTCCCCTACATGAATGGCAGAGATTCTCCCTCTTGTGACTATAAACTGCACTCTTATAAATGTCACACCATTTTCATTGCCTTCAAATGTAGCAGTATCCATTCCTAAAAAGAAACACTTTGTTGTAAAAAAAATACAGTTGGGATAATATAAAATCTTCAATTCTGGCTCCCTCTAAGCCTTTGGAGTGGGCACTTCTACTGGCACTGCTATAGTGAATGATTTTCAGAAAATTTGTTTATCCCTTGGATGTTATTTTCATTGATTTAAAAAAAAGTTTAATCTTCAACTAATAACAGGAAATTAAAGTGCCTTTCTCCTGGGTAATAATATGTAATAATAGTAGTGATAAACATAATGGTTTCAGAGAGGGAGATTTAAATGCTGAACACTACTGTCCAGTATTTTAAATAGCATATTTACAGTGAGTCAGGAGGTCATGGGTTCAAATCCCAACTCCGCCACTTGTCAGCTGTGTGACTTTGGGCAAGTCACTTAACTTCTCTGTGCTTTAGTTACCTCATCTGTAAAATGGGGATTAAGACTGTGAGCCCCCCGTGGGACAACCTGATCACCTTGTAACCTCCCCAGCGCTTAGAACAGTGCTTTGCACATAGTAAGCACGTAATAAATTCCATCACTATTATTATTATTATTATATAACTTCAGGTTCCTGAGAGCACAATGAGCAAAGTTGCCTTATGAACAGAGCAGCATTAAACTAGCATTTACAATGCCTTTGTTTCATTTAGATGTGCGGAGGAGACTTTTTGCTTTCATCAAAATATGGCAGACTTGAGCTTAATCCCTCATAGTGAGGAGTCTTTGGGCTAAGAACTAAGACACTAAATCCTGGCTAAGGAATTAGCTTTAGCAGTGGGTGGTGGAAGAGGACCATGTCGGTCAGCCTTTCAAATCTTGGCACAAAAGTATAGAATGAAAGGGAAGAAATAGAGGTTCATTTTCCTCCCTTTCTGGATTTTGATTAGTTTTTCCATGTGCCACGGAGACTGATCTTCTCAGGAATTCTTAATCCTGGCTGGTTTAATGAGTATAGAGAGAACTGAATCCCTGGTCTTGTTTGCTGATCAGATTAACTGGCCATTTTGTTTGAAATTTCACTCTGTTTTTCCTAATATGAAGCTGATGATAGGTGGTGTCAACTAGGTAATGACTTGCAGCTGGGATTATTTGCATTCCTGCCTTCTCATGTGTCTGTAAATAACTGTTAGTGTCCAGGGGGAATTTAGATCACTCTTTGGTTTTGATGTGTAACGAATATCAATTGCACCTATTTTGGTTTGGCCAGGGGAATGCATCAGTTGTTGCCTTTATCCTTTGTTTCCACGTGGTTACATTATGTTGGCTTAAAGAAGGGGACTTTAGATTTGAGCCCCTGAGAAATCAGTTCAAACATCTATGTATTTTGTTGAAGCCAGGATGGTTGAGTTCCCGATTTCCTTTGCACTATGGAACAAAAGGATTCCAAAGTGCCATCTCCCATTTTCTTCTCTTGAGTTATATGGCCAGCTTTCATGGTGATGTGGGATGTCTGCTGTGTGACCTTGGGCAAGTCACTTCTATTTGTCTCAGTTACCTCATCTGTAAAATGGGGACCGAGTCTGTGAGCCCCACGTGGGACATGGGCTGTGTGCAGCTTGATTTACTTATATCCACCCCAGCGCTTAGAACAGTGCTCGGCACATAGTAAGCTCTTAACAAATACCATAAGTGTTATTATTGTTATTAGGGAGAATCTGATTGGGGTATTCATTTTACCTCTTTTTATCCAAAGTACTTAAAGTACTGGATAATCGTCAAACCGTCCCATACTATGTTTCAGGACCTTTTAAAAGATGCCACAAGATCGGATCCATTGATATGTTGGTCTTTTGAAAATCTTAGCAGAGTTGTTTACCGCTTCTTGACTTTTGATGTCATGAAGCTCATTTCCTCAGACATCTGGGCACTCATCTACTCTGGTTGGGAAATGGAAATGGATTTAGATTGGGAGCCCCATTTGGGGCAGGGACTATGTCCAACCCTGACGAACCTGTATCTACTCCAGCGTGCATTTGTAGTCCAGTGCTTGGCACATAGTAAGCTCTTTACAGATACCACTATTGGTGTTATAAATTGTATTGTTAGTATGTTTGAACCATATTTTTCCTTCCCTTCCCCAGGTGAGGGATCAAGCCCAGCGGGGTTCCCGGGTTCTCCTGGATATTGAGGCTGGCGCTCCTGTTCTCCTCATCCCAGAAAGCTCCAGATCTAACAATCTCATCGTAGCAAATCTGGGGAAATTGAAAGTCAAGAACAGATTTCTCTTTGCAGGCAGCTCTGGAACGTTCTCATTACAAGACAAGGTAACCAATGTCCTACTCAGGTTTTAATCATTCAGGAGTTGCCTCTAAAATGGTTTTTACTGAATGACATTTTGGGAGCTTGAAATGGGTCTTCTTCACCTTCTGTCTATATCTGTAGAGAAGCAGCGTGGCGTAGAGGAATGAGCACGGGCTTGGGAGTCAGAGGATGTGGGTTCTAATCCCGGCTCCATCACTTGTCAGCTGTGTGACCTTGGGCAAGTCCCCTTCTCTGTGCCACAGTTCCCTCATCTGTAAAATGGGGACTAAAGACTGTGTGAGCCCCACGTGGGACAACTGTATTACCTTGTATCTACCCCAGCGCTTAGTACAGTGCTTGGCACATAGTAAGTGCTTAACAAGTACCATCATTATTATTATTTTTACCTCTGTTTATTCCCATTTTGTGTTTGCTTTCCTTTGGCTTTTTTTTGTTTAGGAACTCATAGATCACCACTTGTGGCTTCAGTTTAAGGAAATGATTGTTTATTTTTACCTCTTTATTAAAAATTCCCATTTCTGCAACTGTATTTGCATTGCATGTTAAGATGGATATTTTCAGGTTATTGTTTAGAGATTAATGGGCAGATGTTGATGGATAAATTCAATTTCATTTGCAGAGTAAGAGCAATAAATTTGTTATAATATTTTAATGAAAAGTATTTCCCTGTATTTGCTTTTGAGGATTTGATTTTAAATGGCAGTAGATACAAGGATCACCTTTTCTGTAAGGTATAATGTATTTTTCCCCCAGTTTTGTTGAAAACCGTTTATGAGATTCAGCAGTTTTTGTCCATCATTTAACATGAAAAGAGTCTTTGAAATTCAGTGAAATCTGTTTATCACATTCTCTGAGAATCATTGTATATTTAGAAGTCCTGTTCAGGGACTCTTTAAGACTATTTTTAAAGAGTTCATAGGTCATGGGTTCTAATTCTGGCTCCACTACTTGTCAGCTGTGTAACTTTGGGCAAGTCACTTCTCTGAGCCTCAGTTATCTCATCTGTAAAATGGAGATTAAGACTGTGAGCCCCATGTGGGACAACCTGATCACTTTCTATCCCCACAGTGCTTAGAACAGTGCTTCGCACATAGTAAGCGCTTAACAAATGCCATTATTATTATTATTATTATTTCTTTTTCAAACTCAGGCAGTATTTTTCTGCCAATCACGTACACCTAGACTGTAGACAGACTATTTTCAGTATCTTATTACTTTTTTGTGACTGCGGAATCCCATAAGGCTTGTTTGGAGTGTTTCTTTTGTAATTTTTATATTTCAGATAACTTTAACTCTGAAGACCTTCCTTTTTTCATAGTTGATGAGACTATTGTAGATTATATGCATTAGGAGTTGAAGAGCGGGTGATTGTATCCTTCCACCTGTTAATATGAAGTGAATAATTATGCTCTTTTAGAATAACACTTGCCCTTTTAGAGTATAGTTTTTGCCGTGTGCATGCCAGTGGTTAGAGACAGGAAATATTTTTTGAATCACATCTGAAGGTGGAAGTGTTGGCCCTTGAATTTTATACTTCTAGTGTGTTTGCAATAGTTTTGAAGAAATCCATTTCTTTATGGGTGCCAGTTTGAATTTTTTTGCATGTACGTCTTTCGTTTTTTCCAACCATAATCTTAACTGAAAATCTTTTGCCTTTGTTATATCAAGAGTTTTAAGTCACTCTCCTCTGTCCATAGTAATAGTAGTAATGGGATTTATCAATTGCATGCTTTAGCACTTAGTACAGTGCTCTGAACACAGTAAGTGCTCAATAAATACTATTGATTGAATGAATGAATGACTATTCTAAGCATTGGGAAAAAATATGCAAGTGAATGCACAAGAGCCTCAGAATCGAAGAATAAAGGTGGGGAGGGTGGATTAGTGACTGATACGTTCGGAAAGATAAACCAGTAAAAACACAAAACGGCATAAAACAATTCCTGTACTAAATACTGGAAGAACAAGAGGATACTGTGGCTAGAAGAGCAGAGTTTTTCCTCAAGATCTATAACAGAGTGGATTTGGATATGAAAAACCCGTGGATAATATGACAGAGCAAAAAAAAAACCCCTTTTTAGTGTATAAATAAAGTGAAGTGCAGAGGGTGATTTTAGGCCAGAAATCTGCATCTGGGACAACCTGATAACCTTGTATCTCCCCCAGTGCTTAGGACAGTACTTTGCTTGGCACATAGTAAGCGCTTAACAAATACTGTCATCATTATTATTATATAAAGTTCATGGAGGAGCAGCATGGCCTACTGGAAAGAGCATGCACTGGTTTGGGAGTCACAGGACCTGGGTTCTAATACTGCCTCCTCCACTTGTATAATAATGATGGCATTTATTAAGTGGTTACTATGTGCAAAGCATTGTTCTAAGCACTGGGGAGGTTACAAGGTGATCAGGTTGTCCCACGAGGGGCTCACAATCTTAATCCCCATTTTACAGTTGAGGTAACTGAGGCCCAGAGAAGTGAAGTGACTTGCCCAAAGTCACACAGCTGACAATTGGCGGAGCCGGGATTCGAACCCATGAACTCTGACTCCAAAGCCCGTGCTCTTTCCACTTAGCCACCCTGCTTCCCCACCCTGCTTCCCCACCCTGCTTCCCTGCTTGTATGCTCTGTATGCACTTGTATGCTTGCTTGGGCAAGTCTCTTAACTCCTCTGTGCCTCAGTTACCCCATCTGTAAAATGAGGATTCAGTACCTATTCCCCCTCCTACTTAGATTGTGAGGACAAGGACTCTGTGTGACCAGTTTATCCCGTTTCTTCCCCTTAGAAGAGTGCTTGGCACATTGTAAGAATTGAACAAATACCAAAATTATTATTGACCTAGTGATTTACCATGCAAAATGCTTGGCAAAAGTAATTTCTGACATTGGCAGGGGTTATTGGCTCACCCACCCAATTCCGTTGTGAAAGAAAAGAGCATTGCACTTTCCATTGTACGCAACGATGATGTTGAGAAGAAGAGGCAGGTTGGAGAGAGCAAACCTCCAGTTTTGAGGGATGGGGGGGGGACATCCGTGAAAAATTCAAGGAAAGTAGTGTACAATGCAGTTGTTCAGTCTGCAAAAGAGAAATTAAATGGGACCATGATATGGAGGGCTTTTTAGAGACACTAATCACTGTTTAAATTAAATTAGAGCAAACTAGGTGTAGTTTCCGCACCAATTCTGCCCAGAGCCCCATCAGATCATTACTAGGGCACTGACAGTATGAAGTCTGGTGTTTGGATGATGACAAAAGCAGCGGAGAGGACAAGGGCAGTGTGGTTTCCCTGAGTTTTGATTTTTAATTTAAAGTTGTTTTTTGGAATTTTCCCCTTGGGATCAGTTTCTTCCCAGGGATTTTCTTCATGAATTTGTAATTTTTTAAAAAATGGTATTTCTTAAGCACTATACTCAGCAGTGTACACTGCCAGGCACTGTACTAAGCACTGGGTAGATATAAGATAAATGGGTTGAACACAGTCCCACATAGAGCTCACAGTTGTAATCCCCATTTTATCGATAAGGTAACTGAGAAGTTAAATGACTTGCTTGAGGTCACATAGCAGACAGATGGCAGAGCCGGGATTGCAACCCAGGTCCGCTAACTCCCAGTTCATTGTTCTTTACACTAGGCCTCACCGCTTCTCACTGAGTCCATGGCAGAAGGCTCAGGAATTGATTTAGGAACAAGTCACTTAAAACTATGCCCTTCGCTTCCCAAGTTTGCCAATACCTAGGGAAAATATGGCACTGTGTACTTTATATCCAAGTGATAGTTCATCAGTGATCCCTTAAAGTCTGGATTTTGCTGGCTTTAAGTTTGAGTCTCTCCCTGCTATTGTTGAAAATACACATTGTCATTCATTCATTCAGTCATATTTATTAAGTGCTTACTGGGTGCAGAGCACTGTACTAAGCACTTGGGAAGTACCACAAAGAGTGACAGTCCCTGCTTACAAGGAGCTCACAGTTTGGGGGGGCATGGAGACAGATATCAATACAAATAAGCAGACATCAATGCAAATAAATAAAATTACAGATGTATGTATATATACATATATGTATGTATGTATGTATAAATGATATGGGGCTGGGAGGGGGTAGAAGAAAAGAGAGCAAGTCAGGGTGACATGAATATGAATGGATGTGAAATGTGTATGTTCTTTATGTTGTTAGAAAACTCCCCATTTCACCATCATCATCATCAGTGCTATATATTGAGCACCTCTGATTTTGAAGCACTGTTCTAAGTCCTTGGGGGAGTACAAGAGAAGCAAGATATTTGTTTCCTGCCCTCAAGGAGCGTATCATTTAATGGAATAGACCGTAAGACAGAAATTGTTTACAAATAATAGCAGGAGGAAGAACAAGGTAGTAAAATGGGATAATCTAAAAGTTCATTCATTCGGTTGTATTTTTTGAGTGCTTACTGTGTGCCAAGTACTGTACTAAGTGCTTGGGAGAGTATAATATAACAAGAAACAGACATATTCCCTACCCACAATGAGTTTACAGTCTCAAAGAGGAGACAGATATTAATAGACAGACATTAAAGAAGCAGCATGGCGTAATGGATAGAGCACGGGCCCGGGAGTCAGAAGGTCATGGGTTCTAATTCCAGTTCCCTCACTTGTCTGCTGTGTGACCTTGGGCAAGTCACTTCACTTCTCTGCTCCTCATTTACTACATATGAAAAATGGAATTGAGACTGTGAGCCCCACATGGGACAAGGGACTGCGTCCAACCCGATTTGCTTGTATCCTCCCCAGCACTTAGTACAGTGCCTGGCACATAGTAACATATACCATTATTATTATTGTTGACAATAATAATAATATAAATAAATTATAGATATGTACAAGTTAACTCAGAATATGCATTCTCTAGTTGAGGAGATTAATTTGGTTCTTTGAAACAGGACCCACTCATAACCATGTCATCTTCTTTGGCATTAAATTAGGGTAATGATGTTGAATGGTTCCTTGAAAAGTGGAATGAAGCTAAGAAGTTAAGAATATAGCCATTTTGAGAACAACAGAAAAGGCATTTGCGATTTGCCTCACCTAAATACAGCAGGCTTAAAACACCAGATGCCTTGACATTTTCTTTTGGCAAGAGACATATGTGGGGCTTCTACAGATGTTGGGAAGCCTGCGGGCTCAGTTATTTTCTTATAAATAATGTCTGTTGGCTTGAAATGTTAAGTAGATGTCCATGTTTGTTCTGGGATTTGGGGATAATGGGGGGAGGTGCCAAAAGTCTGGTCAGTTTGGGGAGCCATTAAGGTCATGTCATCACCCTAGACTCAAGATGTCAACTCATCAGAATAAATAGAAGTAAAGCTAGATGCACATCATTAAGAAAATAAATAGAATAGTAAATATGTACAAGTAAAATAAATAGTAATAAATCTGCATATATACAGGTGCTGTGGGGAGGGGAAGGAGATAGGGCCAGGGGGGATGGGGAGGAAGAGAGGAAAAGGGGGCTTTCACACTGATCTCCACATTCTGGCTTTATTTTCTTTTTTCACCAGGAGTCAGTTCCCTTATCTTCTCCTCAGGATACTCCCAAGCACAGCATGAAGAAAACAGTAAGTGTAGAAGACTCGAAGGGGAGTCCATCAGAAGGGCTCTTCATGGGCTCCCCAGCCGGGGAGAACATTGCTCGACTGAAGAGTGAGCCCATGCTCAGTGCCCTGACCAAACAGCAAGCAAAATCACCTGCCAGCCAAATTCCTCATAGTCCAGGTAAGAGAGCAGAGAAACAGATAAGCTGCTTCCCAAGATTAGAAAAAATGTCCATTGCACTAGTTCCCAGGAACTTAAAGCATGGCATTCATCACATATGTCTTGGGGGCACCTGAAGAAGCACCAAACGTGACACCCAAAGCAGTCCTTTGGTTTTGTCTGTGGCACAATTAGGAGGAGCACATTTTCCCATATGCATTTTGAAGAGGGCCTAAGCGGCTTGTCATAAAAAGCATTTCTATTTTGTGGCATATTCATGGTTTTGGACTGCAATGTCGTGTACATACGATACTCTGTTAATGGCTTGCTTTTTCCTTTCCATCTTTAAGTTGAAATGTAATCACAAACCGGTAAGAGCAGTGCTAAAGTCATAGCAGGGAGCATTTAATTTGGCTCTGGTGAGGAACTTAGACTCTTATGGGTGATAAGTACCAGGGAGTTTGAGAAATGCTTTTTCAGAAGGTCTTTAAGAAAAGGCTATGTGTTTGTCTCTAGGGGAAGAAGCTTGGTCTAGTGGAAAGAGCAAAGGCCTGGGAATCAAAGGAGTCAGGGTTCTAATCCCAGCTCTACCATCTGCCTGCTTTGTGACCTTGGACAAGTCACTTAACTTCTTTAGGCCTCAGTTCCCTCATTTGAAAAATGGGGATTATATACTTATTTCCCTCCTACTTAGACTGTGATCCCCCTGTGTTACAGGGACTGTGTTCAGTCTGCATGTATTGTAAACTATCTCAGTGCTTAGTACAGCGATTAATACATAGTAAGCTCTTAAGCTCTTAACAAATGCCACAGTTATTATCATCATTATTAGGGGTAGTTAGATAAAGCATCATCAAGTTGGACTGTGACTCTACATAGTGCCTCCATATTAAGGATTCGACCAATAATCAATGGCATTTGTAAACGCCTAGTGAGTACTAGGCACTATACTATGCTCTTGGGTGAATCCATCATCATCATCATCAATCGTATTTATTGAGCGCTTACTATGTGCAGAGCACTGTACTAAGCGCTTGGGAAGTACAAATTGGCAACATATAGAGACAGTCCCTACCCAACAGTGGGCTCACAGTCTAAAAGAGGGAGACAGAGAACAAAACCAAACATACTAACAAAATAAAATAAATAGAATAGATATGTACAAATAAAATAAATAAATAAATAAATAGAGTAATAAATATGTACAAACATATATACATATATACAGGTGCTGTGGGGAAGGGAAGGAGGTAAGATGGGGGGATGGAGAGGGGGACGAGGGGGAGAGGAAGGAAGGGGCTCAGTCTGGGAAGGCCTCCTGGAGGAGGTGAGCTCTCAGCAGGTCCTTGAAGGGAGGAAGAGAGCTAGCTTGGCGGATGGGCAGAGGGAGGGCATTCCAGGCCCGGGGGATGACGTGGGCCGGGGGTCGATGGCGGGACAGGCGAGAGCGAGGTACGGTGAGGAGATTAGCGGTGGAGGAGCGGAGGGTGCGGGCTGGGCTGTGGAAGGAGAGAAGGGAGGTGAGGTAGGAGGGGGTGAGGTGCTGGAGAGCCTTGAAGCCCAGGGTGAGGAGTTTCTGCCTGATGCGCAGATTGGTAGCCACTGGAGATTTTTGAGGAGGGGAGTGATGTGCCCAGAGCGTTTCTGGACAAAGATAATCCGGGCAGCGGCATGAAGTATGGATTGCAGTGGAGAGAGACACGAGGATGGGAGATCAGAGAGAAGGCTGATGCTGTAGTCCAGACGGGATAGGATGAGAGCTTGAATGAGCAGGGTAGCGGTTGGGATGGAGAGGAAAGGGTGGATCTTGGCAATGTTGCGGAGCTGAGACCGGCAGGTTTTGGTGACGGCTTGGATGTGAGGGGTGAATGAGAGAGCGGAGTCGAGGATGACACCAAGGTTGCGGGCTTGTGAGACGGGAAGGATGGTAGTGCCGTCAACAGAGATGGGAAAGTCAGGGAGAGGGCAAGGTTTGGGAGGGAAGACAAGGAGTTCAGTCTTTGACATGTGGAGCTTTAGGTGGCGGGCAGACATCCAAATGGAGATGTCCTGAAGGCAGGAGGAGATGCGAGCCTGGAGGGAGGGGGAGAGAGCAGGGGCAGAGATGTAGATCTGGGTGTCATCAGCATAGAGATGATAGTTGAAGCCGTGGGAGCGAATGAGGTCACCAAGGGAGTGCGTGTAGATGGAGAACAGAAGGGGACCAAGCACTGAACCTTGGGGAACCCCCACAGTAAGAGGATGGGAGGGGGAGGAGGAGCCTGCAAAAGAGACTGAAAAAGAACGACCAGAGAGGTAAGAGGAGAACCAGGAGAGGACGGAGTCTGTGAAGCCAAGGTCAGATAGCGTGTTGAGAAGAAGGGGGTGGTCCACAGTGTCAAAGGCAGCTGAGAGGTCGAGGAGGATTAGGACAGAGTATGAGCCGTTGGATTTGGCAAGCAGGAGGTCATTGGTGACCTTTGAGAGGGCAGTTTCCGTGGAATGTAGGGGACAGAAGCCAGACTGGAGGGGGTCGAAGAGAGAGTTGTTGTTGAGGAATTCTAGGCAGCGAGTGTAGACAACTCGTTCAAGGAGTTTGGAAAGGAATGGTAGGAGGGATATGGGGCAATAACTAGAAGGTGAGGTGGGGTCAAGAGAGGGTTTTTTTAGGATGGGAGAGACATGGGCATGTTTGAAGGCAGAGGGGAAGGAACCAGTGGAGAGTGAGCGGTTGAAGATGGAAGTATGATGGAATCCAGTATGATGCTATCAATTAAGCAGTCAATCATACTTATTGAGTGCTTACTGTGTACAGAGCACTTTGCTAAGCACTTGGAGGAGTACAGTATAAAAGAGTTGGTAGACACGATCCCTGCCCAAAATGAGCAATCTGCAGTCTACTCTGCCCTTGGGACAGTCCAGTAGTAGCAAGACACACATTCTCTGCCCTCAAAGAACTTAGAGTCTAATAGGGGAGACAAAAGGTATTCATAAATAGTGAAAGCCAGAAGAACAAGGGTAAAGCAGAAAGCAATATAGGCCCATTGAGATGAAACGAGGGGTGTGGGTGGGGGGTGTATAGGATGAAAGAACACAAATGCTAGGTGTTGCTGTTTGCTTGATGCAACTAAAGTGTGTGAGTAATCAGTGGAGGTTTTTGAGGAGTGAAATGGGAAGTGTCTCCCTTGAATTCAGCGCTCTTACTCCTGCCCTCCTTTTGTGTCCTTGCAGAGGAGCATATTTGTCTGTTGGACTGTATTGTGGTGGATCTGCAGGATATGGACATCTTTGCTGCAGAGAGACATCCTAAGGAGTATTCTAAGACTTTGGAGGACACCAGTGGAGATCTTGTCTTTCCCTCCTACTCTGTCAGACAGACAGGAGGCAGCCTCTTAACTGAACCCTGTAGGCTCAAATTGCAAGTGGAGAGGAACTTGGACAAGTGAGTATTAACTGTTGCATAACCATTTGCTTGAGAAGGTTCTGATAACTTGGAAGTCGACATGGAGAATAATCTGGTTCTCAAAGATCATGAATACCCCATGTGCCAAATTCAGTACTTGCTTCTGGTCATTTACTCTTGAAACAGCTGTGGTGATTGATAGCCCTTATTATCACCACTTAAAGGAGACTTTATCCTGACCCCCACCTTGACCTAGAATCTCCTAGGCTTTACCTTGCCTTTAAGCCTCCAAGTTGTAGGTATTCACGGAAGCAAGAGAAATATTTTAATCACCAGACTAAAGCGTTTCGATTTAGTAGAACTGAGGTATCTGCTGGAGTCAGCGATCTTGATGAGAAGCAGCAACGTTGGGAACAAAGTGTAAGATTAGTGACAGACTCCTGATGTTTAGTCCCTGTCCAGGCTCTGTCTTGTGAGTCATTGGCTTTGGGCAATTCACGTCAAGTCACTCACCTTCTCTTTTGGGTAATAATCCATTTTAACTTTTCCCCCTAGGATGTTTTGTGATTCATTCTTTGATGTTATTCAACTGCTCTATAAATGCTTTTCAGTTATTGTTGGCCTAGTCTATGTTTTGCTTTGCTGGTTGAACAGTCTTAAGAGAAGCATCATTATTTAGAAATTAAAGAATTTGTTTTCAGTTCAAGAATCACTTTCTTTCAAATCTGTGCACTTCAGCAAAGTTTATCATCATCAGTTTTAATTGATGACTCATTATACTGTATTACCCCAGGAATCGAAATTCCATGTAGGAACATGAAGACACTTTTTCTGTCTGTCTCAACAAGGGATCAATTATAACTTCAACTTTCTCATTGCTTCCACTTCAATACCCAAAGTCTCTTACTGATAGTATTAAGTGCTTACTGTTTGCAGAGGACTGTACTAAGTGCTGGGAAAGAATATACAGTTGGGAATTGGACATGGTCCCCGTCCCATGGGAGGCTCACAGTCCAACCCTATACCCCTACCCTAGGACATGTCTGAGAAACCCCATGATGGCAGCATACCTCAGGAAAGACAAAGTGTACTCAAGACGTGGCTCAGTGGAAAGAGCCCGGGCTTTGGAGTCAGAGGTCATGGGTTCAAATCCCGGCTCTGCCAATTGTCAGCTGTGTGACTTTGGGCAAGTCACTTAACTTCTCTGGGCCTCAGTTACCTCATCTGTAAAATGGGGATTAAGACTGTAAGCCCCCTCATGGGACAACCCGATCACCTTGTAACCTCTCCAGCGCTTAGAACAGTGCTTTGCACATAGTAAGCGCTTAATAAATGCCATTACTATTAAGACTGCTGCTGTTTTTATCCCAAGTCTTTCCATTGCTGCGGTCCATCCATTTCAAGTTCAGTTGGTGTTAAGTCCAATGCTTTGAATGTCCCCCTGACTCTTCTCCTCAGAGCCTTTGTGAAATCAGTAGTAGTAGTTGGAGGAGGAATGGTGTTTACTGAGTCCTTATTGAGTGCTAAACACTCTATTAAGTGCTTGGGGGAGTACACAGTGAGCACACACATGTGGAGTGTACAGTCTAACAAGAGCTACAAACAAAATTATGTGCAAATGGTAAGAGCAGTAGAATGAACAAGGATCAGATAAGTAGAGCAAATATGCCAGAAATACTAGAATTAGCAGAATCAAAGTGAATAATTGAATGGACTTGTATACTTGTGAGCTAAGGATGGTTTGAGATATGAAAGTGCTAGGGGTGGCTTAATGGGATGATTCAACTTGAGGTGTTGCGAATTAATTGGGGAAGCCTTTCTGGAGGAGCTAGGATTTTAGGAAGGCTTTAACGCTAGGGAAGGCTGAAGTTTGGGGGATTTGTGGGAACAGGTGGAGTTATAGACTCCCAGAAACAGTGTGAGAAAACCACTCTTTTGTAGCTCTTTTGTAGCTCTTTTGTCTGTACTTTCAGGACTAGTTTTGAGGCTTTCCTATATCAAAAGGAATTTCCTCTAAGAACCTGAGGTAATCCATGAAATGATATTACTAATGATAACTGGAATGGCGGTAATGTATTTTTAGTTGAATTCAAATTAAAGAAGCTTTCAAATAAAGAAATACCTGTAGCCAGGTTGGATACATATATAGGAAGATGGATCTATTTGTTTTCTTCTTTTTCCAACATGAACTCCGTCACTCTCCTTTTTCCCCCTTTGACAGGGAGATAAGTCATATGGTGCCAGACATATCAATTCGTGGCAACCTCTCCTCAGTCCACTGCTCCCTGGATTTGTGTAAATATAAGCTGATTCGAGGTCTATTAGAGAACAACCTTGGAGAGCCCATAGAGGAATTTATGCGACCTTACGACTTACAAGACCCAAGAATTCATGTGAGTGAAAATTTGCATTACCTTGGAAATCACACACCTTCAGTCCAGAGTTACCCTGTTGCTTTGACAGAGCAAGTGTCACCAGTGAATAGCCCTCCAATTCATTTAGGAAATGGATAGAGCAATCAATGATTCCATGAGGAGCAGCATGGTTTAGTGGATAGAGCACAGACCTGGGAGTAACAAGGTCATGGGTTCTAACCGCAGCTCCGCCACTTGTCTACTGTGTGGCCTTGGGCAAGTCACTTAACTGCTCTGTGCTTGTTACCTCATCTGTAAAATGGGAATGAAGACTGGGAACCCTTTGCGAGACAGGGACTGTGTCCAACCCTATTTGCTTATATCCACCCCAGTGCTTAGTACAGTGCCTGGCACATAGTAAGCGCTTAACAAATACCATTATTATTACTAGTAGTAGTATGGTATTTAATGAGTGCTGACTGTATACAGAGCACTGTACTAAGTCTTTGGGACAGTAAAGTACAGTGGAGTTGGTTGTCATGTTCCCTGCCCACAAGGAGCTTACCCGTCTAGAGGGAGAGACAGACATTAAAATAAACTATGAATATGTACAGTATGTACATTACTGTAGAGGTAATAATAGTATTAAGCACTTATTTTGTGCAGAGGACTCTCCCAACTGCTGGGAAAGATTATACAGATGGGAATGATGTGGGGCTGAGGGTGGAGTGAATATCAAGTGCTTAAAGGATACAGAACCAAGAGCAAGCAGAACATTGACAGGCAGTTCTTTTTAAATGAGAATTATCGATCACACACTGACATTGTTATTTTCCTTCTGCAGACTGTGCTAAGTGGAGAAGTGTACACTTGTATGTGTTTCCTCATTGACATGGTAAACGTAAGTCTGGAACTTATAGATTCGAAAGGAAAAGAAGAAACTGGTTCTTTAGCCAGGTATGGTTTAATTGTACATAGCATATTGTCTTGTTTTATGCTGTCGAGTCATTTCTGACCCATCGCGACTCCATGGGCACATCTCTCCCAGAATACCCCACTTCCATCTGCAATTGTTCTGGTAGCGTATAGAGTTTTCTTGGTAAAAAGACGGAAGTGGATTACCATTGCCTTCTTCCGCACAGTAAACTTGAGTCTCCACCCTCCACTCTCTCCCATGCCGCTGCTGCCCAGCACAAGTGAGTTTTGACTTGTAGCAGATTGCCTTACATTCATTAGCCACTGCCCAAGCTAGGAATGGAATGGGTATGCCTCTGCTCGACTCTTCCGCCCGTAGCCGAGACTGGTAGATTACTGGAAACTCCAGGTGGGATCCTGAGGGGGATACATAGCATGTGCCAAAGGTGTTTTTTTTATAATTTGTGGTTTAGGAGTCAGAATCAGTCAATTGGTGGCAGTTATTGAGTACCTCCTAAGTGCTAGGCACTGTAGTAAATAGTGCTGTACTAAATGCATTAGGAAGATCTGTATTCTTTGTCCTCAAGGAGCTCACAATAAATAGTGGCTAGTGAAGTACAGACCCTGTATGGGACATAGGAGTGATTGGCCCCGGGAGGATGTAAAAGCACTGGAAATCAATCAATCAATTAATCATGTTTATTGAGTGCTTACTGTGTGCAGAGCACTGTGCTAAGTGCTTGGGAAATACAAGTTGGCAACATATAGAGACAGTCCCTGCCCCACAGTGGGCTCACAGTCTAGAAGGGGGAGACAGAGAACAAAACCAAACATATTAACAAAATAAAATAAATAGAATAGATATGTATAAGTAAAATAAATAAATAGAGTAATAAATATGTACAAACATATATACAAATATGCAGGTGCTGTGGGGAAGGGAAGGAGGTAAGACGGGGGGATGGAGAAGGGGGCGAGGGGGAGAGGAAGGAGAGGGCTCAGTCTGAGAAGGCCTCCTGGAGGAGGTGAGCTCTCAGTAGGGCCTTGAAGGGAGGAAGAGAGCTAGCTTGGCGGATTGGCAGAGGGAGGGCATTCCAGGCCAGGGATGATGTGGGCTGGGGGTCGGCGGCGGGACAGGCGAGAACGAGGCACGGTGAGGAGATTAGCGGCAGAGGAGCGGAGGGTGCGGGCTGGGCTGTAGGAGGAGAGAAGGGAGGTGAGGTAGGAGGGGGCGAGGTGATGGAGAGCCTTGAAGCTGAGGGTGAGGAGTTTCTGCCTGATGCGCAGATTGATTGGTAGCCACTGGAGATTTTTGAGGAGGGAAGTAACATGCCCAGAGCATTTCTGCACAAAGATGATCTGGGCAGCAGCATGAAGTATGGATTGAAGTGGGGAGAGACATGAGGATGGGAGATCAGAGAGGAGGCTGATGCAGTAGTCCAGACGGCATAGGATGAGAGCTTGAACAAGCAGGGTAGCAGTTTGGATGGAGAGGAAAGAGGGCGGATCTTGGCAATGTTGCGGAGCTGAGACAGGCAGGTTTTGGTGACGGCTTGGATGTGAGGGGTGAATGAGAGAGCGGAGTCGAGGATGACACCAAGGTTGTGGGCTTGTGAGACGGGAAGGATGGTAGTGCCGTCAACAGTGATGGGAAAGTCAGGGAGAGGGCAGGGTTTGGGAGGGAAGACAAGGAGTTCAGTCTTGGACATGTTGAGTTTTAGGTGGCGGGCAGACATCCAGATGGAGATGTCCTGAAGGCAGGATGAGATGCGAGCCTGGAGGGAGGGGGAGAGAGCAGGGGCAGAGATGTAGATCTGGGTGTCATCAGCGTAGAGATGATGGTGAAGGACTAGTTTTTGGCAGGAGTTCGAAAGAATTTTCTTGAACCCATGTAGCCCTCGCCCACTATGAGCCAGGAAGCTCTTATCTGTGATATGGTGATAAGCATAGGTGTTAGACCCTTTTACCATGCTTATTTTCTGAATTGCTTGTATTTCGTTAATTGGCAAAATTATAAGGCCAGTCATATACACCCCCTTCAGGATCATGGTCGGGGATTAAGATGGAGATGGAGAGGAAGTTAGAATTTGGTTTTCTTCTCATTTTTCTTGATTCATTCATCTTGATGACCCTTTGAAGAAAGACATCCGGGTTTGGCAGAAGGGAAACCAATTTCTTTGGCTCAAAGAAATGAAGCCATTTTCTCTAGGTTACCGACAAGTTAATGGTAGAACCAGGGTTGAAGCTAGTAGTGTTCTTGCTCATATAAAGTGAATCACCCTTATGATATTTGCTATGTTGGTTGAAACATATCTTGGTAGCAGAGTAAATGTAACTTTTTCCATTTTTATTCTTCTTAGATTTGACTTTAAGAAATGTAAGCTGCTCTTTGAAAGTTTTTCAAACCAAACCAAGTCCATAAATCTGGTTTCCCATTCGATGATGGGTTTTGACACCCGTTATGCTGGCCAGAAGACAAGCCCAGGCATGCCAAATGTGTTCAACTGCATCTTCCAACCCTCCAAGACTAGTCCCGCCCATGGGTCCATTCAGATTGAACTGCATTTCAGGTAATGGGATGGAGGCCTCTCAACTCGGCTGCATTTTTAATATGGCAAGTTTCCCTGAGTAGCATGAGGAAGGATTTAAGTGCATTAAACTAGGCCCGGGAATCTCTGACTGGGCTTAATGTGCTCTGGTATTGTTGTGTTGTAATTTCCCAAGCGCTGAGTACAGTGCTCTGCACGCTGTAAGCGCTCAATAAATACGATTGAGTCAGTTAATGAATGGCATGTAAGAGAAAGGGTGCAGGTTCTTGTAGTTTAATTAGGTTGTTTGCTCTGGAGCAAGAGAAGAATTTTTTAATAGCGATCGTTAAGTTCTTGTAGTTTAATTAGATTGTTTTCTCTGGAGCCAGAGAAGATTTTTTTAATAGAGATCACTAGTTTCAGCTGCATTTTTGGATACACAGCCTTTATTTTGGGATCCACTCTTAGGGATCTGACAAAATGTAGCTGAGTGTTGGCACTCTTTACTGCCACCGTGCCAGCCAGACAGTTGATGAGATATGGGACTCTGGCCACCCACCATGCCATCCTGCTTTCCATCCCTCCAACTGAGCAGTTGGCCAAGGTGGAACGTTGACAGTCGGTCATCTTTCTCTCACCTCTATTTTTGAGAAGACAAGGGAAGCATCTTAATGTGGCATTTTTCTTTGCTCTCTAGCCTGATTTCCAAGTAGGGAAGCCCGTTATCCAGTTTTATATTGAACAGTCTAGTTTTCAGCTGGTACAGATGACAGTGGGGGGTATGTTTATCTCTGATACTTCAATTTTAAATTTTCAGGCTCCATCTACCACAGCTCCTGCTCCTGCCACTGAGTTTTTTTGGTGCCCATGTTTATACTCGGGGGTTTCTGGGAAGTAAAACACAAAGCCTCTGAGGCAAGGAGGGAGCCAGGGGCCCCTCCAGAGAAATGCTCTAGGTTTGGGTGAGCTTGGTGTACTACTTTCGAAAATGACACCAGTCCAATGTGGTGTATGTTCAGAGGTGACCCAGAAAATGAAGCATGTCTGGTGCTTTTGAGTGCCATCAATTGCCACCCAATTTCAAAGAGGCACTTGTGCTAAAAATTGCCCCAGTTGGCACGTGTAATCTACCGGGGATCTGGGACTCAGATTGCCCTGACATCCATTGCAGCCCTGGTATCCCATTGGGAGCTTGGGGCTGCCGCAGACTCTGATTCACATTCCCCTAGTTCCTCCTGTAAAATTCTCACAAATAAAATCTTTGGCCTTGGGTTGCCCTAGGGTCAGCTGCAGCCCTGTTATCTGATTAGCTGACCGTTAAAATTGGTGTTTCTGCTCGTCAGAAATGGAAAGGAGAGGGGAATCTTCAGGAAATCCAGGGTTTTGGAGGAGGAATTCATCTACCTCACCTGGGCAGGCATCACAAATGCTTTCCAAAATATGCACCATAACTAGTAGCAAAATGTCTACAATTACAAATGAAACTATGCATTAGTAAGCAGTAATATGATATACTAACCTTGCCTAATGTTTCTGTATTACAGGACATATTTTATAAAGTGGACATAATCCCACACTGTCTTTGTGGTGAAAAGTTTTCCCACTGACTAAGAATAATTTCTTTAAATTGAATGTATCTCTTGTGTAGGATTGTTTTGGGTTTTTGAAAGTAGTGACATTTATTCCTGTAGTTAAAATAACTTGCCAGCAGGTGTCTCTCTTGCTTCTAACTTTTGAGAGTCCTTCAAAGATTTTAGACCTTTGGAAATAATCCGTAATAATATCTCTCTGAGGTTTTATTTAACTCATTTTTGTAATCTTTCCATATCTTTCCCCAGAGGAAGAGTACTCTTTTTTTCCTGGCTTTATTGCTCTTTGAATGAATTCCTTGAAGATTTTGTAAACAAATTAGCACAGGCACAGGGGCTGAAAGAAATTTTCCTGGTCTAAAAGAAGTCAGGCGGTGGACAAGTGGCTGTTTTTTTAAAATTTGTGCAATATTAGTCTGGCTGCTGAAGCTAGTGTTATGGGCTAGGAAAATCATAATAATCTGTAACTGTAAAGTTGTCTAAATATACTAAGTATTGCATTTAAATGCACACATACTTTGATGACTTGTTAATCCTTAGAAGTTAAAAAAAATAGATTTGTTGAGTGTTTGCAGTATGCAGAGTTATAGCGAAAAAGCAAAGCAGTGTTTATGACCTTAAAGAAATTACTGTCTACATAATCTTGAGTGTAAGAACTCTTTAGAAGCTGAAACAGATTTTTGAAACATATCATATAGTACTTGTTTTAAATAATAATTTTGTCAGCTTTTTTAGAAACTCAGGAGAAAGGAATTAGACTTTCTTGAAGGTTTCCAGTTAGACCATTAGAGAAGATGGTTGTTATTTGCAGTTGATATTTGTTTGAAGTTGATGTTTGTTTAAACAAGGAGATTGTACAAAGAGGATGTTTGAACATATTTGATACATCTGCAGAAAACAGTTACTTTGTTGAGTTTCTTTAACATTATCTGATCTGGCCCCAAGTGCATAGTTGGTCCTAACATACTCTATTTCTAGTTTCTGTAAGGATGTGAAAACTTGAAGCATTTTTGTTTGCTGAGTTTCTCCCTTTGACACAGAATTTCCTGGGTTTGAGTGGTAAAGTCTTACCTAGGTTTATGTGGACAAAAATACCACTGTTGGTAAGGAGGCTAAAGGCTTTCTCTGTTGGGACTGTTGTACACTTTTTTTGTGTTTCTCAGAAGAATAACCTCTCTGTTGGATTCTGTAGTTGAGGGTTTATTTATATGTCATTTATAAAAGTGGCTTCCAGTATTTAAGTTCTTGAAATATTTTCCAGGGAACAAGTTATCATTTGGCATGCCACGCCATTAACTTAAGTGCCCATCCCTCTTAATCCATATTCTAAATGGGATGAAAAGAGTTCTGTGAGGGCAACATATTTTTTTTATAACAAAAAGGGGAAATGCTGTTAGTGTAGAAGCAGAGAGGGGAGAGGGTTGATGCATTATTCTGTTTTGTCTTTTTTTCAGGGCCTAGAATCAAATTTGAGAAACTAGAACTTTGGCACAATCTAGTGAGCTCTCGACCCGAATAGATAACTAGAAGTTATAATTAATGTGATCTCCCCCTTGAAGTCACCACATGCCGAGGAAATCCTTGGTGGGCAGTCAGAGGAAAAAGCCAGGATTCCCTGACTCAACCCAGGGCTTTGGGAATCAATGGGGATTCCCATAGCACTTCCTCAGACCCTTACCATTCTCAAATCTGGATCCCCTTCCATGGTCATACTTCAGCTCAGGGGTTGAAGGACTTGCCCAGTCGAACCACTGATTTGGAGATAGGCCTGCAGCACCTACAGTGTCAGTGTCTTCTTGTCTCATACTTTCTCTCTAAGCCCATTGAACTCCAGTGCTGCATAGAGGTTCTAAATGCATTTCAGGTGACTTAGCTGAGGATACCTCTATTGTGACAGTCATGATCATATTAGTAATTTTTTGTTTGTTTTTTAAAAACCATTGACATTGCATACCTTCTTGACATTTTGTTTTGTTATCTGTCTCCCGCTTCTAGACTGTGAGCCCATTGTTGGGTAGGGACTGTCTGTATATGTTGCTGGCTTGTACTTCCCAAGCGCTTAGTACAGTGCTCTGCACACAGTAAGCGCTCAATTGAATGAATGCTAACGGCCTGTCTCTTCTATTGTAGTGCAGAAAAATTACTTTTTCTTAGAAAAAGAACAATGTTGGCTAGAGATACTGGAGTCCTTTGAAACTGTTGGATTGGAAAGCACTTGAACTGAATAAGAAGTCCTTAGAGTTCTGAAATGTCCCTTGTTTTTCTCCTTTTTTATCCAGATCTACTAAGGATTCCTCCTGCTTCACAGTTGTCCTGAACAACCTCCGGGTGTTCCTCATATTTGACTGGCTGCTGCTGGTTCATGATTTTCTTCATACTCCCAGTGATGTGAAGAAACTGGAAAATGTTACTCCTCCGCGTCAGCGCCATTACAGCAGTGAAACGGCTGTGGTTCCCAAAGCTGTGAAAAGTGGAGTGGTGACCAAACGGTCTTCCCTTCCTGTGTCTACGGAGAGGCACCTGGAGGTCAAGATTAATGTAACAGGTGGGAAAATTCATTTACACTGTCATCCAAGCTTCAGTTTTTCCTTACACTCAATCTTCCAGCATAGGTTTTATTGAGTTCTTACTTTGGGCAGAGGTTCATATTAAGCACTTGAGAGCATATGATAGAATTAGTAGACGTGATCCCTGTCCTCTAGCAGGGGATTGATTATATCTTTTATAGTGGCCTGTTTATGATTCTATAATGGCCCTTACTTTTCCGTTCAATCAATCAGTCAGTGATATTTAGTATAGTGCTGTGTGCCGAGCAGTATACTAAGAGCTTGGGACAGTACAATACAAAAGAAGTGGTAAACATGATGCCTGCTCACAAAGAGCTTACAGTCAAGTGGGGGAGACAGACATTGAAACTTAGAGAAAGGGAAAATGGCTGAGTGTAAAGATACTCTTTTCAAGCATTTTGATGAGGGTTCTGCTCCCACAAAGGCAGAGGATGAATTTTCTGCATGGTCTTTAACTTTCATTCATTCATTCATTCAATCGTATTTATTGAGCGCTTACTGTGTGCAGAGCACTGTACTACGAGCTTGGGAAGTACAAGTTGGCAACGTATAGAGACGGTCCCTACCCAATAGCGGGCTCACAATCTAGAAGATTGTGCCAGGAAATTATGTAGTTGAATTTGTAGGATCCTTTGGGATCTGCCATTTATAGGGTAAAGACTCAGAGATGACTCCTGCAACTCCTCCTCAGTATCCCGAAGTTCAAGTTCAGTCATTGCTCTAAGAACAAGACATTCCATAGTGGGTTTTTTTTTCCCCATTTTATATTTGGATTTGGTTGGCTAACCCTGGGGCCCAATTTCCCTTGTGTTTCATTTTTGTAGAAATTCCTGAATTAAGTATGCTAAAGTCAAACTTGAATGAGAATATAGGCAAAAAGTGACTTTTGATCTCAGTCACTGGCACTTTATGTGCACTTACGTACATGCCTTTCTTGTGCCTTCATTCAAAGGTCACCCCTTTTCCGTGTTGTGGGATTCAGCATATTCCGGAATGTAGTGTCCCAAGACACTAATTTAGACCTTATTTCTTGGATGAACTATTGCATCCAGCGGTCACTTAGGATGCTTATCTTAGGTAGTCTAACAGAGACGTGATGATGTTAGAGTAGCTGTATCCTGGCAGAAAGTGCTGATTAGTTAATCTTTTTGCTGTGTAATGGCAACTACCTGTTTAGTTTCTAACAGAAGGTTATTCCTTCTTACCCGAAAATTATAACTTCCCAGTTGAAGAGTAGAGTTCTCTCTTTCAGGTACTGAATTTGTGGTGGTTGAAGACACATCCTGCTTTGATACGAATGCCATTATCCTGAAAGGGACCACCGTGCTCACATACAAACCCAAATTTATAGATCGCCCTTTTTCGGGCAGCTTGTTTGGCATTGAGGTGAGTACACTTTTGTTTTGACTCTAATTAATACTAAGTACAATAGAAAATCACCTGGTTGAGGATTTTTCATTTTAAAATTCACTGTAAACAAAATGAGAAACAGATCACGTGAGGGGGAAAGAAGTCCATGAACTGATTACCTTAGATCATGGCAATGTCTTATTCTTTATCTTCCCTAGCATTTCTCTTGTCATGCTGTTGAAGCATTCGTTCTGAGCCTGGACAGTGTTAAATTGGCCTCTCCTCACTAATCTTCCCTTTGAGGGTGAACTTTCCAGGCAGGACTATCTCTAATTGTGTTGCCTTGAGGTTTGATGAGACTTTATTCCCACTGTCGGGAATTTACAGTGGAGTTTACAGTTTCTTTTGCTTTGCACCCAGTTATAAAAACCTGCATAAGATTTCAGTTCCTGGCAACCTTTTTCTGTAAAAGGATCTCAGTTTGATAAGTGTGGATTTGCATACTGGTGAGGGCCAGTGTATGGGTTTTAGTAATGAAATTGCATAAATTCATCTGCTTTCTAAAGCTACCACAATACAGGTTTTGAATGGGGAATCTTGGTGATTGATTAATGAAATGTCAGATACAATAGGGTTTTGTGTAGCAGCAGTGTCTGAAGAAAAAGGGAAAATGAAGCTTTCTGCCTTAAAGTGTAGAAACCCTGCGTGGTAGAATATTTGAGATTCCTTTCAACCCCGGAAACTCCTTTCAATCCATTTCTTCAGCCAACACAATTGGATGTGGATATTAAGCTCCTTTGCTACATCACTGGGTAAGAATTTACGGGGAAAAACGTAATGAGCTGTTTTTGAATCTAGCAAGAGACCTTGGTGACACAGACTTTTCAGTATCGCTGGTGAATGCTGAAAGGAAGGAAAGAAGAGTGAAATGAATGATCTCTCACTTTGCCTTTTCTCTCCTCGTTAAGCAGAATTGGGGGCCAGAGCAGGATTTAATTATGTAGACCCACTGAAGGGTAATGCCAAACCAACATCTACCACCTTTGGCTTCTTTTCTTTCGACGGCCAGTGCCATCAATAAAATTTGTCACATCCATTTTGATCCCTAGGTTTTTTCATGCCGCCTGGGGAATGAGCAGGACACGGCCCTGTCCATTGTGGATCCAGTGCAAATTCAAGTTGAATTGGTGGGGAATTCTTCCTATAAGAACAGTTCTGGATTGATGGATGCATTTAATAGTGAAGACTTCCCGCCCATTCTGGAGGTAATGTTTGGGAAATCAAATGAAGCAGAGCACATTCCCAGGGGGTGGGGAATTGTGCACTGTCACCTGCTGGTCTAATTTATGTCACTGGGCAGTTTTGTGTTAAGTTTACCGCACCACCATAAGCTGCTAGGAACACTCACATTTGACTCTTGGTTTCACTGCTCTTTTTGGATACTGATTTCTGGGAGTTTTTGAGGAATCTGTCAATATGCTACTCAGGTGCTCGGAAAATAATTCCTATGATTGAGTCGTAGGAGAAAATGTTGAAAGATAGGGATTCTGGAGCTTCTGGGCTTTTGGCCAAATGCATTTGCACCTTCTCATGGATCTCAAAAGGAGAAGTTATTGCCGAATGTCCAAGCAAACATTTTGAGTTCCATCTTAAGTGTTCTGATAGTGATGATTTCACTGTTTTTATGCAAACAGTAGTGTATCTGTACTTAGACTTCCAACCCATTTGGATTTTGCTAAAAGTGACTGATTTAAGAGTGTGTGTGCACATATCAGAGATGTAAGCTTTGCTTTTATGTGTGGATTGTTTTAGTGGTTTTAGTAAAAGTTGTGGGTGTGCATTTTTAACCACTAATTCATGAATTTACCCGCATTTTTTTGGAAATCATTTATAATAAGCACAATATGGATCTGTTTCCTTAGCCTACATATTTTATGTTATTCTTTCCTTTGTCACAGTTCTAGCTGTAACAGTCAATGCTTCTTCATTGCAACATTGTACTCAACTTGTGTGAGTGGAAAAATACACCGATTACTAGCAACTGGAGTTGTCTTGTTTTAATCTCTTAGTAGAAAGAGATCAGCGCTTAGTACAGTGCTCTGCACACAGTAAGCACTCAATAAATACGATTGAATGAATGAATAGAAAGAGAAACTTGAATGAACTTTTATAGAATGATCCTTCTCTGATCTGATTATGTAGTAGTTTACTCCTTGGAAGTGAATGTGGTATTATTTTTCAGTAGAGACACATGTCCAAGTTTTTAACCAGAACCTTAGAATCACCCCAGAGTCATTATGCTTAATATCAAAAGCTTGCATCTCTCTTACCTAGGGGTAAAAAATAATGTTTGGTATGTTTGGCCCTGTAACTGTTTGATTTGAAGAAAGTGGATTCTGAAATAGCAATTGTCTGTAAGAGGTGAGGAAATGAAATCAAATTTATCCTTCAGAAAAATAACCACCTTTTTATTTTGTTAGATTCATTTACAGGCGCTGGATATCAGACTCTCTTATAATGATGTTCAGCTGTTTCTTGCCATTGCAAAATCCATCCCAGGACAAACCAGCATTGCAGTGCCAGACACTGAGGTCTTGGAAGGAGATTCTGTTGTTAGTAACCTTTCTGGTTCAACCCGGATGAATGAGGCCTCGTCATCGGCTTCTGAAAACAGAGACTCCACTAGGCATGTCTTGGATCCTGTCCTGGGTATGTGTTTAATTCAGAGACCAAATCCATTTTTCTTGTTTAAGAGGCTTCTTTTCTACATAAGTGGATGCGACAGAGAGGTTTATATCTTGATATATTTGACTGATTCATAGCTAAATCATTTAGGCTGAGAAGTGAATGGAGAAAGACTTTATGAAGCAAAAATGCCCTAACTCTCCCCTAGGCTGCAATCCCAAATTCTGAATTTCCTTTCAATCTGTGTGTGACTCTGTGGAGGTATGCATACATTTTATTAGGAAACTTTTTGAAAACAGGAAATCGCCTTAAGAACAGCAACCCTGTAACATAGGGAAAATTTGCCCCAAAGCTTGAGGCTTAATTCTACTTGTAGAAATGAAGCCTTTTGGTGACAGACCTGCAGGTGGGGTTCGGCATGTGTTTTCTTTGAGAAGAGGTTACCCCCAAGTTGAAGTGATTTAAATTTCTTTTACAGAGCTGCAACTGATACACCTGCAGGAACTGGGTTTTAGTATGGAAGACTGTCGCAAAGCTCTCTTAGTGTGCCAAGGTAATTTGAACAAGAATTTTTCACAAGGGTCACTTCCCTCTCATGTCCATGGTACCAAATTTGGTGGCTGCACTAGAAACCTGGTGGTCTGTGGCCATTGAACAGCATATCTCTGTGTGCCCTCTTAGCAGCAGACTCTGCTATACCCTCATCCAATTACAAATTGGATACTGTTGTTGAATGAGACACTGATCTGCTAAACTGATTTGGTGAGACTTTACTGGGAAGCTGTGGTCTGTGTCCTGAGACCAAAGGGGATGTGTGAGTGCCAGCAATGGGGACTATGGCTTTGGAGCAAGTTTCTGACTTTTCTGGGTTTTGGTTTTCTTGACTGTGAAATGGGAATAATGATCCCTGACCGTACTCTGCCTCTTAGAGGAGGTGTAATAGTGATAATAATAATTATCATGCATGTTAAGTACTTACTATGTGCCAAACCCTGTTCTAAGCACTGGGTGGGATAGAAGTTGATCATACTGGTCACAGTCCCTGTCCCACATGGAGCCCACAGTCTGTGTAGGAAGGAGAACTGGTATTGTGACCCCATATTGCAGATGGGGGTAACTGAGCCACAGAGAAGTGTGAAGCAATTTGCCCAGGATCACACAGCTTGCAAGTGGCAGAGCCAATATTAGAACCCAGATTTCCAGGCCCACGCTCTTTCCACTAGACCACACTCCTTCTCTGGTTAAATAAGGGGAAACCTATGTGGCAGTATTATTTGTCTAAATGGGAGCTTTATTTTCCATCCTGGTAGCTTATGTTTTATAATGCCTTGGCCCAAGGTGGTAGGTAAGAAATCTGGAATCTCTCCACTCCCTGGACTTCCTGAAAAATGACAGTTTGCACTGTGGGGAGAAGGGGGATTCATTCATTCATTCAATCAATCATATTTATTGAGCTCTTACTGTGTGCAGAGGGATGGTCAGAAGGAACTTTTCCTTGACCATCACACTAGGCAGGACTCCCCTTTCTCTCTCTGGAATGAACCATCCTTTCCAACTTGCAAAGCACATATAAGTGAGTACATGCTTTGACTTATTACTTTCAGCGTCTCCTCTTCTTCACCCCCAGAAACCATTGCTTCCTATGTTATACAATTTGCCCTCTATTTCAGTCTTCTTTCTGCATTTCTCCATTTAACATCATTCAGTTTGGCTCTGCAGGGTCATTCACTGAAATTCCACAAGGCGTCCAGCTCACCCTTCCCCTAATTCATTGAGTCTTGATGTTCTCTCCATGGTCCCAGGGATAGGTTCTCCTAGACCACTCCCTTGATAACTCATTTCTGCATTGGGCGAGTGTGTGAGCATGTGTTGCTGGAGCAGCTCTGAAAGTTGCTTGAGATGTTTGTGTGCTTATTTCTTTGAAGGCCAGTTAAAAAAAGCCGCAAGTTGGTTGTTTAAGAATGCAGAACCTTTGAAGTCTCCCTCACTGGCCTCTAGTAATAGAGATAGCCAAGGAACCGTGTCAACACAGTTGATATCTGGGGTGGAGATTAAAGCTGAAAACGTGTGCATCTGTTTTATTGATGACTGCATGGACTGCGATGTTCCCCTTGCTGAGCTGACCTTTTCCCGTGAGTATTTTCTAGTTCATCTTTAACTCTCCAAGGGATTGTTAAATTCCTTTGGGTCCTGCCTCTACTGGATGAAATGTTGATAAATTTTCTGCTAGGCACATTCACAAGAAGGAGTCTATGTTGTTTGGTCCACATCTCTACATAGGACTGTTAAGACAGGTTATCAATGGAGTATCCATTTAATTATTTTCTTTAATAGACATCGAAGCAAGAACTTTGGCTTCTTTTTTTCCTTTCTGAATCTATAGATTTTAGTGGCTACTGCCCCTGAATTCTTGGGGAAGACAAAAAACTCAAGCACCAGAAATAACATTGTCAGCAGCAGTTGTTCACCATTTTATCTAGGCTATGCAAGCAAGTTATAAAATCTGCCAGCGTATAAAAATGTTTAACATGCAACTCTTCCCCGTGAGAAAGATTAATGAATAAAATAATCAGAAATTATTATTAAGCATTATACGTTTGCATGATGCCATACAAAACAAATTAAATGCTTTTCACTTCATGGCCTCCAGGAGCTTACAATATAAACATCACTGGCATACTGTTTATGCACCATGGTTGAGTGGACAGGTGGCTATTTGTAAGATTGATAAAAGCCACCATCCTTTTAATCTTTATTATTTCTCATTTCTCTTGAGAGATTTTCCTAATTCTGCTATAAACACTACCTGCTTTTATCTTGCTTTTTGGGGAATTTGGGTTTCTTGGTTTTGTTTTTCAAGCATAATGAGATAATTTCCTGAAAGATCAAGAGACCATGCGATGCTTAATGTGTGATATGATGTGTCCCATTTTGGGATTTTGTTCAATTCTTTTGTTTTATTTCTTGGGTAAGACTAACTTATTTCTAATCCAGTGGTGTGATACGCACATGGATTACTCCTTTCCCTTCACATCCAGGCGAAAGATTTTCTATCATTTTAATGTGGGAAACAAAAATCCCAGAACCGTGGTGTTGAATATCTTTGCAAAAGTTGCATCCCTCAGGAAACAAGTGATTTCAGGTAGAGAGTAGGAAGAGTATTAGAATTACCTATTTGTTTACATTTTTGAAATCAAGCCGAATGTGGAATTGTGGAAAAAGCAAAGTCCTAGAAGATATGAGACCAGAGCTGTAGTCCCAGCTATGCCTCCAGCTTATTCTGTGACCTCAGATAAATCATTAAACCTCATTATACCTCAATTTCCTTATCTGTAAAATGGAAATATTTTTATTGATCCCTGCTGCATCATTTATGCAATTGGATCTGTGACCTTTGGGCATAAATTACCCTACCTTCAGCCCCACAGCACTTACCTACATACCAATAAATTGTATATTATACGGTTTTTTAAATGTCTGTCTCCCCCTCTAGACTGTAAGTTTGTTGTGGGTTGGGAACCTGTCTACCAACTCCATTGTATTATACTCTCCCAAGTGCTTAATACAGTGCTCTGCACACAGTTAGTACTTACTATCTACTATTGATTGATTAATTAATCTTAATATGTCATCATCTATCACGCTGATAATAATATCAGCCTATTCCTCCCTCACAGGAATATTGGGAGGCTAAATTGAGATAATATATATGAAAGTGTGTAGGAAAAAAATAAATGAGCTACTCAAATTCAGTAAACTATTATTATTATAATGTTGGGCCTGTTTTCCAGGACAAATGGTAGAGATGAAATATTTTTCTTGTGGGTGTGGAGATGACCCCTTCCAGCCCTTTCTATTTCTTTATTTGGAAGGAGAAATAAAGGTCAACTTCTGTTGAGTTCTGTTCCTTAAGGTATTTGATCTTTTCTTGGGGACAACCAGACTGATTTTGCATGTTTCCTTCTGGAACCGGAGTATACCACAAGAAGTATCTGGAGACATATGCATCACTTTGGGAGCAGATATTAATGGAGTCCAGAGCCTTTCTCTTGAAACTCCATTGTCTGTAGTGTCTTGTGAAATTGAGGACCAAATAGACAGAAGTTTTTCACATCAGGATAATGTTCACTTTCCTTGCAGGTTTGAATTTTCTACAGCATGTGAGAGCAAGCCCTGAAGGGTATGCACATTTTACTCTCTCTGGAGATTATTATAACCGTGCACTCTCGGGTAAGTCTGAAATATATATTCTTGTGGAATTTGGAAAATAAACTTTCAAGCCACCTGGGCTTTGTCCACATAAATTTTATGAGGGAGAGGAAGGGAAAGGAAAAAATCAGGGGATCATAAGCACGTAGGCTGCAAATGGAACAAAGAAATGATGTTGAATGGAGAAAAATGAAATGCAATTGCAATCTAAGGGATTCTGCCCAGGCAGGTTAGAAATATTCCTTCCCTGGCTCACTAGCAACACATCAGATTTGTTTCACTGCCACTAAAGAAACTACATTAATTTTTCCCTGTTTCTTCTTTTGTATAATTGCATTTTGCTCATCCCAGCCTGGGTAGACTCATGGTGCTTTTCTCCCCCAACTCTCCACTCTTTTCCATGGCCCCTCAGCTTCCTCTTCTTAAGGTTCTTGACACCCCAGCTCTGTCCCTTCCTTTCTTGGATCTTCAGGATCCTATCCCCACAGCTTCCTCTTCTGCTGGAGCCCTGTGCCTTCATTTCTCTGGCCCCACCCGCCTGCTCCTGATCACTACACACTCTCATTCCTCTGACTCCACTTCCTCCCAGCTCTGTTATCCCTGACACACCCTTCCCTCGCCCATCATTCCTGGTTCTGCAGCCACCCCCAAATTATTTAGTCCTCTAGCTTCTCAGTCTCTGAGTCTTTAGCAATCCTCACAATAATAGCAGTAATAGAGGCCTTTCCTGACAAAGCCTTCATTTCCTCTGTTTGCCCTTCCCTTTCCATTGACTATGCACTTGGCTGGGTACCACTTAAATACTCACCTCAACTCCACAGCACTTCTCTACATATCCTTATACTTGAGTATTTCCCCCATCTTTAGTCTGTAATCTGTGCTTCTGAGAGAAGCAACATGGTGTACTGGATAGAGCGTGGTCTGGGAATCGGAAGGTCATGGGTTCTAATTCCGGCTCCTCCACTTGTCTGCTGTGTGGCTGTGGGCCAGTCACTTCACTTCTCTGTGCCTCAGTTCCCGCATCTGTAAAATGGGGATTGAGACCGTGAGCCTCACATGAGACAGGGACTGTGTCCAACCCGATTTGCTTGTTTCCACCCCAGCGCCTAGTACAGTGCCTGGCACATAGTAAGTGCCTAACAAATACAATAATAATAATTGTTATTTCAATGTCTGTCTCCCCCCATAGACAGTAAGCTTGTGGGCTGGGATTGTGTCTACCTACTTTGTTATAACTCCCCTAAGCACATAGTAAGCTGCACACAGGAAGCACTCAATAAATACCATTGATTGAATAATAATTGGGTATTTGTTAAGTGCTTCCTATGTGCCAAGCACTGTCCAGTGTTTTTTTCTTCTCAAGCTGGACAGTTAGCTAACACAATGACCTCCCAGGCCTGGAATTAGCCCCAGTGATATATATATTTATAATTTATATAACCAATTTTCATGGTAATGTGGCATGTCTGTTGTGTGACCTTGGGCAAGCCACTTCTCTTCTGAGCCTCTGAGAAGAAGCACGGACTTGGGAGTTAGAGGTGGGTTCTAATCTCGGCTCTGCCATATGTCAGCTGTGTGACTTTGGGCAATGTGACTTTGGGCAAGTCACATCACTTCTCTGTGCCTCAGTTCCCTCATCAGTAAAATGGGGATTAAGACTGTGAGCTCCACATGGGACAGAGACTGTGTCCAGCTTGATTTGTTTGTACCCACCCCAGCGGTTAGAACAGTGCCTGGCACATAGTAAGCACTTAACAAATGCTATTATTACTACTGTTATTATTCATATATGTATGAGAGAGAGAGAAAATGAATGAACACTAAGCCACCCCCCCAACACCCCTCCCCCACCAAAACAAAGCACTTGGGTTCAGGTAAATCCCAATCATGCTAGAGATTGCTGTATTCACTTAGACATCCCCACAAGGTCAGGTTACAGTGTTATGACTTAGTGCCACACGCATGCCCCAGAGCAGTGTGAATTCAGCCACTATATTTCTACCCTCAGGTTGCTCATGCTTTCTGCCCTGCCTGGGCCTCCTTCCCCTTCATATCTGATAGATATTTGACAGATTTCCGTATTTTCAAAACCATTCTGAAATCTCATCTGCTTGAGGAGATTGAGTTCTATTCTTCCTACCCTCTGTTTCCAGCTGCCATTTCGGGACTTGCATGCCAACACTCTCAGTCACCCCACACATCCAATCTGTTTCCAAAACCTGCCGGTCTCACCTCCACAACATCGCCAAGATCCGCCCTTTCCTCTCCATCCAAACCGCTACCTTGTTAGTCCAATCGCTCATCCTATCCCGACTGGATTACTGCATCGGCCTCCTTTCTGATCTCCCATCCTCCTGTCTTTCCCTGCTTCAGTCTATTCTTCACTCTGCTGCCTGGATTATCTCTGTAAAGAAATGCTCTGGGCATGTCACTCCCGTCCTCAAAAATCTCCAGTAGTTGCCTAGCAACCTTTGCATGAAGCAAAAACTCCTCACTATTGACTTCAAAGCTCTCCATCACCTCGCCCCCTCCTAATTCATTTCCCTTCTCTCCTTCTACTGTCCAGCCCACACACTCCACTCCTCTGCCACTAATCCCATTGTGCCTCGTTCTCACCTGTCCTGCCATCAACCCCTGGCCCATGTCCTACCTCTGGCCTGGAATGCCCTCCCTCCGCACATCTGCCAAACTAGATCTCTTCCTCCCTTCAAAGCCCTACTGAGAGCTCACCTCCTCCAGGAAGCCTTCCCAGACTGAGCCCACCCTTTTCCTCTCCTTCTCCTCCCCTCCCCATTGCCCTCCCTCCCTCCCTCTACCCTACCCTCTTCCCCTCCCCACAGCACGTGTGTATATTTGTACATATTTATTAGTCTTTTTATTTCATTAGTGTTGTGTATATAGCTATCATTCTATTTATTTTGATGGCATTGACACCTGTTTACTTGGTTTGTTTTGTTGTCTCTCTCCCTTCTAGACTGTGAGCCCGTGGTTGGGTAGGGACCGTCTCTGTTGCTGATTTGTACTTCCCAAGTGCTTAGTACAGTGCTGTGCACATAGTAAGCACTCAATAAATATGATTGAATGAATGAATTTAAATCCAACCTGCTGTAGCATTTATTTACATATCTTTATAATGTATTACTTCCTTCTGTCAATATTTTTCACGGGGTTTGTAGCCCCTGCAAAATTGTTAGCTGCTTGAGGGCAGGGATCATGTCTACTAATTTTATTGCAGTCTCCCAGTGCTTAATACAGTGCTCCTCACAGAGTAAATTCATTCATTCATTCATTCAATCATATTTTTTGAGCGCTTACTGTGTGCAGAGCACTGTACTAAGTGCTTGGAAGGTACAGTTCAGCAACAGAGACAATCCTTAACAACAATGGGCTCACAGTCTAGAGGGGGGAGAAAGACAACAAAACAAAACAGTACTGTAAATAAACAGTATTGATGGGTGAGAGACCTGACCATTGAGAGGCTCTCTTTGAACCCCTTAATACTCCTCCCTGATACTTCCCTAACTTTGCTCAGTCCCTGACCCTTCTGTTTCTTCCATAAGGATGGATGTTTTATTGGTCAGAAACTCACACATAGGAGAGTGCATTTGCCTGCAGTAAGTTTAGTTCCCTGTCTTCTCTCATCCATTTATCCTTGAATCTGGTAGTGCAAACTGGGCATAAGAAGGGGTGTTGTTCTAAGCCAGTGTGGCTCTGTGCCAGTTGTGTAGCAATCTGGTTCTGGGCCAGTCCGATCTGGCCTGTGCAAGGCGCCAGAGCAAGGGTGGACAGTTATTTGGACTAAAGGCCAATTAATGAGTTTTATTAGGAGTCAGAGGACTTGGGTTCTAATTCCAGCTCCACCACTTGTCTGCAGTGTGACCTTAGGGAAGTCACTTCACTTCTCTGTGCCTCAGTTGCTTCATCTGTAGAATGGGGAATAAGACTATGAGCCCTATACTGGACAGGGACTATGTCCAACCCAATTTGCCTGTATCCACCCCTGTTCTGGCACATAGTAAGCGCTTAACAAATACCATCATTATTATTATTATTACCTTAGGCAAGTCACTTAACTTCTCTGTACCTCAGGAACCTCATCTGTAAAATAGGCATTAAGACTGCCCCCCCACCCTCCATAGTACAGTGGACTGTGTCCAACCTAATTTTCTTCTATCTACCCCAGTGCTTAGTAAGTGCTTAACAAAGACCATAAAAAATAAGCCTTTAGGGCAAATACGTAGAATTTTGTTCACATGTCAGTAAAATGATGACATTTAACATATAAGGAAGGCTTCCTTTACATGTGTAAACTTTCTAATAAACCAATAGTTGGAATTTTAATATGCAGTGATTATAATATAAAATATTTTTACTTTTACTGGACATGACGGTGGTCCCGATAGAGTCAGCTGGTGGGTAAGTCGTGGCCCACTCCTGCCTAGAGGCATAATGTAGTAAATGATGTAATGGCTTGAAGGAGTTAATTCACCACCTAATAGATTGATTGACCAAAAATCCCAAATTAGACTACCAAAACAAAGCTTTCTCTTCCAGGCAGGTCATTTAATAATAATAATAATAATAATAATAATAATAATAATAATAATAATAGCATTTATTAAGCGCTTACTATGTGCAAAGCACTGTTCTAAGCGCTGGCACTGTTCTAAGCACTGGCACTGTTCTAAGTGCTGGCATTTCTTTAATCTTGTAACAAGTTAGAAATTGTGGTACTCTCCTCAGATATCAATAAAACCAAAACCTTTGTCATCTGGTAGTTCCTCCAATGTCTGCTGCTTGCCAGTGTGGTTGGAAATCATGCTCTCATTTTGAAACCAAATTGTATTAAACTCCAGCTTGTTTTTGCTGGGTATTTCTAGTCACACATGTAGTATTCCTCCATAAACTCTTGATGTCTGCGTAATGAATGAAATATTTCCTGTATTCCTTCAGGCTGGGAGCCATTTATAGAGCCGTGGCCATGTTCTGTATTCTGGCAGCAGCAGTCAGCCAGCCGACTCCACCCTCCTAGGCTGAAGTTAGAAGCCAGGGCCAAACATCGTCTAGATGTCAACATCACCTCAGTCCTCATGGGTGAGTATAACATTGATCTCTAGAACTCTGTGTTCAACGTTCATTCATTTATATGTTGAAGAGTGTTTATTGATTGCTTGCCCCCGTTCAAATCCTCTCTGTCTTCGTCTTGGTCTAGAAGAATGATATTGATGTTTTTAAAAGAAATAAATGTGGACTGTACATTAAAATGCTCATATGACTGATCTCTGCTGAGAGTTGGAGAAAAATACTGTTTTTAATGCAGATGATCTGAAAGTACATTTCAATGTATTCACCTGATGCTCTCTATTCATCTCTTTGCAAAGAGTGTTACTTGAACTTTACGGGTCTTGGCTTTGGAAGTTTCATTGCTTGTGTAACCTAAACAGACTACTTTCTAGCCAATTCTATACCATAAAACCAATAATTTTTGTCACAACATTGGAATTAATGGTACAACTGAAGTTTGCTATCTAGGCAATACCTTATAGAGGCAAAGAAGTGGGAAACAGAATCAAAAGGCCAGCGTGGGTTTTGGAATTTAGCTGCAAAGGATCAAACTTTCTTTCTGGCCTTGAAATCAGCTTCTTGAGCAATTTCTCCAGCATTACCACTGAATAGTACCCATCTTCAGAACAAATGATGAGACAAGGTTAATACCATAAGATCTCAAGAGGAGGTCTCCTGCCTTCTCTCAAAATCTACCCACTCCACCTATCCCTATCTGACCCTAGCCCTTCACATCTTACCAAAACTCAAGTCCCCTTCTTTCTTCCCTTCCTGACTGCTGTCTTCCACAGTAAACAGTAGCTTCTTTCCCACTGCCTTCCTACATCCTTATGTATCCTCTAGCCTAAAAAAAACCCTCCCTTGATCCCATGGCTCCCTCCAATTATCTCAGCCCATCTCCTTCATACCATTCCTTTCCAAACTCCTGGTGTTGTCTATACCCATTGCCTCCACTCCCTCTCCTCCTATTCTCTCCTTGATCCTCCCCAAACTAGCTTCCACCCTTCACTCCATGGAAACTGTCTTTTCAAAAATCACCAGTGATCTCCTTGCCAAATCTAACGACTTTTACTCCAGCCTAATCCTCCTCTACCTCTCAGCTTCTTTTGATACTGCGGATGACCCCCTTCTCCTGGAAACATTATTTCAACCTTGACTTCACTGATACTGTCCTCTCCTGGTTCTCATTATCAATATCTTCGGCAGGCTCCTCCTCTGCCTCCCACACCCTGTGACTCAGTTCTGAGTCCCCTTCTATTCTCCATCTACACCCACTCCCTTGGAGAACTCATTCATTCCCGTGGCTTCAACCACCAGTTCTATGTGGCTGATTCCCAAATTTACGCCGCAAGCCCTGATCTGCTTTCTCTGCAGTCTTGCATTTCCTCCTGCCTTCAGGACCTCTCTCTACTTGGATGTCCTGCCAACATCTCAGACTAACATTTCCAAAGCAGAAGTCCTCATCTTTCCACCCAAACCCTGTCCTCCCCCTGGCTTTCCTATCACTGTAGACGACAGCACTCTCCTCCCATCTCACAAGTCTGTAACCTTGGCATTCAGCTCTCTTATTCAACTCAGATATTCAATCTGTCACCAAATCCTGTCAGTTCTGCCTTCACCACATTGCTAAAATTGTCCCTTTCCTCTCCATCCAAACTGCTTCTATGCTGATTGCTGATCCAAGCTCTTACCCTAACCCACCTTGACCATCAGCCTCCTAACTGATATCCCTGTCTCCTTTCTCTCCCCACTTCAGTCTATACTTCACCGTCCAGATCATTTTTCTAAACAAATCATTCAGTCCATATTTTCCCACTCCTCAAAAACCTCCAGTGGTTGCTAATCCACTTATGCATCAAACAGAAACTCCTTACCACAGGCTTTAAAGCATTCAAGCACCATGCCACCTCTTATGATGTGCAAACAGTAAGTGCTCAGTAAATATTATTGATTGATTGATTATACCCTGATCTCATTTCTCTTCTCACTGACTCCTTGCCCAAGTCCTTCCTCTGGCCTGAAACTCCCTCCCTCTTCATATTTGGCAGAACTTCATTCTCCCCACCTCCAAGCCATATTAAAATCACCTCTTCTCCAAGAGGCCTTCTACGACAAAGCCTTCATTTCACCTACTCTCTCTCCCTTCTTCGTCGCCCTTGCACCTGCATTTGTACTCTTTAAGCACTTGATAGTCACCCCACCCTCAACCCCACAGCACTTATGTGCATACCTGTAATTTACTTTAATGTCAGTCTCCCTCTCTAGACTGTAAGCTCCTTGTGGGCAGGGAACATTTCTACTAACTCTGCTATACTTTACTCTCCCATGCGCTTAGTATAGTGCTCTGCTTACAGTAATTCAACTCCTCACTCTCCTCACTTTCAGCTTCGAGGCTCTCCATCACCTCGCCCCCTCCTACCTCACCTCCCTTCTTTCCTTCTACAGCCCAGCCCACACCCTCCACTCCTCTGCCGCTAACCTCCTTACTGTGCCTCGTTCTCGCCTGTCCCGCTGTTGATCCCTGGCCCACATCCTTCCCCTGGCCTGGAATGCCCTCCCTCCACAAAACTGCCTAACTAGCTCTCTTCCTCCCTTCAAAGCCCTACTGAGAGCTTGCCTCCTCCAGGAGGCCTTCCCAGACTGAGCCCCCTCTTTCCTCTCCTCCTCCCCTCTCCATCGCCCCCCCAACCCTACAGCACTTGTATATGTTTGTACATATTTATTACTCTATTTATTTTACTTGTGCATATTTACTACTTTATTTTATTAGTGATTTGCATATAGCTATAATTCTATTTATTCTGATGGCTTTGACACTTGTCTACATGTTTTGTTTTGTTGTCTGTCTCCCCCTTCTGGACTGTGAGCCCATTGTTGGGTAGAGATCATCTCTATATGTTGCCAACTTGTACTTCCCAAGTGCTTAGTACAATGCTGTGCACACAGTAAGCGCTCAATAAATATGATTGAATGAATGAATGAATTAATGAAATTCAATAAATATGATTGGTTGCCTGATTGGTTGAACCTATAACTTAATCTGTTCATTAGCAGTGAGGTAGTGTATATTACAAAACAGTTTTGCTGGGTAGATTGCTTATGCGACCACTACACTTAAAAAACCTCTGGACCTCACTACATCATCCAGCTAATCCTTTTTGCTGGGTAGAATGCTTATGTCACCACTACACTTTAAAAACCTCTGGACCTCACTACATCATCCTGCTAAACCTAACCCATATCTCCCCTTTCAATCCTATCCAAACTCCTCAAATGGGTTATGCACTACTGCTGCATCCACTTCCTTTCCTCTAACATCTTTGACCTTTTACAGTCTGGATTTCACACCCTTCTCTCCACTGTGACCATTTACTCTAAGGTCACCAGTGATCTCCCTTTTGCCAAGTTTAATGGACTTTACTGCACCCTAATCTTCCTCAATCTCTCAGGTTGCCTTTGGACCTCTTCCTTTTCATGGAAATACTATCTTGGTTTTTCTGATTCAGTTCTCCTTGTTCATTCATTTCATGCAGTCGTATTTATTGAGCGCTTACTGTGTGCAGAGCACTGTACTAAGCTCTTGGGAGAGTACACTATAACAAAAAGAAGACACATTCCCTGCCCACAACAAGTTTACTGTCTAGAAGGGGAGACAGACATTAATGTAAATCAATAAATTACAGATACATGCATTCTAGACTGTGAGCCCGTTGTTGGGTAGGGACCGTCTCTATATGTTGCCAACTTATCCTTCCCAAGTGTTTAGTACAGTGCTCTGCACACAGTAAGAGCTCAATAAATGCGATTGAATGAATGAATGAATAAGTGCTGCAGGTATGGGACTGAGGGTGAATAATAATGTTAATAATGATAGCATTTATTAAGCGCTTACTATGTGCAAAGCACTGTTCTAAGTGCTGGGGAGGTTACAAGGTGATCAGGTTGTCCCACATGGGGCTCGCATGCTTAATCCCCATTTTACAGATGAGGTAACTGAGGTCCAGAGAAGTGAAGTGACGTGCCCAAAGTCACACAGCTGACAAGTGGCAGAGCCGGGATTTGAACCCATGACCTCTGACTCCAAAGCCCGTGCTCTTTCCACTGAGCCACTCTGCGGTCAGGGTGATGCAGAGGGAAGTGGGAGAAGAGGAAGGGGGTACTTAATCAGAGAAGATCTCTTGGAGGAGATGTGCCTTCAGTCACACTTTGAATGGGGTGGAGAGTAATTGTCTGTAGGATTTGAGGAGTGAGGGCGCTCCAGGCCAGAGGGAGGATGTGGGGAAGGAGTCGACGGCAAGATAGACGAGATCAAGGTGCACCTTGTTGACCTTTTATATCTCTGTCTAAACTTTCTCAGCCTCATTTGCTGGCCTTTCCTCTACATCAAAGCTCTGTTCTGGATCCTTTTCTCATTCTCCACACAATCCCAAGACTGTGTAGCGAAGCAGCGTGGCCTAGTACAGGTCTGGGAATCAGAGACCCTGGCACCACCTCGTACCTGCTATGTGATCATGGACAAGTCACTTAACTTCTCTGTGCCGCAGTTCCCTCATTTGCAAAATGGAAATTCAGTATCTGTTCTTTGGATTAATCAGTTGTGTTTATTGAGTGCTTACTGTGTGCAGAGCACTGTAAGCGCTTGGGAGAGTACAACATAACAGAATGGGTATACACGTTCCCTCACCATAATAAGCTTGCTGTCAACAGGGGGCTACAGATATTAAAACAAGTAAATTATGGATATTTACAAAAGTGATGTGGGGCTGCGGGAGGGGTGAAGAAAGGTTGCAAATCCAAGTGCAAGGATGAATACTTCTACTTACTTACCTACTTTGTGAGTCCTAGGAGCGACCTGATTATCCTACATCTGCCCCTGTGCTTAGTAGAGTGGTATGTAGTAAGTGCTTAACAAACACCACAGTTATAATAATTATTATTATCACTCTTACCTGCTCCCATAATTTCACTGACTTACCCACCTCAGTCAAAAACACTGCCATCTTTCCTGGCTCAAAAGCCCACACCCTTGGTATCACTCTGTTTTTCTTATAATGGTATTTGTTAAGCACTTACTCTGTTCCAGGCACTGTTCTAAGCACTGGGGTAGATAACAAGGTTATCAGGTTGGCCAAAGGCCATGGCCTCACAGTATTAATCCCCATTTTACAGTTGAGATAACTGAGGCACAGAGAAGTTAAGTGAATTGCCCAAGGTCACACAGCAGACAAGTGCAGGAACCGGAATTAGAATCAAGGGCCTTCTGACTCTCAAGCCTGTGGTCTTCCCACTAGGTCATGTTGCTTCTCTTGAATCCTCACTGTTGTTTAACTCTCACATCTAATCCATTGCCAAGTCCTGTTGCTTTTTCCCGCACATTTCCCAGACCTGTTCATTTCTTTCCACCTGAACTACTGCCATCAAGGTACAAACTCTTGTTTACACCCCCTTACAGGTCTCCTAGCCTCCACTCTCTCTCCCCTTCAATATAGACTTCTTCATGTTGCTGCACAGATAATCTTCCCAAAGCATCACTCAGCCCCCTACTCTCCTCTCCTCAAAACTCTCCACTGACTCCGTTTCTCATCACATCAAACAAAAACTCACAGTGAGCTTCAAGATTCCACTATTTGGCCCCACCTTACCTATCTGCTTTCTTGCTATTTCCAAACTTGCTCACTTCATTCCTGTCAAACCAATCTTCAAATTGTATCTTGCTCATGATTCTCTAGCATCTATTCCCTTGCTCACATATTTTTCCACCTTGAAACTCCCTTCACACATCAGACAGACCATGGTTCTCTCCACGCACAAATCCCTCCTGAAGTCTCACCTCCTCCAACAAGATTTACCCTTAATGAATTTCGCAGCACCACGAACCATATCATCTCTTCAGGCAACTATTTATGAATTTACAGAGAAGCAGCGTGACATAGTGGAAAGAGCACGGGCTTGGGAGTCAGAGGTTGTGGGTCCTAATCCCAGCTCCACCACTGACCAGCTGTGTGACTTTAGGCAAGTCACTTGACTTCTCTGTGCCTCAGTTCCCTCATCTGTAAAATAGGGATTAAGACTGTGAGCCCCATGTGGAACAACCTGATTACCTTGTATCTACCCCAGCACTTAGAACAGTGCTCAGCACATAGTAAGCACTTAAAAATGCCATCGTTATTGTTATTATTATCATTTACACTTTCCTTAGCACCTATATATTATACACATATATAAATAATATAAAAATAGTATATAAAAATAAATAAAGCAGGCATGTGTGCCTGCTTTATTTGTTTATTTTTGATCTCTCTAGTTGCAGATGTTTTTATATTTGTCACCCCTGGTAGACTGTAAACTCCTTATGGTTCATTCATTTGTGTAAACATATTTATTGAGCGCTTACTGTGTGCAGAGCACTGTACTAAGTGCTTGGGAAGTACAAGATGGCAACATGTAGAGACGGTCCCTACCCAACAACGGGCTCACAGTCTAGAAGGGGGAGACAGACAACAAAACAAAACATATTAACAAAATAAAATAAATAGAATAGTAAATATGTACAAGTAAAATAAATAGAGTAATAAATCTGTACAAACATATACAGGTGCTGTGGGGAAGGGAAGGAGGTAGGGCGGGAGGATGGGGAGGGGGACAGGAAGGAGGGGGCTCAGTCTGGGAAGGCCTCCTGGAGGAGGTGAGCTCTCAGAAGGGCTTTGAAGGGAGGAAGAGAGCTAGCTTGGTGGATGTGCAGAGGGAGGGCATTCCAGGCCATGGGGAGGACGTGGGCCGGGGGTCGACACGGGACAGGTGAGAACAAGGCACAGTGAGGAGGTTAGCGGCAGAGGAGCGGAGGGTGCGGGCTGGGCTGTAGAAGGAAAGAAGGGAGGTGAGGTAGGAGGGAGTGAGGTGATGGAGAGCCTTGAAGCCAAGAGTGAGGAGTTTTTGCCTGATGCATAGGTTGACTGGTAGCCACTGGAAATTTTTGAGGAGGGGAGTAACATGCCCAGAGCGTTTATGCACAAAGATGATCCGGGCAGCAGCATGAAGTATAGATTGAAGTGGGAAGAGACAGGAGGATGGGAGATCAGAGAGGAGGCTGATGCAGTAATCCAGTCAGGATAGGATGAGAGAATGAACCAAAAGAGTAGCGGTTTGGATGGAGAGGAACAGGCGGATCTTGGCGATGTTGCGGAGGTGAGACCGGCAGTTTGTGGTGACGGAGTGGATGTGAGGGGTGAACGAGAGAGCAGAGTCGAGGATGACACCAAGGTTGCGGACTTGTGAGACGGGAAGGTTGGTAGTGCCATCAACAATGATGGGAAAGTCAGGGAGAGGGCAGGGTTTGGGAGAGAAGATAAGGAGTTCAGTCTTGGACATATTGAGTTTTAGATGGCGGGCAGACATCCAGATGGAGATGCCTTGAAGGCAGGAGGAGACACGAGCCTGGAGGGCGAGAGAGCAGGGGCTGAGATGTAGATTTGGGTGTCATCAGCGTAGAGATGATAGTTGAAGCCGTGGGAGCGAATGAGTTCACCAAGGGAGTGAGTGTAGATAGAGAACAGAAGGGGACCAAGAACTGACCCTTGAGGAACCCCTACAGTAAGGGGATGGGAGGGGGAGGAGGAGCCCGCAAAAGAGATTGGGAATGAACGGCCAGAGAGATAAGAGGAGAACCAGGAGAGAACAGAGCCTGTGAAGCCAAGGTTGGATAGCGTATTGAGGAGGAGGGGGTGATCCACAGTGTCGAAGGCAGCTGAGAGGTCGAGGAGGATTAGGATAGAGTACGATGGTTAGGGACGATGTCACTTTGTTATTTTGTACTTCCCAGGTGCCTAGTACGGTATAGTGCTCCAAGTAAGTACTCAATAAATGCTGCTTCTATTACTATTATTACTACTACTCTGAACTCCAGCCCATAGCACAATGCTTAGCATATGGTGTTTTATAAATGCCATAGTCATTATCATTTATTACATATAGTGTGTACGCGTGGATACACACATACACATATGTATATACATAATGTGAAATGAATTAGTAACTTTCCAAAACTAGATATAGTAGTAGAATCTAATGATGGATATTTTTTATTCTTGTTCAAAAAAACTCATTTTGGTTGTGCAGTTAAAGGTCGTTAGGATTTAATTATTGGTAAACTTTGAGGGATGTGTGTACTGTTGGTGTATATGAAATTTCCTCAGAGGATAAGGCTGAATTGAATTAAATGCAGGAACAGTAACTGCCAAGGCTTATGAATAAATAGTCAAGAAAGGAATATGTAGCATTTTAATATTCCACTGGTTCAAAATGTTGAGCATCATCACTTGGCATGATCTTACTGCGGTCACACTCCAAATTTTTCTGAATCATTGCTTTTTCTAACCACCCTTAAGAAATTGACACTATGTAAAGTCTGAACTGTGTTCCTTTGACCTCCATATTGGGCGTTCCCTAACTTTGATCTTATGAATTTCAGTGGATTCCAGATGCTTACTAGGCAAAAGTTTTGCAAGTTGTTTGTAATGGAAAACAGTTTTTTATTTGAGAACTTCATAAGTTTCCAATCAAGAGAGGCCTTTACAGACCGTTCCATAAGATAACCAATTCCTAGCAAATTGACAACCATTTACTTTAAGAAATTTACTTTAAGAGATTCATTATTCTCCTTTATATCTGTGCCGTTTGGTTGTAAGCATGAAGGCTTGCCTAATACTCAGAAGAGCTATAATAATAATAGTATTTGTTAAGCGCTTGCTATGTGCCAGGCACTGAACTAAGCATTGAGGTGAATACAAGCAAATCGGGTTGGACACAGTCCCTGCCCCACGTAGGGCTCCCAGTCTTAATCCCCATTTTACAGATGAGGTAACTAAGGCATAAAGGAGTGAAGTGACTTGCCCAAGGTCACACAGCAGACAAGTAGCAGAGCCAGGATTAAAACCCATGACCTTCTGACACTTAGGCCCATTCTTTATCCACAACACCATGCTGCTTCTCCAGCTGTGATTACTGGCTAAACATGAAATCGGTCTTCCAGGTTAACTCAGCAAAGTAAGAGATAGTTCCTTTATTCTTTTAATAATTTTGTACCATCTTTCAAAATACAGCCAAATCAGTGATGAAAACAGAGTTTGTTCTTAGGAATTCATTATCTAGTACTGTTTTCAAAAAATAAGCCCAACACTGAAAAGTGGTACATCTCTAAATGGTTTTTAGAGAAGCAGTGTGGCTTAGTGGAAAGAGCGCAGGCTTGGGAGTCAGAGATTGTGGGCTCTAATCCCGGCTCCACCACTTATCAGCTGTGTTACTTTGGGCAAGTCACTTAACTTCTCTGTGCCTCAGTTACCTCATCTGTAAAATGGGGATTAAGACTGTGAACCCCACATGGGACAACCTGACTACCGTGTATCTACCCCAGCGCTTAAACAGTGCTTGGCACATAGTAAGTGCTTAACAAATACCATAATTATTATTTTTTATGCAAATAATGTTGTAGTTTGCAGATAATGCAATGAATATTGTCTCTGTGGCAAACTATGTGGAGACAAGATGGCCTGATTCTGAAAATCAGTAACTAGGGTTTCATCTTCTGACTTTATAGGAATCCAAGAATATCTTAAAAAGTAGTTGTAAATATTTTCATTCTTATCTCTCCAGTTAGAGTGTAATCTCCTTTTGGGTAGGGACCACGTCACTTCATTATTTGTTAGTTCCCAGGAGCCTAGTGCAGTGCAGCACAGCACATCAATTGAATGCTCAATAAATGCTACTGCTACTACTTGGAGAAGCCAGTCATAAGTAGTGTTGAGCACTCTTGGGTTGCAAAGCACATATTATAGACTGTGTGTTAAAGAATAGATAAGGTCCCTGCCCTCAAGGAACTCACTCCCTAATTAAATAAAAGACCCAAAACAGGCAATCAAATAAACAATTTACATAAATAGCTACAAATGGCTAAAATAGTTACAAGGGACATTAAAAATAGGGTGGGAATTTTATTGGCCGGTTGGAACGAAGGGTGGGGGGAGTTCTGGAAAATTTTTCTGTAAGAGGTGGACCTGAAGTTCTAATTTAAAAGAGGGAGATAGACAGGATGAAGAAGGTTGCCCCTTGCAAAAATCAGTAATAATAATAACAATAATCATAATGGCATTTATTAAGCGCTTACTATGTGCAAAGCACTGTCTTAAGTGCTGTAGAGGTTACAAGATGATCAGATTGTCCCACATGGGGCTCACAGTCTTAATCCTCATTTTACAGATGAGGTAACTGAGGCACAGAGAAGTTAAGTAACTTGCCCAAAGTCACACAGCTGACAAGTGGCGGAGCTGGGATTTGAACCCATGACCTCTGACTCCAAAGCCCATGCTCTTTCCACTGAGCCACGCTGCTTCTCATGCCACTAAAATGGCATGTCATATTATCGAAGTCTTCACTGCTGCTCACTTTCAGCCTGATGTGGTCTGTTCATAAGTACTGAAGTGTCATCCTAAAGGTTTGTCATTCTAAGTTGTTCCTATTCTTACAATCTCTTTTGGATTCTTAATAGATCAGTATGTCAGCACCAAGGAGTCATGGATGGCCGATTACTGTAAGCAGGATAAGGAAGAGGGAGCCACAAAATCAGAAGGTTGGATGGGGTCGTCTGTGGATCCTCCGAGCTTTGGACAGAGTAAGATATATATTGTCTATAGCATTGCTTAAGTAAAATAATGTTGCCACATTAAGCAGCGTGTTGCTAAGAAATTCCAGGTAGAAGCGTTGTTGTTCATTGAAGGAGGTAGAGGGGATGGTAAATGTCTTCTAGAGATGTGTTACAGACAGTTTTCTCACATAGCTATTGAGTTCTGCACTCAGATTCTAACTGTACCTCCTGTAGTCTGAAGTACACAATACCTACACTACCCTTATAACAGAATTTAGGCATGGAAATCACTGAAAGCACAGCACAGTTAATCCTGGGGAGTTTGGGTGCCTTGTGGCTGATTAATAACCTGTACTAAATGCCAGTGAATCCCCATTTCTTTGTGCCCAGGTATGCAGAAAAGTAATTTGGAAGTAGTCCCTAAGGAAGAGGAAGCAGATAGGGATGAAGGAGCAACGAAAAATGGAAGTGTTCTAGGCCAACCCACCCCAGGATATCAGAATTTTAAGATCAGTCACTGGCCCTGGGTCTTTGGACTGAATGGGCTGTCAACCATTCCTCCACTACTTTTGAAGAAGCAGCACAGAGGGAGTCCCTTGACCTTTCTGAGGTTACTAGAGCCCTTCTTCCCTCATGAGCTGCCCTGCTGAAGTGTGTCCTTTTGTAAATGGCATGGCAGACCGAGATTCATGTAGGCTAGGAGCACACATGCAGAGGGTGAGAGGGAGCCATTCTTACCAGCACTCCCCTCTTCTTCCTATACATCCCAGGGAAACAGAAGGAGTGAGTACTGAATCAGGATTAGGCGATCAATGCTAAACTGGGTTGGCACAGCTCCGTAAAGCATGAGGCGATTGTGTTTCTTATTCCTTGATTAAAAGGAAGGGGTTGCCATGTTGTTCCTCCTAACAACATTTTATTTATTGCCTCACCAGAAAGGCCTTTTTCTCTGAGAGTTGCAATACACTCTGATTGACAACTGTTTTGCCTCTGGCTGCCCCATAACCCAGTGTCATCCATCTAAACTCAGCTAAGTCCCAGCCCTTCCTGTCTGGTTTCTTTCGGAAAGTCACTCTGGATATATTTCTTGGCCAGACTTCACATAGCTCATGAATGTTTCAGAAATATTCCATCTGTTGTGCAAATATGTCATGGGCAGATGGGCTGCCTTGGTTTCTGAAGATTTTGAACTGGTTCAACTCTCCTCTGGGTATACAATACGATTGAATGAATGAATACATGGTGCCTCTGTTGCTCTGTACCTCTGGGAATGAGAGACTGAGACATATCAATGCTTTTGCTCTTTCTTCTCTTAATTGGTTGCTTCTAAATGCCCCAAAATCATTTCAAGACTCTAGACTTCTCCAGATACTATTGTTTTCCACTTGTCTTCTTCCTTCACTTGTCAAATGGATCATCGTCATTTTTCAAGGCAATTTTTAAACCATTTTTGAAATCTAAGTGAGGAGTCTGGAGTTTACTAACTTCCCATGATCATCTCTGCAGAAATTTAACTTGGCAACACTGTCTCTTGGCCCAGGCATTTTTTTTTTTAATTTGGAAATTTTGAAGCCCTCCAAAAAATTAACTTAGCTGAAATTATTAGATTGGGCCACATTTTGATTTTTTTTAAAATCTCCATTTTAAAAAGTGTTTGAAAACCAGAATTTTGAAAGAATCCAGTGAGGTATCTTGTTTTTGAATGTGGAAAATAAAGAGGTTGTACTGCTCCTTTCAGAGACCAAAACAAAACAAAAGACCCCAAATTTTCATTGGAAGATGAATTATGTTTAAGATAGTGTTTTTCTAAAGATACTGGCATATATATCTAATAAAAATAGGGTTGCTTAGCAAATCTCAAGCTTGTTTGGCATTAGAAATCTAAGTAGGATATTTATTTTGGTTAGCTGTGTTCTTTATAACTGATAAACTGCAAGTATATCTTTCTTGGGCCAAATTGAGATTTAATTGGGGCTGATCTTTTTCTTAAAATGTGCTCTAGTGCATAGGTAAATAGTAAAGCCTTTTTTCCACACCATATAAGCCTACAGTGAAAAATCCATTCCTCCAAGTGGGCCGACTAAAATGAGAAATGTTCGTTGTTCTGTCTCCAAGGTCAATTGCTTTGAGCTTTATTGGACTTGGATGATGTTTTAAGACATGTTCAGAAACCCCAAATGCTGTTTCCTCAATAAAAGTGGAGGATTTTTTTAAAAGACCATTTTCAAAACACAGGTCCTTTGGAATGTAGAGTTTTCACCTGATAAAATCAAGTCCATTGAAGATTATTTCTTGTTAGGACTATGAGTGTGTCCGGGAAAGATTTGGCATGGATTTTGCCCTGCTTGTTAGTTTTGCTCAATAAGAGCTCAAGCTGTAAGGATAAAACTCATGTAGAGCTTAGCTCTTTAAAAAAATAATTCATTTTTGAACAAAAAAGGGAAAAATACCACATTTTGATATTTTTAAATTCTCCATTAAAAAAAACTGGAAACCAGAATTTTGTAAACAGTCCAGTGAGGTTTCACTTGTGAAACTATTTGAATGTGGAGTATGAAGAGACTCCCTTCACTGTTTTGTGAGTCAAGGGAGAAACAACCCTTCTAAAGTTTCCTTAAGTTTGTTCTTCACAGACAGTCTTTATATGCAAACACTTGTTGAATGAGCCTTAGTTCAAGATATTTCAAATATATTTCACATAATTTCCATTCCTTTTTTGTGTGGGGAGGATTGAGAGGCAAACTGTTTTCACATAAACATCCTTAATAAGACTATTTTAAAGTCGTGACATTATCTAGAGGTAAATGCTCTGAAATGTTTGAAATGGTTATGTCCCATGCAGCAAACCCAATAATGAAGGAAAAATGTACCACAGATGAACGTATTATAAGATTATGCATTATGTAAACTCCTTAAGGGACTATATGGAAGTTTACAGAATAGAGGACTCATGTCTTTTTTAATAATACAAATACATTATTAGTGTAAAGATGAAGTATTTATAGGAAGTGCTCTGGTTAGAAAAAAAATCTTAATTTCTTTAGATTTTAACAAGGGATGGGGGGATTAGGTGGTAGATGAAGAAAAAAGAAATGAAGGCTTGGTTCATGGTATATGAACATATACCCTCGTTTATGTCATTTTCAACATCTGTATATCTGTAATTTGGTGTTATCAAAACTGGAAAAGCCTTTTGTTCCTTCAAAAAAATGCTAATCTATTTTTTCCCTTCATCTCTGAAACTACATGCTAACGTAACAAAGTTTCTTCTATAAGAACCAAATATGCAATTTAACATTAGAAAAATGAAATGTCTTGATCCCTTTTCCAGGGGCATTTAATCGGTGTTAAATGAATTCTGAACGATGCATGTTGCTAGTTATTAGCGTATGGTTCTTTCTTTGGTACACAGTGGAGAAAATTCTGTCTGTTGACCTGCTTTTTTTCCTTCCCTGCTAACTGTGTCTTTCCTGTCTACTAGGCCTCCCCCTTGTCTACCTTAGAACTAGGAGTACAGCCAGTCTGACTAACCTAGAACACCAGATCTATGCTAGAGGTACTGTATAGCAGAGGAAGAGAATGCTTTGCCTTTCTGTTATAACAAATGTTTTTGTGCAGCAGTTACTTTTGAATGTGAGCTTGAATTGATCATTTCCCACTACAGGATTTTCTACTTTGATTTAGTTACCGGTGAGACTATTTGAAACAGATGAGCTAAGTTCTTTTTACCATCATTGTTATCATCATCCGTGGTACTTATTGGACACTTATTACGTATAGAGCGCTATACTAAATGCTTGGGAGAGTAAAATACAACAGTTGGCAGCCACGTTCTCTTCCACAGCAAGTTGAATGGCATGCTGATTTTTGTTCTACATAATTTCCATTCCTTTTTTGGGTGGGGAGGATTGGGAGGCAAACTGTTTTCAAATAACCATCCTTAATAAGGCAATTTTAAAGTCGTGACATTATCTAGAGGTAAATGCTCCGAAATGTTTGAAATGGTCATGTCCCATGCAGCAAACCCAATAAATGAAGGAAAAATGTACCACAAATGAACATATAAGATTATGCATTATGTAAACTCCTTAAGGGACTATATGGAAGTTTATAGAACAGAAGACTCATGTCTTCTTTAATAATAAAAATACATTATTAGTGTAAAGATGAAGTATTTATAGGAAACACTCTGGTTAGAAAAAATCATAATTTCATTAGATTTTAGCAAGAGATGAGGGGATTAGTTGGTAGATGAAGGCTATTCATTTTCATTCATGATCTAGAATGCTTTTGAAATTTGTTTAGCAAGTGTAGGAAAATGTATCAAGAAAATCAATGACTCAGAGTCCCAGAGTGTATATTTTAATGTGAGGCTAATTTAAGTGATTGCGTTGTCTCAATTACTTAATAGAAGTTGTAATATTTGGCAAAATATGTGAACACACAGCAGTTTGGTGTTTTGTCTGCAAAGAGTTAAGTACATAGACAATAGGGAAATGAGGATAATGCTTTGGAATATGTGGATGAGAAGATTCTTGCTACATAAAGAGAGAATGAGTATCCTTTTCCTCATAGATAAGTTAGTTGAGTGAAACAAGTCAGAAAGGGAAGAAATTTCCCAAATTTGAGGAAAGTGAAGTTGAACTAGATTGTGACTAACCTATGTATTTTAACTTTGGTCTCTGGAGGAAGATGTTTTAAGGCAATCAGGGGAAATGGCTCTGTTTTGTGGACTTTGGAATCCATTGTCTTTGGCATTGTGCCAGAGATCAAACCAGTTTATTTTGGAATAGGGAGCAAAACCTATCTAGGCTAACAGGCCATTTCATGATGTTGAGGATGGGCTGGAGTATTGTATTATTTGGTGAATGGGTGTCTGAAAGTGCTGGTGTGTAGGGTATTGTGTGTCTTCGACTGATGTGCGAAATCTTTCATCTTAAACAGTGAACCTATCCAACCTATTTAATTAATGAGGTTATGTGTTAGACACTGCTTTTGTAAAGACTTCAAATTTTATTCCCAGGACCTCTCAGATCAAAGCCATCTTCCACCTGTTCCTTGTATTTTAATCTAATTGATAAATAGAACCTTTTAGCCTGGCTTGCAGTAGGATGTGAAAGCACAGCTGGTTTCTTTTCTGCAGTTTCAGTCTTTCAGTGGTCACCCAGAGCAGAATCATTTAAACCAAATCAATCCTACTGTCAGCAAGATGATTTCAAATTGGCGGTTGAGCACCTCCTTCTGACCTTGTTCTCTTGTCCCAGTACTGTTCACAGGAAGAGGAGCCCCTTGGCTTTATTTTAGCTCAGCTTCTTGGCTCATTTGAGTCATGGAGTGGGAGGTGTATTTCCAAGGGCCACAGTGTTTACTGTTTGCCAGCCATTCAGCTCTTAGCATGTACATTTCCCCTTTGCTCTTGTCAGCAGCCTCACAACTACCCCTTAAGTGTTTTCTTGAAGGCCACTGTTAAAAAAGAGTTAGGAACTGTTTTGAATATGTGGGCCCTTTGATTTGAGAACAGGTAGGTGGATGGAGGTTGTGTAAGCAATTGGAAATATTAGTGCTTAGTTGTTGCAGTGGAGTGTGAACCTGTGCATGTGTGGCTGTAGCTGTGGTGGAGGGTTCATTGTGTCTCTGATGGACTGAGTATTATTTACTAGACAAATCATGTTTTTTAATATATTTAATACTGTTCAGGTGAGGTTGTTGTCAGAACATTGATGAACAGTTGACCAATGATGATAAAAAGCTACCGAGTGCTTTTCTGCTACATTGCCCCAAATGTCAGAGGTTTTTTTTTCCATTTGCTTCTCTATAGAACCTCTCCTGTATCTCATTTGGGTGGTAGTAAAAGACAGTGTCAGCAGCACACTGACCGATGGTGCAGTGATAGGGAAATAAAAAACAGAATCAAGGAGCCCATTGCATAATTTGGGAGTCTGTCAAACAGAGTGGGGTGGCAGCGTGGTATCAGGTTCCAGACCAAACTGAAGTTCTTCGGAGCTGAAGCGTTGTCCAACCTTTTCTAGACCTTCCCTATCTAGACCATAAGTTTTTTGGCTACTCTTGCATTTTAGTCTCCCAAGCATTTAGCATAGTGCTCTGCACACAGCAAGCGCTCAATAAATACGATGGATTCTATGGCTGTGAGTCCTGGACCACACCCAGTCGCCACATCTAGCCCTTTGAGCAGTTCCGCTTTGGGACCAGATTCCATACCAAATGGCAAGACAAAAGCACAATGAAGGTCTGGAATATAGTCAGCCTCAGCATCAAAAACAAGGTACAACCTTTTTGTGTGGACAAGGTGGCTGGGCCTCTGGATCTCGCATTGGCATATTCAGCCATACATGCACTCTCACGGGTGAACTTTACCATCAGTAGTGTCTTCAAATATGAAGGATGACTATGTATAAGTAGAACATTGTTAGGTCTCTGTTTTCTTTGTAATGAGTGTGCTATCATTTACTTGCCCTCTTTCAATGGGAGGCCTTGAACAATTTTATGAACACCTAAGCACAACTATGTTACTTCTCACAATTGGCTCGGGGAAAATGGGAAATCAGTGCCTTTGGAGAATGCAGTCAATCAATTCAAATAGAAAACAGGGTCCAGGCTATCTGTACATCAGGTGAGTGTATTTTCTGTGAATGAAGGGAGTGTAAGTCAGTGTAAATGAAGTCTGCTTAGATACTGGAACTATTTAAACTAAAGCTTTAACAGATAACTGGAGAATTCCACATAGCTGTAGTTTTGCTGAGACAATTTAGGATGGTGGAGAATATTTCTTTTTCCTTGCTTCCGTCTTGGTTGCCTGGTGAGTGCATGTTTTTAAGAGGCAAAAGAGGCTCATTACTCAGTAGTGGTCCAGGATAGAATAAGGTGAAGAGAACCACAAGGTTGGTGATATGCAGCTCATTACTATACCTGGCTTCTGGACTAATCAGGAGGATTGAGTAGTGAATTCACATAACCCATCTGCCACACATAAGGGTAGTGAGTTTCCTCCCCTTCCCTTCATTGTGCAGGTTCCGATTATGTGCATTAATTCCCTTTAATTATTATGAGGCTTTGTCCCTCCAACACCCACACACACGCGCACGCACACACACACACACACACACACACACACACACACACTTTTTCTGACTCTCTTCTTTGATTCCTTTACAGCTGAAATGAAAACTCCAAAGCGAAGGCAGCCCTTTGTCCCCTTTGCACTGAGGAATCACACGGGATGCACACTGTGGTTTGCCACGCTAACAACTACTCCTACCCGGTAAGGAACTCTTGGAAGTTGTCACATAAACAATCTTTCTTACTACTCCCTCTAACCACAGCTTTTCAGAGGGGCCGGTGTGGGGGTGGGGTGTGTGGGGGTGAGGGTGTATGTGAGTGAAAGAAAGGTGAGAATTTAAGCAGTCGGGTTTGTTTATTTTGTATAGTTTATAACTTTATCTTCCTGGTGTTTCTTTGAAGTAAGTTGAACCAGCTTCCTGTTTGCTTGCTGTTCAATGTGGAATGAGGCTGTTTAGTAGGCCTCTAGATGTGACAAGCCAAGGAGCACTAAATCTGAAATATGGGAGCTCTGATACTTAGCTAGGATTTGAAAGCATTTTATTGAAAATGGGAATCAAGCAAAGGAGACAGTGCTGAAAGGTAGAAAAGTAATCTGGTTAAGAAAAAAAAAATATGTGGTCTCAATTTAATCCAAAGCCAGTCTTTTTCATTCTTCCTCCAAGATTGGTTTGAAAACCTGCCCAAGAAAGAAAAATAAAATTGATCTTCAAATCCTAAACATTCTCAAATCCAGATGGGAATGGGTGGAGTCAGTAAAGCTAATGTAAATTCACCTAAGCCAAAATAGAGACCTTCTAAAATAGCTGTCTTTTTTACTTAGGACTTGGATTATATTACTGTGGATTTTTTTCAGGAAATGTGTAAATTCAGGGGAAATATCAAATGGATTCAAATGGAATATTTTTTTCCCAAGTGCATAGAAAGCAAATGTAACGTAGTGGCATTTTAGGGAAATAGAGAAGCTCTCCATTCTCAAACGATGCAGACTGAGTGGGGCACAGTCGAAGTCTACAAATCCATGAAGCACGGGGACAGGGCAAACATGGGATTGTTGTTCCCTGAAGCACAAAACTCGAGGGCATGGGGCCTCTTTTGGAGGTTCAAAACAAACAAAAGGAAATGCCTCTTCACCCACGGGTGGTAACCGTTTGGAATGTGTAACCACAGGAGGCTGTGCAGGCTGAAAATCTGAGTCTGTTCTAGAGGGAGGTGGATAAGTTCATGGACAAATAGTCTATGTGGGTTACTAGAGGAAAAATTAGGAATATTTAGAGGGGAATGGTAGGAATGTTAGATGGGATACTTCTAACCAATAAGTTGACAGTCAAGGAGGCAGCCTTTGGATTGTTTCTCCAGGCATCCTTTGGCCAAGTGGCTGACTCGGTAATGGCAGTTCTTAGGTTTTAAGCCTGTTGAAGGTAAATTGTATTTTTCCCTTAAACTACCTATAAAAATCAACTTCAAGCCACATATTTCTGAATGGTGGAAATGTTTTCAGCCTCGTTCTCAACCAACCGAGTGTGGAAAATCTTCAGAGGGATTTGCTCCTGTTTCCGTGGAGTATTCAGAGTTGTTTTGGCATAGGCCTCGTATTGATCCAAGAATCTCCCTGAATGAGACTTCAGCAGTGCCACCTGCCATTTCCTCTTTCCAGTTTAGATAAGAATATATGGCAAGATATGAAATATGTTTGTAGTGCACTGAAACTATATTGAAAGGGTGGCATTTCTTCCAAATGGGGTTCACAGCTGCAGGTACCAAGTTGATTTAGCCCAGGAATCAAAAGCATAGAAATGAAGGTGTAAACTTCCCATTTCTCTTAGTGGTCTGTTTACTTTAAGGGCCAGCTTATACCCATAAAAGTGCCCTTGACATTAGTCATTTGTTCCTTGCAGTCAGTGAGAGAGGTTGGGATAGATCAGCTGTATAGTGAAAGATGTGTGTCACCAGTTCTGGCTCAACAGAGCCAGTTTCAGAAGGAAAATTTGATTATTAACTTTCTTCTGATTTAGATATTCTCAGTAACTCAGTGCTTCACACCTTCCTGGTACTACTGTTTGCATTTCTGAGTGCTACTAAATAAATAAATGCATATGTATATGAGGCTAGAATTAAAGAGTAAGGGCTCTCCATTCTCAAACGATGCAGACTGATACTGACACTTATACACACACACACACACACACACACACACATTTAGTTCAGTGTTTTCACTATGGATTTTGGCTACAGAGTTGTTAGGGAATTTGGGAATGTTTGTCTGCCCACGTGGGCCTGTTTGGATATAATGTCTTATATCCAAAAACAGATGGTGTGTGAACACGAGTGTGGCATCAGACACAGTAAGTACTTAAGTGTGAGCTTTCCTTAGTTTGGAGTTTTCATTCAGTAGTATTTACTGAGCGCTTACTGTGTGCAGAACAACGATTGGAAAGTACAATGCGGCAACAGATAGAGACAATCCCTACCCAACAATGGGCTCTGCATTTCCTGTGTTAAACATGAACTGCATATATACATATATGTTTGCATGTATATATTTTAAAATTAAATTATTCTCATATATTCTCATAAATGGGGACATTTACTCAATTAAAGTTAAGTAATTGTAAGCATAATTGTGTAATGTGAATTATTTTTCAGTCCTAAGTGTACCTATTTAACACCCACTTTTTTTCCCTTCCACTTGTCCTCCAAGTCTTCTGTAGACTGTGGGAGTCAAAATTAAAAGGAAGATAAAGAGCTAAGAATTTTAAAGCAGGGATCGTATTTACTAGTTCTGTTGTGGAACGGTAGTAATTGAGTACTTGTTTCTCCTGAGCATTGAACTAAATGCTGTGGTCAGTACAGTATAAGTGAAGTCTCTCCCAAACTCTTAGTAGAATCCTTGCATAAAGAAGAGCAGTCAATAATAAATACAGTTGATGGATGGATTTAACCACCCCAGATAACCCAGCTGAGTGGGGAGACAGATATGAGTTTTATTCCTAAGGCAATAATGATAACTATAGGTGGTATTTGTTAAGCACTTACTATGTGCTGCTAACCTCCTCACTGTGCCTCGTTCATGCCTGTCCGGCCGTCGGCCCACGTCCTCCCCATGGCCTGGAATGCCCTCCCTCTGCACATCCGCCAAGCTAGCTCTCTTCCTCCCTTCAAAGCCCTACTGAGAGCTCACCTCTTCCAGGAGGCCTTCCCAGACTGAGCCCCCTCCTTCCTCTCCCCCACCCCATCCCCCCCACTCTACCTCCTTCCCCTCCCCACAGCACCTGTATATATGTTTGTACAGATTTATTACTCTATTTTACTTGTACATATTTACTATTCTATTTATTTTATTTTGTTATTATGTTTTGTTTTTTTTTTAATCGTATTTATTGAGCGCTTACTATGTGCAGAGCACTGTACTAAGCGCTTGGGAAGTACAAATTGGCAACACATAGAGACAGTCCCTACCCAACAGTGGGCTCACAGTCTAAAATGTTGTTGTCTGTCTCCCCCTTCTAGACTGTGAGCCCATTGTTGGGTAGGGACCGTCTCTATATGTTGCCAACTTGTACTTCCCAAGCGCTTAGTACAGTGCTCAATAAGTGCTCATTAAGTGCTCAATAAATACAATTGAATGAATGAATGAAAGTACCGTTTTAAGCACTGGCAGAGCCGGTTATCGCATGCAGGTTAATCACATTGGACACGGTCCCTGTTCCACATGGAGCTCAAAGTCTAGGAAGAAGGACAAGCATTGAAAGCAAGGAAATAAATTAGGCCACAGGTACAATAAATGCAGCTTGTCAATCAGACTATTGTAATAATAATAATAATAATGGTAATTATGATTTTTATTAAGCACTTACTATGTGCCAAGCACTGTTCTAAGCTTGGGGTAGATACAAGGTAATCAGGTTGTCCCACGTGGGGCTCATAGTCTTTATCCCCATTTTACAGATGAGGTCACTGAGGCACAGAGAAGTTAAGTGGCTTGGCCAAGGTCACACAGCAGACAAGTGACGTAGCTGGGATTAGGACCCACGTCCATTGTACCGATGTCAGGGATATGACCAGTTGTCACGGGCTCTACCATGACTCCACAAATATTCCCTCAACAGCATGGCAGTCTGTCCATACAAGTTTCTGTGGCATTGAGGGTTTTAGGGTTCTTTTTTTTTTTGCCTTTTATGAATTCAGAGAAAAATTAGATTTTACCAGTGGTAAAAAGTGTTTAAAAACTCTTGCCCAGTGCAGACTAACCCTAGGATTGTTCAATAGATGTCAAATGATGATTACATATACTTTAAAGCTTTGTAGAGTCAAATTATTTCACACTCATATATGTCCTTTTAGCATTTTAACTAGTGAGCTAGTTAAGGTAAGATGCAATTTTAAAGATCGAAGACCAGCATGGCAGAGAGAAATTTAGTTATATTTTCCAGGTCAGAAAGTGAGTCTAGAGCAAAGTTAAGAGTAAAATCTAGGTCTTCTGATTACCAGTTGAAAGACTCCATTGCCCTGATGATACAATAAATTTTGAGTGGAAGTCTGTTGCATGGGTCAACACCGAGTGGCACTAGAATAAAGTTTTTAGTTTGGTTTCCCATCATTGCTGCTCTCTTAGGTTCCCTTAGGCAAGTTATTCTGCCTCGTCCATGAGGAGAAGTTCAGAAATAACTAGTTAATCAAGGGATTTATTTGAAATCCCTGTAGTGGGAACCCAACTTTAGCTTTGCACATGATTTGTTTTGCAGGGCAGCCCTATCTCACAGCGGAAGCCCAGGCCTCGTTCCCGAAGGAAACCGAACGTTCATTGATGATGGTCACAATGTCAGCGAGTGGCGGGAAGTACTCACAGGAGAAGAGATTCCGTTTGAATTTGAGACTAGAGGAAAGTTAAGGCACAGGTAAGAGAGCCTTTATTTCTTTTTAGTCTTCTACGGTTTTGATATAGCTGGATGACTGTCCCAAGAGAGCCGCTTGGTGAATTTTCTCATTTGGTGATGTAGATGATTTTCTTTGGTGTTTGTACCGGCTTGGAAACATATTTGTTTTTATTAATTTCTTCATTATTTGGCTGATGAGTGGATTTCTGGTACTGTGCAGAGAATCTGATTTCGGTCATTCTTAGTGTGATTCTAGAGGGAGATTACTAGTTGACAACCAGCAGAGGGAGCAAAACAAATGTTAAATGTCTATTATTTTGGCCCGCTCCAGTGCTCACAACGCTCGTAATTATGAGGAAAGTTCTTGTGAAGAGATTTTTAAAGAGAACTCGAGTGTAATCAATCATTCATATTTTTTGAACACTGACTGTGTGCAGGGGACTGTACTAAGCGCATGGAAAAGTACAACACAACAATATAACAGACACATTTCCGGCCCACAACGAGCTTACAGTCTAGAGGGGAAAGGAAGGAGGAAAGAGAAAGGAATAGGATCAAGTTCAGAATGGGTGCCATCTGACAGAAAAGGCCTTATCATCAAACAAGACCCTTCCCCACAAACCAAGACTTGTTCTTTTCGTGGTATTTGTTTAAAATGCTTGATACCTGCTAGGCACTATTCTAGGCAAGGGGCGCTTCAACTTACTTCAAATGCCGCTGAGTTGTTTCCGACCCATAGCGACTCCATGGACGTCCCATCTTCTGTCATAAGGTCATTCTGCTATGTGTTTCCTAGAGTTTTCTTGGTAAAGATATGGAAGTGGTTTACCATTGTCTTCTTCCGCTCAGTTAACACTTGGGTCTGTGCCGTTGTCTTTGATCAATGTTTTGATCACTTGATCATCCTCCTTTTACTCTTTCCCATGGCCCTGCTGCCCAGCATATGTGAATCGACTTTATCTGATGCTTCGGTTTATACCTTTCCATTATGGATAGCCCTATATGGCATAGCTCTAAGCTTCAGCAGTGTATGCAGAGTCTCCTGCCACGATAAGGTCGATTCAGAGGAGAGCTTTGGGCAGATACAAGCTAACCAGGTTGAACACAGTCCGTGTCCCACATGGGGCCCGTAATATTAATCCCCCTTTTACAGATGAGTTAACTGAGGCATAGGTAAGTGAAGTGACTTGCCGAAAGTCACACAGCAGACAAGCGGAGGAGCCAGGATTAAAACCCAGGTCCTTCTGACTCTAGGCCTCTGCTGTATCCATTAAGCTGTGCTATTTGTCAATGGGTGTCGTTCAGATTAAGATGTCAAATTTTGTCTTTGAAAAGTTTCTGTTCTCTTCAGAAGAGGAAATTATGAGCTTTTATCCAGCTACGTACTTCTTTCAACAAAGATTTTGACTATGTGGAATATAAGTGGCTCCAAAGAAAGAACAGGAAAGTGTTGCTTCATTAAGCTGCAGTTTATATATGTGTGTGTGTGTGTACATATATTTTTGTGTTTGTGAGTGTGTGTGTTAATACTTATCCATATATATATATATATATATATACATATATATATATATATATATATATGTTTGTATGTATTTGTGGATGTGTATACATGTTGCATTTGGGAATTCAGACCTCAAACCATGTAAAGTTCTTATAGTGTTTTCAGGGGACAGCTCCCCATAATCTAAAATCCTAAACAGTTGTACTTTTTCTTATTAAGACTCTAATCTGCTGTGTCACAAGCAATGTGACCTCTTTACTACTCCTTTCTTTATTTTCCTGTAACCTATTTAAAATCAACATTCTACTTGAATTCATAAAAATAAACTTTCCCTCCAACATCTCGTCCCTTGGTGCCCCCACCCTGACATCAAACACAGTTCCTTAGTTCAGGCTTCTGGCTTGAATTAAGAAAAATGTAAAATAGAATTAAATGTGTAATTTCCTCTTGTTCCTCCTGTTCTGCCCACTGCCTTCTGGTCTGATTTCCGCTGAGTGCTAAGGCTCTTTCTTTCTGACGGCCCCTGCTCACATAACTGGGATCCTAGTCACTTGGGGTCAAAGCCAAACAACTCAGGATGGTTTTGGGAAGTGGAATTTGCAATAGGGAACCAAGAAGAGAATTTGTTTTTTTTTTTTGCTTTTTTCCAAAGGCATGTCTATTTCTCTTATGGTAAAGCCCAGGGCTGTGTTTTTTCCCCTTTGATGAAATTGCAAAGAAAAGGAAATGCTGCCCTGAGTCAATCAATCAATAGCATTTATTGACTGCTTACTGTGTGTAGAGCACTGTACTAAGCCCTTGAGAGAGTACAATACTACAGAGTTGGTAGACACATGGTCTAGTGGATAGAGCACATGCCTGGGAGTCAGAAGGACTCAGAGAAGTGAAGTGACTTGCCCAAAGTCACACAGCTGGCAAGTGGCAGAGCCGGGATTGGAACTCATGACCTCTGACTCCCAAGCCTGTGCTCTTTCCACAGAGCCACACTGCTTCTCTATTAAGCAGATTAAAGCAGTGACTTTAAACAATACTCTTCTTAATGAGTCTAAACAACTGCTGATCATATTTCCTCTACCTCATATTTGAAAGTAACTCCTTAGTCAGGTAGCCAGGACCCTCCCTCGATTCCTTCTGCTTTCAAGACATATCTACTTGGATGCCCCACCAGCACTTCAAATGAAACGTGTCCAAAAAACTCCTTATCTTCCCACCCAAACTCTGTCCTCCCCATGTCTTTCCCATGACTGTAGACAACTCCACTGTCCTCTGTATCTCACAAGCCCATAACCTTGATGTTATCCGTGACTCATCTCTCTCATTCCATCCATATATTCATTCATTCACTCAGTTGTATTTATTGAGCGCTTACTGTGTGCAGAGCACTGTACAAGTGCTTGGGAAGTACAAGTCGGCAACATATAGAGACGGTCCCTACCTGACAACGGGCTCACAGTCTAGAAGGGGGAGACAGACAACAAAACAAAACATGTAGACAGGTGTCAAAATCATCAGAACAAATAGAATTACAGCTGTATGCACATCATTAACAAAATAAATAGAATAGTAAATATGTACAAGTAAAATAAATAGAGTAATAAATCTGTACAAATATATGCAAGTGCTGTGGGGAGGGGAAGGAGGTAGGGAAGGGGGGATGGGGAGGAGGAGAGGAAACAGAGGGCTCAGTCTGGGAAGGCCTGCTGGAGGAGGTGAGCTCTCAATAGGGCTATGAAGGGAGGAAGAGAGCTAGCTTGGCTGATATGTGGAGGGAGGGCATTCCAGGCCAGGGGAAGGACGTGGGCTGGGGGTCGATGGCGGGATAGGCGAGAACGAGATACAGTGAGGAGGTTAGCGGCAGAGGAGTGGAGGGTGCAGGCTGTGCTGTAAAAGGAGAGAAGGGAGGCGAGGTAGGAGGAGGCGAGGTGATGGAGAGCCTTGAAGCTGAGAGTGATGAGTTTTTGCTTGATTTGTAGGTTGACAGGCAGCCTCTGGAGATTTCTGAGGGGAGTAACATGCCCAGAGCATTTCTGTACAAAATAATCCGGGCAGCATTGTGAAGCATAGACTGAAGTGGGGAGAGATAGGAGGATGGGAGATCAGAGAGGAGGCTGATGCAGTAATCCAGTCGGCATAGGATGAGAGATTGAACCAGCAAGGTAGCAGTTTGGATGGAGAGGAAAGGGCGGATCTTGTCAATGTTGTGGAGGTGAGACTGGCAGGTTTTGGTGACTGATTGGATGTGTGGGGTGAACGAGAGAGCAGAGTCGAGGATGACACCAAGGTTGTGGGCTTGTGAGACAGGAAGGATGGTAGTGCCGTCTACAGTGACGGGAAAGTGAGGGAGAGAGCAGGGTTTGGGAGGGAAGATAAGGAGTTCAGTCTTAAACATACTGAGTTTTAGATGGTGGGCAGACATCCGGATGGAGATATCCTAAGGGCAGGAGGAGATACAAGTCTGGAGGGAGGGAGAGAGAGCAGGGGCAGAGATGTAGATTTGGGTGTCAGCGTAGAGATAATAGTTGAAGCCGTAGGAGCGAATGAGTTCACCAAGGGAGTGAGTGTAGATAGAGTACAGAAGGGAACCAAGAACTGACCCTTGAGGAACCCCTACGGTAAGGGGATGGGAGGGAGAGGAGGAGCCCACAAAGGAGACTGAGAATGAATGGTCTGAGAGACAAGAGGAGAACCAGGAGAGGACGGAGTCTGTGACGCCAAGGTTGGATAGCATGTTGAGGAGAAGGGGGTGATCCACAGTGTCGAAGGCAGCTGAGAGGTCAAGGAGAATTAGGATAGAGTAGGAGCCATTGGATTTGGCAAGAAGGAGGTCATTGGTGACCTTTGAGAGGGCAGTTTCGGTGGAGTGTAGGGGACAGAAGCCAGATTGGAGGGGGTCAAGGAGAGAGTTGGCATTGAGGAATTCGAGGCAGCAGGTGTAGACGACTCGTTCTAGGAGTTTGGAAATGAAGGATAGGAGGGAGTTATGTCGATAACTAGAAGGGGAGGTGGAGTCAAGAGAGGGTTTTTTTTAGAATGGGTTTTTTTTAGGATATTCAGACTGTCACCACTTCTCATCGTGGTTCTAACTTCTCGTCGGTTCTACCTTCACAACATTACTAAAATCCATCCTTGCCTCTCCATCCAAACTGCTACCATGCTGATCCAAGCACTTATCCTATCCCGCCTTGACTACTGTACCTGCATTCTTGCTGACCTCCCGGCCTCCTGTCTCTCCCCACTCCAATATGTACTTTACTGTTGCATGGATCGTTAATCAACAATAACTTTCAGTCCATGTCTCCCCACTCCTCAAGAACCTCCAGTCATTGCCCATCCAGCTCCACATCAAACAGAAACTCCTTACCATTGGCTTTAAAGCACTCAATCAGCTTGCCCCATCCTGCCTCACCTCACTAATCTCCTACTACAGCCCACACACTTCCCTCCTCTAGCTCCAGCGTACACTCACTGTGCCCTGATCTCACCTATCTTACCACCAGCCACTTTCCCAAGTCCTCCCCCTAGGCTGGAACTCCCTCCCCCTCCATGTATGCCAATCATTTGACCTTTAAAGCATTATTGCGGTCACATTTTCTCCAAGAGGCCGTCCCCAATTAAGCCCTCTTTTCCCCAGCTCATTTTCCCTTCTGCATTAATAATAATAATAGTGATGGTATTTGTTAAGGACCTACTATGTGCAAAGCACTGTTCTAAGCACTGGGGGAATACAAGGTGATCAGGTTGTCCCACGTGGGGCTCACAGTCTTAATTCCCATTTTACGGATGAGAGAACTGAGGCACAGAGAAGGTAAGTGACTTGCTCAAAGTCACACAGCTGACAATTGGCAGAGCCGGGATTTGAACCCCTGACCTCTGACTCCAAGGCCCCTGCTCTTTCCACTGAGCCACATTGCTTCGATTTAAGACCTTTGGACATTTGATATTTGCCCCACCCCCAACCTCACAGCACTTATGTATATGTACTTGTCTTTAAATTACAAAAGTTGCTTATATTAATGTCTGTCTTCCCCTCTAGAATGTAAGCTCGTTATGGGCAGGGAATGTGTCTCCTTATTCTGTTGTATTGTACTCTCCCAAGTACTTAATACAGTGTTCTATACATAAGTGCTCAATAAATACAATTGATTGATTGATTCAGTAGGTAGATGGATGGGCAATGCTGGAGATTCTTGAAGAGTGGGGAAACGTGGTCTGAACGTTTTTGTAGAAAAATGATCCAGGCTGCAGAGTGAAGTACAGACTGGATAGGGGAGAGACAGGAGGCAGAGATGGTCAGCAAGGAGGCTTATGCAGTAGTCAAGACAGGATAGGATAAGTGTTTGGATTAACATGGTGTCAGTTTGGATGGAGAGGAAAGGACAGATTTTAGCAGTGTTTTGAAGGCTGAATCTACAAGATTTAATGATAGATTGAATAATGATGATGATGAAGATGGCATTTGTTAAGTGCTTACTATGTGCAAAGCACTGTTCTAAGCGCTGGGGGGAATATAAGGTGATCGCGTTGTCCCACGTGGGGCTCACAGTCTTAAACCCCATTTTACAGATGAGGTAATTGAGGCTCAGAGAAGTTAAGTGACTTGCCCAAGGTCACACAGCAGACATATGGGGGAGCTAGGATTATAACCCATGAACTCTGACTCCCAAGCCCGTGCTCTTTCCACTGAGCCACGCTGCTTCTCTGAATATGAGAGATGAGTCAAGGATAACGTGAAGACGGGCTTGTGAGACAGGGAGGTTGGGGTGCTATTTACAGTGATGGGAAAGTCATGTGGAGGACAGGGTTTGGATGGGAAGATGAGGAATTCTGTTTTAGACATGTTAAGCTTGAGGTGTTGGTGGGCCATCCGAGCAGCGAGGTCTTGGAGGCATAAGGAAATGCGAGACTTCAGAGAGTGAAAGAGATCATTTATTAATTCATTCATTCAGTCGTATTTATTGAGTGCTTACTGTGTGCAGAGCACTGTACCAAGTGCTTGGGAAGTACAAGTCGGCAACATATCGATCAGAGCTGGGGATGTAGATTTGGGAATCATCTGCCTAGAGTTGGTAGTTGAACCCATGGAAGAGAATGAGTTCTCCATGGAAGTGGGTGTAGGTGGAGAGTAGAAGGAGACCCAAAACTATGCCCTGAGGGACTCCCACAGTTAGGGGATGGAAGACAGAGGAGGAGCTCGCTAAAGAGACTGAGAATGAGCGGTCAGAGAGATAGGAGGAGAACCAGCAGAGGACAGTGTCTGTGAAGCTGAGGTTGGATAATGTTTTCAGGAGAGGGGGGTTGTTGACAGATTCAAAGGGCAGCTGAGAGGTCGAGGAGGTTTAGGAAGGAGTAGAGGCCATTGAGTTTGGTGAGGAGGAGACCTTTAAGAGGTCGGTTTCTGTGGGGCGAAGGGGATGGAAGCCATATTGGAAGGGGTCAAGGAGAGAATTGGATGAGAGGACGTTGAGCATTCTGTGGCTCATGCACAGGAGTGAAGGAAGCGGGCTGTGGAGGTGTTCCAGGGCTAGGGGTTAGTGGGAGATCAACCAAGGGACAGGGGAGAGAGTGAGCTGATTAAGATTGTGAGCCCCAAGTGGGACAGAGACTATGTCCAACCTGATTAACTTCTCTCTACTCCAGCATGTAGTACAGTGTCTGGCACATAGTGAGCACTTAACAAATACCATAAAAAAAGAGTTTACAGTCTAAGATTTTTGCAGTCAGGCAGTCTTGTGATCTGTCTTCAACAGTGGACTGATCAGTTGCTGGGAAAATAATAATAATAATAGCATTTATTAAGCACTTACTATGTCCAAAGCACTGTTTTAAGCGCTTGGGAGGTTACAAGGTGATCAAGTTGTCCCACGGGGGGCTCACAGTCTTAATCCACATTTTGCAGATGAGGTAACTGAGTCACAGAGAAGTTAAGTGACTTGCCCAGAGTCACACAGCTGACAATTGGTGGAGCTGGGATTTGAACCCATGACCTCTGACTCCAAAGTCCGTGCTCTTTCCACTGGTTGCCTTCTTGACATCCACCTTCAGACTTAAGGACCTACCTTCTAATCTCTCAAACTTTTTGTCTAGTAGCCCACTAGAGAGCTACTGTTTGGGAACCTACTTGGCAAGTCAAGTCCTGCTGTTGGATCACAGCATCGCATCAACAGTGCTGTTGGTTTGGCTGTAAATGGGTACTGGACAATAAAAAGCTTTGTATGCACTTCGCAATGTGCTGGACCTTCCCTTGCCTATTTTTTTATGGTATTTAAGTGGTTACCATGTGCCACACACTGATCTAAGCATTGGGGTAAATACAAGTTAATCAAATTGGACACAGTCCCCTCCCACATAGGGCTCACAGTCTTAATCCCCATTTTGCAGGTGAGGTTACTGAGGCCCAGAGAAGTGAAGTGCCTTGCCCAAGGTCACACAGCAGACAAGTGGCAGAGCCAGGATTTAGCATCCAGGCACTTCTGACTCCCAGGCATGTGCTATTTCCAGTAGTCCATGCTGCTTCTCCAGTCATTTGCATTCTGTGCCCCATGATGATAATAATAATAATAATAATAATAATGATGATGATGGTATTTTTTAAGTGCTTGCTGTGTGCTGAGCACTGTTCTAAGTGCTGGGATAGTTACAAGGTAATCAAGTTATCCCAGTTGGGGCTCATAGTCTTAATCCCCATTTTACGGATGAGGTAACTGAGGCCCAGAGAAGTGAAGTGACTTGCCCAAAGTCACACAGCTGACAAGTGGTGAAGCTGGGATTAGAACCCATGACCTCTGACTACCAAGCCTGGGCTCTTTCCCCTAAAACACACTGTTTCTAGAAGCAAGCAGCGTGGCTCAGTGGAAAAGAGCACAGGCTTTGGAGTCAGAGGTCATGGGTTCAAATCCAGCCTCCACTACTTATCTGCCATGTGACCTTGAGCAAGTCACTTAACTTCTCTGTGCCTCAGTTACTTCATCTGTAAAATGGGGATTAAGACTGTGAGCCCCATGTGGGACAACCTGATTATCTTGCAACTACCCCAGCGCTTAGAAAAGTGCTCGGCACATAGTATGCGCTTAACAAATACCCATGATTGTTATTATTAATAATAATATTATTATTATTAAATGTTCAAGTTTTACACTGTAGAAGTAAAGACACTAGTTCTTTCTTATACAACATTGATTGATTATACAACATTTGAAAACCTTGCCAGTTAGTGACAGTACATCCAGCACAAGTCATCTCATATGCCTTGTTCCATTCCTAGGCTAAATGTGTTCATCTTCGTCTTTATTGAGAAGTCAGAATGATAGGGAGCCTTTTCTACTAATCTGGAAATGCTAATGAGGGTTTTCCTATTTGGTGTTTCTGTTATCAAGACCCATTGAGGCTTGGCCTTAAAGAAGTGGGTACCTGAAATTTGTCTCCCTTCTACATTTCTTGCTGTCTTTCCCCTGAAGATGAGGAGTAATGCAAACTTGCTTCCATCTCAACTGGCAGGCACACCCATGACCTCAGAATTCACCAGCTGCAAGTGAGAGTGAATGGCTGGGAACGAGTGAGCCCGGTGTCCGTGGACAAAGTTGGAACCTTTTTCCGATACGCAGCCCCTGACAAGAATTCATCGTCATCCACCGTAAGTTGCTGCTGGGAAGCCAGTGTTAATGGTAGCACAGTGTTGGCGAAGGTGACTGTACCCTTAAGAAGCAAGAGTTATCTGGTGGTTAAGCATCGGCTTCTCCCTAGTGGGATTTTTCTATTGTCAAATTATTTACCTAGTTTAAGAAGGAAGAGTAGGATTTATGGTTCAGTTTTTCCTGGGGCTGAACAGATTTCATAGCTATCGGAATTAAAGCTAATTATTTCAAAATAAAAAACATCCCCTGCTTATTAAAAAAAACCCACCAACATTTTAAATGGTGATTGGAATATGATATCTTGCAGTTAGGTTTTTCAGCATTGCTTATAGCCAACCCCAAACTACTAGCTTTTCCTTACCAGTATCATCCCTCCCTGAGTTCTGACATTGCAACATCCTTTTTAATCCTATCTGTTTATTCATTCATTCATCCAGTCTTATTTATTGAGTGCTTACTGTGTGTAGAGCACTGTACAACCCCTACCAAAACAGTGCCCCCTTCTCATTACCCCCAGGCAGAAACACAGACAGATAATAATAATAATGGCATTTATTAAGCGCTTACTATGTGCAAAGCACTGTTCTAAGCGCTGACAGATGGAGAATTTCTCTTTTCCAATTATTCTGTTTTCTCCCTCACCTTTACTCACAGCTTCCCATACCATTTTTCTTCCCACCTCAAACCCACTCACCCTCAAAAGGACTAGAATTATAAAGGGCACTGTTTAGAAGCAACTGTAAAGTACAGTTGCAGCTGGACAAAAATGCCAAGTTTTGTAATTGCAGCAGTTACAGATTTACTCACCTATCACCCAGTTTTTCTCAGGCTAATTTTTCCATATACCAATGATGAGTGCAAAACTCGTTCTGCTCACATTAAGAATCGGAGTCCTGTTTTCTTACTGAATTTGTTCCCCCCAGTCTCTCCACAAGCTTAAATACAGAAACTCTTTGAAACCAGGCTAAGCATTCACAGTTTTAAATGTCAATGACACTGATTCATCGGCCAGCCAATCTATCATATTTATTGAGCACATAGTCAGGGCACGGAACTGAACTAAGCACTTGGGAAAGTGCAGCAGAAGCTTTTCACACATTCCCGACTTCCAAAGAACTTAGAACCTAATGCAGGAGACCGGCAGACAAAAAATACTTAGGAATAGTGGGGGCAGAGGAAGGACAAGAATATAACAGGTAGTAGTATAAATAAATCCTGCAGACAATAGCTGAATAAGAATTGAATATATATAAATATCAATAAAGATACAAATGTACATGGTACAGAGGATAGCATTAGGGAAGGATGTATGGTGGATGGGCCTCACACTATTTAAAGTAAATGTCTTTGCTTCCCAAAGTATACCTGAGGTGTCTGGATAAATACGTGGCTTAGTGGAAAGAGCCCAGGCTTGGGAGTCAGGGGTCATGGTTTCTAATCCCAGCTCTGCCTCTTGTGTGCTGTGTGACTTTGGGCAAGTCACTTTACTTCTCTCTGCCTCAGTTACCTCATCTGTAAAATGGGGATTAAGACTATGTGCCCCACGTGGGACAACCAGATAATCTTGTATCTACCCCGGTGCTTAGAACAGTGCTTGGCACATAGTAAGCACTTAACAAATACCATTATTATTATTATTACTAATAATAATGAACATCTATATATTCCTCATGTATTAACTGTTTGCCTTTTTGGATCTTTACTAGATTGGCAGTCCAAGTAGCAGGACAAATATAATACATCCCCAGGTCTATGTGAGTACATTTTTCCTTGTGTTTCTGCTGCTGAGTGATTGGGAATGGACTATTTCTGATTAGATCATTTCTTCAGGTCTACACAATATAGGTTTGCCCTCAGATGTGAGTAACTTAATCAGTGGTAGAACTTTGGAAGAGTACAACAGACCAAAGTTGGCAGAACGTTCCCTGCCCACAAGGAGCTTCCGGTCTAGAGGGGGAGACAGACATTAATGTTAATAAATTATGGATATGTATATAAGTGCTTTGGGGCTGAGGGTGGGGTGAATATCAAGTGCTAAAAGGGCACAGATCCAAGTGCATAGGTGATACAAAAGGTGTAGACTGTTAGCTCATTGTGGGCAGGGAATATGCCTACCAACTCTTTTATATTGTACTCTCTCAAGCACTTAGTACAATGCTCTGCACTCAGAAAGAACACAATAATACAGCTGATTGATTGTTTGATTGAGAGGGAGTGGAGGAAAACAAGGCTTAATTGGGGAAAGCCTCTTGGACGAGATGTAATTTTAATAGGGCTTTGAAGCTGGGGAGATTGACAGTCTGTCATATGTGGTGGGGGAGGGGGTTCCATGGCACAGCGAGGACATGGGCATAGAGTTGATGCCGAGTTGACAAGATCGAGGTATTATTATCATTATTATTATTATTATCATCATCATCATCATCATCATCAAGTGCTGTTGAGTCATTTCTGATTCATAGCAACTCTATGGATACATTTTTCTCCAGAACTTCCTATCTTCTGCCATAATCTGTAACCTTTCTCAGGGTTCTTCTGTTATCGTTTTGGTCTCTATCCATCTAGCTGCTGGTCTGCTTCTTCCACATTTTCTGTGGACTTTTCCTAGCATTAGTGTTTTCTCCGGAGAATTAGTCCTCCTGATTATGTGTCCAAAATATGCTAATCTGAGTCGGGTCATTTGGCCTTCCAAGGTACAGTGAGTAAATTGACGTTAGAGAATTGAAGTCTGCTGACTGGGTTGTAAATAGGAAATCGTTGAGGTAAAATAGGAGGGAGAGAGCTGATTAAGTGTTTTAAAGCCGATGGTAAGGAGTTTCTTTTAGATGCAGAGGTGCATGGGTATCTCCTGGAGGTCCTTGAGTTGGGAGATATGGACTGAATGTTTTCTTAGAAAAATGATCTGAGCAGCAGAGTGAAGTATGGACTAGAAGCAGGAGAGACTGGAAGCAAGATCAGAGAGAAGGCTAATGCAGGTATTCAAGGAGTCAAATGAAGCAGCATGGCCTAGTGGTTAGAGTACAGGCCTGGGAGCCAGAAGGACCTGGGTTCTAATCCTGGCTCCACCACTTGTCTGCTGTGTGACCTTGGGCATGTCACTTAACTTCTCTGTGCCTGTTAACTCATCTGTAAAATGGGGATTAAGTCTGTGTCCAACCTGATTATTTTGTATCTACCCCAGTATTTCGAACAGTGCCTAATATATAGTGAGCTCTTAGAGAAGCAGCATGGCCTAGTGGCAAGAATACGGGCTTGGTAGTCAGAGGATGTGGGTTCTAATTCTGGATCTGCCGCTTGTCTGCTGTGTGACCTTGGGCAAGTCACTTAACTTCTCTGTGCCTCAGTTATGCCATCTCTAAAATGGAGATTAAGACTGTAAGCCCCATGTGGGAGAACCTGTTTACCTTGGGTCTACCCCAGTGCTTAGAACAGTGCTTGGCACATAGTAAGTGCTTAACAAATACCATAATTATTATTATCATTATTATTATTATCACTAACAAATACCTTTTTTTAAAAAAGTCATGGTATAGCAAATGCTTGGAGCAGCTTGGTAGTAGTTTGGATGGAGAGGAAGGGGTAGATTCTAGACTTGAGGTGAAGGTAGAACTGTCGGGATGTGGTGAAGTACTGAATATATAGATTGAAGAGAGAGATGTGTCAAAGGTAAATGAATATGTTCTCTTAATAATTACAGCATCCTGAATTTATATAGCACCTTTCTTCTGAAGAGCCTATGGAAATCTTAAATATATCCTCAGGCAGCACTTTGATTCCTAAACTGGAATATGACAGGGAGGTAATGAAGATTGAAGACAAAGTTTAGTTATATATGCCGTACCCCTTGGAACTACATCATAATTTGCATGGATAATTTAAGATTGCGTAATAATAGGCTGGGTCCAGTTGGCTGTTAAAAGTCATGAGATGGCACTGACGAGCTCCTTTCAGAATATTGCTTAGAGTTTCTTCTCCCTGAGGATATTTTCTTTTATTATGTGAAATTTTAGTTTGCCAAGTGTAGAGACATGAAAGTCAGGATTTGCAGTTATTATAAATGAACACTGAATTTGTTGGAGCTTTATTGTATTGGCTTATCGGAAGCTGGAGTTATGGCTACCCTTGTACCCAGTACTGTCACTATCTAATAGCACTTCAAAGTGTTCTAATTTGCTTTTACCACTGGGCCTTCCTGAAAGTGTTGCTGGTATGTTTTTGCAAAACATTGAGAACTTTGTTTCTTTGTTTTCTTATGCAGGTTTTCAGATGTTGTTTGTTTTAATAAAAGGTTGGCGATGTGAAAAACCAGGATATGATATTATTTTTTCACCCAGAGATCATTATCATTAGGTTCTGGGCACATACTCTTGGAATAATAATTTTAAGAACCATTTCTTTGTAGTACATAGAATACGAATTTGTACTAGTGTATGGCTTTGGATTTTTATAACTTAAAAAATGTTAGTAAGGGGCCTGGCTTCATCCCCTAATGCCATTGTGTCTTAGATTTCGAGGATTGATTGAAACAAGGGGTATGATTTGGATTATGATATTCATGTGTTTAGGGTGCTTTGAGGTCTTACTCTAAAGATGCCGTCTTGCAATTTTAGGGTGTACAGAATTGAATTAACCCCTATTCAACAGTGGAAAAATACAGAATTTGCTCCTGGGATAGCATCATCTGCTTACATCAAATTCTGTTGTGTAGGATAATAAAGAGATTATGAGGAGAACCCCTATTCCTGTTCTACATTACCAGACAATTGAAACAGCAAAGTGATGTGCTCTCTCTTTTTAAATTGTCATCATAGTTCTCTTCACTGCCCCCTGTTCGGGTGGTCTTTGCCGTGACCATGGAAGGCAGCGCAAGGAAGGTGATCACTGTGCGCTCAGCCCTGATCGTGAAGAACAAGCTGGAGTCGCCAATGGAACTGAGGCTGGACAGCCCGTCGGCCCCTGACAGTAAGCCAGTACTTGATCCCTTAGTTCCCGAGGAGGAGAGTGTCCTCCCGGGGAGCAGTGAGCCTTGTTTTACAATCCCTGTTTGGCCCTTGAGTGCTCTTTAATTTGAGGGCCATGTCCCCCACAGCGTTGACATATCTTTTGTTTCCCAGAACCTGTAGTGCTTCCAGCAGTCATGCCAGGAGATTCGTTTGCCATCCCATTGCACCTCACCTCCTGGCGGTTGCAAGCCAGGCCCAAAGGAATGGGAGTGTTTTTTTGTAAAGTTCCCATTCACTGGACCAATGTCGTGAAGTCAGCTGAAGTTAGTAGCAGCAAAAGAGAGTGCCATTCTATGGATACAGAAAACAGCCGGTTTTTCAGGTATGTCAGATCCATGTTGTGTTTTTATCCTTTTTTTCTTTCCTGAAAGGAACAGATTATTGGCAGACATGAAGAGGCTTAAGAGAAAGGAGTCCAGTGGACAAAATCTCTTTAGGCACAAGGGAGCTAAAAAGGAAGAATGAATTTGGTCAATTAACTTTTTTTGAGGCTCCTGTGAGAAGGTACTCTGATGGTGTTCTCGAGTGTACCTGGTATCTAAGATTCCTGCCTTCATTTGGCTTCAGAGTAATATAGATAAACCAAGAAAGTGTAAATCAAATCGGTCTCCCTTTCTAATTGGATTTGATAGTGGAAGGTCTTACGAAAACCTTTGCTGTTCTCTTTGAAAAAAAATAGTATTTGTTTGTTAACTCATTCATTCAGTTGTATTTATTGAGCATTCACTGTGGGCAGAGCACTGTACTAAGCGCTCAGAAAGTACAATACAGTAATGAAAAGAGACAACCCCTGCCCTCAATGGGCTCACTTACTGTGTGCCAGGCACTGTACTAAGTAGTGGGATGGATACAACCTAAATAGGTTGGACACAGTCCATGTCCCCATATGGGGCTCACAGTCAATTCCATTTCACAGATGATAGAGAAGTGAAGTGACCTGCCCAAGGTCACACAGCAGACAAGTGGCAGAGCCAGGATTAGAACCCAGGTCCATCTGATTCCCAGACCTGTGCTCTATCCACTAGGCTATGCTGCTTCTCTGGTTTTGAAGGGATTTGGGTGTGCCGACAAGTCATTCAGGTGGAATTACACCTCTGAACAAAATTCCTAAGTTTTTTTTCCTGTAAAACAGCTGGGTGGGTTTTCCTTTTATTTGCTTATTGGTTTATCTGACAGCAGTTCAGGTAATAAAGACTAAATATTTAGACTAAAGAATTGCCAATGTTTTACTGAATTACTGAACCATCTGTAAATTTATATGTCTCTGTGAGAGGCAGTGCATAACTTGAGAAGATAAGGTACAACTTTTCCATTCATTCTGTTGATTTTCACACCAATCTGTCTTTCTTCATAGGTTCTGTGTGGCTATAAAGAAAGAAAATTATCCAGATTACATGCCCTCAAACATATTTTCTGACAGTGCTAAACAGATTTTCAGACAGCCTGGGCATACCATTTATCTCTTGCCAACTGTGGTAATCTGTAACTTGCTACCTTGTGAACTCGACTTTTATGTTAAGGGGATGCCAATTAATGGGACACTGAAACCTGGCAAAGAGGCAGCCTTGCACACAGCTGATACATCTCAGAACATTGAGCTGGGTAAGGCCATACAGAGGTACCATTTTCTGCTAGTATTACCAGAACTCTGCAAAATGACTAAATGTTTTGTTGGTAATATAAGAGCCTCTCCTAGTTGTTTTGGTACAAAGAGAGGATCTCAGCATGGGAGTTATTGCCAGAGGTGTGGTGGAGCAACATTTGAGTAGTCTAACAAAACAAAAAAATGTGTATTTGATTGAGGATGGCACCACAATGGATTGAACGAGTACGGGGCAGGGGGTTGACGTGTGGCTCTGCCATTGACTTGCTGGGTGATTTTGAGCAAGCCCCTTAAATTCTCTGTTCCAAATTTCTGAGATTATGTTGTGGTAGGATTTCTGAGAGTGGTCTGGGATCTTTTTTTAATTTTTTATGGTATTTGTTAAGTGCTTACTATGTGCAACCCACTGTTCTAAGCTCTGAGGTAGATACAAGCTAATCAGCTTGGACACAGTCCCTGTCCCATATGAGGCTCCCAGAACTAATCCCCATTTTATAGATGAGGTAACTGAGGCATAGAGAAGTGAAGTGACTTGCTCAAGGCCACACAGCAGACAAGAAGCAAAGCCAGGATTAGAACAGGTCCTCTGACTCACAGGCCCATCCTCTAACCACTAGACCATGCTGCTTCTTTCAGATCCTTTGAAGACAGAACCTTTAAATTCAAGAGGAATGCTCATCATCAGTCAATCAATAAATCATATTTATTGAGGATTTACAGTGTGCCGAGCACGATGTTGTACTCTTGGGAGAGTACAGTACAATCAAATTGATAGCCATGATCCCTGCCCACAGGGAGCATACAATCTAGAAGGGGAGGCAGACTTTAAAAGACTCACTGAGAAAGAGTGAGGAGTTGGCTTCCTTATTGGGTAGGGACTGTCTCTATCTGTTGCCGACTTATACTTTTCAAGCACTTAGTACAGTGCTCTGCACACTGTAAGAGCTCAATAAATACAATTGAATGAATTGCTCCCCAGTGACACTTTCACACCATTCTACCTCCTCCATCCCTCTTTTCCCTTTCCTTTGAAACTCAAATCATCCTCTTCTACCACCCACTCCAATTACCAGTCACAATTACTAGTCACATCTCCCACCCCGACATCCCCACCGGCCATACCTCCAACTTTCTCACATTCCTTCTCTCTCTCTCCATCTCTACATTGGTCCTTCAGAACGTCAGTATCCACGTGGATGTTCTTGATGACCCTTCCTCTGCCCACTTTCCTCAACTCCACTGAACTCCTGCTCCACCCCACCCCACCCACTCACCAACTTGAACACACATTCTATCTCATTACCTCTAGTCACTGTACTATCTCTACCCTCACCAACTCTGAAATCCTTCTGTCTGACCATGACTTCCTCACCTGCCTTCTCGCCCCTCCACCCACGAATTGGTCCTGTTCCACAAGAGGTGACTCCAATCTTTTAATCCCATCCAATTTTCTCAAGTTTTCATGTTCCATTTAATCTCAATAACCAAACTACCTTTCCTTGATGACCAAATTGATGCCCTCAACACCGCCCTTTCTACTGAACACAACTCATTCTATCCCCATCCCTTTGCTGATCTCATAACCACTAACCCCCTACAGAATTCCTCATATTCACACTCAAACGCTGTCTGCTCCCTGACTTTTCCATCACTGCAGCACCACTATTATCCCTGTCTCACAAGCCTATAACTTTGGCATTATCCTCGACTTATCTTTCTCATTCAACCCACATATGTAGTCTGTCACCAAATCCTGTTAGTTCAGTCTTCACAACATAGCTGAAGTCTGCCCTTTCCTCTCCTTCCAAACTGATACCACATTAATTCAAGCATTTATTCTGTCCTGCCTCGATTACTGCATCAGCCTCCATGCTGACTACCCTGCCTCCTGTGTCTCCCCACTTATGTTCATACTTGGCTCTGCTGCCCGGATCATTTTTCTGCAAAGCCATTCAGTCCACATTTCCCCCACTCAAGAACTTCCAGTTGTTGCCCATCCACCGCCTCATCAAGGAGAGATTCCTTGCCACCGGCTTTAAAGCATTTAATCTCCTTGACCCCTCCTACTTTACCTCCCGGATTTCCAATTACAACCCAGCCCATATTCTTTACTTCTCCAATACCAACCTGCTCACTGTACCTCAATCTTATTTAGCTCACTGCTGACCCCTCGCATACGTCCTGCCTCTGGCATGGAATGCTTTCCCTCTTCACATCTGACAGGTGATCACTCTCCCCACCTTCAAAGCCTTATTAAAATCACATCTCCACCAAAAGGACTGCCCTGACTATGCCCTCATTTCCTCATCTCCCACTCCCTTCTGCATCGCTTTGCACTTAGATTTGGACCCTTTATTCACCCCTCCCTCGGCTCCACGGCACTTGGAAGCACCGTGGCTTAGTGGAAAGAGCACGGGCCTGGGAGTCAGAGGTTGTGGGTTCTAATCCTGGCTCCGCCACTTGTCAGCTGTGTGACTTTGGGCAAGTCACTTCACTCCTCTGTGCCTCAGTTGCCTCATCTGTAAAATGGGGATTATGAGCCCCACATGGGACAACCTGATTACCTTGTATCTACCCCAGCGCTTAGAACAGTGCTTGGCACATAGTAAGCACTTAGCAAATACCATCATTATCATTTGATTGTGTACATATCCACTATTTGTATTAATGTCTGTCTCTCCCTCTAGACTGGAAACTCCTGGTGGGCGTGGAACATGTCTATCTACTCTGTTATATCCTATGCTCCCAAGCGCTTAATACCGTGCTCTGCACCCAATAAATGTTTAAAGATTATCCCTGACTGATTGATTGGTTGATGACAGATAAGGGAAATGGCAGTGTAATAATAATAAATGATAATGTTGGTATTTGTTAAGCACTTACTATGTGTTGAGCACTGTTCTAAGTGCTGGGGCAGATATAGGGTAATCAGGTTGTTTCACGTGGGGCTCACAGTTTCAATCCCCATTTTACAGGTGAGGTAACTAAGGCACCGAGAAGTTAAGTGACTTGCCCAAAGTCACACAGCTGACAAGAGGTGGAGGGTGGAGCCAGGATTAGAACCCATGACCTCTGACTCCTAAACCTGGGCTCTTTTCACTAAGCAACACTGCTTCTCAATGTAGCCTTTAGGGCAGGGATCTAATCTACTATTTTTGTTTTAGTCTACCAGATGCTTAGTACATGCTGTGCACAAAGTCATACCAATAACAAATATAAATGCCATGGATTGCTTTGTATGTAAGTTCTGAGGGGCGTGAATTTCTAAGTGCCTAAATGGCATTGCGTGCAAGAAGGAAACTGACTCCTTCCCTTATTCAAGATTAAGGCCAAGGGTTCCTTTTCCAGTTTGGGCAAAAAAGAAATTGTTTTTCTGAAACTTTAACAGAAAAGTTGTTAGGCTGTTAATGGCAAAACTGGCCTTGATGATGACATGGATCTCATAAATGTTAAAAAGTTAAAGAATTGGTAAATAGTGTAAATTTCCAAAAAAGATTTATCTAGTTCTTTATAGTTTGGGGGGGCATGGGGAGTTGTTCAGTTTAATGGTTTCTAAGGTATAAATGAGCTCCTTTACTTGTGGAAATAGTCAGTGGATTTTCTACAGCATATAAACAGCAGCTTGGTGTGTTTGACAGTGATGCCACAAAATAAAGAATGTTCTTCTGATCTAGAGAGCTAATTGAGTGCCTTAATGCAAAATCCAATGCAAGTGCATTGTGCCTTTCTTGGTATCTCAATCCTTTTTTAACAGACATTTTTGCTCCCAAATGTGGATGTCTTTCCTGGTCTCTTGAATTTACCTGGCATTTTAATCTCCCCCTTTGAGAGAGTATGGCTCTCAGATGCTCTGAAAAATCCTTTCAAAAAGAATTTAATATAGTTGCTCCAAAAGTAGTCCTAGTTATTGCTCCCTGTTTGTCCTGAAAAGTTGTTTTAAAGGAAATGAGATGATTGACGTGTCTATTTTTCAAAAAACTGAATTGACCCTGCGATGATGGCTTCTGTTTCCTTTCTTTAGGGGTGTCGTTAGAAAACTTTCCACTTTGTAAAGAGCTACTCATTCCTCCTGGCACCCAAAACTATGTAGTGCGAATGCGACTATATGATGTCAACCGACGGCAATTCAACCTCACTATACGTATTGTCTGTAGAGCAGAAGGGTCTCTAAAGATCTTCATTTCTGCCCCATACTGGCTAATCAACAAAACTGGTAAGTTCATTATGCCCAAGTGGCCTGGCCAATGGGCATGAAAACGGAGGTTTATTTCCACTTCCGGCCAAATGAAGTCAGTGCAAATAAATGACTTAACAGGGAGAAACACAGCATCTTATGATAATGGATTATTTGTGCAGCAGTAGTGATATTTCTGAAATGGTCCCTGTAGGGATACAACACCAAACCCATCAAGTAAAAACATTTATTTCCTCCCTTGCCCTGCTTGAACATTTCCCATTTGCCATCCAAATTGGCCTTTGAGCTGTTGATTTTATATACTGTTTTTTCTTTGGAGAATTGGATGTAATTGGAATTTTCTCTTTCCGAATCCCGCTCTCCAAAGGGTTACCGCTGATCTTCCGACAGGACAATGCCAAGACAGATGCTGCAGGGCAGTTTGAAGAACATGAACTGGCCAGGAGCCTGAGCCCACTTTTATTCTGCTATGCTGATAAAGAGCAGCCAACTCTGTAAGTAAAATTATTTATGGGAAAGGGAAACCGGCTCCCAGCGAGTGGAAAAAAATAGCAAAAGATGTAGCACAGCTATTTAAGTAGAAATATACTGTAGATAACAATCCCAGCCTGGCAAAAGATAGACACAATGGCCTAATGGGATTTTTCCATATCTGATTTCTGTGTTATTTGATATTGAAAACAAACCATTTGGTTAGTTTATAATAAAAACTGACTGGGGTGGTTTTATTTTACATGCATTGAAGCCGTGCTTTTTTAAAATAACTCTGCAGTGGGTGAGAAGTTTGCATTTCTTTATGAAGTTATTTTTTTTAAGGGTTTTCTTTTTCTATCACCTCTGCCTTCGGTGAGCCCCAGGTTTCTTCTTGGAAATGTTAATTCAGCAAGTTTAGTGCAAAAAGGCAAGAGGCAGATTAGGCATCCAGTCAGGCACATTCATCCATCCCCAGTTCAACCTAATGGACCATCTTTCTAATCCTTTTGATATGATGAGTCAGTTAAGGCTATCAAAGCCCTTTACGTGGCCACATTTTCCCCCGTATTCCGTTCAAAGGAGGTTAACTCTCCACAGAATTTACAGTATTTACCTTTGGTCATATTAGGGAAAATGGTAGGAATGTTCCTTACTTATTTTTCTTGACTTTTGTAGTTTGATTTCTTTGTATTCACCTGCAACTAAGTTATCACAGGTTCTCTGAATCAAAATTTATGGTCCAAATCAGAAGAGGAGGAAGGGTGTCTTCCATAGTACCAAACTACCCTGCCAAGTGTGTCCAGCTTTCTGTTGAAAACCTCCATGGTATCCGGAGGGGCCCCTAGACTTTTTCCTCCCTCAAATGCTGAATTTTAATATAGTTAGATCCGATCTGCCAAGAAGGCTGGAATTAGGTTGCTGGGATTTGACAATCTCTTTCAAGGACAGGGATTGACTGGGATGCCGCCTTTGGCATGTGGCGTAGACAGCAGTTTGGCAAGCCTGACTGTTGTTACTCTTTTTCTAAAAAGCTCTGGCCAAATCTTGATCTAGAATTTCATGTCAGAAAATTGGACCATTTCATTAACATACTCACACAGTCTCCCACTCGCCTATTGAGGAAAGAGAAGGGAATAGGGAAAATGCTAATTTGAAGACCCTGTAGAAAGATGGTGGCTCCCTTCCCAGGGTTTTTGTTTTTCATCTAGAGCTCAGTGCTTTTGAGTATAAAGTAACAGCCCCATTGTGTGAAAGGGAGAAAAAACATTTTGTATTTATGGATTCTTCGTTAGAAGACTTTAAATTTCCTTTTGTTCCTCCAGACATTGTGATTCAATTCTGTTTTACCAAAAGCTGGAGAGAAAAATGTCCCTACTCCCTTCAGTAACATTCCTTTAGCCAGACTGTTGCTGCATATTTTTTTGTTGCTTTCTTGGTTTTCTCTTCTACCAACTTCAAATTCGTTCCTTTTGTGACTAATGAAGATACATCCCTTAATACTGCTGATTTTACCACACTGGGCCTCACTGGTTAATGCCTTTGGTGACCTATTTCTGTGGTGTGCTTTGCTTTAGATTTTTTAAGCGTTGTTGAGGCAGCATTCTCTTCATTTTGATCTGCACCAGATGAACATGGTTTTGCTTTTTTCAGGAGAAATCTCCAGTTTTACTTGTGTCATAAGGAGCAAGCTAATCACTTTGTGCCCACATAAATGCGCACACTTGACTGGCTCTTAGGCTGCCTCAGAGTGCTTGGAAGCCATGCACGAGTAGCACCTCCTTGAAGCCAGCCTTAACTCCTCTGATAGCAGCATGTAAACTGACAGATTCTTTTTACCTTTGCCGCGAATCCACTGGGTGGGCTGGGCAGTCTCAAGGTAGTCCCTAGAGTTCAAATAGGCTAGTCGTAGGATTTTGGGAAGGAGACGGATCTCCTAGCACCCCCAGGTTTCTGCTGTCAATCATTTGAACTCCTGGGCCAATCAGAGAACCCACTTGAAAAAGCAATATTGCACCCCCATCCTCTTTATTCCATGATCCCCCCCGCCATTATTTGTTTCAGAGCAGATTAAGTTCTGTTGCCACAAAGCCCTATTATTTAGCAATCCCCTTCTAGTGGGATTGAAATTGAAGCTAGCATTGCTAGAATTATTCAAAGGCAGATAGGTTTGTTCTGTCTCCAGTTGCACCCTGTCACACAACGGTGCAGTTTCTCTACTCTAATCAGGATCATGATGTTCACCAGAATTGGGGGACAACCATTGAAGTTTGAGGGTGGTAACTTCAAAACAAACAAAATGAAACACTTCTTCACATAGCAGGTGGTGAGCATATGGAATTGGTTACCACAGGAAGTTGTGCAGGCTGAAACTATCAGGTTCAACAGGGGTTTGGATAAATTCAGGCCGGGCAATCCATAATGGGTTTTACTAGAGGGAAGGTTAGGGCTGTTGAATGGAATGTCCCTAAGCCATTAACATGGATGTCAGATAAAACAAGCCTCACCTGGGGGTTCCTCCAAGTAAACCTGTTGGGTAGACTGGTGGTCTGACCTGGTCATGGCAATTCTCTTGTTTTAATGTTGTTGTGTAAATACATTGATAGTTTACAGCAACTAACTTTAGGGCCTTAAATAGCTCGGGAATCCACAAGCTTTTTCCAAATGCTATTGACTGGAAAATGATCACACAGTATAGCACTGCAGTTATTATCATCATTATCAATATCATTATTGTATTTGTTAAGCACTCACTACATGTCAAGCATGGTTCTGAGCTCTGGGGTGGATGCCAGGTAATCAGTCGATGCTATTTATTGAGTACTTACACTGTGCAGAACACTGCACTAAGCACTTGGGAGAGTGCAAAAGAATTAGCAAACACATTCTCTGCCCATAATGAGCTTACAGTGTAAAGGGTTCGACACAGTCCCAATCTAAGCAGGAGGGGGAACAGGTATTGAGGGAGAACAGAGGCAAAGAGAAGTTTAGTGACTTGCCCAGAGTCACACAGCAGGCAGGTGGCAGAGCAGAGATTAGAACCCAGGTACCCTGACTCCTAGGCCCACGCTTATCTCATTAGGCCATGATGCAAAAAAAAAAGTGAACTTTCATTTAAAGGAATACACCAACACTCGCTTTCTTTGCCCACAGCTGCACAATGCGGATTGGCAGGGGAATTCATCCTGAAGGCATGCCCGGCTGGTGTCAGGGTTTTTCACTGGATGGAGGCAGTGGGGTCCGAGCCCTTAAAGTAATTCAGCAAGGAAACCGACCTGGTCTGATTTATAACATCGGTATGTGTTCTAAAGGACATGGGATAGGACGGGTTTCAGACTTTCAATTAACTGACATGGGACAACAGGGCGATGGAAATAATCTGTCTTGAAGTTTCCCCCAATATTGAATTTCAGTACAGATGGATCACGTAGATTTCCTTGCTCTGCTTTGCATCTGGTATCTGTCCTCCGAGGACTAGATTGAGATCAACCTGGATTTGTTTCCCTAGCGATCTAAGAGCCACTGAAACACTGTTCTTTTGAGGACTGGCTCTCTGTTTAATTTTGAATGTGACCGTGTCAGGGAAGGAGCGGTTTGTATTTTGAAACGACTGACTTCAATCATTGTTTTTTTTTGTGAGAATAATAGGAATAGTTAGCACTTAGACTATGTCTCACAATCCGAGCATTTCCCACGCATTTTCTAAATATGGCAGACTTTAACAGCATTGTCCTCCTTGAAACTGAAACAGTGGTTGAATGACTTGACTTTAAACCGCAAAGGAAGTCTGGGCAAAAACCAGGTTTAGAACTCAGAACTCTTGACCATAGATGGAGAATAAATGCACTTTACATTGCCCCAAATTAAGGTAGGTTTTTGAGTAGTGGATTTCCTTGAGCTCCACTACAACCTGCGGAAGCAGGGGATGTTTTCTTTGAGACTGGGAAGTTTGACTTAGTTGCATCCTGTTTATACTACAATTAAGTGTATTTTATAGCATCTGATTTCCAAGAGTCTTTAAAGACTTTTTATTTAAGTGTGCAAATATGTTTGCAAATTTAAGTGTGCAGGTGCAGTGGATAGATATCACCATTTGCAGATAATGGAAACTGAGACAAAAGCTTCTGAAAACTTGGAGTCTTAAGAAATTGATAGATAGTATTTATTAAGTGCCTACTGTGTGCAGAGCACTTTATTGAAACCGTGGGAGATCACAATAGAATTAATAGGCAAGGTCCCTGCCTTTACCTCTCCCCCAAGTCTAGTGAGGGAGACAGACACTAAAATAAATTTCAGATAGAAAAAGAAAAGGGGTCAGAGGCAGAACCCAAGATCCCTGTACCTCTTTTCCTCAGGTAACAGGTCTAGAGGACCACCAAGTTTCCTTCCTTTTAGCTTAATTTTTTTTTCCACGAACCTTGGACATTTAGAGCATTTGACTGTAGTTGTTTTATTTCAGGTGATTGTCATATAACCTTCCCAAAACATGGGGCCAGCCAAGCTGAGACGGGTGACCTGACTCTTGAAATGATCTGTTTTGTGTCACTGTCCTGGCTGTTTCAATGCAGCCATTTTTGCCCAGCACGGGAGGCGGGGAAGAGAGGGCGTCACACGCCAAACAATCTAGCTTCCACAAAGGACTCATCAGGGTTCATCATTTCAAGGATTGATGTGTGGAGAAAGCTCTTCCAATTCCTCCGAGACATGCGAGCTGCTCCCTAAACCCTGCTGACATTAGGAATGTAACAAAAGACGCTAACCTTCCCTAATCTGATCCTCAGATTGGGGGCGGATCTCATCTTCTTCACATTTGAAATTGTTCTCTCCACCCCTCTGAATAGACCCAGGCTATTTCCCGCTGAGGCTGACTTTTACATTGACGATCTTGCTCTTGGTGCGGTTCCCGAAGCAAGCCAATACAGGTTGAAACTTACTGGGGTGGAGTCACTGGAAGAACAAATGGAAAAACTGTTTTTCAGCAAACTGGTGCAATTCCAAAGCAGCCACTGCTAAGGTTATGCTGAACTGTGCAGGGAGACATACTGGCTAATCTACCCCCAAGTAAAAGGTTCTTGCACCTTTTACTGTGTTTTGGGGAGTCTAACAATTCTGAGATTAAATCAGTTTAGTTTATCATTTCTAAGTGTTTCTGTTCCCATTTTCACTAAGGGCAAGGGAGAAAGGACTTGAATTGCAGAAAGAAGTACTTAGTAAAGACTTCTGTCTCCAGGGGTCATGGGACTCGAGAATGCATTACCCAGAAAGGTGGACTCCCTGCGCCTATCTCTTCTCCAAGGCTTTTAAGGCTAGGATAGATAGCTATCTGTTGGGGATGGTTTAGGTGCAGTCTTACCCTGGAGGGAAGGGAGGAATTCAGGAGTCTCTTGAGATCCATTCAAGCCATACAGTTTTGTAAATTTAGATCTTATCAGTTAAAGGCTTCCAGGGGTCTTGGCAGCAGTGATCCATTATGGCAAAGTATAACCAATTGGTGACATTCAGATGCCCCTAGCTATCAGAGAGGAAAGAGGTACGTGTTTATTTCACTGTGTTTCCAGAAACAGAACTAGTGGTGTATTCCAGCTGAATAGAAATCAGCAGAGCCAAGTCTAGACATGAATAAACCCCAAAATATGAACTATAAAATGAGTAATAAAAACAAAAGTAGCATTACACCATGACAATATGGTTGTAGATTTATTTCATTTAAAATAATGAAGACTATTAGTTTGAAATCACTTACTTCTACTTTCCAAGCTCCATGGTTGTGTTGACACATTGCAGGAATACTTTTAAAGGAATTGTACCATGGAAAAATCATTTATGCCCAAATTTCCACTTGGCCAACTTAACCCTTGGCATCAAGCTAACATTAACAGGAATTACTTCATGCAGACCACCTGGTACTGGGATTACATCATCCACTATAGCCTTTCCAGGATTTATGTATATATTTTATTTTCTAAGTTTGCTCGTCTCCCCAGATTAGATAGAAAGATCTTCAAGGGGAGGAACTTTGTGTTATATCTGTCTTGCAGTTTCCCTCAATACCAAATGCAGTGAGTTGCAGAAAGTAGTTGCTAATTAAACATTTTTATTTCTACTACAGAGGCATTGTTTTTGCAGCTAAGAATCACAAGTCCCACCTCAAGGCCTGGCCCAGGATTCGGGAAATCAACATGCTTGCCAGATTGACAGATGGCATTTCGTATTTTTCCACACCTCCCTTCAGCCCCGACCCTTAATTCTGGGAAATCTGCGGTCAGTTTCTAGGATCCAGGCCAAAACCACTGAGGCTAAAGGGGTGCACTAGGCCCTCCCTCCATGGAACCCAAAATCCCTGGTCCTCCTTTAGCCTGTAGCTGCCTTTGTTCAATTTGAACTTTGTGATTCCAGTGACCTGGGTTGAGCAAGATCACATGTACCTGTTGAACTTGCCAAGCACTTAGTACAATGGATTGTATTCAGGAGATGCTCAGTAAATGCCATTACTATTTCTGCTACCACCAGAAAAAGGATTGAACCTCACTGGGTGAGTGTTGCACCGCCCCCCTGCCCCTAAGGCTACAAGGGCAATGGACACTTGTGGAAATAAACACAGCTCTACACAGTTGAGCAGTGCATGGAAGATTAAAGGGCACCAGAAGGGCATCTAAATCTACCATTCCTCTAGGCTGTAAACTCACTGTGGGCAGGGAATGTGTCTGTTTACTGTTGTACTGCACTCTCCCAGGTGCTTAGTACAGTCCTCTGTGCACACAGTAAGCACTCAGTAAATACGATTCACTGATTGACTGACCAGTTAGTAATGTTTACAGAACACCTGTTGTGGGCAGAATATCGTTGTGCTAAGCACTTGGGAGAGTACGGTTATAATTATGCTTTTAACAAGTGTTATCAGATGAGAAACATTCCCTGTCCCACATCAGGTGCACTACCTATCCGATTCCCTCATTTTACAGTTGGTCCTAGGCTTAGAGAGGTTAAGTGACTGGAAAAAGGTTTCACAGCGTCCCAGTGGCATAAGGTGGACTAGAGCCAGGGTCTTCCAGCCCATTCATTCATTCATTCATTCATTCATTCATTCATTCATTCAATCGTATTTATTGAGTACTTACTGTGTGCAGAGCACTGTACTAAGTGCTTGGGAAGTACAAGTTGGCAACATATGGAGACGGTCCCTACCCAACAACGGGCTCACAGTCTAGAAGGGGGAGACAGACAACAAAACATGTGGACAGGTGTCAAGTCATCAGAATAAATAGAAATAAAGCTAGATGCACATCATTAACAAAGTAGAACAGTAAATATGTACAAGTAAAATAAATAGAGTAATAAATCTGTACAAACATATGTACAGGTGCTGAGGGGAGGGGAAGGAGGTAGGGCGGGGGGATGGTGAGGGGGAGAGGAAAAAGGGGGCTCAGTCTGGGAAGGCCTCCTGGAGGAGGTGAGCTCTCAGTAGGGCTTTGAATTTCCCATTGTTCTGTCCACCAAACCCTGGGTAAAAGACACTACCCATGCCCTTGAGGAATTTACAGTCTAATGGAAAAAGTGAATGGAAAGAAGGATCGATGAATAAATCAATGCTTAAATACCGAAGTACACGATATATGTGCAAAAAGTGCTACTTCTGGATGAAAGTGCCTAAGTGCTGAGATGGTAGCTGGAGGGGGCGATCTGGGGAGAAGCAAGTTAATCAAGGAGAGCCTTTAGGAGGAGGTGGGATTTTAAGAGGATTTGGAAGATGGGGAGAGCTGTGGTCAGGAAGATCTGAAGGGAGGAGAGAATAAGAGGGAGGAGGGAGGACGTAATCAGTGGTATTTATTAAGTGCTTACTGGAAACACTGTACTAAGCAGAGTATAATATGACAGTGTTGGTAGACATGATCCCTGCCCACAAGGAGCTTCAAGGCTAGAGGGGGAGATGGACACACGCATAGGGGCAGAGGTTAGAGAGTTGAGGATGAGGCTTAGTGAGAAGGTTAGCTTGTGGAAAACCAAGAGTGAGAACTAGGGGATAGTGGGAAAAGAGAGCTAATAGAGGGAGAGAATTAATGTGGAGTGCCTTAAAGCCATTGATCAGGAATTTCCATTTGAAGCAGAAAGGACTCTGTAAATATCGGAGGGTTTTGAGTAGTAGAGAGACATGTGCATAACATTTTAGAAAAGTGACCCAGGCAGCAGAGTGCAATGTGTCCTGGAAGGGCTGATGCAGTAACAAAGCCAGGATATTCCAGGCACCTGGAACACCAGAGTGGCTGATACAATCGGAGCAGAAAGTAAAAAGGAATTCAAAGAGGAACAAGGGTGGGGACAGGGTGTTGCTTGGTGTGAGAGGAACGTGGCAGAGGGTAGGTAAAGTGCTTCAAACCACAGGGGAGGCAGCGGCAAAGACTCTGGATTATTCTGTAGCTTGGTGTCGATGTGGGCAATGCCATGGGTGGACAGGCTGGGCTGGAGGCTGAGTCCCGCCAGCCAGAAGAGCAGGATCAGCAGCGGGAATTCTGGCTGCCCTTTCCCTGTTCCCAGCCCAGAGTTTCTCCCCACCCTCTGCTCTCAACCCTGAGGCACGTCAGATGGCTGCAGGAGCTGATGGCACTGTTAGTGACTGACTGGCAGTCTGGCACACCGGCAGTTGAAGCCCCATGCCGTGGCCTCAGAAAGAGATTGGCATTGCCTCTGGATCAAGTACGCTCTTTGGCACACGCTCCAAAGAAGGGCAGCCCAGCTTTAAGAAAAAAAATGAAAGCTTCTGCTTTGAAATAATTCAAACCACAATGAGCACTCTGGCTCTGCTCTCTATTTTGGGCCATTCTGCCTTTCTCCCATCCCTGGTTAGAATGGTTTGGAAGGGTTGGGTGCAGCAGATATTGAGGAAAAACTGGCAGGATTTAACAAGCAAGGAGTCAGGGATAATTTCCAGGTGACAGTCTTCTGAGACAAGGATAGTTTTGCTGTTGACTGAGATAGTAAAATGAGGTGGAGTGGAGGATTTGGGAGGGAAATTGAAGAGTTCAGTTTATACCTTTTAAGATTAAGGTGACTGTAGTTACATCCATGTGGAGGTATTGGAGGCAAGAGGAAGTGTGAGATTGCTGATTGGGAGGGGGGGTGGTTAGCAAAATAGACAATGGAAGTCATCTGCATAGGTGTGGGAGTTCAAGCCAGGAGAGTGGATGAACTTCCCAGGTAAAGCCAGTACAGAGCCTTAAAGGACACTCACAGGTAGGGGGTTAGAGACAGAAGAAGAGGCAGTGAAAGACACGGAAAAAGCCAGAGTAGTAGTAGTATTTATTGAGCACCCACTGCGTACAATGCACTGTACTTGCACTTGGGAAGAACAAACACAGAAGCAATTCATTTCCTGTCCACAAGGAATTTATAATCTAATGGGCAAGACAGGCATAAAAATATTTACAAATGCCATAATCAAAACAAGTACTTGAATGTCAAGCCAAAGAAGCAGATATGAATAAGTAAAAGCTTAAGAACTCGAGAAGACTGATGGATTTTTGTGACTTGGAGTGGTGGGAATCGGGGAAGGCTTCATGAAGGAGGTAGGCTTATAGGTGGGCTTTAAAAATGGGGAAGGCTGTGATCTGTCGGCTTTGGAGAATGAAGATGTTCCAGGTTGGGGAGCAGCATGAGCAAGCAAACACAATCATTCATATGTATTGAGTGCTTACTGTGTGCTGAGCACTGTACTGAGCACTTGGCAATGTACAATATAGCAGAGTTGGTTCCCTACCTATAACAAGCTTATAATCTAGAGGGTGAGGCAGACAATATAAATAAATTATGGATCTGTGCATAAATACCGTGAGACTGAGGGAGGGCTGAATAAAGGATGCAAATCCAAGTGCAAAAGTGATGCAGAAGGGGATGGGAGAAGAGGAAATGAGGGCTTAGTCAGGGAAGGCCTCTTGGAAGAGATGTGCCTTCAATAAGACTTTGAAAGTATAGTTAGAAAGTTTGCTTGGGAGGAACAAAGAGAGCAAATGGGGAACAGCAAATGAAGAGGGGCCGATATGTAAAGTGGGATGGGTTGGGGGAGAACCTTGAAGCTGACTGAGTTTTTGCTTCCTGCCAAGGGTCAGAAGAAGCTATAGGAAGAGAACCAGGAGAGAACTCTATTGAGAAAACTGCATTGGTCATAAGGCCAGCCAGGGTTTGGACTTGTGGTATCTATTGGGAAGCATTGCACAAAAGAGGATGCTGAAGCAGTTTATTGCTGCTATGTCTTCTGCTCTTGGCCCTGAGCTAAAAAAGCTAGGGTACAGAGGGGTGAGCAGATTCAACCTTTAACAAATGATGTCATAATGGTGGTTGCTTTAAGGAAAATGAGCTGGTACATATTAGAATATATGCATCAAGGAGCAATAGATAAATCTCTTCTAATGTTTAGCACTTTATATTGGAATTGCTTTGGCTGTCGATTATGGTTTTCATTCGACATGAAATGGGTGTTGGCTGAGATAATCCTAGGCAGGACATGAGTTCAGTAGCTCTGCCGCAGCTTCAACGTAGGTTGGATTATCAATCGATTGTATTTATCGATCACTTACTGTATGCAGAGTACTGTACTAAGCACTTGGGTGAGTTCAGTATAACACAGCTGTTGGATATCTTCCCTTGATTATTAAACATATTTGTTTTTCTCATACTGTAAATTCTTTCTTTGAGGAACTAACCAAAGCTACTCTTGCTTTTAGGCATTGACGTCAAGAAAGGTCGAGCACGTTATATCGACACCTGCATGGTCACCTTTGCACCCCGCTATCTACTAGATAATAAATCATCCCACAAACTTGCTTTTGCCCAAAGAGAATTTGCCAGGGGGCAGGTAAGAGAATTTGTCTCCAAATTCATTCATTCAGTCGTATTTATTGAGCACTTACTATGTGCAGAGCACTGTACTAAGTCTTTGGGAGAGCACAATACAGCAATAAACAGACACATTCCCTGCCCACAATGAACTTACAGTCTACGGTTAAAGTGCTAGTTCAACAATTCAGTGAACTTTTGTTGAGCTTTTGAAAGACGCATTAGGGTGTATATGCCTGTTGGGCAAGGAACGATCACTTTGCGGTTTTGTACTTGCCAAACATTTAATACAGTGCATTGCTACCTATGGGCACTTAATAAATGATATTACTCTTATTACTGCTATTACTGGTAGTTGTCTGAGAAAAGTTAACCCCAACTTGCCTTCTGCTCAGGAACCCACATTTCAATTCCCACAGCCAGCACAATCAAGGTTACTTTGGAAGTGTGCACCTCAGGCCCTAGGGGAAGAGTGGGTATACCTCCTCCAGCTATCCATTCTGGCGTATCAGGATTGAGCTTGTTTCCTGGGCCCCTTGGTAGGGCATGTCTGTCTGCAAAGTCCATGCCTGGCCTATTGGAGAAAGTTGATTGTTAGGACTCCATTGAGGGCCAGGGGACTAAGGGGAACGTATGGAGGTGACCCTCCAGGCAAAGCCTCCATGGCCTATAGGCCACCCGAGAAAGAGGTCAAGCGAGTGGGAAAGGCCCGGAACATCAGATATATGTACTCATTGGGATAGGTTCATCTGTTATTACCCTGACAATACTTTCTTGTCCCTAACAGTTCATTTTCAGTGAAAAAGACCTGAGCTCACTCGGTCACTTTTCTGTCTTCATCAATTTTTGCTGATTCTCTCCATCTCTCAGGGAACTTGCAACCCTGAGGGCTATCTTTCCACCCTTCCTGGTTCCAGTGTGGTGTTCCACTGGCCCCGAAATGATTATGACCAGCTACTGTGCGTCAGGTTGATGGACATTCCCAACTGTATTTGGTCTGGAGGCTTTGAGGTCAACAAGAATAACTCCTTCCATATCAATATGAGGTAAACGTAAGGACTTAATATTCAAATCAAATAAAGGCAGCTTTTGGGTTGCGGTAATATAGGTCTTAATTCTGTTCCCCTTCCCTTATGGCTTACACTTGTTTGTTTGTCTGGCACCTAGCCTTGAACTGGCACAGCCTATTGATTGATGAGTATATTGGCTCAGGGAGCTGAAAGGCAATGTTGACAGTTGCTCATCTCTTTGTATTAGCTGTTTTGCAGTTGTTGTGAACTGTTCCAACGTGTTGTAAAGTCCAAGAGCTTGAACTGTCAGCATACTGAGCTCATGTTCGGATCTAATGATCGCCTGTGGCTCTGGAATTCTGTCCAAATTTAGATGGAGAATGTGATTACTTATTTTTCATCTCTACTTTCAAGTTGGTGCAAATTCTCCCTGTGAGTAAACTCTCTGTTCCCACAAGTAGTTTGGCTAGTTTTGTTTTTTTTTCCCAGCCTTGTGCTCAATCCTTTGGGCTCTAATGGATAAAGAAAAAAGGAATCAGATCTTCCCCAGGCCAAATTAGGGTGCACTTACAAGCCATTTCTTCTCTCCACTGTCATTGCAAAGGTCTTGATTTAAAAAAAGAAAAATCCTGACCTCTGAGATCACACCCAATTTAATCCCACACTGCTCATAAGTAACATTTTCCTCCATATTTCATTGCTTGCTTAGTGTTACAGCATACTGCAACAGCTGCATCCATTGTATGCATTCTGTTCATAACTGTTCATATCAGAGAAGCATTGTGGCTTAGTGGAATGAGCACAGGCTTGGGCATCAGAGGACATGGGTTCTAATACTGGCTCTGCCACTTGTCTGCTGTTTGACCTTGGGCAAGTCACTTAACTTCTCTGTGCTTCAATTACCTCATCTGTAAAATGGGGATTAAGAATGTGAGCCCAATGTGGGACAACCTGATTACCCTGTATCTACCCCAGTGCTTAGAACAGTGCTTCGCCCATAGTAAGTGCTTAACAAATACCATTATTATTATTATTATTATTATTATTATCTGTTGTTTTGCAGGGACACCCTGGGCAAAAGTTTCTTCCTACGAGTGGAAATTACCCTCCGAGGTGCCACGTACCGAATCGCATTCAGTGATACCGATCAGTTACCCCCTCCTTTTCGCATAGACAACTTTTCCAAGGTACCGAGTTTTCTTAAGTAGGGAACAGCATACGTTGTTGATTCAAGAGAATAGTTGGAACTATCTTTTGAAAATCCATGTTTGGGGGAAGTGAAAAGCAACACCTTTTTTGGCCTCTGATCCTGGCAGCCACCATCTTTTGGAAAAGCAACAGGACCACCTGAAGAACTGACCACTCAACTGGTTAGGTCCTGATGATTATTCAGAAGGGCTGAGAGCCAAAGAAGTACTTTTCAGACCCCAAGATCTCTCTTTCCTTGAACACGTGGTATTCGATAGCTCTGAAGCTCTTCTGCTGGAATTCCGTTCTGGACCAGAAAGGCAAAAGAAAGCTCAAAGTCAACTTGGAGTATGGGAAATTTGGCCGTAGGGTTTTAACAGGAAACATTTTTCCAAATAGTCAGAAGAAAGCACATGGAAATCATAGGGATTATATTTTAATCCATTCCTCTGAATAGCAGGCAAATGCCTTACAGTAAGCGGCTTCTCCATAGCCAAGTTCCAATGCCATGACGGCACTTCTTGACAGAAGAGGATATTTGCTAGAGGAAGGATAAAATTGCTGCCCCCAAAAATGTCAGTCTTCTGGCTCCCAAAGCAGCAGTCCAACATGTTGTAGCCTGTGGTCCCTCTAGCTGGAACACTCCCTGGACTAGACACATTCTCAGAAATGTTTTGGAAGAGGAACAGGAAGGGACTTGACTGGGGATTGTTCCATGTGTACGGGCAGTAGGAGAAAATGCGTAAGTTAAACTGGCCTCCCAGCAAAGCACAGAATCACCACCCAATGTCAGTCTCCTGAATAAAAGTCCCCTTTGTCCTCTTTGCCATCCCTGTAGGTCCCTGTTGTCTTTACTCAGCACGGGGTGGCCGAGCCCAGGCTCCGCACTGAAGTGAAACCCATGACCTCATTGGATTATGCGTGGGATGAACCCACCCTGCCACCTTTCATCACACTGACAGTTAAAGGAGCAGGCTCCTTGGAAATCAGCTGCAGCATGAATGATTTCCAGGACAACCAACAGCTTTATTATGAAAACTTCATTTACATCGCCGCGACACACACGTTCTCAGGGTAATGCCTGCTTATGTCCCTGTTCTTGGAAAGCAGATGGGTCTGATTCTCATCAACCAGGACTGTGTTTTAAATGATTTCTCCAGTGGCATTACTGTAGGATTTGTATGTTCATTGTTAGAAAATTCTAGGTTGGAAGGAACTTTCAAAGTCATCTGGTCCATCTCCTGGCCTCAGGCAGGTTCCTACCTAAATCTTCCCAAACAGATGAGAATTGATCTTAGTTTAAAGCCTTTTCTTTGGAGACTTTTCCAGAATTTATCGGCCCTCATGGTAAAGATCTTCTTTCATCTATCTATATTGAATCTCAGGCCACAATTTCAACTCATTTCCTCCCTAAAAACCAGCTAGATGCCTTCATCACCATCCATTAACATTTATCCTTCATCATCCTCGGGGTACACCGTTCCGGATAGCCACTTGTTTGCCAAAGCCTAGGTGGTACAGCTTATTCTGGTAACAGTGACAACTTTCCCAAGGAAATGGAATTTTTTTGCCAGCTGATTAGGTGAAATATGATAAAAAAACAGTCTCTTATTTATGAAATTTGTTAAGTGCTTCGTATATGCCAAGCACTATACTAGATATAAGGGTAAACACAAAAATATCATGAGAAGCAACATGGCATAGTGGATAGAGCTTGGGCCTGGGAGCCAGAAGGTTATAGGTTCTCATTCCAAGTCCTCCACTTGTCCGTTGTATGACCTTGGGCAAGTCACTTTACTCCTCTGTTCCTCAGTTACCTCATCTGTAAAATGGGGATTGAGACTGTGAGCACCACCTGGGACAAGAGACCATCTAACCCAATTTGCTTGTATCCACCCCAGCACTTAGTTTAGTGCCTGACACATAGTAAGTGCTAACAAATATCATACTTATTATTATTATTATTAATTAGTTAACATGTTGCAGGTTAAGTTGAGATGTGAGTTTATTCACTTTTTACCCTCCACACTATAAGCTCCTTGTGTATGGGGAACGTGTCTGCCAACTTTGTTGTATCGTACTCTCCCAAGTGCTTAGTTCATTGCTCTGCACATAGCATTCAGTATATGTCATTGATTGATTGTTTTACCAGTTCTTTCCATTTAAAATTTTTCTCCAGGCAAATGAAGACTTAGGAAATCTGTCGGGTCCCTCTGTTAGGAGGGAAACAGTGGATGGAAAGAGCAATAACTTCATGTTCATATAATTATAGCTTTCAGTGTTTGTTCTGAGGTCATGGGGACAAAGAAAAAACAAGTAAAGCTACTAAGCAAATATTGGAACCAGCAGAAAGTTTCTGCATTAGAAATAGATTTGTTTGACTAACTTCCCATATTTATTTTTGAGTGGGCAGTGGACCTCCCTTAATCCCAAAAGCCAGAACACTTTTTCTCCAGATAACTTTATCATGCTGCAGAGGTTGACAACATATGAAGAAACAGGACACAAAGTAGTTCCAGTGGCCAGGAACCTTGCAGAGTCTCCTTCCTGACTGGAGCTGAACTTTCTACTATAAGGGATTCTGAACTCTGCTTGATTACTGCAAAGATTATGTAAATGCTCTTTCCTATGTCTGATGTTGGGCAGTCTTTTTGTAACTGGTATGGATTTCTCACCCCATCAGAGACCATCTCTTTAAGTAGAAGAAGTGGGAGAAAACTGGATGACCTGACTTATTTCTGTAGCACATTCAATAGGAAACATATTTTGAAATCTTGGCCTAAGAACCAATATATTGCCCTTCTTAAATTTAAATAATGTCAGAAAAGATCTTTTGAGGTGGCATCTGCATCTTAGGACCCTCTCTGGCAGAATAAGCCTACAGGAATTCTCTGCCTAAATGAAAAGAAGATGAAGGAATGGTTAGGAATTAAGAGGACGACTGTGGGTTCCCTTGAACAGAAAGAGAGGCTTCAAGGTTCAGTAGTCCCCTGCGGAGGGTTCACCTATGTTTTATCACAGGGGAACTGATGATGAGGAATGGGGCCTGAGCTCACCCCTTTGAACCAGTGGGATGATGGGTTGTGTTCAGTAACTTGGAAAAAGAAGACCAACCAATTCTTAGAAAGTCACCAAAATCAGTTTACTATGAGCATCCAGGGAGGTTGAGGTATTCACGGAGCTTGATATCCTAAATCTGTATTTAGAGACCAAGATTGGATTCTTACTAGGAGTTCTCAGATAGCGATGCTTTGCATCTGTCATCACTAAGGGACAGTTAGTTCTCCCAGGTTACTCCAAATTTCATCCACATGCAATAGTCAGAGGTGGTTTACAAGGCATCAGGAAGAATTACTTCTTGACTTTGGGTTTGGGAAAAAAATCTTTCCGGGCTTTTTTGGTTGCACTGTAGCTTAGTCACTCTCTCCATGATGGAATTTATTAAACTCACTCTATTCAAGCACTGTGACAAGCACTGGGTTAGATATAAGCTCTAAAATCATACCAGGCACAGTTCCTGCCTCACATGGAGCTCACAATCTAAAAGAAAGGGAGAAGAGACATTTTATATGTATATTTATGTGTGTGTATATATATGTATATATATATACATACATGTATGTATATATACATATATATTATATGTATATATGAGAAGCAGCATGGCTCAGTGGAAGGAGCACCGGCTTGGGAGTCAGAGATCATTGGTTCAAATCCCGGCTCCGCTGCTTGTCAGCTGTGTGACTTTGGGCAAGTCACTTAACTTCTCTGTGCCTCAGTTACCTCATCTTTAAAATGGGGATTAAGACTGTGAGCCCCACATGGGACAACCTGATCACCTTCTGTCCACCCCAGCACTTAGAACAGTGCTTTGCACATAGTAAGTGCTTAACAAGTACCAAAATCATTATTATTATTATTACTATTATTTCTCAGATGAGGAAACTGAGGCACAGAGCAGTTATGTGAGTTGCCCGAGGGCATGTGGGACAGGTGGCTGGGATGGCTGAGATTTATGCTATTAATATTGCTAGGTTGGGAGGGAAACATATGTAATATGGACTGTCACAGTCTCTGAACTGATGATAGTCTGATTTTCTCATTGTCTTTGAACTGATTAGAGGTCTGCCCCCATTCTCTGACCCATGCAAACCTTTTCTCTCTGTGACATTTCTTGTTCTTCACTAGCGCCTTTCTCTAAATATCGGGTATACTTGAATACATGCTGGATTATTTTGCAATTCTAGTTTGCAGGAGGGAACCGGAAGACCGGGTGCTTCCAACAAGGATGTTGCATGTGCAGAGCTCGTCCTCGATGTCTCTCCGAAGACCCAAAGAGTCATACTAAAGAAAAAGGTAGGAGACTCAGAAGTTGAGATTTGGTGAGATAGCATCAGCCTTGAAGCAGTTTTCCCAACGGCCAACCACTGGGGTTGAAGTTATAATGTAGCTTTTTCATGACTTATGCCCACATGACTCTAGCTAAAACATCACAAAACAATTAAGTTTTGTTAACAGCACTGAATATTGTGATCTTTGTCCCAATTTATTAAATCTGATCAGTTTTTTGTAGTGTTGAAAGTCATAAGTAAAAAACAAAGATTTATCCATTTGAATTTGTTGCGGTTCACTTAGATGTTAGACTGAGGAAATTCTCATTTTCAGGACTGAAAGAGAAAGCCACCATGGCCTGTGGAAAGAGCATGGGCTTGGGAGTCGGGTGACCTGAGTTCTTATCCTAGCTTCACCACTTGTCTGTGATGGGACCTTGGGCAAGTCACCAAACTTCTCTGTGCCTCAGTTACCTCACCTGTAAAATGGAGATTGAATGTAGACTCCATGTGGGACTTGGACTGTGTCCAACTTGGTTATCTGGTATCTATCGTGGGTTCTAATCCCAGCTCCACCACTTTTCTACTATGTGACCTTGGAAAAGTCATTTCACTTCTCTGTGTCTCAGTTATCTCATCTGTATACTAGGGATTGAGACTGTGAGCCCCACACAGAACAGGGACTATATCCAACTCGATTTGCTTGTATCCACCCCAGTGTTTAGTACAGTGCCTGGCACATAGTAAGTGTGTAACAAATAGCATCCTTACCTCAGTGCTTAGTACAGTACCTAGCACATAGTAAGCACTTAACAGATACCATTAAAAAAAAGCCAACAGAGTTTTGCCATGACTGTTCAAGGTAGGGGAAGTGCATGGTTCCAACAACTCCTCTTTAGCTAAATAGATGGAGGAAATTAGAGATGAAGGATGGTTGGAGAACAGCCATGAAGAAAAAAAAGCCTATTCATCAGCTGTTATTGTCTGGAAGTAGAAATCAATAATTGTATTCTTGAGGAGACTACTCTCCTAGGCTTGAAATGTTTTGGACCGGATTGCTTGTTCTGGAGACTATTGAAAGCCTGATGAGAACTGAGGTAAAATAATTAAGAAGTATAGAATGTCCGTGTGGAGGCAAAGTTGTGAGGATATCAATTAGAAGTAACCCATCTTTGATTCATTTATTCAGTCCAATTTGTTAAGAGCCTACTATGTGCAAAGTACAGCATTAAGTTTATAAGTTTGAGAATTAGTCTCTAGCTCCCAAGCAACTCACAATCTAAAAATATAAGAGAGGAGAGGGGACTGGTGACAGACACATAAAGAAAGCTAAAACAAGAAAAAGACAAAACAACATAAAAGACAAGGACACAAATAAATGCAGAAAGAGTGGGAAGTCATGCATATGGGTAGAGGAGCAGAGTCCAGCAGTAGTAAATCAGAACTGCAGTCACAGCAATAATCAAATGGATTAATCATTTGACGCTTTGCACTCAGTAAGCTCTCAATAAATATGATTTAATGAATGGTATTTATTGAGCACTCACTGTGTGCGGAGCACTGTATTAAGCTCCTGGGAGGGTACAAACAGATGTGCTCTGGAAAGAAGTTCCCTAATTCTGGCATCATGTTCAATCCAAAATGCCCAGCGAGAACACAGTTCATGGAAGATTGACTGTAACTGCTAAAGTATTTCATCGTGAAATCCAAAAAAGATTTACAAGTGATTAAGAAATGTATCAATTACATATGTGGTTACTTTTAGTTTGTTCTAAGAAATTTGCTCAAGTGCTTGTAGAGTGCTCTGCGCACAGTAAGCATGTAATAAATCCTCCCTCTGTGTCCCTCTCTAGACTGTGAGCTCGTTGCGGGCAGGGAATGTGTCTGCTTATTGTTATAGTGTACTCTCCCAAGCGCTTAGTGCAGTGTTCTGCACACAGTAAGTGCTCAGTAAATAAGAATGAAGGAATGTATGAATAAGTGCCATTGATGACTGATGGAAAAAAACTGGCAACAGAGCAATTGTTCCATACTTCCTAGTAGAGGAGGATGGAGAGCAACAAAGTGTTGACAAATCAATCAAAAAGTCAGTGGTATTTATTGTGCGCTTATGGAGTGCAGAACAGAGATTTCAAAGTGGGAAAGTACAATATAACAGAGTTGGTAGATGCAGTATCTTCCCAGAAAGAGCTTACGGTCTACTGGGGAAGCCAGATATTAAAATCGTTTAGGGATACGGGAATTAGTAGGGACAAATTTATCGGTCCCAAACAGTCATCTGGATGCTGTTTTTTTTTTAAAGACATTACCCTTTTTCATATGGGGGATCAGTATAAGTCATAGAAGCATTTAAAACATGATGGAAAAACTCTCTTTGCCAAATGTTTAAGTATTAATATTAAACAGAAATATTTTAATACAGGAGGGACTGAGTTTGGTTATCACTTTTTAAATTTTTTTGCTTTTCATTTAACTTTACTGAAAAAGAAAAAAAAAGCCCAAAGAGGAAGGAAGCTCAGCAGAGGCACAGCTGGAAAGCATAGGGGTTTTCTGCCAGGAACTTAAAAATTAGGCACACTTAAAAGAGAGAAAAATCACTGATGAGCAAATATAAGGAAAAACAGGATCCAGACCAAATTATAGCTTCAGAAAGACAAACTTTTCTCTATTTCAGAAGAATAAAGAACTTGCAAATCTGCAATCTACATTTGAGCCAAAACACTGATAACTGCCAAGTATTTATCATCTATTTTAGAAAGAAAATCTTGACTAAATTTCATCTTCAGCCAAAGATGAACCTAATATTACTCTGTCTTAATTTGGGCCTTCCATATATGCTATCCCCATACCACTCCTAATGAGAAATTATCCCTAAGTGATTGAAAGTTCAAATTAGAAAATATCCTGTGAAGCTTTATATAGAAACATCATTAGTGAACCTGAGAAGTGAAATATTCCAAAACAGTCATTTAATCTTTGTAATTAGGGCAGCTAGAAAGCCACATAGTTAAAGGGCAAACAGTTGACCTTAAATGACATTTTTCAACAACAAACTTTATGTCTAGGTGCCTGACATTTTTTCATTCTCAAAGAATCTGGATTTGGGCCAAGAGAAAGTCCTATAAAGGTGCTTTATGAGCTTTGTAAAGTTCAGAAAAATTTAATCACTAGCAAAGTTACCTTATTTAGTCCCCAGCTTCAATTTTGGCAAATCATCCTTTAAATTGCTGCTTAATTCTCAAGCATTTTAACACACATCAAAAGCTAACTGGGTGAGTAGCCCCCTTATATAAAGCCTTAGCCTTGTTAATCGATTGACAAGCCTTCCCAATCAGATTAGTCTAGGTGAGAGCCAACTGGCCAAGAGCCCAAAGATCCCATACACAATTGTAGCTCCTCAATAACTTCATGTCCCGCTTTTCTTGTTTGTAAAGCAGGGAGACAACTTTCCCCCTTCTCACCTCACAGAAATGTTGTGAGGGGAATGAAGTACAAATGCTCATCATCAGAAGAAATATATAAAAATCCAAATCATTGTTTTTGCAGTCTTTTGATGTTTTTTGTAAGTTCACTAGTTTTGTTAGAACCTGTTTTCCAGTCAACATATTCAAGTCCCAGTCCTCAATTAGCAATGGGTCTTAGTGGTGTGTAATCTCATAGCATTGCTGAACTTTCCCAACACAATATGATGGGAGGGAGTAACAAGAGTACACTGATAAAATGGCTTCTAAGAGTGTTAATGAAGTAAAGTCTGGGTTGTGAAACTCCCTGGAATTATACAAAGAATATGGTTGATAACAAATGGAACTTAAAAGCAATTGCAGATGTTTTTTTACCTCTGTGTTCTCTTTTTCCAAAACTGCATCAGTGCCAATTTTTCTGTCAAATATCAATGTATACAGTCAATCATATCAAAATGGGTTTTCTACCTGATAATATTTAGTTTGCTCTAACCCTGAAATGCGCTTCTCCTTTAAAGAAAGGTTCTGCAGTGATAATAGTGATTAATTTTCTCTTGCTCTTGGGTAGCTGATTCCAGAAAAAAACCTATACTTTCCTCATTTATACAAAAGACTCAAGCATTAATATGGAACTGAGTGTAGCAATATGAGCAGAAATTATATTTATATCTGAAAAATTAATGTTGCTTGAGAAAAAGAATACCAAGCTAGAGATTCTCTTTGTTAGCAAAAGGAGATGAAACAGATTTCCAAAACAATCAACAAAAGAGGCTTCCTGCTGTTTTTGTCAGTAATTTACTCTGCTGAAGCAAGGAATATCACAACCTGCCTTACCCTTGCACAATTGGAAATTATTGGGACAGTGGCAGTTTTATTAGAATTGATTTCCGAGTCCTGAGTCAGCTTGTAACTGCTGCTGTGGCTGTCTGTATTACTGTAACAGAAATAAGGAAACCTCGCAAGCCTAGATTTTTTTTTTATAAATTACTTCAAGAGTACTAACAGCTGTGTGTTTCTAAACTTCCTCTTTATAAATTAAGCCCCCTTAAGCCATAGATGAGAAAAAATCCATCTAAATTCTGTTCACTTGTTTCACAGAAAGCAAAATTAAGATAGGGTCCAGAACCAAACAAAAATGCATCACAAGCTGAAGTTTATAATAGAACTACTGTATAATATTTTTTTCCAAACAAGGTCACTAGACAACTTCTCAAAAAAGCAGCCAAGAATTGCTCATGATTCAACCCACTAATAAGAATGATTTCTAATCCTGTCCCACAAAAGAAGAGATAAATCCACTGGACTGCATTTATGAGTACCAAATAAATCTTCAAATATCATGCACTGTGCCAAAAGAAAAGAAAGTAATCAAGCCACCACAAGCACTAAGTCTTTCCTCATATATCATTCTTTTATATTATTGATATGCAAAGTTAACAGCTATTTCAGTTAATCAATCAATGAGTAAGCTTGTCTACTTTCTAATACTAACAATAATAATAATGATAGTATTTGTTAAGCACTTACTATGTGCCAAGCACTGTTCTAAGTGCTAGGGGGGCTACAAGGTGATCAGGTTGTCCCACGTGGGGCTCACAGTCTTAATTCCCATTTTACAGATGAGGTAACTGAGGCACAGAGAAGGTAAGTGACTTTCCCAAAGTCACACAGCTGACAAGTGGTGGAGCCGGAATTAGAAGCCATGACCTCAGACTCCTAAGCCCGTGATCTTTCCACTGAGGCTCGCTGTTCTAAACATTAAGAATGCCTCTTCACCCTTCCTGGGCCAGAGCAGGGGCTGATTGGAAATCTCAGTGGTGTTGCAGAGGTCAGCTCTCCCCCCTGCAGCAGACCTTGATTTGGTGAAAAAGGGACCAGCAGATATTCTCACTGTTGCTGCTTTTCCTGGCCAGAAAGAAATGTGTCCTGTAACCTGGAGCGTGGGACTTCTGGATCCTCGCTAGGCTATTATTATTATTATTTTATTATTATTATTACTACTGGAGGCTTCACTCGTCTCAATGATTGCTCGTTCCCATTCTGCAGGTGGCGGGGAATGGAAGGCCATGTCCCCAGGAGTCTGATCAACTCACTTTCTCCTCCCTCTGTAGGGGTGGGGCCATCAGGGTGGTTAAAACATCAGGGCACTGAAGACCAATCACATGTGTCCACCTCTTATCTCCACCTTATAGTCCTTTTTCCCTAAAGAAAGGAAGGAGAAAGGGTTTGCTGAATCTTGCTTGAAAAGTAGAAATAATTAATGGCCCCCTCTATTTAGAACAAATAGGCAAATTAAATTTAGGACAAAAAAAATCAATCAGACTCTGCACTTGCATTTACAGCAGAACTGCTCTCTCGTGCATATTAGCCAACTAACATTAAGGGGGATGCCATGCTAATACTTTTTGCTTTAATTTGTTGGAGTGGGACTGTTAAATTCGTTCAGGCATCTTATTCTTTCTGTGAAACTGCATCCTACTGATTGGCCTTAAGTCGTGCCCAGGGGTTTTCTACCTTAGCAACAGTCTCCTTAGACTCAGGAAACTGCTCTGAGGGATCCCAGGGTAGGGGTCTGGAGTGAGAATGAGAAAAACCCACATGTAGGGGAAAAAATGATGCCAGAGTCTTCTGGGACTGGGCTAGTGATTATGTGACCGCAAAGCAGTTAGTCCTGTCTGCCTGACGCGGTCCCCTCCAGTGTGAGGTTGGTGCCTAATTTTGGTATATGTCCAAAACCACCCCTGCTGCATACCATCTCATCTCTTGTGCCGTAATGATGGATGCATCATTAATCCACTCTAAATGTCACTGTCTGATGAATAACAGTAAGGCTGAGTATTATTAAATAACTTGCCTTTGCTTTGGGCATTTTTCTGAACCATTTTCCCCTCCCAAATGAAACTAGTCCAGTTTTCCCCTCCCAAATGAAACCTGGACTAACTGGATTAAAGAATCTCAGCTCTTTCCACTGGAGATGGAGAGATGATTGCTCTTGACTGGTGTGCTTTTGTCTGCCCTCCAGGAGCCAGGGAAACGATCCCAACTGTGGAGAATGACCGGGACTGGCATGCTGGCTCACGAGGGTTCTTCGGTGCCTCATAACCCCAATAAGCCTTCAACTTCCCAAACCACGAAACCTTCTGCCATTTTAGATATTGCCGGCCTTGCAGCTGTCACTGATAACAGGTAATTTCCCCAAACACTTTCTGCGAAAGGGCAAAGCAGTATGGACCATCTCCATGCAGACCAAGACAGGGCAAAGAGGAAGCAGATTCTAGTCATAATGGAAGAATGTTCATTTCAGTCTGGCTCATCCCAGAATTTGCATTTTCTTTTAATGACATCTGTTAAGCACTTACTATGTTCCAGGCACTGTACTGAGTGCTGGGGTAATCAGGGTAGACCCAATCCATGTCCCTCATGGGGTTCACAGTCTTAATCCCTATTTTACAGATGAACTAACTGAGGTTCAGAGAAGTGAAGTGACTTGCTCAAGGTTATACAGCAGACCAGTCACAGAACTGGGATTCGAACCCAGATCCTTCTCCTTTTGCCATTGCCCAAAGCTGAGGTTGATAGCAAGTGTTATGAAGCAAAATATAAATTCATCAGCATTTATTATGCATTTCTATCATTTAGGAGTGTGCAGTTCTTATTATGATCATTCAAAGCTGTAATCATTCAAATGAATAGGGTATCAACAGTCTAGATCAGAGGTGGGTTAAATAGAGCAGGGCAATAAGTCACCTCATGCCACTTTCCCAGAAATTGTATTGGGGATCATGACATGGGAGGGTGCTGATGATATCATTGGTAGCCACAAGACTAGTGAGAAAGTATAGCTAGTTGGAAAGCATACTTTCCTCTCTTCCCTTTCCTCTCCCTACTTTTTTCGCCACTCTTCTCCCTATTCACTTTCTCCTCTTGGAAATACTTTCTCCCAACCATCTCCCCTCCCTTAATGCCATCTTCAACTCCTCAGTCTTGGAGGCCTCCTTAGTTTCTTCCCTCAGCCATGATCAAGTCTCTCTGTACACTAAAAAAGTCTTCTGGATCCCACAGCTCCCTCCACCTATCCCCCAATCTCCTTTTTCTGTTCCAGACTCCCAGTTCCAAACTCTCTTCTTCAACCACTACAATCCCCCTCTAGAGTGTAAGCTCACTGTGGGCAGAGAATAGTCTGCCAACTCCTGTTTGCTCTGCAAATAATAAATGCTCAATAAAAACCATTGACGATGATGATGATGCAGACAGGTTTTGGCCCCTTCACTTCACTGAGTTGACACATTCCAAAATCTCTAATCACCCCGACATAGCCAACTCCACTGGGCTCTACTCTTTTCTTAACCTTGATCTTTTGGCTACACTATTCTTCTTGAAATTCTCTCAGACCTAGGTTTTGCCAACATAGTTCTCCCCTGGTTCTCTTACTTCTCTGACTGCTCTTAAGTTGCAGTTGCTGGTTTCTCTTCCACAGTGCTCCTTTTTGGGAACCCTGCTCTTCCTGCTTTACACTCTCTTTTTCAAGGAGCTCATCTGCTCATGTGGCTTCAGCTACTATTTCTTTGTGAATTACTCCCAGATCTATCTATTTAGCTCTGAACAGTTTAGTCAGTCTCGCCTTGTCTCCTCCTGCCTTCAAGACATCTCCATCTGGATATCTGCCCGCCATCTAAAACTCAATATGTCCAAGACTGAACTCCCTATCTTCCCTCCCAAACCCTGCCTCTCCCTGACTTTCCCATCACTGTAGACGGCACTACCATCCTTCCCATCTCACAAGCCCACAACCTTGGTGTCATTCTCGACTCTGCTCTCTCGTTCACCCCTCACATCCAATCCGTCACCAGAACCTGCTGGTCTCACCTCCAAAACATCGCCAAGATCCGCCTGTTCCTCTCCATCCAAACCGCTACTCTGCTGGTTCAATCTCTCATCCTATCCTGACGGGATTACTGCATCAGCCTCCTCTCTGATCTCCCATCCTTCTGTCTCTCCCCACTTCAGTCTATACTTCACGCTGTTGCCCGGATCATCTTTGTGCAGAAACGCTCTGGGCATGTTACTCCCCTCCTCAAAAATCTCCAGTGGCTACCAGTCAACCTATGCATCAGGCAAAATCTCCTCACCCTCGGCTTCAAGGCTCTCCATCACTTCACCCCCTCCTACCTCACCTCCCTTCTTTCCTTCTACAGCCCAGCCCGCACCCTCCGTTCCTCGGCCACTGACCTCCTCACTGTGCCTCGTTCTCACCTGTCCTGCCATCGACCCCCGGCCCACGTCCTCCCCCTGGCCTGGAATGCCCTCCCTCCGCACATCCGCCCAGCTAGCTCTTTTCCTCCCTTCAAAGCCCTACTGAGAGCTCACCTCCTCCAGGAGGCCTTCCCAGACTGAGTCCCCTCCTTCCATTCCCCCTCCCCATCACCCCCGCCCTACCTCCTTCCCCTCCCCGCAGCACCTGTATATATGTTTGTACAGTTTTATTACTTATTTTACTTGTACATATTTACTATTCTATTTATTTTGTTAATGTTGTGCATCTAGCTTTACTTCTGTTTATTCTGATGATTTGACACCTGTCCACATGTTTTGTTTTGTTGTCTGTCTCCCCCTTCTAGACTGTGCGTCTGTTGTTGGGTAGGGACTGTCCCTGTATGTTGCCAACTTGTACTTCCCAAGCACTTAGTACAGTGCTCTGCACACAGTAAGTGCTCATTAAATACTATTGAATGAATGAATGAATAATATGAATAAATAAATCAATCTGCCAGTCTTTAAATAAGCTGGGGTCAGCTAACAGACAGTCAATCATTTCATCAAGATTTACGGATTCAGGATTTATAGTGAACCAGTGGCGGGCCAAGGAACTCATCTCTCATGCAGCAGCTCTGAAGATTTTTTGAAGAGATCAAGTTTTTCACTTGCTTTTCTAGGTACGAGCCCCTGATGTTGAGAAAGCCAGATCCACGGCGAAGCACAACCCAGTCATGGAGTTTCCAAGATGGGAAGTTGACCTGTGGGTTGCATGGGCTCGTTGTTCAGGTCAGTGGCATTTAAGAGATGATGGAGTCTGAATGGCACCCTGGTGCCAACAAATTTCCAGGCTTGTTTTAAAAAGACTGAACTAAAGGGAATCAAGAGCCCTTTGAGCTCAGATGGTTTAGGTTTGAACAGGCCCTTTTGAAAAATCCAGGCGTTTAGCTAATATAAATTAATGAAATATGGATTTGGTATTTTTCTGTCAATTGGAGGGGACCGGGGGGGTGATAATTTCTCGTTGCTTTAATTTCCAAGAAATATTGAACAATATGTTCAAGAGCCTTAGTTGTTTCATGGCTCTGCCTTTGTATTTCTCCTCTGATGCTAAGAAAAGCTGACATTTCTCATCCTCTGAAGGATTCAAAAGCAGTCCATCAGATTTCATTCCAGCAAATGTCAAGATCAAACTGACCTGATGATGTGGTCCTCCTTGCCTCTCAACATGTAGCAACTTGAATACACCCTTCTGCATTTAGGCACCCAGAGAGCCCAGGAAAGCTCTAGAGTACTGACTGCAAGGAGTGCAATACTCCTCCCAATAATAATAATAACAATTATAGTACTTGTTAAGCACTTACTATGTGCCAAGAATTGTTCTAAGCACTGGGATATAAACAAGTTAATCAACTTGGACACAGTTCTGTCCCACGTGGGGCTCACAATCTTAATCCCCATTTTACAGATGGGGTAAATGAGGCCCAGAGAAGTTAAGTGACTTACCCGAGGTCACACAGCAGACGTGGCAGAGCCGGGATTAGAACCCTGGTCCTTCCGACTCCCAGATCCGTGATCTTCCCATTAAGCCATGTTGCTTTTACACTACACCCTCAAAAAGGTACCTGCTGTCTCTGAACCAACCAGCGATCCAAGGGGTGGGGATGGCTAGCCAAAAGCCAACTGGGCTTCCTATAATACCCCCAGTTTGGAGGGGTGGCAGTTTTTGCTTCAGCAGAGTAAACCTGGAGAACTGACATCTTGGTAGAAATGACATCTTGAAGAAACTGGTTTTTTTTTTTTACATGATGCATACGTTTTTATGGTAAGGGATGTTCAAGGGCCGTTAGCAAACGTGTTTTGCCAATGAGAACAGTCGTTGACTACCACTTAGTGAAATTTTACTTTCTTTACTTCTACTGCCCTGAGCTCTTTTGATCAAAGACAAGTTGTCTGTTATATGAAGTGCACATCTGGAATGGATTTGTGATTTTCTCTTAGCATCAAAATTCAGTCTTCTAGAAGAAAAGGAGTCACATAAGAATTGTTAGGGTCTACCTCTAACTCTTTCATTCTTTCATGTATATTTCTGAAGTGTGGGCCCTTTCTTTTTGAACATTTTTTTCCCCAAACAAATTTGCCTATGGTGCTTGTCGTTTCTTTAGTCTATTTTAATTGTTTTTTTTTAAAAAGCAAACCTTAACCCAAAAACCAAAAAAAATCCAATTATCCCTCTGTCACTAACACTAAACAAACAACCTGCAGCAGAACAGAAACTGTTTTAGTTAAAGAAAATAAGCCTCTTTCAATTTAGTTATTTTGAAGAATATATTAATAGCGTGCATTTTAAAAGTCACTGACAGTTTCCATTTAAGATATTTTATGTATTTCCTTTCTAAATGTATTCTGGTTAGAAAAACACATGTCTGGTTGAAATCTGTACTCCAAGTTAACAACTGAAAGTCTTCTACTCACAGTTCATAGTTTGTTTCCTTTTGGACTGTGAGAAATAGTAGTGAAATTAAGTCCCTTTTCCACATATTCTGATATTGTGTTATACTCTTCCCTGTCTTCCATTTGACCTTGAGATCCAGCTCAGAGTATTCTTTTCTTGTAAATATGTTCCTAGCTTTGAGCAGGTTTCCTCCATTTCGTAGTAGATGTTGTCTGCATCAATGCTTTGGGGATTGTCTGACCTAAACCTGGAGCTGTCTAAAAACACTCCCTTTGTGTAGCAGACCTTGTTTCTTAGAACACCCTCAGCTCTAGGATTTCATTCATTCATTTATTCATTCATTCATTCAGTCGTATTTATTGAGCGCTTACTGTACTAAGCACTTGGGAAGTACAAGTTGGTAACATATAGAGACGGTCCCTACCCAACAACGGGCTCACAGTCTAGGAGGGGGAGACAGACAATAAAACAAGCCATGTGGACAGGTGTCAAGTCATCAGAATAAATAGAAATAAAGCTAGATGCACATCATTAACAAAATAAATAGAATAGTAGATGTGTACAAGTAAAATAGAGTAATAAAACTGTACAAACATATATACAGGTGCTGTGGGGAGGGGAAGGAGGTAGGGTGGGGGTGATGGGGAGGAGGAGAGGAAAAAGGGGGCTCAGTCTGGGAAGGCCTTCTGGAGGAAGTGAGCTCTTGCTTGTTATTGGAACAATATGGTTTTGAGCAGAGGATTGGGACACTTTCTGGTCTATTTTCATATTATTTCAGTAATTATGAACAGGACTGCAGAAATGGATCCTGAGAAAAGAGGCCATTGAATATTTGTGCCACATGATGTCTGAGGGTGGGTGGGTTATTTTTCGTCTTTCAGATGTTTGGATGACAAGAGTGTAGCATTCACAGCAACAGCCCTTCTCCACACCAACACAGTTTGAAAGGCTCAGATTGCAACAATTGCTGTTTTCCCAAATCCCTTGAATGTATTTTCATCTGCAAAACTAAACACATAATAAAGCACTGCTGTAAATAAACTTTCCACAAGAGAGAAAAATATTTTCCTACTGAATCTATTTAAACTTTGGAATTCGAGTCAGTGCCCGATTCCCTTCTCACTCACCTTTATTTTATCTCCTAGGCAAAAGGAGGACTGTCAGGTTTACATGATGGGGCTGAAGTTGTCCTTGGTCCTGACACTGCTCTGGAACTCTTGGGACCAGTTCCACCTGAACAACAATTTATAAACCAGAAGATGAGGCCTGGTTCTGGGATCTTATCAATCAGAGTCATCCCAGATGGCCCTACGCGAGTTCTCCAGGTGACAATCTACCTCAGGAAATAAGCCCAGAAAATCATAGGATCTCCTTTTAAAACTAGTTTTAGTTTATTCTTCTTCTCTTATGGATGCCTCAGTGCATTTTCAGTAACTGGATGTCTTGGCAATAATTTTGACTTAACAGGGGGAGAATCTTAAATCATGTAAGCTGAGCTTCTTGATACTCATCTTCGGCCCCTTATGATTCTGGAGCATGAACCAATGAAAGATAGTCCACAGTGGTGTGATCACTTCCTAGTTCTGAAGTTTGAAACTTCTGCCAAGTGACATGGATTTGCTTTATTATTAAAATTCTACCTTCGGAAATATATGGAGCACAGTGACTTAAGCAGAAGTCTTCAACTAGTTGGGGTGTTGACTTACAGCTCAAACCATAATAGATTTGGTGTTTAAAGTAAGAGCGGGCTTCTTAGTAGTTTATTTGGTTTTAGATAACAGACTTCAGCCAAAGAAGAAGTGACCGTTTATCATATGAAGTGGATGAACTTCCTGTTAACGAACAAGAGCTGCGGAAGTTAAAGAATCCAGATACAGAGCAGGAGCTGGAAGTAAGATGATTATCTAAACCTTACAGCTTTCCATTTTGACCATCAGTGTGTTTAGACAAGATCTTCCGCTGTGGTTTTATCACTCTTTAAAATTCTCTTGTTTTTTCTCACCCCCTCCAATCTTTCATGCTTTTCCATGGATTCTCACAGGAGCCCGTAATATGGAAGTAACAAAAGTTATTATTCTGTGGTCTTGCATTGTTAGATAGTCCCCTAAAGGTATATTTTAAATTCAAATTCTAGGGCAGTGTGCCATGGTAAAATCAACCACTGGGGAGGATGGTTTAAAATATTTATCAGTTTTAAAATCCTCCATTATGTGGTCTTTGTTTTCTTTTTTAGGTGCTAGTGAAATTGGAAGGGGGGATTGGATTGTCCTTAATTAACAAAGCCCCAGAAGAACTGGTTTTTACAAGCCTCATGGGAATTAATGTTCACTATACACAGTTGGCAACTAGTCATATGCTGGAGCTCAGTATACAGGATGTACAGGTAACTGCATGGTGTTTGTGCAAATGTATTGGTATTCACTCCTGGCTCTCCTGGTGATGATGATGAGGAAAATGATGGAGTTTCCCAAGGGCTGTCTGTAAAGGTGCAGTAGCCATAGAACTCTATAGAAGGTTAACTACTAAACAGGAAAGCAAAGAGAAATTAGTGAATCTAATTTTCTATAAAGTTTTGACGTGGACTAGATTCTCTTTAAAATCCTTTACTTGATTGGGGTGTGTCCTTCCCTGGGGGCAGGGGCGTAGACAACATGGTTTCTCACTCTTCCTTCCAGGCCTAGGAAGTTTCAGAAAACAGTGATGCAGAAATGTTGGATCCCTGTCTTATATTCTCGTTAGCCATGAAGAGTGCGTCTCCTTTAGAAGGGAATTTCCACTTTCAGCTACTCCATTCGGTCTGCCTTGTCTGTGCTGAAAATGCCTTTCAAAATACTTTTACTTTTATCTAAATGCACCCAGCAGATGAAGACGCAGCCTAATCTCTTCCCTTTTAATGTGAAGGGAGATCTAAGTTAATATTTTGCACCTGTATAGTATCTTTGTCCTCTTTTTTTGACCTTTATGTGCAGTCATACAAAGCCACTTGCTATTCATTAGACTTTCCTTTAAAAAAATCTGTTTAAGCTATTTAGGATTGCTGATCGCCAGCATCTTGTAGAAAGCATGTAAACATTGAGGAGTGGGGGAGTATCTTTTCTTTGGTGTAAAGTATTTGACAACATTTTCTTGAGTTCACTAGAGTCTGATAGGAAATATTAACCTATTCATTCAGTCGTATTTAGTGAATGCTTACTGTATGCAGAGCAGTGTCCTAAGCACTTGGGAGTGTACAATGTAACAATAAACAGACACATTCCCTGCCCACAACAAGCTTACAGTCTAGAGGGGGAGACAGACATTAATATAAATAGATAAATTACAGATATGTACATAATTGCTGTGGGGCTGGGAAGGGGGGTGATGAATAAATGGAACAAGTCGGAGTGATGCAGAAGGGACTGGGAGAAGAGGAGGGCTTAGGAAATGCCTTTTGGAGGAGATGTACCTTCTATAAGGCTTTGGAGAGGTAGGAAGTAATTGTCTGTTAGATTTGAGGAGGGAAATTGTTCCACACCAGAGGCAGGATGTGGGTGAGGGGTCGCTGGCGAGATAGATGAGATGGAGGTATAAGTTAGAAGGTTGGCATTAGAGGAATGAAGTGTGTGGGCTGGGTTGTAGAGGGAGAGTAGCGAGGTGAGGTAGGAGGGGGCAAGGTGATCGAGTGCTTTAAAACCAATGGTAAGTTTTTGTTTAGTGCAGAGGTGGCTGGGCAGCCACTGGAGTATCTTGAGGAGTGGGGGAACATGCCTGAAAGGTTTCGTAGGAAAATGAACCCGAGTGTTCGCCTCTGAACATATGAGTGTTCAGTTCACTGCACTGTACTCAATATGTGCTTTATAAATATCACTACTATTAATAATTTTTAGTATTTGTTAAGTGATTACTGTGTGCCGAGCACTGTTCTAAGCACTGGGATCGGTACAACGCAATCAGTTTGGACGCAGTCCTTGTCCCACATGGGGCTCACAAATCTCAATCCCCATTTTATAGATAGGTAACTGAGGCACAGAGAAGCTAAGTGACTCTCCCAAGGTCACACAGCAGACAAGTGGCAGAGCTGGGACTAGAACCAGTGATCACAGACTCCCAAGCCTGTGCTCTTGCCATTAGGCCATACTGCTTCTCTAATACTATTCTCTAATACTCTCTAATATTCTAATAGTAATACTCTAATATTCTCTAATACTACTTCTCTAATACTAGTAGTACTGCAAGAGCTGGTCAAAAAGAAAGACGTCCTAACTTTTTTTATCCCATTAGTCATCAGCATGACAAATATTTTTTGATGCGCTTGAATCTCTTATCTTTATCCATAAAGTTAACATTGCTGTCCAATAGTATGAAGCACAGCGGAATTGACTAGCAAAGAGAACCTGTGTATGAAGGCAGCAGCTTAAAGAAAACATGGGTATTCTGGGGGCTGATGCTGGATGAATTGGGTTGAATCAATCCTTCAGCGTGATTTATTGAGTGCTTACTTCGAGCAGCACACTGTACTAAGCACTTGGAAGTTCGCAATACAGTTGTTAGACATGATTTCTCTCTTCAAGGAGCTTAGAATCTAACAGAGAAGCCTACAGTGTAAAACCCCATATGTAAGCTCATGTGCAGGGAACGTATCTGCCAACTCATTGTTTTTCATTCTCCTGAGTGCTTAGGACTGTGCTCTGCACATAGTAATCCCTCAATAAGTACCGTTGCATGAATGAATGTTTAGTACACTGCCATGCACTGTGTGCTTACTCAGTTATTTAGCTGAAGAGGATGATATTACAGAGGAAGAAATTGACTGGACTGGACTTTGCTCTCTGCTTGATGTGAGTGGTCTATTCACCCATTCAGCAGCAATTCTGCCCAACTACTGCTGGGCTACTGTGTCCTACCATTTTTCTGAAAACCATTCAGTACATATTTCCCCGCTCCTCAGAAACCTCCAATGGTTATCCATCCACCTTGGCGTAAGACAGAACCTCCTTACCCTCAGCTTTAAGGCATTCAGTCAGCTCTCTTCTTCTTGCCTGAACCTGCTGATCTCCTACTACAACCCAGCCTGCACATTCTGCTCTGCTTCTCCAGCAGCTACCTACTCTCTGGACCTCAGTCTTGTCCATCCCACCACTGATCCCTTGTTCTACCACAACCCTGGAACCCCCTTCATATCTGACAGTCCAGTGCTTTCCCCACCTTGAAAACCCTCCTAAAACCACATGTCCTCCAGGAGGCGTTCCCAGACTAAGCCCTTAATTACCCCTTTTCACCCCCACCTCTGCTTTGACTATGAACTTAGTTGTGTGCCCCTTAAGCTCTTAGATATTCACCCCAGCCCCATAATCCTCATGCAAGTAGTCGTATACGCAACTGGTTCCCCAGTCTAATCTATTTGATTATGAATCTGCACCCCCCTGTACACTCTAAGCTCCCTGTGGATATGGTTCATGTCTGCCACCTCTGTTTTGGTATTGGACATTCCCAAGCGCTTAGTACCACACTCTGCACACAGTAAATGCTCAGTAAATACCCCTGATTGATCGATCGACTGATCGAGATACAAGTTCTTCCATATGAGTTTTTTTGTCAGCTGCGAAAAATAGATGGAAAAATAAGGATGAAAATCAGGAGGCATCATTTTCTGATTAACTCTCATGTCATAAAGATCCGAGATGCAGAAACTGTAGCATTCTGTCTGTAATTTTCCTCTCTCTCACCTCCTAGATTGATAATCAGCTCATTGGTACCACTCAGCCTTTTATGCTGTTTGTGACTCCTCCAAGCAATGAGAATGAAATTGTCGAGACTGGTCCAGCTGTGCAAGTCAATGCAGTGAAGTTCCCCAGTAAGAGTGCACTGACCAATATCTACAAGGTAAACCAGCTGAATGGGAAGAGGAATTATTAGTTTGGAAGATACTAGAAAATCATGTCACACACAGTCCTGGTGCCTTAAAGCAAGGCCCCAGAAAAGGGGAAGAGAATGTCAATAGATTAGGCCTGTTTGGGTAATCTACCACAGCTTGCTAGACTTTTCTGAGGAGGTGTGTCCCCTCACCTAGCACTTTATATTGTCAAACCATCCAAATTTTTCTCTTTGGGGAATTAGCAAGGCCACTAAGCATGAGTGGCAGCGTGTGTAGTAGCTGGATTGATTTTGGCCTTGATCATATTTCTCAGTCAGCTGAAGCTATAAGAAGCTGATGTATCGGAGAAGGAATCTCATCAAAAAGTATTCCAGGGGCTTCAGCCTTCACTTACTCACAGCAGGTCAACGTGGAGTTCATAAAATTTGGTCTTCAGGATCATAGAAGATGATCAGAGATCAGATCAAATCAGGATCAGAGAAGCAGCATGGCTGAGTGGAAAGAGCATGGGCTTTGGAGTCAGAGGTCATGGGTTCAAATGCCGGCTCCGCCACTTGCCAGCTGTGTGACTCTGGGCAAGTCACTTAACTTCTCTGTGCCTCAGTTACCTCACCTGCAAAATGGGGATTAAGATTGTGAGCCCCACATGGGACAACCTGCTCACCTTGTATCCTCCCCAGCGCTTAGAACAGTGCTTTGCACATAGTAAGCGCATAACAAATGCCATCATTATTATTATTATTATCATCATAGCAGCTTCTCTCTGTCCTGAAACCCATCCATCCTCTCTTTCAGCCATGCCCTTGAGGCTGAGCTCCCATGCAGGAGTTGAACCTATAAACTCAACCATTCCCATCCTGACACTATTTGAAGTACATCTGAATGCAATAATGAGAAGTCCCATCCACTGTAGTGCCTCCGAAATCATAGTATTGTACTGGGTAATGAAATCCAGATGTCTCCGGGAACTAAACAATAGATTGGAGAATCATTTATTAAAAATTTGGTGTAATTTCTGTTAATTGTAATAAAGTAGAGAGGAGCTGGAAACATTTTGGCAACAGGGGTCCGATTTTGAAATCATGTGAGTAAGGAAGCTGTGTCAAGACACCGGAGATATCTTAATGGCACAGATGGAGGTTCCTTCTTTTGTTCACACGGTAAATCATGATATGTTTATCTCTAGCATCTAATGATCACGGCTCGGAGATTCACGGTGCAAATTGAGGAGAAACTGCTCCTAAAGCTGCTGAGTTTCTTTGGCTACGATCGGGCAGAATCAGGTAATCGCCAAAGTTTCAAGTTGCATGTTGTCATTTACCGAGAAGTGGTGGCCTTTTTGCCTGTCTCTGAAAATGGCATTGTCTGGTAATCAGGCAACTCTCCCTCAATTAGTTAGAAAGCTGAGGTGGGTCCGTTTTTTTTCAAACTCTTGGATTGCCCGGGTTCTCAATGCTCCATTAGGAAATAGTTTGGAAGACCAACCCTTTGGTGATCAAAACTGCACAGTGGCGGGGCCGGTCCACTCTGGGAAGCAATTTAATATTCCTTCTTGGTTCCCATATCTTGATTCATCTGGGATGGGATAACAGCAATGATGTTATTAATTTAGCAAACCACTTTGTTTTCTAACCTTTGTTTATTAAACCCAAGGCCAGGAATGAAAGCCCTGTTCATTTGCTCCCTTGGGCAGTTCCTTTGGTTTAATTGAGAAAAATTTTGGCTGGCCTCAGCCTCTTAACTTGTGACATCCATAACCTTGTGTTTGAATGTAATTAAAAAGGTTTCTAGTTACTTTGCTCTCTTCTGGCAAGGGGAGCAGGAGAAAAGCAAGCTATTGAAAAGCTTAATTCCTAGCAGGGCTGGATATTGATTTGAGCATATGCTAATTCTTACTTAGGGGGTCCTTGTCCTATGTTTGGGGTTCTGGAGGTTTTGTTTTTATTTTTTTCGGCTGGGGTGGGGGTCAGTTTGCGAAGGATCTTGCTAGAGCCTGTATAGTGTCCAGAAAGAATTCTTCAATGCCCTGTTTTCTAAGGTTGAGATATTAAGTGTTGCTTCAGCTAAAAGTGACAATGACTAGGTCTGTTGTAGGAAAAATTCTCCAAGACCCAAAAAGTAAATAAGAAAAACTTAGATTTTTCTCTGAAGATGAACTTTTTATGCTATTCTTTGTCCCAGCCTCTGAATTTGAGCAGCAAATGTAATTGGGTTCAGGAACAAAATCGCTGCCTGTTTATAGCAACATTTCCCTCTTCGGTTGGCGCTCCAGTGTTTATTTTTGTTGGTTCAGACCGTCACTGGAGGCCCTGCCTGCAGGGTATCTGTTCCTTTTTGGCCCTTCCTGGGGAGTTTTACTTTCAATTTGGCTAGATATGCTTTTCTATAAGTTGCTGTAAATAACCTTTTCCCCAGGCACAGGACGCTTGATTTCGTTTGTTTTTCACCCCTTGTCTTTGAGTACGCAGCCCCTTTCACAGATCAATCTTTCCCACTTCCCATCAGCATCTTTTGAACAGTCCCAGGCCCCAGAATCAACTGCATTAGTATTTCTTAATCCTTTTCTTTCCCGAGGTAGAGCTGGTAATAGCAGGATGAGTCTTTTTGACAGTTGCATGATACCTGAGCTGTTCCCCTTGCCTGGATTATCTGGGAGACAAATGAAATGGAGCAAGAATGAACTGTATGAATGGTTACATTGATCATGCAATTGAGTACGTACCCCTGCATTCTGAGCAGATGTTATTGTTTTCTGTTTCCTTTGTGGCATAACAAAGAGCAGTTGTGATTATCCCTTTTAAGTGAATACATGCCATTAGGGAGCTTGTTATAGTCCATCCTATATTCTTCAGCCCCCCTTTCTGGCCTCCTGCACAGTGGGTTTGGATTTGTTAACAGGCTCCTCAGTGTCTGTCATGGAGTGTACTTCCTAGAAGAGAACTAGTTCGAGGACTCAGAGCAGAGTTTTCACATTTGTGCGTTGTCCTTGTGCCCAACTGAAGAACCTCGGGGAATCTTACTCAATGAGAAGGATTCGATTCATGCCAAGAACTGCCGAATAACCACGTTCACATGGCTTAGTGCATAGAGAGCAGTGCTTGGCACATAGTAAACGCTTAACAAATACCATTATTATTAGTGTTATAGAGCACAAGCCTGGGAGCCAGAAGGACCTGGCTTCTAATCCAGGCCTGCCACATGTCTACTGTGTGACCTTGGGCAAGTTGCTTAACTTACCTGGGCATCAGTTACCTCATCTGTAAAATGGGAATAAGAATATGAGCCTCATATGTGACAGGGACTCTGTCCAACCTCATTAACGTGTATCATCCCCAGTGCTTGGAACAGTGCTTTGCACGTTGTAAGCGCTTAACAAGTACTGTTATTATTATCACTAATAATAATAAAAGTGTTTTTGTTACTGGTTTTTTTTCTTGCCCCAAATCTCTTTTTGCTAGATGCATAAGATTCCATTTGAGGAGATGATGCCGACCAGATTTATTTACCAACACTACCCAAGGAATTCACTTTTGCCAACGGCTCCACGTTTTGGGCATCCCCATGCTCTGGTTTAAGATTATATTTTTCTGTTGATTTTTTGGTGTTTACAAGATATACCTCAGTTAATTATTGACTCTGATTGTATCTGTGTTGGTACCAGAGGTGGAAAGTTATGATGAAAACCTCCACGAAAAGACGGCTGAACAGAGCGGGACACCGAATCGATACTACTTTGAAAATCTTAAAATCAGCGTGCCCCAAATCAAACTGAGTGTGTTCACTTCCAACAAGCTTCCCTTAGATCTCAAGGTGAGGTGGGGTCTAACGTTGGGAATCGCTGGGGTCTAGTAATGGAGGAAAATTGCTCCATTTTAACTTGCTCATGCGTCTTTTCAGCCAATACTTTACAGCCCTCTTTCCCACACTGTGCATTAATCGAGTCATCCTGGGCACTCAAGAAAATATTAAACCAGAATGTGATAGGCACTGCACAGAAACATTCAAAAGTCATTGTGCCTGCTCAAGCTCATTATGTTACTTACTGTCTTGCTTTAACTCATCTTGCAACAGAGCAAAGACGCTTATAATAGTAATCCTTTTAACGATGGGAAAATCACTGTGTTAATATCGTCTGCAGGTAGCTGCTTTCCTTGTGTTGCTCTTTGGAATAAGTTCCCTGTGGCGAATGGGTTCACTTTCTCCTGTATGGGTTCCATTCTTCCAGGAACTAGTGTAAGCATTTCCTGGAGGCTCTGAAAATTGTGATTTCTACTTAGATGTTGGATGTTTGTCATCTGTCACATTCTTATTCTATTTGATTACTGCATCAGCCCTTCCCTTCTCCAGCCCAGCATTCACTCTACTGCCTGGATCATTTTTCTAAACATCATTTTTCTCATGTCTCCCCATTCCTCCAAAGGTGGCCCATTCTCTTCCACAACAAGCAGCAACATCTGACTGTCCACTTTTGGGGCAGTCAGTCAGCTCTCTCCCCATTACTCATCTCATTCCTTTCCCACTGCAATCCAGCCTGCACGCTTCATTCCTCTAAAGACAACCTACTTATTCTGTCTTGTTCTTTTTTCACCCACTGACGACCTCTTGTTCCTGCCCTCCCTCATGCGCGGAACTACCCCCTTCACATCAGGCAAACCACAACTCTTCCCACCATTAAAGTCCTTCTAAAGTCACATCACCTCCAGGAAGCCTTCCCTAATTAATTTCTTTTTTCCCCACCCTATTTCCCCCCACTTCCACTTCAACACTTCAGTGACATCTATGTATTAAGAGTCCTCACCCCTTAAGCACTTGGATATTAAACTCATCCCCTCCATGTCATAGCCCTTATCTTTAAACTCTGTTGCTTATTCATTGTAGTGTCTTGTCTCCCCCAGTAGATGGTAAGCTCCTTGAGGGTAAGAATCATGTCTGCAACCTCCATTGTACTGTGCCAAGCATTTAATACAGCACTCTGCACAGAGTAAGCACTCAGGAAATTCGATGTTACAGGGAATGTAGTGCACTAAAAAACTCAGATTTTGTCCCTCCTTTAGGAGTCACTCAGTGCTTTATTATTGTTGAATCACATGTCTCTGCAGTTCATGAGTCAGTAGCAAGATGTGTGCTGCAGGTTGGAAATTACTCTTTAAATCAAAGGTTTGGTCATGAAATCCTGGTTCATAAAAGGAAACTTTTCAAAGCACATTTCCAGGTAATTGGGAAACAATTATTGAACAATCATGTAGAGAGAACACAGAAATAGGATTCAGCATTCTAAGCAGGTTCTGGAAACTGGGATTTGAGAGTTCTGTTTACCATGTATGAATGACACTCCAGCTCTGAAGACTGCATGTTCTCTGAAATAATAGGATGATGACACTTCTTCTCTAAATATTTCTAATGAAGTAATGTCATTGTATTTGTAGTTGTTAAGAAAAATAGCCTGTGTGTTTTTAGATGACTATGTACTGTCTAAAAAGTGTGTATTTGAAGATGGAACAGCTTAATCAATGGCATTTATTGAACACTTACTGAGCACCATTGTAGCAGAGCACCATACTAAGCGCTTGGCACAAGAAGCTAGATGTGATAAATCTGAGGTAAATACAAGTTTCACAATATTATAAAAGATTGAACAGCACTACGACTATGTAGTTCTTCATTGTAGTTTAGAGCTTCATGCTCAGATTGTCCGACAGCCTTCCAAAAGACACGCTGGCCTCTTGATTGAGTTTATCAATGTATCATTAGACAGTGTGCTGCTTAAACAATTGAATTCTGTGATAGCGCCCAGCCTTGAAGTGTTTGTCGGGTTCCCTGGTGAGGCTGATACATAACCCTTCCCCCCCCCGCCGCCTTTGGTCTAATCACTAATTTGTAGCTCTAGGCCGATTCATCAAAGTGATTCATAATCACGTGCATGCTATCTTGCCTCTGTGCACCTGGGGCTCCAGTGTGCATATATGAGTGGCTGCCTCTAGGACTTTTGATGATGCTCTAGCTCTTTTTGTGTTTCAAGTTTCCCAAAATATCATAAACGCTTTTTGACATCAAAGTCTAGGTCCTTCATTGCATCTTTTGGACATAGCATTCATTCATTCATTCATTCAGTTCAATCATATTTATTGAGCGTCTACTGTGTGCAAAGCACTGTACTAAGCACTTGGAAAGTACAGTTCGGCAATACATAGAGACAATTCCTACCCTACAGTGGGTTCACAGTCTAGAAGGGGGAGACAGACAATGAAACAAAACAAGTAGACAGGAAGCACTTTATAATAATGATGGCATTTATTAAGCACTTACTGTGTGCAAAGCACTATTCTAAGCACTGGGGAGGTTACAAGGTGATCAGGTTGTCCCACGAGGGTCTCACAGTCTTAATCCCCATTTTACAGATGAGGGAACTGAGGCCCAGAGAAGTTAAGTGACTTGCCCAAAGTCACACAGCTGACAGTTGGTGGAGCAGGGATTTGAACCCGTGACCTCTGACTCCAAAGCCTGTGCTCTTTCCACTGAGCCATGCTGCTTCTCACTAGCAGCGTAGCAGCACAGCAGTGTAGAATAAATTGAACAGGATTAGACCTTCAACCCAACCCTGCTCTACTCCCTTGGTGATGGGGAATGGGTTAGAGAGGACATCTTTGAGATGTCAATGAGCATCTCAGAACAGCCAAATTTATAAGCACTTAGTCCAGTGCTCTGCACACAGTAAGCGCTCAATAAATACAGCTGAATGAATGAATTTAATGAGCACCACCTCTGAGAAGAAACCATGAAAGTCAGTTTTAAAATTAAGTATAGCCTTCTGCACAGTAACCTAACCTAATAATAATACCTTGGATTTTTATTGTGCCTTTTTTCCAAAGGGCTCAAAGGGATCTTTTGCTCATTTATGCCCAGAACATTCTAGTCAAAAAGGGAAGCACTGAAACTATTTACACAATTATTGTACAAGTAGGGCAATTGACACACCATAGGATTAGGTGATTTATTAACACTCCCCCGAGATGGTGGCAGAATTTGGACATTACCTCAGTCTTCTCTGTGCTGCGCATTTAAATTGCAGGGTCTTGCAAAGGTAAGGGAAAGGCCAAAAGGGACCAGGCCCTTTAAAGAGTCTCACAAGTTATTGAAAGTAGAATGCTTTTCAGCTCAGGGGACCTCAAGTCTTTTCTCCGTTCCCAGTGTTGGGAAATTGCAAAAGTTACTCTTTAATTGAGCAAATCTAGTTTGGAAGAAAACCCAATTTTAAATAGTTGGAGAGAAGGAGGTCAAAGGGGGCAATTGAAAACAAAGACTCTATTTAAAAAGTTCAGAAGTGTCTTCTCAAAGGCTTGAAATAATTTGTTGGAAAATTTCAGACCCTTCACATTTTTTTCCCTCTCCCTAAATAAAAAACAGATTTAAAAAAAAATCCAGTATTGTTAATTGTATTTCAGAGAGAAAGAGAAATATCCCAGCAGTTTTAAACATTGTCCCAAGAGGGAAATGGGCAAGTACCCCATTTCCCATAAACAGTCACTATGTACCATAAATAAATCTTTAAAGAATGAATTCCAGACCACGCAGAATTAACTGAGAAAGGAAAGACTGGGCTATGGATTAGCCGGAGATCTTAGATCTTTCGGCACATGGACAGGTATTTCTCCTCCCGACCATAAAGTTTCTATAAAGCTTCAGCATTAATTTCTAGGAAAGTGGGAGTAGACAGATTCTTATTTTTATTAGGAACCTGAATGGACAGACTGCTTTCTGTGTCATCCAGCATTTTATTGCAGGAAACTGCCTGCTACTTGTGTAAATAAGCAGCAAGTTTGTACACTACTGTATTCGATTAGTCATTTGATTACTACATACATAGACCCCACTTAAATGCCTTCTCATTCACCATCGCACATTGATGAGTGCTGACTGTGTAAGTCATTTGAGTGTCCTGAAGGTGGCAGAACAATTCATCCCCCAAACTAAATTCAGGCACCTCTGTTCGGGAGCTTATAGACTGCAAATGTGAAAAATATCATTTGAATTAAAACTTTCAAGGAGTATTTTGATGCAACTGCTTGATAAGTTAGAAAGTGACCGGGGAATGTTATGTTGGCCTGAAGAATTTGACAGTCCAGTTGAAATTCGGAGTTTGCTGCTTCATGTTCCTCTAGTGTGGGATGTAGCCTTTTTTGGGCTCCTGGTCTGTGTTTTCATCTCCCCTTCTCAAATTGTTGATAGGAGAACTTCTGCAGAAGGTCTGGTGGAAAGAGGGTGGACTAAGACTCAACAATAATAATAATGGCATTTATTAAGAGCTTTCTATGGGCAAAGCACTGTTCTAAGCACTGGGGAGGTTACAAGGTGATCAGGTTGTCCCATGGGGGGCTCACAGTCTTTATCCCCATTTTACAGATGAGATCACTGAGGCACAGAGAAGTTGTGACTTGCCCAAAGTCACACAGCTGACAACTGGCGGAGCCAGAATTTGAACCCATGACCTCTGACTCCAAAGCCCGTGCTCTTTCCACTGAGCCACACTGCTTCTCTAGTGGCCTATCCTTTAAAACAGGCACTGGGCACTGCCGTTGACTTGTGTGGTGACCTTTACCAAGTGATTTTATCTCTCTCCACTTCAGCTCTCCTATCTGAAAATCATTCCCCCTCCTACCTCACTGGTTTATGGTGAAGGTCCTCGGGTAGTGAAGGCGTTCGAAAAGCAAGCCACCTTTTTCTCTAAGGAGACTTTATATTGCAGCAGAAAAAGTTGCCCTCCTTCGTCCATTCATAATTAATCGTTAGCCCAGCTTTAAAATGGAGAGATGGTGTCATAAGAGTTTAAAGACCGTAAGAAAAACTTGGCTATGTAGTCCTTAATTACCAGGGAACTTAGCTCATTTTCTCCCTAAACTGTGTATCTGCCCTTATCTAGTCACGACTGATTGCTGTCCATTCAGTATGGTTCCTGTTAAATAGCTTGTCTCTCAGTATGTAGAACAAGCCACTTGGACAAAAAAGGGCAATTTCTCCCACCTGGGCTCCACATATCCAGTTTGTAGAGTCTTTTGAAGGTCATATACAAACTCCTCCAAATGAGAAGGAAGGGGCAAGGGAAGATCTTTGAGAGATGCAAGCCACGTGGTCTCGTGGATAGAGCACCAGCCTGGGAGTCAAAAGGACTTGGGCTCTAATCCTGGCACCGCCACTTGTCTGCTTTGTGACCTTGGGCAAGTCACTTCTCTTCTCTGTCCTTCAGTTACCTCATTTGTAAAATGGGAATTAGGATTGTGAGAACAGTATCCAAACTGACAAGCTCGTATATACCCCTGTGCTTAGTTGAGTGCCTGGAACGTAGTAAGCCCATTGGAAATGCCATAAAAAAGAAGAAAGGTATCAAGAGGAACTAGGAAAGCCAGTGAAATAAATCTTTTTTACAGCATTTTCCTGCAGTCTGCAGGGGTTCTCTCCATAAAGAATAGATCAGTCAATTAGTTGATGGTACTTACTGAGCGCTTTACTATGTGCAGAGCACTGTACCAAGTGCTTAGGAGAGGACAGTACAACAGAATTTGCAAACATATTCCTTGTCCATAACGAGCTTATAGTCTAGAGGGCTCTCTTGACCTTTCTCCCAGGGCCCCTTTGACCCTCCTGCCAAATTCAACCCTGGCCACTGTCTTCTTGTAGATATAAAGGTCTAGTCAAAGATATCATCTTGTTCATATGCGAGAGAACAATAAGAATGTAGAATGGGTTGACTTGATTTAACTTTGCTATCACAGAGGAGAACATAGACCTGGGAGATCAAAAATGGATCTTGTTTTAAGGACCAAATGGATTAAAGTTTTTGATAATCAGTGATCATTCTTTGAGCTTTATTTGGATAAAAGAGGAAAGCACTGGAGGGAATTAGAAGACTCTTAGGGAGTACTCACTAAAAAGAAAATATATTGCTGTTAGAATGGAGCTTCTCTCCCTTCTCTGATCTGCACATAGTAGTAAATGCTCAATAAATACTATTGATTCTGTCTTCATAAATCATTCATTTCTGCCTTTACATTCTGGGACAGACCTTTAAATGGCATGTGAGTACTTAAGTGCCCGTGATGCTAGTGACATATATTCATAGAATGTCTAGGGTATAATCTATACGTAGGGCCCTAGTCTCAGCGTTGGCCTGGCATTGCCATTCCAGACACCAAAACAGCTAAATCCCAAATGTACCTGAAGATTTATTCTTTTTATATTAATGGAGAATATTGTCTACAACAAAGGCAGAATCAAGGCACTCTAGAAATCCTACTAAAGGTACAATAAGTCATTCCAATTGTTTGCTTTCCCAGGCCCTGAAAAGCACACTGGGTTTTCCATTGATCCGATTTGAGGATGCAGTGATTAACCTAGACCCATTCACCAGGGTCCACCCTTATGAAACCAAGGAATTTATCATTAATGATATCCTCAAACACTTTCAAGAGGTGAGTGCTTGGGAAGTATTATCATGTCAATAAAAACATAAATGTATACTTGTATTTTTGTGTTATTTTGAGATTATGATCACAAAATCAATATTAAACGAACTAGCTAATGGGTAATCCAGTCCGTTTAAAAGGCGAAACAAAAGATCCTGTCCTCCTTATCCATCATATAGCTAAGGATACATTTCTCTTCCCGTCTTTGAAGTCCACCAGAGAAAGATACTGAATCTGAAAATGAAAGCAATGATCTAAGATCCTGTATGATTCTTTTTGACAAACCTGGCTTTTCCAATAAACTATTACCCGATCATGTTGGAAACCATCCATTTCATGTCACCTTGGAAAGTGTGTTTCCTTTCCCAGACCAAAATAGGAAACTGTATCATACCTCTTCAGTGGTTAGATGAACAACCAGAATTCTTAATCATTAAAGCCATGAGACCTTCTGATCCTGCTTTTGGAGCACTTTTGTTTTGGGAATTTTTCCCAAGTTACTTTGTTTGTGCCAGAAAATGAGAGCTGTAGTGCAGTAATTTGGGACTTCAGAAGGGCAGGGAAAATATAAGAATGCAGAGTGGGAGCTTTGTTTCATCAAGCAGCTAATCAGTCAATGGTATTTATTGAAGTCCTTACTGTGTGCAGAATGCTGTGCTAAGCATTGGAGAGAGTACAATGTAAAGGCAAGTTTCCTGCCCACAAGGAGCTTACAATGTAAAGAGGGAGATATTAACATTTAGTGGAAAGACATCTGCTCCATTCCTCCTTTTTTATATGGTATTTGTTAAGCACTTAGTATGTGCCAGGCAGTGTACTAAGCATTGGGGTAGATACAAGTTAATCAGGTTGGACACAGGACACAGCTAGGGCTCCCAGTCTTAATCCCCCTTTTACAGATGAGGTAACTGAGGCACAGAAAAAGTGAAAGAAAGTACATGACTTGCCCTAGGTCACACAGCAGACACGTCCCGGAGCCAGGATTAGAACCTGGGTCCTGACTCTCAGGCCCATGCTCATTCCACTAGGCCATGCTCCTTTCCACCCACTCTTTCACCTTTATCTCTCACCAACCCCCCTCCAAACTGTCACTAGTGCTGCTCAGGAGTAGCATTATGGCATGGTGGAAGGAGTATGGGCCTGGGAATCAGGGGGGTCGTGAGTTCTAAACCTGGCTCTGCCACTTGTCTGCTGTGTGAACCTCAAGTAAATCACTTAACTTTTCTGTGCCTCAGTTACTTCATCTGTAAAATGGGGATTAAGACTAGGAGCCCCATGGGGGGACAGGGACTATGTCCAACCTGATTGCCTTGCATCTGCTCCAATGCTTAGAACAGTGCTTGGCATATAGTATGCGCTTAATAAATGCATTTTTTTTTTAAAAAAAGGAGGATATATTCCAGACAGCCAAGAAAAGGCATCATGGAATTGTTTTGATGTCTGTCTCCCCCTCTCTAGACTGTAAGCCCATTGTGGGCAGGGATTGTCGCTCTTTATTGCTGAATTGTACTTTTCAAGCACTTAGTACAGTGCTCTTCACACTGTAAGTGCTCAATAAATGTGATTGAATGAATGAGTTATGGAAGCCTTTGCAATGCAGTGTGTAGCCATTTGTGTAAGCATAGCGTTTATTAATCAGTCAACCAGTGGTATTTATTGAGCGCTTCTGTGTGCAGAGCACTATATTAAGCTCTTGGAAGAATACAATATCACAGAGTTAGTAGGCACATTCCCTGCCCACAATGAGCTTACAGTCTAGAGGGGGAGACAGATGTTACTATAACTAAAATTATGGATATATTCATAAGTGCTGTAGAGCTGAAGGAGGGTTGAATAAAGGGAGCAAATCCAAATGCAAGGGTGACACCGAAGGGAGTGGGAGAAGAAAAAATGAGGGTTTAGTCAGGAAAGGCCTCTTCGAGGAGATGTGCCTTCAGTAAGGCTTTGAAGGTAGGGAGAGTAATTGTCTCCGATATGAAGAGGGAGGGCATTCTAGGCCACAGGCAGAACATGGGCAAGAAGTCAGCAAATAGGTTGATGTTAGAGGAATGAAGTGTGTGGGCTGGGCTGTAGGAGGACAGCAGTGAAGTAAGGTAGGATGAGGGAAGGTGATTAAGGGCTTTAACGCTGATGGTAAGGACTTTCCGTTTAATGCAAAGGTGGATGGGTAAGCACTGGAGGCTCTTGAGATATGGAAAAACATGGAGTGAACGTTTATGTAGAAAAATGATCCGGGCAGGAGATTAAATTAGTGACTTGAAATAATGCTCAATTTAATGAGTCTAAACAACTGCTGATTATATTTCCTGTACCGTGTATTTGAAAGGAACTCCTGAGTCAGGCGGCCAGGATCCTCGGTTCAGTGGATTTCCTTGGCAATCCTATGGGGCTTCTGAATGACGTTTCAGAAGGTGTTACCGGACTGATAAAATATGGAAATGTTGGAGGCCTTATCCGTAATGTTACACATGGAGTATCAAATTCAGCTGCAAAGGTAAGCCATTATGCTTTGGAGGGTTTAGCTGAGTGTCTCGCATGATGTGAGTTATCGTGAATATGTGTAATCTGTGACTTTATTTCAATATTCCTTCTCCCCATTGAACAGGGGGCCAGTAATCAAGACGTAGCTACTACAGAATAGGGGAGACCATGTGAAATGGGTCTCCCAATGGATCATGGTATTTTATGATCAGGCTCTTCCTTCTTGCTTTCTTTTAAAAAAGCTGCCTTGCCAACTCAACAGGGACAAGTACGAAACCTAAAATGAGTTTAGGCCATTCACAAAACTCGCTTCTAAATCAGTCACAGGTTAACCAAGTCCCTGTCTATAGTGAGCTGCTGTATAGCCAGGTCCCAGAGGCCTTCCCTACTGTTTACCTAACTGTTCTCAGGGTAATTATTCTTTGGCCCAGCCAATTTATTTTAGACCCAGGGCCTATGGGCCATTATTAATTTTCCAGGCTCCATCTGCCATGTCCAGTTTTTTCGATCTTGGGTTTCATAAGCGAGCTCTGTCTCCATCCTTGGAACTAAAATGTAAGATGAGGGCAGGGAACTGTCTGAATCATCAATTAGAGAGCATTGGATCCAGCCTAACAATATAAATCAGTGCATAAAACTGTGCCTAGAATCACTTTTCACACCATCCCTTAGACTTGAAGCAGACTTGAATGTTGGCATTGTATTCAGAATGATTAGCATCACCACCCATGACTGCAGATTTCTCAACTTTACCCTTCAGACTTCCCCTTTCAGATGGTGAACCTTGGCAGAGTCAGCTCCCTTGTGCAGAGAGTTCAGATTTCCCAATTTTATAAAATTGCATTTTCAGTTCAAACCAACATAAGAGTTTTCATGATGTTACCAGTTCTTTTATCGCCCAAGTCTCCTGTTTCTAATTCATTGGTGCTAGTTTACATTCAGTACACAGAAAGCCCCTCAAAACTCTTGCACCTGAATCAGGAAAGTTGGGCAAGATAAGTTTTCCTTATTTTGAATTGGCTGGAAGAAATAACTCATGTGATAATTCATTCAGTTGTATTTGGCTCCATCATCCACTATCTATTGGAAGTGGTGAATTGCTATTATTAATAATAACAATAATGTTATATTATTAATATATAATATATAAATACTATGATAATTATATAATGTGTTGTTATATTATTAATAATAACAAAATTAATATAATTTGTTAATGAATCGTATTTTAATGGTATTTGTTGAGCACTAATTATGTGCCAAGAACTGTACTGAGAGCTGGGGTAGATATAGTCCATGTCCCACATAGGGCTCACAGTCTTAATCTCCGTTTTATACATGAGGCACAAGGAAGGTAAGTGACTTAACCAAGGTCACCCAGTGGGCAGTTGGCAGATCTGGATTTCGAATCCAGGTCCTCTGATTCCCAGGCCCATACTCTTTCCACTTGAGTATGCCTGTTGTAATGATTAGAGTCACTGACATGTTGGGCTGAGCAAATTAAGACGTAATGCTGATCAGTAACTTAGTCTCTGCTAGGACTGCCTCCCCAACCTGCTTCTCATATGAAGTATGTTGCAAGGCGCTAAGAATGTATTAAAGATTAAGCTTTGTGTCATTGTTTTGGAGATGGAGTAAAACAAGCAGAGAAAAGCACTTTGGTTCAGTTTAGGGAAGTCTGCGAAGGCAGGCTGATTGAGATTATATATTTAACTTGCGGCCTTATTGGATTTTATTGAAAATATGTTGTTTAGCTTTTCTGTGGTGGCTACGAGTTTCAAAGTGCCATATCATTCAGCTCCTGAACTTTCCAGAAGGTGGCCAAGATTTTAGAATTGAAGGTCCTGTCTTCTTGGAATGTGCTTCCTTATGTGGTTGACCAGAGTTTGAATGTGGTGGTCTCTAAGATACACAACAAAGCATGTTTTCTATGTTTAGTTTGTGGTTAAAGTCTATTTTATGCGATCATCTTTCCTTTGATAAGATAATCAAGATTCTGTTTTGCTCGAAGCTTAGGATAATTTTTTTTAAGTAAAAACCCTAATATGTTGTAAAAATCAGTAAGGGAATCATCAAAATAAACTAGAAAAATCACTCAGAAGTTAACATGCGCAAGGAATGGGACTGGTTGACTAAATGCGTAATTGTTATAGTCTACAATCATGCAAGCACATGCTGCCCCAAGTAGACTGAATTTCTTTGTTGCTTTTGGTATTGGAGACAGACATTTACTAAAGTCGTTCTTTGGTTTGCTTTTATAGGTTCCCTCGGGGGTGGAAGGGAGGGAGATTTTAGGAAGGCAAGCAACCACACCAATCAAAGGGTAGCCTTAGGCATTGTCTCTTGAAGGAAGGGTGGTGCTGCATAATTAAAGAAAGGCATCTCGGAGTCCCAAATCCTGGAATCAATCAATCGTCAGCCTCAGTTTACCCATCCAATGAGGCGATGTGCACTGTCACTATCTTTGTCCAGAAACGCTCTGGACATATTACTCCCCTCCTCAAAAACCTCCAATGGCTACCGATCAATCTGCGCATCAAGCAGAAACTCCTCACCCTGGGCTTCAAGGCTGTCCATCACCTCGCCCCCTCCTACCTCACCTCCCTTCTCTCCTTCTACTGCCCAGCCCGCACCCTCCGCTCCTCCACCACTAATCTCCTCACTGTACCTCGCTCTCGCCTGTCCCGCCATCGACCCCCGGCCCACGTCATCCCCCGGGCCTGGAATGCCCTCCCTCTTCCAATCCGCCAAGCTAGCTCTCTTCCTCCCTTCAAGGCCCTGCTGAGAGCTCACCTCCTCCAGGAGGCCTTCCCAGACTGAGCCCCTTCTTTCCTCTCCCCCTCGTCCCCCTCTCCATCCCCCCGTCTTACCTCCTTCCCTTCCCCACAGCACCTGTATATATGTATATATGGTTGTACATATTTATTACTCTATTTATCTATTTATTTATTTATTTTACTTGTACATTTCTATCCTACTTATTTTATTTTGTTGGTATGTTTGGTTCTGTTCTCTGTCTCCCCCTTTTAGACTGTGAGCCCACTGTTGGGTAGGGACTGTCTCTATGTGATGCCAATTTGTACTTCCCAAGCGCTTAGTACAGTGCTCTGCACATAGTAAGCGCTCAATAAATACGATTGATTGATTGATTGATTGATTGTCAGAAGTATATAAATGCTTAAGTTGCATGTTTGTTTGTCTTGACACCCTTATTTGATCGGAGGCAAGAGCGAAAACAGCAGCAGGCCCTGAACTTATCAGACAGCACAATAATAATTATGATATTCGTTAAGCGCTTATTATGTGCCAGGCACTATAGTAAGCACTAGACCACAGGCAGTGTTTTTGTGCACACAGTGCGGCTGGGGCTTTGCGTTCTGCATTAACTTTTCCACTCATACAAATGCTTCTAGGTGAACTTCATTATCAGTCTTCCCCAAGTATCAAGGGCAAGTTTATATATATGATCATTTGCACCTCCATGACAGGACCCATGCCTCTAGCATCTCTACTATCTAAAAATACATTTCTCTAGAGTGTATGCTTCTTGGAGGCAGGGAACATATCCACTAACTCTACTGTATCGTACTATGCCAAGTGCTTAGTACAGTGAAAAACGTTCAGTAAATACCATTGATTGATTGATTGATTGATCAACTGTGAATTGAGAGTTACTGGAAATGGAGCCCAAGATTCCAGAGCCATGCAGAATATGTCTCATTTATACCTCCTCCGGCACTGTGAAGAGGAAGGTGACAAATAAACAGCCAAACGTTTATTATAGGGTGTAAATGTCCACAGCTCATATGCACTAAGTGTACTTGTGTCTTGACCATAGTCTGGAACCATATGTACTTTTCTACAGGCTTTGTTTCCCATTATGGCCTCCTGAATTGCAAATCAACACTACCCTACTCCGATCCTCTTACATTTGATGTTAGTAGGTCTATTCACAGTGAATATTTATAAAACATATAATCAGTGGTGTATATTGAGTGCTTACGATATGCAGCATACTGTGCTAAACACTGGGGAGAGTTCAATGCAACAGAATTAGCAGACACATTCCCTGCCCACACAGAGCTCACAGTCTAGAAGGAGCTCATATGGCATCAGTCTAGTTTGATTTGATGGAACTTGTAAGCTTTTTAGCTATGCACATTAAGCCGCCTGGCCTCTATAGAACTGATAAACTTCCTCATTGTCTTTCAGGTGCTTTGAAGGTTGATTGGAAGGGCTATATTCAATCTCCTTTCACTCTCTAAAGAGTCAGTCCATCAAACAATGGTATTTATTGAGTGTTTACCATGTGCAGAGTAGTGTGCTGAGCCCTTGTGACAGTACAATAAAACAGAGTTCACAGACATGTTCCCTGCTTTCAATAAGCTTATAGTCTAGTGGGGGAACAGACATTAAGATAAATTATGAATACGAACATATGTTCGTAGGGCTGAGGGTAGGGTGAATATCGAGGGCTTAAGATCCAAGTGCATAAGCGACACAGAAGAGAAAGGGAGTTGGAGAATTTAACGTTTAACTGGGGTAGGCCTCTTGGAGGAGTTGTGATTTTGATAGGGCTTTAAAGGTGGCCCATCATATATGAAGAAGGAAGGAGGTCCAGACTAGGGGAAGGACACAGATAATGGGTTAGTAGTGAGATAGACAAGATTGTGGTACATTGAGTAAGTTGACGGTAGGGCAGGGAAGGATGTGGGCTGGATCGTAGTAGGAAAACAGCAAGGTAAATTAGGAGAGGGTGAGCTGATTGGAAGCCTAAAAGTTAATAATAATAATAATGGTATTTGTTAAGCACTTACTATGTGCCAAGCGGATATGTACACAATAATAATAATAATAATGATGGTATTGGTTAAGCGCTTACTATGTGCCAAGCACTGCTCTAAGCGCTGGGGTAGATACAAGGTAATCAGGTTGTCCCACATGGGGCTCACAGTCTTAATCCCCATTTTACAGATGAGGTAACTGAGGCACAGAGAAGTTAAGTGACTTGCCCTAAGTCACACAGCAGGCAAGTGGCGGAGCTGGGATTAGAACCCACCACCTCTGACTCCCAAACCCATGCTCTTTCCATTAAGCCACGCTGCTTCTCTAAGTAAAGAGTTTCTGTTTGGTGCATCTGCTCCAAGAGGCCTTCCCTCACTAAGCCCTTTATTTCCCCTACTCCCTCTCCCTTCTATATCACCCTTCCACTGTTTTTTTTTAATGGTATTTGTTAAGTGCTTACTATGTGCCAGGCACTTTACTAAGTGCTGGGGTAGATAAAAGATTGTCAAGTTGGACACAGCCCCTATCCCTGTCCTGCATGGGGCTCACGGTCTTAATCCCCATTTTACAGTTGAGGTTACTGAGGCACAGAGAAGTTAAGTGGTTTGCCCAAGGTCACGTAGCAGACAAGTGACTGAGTTAGGATTAGAACCCAGATCCTCTGTTACCGAGGTCCGTGCTCCATCCACTAGGCCACGCTACTTCCTTTCCATCCCACCCTCAGCCCCGAGCACTTATGTACATATTTATTGAGTACTTACTGTGTGCAGAACCCTGGAAGGTACAATATAACAGAGTTGGTGGACAGGGAACACATCTGCCAACTCTGTTATATTGTTCTCTGCAAACAGTAAGTGCACGGTAAATTTGATCGATTGATTGTGAGCCTGTTGTTGGGTAGGGACTGTCTCTATATGTTGCCAACTTGTACTTCCCAAGCACTTAGTACAGTGCTCTGCACACAGTAAGCGCTCAATAAATACAATTGATTGAATGAATGAATGATTGACCTGCAGCTAGAGGGTCAGGAAAGAAGAGTGATATCTCTTCAGGTAACTTCACACATGAGTTTGCCCCAATTCAACAACATCTTTTGTGGTATTTAATAATGTGGTATTTGTTAAGCACTTACGTGCCAGGCACTCTCCTAGGAGCTGGGGTGGATGTAAGCAAATCAGGTTGGACACAGCCCTTGTGCCATATGGGGCTCACAGTCTTAATCTCCATTTTACAGATGAGGTAACTGAGGCACAGAGAACTTAAGTGACTGCCCAAGGTCACACAGCAGATACGTGGTGGAGCCAGGATTAAAACCCAGATCTTTCTGACTCCCAGGCCCATGCTCTATCTCATAGGCCACTCTGCTTCTCTAATATTCTTTTTGGGTTAATTTATTTTGGAACTGTTGCCTGGAAAATGGGTTATATCTTCCATAGCATGGTTTCAATAGGGACTTAGTAACCACTGGTAAAGGAACAGTTATTGGAATGAATGTTTTTGTACACCTGGGAAAGATTGGGACTAAAGAGGTGTAATCACCAACAAATCGCCTCCATTCTAATTTCTGACACCATTGTCCTAAGAAACTGAATTTTCACATCCATCAGAATGCGGTGGAACTGGGCTCCATGTTATTAAGGTCATTTGTAGTCTGCAAAACTGACTGGACCCTGGAAGGAAACTTGGACTTGACAACTGCATCAGCCTCCTCGCTAACTGCCCTGCCTCTTGTCTCTCCACACTCCAGTCCTTACTTCACTCTGCCTCTTGGATTATTTTTCTAAAAAAAAACATTCGGTCCACATCTCCCCCCTCCTGAAGAACCTCCAGTGATTGCCCATCCACCTCAGCATCAATCAGGGTACAAACAGTGGGTACAGATCCAAGTGCAAGGGCGACGCAGAAGGGAGAGAGTAGGGGAAACAAGGGTCGAGCCGGAGTACGGCTCTTGGAGGAAATGTGCAGGTCTTTGGAGATTCAGTTTCCTAGAGCTTTGATCGAAATTTGGTGTGTGAGGATCATCCATTTTTCATCAGGAAATGACCCTTGGTAGCTGAATGCTTTTGAGTTCCTTTCCCTTAGCTAAGAAAATAAGATTTTCTCATCTTAATAGAGGTCCCTATTTCAGTTCATATTCGCACCTTCCGCAAGATCTTCAAAAGCATTTCTTTTGAATCTTTCCCAAGTTTCTGGTACATTAGTACACTAAGTCCTATTTCTCCTATCCACCTTCCCCTCAACGTGTTGCCTGTGCACTTGACCATATACCCCATGAACCTCGGGACCTACTCTGGTCCCTCTGCACTTTTGTATGCATCCTTATACTCTATTTTCCCAGCGTGGTTTAGTGAGAAGCAGCGTGGCTTAGTTGAGAGAGCATGGGCTTGGGAGTCAGAGATCATGGGTTCTAATCCTGGCTCCACCACTTGTTAGCCATGTGGCCTTGGGCAAGTCACTTAATTTCTCTGTGCCTCAGTGACCTCATCTGTCAAATCGGGATGAAGACTGTGAGCCCCATGTGGGACAACCTGATTACCTTGTATCTACCCCAGCGCTTAGAACAGCGCTTGACACATAGTAAGGGCTTAACAAATACCAACATTATTATTATTAATTAGTATTGATGTCTGTCTTCCCTTGTAGACTGAAAGCCCCTTGTGGGCAGGGAGCGAGAAATCATGGCTAACAACTACATTGATTCATATTTTCCCAAGCACTTTTTCTAATGGTCTTTCAATAGGTTTTTAATATATTCAGATGATCTTGATTCACTAACAGACAATGCTCTTTTCATTTATTCATTCATTCATATTTACTGAGCGCTTACTGTGTGCAGAGCACTGTATTAAGCTCTCGGAAAGTACAATACAACAAAAAAAAGAGACAATCCCTGCCCACAACAGGCTCACAGTCGGGGGGTAGGGGGAAAGGCGACAGACATCAATGCAAGTAAACATGCATCAATATAAATAAAGAGAATAATAGATATATGCATATACACAACTGCTGTGGTGCAGGGAGGGGGGGAAAAGCAAAGAAATTGAGTCAGAGTGACGCGGAAGGGTGGGGGAGCTGAGGAAAAGTGAGGCTTAGTCAGGGAAGGCCTCTTGGAGGAAATGCACCTTCAGTAGGGCTTTACTCTTACATATTCATCTACAAAAATCTCTCCTCTCTCATCTTACTCTTCCCCAAGACCTCACCACCTGCCTCTTACCTAGGAAGGGGGAAAAATACAACCAGTTACTGTCTTTTTCCCTTTTCCCCATTTCAGAGTATCACTCCCATGTGTTTAGAGAAACCCCACATGGCTTCCAAATGTATTTCAGATCTTTCAAAAATGAGCCCCACATGCAATAAGAACCATATTCAAGTTTGTTAGTCTACAGAGTGTGGAATTTGGATTGGCCAGACAATTTCCCAGAAAACCTGGCCAGGTAATTATACTGTTTTCTACTACGTTCCACTGACTGCTGTGTTTAAAGGCAGAATGCTGATTTGTTACTCTGGTCCTTGCAGAACTTTTTTACCAACCATCGTTTACTCCTCTGCACCCATGAAATTAAATCTGGGGCACTGATGATGAATCCAGTCAAAACTGGCTGAACTCCTCTCCTTAGTGATCAGAAGCCATGAACCTGGCCAACTTTCTCTTTCATACATGGTTACCTTATTTTCTTGCCTCAACTCCCCTTCCTTTAGAAAAGACAGGGATTTATTGTTTTTCTTTTCCCAAATAACATTTTATATACAGGGTTTAAGTAGGACAACGTGCTCTCTATTGTTCGAAGGGAAAGTTTTATCTTCGCTCTAAAGGACACACAAAGCGCCTGCAAAAATTCTAGATGTGGGGGTGGGGGGGAGCAATTTATGAGTTGTATCTGTTTTTGTCATTTTATTACTACTCTATTTTATAGTTTGGTTGATTATCCCTGTAATGGCTTTTCCATGTATCTTAGAGCAAGCAGTAGGTAAATGCCTTCTTTCAAGTATAAAGGTTTAGCATATTTAAGTTGGCACGAGACTTTAGGTTAAATAAAGTTCACCTCAGACAGTGGGGTAGTTCCTATCCCTTGGAGACCGTAGGTTGTATTTTGAAAAGTGCTTTGATCTTTATAAAGGCACCTGAGGGATTTCATTCCAGCTGTATGAAGGTGCCTTCAGTTGCTATATGCAGAGAAATTATTCATATTCTTGGCGTCAGAACCTCTCATGTTTCCCTTTCCTCTGCCCTCCCCACCCTTTCAGGCCTTCTGACCCTAAATGCTGAAGCAATTCTCATTTTCTGAGACTCACGAGTGAGAAACAAATGTTGGACACCTAGGACCCCATCACAGCATAGGCAACTGTCAGTTGGCTAGTAATAGATAATGATGGAATCTGCCATTGTAGATGATGGATGAGCCTCAGCCAGCCAGGAAGACTTTGGAAACCTTACCCTGTGCAAAGGAATTGATGATAGGGCTAGTGGTTTGGGCTTGGTGCTATTTACACTCTCTTGTCCCAGCCAGCGGTGTTCCAACTGAGGCAGTGTGAGAAGAATCATGGCCTAATAATAATAATAATGATAATAATGGTATTTAGTAAGCACTTACTATGTGCCAGGTGCTATACTAAGCGCTGGGGTGGACACAAGCAAATTGGGTTGGACTCAGTCCCTTGTCCCATGTGGGACTCACGGTCTCAATCCTCATTTTACACATGAGGTAACTGAGGCACAGAGAAGTGAAGTGACTTGCCCAAGGTCACATAGCAAATGAGTGGCGGAGTCAGAATTAGAACCCAAGACCTTCTGAGTCCCAGGCTTGTGCTGTATCCACTTCACCATTCGAAGGAGTCAGAAGAACCTGGGTTCTAATCCTGGCTCTTCCAGTTGCTTGCTATGTGACCCTGGGCGAGTCACTTAACTGCCCTGTGTCTCAGTTTCTTCAATTGTAAAATGGAGATCCTTGTGTTTAGACTGTGAGCCCAATATGGGACAAGGACTGTGTCTGGCCTGATTAACGCGTACCTTCCCCAGCGTTTAGAACAGTGTTTGACACATAGCAATTAACACATACCATGAAAAAAACACAAAAATACACAAAAGCAACTAGGCATTCAACACAGGGAAAGTGCTCATAAGAATTTGATGTACAATAGCCACTTATGGCTAAAGTGACCACCACATAAATGCTGATGTGGTACTTATAATAATAATAATTGTTGTATTTGCCAAGTGTTTCCTGTATATCAGGCACTGTACTAAGCACTGGGGTGAATACATGCAAATCAGATTGGACACAGTCCCTGTCCCATGTGGGGTGCCCATCCTCAATCCCCATTTTACAGATGAGGGAACTGAGGCACACAGAAGTGAAGTGACTTGCCCAAGATCACACAGCAGATCAGTGCTTAGAACAGTGCTTTGCACATAGTAAGCACTTAATAAATACCAAAATTGTTATTATTGTTGTTGTTGTTATTATTATTATTATTATTATAAGTCGCAGAGCTGGGATTAGAACTCACGACCTTCTGACTCCAGGCCCATGTTCTATCCATTATGCCATTCTGCTTCTCTGGGTTAGACTGCAGCCAGTACCGTTTTGGGGATCTTGGTGGGGGACCATCCCCAGCGATCCTTGAACATGTCCAGTCTCCATCATCTTTCATTTCAGTGTACATCTGAGTGTACTCAATCTAATTAAAAACACGGACACACTGAAATGGGGATACCGGTATACTTGAAGAGGAACTTATGATGTATGCCTTTCAGGAAAGGAGTGAACCCCGTGAAAAGCAGCATGGCCTAGTGGAAAGAGAGGACCTGAGTTCTAATCCCAACTCCACCACTTGTCTGCTGTGTGACCTTGGGCAAGTCACTTCACTTCTCTGTGTCTCAGTTACCTCATCTGTACAAATGGGGATGAAGACTGTGAGCCCTATGTGGTTCAGGGACTGTGTCTGACCCAATTATCTTGTATCCACCCCAGCGCTTAATATAGTGCCTGACACATACTAAGCTCCGAACAAATACTATAATGACAATTATTATAATTATTACCTATAGATTATTTCTCTAGGTAGGCCTAATAATATTTGGAAAACACTGGTGGAGATTATGAAATGCCCAAATAATCCAGATACCACATTTTAGCCTTTAATTTCAACCTCCTCAGCAAGCCTTTAATCAGAGTTAATTATAAATAGTAGTAGTAATGATATTTGTTGAGCACACTGAGTTCAGTATACTATACTAGGTGCTTGGGAAGATAGAACAGAATGAAGAGCTATGTTCCCTGTCCATAGGGAGCTTATGGTCTGTCAGGGGAAACAGACATGAAACAATTTACAAATAGAGTAATCAGATAAGTAATTGAAAGTGCATTTGAATAAACACATACACAAGTGCTTCAGATGAGAATAAATAAATACAGAAGTCCTACGGATGGCTGATGAGATATATGGTTTGGGGGATTAATCAGGGAAGACTTGTTGCAAAAGGCTGGATTTCCCTCTAGACTGTAAGCTTATTGTAGGCAGGGACTCTGCCAGCAAATTTTTTTTGTAGTGTACTCTCCTAAGTGTTTAGTACAGTGCTCTGCACATGGTAAGCACTCAATAAATATCATATATGGATTGATTGACTATGAAAATGGGGAGAGATTCTATCTTTTGGATTTGTGTTGGGGAGTATCAGACTGTGGGAACCTCCTGGGAAAAGACCGGTGGGAGAGTCAGGCTAGTAGTGTTAGAAAGTGAATTTGGAAGGAACAGCAAGTGCGAGCGGGGGCGTAATAGAGCAAGACAGTCAATAAGTATGACTGGGAAAGCTGTTGGAGAGCCTTTAAACCAAGGGGAGAAATTACTTGTTAGATGTGGAGGTATTGACATATGCCAAAAGACTCTACAGGAGGATAAACGGAGCAGCAACATCAATCAGTGGAAATTAATGAACGGTTGCTGTGTGCAGAGTACTGTACTAAGCACTGTGTCTACCAACTGTGTTATGGTGAACTCTCCCTGTTCCCTGCCCATGGGGAGTTTACAATCTAGAGGGGGCACTTAAAGTCTAACACAGAGAGTAGACTGAAGGAAAGAGAAGCTGAAGACTTAGAGGTCTGCTCACCTTACCCCCCTCTCAGGGTCGCACCTGGAAAGTTTCCAGTACTCTACCAGTTTCAGCTACGGAAGGGAGAGTTAAGCAGATGTCTACCCATTCCATTCCTAGCTTGGGCAGTGGCTAGCAAGTGGAAGGCAATCTGCTACAAGTCAAAACTCACCTGTGCTGGGCAGTAGCAGCATGGGAGAGAGTAGAGGGTGGAGACTCAAGTTTACTGCACGGAAGGAGGCAATGGTAAACTGCTGCCCTATTTTTACCAAAACTTTATGGATACACTACCAGAACGATTGCAGTTGGAGAGCCGGGCATTCCGGGAGAGATGTGTCAGTGGTGTCCCTGTGGGTCGGAAATGACTCAACAGCATAAGACAAGACAAGCTCGCCCTACTCCGATCCAGCAGCCAGTATAAGTTCTAACTAGCAGTAAAATGGCTGAAGTCTAAAACCACAGGAAGGATCAAAGGAAAAGCAAGACATTACATTTTCCTAATGGGTTAATTAGGGAAAACCTCCTGGAAAAGGTTCCCTTTTAGAAGGACCTTGAAGAGAAGGAGGGATGTGACTTAGTGCTACAGATCTCCCAACCATTAACATATTTTTTTTCTAGGTCAGAATTGAATTCCTAATTCTTTGAGGTAAAAGGCCAGTGCATTGGACCTATTGACAAGTCCTCTTCTTTCCTTTATGCCCCAGCCCCAGGAAATTCAGCCCAAACAAAATGTTTCATTATGAGTGAGAAGGATCATTTTTTGGTTGTCTGTAGTATTACACTTAAAATCAGAAACTGAAGGTGTAGATTAATTATGATTCCCACAGTGAATAACCATAGAATACCCTAAAATCTCCAATTTAAGTAATTCATAACACTAAGTCTGAAGTGGTCTTCCATTCAGTCTACCTAACCCCTCCTGTACTGGCCTTTGAAATTTTCCAGCTGTAATTTCTAATGCTGGTGACATTAACTTGAATCATCTGTAAATCCAGAAAAGTGCTGTGAAGGGGTTAAGGTGGGGAAAAAAGATTTTGAGGCCAGGAGACTTTATTTTTCCAAATACTTAAATTAGAGAAATTTAAGAGGTGTGACTAAACAGATTACAAACTGACAAGACTTTTCAGATATTTCACCCACAGACCTCAATCTTTTAAAATACAAATGAGATTAGACTCATGGCATCTAAATCATCATTTCTGCCCCGCCTATAAAGGAGATTAAAGCATCTGTAGAACATTTCAATGTGTGTTCAGTTGACAGTGATTGCTAAGAACGCTTTCCTAATAGCCATCTTCCTCTAAATGTATATATTAAATCGCAATTTCTTTAAGCTATTTCCTGAACTTTGCTACTTTAAGCATCTCTAAGCAATCAAGATGTCATTTTAAAAAAATAATATTTGGTTTTCAGCACAGAGCGCAGCTGGGAGATATATTTTTTTGAGTATATTAACATAAAATTAAGGTGAAATGTTCCACCCTGACTTATTTGTCATGTAACACATCCCTTCTTTTTTTTCAGCAGATGGGAAAATTCTTTATACTCTAAGGCTCAGAGTGCTGAGCTTTGCTAAATTTGACTGTTCCTCTTCAGTAGAGTTTGTCCAGCAAAGTCTCATAAAGTTCCAGTGAGCTGGTTAAGAGGTCTTAGACCTCTTTAAAAGAGGTCTTTAAAGAGGTCATAGGAAGCAGCGTGGTTTACTGGAAAGAGCATGGGCTTGGGAGTCAGAGGTCATGGGTTCTAATCCTGACTTCACCACTTGTCATCTGTGTGACCTTAGGCAAGTCACTTAACTTCTCTGTGCCTCAGTTCCCTCATCTGTAAAATGGGGATGAAGATTCTGAGCCCTACATGGGACAACCTGATTACTTTATATCTATCCCAGTGCTTAGAACAGTGCTTGGCACATAGTAAGTGCTTAAACACATACCAACATTAAAAATGTGCTCTGCCTTTTTTTTTTTCCTGATTGGCTTTAGGATTCATTGTGATACCCCACCAACTTTAGTAAAAAGTTGAAATTGCCCGGAGAAGACCTTTTTATACCAGTGGTTTTTGTTTTTGAAATCTATGGTCTTATTGGGGTTTTCTTCCAGGTGGTAAATAAATTGATCCATACTCATTCTGCCTGTGTCTGAACCCTACTGCAGTTGAGCAGGGGCATTAATTAGAACCAGAATGGTGATCTTTGCTCCAGCATGAATCTCAGCTTATGATGGGCAGAGAAACACACAACCTGGGCATCTTCTCTTGCCACTTTTTCATGTTTCTCCCCCATGACCTTCAAAGGTATTGGGATTTGAAATGATAATGCCCAAGGGAGGGAACTTAAATGGCAAGTTTCCTCAATCTTCCCAAAGATTAAATAAGCTTTGGTCTTTGGGTTTGTGTCTTTTGAAATTTTGATCTACACCTCCCAATCTGTACCTTTAAAAAAAAAAAAACTTGTTTACCACATTTTTTGAATGCACAGGACTTTTCCTTATGACATAAAACATTTCCTTACTGAACTGATGTTGAAGAGCTGGTGTAGAAATCAGCTGGGAGAGGTTTAGTGGTTTTCCTGGAGGTACATACAGGGAATGAGCTATCAGAATCTGAACTCAAGTTGTGGCTCAGCTAACTCTCGGAGTTGTACTTACCTTTCAATCTGGCCACTCCCTTCCCTTCCGGGGTATTGTTTGACACACTTCTGTAGATAAGTTAAGTCACTTAACTTCTCCGTGCCTCAGTTACCTCATCTGTATAATGGGGATGAAGACTGTGAGCCCCCTGTGGGACAACCTGATCACCCTGTAACCTCCACAGTGCTTAGAACAGTGCTTTGCACATAGTAGCACTTAATAAATGCCATCATAATTATTATTATATTATTATTATATACACAAAGCCATGATTGGTCCAGAAGAGCTTGTCATGGATTTCAGAAGCGTCAGCATAATTGAATTCATCATCTGAATAATTAAGGAGTAGTAAGCTCCTACAGAATACTAGGTGCACACATATTAATCAGTGGTATTTATTAAGCACTTACTGTGTGCCGGGCACTTTTCTAAGTGCTTGGGAGAGCACAATATAATAATAATTGTGGTATCTGTTAAGCGCTTACTATATGCCAAGCATTGTACTTAGCACTGGGGTGGATACAAGCAAATCAGGTTGGACACAGTCCCTGTTGCTCGTGGGGCTCACAGTCTCAATCCCCATTTTTCAGATGAGGTAACTGAGGCACAGAGAAGTGAAGTGACTTACCCAAGGTCACATAGCAGGCAAGTGGCAGAGCTGGGATTAGAACCCATGACCTTCTGATTCCCAGGTCTGTGCTCTGCTCCACTGCACTATGCTGCTTCCCTAACAGCATTGGTAGACATGTTCCCTCCCTGCCCCAGTGAGTTTATAGTCTAAAGGGATCTCAGAAGCAAGAAGCTCACTTTTTAAAGAAGGAGAATTCTTTTCTCTTGTATTTTCTAGGGGGGTTTTCATTGACAATTTTTGACAATTAATAGATATTTATCAGCAACATGATGGCCAGCAAAATTTAGGGGCCCTGCATGGCCTGAGCCCATTCATGGAACAGAAGGCCTAAGCTGGCCTGACCCTCATTTTCCTTTGGGTCAGAACTGGCAAGGCCTGTGCCACCATTGCGCATCTGGCCACCAACCCCTTGCCCACGTCCTGCCTCTGGCTTGGAACACCCTCCCTCCTTCAAATCCGACAGATAGTTACTACCCCTTCTGCCCCAAAGCCTTATTGAAGGCACATCTCTTCCAGGAGACCTTCCCTGACTAAGCGCCCCATCTCCCTTCTCCCCCTCCCTTCTGTGTCTCCCTGATTTGCTACCTCTGTTCTTCCCCCCTCCCAGTCCCGTAGCACTTACTTACGTAAATGTAATTTATTTATTTATATTAATATCTGTCTCTCCCCATCTAGATTGTAAGCTCCTTGCAGTCAGGAAATGTATCTGTTTATTGTTGTATTGTACTCTCCCAAGCACTTAGTTCTAGTGGTTTGCACATAGTAAGCACTCAATAAATATGATTTACTGAATAAAGGAATGAACTGTAATCTACATGTAATAATGGTGGCATTTGTTAAGCGCTTACTATGTGCCAGGCATTCTGCTAAGCGCTGGGATGAATACAAGATAATCCCCATTTTACAGATGAGGTAACTGAGGCACAGAGCAGTTAAGTGATTCGCCCAGGGTCACACAGCAAACAGTTGGCAGATCGCAGATTAGAACCCAGGTCCTCTGACTCCCAGGCCCATGTATGGTTTATGTACATGGGCTGCTTCCCAGATCAAAAGAGTCACAGCCTCAGGCGAGTTCAGTCAGTCGGTTGATAGTATTTATTGAGTGCTTACTGTGTGCAGAGCACTGTACTAAGCACTTGGGAGAGTGCAATGCAATGAATTTGCAGTTTAGAGGTGCACCCATGAGCTGTTCCACCCCTAGCCTAGATCATCTGTCTGCTTGCATCCATTTACAAGACTCTGAAACATGGTAGCAGGTTCCTTGTAAGCTCCTTGTGGACAGGGATCTTGTCTTCCTTCTCTTGTATTGTGCTCCCACAAGCACTTCGTACAGTGATTGGAGAGTTCATCTTAATTGTAGTAGACCTGCCTCTTGCTTACTGTTTCATGGAGCTTTCAAAGTCCTTCTGCTGGCCCCATTGTCCTCCTGGATGGGCAAAGATTCCCTTGCAAATTGGATAATATTGCCTTGGCCAAAAGTGATTGGCATGCCAGATTTATTAAGTAAGATTTGGGTTGAACAGTGAGGACAGCAAGGGAGGATTTTAAAAACCTGAACCATGGATCTTCCAAGAAGGGGCCTCTGCCCAATGAAGGTGTCAGGAAAGCTCAGTAAAGTGCTAGAGAAGAAGCTTTTTTTTCCTGTGTTATCTTCTCCACCTCTGGGTCCTGCCTCCTCACCAATATTTGCTTGTCTTTTCTTAACTAGATCAGTTAAAACATTATTTTTAGGAAATATCTGTTTCCTATAAGAGAGGAAAATGTTTAAAGTAAACATTTCCTGCAAGCTGCTGAATTTATACAATAAAGAGTTGCTGGTGATGCAGTAACTTTCAATGTTTTCTTTGAAGAAAATAAAATGAAGATTAAACAAAACTTTGTTCTGAAACAGTTCCATAGTGCCAACTCTATTTTTGTGCCATTTAAAATAGGACACCCTGGCCAGATGGGTTTTGTGGGTTTTTTTAAGCTTTTGAAATTTGGAAATGAGGCAATAAAAAGGAAAGGAAAAAAAGGAATGTGAAGGAGAAAGAGAATAAGAATGTATTTATGTTTCACATATCTTCCAAAAGCTCAAAGGCCTTTCTGCTGTATCATCCTTATGCCTCTACTAATTAGACAGGGGCATGTTTTATCTCCATTTTAGGGGTGGGAAACAGAGATAAAGACAAGTGAAGGGCCTTATTCTAAATTGCATGCTTTGTGGCTGAATTGGAATTAGGGACCCATATCTCCATCTCCCCAGGCTTAGTGGTCTTTCACTAGATAACTTAATGAGGTAGGCACTGTTGAGATAGGAGATCTGTCCAGTTCATCCTAATGTCATTTAGAGGTGAAACTTTGACTTCTTACAACTGCATTCCTGTCCAGTGGATTGCTGCCTTCAAAAGCGCAGGCACTTTTCCCTTTTATGTGCAGATTTCCTTTGAATGTTGGTGTTGCCCATTGCAAGGTCCCTCCACGGAGCCACTGTGTTTATGGTGTGTGGGGAAGCTGCAACACATGATAAAAGGACAAATGTGTGATTTTTCTACTTAACATTCACCTGTTATGGGTCCATTTGAGTTTGGATGAAAGTGGAAAGGGGAAAGAAATGGCCACATGCAGTACCTTGAGGGGATTTTAAAAAAATGATCCAGGTAATTGGAAATATTTCTCTTTTAAGAAATACTATGTATATATGAGAAAATGCTATCCAATCTAGTCAGTATAAATAGCTCAATTTATCATTTCCAACTTTTCCCTTTCCATTCAAGCCTATGATGTGCTTTTTCCTGAAAGCATAGCTCAAAGTGGATGTTTAGTTATCAACTTAAATTGAACATGACCATGACAGAGATACTCATCCTCCCCCTTTTCTTTTTACACAAATTAGGCCTGAATTTGGGAAGGTAGAGAACTGGGAAGGAAAAAAAAACAACACTTTTTCTAAGTAGAAAGCAGTGTGGCACAGTGGAAAGAGCACAGGCTTGAGAGTCAGATGTCATGGGTTCTAATCCTGGCTCCGCCACATGTCTGCTGTGTGACCTTAGGCAAGTCACTTAACTTCTCTGAGCCTCAGTTACCTCATCTGGAAAATGGGTATTAAGACTGTGCGCCCCATGTGGGACAACCTGATCACCTTGTATCCCCCCAGTGCTTAGAACAGTGCTTTGCACATAGTAAGCGCTTAACAAATGCCATCATTATCATTATTAAGCAAAAGTTAATCTCAGCAGAGAGCTGAGAAGATCATGCTATTGATTGTCTAGGTAACCCTGGGTCCAAGACATGGTCTTTAAGAACATTTGTGGAGGAATCCTGAAGCCTTTTGGAAGCGTCTCAAATCACTCATTGGTGTGTTCTTCAAAAGAGTTGAGAGTAACACGCAAAACCATGAAATGCCCCATCCAGAAATAATAATAATAATAAATGATAGGAATTTATCATTAGTGGATCTCAGGCAGTTAAATGGTGGTTTGAGATGCCTTCTTTGTCTTCCCCCTTAAAATTTTCTCTCCCAGATGAATAGAAATTTGCCAGTTAAAATATTGTAAAAATCACCAAATCAAAGGTGCACATATCATTATCTGCTCCTTGATCTTTTTTGTGACCAAGTTAGTTACTGCTTCATTAAAGTTCCCTTTGACTTTTTAAAATCCTCAACTGAGTCCTAATTTGGGGGCAGGGATATACGCAAATCCCTCCTCGTGGCCTTCGGCTTCTTGTTTTTGCCTTCTTCGTTAAGCAAGTCCAATTCAAATTGATGGTTTTGTGCTCAGTTGCCAGAACATTTTGATCTGAACTCTGTGCTCCTTTTAAATATATTCAGAAATGAACTGACGTGACTTTGGCAGCTCTGAATGAAGTATTTTCCAAGCAAGTGTGTATAAAGATAGACAGAATGCCAGCTTCTCAACTGAATAATTCATAGCTTCTTTCTTTCCCCTTCAAGTTGAAAGTAAGCACCCTATGATTCTGACTCTGGAATGTCCCAAAAGTCTATTTGCAGGCACTTAAGAGAAGGTGGGAGAACAAGGAAAGTTTGAATGGCGTGTGAATTGCTTTTACCCACTCTTCAGTCCATACATGTCTGCTCAGATGCGCCTTAAATAATTATAAAGTATGATCAAGGCCTTTCTCATCTGTAATAAAAGGAAGCTTAAGACTGAAATTTTGACTTCTCAAATAAAAGCAATAAAGCGTTAAAGACATTTGAGGGTGAGGGTGAGGAGCATAAGGATGTCGTTTTTTGTTTTATATCACATATGTTGGGTTTGACACCGAATTATGCTTGGATTGAAATGTTTTGGCATGCTCCTCGAGGGCCAGCTGGGCTGGGAAGAGAAGATTTGAAAGAGTTAACACTTTTGCTTTTTCGGAAAGTTATCTGTTAAGAGTATTAGTTGTTTAATAAAGCGTGCCTGCCCTCCAGATGAACCCGCCAGTGACTCTGCAATTGGGGTCATTCCAAGTTCATGCTGTGGACTTTTGACTGCTTTCTGTGTATGTGAAAACAGTCGGCAGCTCCTGCGGGGATCATTCATTCAGCCCTGTAACCCAAAACTATTGCCAATGGGCACCTGCTGGGGCAGCTTCCCAGGAGGTCCTTGGGGGAAGCTACCAAACTCATCAGGCATCTGTGGAGATAAAAAACAGTGGGGGATCCCCTGGGATACCCAGCTAATCAGGCATACATACAGACAACACATCAGGGTGCACTACAGGCTACCCAGCCAACCGGCCTTGTCTGATTGCATTAGGAAGCTTCCTTTAGAAAAAGGGATGTGAGCTAATTAAAGGCCCTTTATAACCCAGAGGGGAAGAGAAAGGAAGGCGGCTACCCGTGCCCCAAATTTTTGGGTCTAAAACTTTGGACAGCCCCGTCACTTGGAACCATATTTATTCCCACCGTGGTCTGGATCTATTTTGTCAAATGGAGCCTCTCCTTTCGGAGGTTTCAGAGTCACCTGCCTGGATCACGGGAGTTCTGACCACTTTAGCGAGTGTGGTAAAAGGTGGCCTTAAAATTGCCCAACTTGCAGACCAGGCTGTTTTGTTGAGAAAAGTGGTCGATGCCACATAGTAACCCTTCCCTCAGTTGCTCCCACCGCCTCCAAAATCCGGTTGCATAAGGAATTTGGTATTGCTGGTTTTAATTTTGCCCCACAGTGCTTTTCAAAACAGGCAATTAGCCATTTCAGTTAAGTCCCGGCCTTATGTGTCTAAAGATTATTTTAACTATGTGGTATTTTTATAATCTTTGTAATGTTAACACACTTTGGAAAAATAAGTGAATTGTATTTACACAGTAACCCAAAGAGTTTATTGCATCACCACTAATGCACTTCACATAAGAGAAATTGTTTACAAAGATATATTGAGTGACCTTTTGATTCATACGGACAAAACTCAGGAAATTCCAAATCAAAGGCCAACAACCTGTTTCCTTAGTTCTCTTCCCCGTGCTCACGTAGATCAGTTATTGTATTTGCTGTGAGAGGAAATTACAACAATGTTAATTTTTTATTTCCTTGCTTTTGTCTAGCACAGACAATCTGTCTTCAAAGCAGATTATGATATCGCTGAAATATCTAGACATAAAGGAATGAACTACCTTAAGAATGACAACTACCTTTTGAATGAACTAGTTTTCTCATTTGTCAAGTCATTCTTTACCTAGCAACTCTTCTTCAAAATACAGAAAACCAACCTAAAGGCTAGGGAATAGTGTTTAGCACCACACCTTTACCTTTTGTTAAGGTTTTTATTCCATCCTATTTGGAATGTGCTTTTAGTGAAGCAAGTAAAATGGAACTGCCTCTTTAAAACCCAGCTCTCTATTGTGCAACGTTTTTCATTTGGTGACTACTCTGCTTGAAAGCATTTGCAAAAGTGAAGCACTTTATGTTATGTTCTAAAGGGAATTCAGGGAAATTGGGCTGTAGAAACATTCATTTCCTCTGTCTCCTTATATTGGACAGTCAGTAGATTGCACCCCTGAAACATAAAGTGAGAGGTCTTAGCCCAGGACCAGGAGATTGGGTTCTGATCCTAGAGCTTGGTAAATTGTTTCCTCTGTCTATTTTAGTCACATGAAAATAAGTTGCAAAGCCTTCACATAGCATTCGCACTGTATTTATTAAGTGCTTATTGTGTGCAGAGCACTTTTTTAAGCACTAGGGAAAAAAAAGTGAAAATTTGGACTGGGTCTCTGGTCCTCAAAGGGACCACAGTCTAGATGGTATTCAGAAATTAAACTGAATTTTCCATACTTATATAACAATTGAATCTCCTGTGCAGGGGAGTTTTGGTTCATTTTTAACCCTGGAGACTACAGTTGTTCAATATGCATTGCTCAAACCATAACACTGTCCATTTTCAGGAACCATGGGAACTACCAGAAATAAATTCTGAATGTAACTGAACATTCTTTTCTGTTCATTGCAATGCAGAGTTTGGAGAATCTGTCTTTCCCCTAAGCTGGAGAAACACATCCAAGCATTTCCCAGCAGTTTAGCATCTTTTTAAACCAGTCAACTTCTTTGAGATCAAAAGGTGACTAGAAAATCACTCTCCCTAAAAAGCCAAAGCAAATAAAGAAAAGGGTCCTCCTTAATGAAAGAAAAAGGCCCCTTTAGTCCTTATTTAACAATTGGAAAAATGTAAAGTACATAAAAGAAAGAATGGTAAAGTGCCAGTCCTGGGACATCTTTGCCAACTGAGAAATTTGAAAACCCATAAATGAAACTTGAGTCATCACTTGGTAAACCAAGTTTTGGGAAGTTAACTTTCATGGACCATTTTGATAGGTCTATAAAATAGCTTCACCATTTTGTTGAGCTTGTAGCTAAGCAGAATCTGGTACAGTAGAGAGTATGCATTCTAGAAATGTTTCTTCTCTTCTCCCTCCTCTAATGATTTCAGAAAAATCACCCTTTGGCCCTTCATGTTGTACAAAATTGCCAGCTACTGGCCAAGCAGTTCAGACTCAATTCATTCATTTGTATTTATTGAGTGTTTACTGTGTGCAGAGCACTGTACTGTTTGGGAGAGTACCATATAACAATAAGCAGACACATTCCCTGCCCGCAATGAGCTTACAGTTTTGAGGGGGAGACAGACATTAATATAAATAAATAAATAAATGACAGATACGTACATAAGTGCTGTGCGGCTTGGAGGCAGGGAATGAATAAAGGGAGCAAGTCAGGGTGACGAAGAAGGGAGGAAAGGAGGACTTAGGGAAGGCATCTTGGAGGAGATGTGCCTTCATTAAGGCTTTGAAGAGGGAAGAATAATTATCTGTCAGATTTGAGGAGGAGGGGCATTCCAGGCCAGAGGCAGAACTTGGATTTTATTGTCCATCTCAGTTATTCTCCATATTTCCTCTACCCACTGATGGTAGTTAGTAGCTCATAGCTTTAATTTAATGCTAGTTAGGATTGAATAACTTTCTCTGCATGTATTAGGGCCTTGAATTTCTACTATAAATAGAATCAGGATGTTGAATTGCTTCTGCCCAAGCTTGTGGGATGGTTTGCTTTGTCAACAACATTAGGAAAGGAAGGAGAGTCATATACATTCAGATAAAAGAAGAGAAAATGAAGCATTAGTTCCTGAGGTTGCATACAGGACAAGCTTCTTGACATCTTTGTACAGAACAGAGTACTTTAAGCAAAATTCTTAGTTTTGCTAAAAGCTAGTTCTCAAGGAAATCCTGATTGTTTTGGGGAAACAGGACTACTGGAATGCAGTTTTTCCTGGCACAGCTCCGGGCCTGTTCCCTGGAATGTAGAGCTGTGACTGTCCCCAATCCACAAAACTATTCACTTTACACATGATGGAAGGGACCATGGAATTAGGGATGAATCACCTAGAGCAAAGCTACATACACAGAAAATATCTGGTGGAATGTTTGTGCAACCAGCTGAGATGAATAAAAATTAAATAGACTTTAGGTGTTTTCCTTCCTCAACTGTATTCCCTCTATTCTCTCCCCCTTCCATCTTCCCTCTCAACATCCACTCTTCTCTTACAAGGTCTTGGTTGGTCCAGCAGCCTAATTTCAGATAGTCATTCATTCAGTTATATTTATTGAGCACTTGCTTTGTTGCAAAGCTCTCTACTAAGTATTTGGAATGGTTCAGTACATTATCTAGACATGATCCCTGCCCTCAAGAAATCTAGAGGAGGGAAAGCTAAACTCCCTGTAAAAAGGACATTAAATTTTCCCATGTGTTTGACTTAGCTTTTAGATCTGTAGCATCTTAAAAACAATATTTTAATCGACATGCTTATGTTTGTGTTGTTCCTTTCACTTATAATAAGTACGCCAAGGACCCAAGTTGATCAGTCGATCCCTCTGTTGCTAAATCTTCACAAACAAATTGACCTTTCTGTTAAAGCCAGGATTCCTCTGAAGTCAATGGCCCTGGGTGGAACTGTAGAAAATTTCTTAATTATTCTCCTGCTCCATTTTTGAGGTAGACTTAAAAACAATGCCCATTCCTCTATGCCATTTTCTTTGTAGCAAGCGGCTGGAGACAGGTTTATTGCCAGGCAGCAGTGGAGACTTTGATCCTAAATGAAGATTTGGTAGTTTTTTTGAGTCAAATTTGGATTAAATTAGGAATGACATTAAGCTTTAATAAAACCACTCCTCTCACATAGGCTAAAATTGAAGTCAAATAGCACTGCTTAGCTACCAGAAATGTCGATACCACTAACTTAATTATTTGAAGACTTTGAGGAAATGTTCCATCTTTACCCTTGTTAGCTCCTTGCTATTGAGTGCCACACAAAAGCTTCTCAAGTGATTGACTCTAAGGTTTCCTTTTCTTTCAGTGAAGGAAATTCTCCTTGATGCATTTGGGGCAATTTACACACAAAAGTTTGCAGGTTTTATCTTTCCTGTTGTAGAAATGGGGAATTGGTAGGGCTCTCCAGGGGATGAAGTGGACATTTCAGGGTCTGAGTCATGATTCTCTATTTTTCCTCATACACTTTATTTTTAAAAGCTCTAGTCAGATCGCCTGGAGCTCAGCCTAAATCAGGCAATTCTGGTTCTTCTAGTAATATCACACAATTTTATCTCCATTACCCTCATCCTTTCTTTCTGATGAATTAGAAATGGCAGCCACTACCTTGCAAACTTCTGTGTAAGAAGATGCTATCATTCAAAGGACACACCCTGCTTTTGAAATGATGGCAAATAGTGAGAGTAGTTTTTCCTGAGATTTGAACCCAAGTGCCCAAAGTGTACAGACCTTTAAGTTCTTAGACTATTGAAGGCTGAATGTTGCAGAATGTTGTAGGCCGAATCTTCAAGGCAGGGTGGAAGAGATTGCCTTTATATCCTAAAGCTTTCCTAATTCCCTTCTCATTGTCCTTTCAAGGGATCTGTAATATCTAGTTTAAGAAGAGGTTTTTAGCACCTGAAAGATGTTTTTAGCCTGGAGGCCTTCTCCCTCATTCTTCCTTTATTTCACCTAACATCCTTCACCTATTCAGTGACATTGTGAGAAATTGTAAGACCAGTTCTGAAAAGTAATACTTGGCATTCTGGTTCCCAACATTTGAGGGTCTTAAAGTGTTTTACAAACATTCATTGATCCTCTAATTGCTTTTAGAAGGAAGATACTTTTCTTTACATTAAACTGAGGTTCCAGGGTTAAGTGACTTGACCCTGGAATCTGGCTTGACTTGCAGAACTAACTGCTTCCCAAAATCAGTAGATAATTTCCCCCTTTTTTATGTGGGGAAACACGGAGGGGATTTTCCTATTTTTGTGCACATTCTTGGAATTCCTGGTGACTGTCGTGATAAAGAAATGTTTGATTACTTGTTTTGATGGGGGTGAGGCGGTTGATTTGCCTCAAATATGCGGAGTTTAATCTCCACATTACTGCTATTTGTTTTAGAGTTGTGCTGAGAAAGGAGAGTGATTTCAGGCTGCTGGATTAAATCTGCCAACTATATTCGCAGGCAGAGAGAAAGGCTTGTTAGTACCATAAAAGGACAAACATCCTAAAACGATGTTTTCTAAAATCAGATCCTCTGAAGCCCTCAAATCCTAGGGCTTCTAATAATAATAATAATAATGGTATTTGTTAAACATTTACTATGTGCCAAGCACTGTTCTAAATGCTTGGGTAGATACAAGGTAATCAGGTTGTCCCATGTGGGGTGCAGTCTTAATCCCGATTTCACAAATGAAGTAATTGAGGCATAGAGAAATTAAGTTGCTTGCCCAAGGTCATACAGCAGATAAGTACCGGAGCTGGGATTAGAATCTGTGTTCTCTGACTCCCAAGCTCGTGCTCTTTCCAGGGAGCCACACTGCTTCTGGACTTGGGGGAACTGATGTTGAGATCAGTTGAGAATGAGCTTGATTCAATTTGATTCTTTTTGGATGGTCACCTCTGCAATCACCAGAATGTGATTTTCTGCAAAAATAGAGCACTGGATTAGTTTTTGTAATCTTGTCTAGATAAAATTTTTGGTGTCAGAAATGCTTTGCCAGTGGGCAGCCTTTTAGCTGCCCTTGGGGATACAGGTAGAACTAGTATTAAGGATATAATTGGTCCTGAAAACTGTGAAATCAAAATGTTCTAAATTGGAATTTATTTTCTCTAAGAGCAGTAAAGTGGGGGATTGGCTCCTGAACCAAGGTGGGATGCCCTGCTTTTACTAAAATAATCTATAATTGATTACTCAATTATAGAGTCATTCATTCATTCAATCATATTTATTGAGTGCTTACTGTGTGTAGAGCACTGTACGAAGTTCTTGGGAAAGTACAGTGCAACAATAAATGAATGATATAGCTACATTAATGTATTTATATTCCATCAGTGAGATTCCACAATAGGGTAGCCAACTTTTATTTCATCAGAAGTAAGATGGATGTGTTGAGGCTCGCTGGTGATTCCACCTGGTGATCACAATGATATTTATTGGGCCCTGCTGCATGGCCAAGTGGATAGAGCATAGTCCTTCTGACTTGGGTTTTAATCCCAGATCTGAAACTTGTTTGCTCTGTGATGTTGGGCAGGTCACTTCAATTCTGTGCCTCAGTTATTTCACCTGTGTAATGGGGATTAAGCCTGTGAGCCCCAGGTGTGACATAGATTGTGTCCAACCTGCTTAGCTTGTATGTATCCCAGTGCTTAGAACAGTGCTTGACAAATGCCATCATTAAATTAATAATAATAATAATAATAAATGTGGTATTTAAATGCTTACTGTGTGCCAAACACAGTACTAAGTAAATACAAAATAATGATGTTAAACACAATCCCCATTCTACTTGGGGCTAACAGTCTAAGGGAGATGAAGCAAGGGCATTGAATCCCCATTTTACAGGTGAAATTCACAGAGAATTCAAGTGACTTATCCAAGGTCAAACAGCGGGCAGCTGGAAGAGCTAGGTTTAGAACTCGGGTCTCGACTCCCGTGCTCATCCCAGTGGGCTTTGCTTCTTCTCTTTCTGCTCCTTGCCCCTTACCAGTCTGCCCTCTTCAACCTGAAGTCCTCCTGGATTCCACCCCATCATAGTTTTTATGATCATTTTTGTATCTGTCCAGAGCTCATATATGCCCTTCCCTCCATATCACCTTCAATCTGCCCCTCTAGCCCCACCCTCATGGTTTACCTGTGGCCTCCTCCATCGCTCCCCATCCCCATCCTTTGCCACATTTTGAATTTTTTTAAAAAACGTGTTTCATAACCAGAGTGGTCCCTGCCTTCAGCCACCTCATTTCCCCAAAAAGTAAGACAACCGTGTTGTTTGAGGGAGGACCACCACTGCCTTTCCCTGAGACTGAAGCAGTCCAAGGACTGAAGTGGGGAAAGAACCATGGAAATAATAGTGGCATTTATTAAGCGCTTACTATGTGCAAAGCACTGTTCTAAGCTCTGGGGAGGTTACAAGGTGATCAGGTTGTCCCATGGGGGTCTCACAGTCTTAATTTTCATTTTACAGATGAGGGAACTGAGGCACAGAGAAGTTAAGTGACTTGTCCAAAGTCACACAGCAGTTGACAATTGGCAGCGGGATTTGAACCCATTACCTCTGACTCCAAAGCCCGTGCTCTTTCCACTGAGCCACGCTGCTTCTTGTGTGTGTGTGGGGGGGGGGTGGGGGCGGGGAGGGATTGGTATGTTTTTAAACCACTTGCTCTATGCAAAACTCTGTGTGAAGAACTGAGATATAATACATTAAGGGAAGCAGCGTGGCCTAGTGGATAAAACCAAGGGCTTGGCAATCAGAATGTCATGGGTTCTAATTCCAGCTCCACCACTTGTCTGCTGTGTGGTCTAGAGCAAGTCACTTCTCCATGCCTCAGTTTCCTCATCTATAAAATGGGGATTGAGCCTGTGAGCCCCATGTGGGACAGGGACTGTGTTCAACCCTATTTGCTTGTATCCACCCTAGTGCTTAATACAGTACCTGGCATACAGTAAGTGCTTAACAAATACCACAATCATTATGAATAATTATTATATTCAGGGACCTGGATTCTAATTTCAGCTCAACCACTTACCTGCTGCTTAACCCTGGACAAAATGGAGATTCAATACCTGTTCTCCCACCTACTTAAACAGAGAGCCCCATGTGGGACACTGACTGTATCCAACCTGATTTACTTGTATTTACCTCAGCACTTAGAACAGTGCTTGACCTATAGAATACCATAAAAAATTAATTATGGTATTTGTCGTTGTTGTCTTATGCTGTTGAGTCGTGTCCAACCCATAGCGACACCACAGACACATTTCTCCCAGAACGCCCCACCTCCATCTGCAATCATTCTGGTAGTGTATCCATAGAGTTTTCTTGGTAAAAATACGGAAACTGTTTACCATTGCCGCCTTCCGCGCAGTAAACAAGTCTCTGCCCTCGATTCTCTCCCATGCCATTGCTGCCCAGCACAGGTGAGTTTTGACTTGTCACAGATTGCCTTCCATTCACTAGCCACTGCCCAAGCTTGGAATGGAATGGTTAGGCCTCTGCTTGGCTCTCCCTCCTGTAGTCGTGACTGGTAGACTACTGGAAACTCTCTAGGTGCGACACTGAGAAGGGAATTATGGTATTTATTAAGCATTAATTATGTGTCAAGCAGTACTCTAACCACTGGGGTGGATACAAGATAATCAGGATGGACACAGTCCCATGTCCCATCTGGGCCTGACCAATCGGTCAATCTAAACAAGATATTTATTGAGTGCCCACTCTGTGCAGAGTAGGCAGAGCATTGTACTAAGCACTTGGGAAAGAACACTAGACTAGACACAATCTCTGCCCTCAAAAAATTTACAGTCCAGTGGCAGTGCAGATATTAAGATAAATTAAGGGAGGGGAAACAACCGAGTATTAATATAGATTCATAAGTTTTTGGGGAGTGAGGAGGGTGGGGTGAGTTTCTAAGTATTTAGAAGGTGAGGGCTCATGCAGGCACATGTTGGCACAGCAAGGAAGAGAAATAGGCTGGGGAGGTGAGCGATTAGTTGGGGAAGCCTTCTTGAAGGAGATGTAATTTTATCCTGACCATCCCTAACTCCCTGGATAGTGGGAATTGCTGCATTCTCTCTCTCCTGGTTTTTGTAGGACAGGAAGAAAGGGAGATTGAGAAATAACAAAAGCACTATTAATCTATCGTATTCATTGAGTGCCTCCAGTGTACAGAGCACTGTACTAAGCATTTGGGAGAGTATAACACAACAATATAACACACATTTCCTGCCCACAACGAGCTTCGTCTCAAGTGTTCAAGGGCCCAGAAAAAAAAAAATAATAATAATGGTATTTGTTAAGCACTTACTATGTGCAAATCACTGCTCTAAGCGCTGGGGGGAATATACAAGGTGATCAGCTTGTCCCACATGGGGCTCACAGTCTTAATCCCCATTTTACAGATGAGGTAACTGAGGCTCAGAGAAGTTAAGTGACCTGGCCAAGGTCATACAGCAGACATGTGGCAGAGCCAGGATTAGAACCCATGAGTACAGTGCTGTGCACATAGTAAGCACTCAATAAATACGATTGATGATGATGATAATGATGATGACCTCTGACCCCCAAGCCCATGCTCTTTCCACTGAGCCACGCTGCTTCTCTGAAAAATAAGAAAATAAGAAAAAAGATAATAAGAAAAAATATTGGTACGTATTCCATTTGTTTCATTAAAACCTGAGAAGTGAAGACCTCCCAGGAAAACTGTCTACTAGGAATAGGCAGTGGTCAAGCCAAGTTTTGGTTGGAAGGACCAGTGTTCAGCTATTCCCCTTTTGGCAAGAGAGAGACTGCAAAGCATGAAGGGACATGGGAATTGGACAGTAGTTTTCAGATTTAGTTCAAGAGCTGCATAGAACATTTGACAGAGTTCCATCAAATGATTGCAGTAATAATCTTTCTTCTGAAATCGAACTATAAATTTTCACATCTTGCTAAGTTTTTCAGGAAGTTAGGAGGTATGTGTCTCAATCAGTATCCTCATACTTTTCTTCAGTGCTTAGCACATAATAAACTCTTAATCAAAACAATAGACTAGAAAGCATGAATAATAATAAACTCCTTTATGAACAGAATAGTGAATTAAATGGAGAGTTAGGAAAGAGTGAGAAATTGTGGTCTCCAGTTAATCATCTATTTGTTCTGCTAAATAATGTTAGCATTTAAATTGCTTTAAATTGGCTTCAAATTTAGCACCTTATTGAAGTAAGTAGGCGTGAATTCTAAATACTCCCCCCTACCTTGCCATTATTATTCTGTAAAATCAGCAAAAAGGATTAGGGGTAAGAGTTCAGTGCATATAAATCCAATTAAGAAGGCTATTTTGTTGTTTTTTCTTGTTTTTTTACTCCACAGGGTAAATCTGTAATTGCAAGGTCTGTTATGTTGATTTTCATCTATAGTCATTTGGGAGTGTGGGGATACCTTTTGCATTTTTCAAGCTAATGTTCTTCAAAACTCCATTGATCGGGACTCTATTTTGGGAATTAACTGACTAGTGTTACGCCAAGGATTTTGATATGTGTTTACTCTTTACATCTCAACAATCTGGATTGTTAAATGTGTGTTAAATCTGGATTGGTTTAACACACTCTGCTAATGAGTTATTCAGTGTGGCAGAGTAGTCCAGCACAGTTTGATGGTGTGTTTGTGGCCCCAGATTCTAGAGCCACAGAAATGAATTAGTAGCCTGCAATAGATTCAACTTTCTTCAAAAGTAGTTTCTCCTAATTGTAATGTCAGTTCATTCATTCAGTTGTATTTATTGAGTGCTTACTGTGTGCAAAGCACACTTGAAAGCTCCGTGTTATTTTCTTGATGACCTTTCTCAGGTAACCAAATCCAATGGCGTCTACTCTATCTTGACCCTCCTCAACCTTTCAGCTGCCCTCACCAGTGAGGCCCACCCCCTTCTCCTGGAAACACTATCTAACTTTGGCTTCACTGACACTGTCCTCTCTTGGTTCTCCTATATCTCTGGTTGCTCCTTCTCAGTGTCCTTCATCAGTTCCTCCTCTGCCTCCCACACCTTAACTGGGGCGGGGGAGAGGGTGCCTCAAGGCGCAGTTCTATGTCCCCTTCTATTCTCCATCTACACCCACTCCCTTGGAGAACTCATTCACTCCCACGACTTCAGCTGTCACCTCTACATGGATGACAGATAATTGATAATTGATGTTTCCCAGATCAACCCCCTGTTTCCTCTCCCCCTCCCCATCGCCCCCACCCTACCTCCTTCCCCTCCCCACAGCACCTGTGTTTATGTTTGTACAGATCTATTACTCTATTTATTTTACTTGTACATATTTACTATTCTATTTATTTTGTCAATGATGTGCATCTAGCTTTACTTCTATTTATTCTGATGACTTGACACCTGACCACGTGTTTTGTTGTCTGTCTCCCCCTTCTAGACTGTGAGCCTGTTGTTGGGTAGGGACCATCTCTATATGTTGCCAACTTGTACTTCCCAGGCACCTAGTACAGTACTGTACACACAGTAAGCGCTCAATAAATACGATTGAATGAATGAATGAATGAACATGTCCCCCACAGACCACTCTCCTTCCCTACCGTGTCACATTTCCTCCTGTGTAACAGCGTGGCTTAGTGGAACGAGCAAGGGCTTGGGAGTCAGAGGTTGTGGGTTCTAATCCCGACTCTGCCACTAATCAGCTGTGTGACTTTGGGCAAGTCACTTAACTTCTCTGAGCCTCAGTTACCTCATCTGTAAAATGGGGATTAGGACTGTGAGCCCCACGTGGGACAACGTGATTGCCTTGTATCTACCCCAGTGCTTAGAACAGTGCTTAGAAAATAGTAAGTGCTTAACAAATGCCATCATCATTACTATCATCTCACTATTTGAATAGCTCTCTGACAGTACTACTGAACCCTACTGATACAAGGCCCTACTGAGAGCTCACCTCCTCCAGGAGGCCTTCCCAGACTGAGCCCCCTCCTTCCTCTCCCCGCCCTCCGCCTCTCCATCCCCCCACCTTACCTCCTTCCCTTCCCCACAGCACCTGTATATATGTATATATGTTTGTACGTATTTATTACTCTATTTATTTATTTTACTTGTACATATCTATTCTATTTATTTTATTTGGGTAATATGTTTTGTTTTGTTCTCTGTCTCCCCCTTCTAGACTGTGAGCCTACTGTTGGGTAGGGACCGTCTCTATATGTTGCCAATTTATACTTCCCAAGCACTTAGTACAGTGCTCTGCACACAGTAAGTGCTCAATAAATACGATTGATTGACATCTAAATGACCCACACCTCAAATTTAAAATGTCCAAAACAGAACCCCCATCTTTGCACCCAAACCCTGCCCTCCCCACAATGTTCCTATCACTGTGTATTTATTTTATATCTATTCTATTTATTTTATTTTGTTAGTATATTTGGTTTTGTTCTCTGTCTCCCCCTTCTAGACTGTGAGCCCACTGTTGGGTACGGACTGTCTCTATATGTTGCCAACTTGTACTTCCCAAGCGCTTAGTACAGTGCTCTGCACACAGTAAGCGCTCAATAAATACGATTGATTGATTGATTGATTGTAGGCAACATCACTTACCTCCCTGACTCACAAGCCTGTAATCTTGATATTTTCCTCGATTCATTTCTTTCTCTCACCCAGCATATTCAGTCTGTCACCAATCCTTTCAGTGCTACCTTCACAACATCTTTAAACTCCACCCTTTCCTCTCCATCCAAACTGCTGCCAAGCTGATCCAAGTCCTGGACATATCCCACCTTGATTACTGCATCATCGTCCTTACTGACCTCCCCGCTGCCTTTCACTTCCCTCTCCAGTGCATATTTCCTTCTGCTGTCTGGTTCATTTTTCCTCAAAAGAGTTTGATCAATGTCCCCCGACTCCTCAGAAACCTCCAATGGTTGCTTTTCCATCTTTGCATCAAACAGAAACGCTTTACCATCAACTTTAAGGCACTCACCCTCCTACCTTACCTCACCGATCTTCTTCAACAACCCAACAAACTCACTTTGTTCCTCCAATGCCAGCCTACTCGCTGCACGTTGTCCATCTGACCAATGACCCCTTCCTTGTCCACAAATCTCCCTCACTCCTGGAACTCTCTTACCCTTCTATCCAACAGACCACCATTTTCCCCATCTTCAAAGCCCAACCAAATCCACATCTCCTCCAAGAGGCCTTCCCTGACTATGCCCACATTTCCCCACTAATAATAATAATAATAATGATGGCATTTATTAAGCGCTTATAATGTGCAAAGCACTGTTCTAAGCGCTGGGGAGGTTACAAGCCCATCAGGTTGTCCCACGGGGGCTCACAGTCTTAATCCCCATTTTACAGATGAGGTAACTGAGGCATAGAGAAGTTAAGTGACTTGCCCAAAGTCACACAGCTGACAATTGGCAGAGCTGGGATTTGAACCCATGACCTCTGATTCCAAAGCCATGCTCTTTCTACTGAGCCATGCTGCTTCCCCTCTGCTGCACCTAAGCTCTTGAAGTTTACCCCTTATGCCCTTCAGTAGTCAACCTACCCCCTACCCCAGAGCACTTATGTACAAATCTCCATATCCTGCCATTTCCCCTACTTGTGATTTATTTTAATATCTGTCTCCCCATCCTGACTTGTTTGCAGGAATTATGTCTACCTCTACCAATTCCATTGTATTATACTCTCCCAGGGCTTAGTAAACTGCTCAATAAATGTCATTAATTGATTGGTTCATGTAGCTTGTGACTTGAAGGCTCCTCAGAGCCCCTTTCAGCCCCAGGTTTTATGAATTCCTCCCGAACTTCCAGATCCCCATGCTTGAGAGGTTTGAATTCAGTCTATGCATTGTTAGTGTATGAAGTTATCATACAACCCCTTACATCATTCAAAATCCAACCTGATTAGTTTGGATGTATACCAGTGCTTAGTACAGTGCCTGATACAGATTAAGTGCTTAAATACCACTTTTTTTAAAAAGATGCTCCTTTGATTACTTCCTGTGCTTTATTTTGCAGATTACCTGGTAATTCAAAACGACCAAACTTTAGGAAATATTTTATTTGCACTCAGTACCTCCAAAAAGTCAATAAGGTAGTTCAGAAATTCAGCCTGGTTTTGCTTTTAGTTTGAAGAAGCCCGATTTGATGGTGGTGGTGCCCATTTCCTTTTTAAAATCACTTTTGAGGGGTTAGTGCTTATGGAAAATACCAGTTGTAACTGGGCACAGAAGAGAGACAAATAAGTCTTCCTCCTGGTGTCACCAAAGTGGCTTCATTTCTCCCGAACACCCAAGAAAGATTCAAGAAAAACCCAATCTGTTTAGTGCATTTCAATTTTGGATGCCTCAGACTTTGAGCATCTCTGACCAACAAGTGAGTTTTGTGTTAGTCTGTCCCACTGTTGATCCAAGCAATCCTCTAAATTTTTCTTACAGAAGGAAAAAAGTATCAGAAAAAGCACCATATTCCATAAAATTTGAGACCACGTCCCTGGGTTTGAGATGAATTTGACCCAGGCACTATATATTTTTTCAGAATCGGCACCAGTGTTGTATCTTACAACCCCCAATGTGAAGTGTATGAGTGTATGAAGTGAAAGAAATTTGGTCTGATTTTCACCAACTCTCTTGGAGTTCTTCTTATGTATTCCCTAATTATATGCTTAGGGACATACATTAAAGTGAAATTTGAACCCAACACTTTTGTTAAATTTCCATTTTATCAACTTAGAGAAAGCAGTCCTAATCTGAGTGTTAAATGGGAATTGTTGTTGACCATTGTCGGTTGTAGGCATTTCTTTTAAATGAGAAGTGACTGTAATGAGGAGGAGATACAGAGGTATTGACTCCCTTTCATCCTGTCCAGATTTCCGTAACTCCACCTATTATTTTCTATGTGTGTTTGTGTGGGTTCCTGCATTAGTCTTAGAGCAAGCTGGTTTAATCCTTTTAAAACAAAATGACTACCCTTAAGTGAAAAATAAAACCCTATTATGAGATTGTTTCAAACCACTCTAGGTCCAGATTAGTCAGGAAACAACATCAGAGTTCACAAATAGGTCAGAATTTCAGTTCAGCAAACAGAAGGGTCTGTGTCATGGGTTAGCAAAGACACCAGGACAGTCTTAAAATTTAACCCTCTTTGTCTATGTTTAGGCTTTTGCGTACTGAGATAATCCAGGGTAATTTTGGGTAACTTTGTTTCTTAACTGAAAAGGAGTGTCTGCCTGTCCCTTGATAAAATGTGAACTGTGAAATAGTTACATGGTTTATGTTTTATAGTTGATATACTTTGAGCATTATATAAAAGAATTAAGACCATTGTCTTGGGCATATCATGACAATTAAAAAACCCCTAATATAACCATTTTCCCCGATGTATAGGTAATTATTGGAAATTTGGTGGTTAAATGCCCAGCCCCTGTACTTCATGTCCTCCTTTTTTAAAACTGGCCTTTGGGTGTGTTTTTTTTTCCCCGTTTTACTTATTAGCACTTTCCCAGAGAGTGGGATAAAAAGAGGAGAAGGGAGGAAATTAATTTTCTACCCTTCCCTGATGGAGAGTAGTTTCAATTAATGGTTAAAATGAAGACATTTGAAGTCCTTTTTGCTTTTCTTTTATGTATCCAGGCATTCGTGGTCTCTCTCTAAGCAGTTGTGTAAGCACTGGAGGTCAATAATAACACTTCCAGTGGTGTTTGCAGCACTTGTTGTTTCTACCTGTAAAATGTGTCTTTCATACCCACTTTTCCTACTGGAATCCTGATGCCCCTGAAAGCAGCTGAAAGAGGAAACTGCAGAGAGGGATATTGAAGAAATATTATTTGGTAAATAATTGACTTTTTGATGTATTTTTCATTGCAGAAAAAAAAATCTGGTATGATCTTTCTTTAGTCTTTGGATTCTGATTAACCAGTTTACTTGGTTTTTCTTTAGTTAGTTTCTAAATTTACAGAAAGCAAGAGCACCAGAGAATTTTGAATTTTAGACAAATCATTTTAGTGATATGAGGCAAATGGAAAAGCAAAGTTCTTATTTTAAAAGTGACTTACTGTAAAATGACTTGATTTCCCATGACCATACCCCTGGAATTTAAAATTACTGTGTGAAATTTGAGCTTCTCATATATAGTGAAAACAATCTGAAATAACTTTTTATTATGAAATAGAATTGAATGTAACCTTAATTATAGTCTTTACTGGATAATGTCGTAATTTCTAGCCAGATTCTTTAGCAGCCTATGGTTTAAAAATAGTTAGCATATCAGAACATTCAAACAGTGTTTTGCAAAATAAAAATTCTGCTTTTGCTCCATTCTGCAGCTGTTGATTGTTCAGTGATGCATATAAAAATGCCATATACTGTCACTCCAGTTTTCCTGTTTTGCTGTTGTAAGCTGTTTAACAAGGTGACAAAGACACCCAACCCATGTATTACTATTCAGAACAAAGATATTAGAGGAAATTTCTTTTCAGTTACTTGTGGTGGAAGAAATTCAAACTTAAGATTCTATTACACTGGCAAAATTCCTTTTGTAACCCATGCTAATTGAAGATTATCAAGGACCCCAAAAGCTGATATGACAGAACAGAGGGACACAGTGAATTTTTTTTTCACAATGTTCCAATATCCACTTGAATTTCAGTTTTATAAGATTGTGTATTTGGAGCCTGAACTAAATCTTGGCTCATTTGCAGTGTCTCCATTTGTATTGACAAAAGGATTATTTTTGGAAGGTGGGGTGTTGACACTCAGTGTGTGTGTGTGTCGGTTATGCAGTAGAATTGGCGTCTTGAAGTACTTTTGAGAGTCTTACCCCCTTGCTGAAGAGAAAATATAACTTCATAGGAATTAATGACTTTGGGCTGTGTCCAAATCTTAGAAGTGCGGCGTGTGCTGCAGCTTCCTTGAGAGGGGGGAAGAAATCCATTGTTTTTGCAAGGGCAGTGGCAGGGTTTCTAAAGGACATCTTGTACTTTGGAAATTTAAATAGACCCCAGGGTGAATTTACTTGCAGTCTGTAAGTATTTTGTGCCCGTAGAAATGCTACAATAAGCTAAATGGAATTGTGTTTTTGTGAGTTTTGGGTTCATGGTTTATCTCGGATTGAGATACTAGTAATAGCGGCATTTCTAAGCCCCTACAATGTGCCAAAATACTTTGCTAAACTCTGGGGTAGAGACAAGATAAACAGATCAGGCACGGTCCCTGTCCCATAGGGGACTCACAATCTAAGAGATAGGGAGGGCATTTTCCAGATGAGGAAACAGGGGCCCAGACAGGTTCAATGACATACCCAAGGTCACACAGCAGGACAGGGGCAGAGCTGGAACTACAACCTGGGTTTTCTGTCTCCTGGCTCAGGGTCGTTCCAACTGGCCACCCTGCCTCCACAAGCCCTTTATATCCTTTTTATATTCTCTTGTATTGCACTATCCCAAGCGCTTAGAATAGTGCTCTGAACACAGCGCTCAATAAATACCACTGATTGATTGATTAGAAGCAGGGTGGCTTAGTGGAAAGAGCTCGGGCTTGGAAGGCAGAGGATGTGGGGTTTTTAATCCTGGCTCTGCCAGTTGTCTGCCATGTTCATTCATTCATTCAATCGTATTTATTGAGCGCTTACTGTGTGCAGAGCACTGTACTAAGCGCTTGGGAAGTACAGGTTGGCAACATATAGAGACAGTCCCTACCCAACAGTGGGCTCACAGTCTAGAAGGGGGAGACAGAGAACAAAACAAAACATATTAACAAAATAAAATAAATAGAATATGTACAAGTAAAATAAATAAAGAGTAATAAATACGTACAAACATATATACATATATACAGGTGCTGTGGGGAAGGGAAGGAGGTAAAATCGTGGGTTCTAATCCCGGCTCCGCCGCTTATCAGCTGTTGACTCTGGTCAAGTCAGTCCGCTTCTCTGGGCCTCAGTACCTCATCTGTAAAATGGGGATAATAGTAATAATGATGATGGCATTTATTAAGCACTTACTATGTGCAAAGCACTGTTCTAAGCGCTGGGGAGGTTACAAGGTGATCAGGCTGTCCCACTGGGGGCTCACAGTCTTAATCCCCATTTTACAGAAGAGGTAACTGAGGCGCAGAGAATCCCTCAGTCACCTCATCCGTAAAATAGGGGTTAGGACTATGAGCCTCAGGGGGAGACAACCTAATTACCTTGTACTACCCCAGTGCTTAGTACAGTGCTTGGCACATGGTAAACACTTAACAAATACCATAAAATACCACTGATAAGTAACTCCTCCCATTTAACCTCTAGCATTACTTATCTCCTGTCTTCAGGAAGCAGTATGGAGTAGTGGGGAGAGCACAGGCCTGAAAGTCAGAAGGTCATGAGTTCTAATCCTGACTCTGCCACTTGTTGCTGTGTGACTTTGGACAAGTCACTTCACTTCCCTGTGTCTCAGTTACCTCAACTGTAAAATGGGGATTGAGACATGGTTTGTGTCCAACCTGTTTTGCTTGTATCCACCCCAGTGCTTAGTGCAGTGCTTGGCACATAATAAGTGCATAACAACTACCACAATTATTATTGTTATTTTGATAGGGTGCAGCACACTCATCAGTCCAGCTGGAAGGGGCATTGAGAAAGTGATTGAAAGGCAATAGAAATAATAAAAACAACAATAATAATAATAATTGTTACGCACTTATGCGCCAAGCCCTGGAGTAGATACAAGATAATCATGTTGGACACAATCCCTGTCTTACTTTGGGCTAACAGTCTAATTAGGAGGGAGAACAGGTATTGAAACCCCCATTTTACATCTAAGGAAACTGAGGCACAGAGAAGTGAAGCGACTTGCCCAAGATTGCACAGGAGGCAGTTAGTGGAGAGGTGATTAGAACCTAGGTCCTCTGACTCTCAGGTCCGTGCTCTTTCCACTAAGCCATGTTCATTCATTCATTCAATCATATTTACTGAGCACTTACTGTATGCGGAGCACTGTACTAAGCACTTGGGAAGTACAAGTCGGCAACATATAAAGACGGTCCCTACCCAACAGTGGGCTCACAGTCTAGAAGGGGGAGACATACAACAAAACAAAACATGTAGACAGGTGTCAAAACTGTCAGAGTAAATAGAATTCTAGCTATATGCACATCATTAATAAAATAGAGTAGTAAATATGTTGCTTCTACAACATGTGTGTATGTATGTGTCAACAGGGGAGAAGGACTCTACCTATTGGAATTATTCTTACTGGTCCTGGGCATATCCATTTGCCCTTTTGGCAGTGCTTTTCAACTTTTGCTTTGAGTATCACTTCTATCAGCATCATCAGTAGTTGAATGCTTGCCCTGAAATCTCTCTCTTCATTCCTCCCAAGCCAGCCTTCTTAATTGTTCCCTGTTCTCATCTCTCCCTTCTCCATCCCTTCGATCACACAGTTCCCCCTGCTTAGAACTCCCTCCCAAACATAATAATAATAATAATGACATTTATTAAGCGCTTACTATGTGCAAAGCACTGTTCTAAGCACTGGGAGGTTACAAGGAGATCAGGTTGTCCCTCGTGGGGCTCACAGTCTTAATCCCCATTATACAGATGAGGTAACTGAGGCACAGAGAAGTTAAGTGACTTACCCAAAGTCACACAGCTGACAATTGGCGGAGCTGGGAGTTGAACCCATGACCTCTGACTCCAAAGCCGATGCTCTTTCCACTGAGCTACGCTGCTTCTCTAACATGACAGATCAGAGGCCTCTCAAAAACCTACGTCCTCCAACAAATCTTCACCGGTTAATTTCCCAGCACCCTACGCCGTATAAGCCCATCAGCCCTAGCACTTATGAACACACTGATATCCCCGTCCTCAGTATGTAAGTTTATTCAGTTATTTATTTTGACCACTCAAGTCGTAAATATTTTTATGTGCGTCTCCTCCATTTGAAGGTAAGCTCCTTGTGGGCAAGGACCATGTCACTTCATTATCCTGTACTTCCCAAGTGCTCAACGTCTCCAGAATCTACCCCTTCCTTTCCATCCGAACTGCCGCCTCACCATTCATTCATTCATTCATTCAATCGTATTTATTGAGTGTTTACTGTGTGCAGAGCACTGTACTAAGCGCTTGGGAAGTACAAGTTGGCAACATATAGAGATGGTCCCTAATCAACAACAGGCTCACAGTCTAGAAGGGGGAGACAGACAACAAAACAAAACATGTAAACAGGCGTCAAAGTCGTCAGAACAAATAGAATTAAAGCTAAATGCACATCACTAACAAAATAAATAGAATAGTAAATATGTACAAGTAAAATAGAGTAATAAATCTGTACAAATATATATACAAGTGCTGTGGGGAGAGGAAGGAGGTAGGGCAGGGGGGATGGGGAGGAGGAGAGAAAAAAGGGGGCTCAGTCTGGAAAGCCCTCTTGGAGGAGGTGAGCTCTCAGTAGGGCTTTGCAGGGAGGAAGAAAGCTATCGTGAGTCCTAATAGGGATGCCGGCAACCCAGCCCTCTTCATCATCATCGTCATCATCATCATTAGAAATGGTGGTATTTAAGTGCTTACTATATGCCGAGCGCCAGTCCAAGCACTTATCCCCTCTCTACTGCTGCACTGCACTGGCCACTGACAGCATCGAATAAATACTGGGCTCTCCACACAGTAACCATTCAATAAATACCATTGATTTATTGACCCCTCTTTGCCAACTCCGGAGAGAAAGGGCGTGAGTCAGGATGCCCGAGTAGTATAAGGCCCTGCAATCAGGTCACGATTTCCCCTAGAGTTGTAGGTTTGATCCACTTCAAGTAGCTTCTTAATTGTTAGAGAAGCAGCGTGGCTTAGTGGAAAGAGCACAGGCTTGGGTGTCAGAGGACATGGGTTCTAATCCTGGCTCCGCTATTAGTCACTGTGTGATCTTAGGAAAGCCGCTTAACTTCTCTGTGCCTCAGTTATCTCATCTGAAAAATGGGGATTAAGACTGTGAGCCCCATGTGGGACAACCTGATTACCTTGTATCTACCCCAGTGCTTAGAACAATGCTTGGCACATAATACCATAATAATAATTATTATTATTAAAATATTATTTGCAGAAATTTGCAGGTCCTATAAAGCTGCTGAGCATGTTTCCCGGTGGACTCATGTTTCCAGGTGGACTCAGTGTTTAAAATCAAAATCCTGGATGTAAAGACTCCCAGTGTGTATACATAGAAACTTAGGGAAAGATCAGCCAAACACCAGACTCTCTGTTATTATAGTGGACAAATGATCTCCTCCCTCCCTCCTTCCCTCCTTCTCTCCCTCCTTCCCTCACCTTCCCTCCCTCCCTCCCTCCCTCCCTCCCTTCCTTCCTTCCTTCCTTCCTTCCTTCCTTCCTTCCTTCCTTCCTTCCTTCCTTCCTTCCTTCCTTCCTTCCTCTTCTCTCGAATTTATTGAGTGCTTAGTATGTGCAGAGAACTGTACTAAGCACTGGTGATAGTATAGCAGTGTTGACAGACACTTTCCCTGCTTACACCAAGCATACAATCTAGAGAGGGGTCAGACATTAATATAAATAAATAATCTATACTCTGTTATAGATATGTACCTGTGTTCTGGGATTGAGTGTGGGGCTGATATAAAATGCCTAAAGTTCACAGATCTAAGTGCAGAGATGATGTAGAAGGGAGAGGGACCTGGAGAAAAGAGGGCTTAATTGGGGAAAACCACTTGGAGAAGATGAACTCTGAAAGCTGAAAGACATGATAATGAGAACTGCAAGATGACACAGGTTTCAGGCTACTGGGACAGGGAGTGTGGTCATAATATCAACCTAAGTGAGAGACTGATGAGGAGGAGGATTGGATTTATGAGGAAAGATGAGAAATTCCATTGAGACGTGGAATTTGAGGCGTCCCGAACACAGGAGAATATGTGGGATTATATTTTAGGTGAGAAATCGGTACTGGAAAGGTAGATTTGGGACTCATCAGCATAGAAGTGGTGGCTGCAGCCATGTGAGTGGCTCAGCTTTCCAAGACCCTAAGTGTAAACTGAAAAGAAAGAGGGCTTAGAACAGAGTCTTGCGGGCTACCTTCAATTCAAGGATGAGAGAAGGAAGAGAAGCCAGCAAACAAAACCGAGAAGGAGCAGTCAGAGAGGTAGAAGGAGAAGCGGGTGAGTATCAGGCTGGCAAAACCTAGATCTGACAGTGTTTCAAGGAGGAGGGCGTGGTAGACAATGTCAGAGGTGTCCAGGATCCATTCATTCTTGATTGCTTAATCTCACGTCAGGAGGGGAAGGGGTGGGGAGGGATTTACTTACCTGTAAGGCTCATCTCATCAAATTCTCATCAAACAATACAGGTTCTGTTCCCGAGGTAGCTGTAACCCAGGTTATGCGTCTACTAGATTGTGGAGTAGATGAAAGGGCAGAGTTATAATGAGGGGGTGAATTTGTAGTGGCAGAATTCAGCCTGGTTTCTGGATGGTGCTTTGCCACTCCCCCCCCCCCCCCCAATCACCACCACTGGAAGGCCACTGGTGGCAGGAGATGAACCAGTGATGAACTGAAACCATACTTAGAGGGATATAGCAAGTCATTCATTACAGAAACCTAAGGGTTTTTTAAAGCAAACTGAAAAGCAAGTACCTCTCATACAACAGTGATTTACCTAAGGCACTTGGTCTGAGTACCTCATGGTATGTTGTGTTGTACTACCGTTAGTACTAACAGCGATGGTTAGAATTCACTAGTCTGTGGGTTTCTGTGGTTTGAGATTTCATCTCAGTGTTCTCTTTATTGGCCTGTCTATGTGCAATTTTGGAATCCTATCTGCTCCTGTGTATGTCTGTATTCAGGTCTGGCTTAGATCCCCAAATTAATAGTTATAGAAATTGAGCCCCAGAGAAGTTCAGCTTACCCAAGGGCACACCAAAAGTCAGTGGCTAAGTCAAAATTAGACCTCGTAGCTCCCAAGTCTTAGCTCTTGAGCTTTCCATTTGCTGTATTTCGTCCATAAAATTACCTCCTCACATCCATGTACCATGGGCATAAATTGAAAATGAATGTGGTTAATAGATTGTATCCATAGTAGGAGTGGTAGCAGTTATTTCTAGGTAGAACTTAGAGCATTAACACTGCGGGAGACTTTTCTGGCCCCACCATCATCCATTAGCGTGTAAGATCTTTGTGGGCTAGAAATGTGTCACATAACCTAATACTCTGTTTTCCCTGTCTCTATTTTATTTTAATGGCTGCCTCCCCCTCTAGCCTGTCAACTATCCTTATGGGCAGGGATAGTAACTCTACTAACTCTATCACATTGTACTTTCCCAAGCGCTCAGTACAGTGCTCTGCATGCGGCACTCAATAAATGCCTTTTATTGACTGATGTATTTTCCAAGCATTTCATGCACTTCACTGCACTGAATGGATGCTCAATAAATACTACTACCACCAGTACTTCAAAGGCCAAATGCTTTTTGCAAAGGTTCCAACTAGATAGGGGTGATGGCTTCTTGAACTGGATTCCTGGCCATGCTCATCCCAGATCTCGGACATGACCTGAGAATTGCTGGTCAGGGCTGAAAAGAGCCAAATTGGTAACTTTTTGGTAACAGTGGGGGGGCAAAGTACCATCCAGAAACCAGAAACTTTGGTAACAAAATGGTAGCTTTTTCACTCTCAGAAGCCAGTATCCTCCCAGGACCTCATGACTTTCAAGGTCAGGTCTTTTTCTGTCATTTCCACCAGGTCCAGGGTAACCGGACATACACATTGACCACAAAGTCAGTTAAATAGAAACTAGGGTCGGTATTCGAGCTCGTTGGAGGATATTGCAAAACCTGGCTTTAGAGGCTTACCTCTCTGATGAGAATAGTTACTAGTTTTTCTGAATTAAATACTATAGGCCATGTAATGGAAGACAGATTTGAAAAAAAAAATACCGATTGGAATTTTCAGAATTCATAATATGTGCCTTCTGAGAATAGAAGGTGACTTCATTCAGCACTCTTCAATCAATCAGCTGTATTGAGTGCTTACTGTCTGCAGAGCACTATACTAAGCACTTGAGAGAGTAAACTATAACAGAGTGGGGGGACCTTTTGCATAAGGAAAACAGCTACTTTAATAGTAATAATAATAATATTTAGTATGTGCTTAATATGTACTAAGCACTGGGATAAATGCAGGATAATCAGGCTGCGCACAGTCCCTGTCCCACATGGGGCTCACAGTCTAAGGAAGAGGGTAAATGTCCATTTTACAGATGAGGATATTGAGACACAGAGAAATTAAAAGACTTGTTCAGGGTCACACAGCAGGCAGGTGAAAGAGCTGGGATAAAAACGTAGGTCCTCTGACTGCCAGACCTGTGCTATTCCCACAAGGCCACGCTGCTTCTCTATTCTACCTCAAACAGTTTGACTTCTGGGGCAGTAAATATGCTACTTATTTGCTTTGATTATCCCCTCAGCCTACCTAGCAGTTAGCCTTGGCTGTAATCAAGAAACTTCAGAACAGACTGTTTTCACAGCAAAATTACTTTAAAAACCACTTTACAAACATGAATTTAAATTATCCTCCTCATTGCTAGCCAAATAAAAACCCACAGCATTCCTCAGGATTTTGTGTAAGAGTGTTTGTCTTGAAACTTTTCATAAAGGGGAGGGGAGTTTTGTATCAAAAAAAAAAAACCCAGCACATTTCAGTGAGTTTTTTTCAAAGGTTAGCCTTGGGTCATTGGCAGTTAACCACTTGTTTTGGTAGATCTGTCACAAGAAGGTTTAATTATGTATTTAGTATCTATCTCCTTTTATGCCTGAATGATGCTGATAACTACCTTGTGGTGTATTAACTGTCATTTTAAACCTTTTCAAATTGTCCCATGACAAAACACAGGTTCCTGTTCTTTCATCCTGCATTAACAGATGAAAAAATATCTCTTGGGTAAAGTGTGCATGTATAATAAAATCTTTCAGTGATTTGTGGCAAAACGTGTTCTAGTAGTTGAAGCAGTGGATATTGGGAAATCGGAGTTGATCCCAAATCCATCACTTCCCCAAGGTGATTTTGGACAAGCCTCAATTTCTTCTTTGATGAACAGAGATGTTATTATCAGTTTAGATCTCCAGCTGGGCACTGGGACTGCATTTTGAGACAAGGCAGCACAAAGCAAATTGGGAGTATTAATAGTAGTAATATTTGTTGAACTCCCATAGGGAGCAATGCACTTCATTAAGAACCTTGGGAAATACAAAATAAAGAAGTGACACATTCCCTTCCCCCTGGGAGTTTGCTCTCTAATGGAAGTGACAGGCATGGACATACATACAAAGACACTAGTCAAAATCAATAATTGAGTGAAAAACTGAATAAAAATACAAAAATGTGAGGGTTGGTGTAAGTAAATTTTTAAGTGTTAAAGTTAGTTGGCTGATGAGTTTGAGTGGCCCTTTGGTGCTGACAGTTGATGAGGAGTAGCTTGTAGGAGGACATGGGATTTTAGGAGGGGTTTGTAATTGGGGAGAACTGTGATCATGTCCAAAAGAGAACTCCTGGCTTCCCCATCACTGCAGACAGCACTGCCACCTTCTCTGTCTCACAAGCCCATAACGTTGGCATTATCCTCAACTCATCTCTCTCATTAACAAACATACTTAATCTGTCATCCTCTTCCATTTATTCTACCTTCATAACATTGCTAAAATCCACCCATTCCTCTCCTTCCAAACTGCTGCCATGTTGATCCAAGCACTTATCCCCTCCCGCCTTGACTGTTGCATCAGCCCACTTGATGATCCCCCCTGGCTCCTGTCTCTCCCCGCTCCAGTCCATACTTCAGTCTGCTTCCCAGATCTTTTCTACAAAACTGTTCAGTCCATGTCTTCCCACTCCTCAGGGTCCTCCAGTGGTTGCCCAACCACTCCCACATCAAACAGAAACTCCGTACCATTGGCTTTAAAGCATTCAACCACTTGTCCCCTCCTATCTTACCTCACTGATTTCCTAATGTTCTCTGCGCAACTTTCCTCTAATTTGTTCCTCTAATGCCAACCTACAGAGAAGGAGCATGGTCTAATGGTTTGAACATGTACCTAGAAGTCAGAAGGACCTGGGTTCTAATCCCTCTTCTGCCACTTGTCCATTGAGCGACCTTGGCAAGTCACTTAACTTCTCTGTGCCTGTTACCTCCTCTGTAAACTGAGGATTAAATTACTTGTTCTCCCTCCTACTGAGACACTGAACCCCATGTGGGACAGGGCCTGTGTTCAACCTAATTATGTTGAATCTACCACAGGACTTAGCATTTAGTAAGTGCTTAACAAATATTATTATCATTATCATTATTTTTAGACTAGAAAGTTTATGTCTGATGGCTTTGATTTTTGATCTGAAGTCATCAGGGGTTAGGGAGGGAGGTGAGGCAGTGGAACTTGGGGCTTCTGGAGGGAATTGAAGGGTTAGAAAAGTAGGTAAACTGACAGAAAATAGAAAATCCAAATTAATTAGGGGTATTAGAGACAGATACCTTCCTCTCCCCAAAAATCTTACCTTCTCCTCTGGAGGCACAGTGCCTGTTCCTCCTTTCCCACCAACATTGGCTCTTTCTCTGGTTGAAATTGGCCTTTTTTCCTCTCCTCAGTACCACCCCCACCCCCACAGCACTTGCGTGCATGTCCCTAGACTCAGCACCTTCCCCTATCCCCAATCTATTTTAATTTCTGTTTCCTTCCACCACTCCCCACCCAACTCCCCCACCATTAGATTGTAAGCTCTTGGGGGCTAGGATCATATCTACCAACTCTATTATACTGTATTTTCCTAAACACGAAGTGCAGTGCTCTGCACACAGGAAGTGCTCAATAAATACCATTTCCTGCTTCCTTGATTAGATAAAGCACATAAACTGATCCCGTTTTTTCTTGGATGGGGCAGGGAGCATTAGGTTGGAGATTCTTCAAGGACAAGCTGAGGTGCACCCAGCTCTGGTGAATCTCTTGAAGCCTGAGCCCAAATGAAGGTGACCTCAGTTTTCAAGAATCTCGGTAGCGTGGGCACTGTTGGGTTTTTGGCTTTGAGGAGTGTGTATGGATGTAGCTCAGGTTTTGGGTAGTTTAGGGCCAAATTCATCTGACTCTCCCTGGACTATAGCTGAACCATCTCTTGTAGTTTACAAGTTTTTGCTGTTTGAAAGGCAAAAATCATGCAAAACAAAAGGTAAATGAATCTATGCAAAAATAACTCATGTAATTGATAATTAAGGCTATCCAGATCTTTGGAATAAGATGTTTCCTACATTTAAATAGTGGGAGTCCTACCTGGGAGCCATGGAGGTGAATGAGTGAAAATTATAAATGTCCTTTTACTTAAAAGAAGCCTTCTTTTTTGTTTTGTTTCTTCTAGTTTGCGGGCACTTTATCAGATGGTTTAGGGAAGACCATGGATAACCGGCATCAAACTGAGCGAGAGTATATTCGATATCATGCCGCAACAAGTGGCGAGCACCTGGTAGCCGGGATCCATGGGCTAGCACACGGTAATTAATAATGTTTGGCACATCGGCTAGTTTTTCCACTACCATTTTACATTGACATGGGGAAAAAACAGGTTCCTAAAATTTGATGTTTTAAAACACCAGTAGAGGAGAAAACCTGTCTGCTATGTCTTTTGTATTGTATTCTCTCAAGCTGTTAGTACAGTGCTGTGCTAATAGCAAGTGCTCAATAAATACCATTGGTTGATTGATGCTAATGAAAATCTCGATCCGGTATTGTTTGTGTATCCTATAACTTTCCAAGCCATTTTGTTTTCTCCTCCAAAATTGAAATGTGGCAGAGAATGAGAACATTTAATTTACTTTCAAGATGTTCATGTTGCAATCCCTTCCTGTTCTCTGGCTACCATTGTCCAAATGTTTTACTCATAGTGTGTAATGAATTGCACACCCTCCTTGAATAATTTGAAGCCACGGCTTTGAGAGTGATTTATATTCTTCACTGATCACTCATTTTAAAGTTTTTGAAAAGTAGTTAGCTGGTTTTATTGCACGATAGCGTCTCAGTTCTGCATATGTATTCCTTATAATCTGAACCAGGCTCAGCCACTAGTGGGTATATCGGATGCCCCTCCTTGTTGAGTCCCCCTTACCATCCAGTTAAAAAGAAATCTATATTTCATCAGAAATCTTAGCAAGTAATGCAGTCCCATTTTTCAGGTTTAGGGATGAGTCATTTCTTCTGGTTGCCACAATAATTCTAATAGTTTGGATTAAGCGCTTAGAACAGTACTGGGCACATAGTAAGCACTTAACAAAAACCATAATTATTATATAATGCCTTTCCTTGGAGTTCAGAGTCCTTTCCTATCCATTACTGTCCCTGATTCTTCCAGCATGCCTTGAGAGGGAAAGCCTAGCAGCTGTTAGAGAGGTAGATGAAATCACTTAATTAGCACTAGAGCCATGTGTAGGTTCTGGCTCATCTACCTCCTAGTCTCTCTAACATGCTCTCCACTGGACCACGCTTCCTTCCTACCCATTCTCAGCCTCTTTTAATAACAACAGTAGTAATAATAATAGTAATTGTGGTATTTGTTAAATGCTTACTATGTGCCAGGCACTGTACTAAGTGCTGGGTGGATATTAAGAAATTGGATTGGACAAAGATCTTTTGATCCTTTGTATGAGTACCCAGGGAAAAGACATTACATAACTGGATGAAACTGATCCAGACTAAAAGAAGAGATCTTCTGAATTGTTAGTAAATTCTTAATGAAGGGGATTCCTTTTCCAATTTGTCTCACTGGAGGAACTGAAGAGCCCCAACAGTGTCCTGACACCAAGCCTGTTGAAGGGTAAACATTCTCAGTATGTCACTGAAGCATCTCCTGACCAACCACTTGGAGCTTATCCCCAGGCTGCTGCTGCCCTCACCCAGAAGCTTCCAGCAAATGCCTCTGTAATCTCAGAGCTTTGATGGCCTCTCTGCTTTTTCCTTTATGGCCCATGAAAGTAGCCCAATGGCTGCTGGTCATTGCTGATTCAGTCAAGATTTGAACCAGAAAAGTAGAAGCTAAAACCTCCCTAAATGAATCCTGAGTCCTTCCCTCTCTCTAGTTTTGATTTTAGTGTACTGCATATAGTCTTCTTAAGCATAGAGAGTAGTCTTTTAAGCAACACCCTCATTCAGTCAGTGAATGAAATGTAAGTGGAGTACTCTAATGGGAGGCGATGAGGTCGTAAGAAGGATGGGCTTGGGAGTCAGAAGGACCTAGGTTCTAATCCCAGCTCTGCCACTTGTCTGACGTGTGACCTTGAGCAAGTCACTCAACTTCTCTGGGCCTCAGTTACCTCATCTGGAAAATGGGGATTAAGACTTTGAGCCCCATGTGGGACATGATTTGTGTCCAACCTGATTAGCTTGCATCTACCCCAGTGCTTAGTACAATTCCATGACATGTAATAAGCACTTAATAAATACCATAAAAAGTACTCTATGTGACTGCAAACCAGAGATTTTATATTTGAGCTCTTTTTACAGGGATTGATGAGCATTTTTTACTTTTGACACTGGCACTAAAAGAAGGATATTTTGATTTTGTTGTTCTGACAAAGTAAACAGACTTTAGTTGTTGACAGATAAATTAGACTTTGCTAAACTGTGGGTTCGTTAGAGCACTTGGATACTTCTGAAGGCAGTGTTGCTTAGCAGCCTGACCCTTGGCAGACCTGCCTGATCCGCTTAAGCAAATCATTTTATCTCTATGTATCGGTGGGTTTAGTCATCTGTAAAGTGGGGTTAATAAACAGAATCTTCAGGCTGGAAGGGACCTCCAGAGACATTTAACCCCGCCTGTAGTTAGGAATGGACCTAAATCTTTCCGTCCAGATGGTTGGACGTTTGGTCCTTACACATTTCAAGGAAAGCTTTTTGGAGAGCCTATGTGAGGATTCTCAGACTTCACAATCAGGTCATTTTGTCCCTTGTCTAACTTACATTCCTCCTGCTGCAGTGTAAGTACATGCCTTAGAGTTTAGTGCTAGTCTCTCTCTCTCTCTCTCTCTCTCTCTCTCTCTCTCACACACACAGTTAAAAAAAGCCCCATCATTTGTTTAAAGAATGCTAAATGACTCCCCTGCTTTCACTTTTTTTTTCCACCTGAATAATTCTAGTACTCTAGCCCAAACTATTTTTTCAAACTTTAATCATTATTTTTTTTTTACTTCTATTGGGCATTCTCCAAGTTCTGCATATATGCGCTAAGTAATGGAATCAAGAACTGGGCCTGAATACCATTGAATATAGCTGGAGGATTGATTGCTTAATGGTGGTATCCTGTTCAGGGTCTGTTTATTCAACCCACTATCGTGTTTGCCTTTTAGCAATAGCACACTACATTTACAGTTCACATACAACATGCGGCTCACCCTGATCATGAGCTTATTTTGTGTGAACACGGATTCTTTATTTTGTAGTTGTGGGAGGATTAACTGCTGAATGAAAAACACTAAGATTTTTTTTTCTGTCTTACCTAAAATTGATATGCAGCCTCTTACTGTAGACAGATCTGGTATTCTGATGTGTTCTGCTCAGGTTTTTCACCATTAACTGAACTACACTTTTAATCCACATAGGTTTTGGAGGGTTTTTATGGTATTTGTTAGGTGTTCACTCCATGCTAGGCACTCTTAAGCACGGGGGTAGATACAAGCAAATCGGGCTGGACACGGTCCCTGGCCCACATGGGGCTCACAGTCTTAATCCTCATTTTCCAGATGAGGTAACTGAAGCACAGGGAAGTGAAGGGACTTGTCTCAAGTCACACAGCAGACAAGTGGAGGACTGGGATTAGAACCCAGGTCCTTCCGATTCCTGGGCCCGTGCTCTTTCCACTAGGCCACACTGCAGTGGGTGTATGAGAAAGAGACATTCCCTTCCATTGCATATCAGGATTATGCATTCAAAGTCGGCAAATAATTTAAAGTGACCTCTACTCTAAAAGCATTGTCAACTATAAAGAAACTGGGATCTAGAGGTCCTGAAAGTTGAGCAGAGGAAATCTATCTTATTTTAAGTGACATGTAAGTGCCTCATGGACAAGGAACGTGTCTACCAACTCTGTTATATTTTACTCTCCCCAACACTTAGTACAGTACCCCGTTCCCAGGAAATGCTCAATAAATACCTGTGATTGATTAGTTAAGGTTGGCCACACTACAACAGTCCTTGTTTTCCTTGCTAGGTATCATTGGTGGACTGACCAGTGTAATAACCTCAACGGTAGAAGGTGTGAAAACAGAAGGGGGAGTCAGCGGTTTTATATCAGGCCTTGGGAAAGGGCTGGTTGGCACAGTTACGAAGCCAGTTGCCGGTGCCTTGGATTTTGCATCAGAAACAGCTCAGGCCGTGAGAGACACTGCCACGCTCAGTGGCCCCAGGTAAGCGTGTTATTGTCTACAGTTTCTAGACCTGTTCTGTTTCTTGTTCCCAGAATCTACTGTGACATTTTTAGTCATTCTGCCTTCTGTTTTAATTGTACAGTTTTCCCTGATTTAAGCTTGACTTGAAAGCCTTTAACTAAAGTTAGCCTGTTTTCTAACAAGTAGGCAAAAATGAGGTTGGAGCGAGGCAAGTCAAGTGAAGTGGTGAGGTCATTTTTTTCATTGAACATTTCAGAAACAGAGCAGTATTCTGCCTCAGAGGAAAAGTTAGAGAAGTCATTAATGTATTTTGGAATATTCATGATGGATGTGTTTTAACTATTTCCCAACTACTTTCTATTTCCTGCATCTAATTGCGCCACACTTCCCACTCTAAGTGTCTGCCCTCACTGTTTGAAGGAGAAGCCATAAGACCAGTGAAGTGTGACTGAAGTTCAGGAATGGAAGGATTAGCATAGGTGGTGTTCCAGGTTCCCTGGCAATTTTAAAACTTATTTTGAATATTGCATGTCTGTCATTGAAAAAATCAGTTTACCTTTTATAATTCCAAATGAATTTATCAGTCTTAGAACGGGCACAGTTGAATTTAGCTTCATGCCCCAGGATGTAATAGATGTCCCAAGTTTTCAAGGTGTCCAAGGTGGAAAGGGTAACTGCTACTTTTTGCCCTGGGGCATCACTGAAAGCTTCTTGGGTTCAGTGGCGAGTAATGTAGGATGAGGTTTCCATGTCTCTCAATCCCTTATGGCTCAGGGTGGGACCTCAACTTCAAATGAAAGAGGCTCAGCTGAAAGGGACCTAAAATTCACTATACTTCAAATGCCCTCTATGGTAGAGTATCTTATAGATGAGTGATCTGTAAACTTTTGTGGGACACAGGCTGGCCTAGTGGAAAGATCATGGGATTGGGAGGAAGGAGACCCAGGTTTTCTCCTTGGTTCAGCACTTTCCATCATTTAATGCCTCCATGTCCCAGCTTCCTCATCCTTAAAATGGGGAATAAAATATCTCATTTCCCTCCCTCTTGGACAGCAAGTACCACGTGAGACAAGGACTCACAGTCTGTCCGGTCTGAGTATTTTGAAAGTCCTCGTTTGGACACTTCATCCTTCTGGAAGTGTGACCAAAGTTGCTAAGATCAGGCAGCTGGAGAATATGGTCCATGGAGACCTGGATGAGTAAAACTACTTCTGGTGTAACTCCATTCCTGAGTTCCTGTGACCAGGGACAAAAAACTTAGGGGTATATTTGAAAATCGGGGGACAGGTTGCAAGCCTTAAAAAACTCACAGCCTTTTGAGTGGGAACATGGAGTGGAAGAAGTTTCATATGCTTCTCTCTGTTTCACTAGACCAGGTTAACCCCCTTATCCCATCAGGTAAGCATCACATCATTACTGCTCACAGACTGCATCTGCGATAAACACATTAAGCGCTTAGTACAGTGCTCTGCACATAGTAAGCGCTCAATAAATACGATTGATGATGATGATAAAGGGATGGGGGTCCTACTCAACCCTTTCTCTCATGTGATAAAAGTTTGTCCTAAAGTCTGAATCCTGGCAATCTGTTCCAAGACTTGAGTCTCACTTCCTGGGTTCTTTTCCTAACTCCCCCTCTGTCTCACTGGTGGTTTGGGGCAAATTACCTCTTTGGACTTCAGTTTCCTCATCAGAAAGTAAGGGTGATAATTCATGCGATACCGTTTCTTTGGACTTTTGAATTATGGCCCCCTTGAGAAAATAGTGTCCTTGAATTGACCCCAGAAACAAAAACCTTCTTAAAGCTGTGATAATTTCTGGTTGTCAAGCCACCAGAAATTCTAATTCAAAACATTATTTAAATCAGTACTACTACCCCACTGCTACTTGCAAATTATCCTATAATAATAACTTTATTACCCTTCCCTAAAGCCCCCTTTTAAACCTCTCGCCTGTGGATCTGCAAATTATTATAAGGGTTAAGGAGAAACTCTTCAAACCAAATCCATTTCCCACACCCATTTTGCCTCAGGTCTGAGAGGAGAAAGATCAACTGAGGCCCCCAATCTGGGAATGCGAGAGGTAGTTTTTGCAAGTTGGGATTACTCCTTAATATGTTCAGCTCTGGATGTAGTAATGTTAAGTCTTAAACTAAAACCTGAGTGAGTTGTCGTGCCAGGAATATGTCAGTTCTACACTAAGTGTTTATACACCAATTTTAATTCATTTGAAAATGTGTTACGACATCCAGCAATTCAGGTAATAGGCAGGATTCAATTCTGCTTCTCAAGTGTTTTTCACATTTGCTAAGGAAAACCTCACCTTGATTCTAAAAGCAACAGGCTCTGAAGCTAAGATGACCTTAGATTTAAAATGACCCTCTAAAATCTGATGATTCCTAAAGGAGAAATAATTCATCTCTCTATTTACCTTTTCTCATCTCTTAATGCATCTGTCTCCTGTCTTTGTAACTTACTGTTGATTATCTCTCCCTTTACCTGGCTCCACTTCTGAGCCAGATAACAAATCACTTAAAGCTAAATGCCTAAAAGTCAGTTGCTTAATGTGCAGTGGTTGACAGCCCGGTCATTGAAAATTCCAAATAACAGCAGAGGAATCGGCTGACACTGTACACAAATTCTGAGAGCCTCCAAAAGCTGTCATAACCCCTTTCTATAGAACCTCATTACAGAAATGCCATAGCAAAGAAGTAACTGTGACTGCACCAAGAAGTTCATTATGATTCTGAATTACTTACTGATGGTATGGCCAGGGTGAGAAGCTGAGATTGCCTTTTTTGACCCATTCTCCATCAGCAGGGTAAAGCAGGGTTATATAGCTTCAGGTCTGTTCAACATAGTCTCTGTAATTGCCCTGAAGGATGCGGTAAGGAATCCGGTATCGGTTTTCCAGGACATTCACTACAGAAACAGTTATTCACTAGTTGCTCTAGGGGATATCTGTCCCCGAGAGACATACTCACAAGGTCGGGGGATTCTTGGACACTTCTTTTTAGTCGGCCCGGTCTACGGACTAACAATACATCTGATGAGAACATAGGTGCTCCAGGGAAACACTCGTGCATTCCGAGATCTCTTTCAACAACATGGGAACTAAACAATTTCTGGGAATTCTGCAATCTAGGCACTGCCCAACAATCCCCTGATAGACACAGGAGTAAAAAACTGAATAAAGAAGCCATGCATGTCCCTTGAGAGACAATTAGAATGGGGTCACCTTGTGACATTAAACTTCAGACTAAGCTGAGAGTGTACCAAGCTGTGGTGTTGCCTAGGCTTCTGTGAGGTTGGGAGATTGGACGTGTCACATCTGGCTTCTTCTCCAGTTATGTCAGCATCACACTTGTCATTTGAAACAAGATTAAAAACAAGGTCCTGAAATGGTTGGGCTCTCAGCCCTGAGAAAATGTTCACAGTGTTCATGGTTTTGTGGGACAGGAGATGTGCATAGAGTGGAGGGCAATTGATTGCCCAGGTATGTATGGAGAGCAGGGATGGGGAGACCTAAAGCAGAGTGGTCAGAGAAGTGCTTTAAACTTACACTGAAGCCCAATCTCACACAGTACAGCATGCTAGAATTTGGGGGAGACAACAATTTGAAAGGCAGACCAGCCCAGCATGCTGCTAGGCAAGAAAGGACTGGCCCTTTTCTAGAGCACAGAGGATTAGAAAGGATAAACTAAAAACAGCACCAAGTATTGCTGTGCACAAAGCACCCACATTACAGGGGAGAACCTTTGCATGCACACAGGTAGTAGAGATTGTCATTTATGCAGTACCCTTCAAGCCACGTCTACACCCATGGTAATTTTATCTTTGGTGTCATCCTTTTCAGGTGTGGAGAGCCACTCTTATGTTTTCAAAATGGAAAAAAAAAACATGCATAATCATAGTCAACCCACACCCCTCCACCCAATACTCACTACTGCCTTAGCCCCTTTTCCTCATCCTCTCCTCCTGTCCTACCTTTAATCTTTCTCACCCATCTCAATCAGCCCTTTGCTTCCACCCATCCCGGACTTTGTCCATCATCACTTTCCTGCCCTTTACCAGATTAGCACCATGTTTTCATCTCCTCCCATCCTCTTTCAAGTTTTTGCCTTCTCCTGTTTGTCCCCTTCTCTGATCCTATGCCTCTCCCTTCCACTGGTCTCCATAGGATGGGGACGTCTCCAGCTATTTTCGATAAAGCTGAAGAGTAAGATGGAGCTCTAAACCCCTCTCCAGGGCCCCAAAGTACTCTATAGCCTTTTTGCAAGGAGTTGGAGAATTTTGGGGTGGATGAGAGAGAGAGAGATTGATGGGATGGGGAAGAGAATATTGGAAGCAGGAAAGCAATAAAAGGGTACATCAAGGGAACAGAGAGAAAAAGGGAATATATAAGGGGATTTGAGAGAATAATGATAATAATAACTGTGGTATTTGTTAAGTGCTTACTATGTGCCAGGCACTGTACTAAGCGCCAGGGTGGGTGCAAGTAAATTGGGTTGTACAGAGTCTTGTCCCAAATGGGGCTCTCAGTCTTAATCCCCATTTTCCGGTTGAGGGAACTGAGGCTCAGAGTCACACAGCAAACAAGTGGTGGAGCCAGGAAAAGTTGGGGAAAGAGAGAGTCGGGGAGAAGGGCTGTGGGTGAGACAAAAACTTGAATTTAAGTTCAGGGATGGTCAACAAGCTGTTAACTGGGGAGGGTCAGGAAGGACAAATGCATGGATGGGGGATAAAAACAAAGTGTTAGCTGGAGAAAGTAGACAGGGCTTCTGAATTTGTTGCCAATTTGTACTTCCCAAGCGCTTAGTACAGTGCTCTGCACATAGTAAGCGCTCAATAAATATGATTGATGATGATGATGAATTGGGGACAATGGTGAATTATAAAGGGGTACACTTCATATTCAGAAATAAAATAAGAAAAAATATAAATTCTTTAGTTCTTTGAAACCAGCGTAAGGCTCCAGTTTTGATGGCTGATGGGATGTCAGCTGTTGGCCTTAGAAGAAGCTGTAGTAGAGCATTGATTGAACAGCCACTTGTTGGAGTTCACTATACTAGGAGCTTGGAGAGTACAGAATAAAGAACTACCATGGTTTTCTGCCCACACGGAGTTCAAAATTTTGCAGGGGAGAAAAAACGTTTTGATTTTCTTTGACCTAGATTTGTTGGCAATTGAGTTTATCAACTAGCTGGCTTCCAGTTTGGGATAGGTTAATACTTTGATTTTTTTCTGTCAGTCAGTTGTATTAAGTGCTTACTGTATGCAGAGCACTGTAGTAGTAATAATAATAATTATAGTGATAATGAGACACAGCATAGTGTAGTAGAGATAGTCTGGGCACAGAAGTCAGAAGGTCATGGTTCTAATCCCAGCTCCACCACTTGTCTGCTGTGTGACCTTAGGCAAGTCACTTCATTTCTATATGCCTCAGTTATCTCATCTGTAAACTGGGGATTGAGGTTGCGAGCCCCGCATAGGATGGGGACTGTGTCCAACTCGATTTGCTTGTATACACCCCAGTGCTTAATACAGTGCCTGACACATATTAAGCACTCAACAAATACTATCTTTATTAGCCCCAGAATGTTTTATAGAAGCAGCATGGTGTAGTGGATAGAGCACAGGCCTAGGTGTTAGAAGGTCATGGGTTCTAATGCTGGTTCCGCCACTTGTCTGCTGTGATGTGACCTTGAGGCAAATCACTTCACTTCTCTCGGCCTCAGTTACCTCATCTGTAAAATGGGGATTAGAGTGTGAGCCCCATGTGGGATAAGGACTGTGTCCAACCTGATTAACTTGTATCCATCCCAGCACTTAGTACAGAGCCTGGCACATAGCGAGCGCTTAACATCTACCATCATTATTATATACAGTCCCCTTTAGACTGTAAGCTCATTGTGGGTAGGGAACATGTCTACCCACTTTGTTATGTTGTACTCATCATTTATTCAATTCAATTGTATTTACTGAGCGCTTACTGTGTGCAAAGCACTGTACTAAATGCTTGGGAGAGTACACAATAACAAGACACATTCCCTGCCCACAACAAGCTCACAGTCTAGAGGATAATAAGTATAGTACTTGTTAAGCCCTTACTGTGGGCCAAGCACTGTTCTAAGTTCTGGGGTAGATACAAGTTAATCAGGTTGGACACAGTTCCGTGTCCCACATAGAGTTCACACTCTTATCCCAATTTTTGCAGATGAGCTAACTCTGAAGCCCAGAGAAGTTAAGTGATTTGCCCAAGGTCTCACAGCAGACATGTGGTAGAGCTGGGTTAAAAAACCCAGGTCCTTTTGACTCCCTGGCCATTGGTCTATCTACTAAGCCACAATGTTTCTCAAGTGCAGTGCTCTGCCCACAGTAAGTGGTCAGTGAATACAATTGATTGATTAATTGATCGGTGAATTTCACCAGTAGAGGCAGGTTTCTTAGAGTCTGAAGAAAAACTGTATATTATGCAGTAAGTGACTTGTGGACTTAGAATTGTGATGTCTAGTACAATTTTGATTCTGAGGTCAGAGTTTAGAACAGAACTCAGCAATCCTCTGAATCTAGATACAGGCCTGTGACTTCCCCCTTTCTAGATTGTTAAAGAAGGTCCTGATTTTAACATCTTTACTGAAAGGTCCCTAAATTTAAATTTCTAAGAATAGGACCAACTTTAAATAATATTTCTTCCAGTAATCAGTTGCTTTACAAGAAACATTTGGCTTCAGTTTTGTTTATTCAAATGGGATTTTATTTATAGATTTTATTCTTTCACTCTTCTCTTAGAGAAAAGTACTCCCAGGCTCCCAGCCTTGGCCATTCATGCTGACATTCACAAAGACCTGCCACACCAACTTTTCTCTGAAATTCCCTTATATATAATTGAGCGGGCTAATTTTTCTTGGGAAAGGCAGGTGGGGGGCTAGGGGAGGGTGGAGAGCAACCAAGATTTTGGACTTGAATCGGATTTTGTGTACCCATATCCCCCTGTTGCATTTGTTAACCGTTCAACTATGTGTGGTTTGGAACTGAAATAAAAAGCCATTCCAAGGCGGATTTCTGCTGGCTCAGGTTGCATCTTCTGCTCTACGTGTGTTAGGCCACATAGTTTGTTCCCAAGGAAAGTTTATGGAAATAGCAGAGTTGTAGCCAGGGTTAGAGGTGCCATCAAAGTCCATTTACCCATCCGAGGCAAAGCCAAAGTTGAAATACCTTCTCTGTCGAGGCAAATCCAAGCATCCTGCAATTGGCTGGGCTGAGACCAGTACTTTTGATCACAGACACGGGGGATGGTATGTGTATCTCCGCGTTAATTGAAAAAGCACTACCGAGGAGGGCAGCACAAACCCAGTAGCCGGCATTTCATGATATGAGGCAAAATGCCACTGGGATGGGGGAGTACTGGACTTGTGGATGTTTTCTTCTTTAATACCATCTGTTGGAGCCTTTGAGCCGTGAGACATTTTAGGGAAATGGCCGATTAAGATTTACAAGATCGGGTGTGGAGGTTTCCTCCAAAGTATTTCTTCACATATTTTATTTCAAACCCAAAAGTGGGAGTTGGCAGTAGTTGAAGTATTTAAACAAATTTAGCAAGCCCCAGTGATTGGGGAGTGTTGGAGTTTATCCCATTATTTGAGAGAGAGATAGGAGGAAAGGGAGATTTTGAAGGATAATGATAAATTAGGGCTTTAAAAGCACAGACTTCTCTGATAATGTTCTGGAATTCCAAATGCTTGTTCTCTGAGTGTGGAGGTAAATTTCAGTTGTTTCGAAGATCTCAAGGATTCTTTTTGTTACTGTAACCTGAAGGATTTATTTTGTATATTGTCAATTTCCTCTGAAGAAGCACTCTTGAAATACCTTGCAACATGTAGAGACATTTCTTACTAATAATAGCCTCTAGAATATGAAGCTGAAAAGACTTTTCTTGCCCACGTGACTTTGCTCTGAATTTTATGTTGCGTTGCCATTAAGGCCTGTAGCGTTGACCTCTTTACTACCCAACTGCAGAACAAAAGGACTAAGAGTAATTTCAAATTTGTAGAGTAGCAGATGTTCACATACCTGTAGCCTGAAAGAATTTGGCAATCAGGTTAAAAAAAAATCAAGAGGACAGATATCATCACCCCCAAATCATATTTCGCCAGTGCCCCTATGTTCTTTGCTTGTAGAAGGTACTATGTTTGTCTTTGCTTTGATTTTATTTTTAATTGCTAAATTCCACTGGTCTTTAAACAGGAAATAATAATGATGGTATTCGTTAAGCACTTACTCTGTGCCAGGCACTGTTCTAAATGCTTGGGTAGATACGAGGTCATCAGGTTGTCCCACGTGGGGCTCACAGTCTTAATCCCCATTTTACAGATGAGGTAACTGAAGCATAGAGAAGTTAAGTGACTTGGAGAAGCAACGTGGCTCAGTGGAAAGAGCACAGGCTCTGGAGTCAGAGGTCATGGGTTCAAATCCCGGCTCTGCCAACTGTCAGCTATGTGACTTTGGATAAGTCACTTAACTTCTCTGTGCCTCAGTTACCTCATCTGTAAAAGGGGGATTAAAACTGTGAGCCCCCCATGGTGGGACAACCTGATCACCTTGTAATCTCCCCAGTGCTTAGAACAGTGCTTTGTACATAATAAGCACTTAAAAAATTCCCGTTCCCCATCCCCCCGCCTTACCTCCTTCCCCTCCCCACAGCACCTGCATATATGTATATGTTTGTACATATTTATTACTCTATTTATTTTATTTGTACATATTTATTTTATTTATTTTGTTAATATGTTTTGTTTTGTTCTCTGTCTCCCCCTTCTAGACTGTGAGCCCACTGTTGGGTAGGAACCGTCTCTATATGTTGCCAACTTGTACTTCCCAAGTGCTTAGTACAGTGCTCTGCACACAGTAAGTGCTCAATAAATATGACTGAATGAATGAATGAACAAATACCATTATAATAATAATAATAATGTTGGTATTTGTTAAGCGCTTACTATGTGCAAAGCACTGTTCTAAGCGCTGGGGTAGATACAAGGTAATCAGGTTGTCCCGTGTGGGGCTCACAGTCTTCATCCCCATTTTACAGATGAGGAAACTGAGGCCCAGAGAAGTTAAGTGACTTGCCCAAAGTCACACAGCTGACAAGTGGTGGAGCTGGGATTTGAACCCACGACCTCTTGACTCCAAAGCCCGTGCTCTTTCCACTGAGCCACGCTGCTTTTATTATTATCATTATTATTATTATTATTACTTGCTCAAGGTCACACAGCAGGCAAGTGGCGGAGTCAGGATTAGAACCCACATCCTCTGACTCCCAAGCCTGGGCTCTTTCCACTAAGGCATACCCAATAATGGCCCCTGAAGCACATGAGGGCACAGCAGTCTGCCACTGAGATATTCTTTCCTTGACCACAGACTGCACCCTCTACCCCTGCCAATTGTCTTACAATGCATGAGGAGAGAGTATATGTGGATGACTCAGTCTAAACCATCACCGCTATTGCAAAAAATAATTTTAGCATATGTTCTGCGGTGGTAGGATATCATTTCCTCCATCCCCTCCCAACCCTAACCTAAAGACCAGTGGAAGTGGGCAGCCTCGTATAATTAGTGCCTTGTCTAGACTGTAAGCTCATAATGGTTAGAGAGTGTGTCTGCCAACTCTGTTATATTGTACTCTCCCAAGCACTTAGTACAGTGCTCTGCACACAGTAAGTGCTCGATAAATGCACTTGATTGATCGATTCTCTGAAGATCAGCTGCCAGTCAGCAGCTACCTTGGTGCCTGAACAAACCTACTAAGGCATACAATACTTATTCCAATAGCTTAAAGGGGCCAGAAAACCTCAGTCAGTCAACTCATCAGTGGTATTTAGTGAGGGCTTACTTTGTGATGAGCACTGTGCTAAGCACTTGGGAGAGAACAGTATTATTGGTAAGTATGCCCTACCCTTTGGATGAGCAACGTGGAAGAGATTGTCCTTCAGTGCCACTCGCAATCATGGATGAAATTCCTCAGTTACCTATGAATAATAATAGTATTTGTAAAGTGCTTACTCTGTACTAGGCACTGTTGGAAATACAATCCCCATCCTGCATTGGGCTCACAGTCTAAGTAGGCGAGAGACCAGGTATTGAGTCTCCCTTTTACAGGTGAGGAAACTGAGACACAGAAAAGCCAAATGAATTGCCCAAGGTCACACAGTTGTCAAGTGGCAGAGCAGAGTTTAGAACCCAGGTCTTCTGACTCCTAAACCCGCACTCTTTCCTCTAGTCCATGCAGATTCCCTATGAGGGAATGATGTATATCCTTATATAACCATGAAGCAAGTATAACAGGATCAATCCCTGCCCTTTGGAAACTTTCAAATTGATCGTCATTGATAAACATCAGCAAACAACTTTCTAGGCAACCTGTTTTTTCTCTCTCTTGTTTTTTGACATTTGGGCTGATGGTTAATGGAACATTTTTCAGCAATAGTTGAAACATTCTTCCCTGCCTTATAAACTAAGCTTCTACTTACAGACATCCCAAAAATCTCATTTCCAAGGCTGTCTCCTTCCTTCTGTTTGGCTGAACTCTAAATACTCCCCATATGCTCCAAAGTCCCAAACAGCTCATTATAGTGAAGCTTATGTAAAGCTCAAGAAAATTGCTGAGAAAATGAAAGTTTAGATTATTTCTTTGGGAGAAGCCTTTCCATTTCTGAAAACTGGTAGCTCATTTTGATGTGAAACTCTTCTAGAAAGAGAAAATTCACTCATTTTCATACATGGCCCATAAAAATCATTTTTAGAAAGGAGATACTCTGTTTTTTGGACATGAAAGGACTGATTTTATGGACCATCTAGACTGTAGCTCATTGTGACCAATTCTGCTGTAGCTTCTCAAGCACTTAATGCAGTTCTCTGCATCTAGTGCTCAGTAAACACCATTGACTGATGGATGTGATAGAGTACGACTTTCAAAATGAAATTGAGGAATGAGCCCAATTTTTTGCAAAAAATAATAATTATTATGACATTTGTTAGGCTCATACCATGTACCAAGACCTGTACCCAGTGCTCAGATGGGTATAAGATAATCAGGTCGTTCACAATCCCTGACCAGGAGCTCACAGAATAATAATAATAATAATATTAATAATAATAATAATAATAATATTTGTTACTATGTGCAAAGCACTGTTCTAAGTGTTGGGGAGGATACAAGATGATCAGGTTGTCCCATGTGGGACTCACAGTCTTAATCCCCATTTTGCAGATGAGAGACCTGAGGCACAGAGAAGTTAAATGAGTTGCCCAGAGTCACACAGCAGACAAGTGGCAGAGCCGGAAATAGGACCCCTGGCCTCTGACTCCCAAGCCTGTGCTCTTTCCACTGCTTCTCTAAGTAGTCTAAGTAGGAGGGAGAACAGGGACTGAATCCCAGTTTCACAGGTGGGGAAACTGAGGCACCAAGAAGTTTAAGTGACTTGCCCCAGCTCACACAATAGACAAATGGCAGAGCTGGGATTAGAACCCAGGTCCTTTGACTCCCAGGCCTGTGCTCTTTCCACCAGGCTATGCTTATTCTTCATTGGGAGTAAGACCTTAATGTTTCAATCATGAGAGCTTTTAGACAAGAAAGAGCAAGATTGAAAACATAAAATGAGTCGTCATAAGTCTTGGTGGAGAGATGCCCCCATAGGCATCTTTGGTGGAGGGAGAACATGTTTCTTCTTGTCAGTTGTTGAATGGTATTTATTGAGCACTTACCATGTGCAGAGCACTGTACTAAGCTCTTGGGTGAGCACAGTACAACAGAGTTGGAAGACACACGTTCCCTGCCCTCAGCATGTTTACTGTCTAGAGGAGGAGATATTGTCTTTGTCTCCGCACAAAGATGCTACCCAGAACACTCACGTAGGCTATGTCCCTAATAATGCACAGTGCCAGCTCGGGGGATGTCAGGCTGTCATGTACTGGAGGCTGTTCAATCTGTCAATCAGTCGACCAAACAGTAATAATTGTTGAAGGCTTAGTGTTTGCAGAGCACGAAACAAGCACTTGGGAGATTCCAGGAGAATCTCCTGGAATCTCTGTCTCCTGGGAGCATAAACTCAAGTTGGGGAGGCAGGCATTAAAATGAACTACAGCTAGGGAAAACAGCAGCGAACAAAGCTATTCATTCAGTAGTACTTATTGAGCACTTACCGTGTGCAGAGCACTGTTCTAAGTACTTGGGAGCATACAGTACAACAGTGGACATAAGTGCCGTGAGAGTAGAGTGGGGCATAATAATAATGATGGCATTTGTTAAGCACTTACTATGTGCAAAGCACTGTTCTAAGTGCTGGGGTGGGGGGATACAAGGTGATCAGGTTGTCCCATGTGGGGCTTACAATCTTAATCCCCATTTTACAGATGAGGTAACTGAGGCACAGAGAAGTTAAGTGACTTGCCCAAAGTCACACAGCTGACAAGTGGCAGAGACAGCATTTGAACCCATGACCTCTGACTTCCAAGCCCATGCTCTTTTCACTGAGCCACGCTGCTTCTCTAAAGTATCAAAGTATCAAAGTGCTTAGGAGGTGTGGACCCAAGTGGATAGGTGACACAAAAGGGAGATAGACAGGATGCAAGGTTAATGATAATTATAATAATTATATTTAAGTGCTTACTATGTGCAAAGCACTGGGGTAGGTAGAAGGTAATCAGGTTGTCCCACGTGGGGCTCACAGTCTTAGCAATCAATCCATCAGTGGTATTTACTGAACACTTACTATATGCAGAGCACTGTGTCTGCTTTGTGTCCTTGGGCAAGTCACTTAACTTCTCTGTGCCTCAGGTCCCCCATCTGTAAAATGGGGATTAAGACTGTGAGCCCCATGTGGGGCAACCTGATAACCTTGTATCTACCCCAATGTCTAGAACAGTGCTCAGCATGTAGTAAGCACTTAACAAATACCATAATTATTATTACTAAGCACTTGGAAGAGGTTAATTAAGGATGACTTCTTGGAGGAGATATGCCTTGAAGATGGGGAGACAGATACAAAGGGGGAGGAAGGTTCATTCATCAGGGTAACGTTTGCAGAGATACTCCTCTGTGACACCTCGCCATGGCTCTGAAAGCCATCGTGAGAAATTGTTGATGGGGCAGGTGGGCACTTCATTCACTCATTCATTCAACAGTATTTATTGAGTGCTTACTGGGTGCAGAGCACTGTACTAAGCGCTTGGGAAGTCCAAATCGGCAACATATAGAGACAGTCCTTACCCAAAAACAGGCTCACAGTCTAGAAGGGGGAGACAGACGACGAAACAAAACATGTAGACGGGTGTCAAAATCGTCAGAACAAATAGAATTACAGCTATATGCACGTCATTAACAAAATAAATAGAATAGTAAATATGTACAAGTAAAATAAATAGCATAATAAATCTGTACAAATATATACAAGTACTGTGGGGAGGGGAAGGAGGTAGGGCAGGGGGATGGGAGGAGGGGAGGAAAAAAGGGGGCTTAATCTGGGAAGGCCTCCTGGAGGAGGTGAGCTCTCACTAGGGCTTTGAAGGGAGAAAGAAAGCTAGCTTGTTGGATGTGTGGAGGGAGGGAGGGCATTCCAGACCAGGGGAAGGATGTGGGCCGGGGGTCAACGACAGGACAGGCGAGAATGAGGTACAGTGAGGAGGTTAGTGGCAGAGGAGCAGAAGGTGATGGCTGGGCTGTAGAAGGAGAGAAGGGAGATGAAGTAAGAGGGGGCGAGGTGACGGAGAGCCTTGAAGCCGAGAGTGAGGAGTTTTTTCTTGATTCGTAGGTTGACAAGCAGCCGCTGGAGATTTTTGAGGAGGGGAGTGACATGCCCAGAGCATTTCTGCACAAAGATGATCCGGGAGCAGAGTGAAGTATAGACTGAAGTGGGGAGAGACAGGGGAATGGAAGATCAGAGAGGAGGCTGATGCAGTAGTTCAGTCAGGATAGGATGAGAGATTCAACCAGCAAGGTAGCCGTTTGGATGGAGAGGAAAGGGCGGATCTTGGTGATGTTGTGGAGGTGAGATCGGCAGGTTTTGGTGACAGATTGGATGTGTGGGGTGAACGAGAGAACGGAGTCGAGGATGACACCAAGGTTGCGGGCTTGTGAGACAAGAAGGATGGTAGTGCCATCTACAGTGACGGGAAAGTCAGGGAGAAGGCAGGGTTTGGGAGGGAAGATAAGGAGCTCAGTTTTGGACATATTGCGTTTTAGATGGAGGGCAGACATCCAGATGGAGATGTCCTGAAGGCAGGAGGAGATATGAGCTTGGCGGGAGGGAAAGAGAGCAGGGGCAGAGGTGTAGATTTGGGTGTCATCAGAGTAGAGATGATAGTTGAAGCCATGGGAGCGAATGAGTTCACCAAGGGAGTGAGTTTAGATAGATAACAGAAGGGGACCAAGAACTGACCCTCGAGGAACCCCTACAGTAAGGGGATGGAAGTGGGAGGAGGAGCCCGCAAAGGAGACTGAGATTGAATGGCTGGAGAGATAAGAGGAGAACCGGGAGAGGAAGGAGTCTGTGAAGCCAAGGTTGGATAGCATGTTGAGGAGAAGGGGGTGATCCACATTGTCGAAGGCAGCTGAGAGGTTGAAGAGGATTAAGACAGAGTAACAGCTGTTGGATTTGGCAAGAAGGAGATTATTGGTGACCTTTGAGAGGACAGTTTCAGTGTAGTGTAGGGGACGGAAGCCAGATTGGAGCGGGTCAAGGAGAGTTGGCGTTGAGGAATTCGAGGCAGAGGGTGTAGACGACTCATTCTAGGAGTTTGGAAAGGAAGGGTACGGGGGAAATAGGGCGATAACTGGAAGGGGAGGTGGAGTCAAGAGGGGATTTTTTTTTAGGATGGGGGAGACATGGGCATGTTTGAAGGCAGAGGGGAAGGAACCAGTGGAGAGTGAGCAGTTGAAGATGGAAATTAGGGAGGGGAGGAAGGAAAGGGTGAGAGATTTCATAAGATGAGTGGAAATGGGTTCTGAAGCACAGGTGGATGGAGTAGCACATGAGTGGAGGGAGGAGGTCTCATCTGAAGATACTGCTGGGAAGGATGGGAGAGTAGTGGAGAGGGTTGAGAGTGGAGAGGAGGGAGAAGGGGGAGGGGTGACCTTGGGGAGCTCAGACCTGATGGAGTTAAGTTTACTAATGAAGTAGGAGGCCAGATCATTAGGGGTGAGGGATGGAGGAGTGGGAGGAACAGGGGGCCTGAGAAGGGAGTTAAATGTACGGAACAGCTGACGGGGATGATGGGCATGGGTGTCAATAAGTGAGGAGAAATAGTTTTTCCAGGCAGAGTTAAGGCAGGAAAGGATAAACTTGAAGTGAACGAGGTTGGCTTGGATGAACAATTGGATGGCATCATTCCCAGTCTATGGATTGTAAACCCCTCAGAGCCAGAGACTGTGCTTTGTACTTTGGGGGTTGGTTCCCAAATGCCTTGTCCAATGCTCTGCGCAACCAGTAAATCCTGATGATGGTGATTCAGACAGGCATGAGTTTCCATCTCCTCCAGATGAAGAGTCAGGAAAGTAGTGGATATAGCTGGTTCTCCTCTCTAGAGCCTTGGAGTGCCCTAGCTGGTGAGACCTCAAGAGACAGAATGAATCATCTTATTGCAGAATCGAATAAACAGTAAAGTATAGTGATTTCTCTCATTCAGTGAAATGTTTTTGTTTTGTATTTTAAAAAGAAAAAAGCAGGTGACACCCACTATATAGCCTTTCCTGGCCTCATCTCACTTCCATAAGATTTGCATTTCGGCTTTCCAAAGAGAGCCCCACACTATGCGGAACATTCCAAATTTTCTTTCCAGAACAGAATGTGTATCCCATGTGTTAGAGCACTAAAGAGGAGCCAATTCTTTCCCCCATATGGCAGCATTTACCGTAAGAGGGACTGCTCTTTTTGGACTGGCTTTTATTTATTTTTAGGCTTTGACAAATACTCTCTGTCACTACTTTCTCTTCCAAAATCAGCCATTTTTGCCCAGTATTGGACTGGATCCATCCTAAAGGGCAGATCCACCCAAGAGAAGGAAGGGCAGTTGAACAGATCCACAAAAATGAACAGCCACTGATATTCAAACTGTCTAAAAAGCCTTAAATAAGGCTTAATCTATTTTAAGTCACCGACTCCATTAGTACATAAGCATGTTGAAGACATGGGGCCCTGTCTGTTTTGTTCAAGGCCATCCATACTGTGGGCCCTCAGTCAGAATAAATAGCTGACATCACCTTTCCATGTCTAGGTTGGGATGTGGGAGTTTCAACTTGTACATGTGGGCAGGGAATGTGTCTACCAACTCTGTTATTTTGTACTCTCCCAAGCAGTTAATATAGGGCTCTGCACACAGTTAAGCCTTAACAGTAAGTACCACTGATTGATTGATTGATACATGCCATCTTGCTCCCCCTTTGGAAGATTTTAAAAAATACAGCTCCTTCTAACAGCCATCTCATTTTTCAGTTCATTTTGCCAGGTCACTTTTCGAAGACAGACTTCAGAAAGAATAGTGTGTGTAGATTATGACGAGATCTTGGAATGACATTCCCCAAGCCAGAATATGGAAAGGGCTTAAAGCAAAAACCACAAACTAATGTAGTGCTATGTTTTGGTAGAGAGTAGTTGACTTGAATTGTATTTATTCAAAAGGAGGACAGTTGGCTTAATATGTCTTTAAAGTTTGTTGGCCCTGGGAAGATATTAAAAGAAAATCTTATCAGTGCTGACAGTGCCATATATCCATAATTTATTAGAAACTAACGGGTGTGATTTGATATCTTATTTTCACTGGGTTTTATGTGTTCTCAATATAGCAATGTCACATACAGCAGTTTTGATTATTTCCACATTTTCTCTGATCTGCCCAGTCTGCGAGAACTTACCAAAACCGCCAAAAGGTCCAGTATTCCTGAATAGGTCTATTCAGAAAACTCTCTTTTGAAAAGCTATTTGCTGTTGGAATGTTGCTTAATTGTCTGTGAAGGAAACATCAGGTATTTAACAGCTCTTCCTAAAATATACTAGGTAGTGGGAACAGTCATTAAATCAAATTACATTTTTGTTTTTGGGTTGTTTTTTAAAAATATTCCAGTTCTTCGCCTGTGGAAACACGTAATTCAAGCCCTTTTCATTTTTTGATACCATAGCAATGCAAGATAGGAAGCTAGTGATGTCTTTACACAAAGTTCTCGTAAAGTCAATGATAATAATAATAACTGTAATAACAGCTGTGGTATTTGTTAAGTGATTACTATGTACAAAGCGCTGTACTAAGTGCTGGGGTTGGTACAGTGTAGCCAATCAAGCCAAGTCCCTGTCCCACATGGGACTCAAAGTCTAAGGAGGAAAGAGAACACTTATTGAGTCCTCATTTTACAGATGAGGAAATTGAGGCCCAGAGAAGCCAAGTGACTTGCCCAAGGTCATACAGCAGGCAAATGGGGGAACTGGCATTAGAACCCAAGTCCTCTGACTCCCAAGCCCGGGTTTGTCTCCCTAGGCCACGCTGCTTCCATAGCCAGTTTCCTTCTGGCTCACGTACTCATGGAGGTAAAAAGATATTGCTTCTCTGGGGTGAGAGTTGCGATCAAGAGAGGAGCAGCATGGCTCAATGGAAAGAGCCTGGTCTTGGGAGTCAAAGGTTATGGGTTCTCATCCCGGCTCCACCACTTGTCAGCTGTGTGACCTTGGGCAAGTCACTTCACTTCTCTGTGCCTCAGTTACCTCATCTGTAAAATGGAGATTAAGACTGTGAGCCCTACGTGGGACAACCTGATTACATTGTAACTCCCCCAGCACTTAGAACAGTGCTTGGCACATAGTAAGTGCTTAACATAGTAAGTGCTTAGGCCTTCCCAGACTGAGCCCCCTTCTTCCTCTCCCCCTCCTCCCTCTCCCTGTCCCCCCCGCGTTACCTCCTTCCCCTCCCAACAGCACCTGTATATATGTTTGTATACTCTGTTTATTTTATTTGTACATATTTATTCTATTTATTTTATTTTGTTAATATGTTTTGTTTTGTTGTCTGTCTCCCCCTTCTAGACTGTGAGCCTGCTGTTGGGTGGGGACCGTCTCTATATGTTGCCAACTTGTACTTCTCAAGTGCTTAGTACAGTGCTCTGCACACAGTAAGCGCTCAATAAATACGATTGAATGAATGAATGAACGAATACCATCATTATTATTATTATTATCAAGTCCTCAGGACTGGGTGTTAAAAGAAAATGTGCACTCCTGAAAAATAGGTTCCCTCTCCATTAGAACAATAGTCCTGACTAGTTCCTGGTGGGCATGGAACGTGTCTACGAACTCCGTTGTATTGTACTCTCACGAGCTCTCAGTACAACAGTTGGCACACAGTAAATGCTAAATGAATGCCCAGCGTTAATGAATGAATCAATCAATCAATTGTATTTATTGAGCACTTACTGTGTGCAGAGCACTGTACTAAGCGCTTGGGAAGTACAAATTGGCAACATATAGAGACAGTCCCTACCCAACAGTGGGCCCACACTCTCCTGAGAGCTGAGAGTTTCCAATCCCAGCCGAACAGCCTCAGTGGTGACTTTCTGTCCCTTTGGCTCTTTGAAGACTGTCTCCTCCCAGTTCCCACCTAAAATCCCTGGCCCCTTCTCACTGCTACAGTCCAAATGAGAACTTGGCCCTCTCTGGTCTGAAGTGTCATTGGGAACAAAAAACAGCTTCAAGAGTTATTTAACGAAACCAGCGTGCAGCCTTTCACTGCATTGACATGGGTGGATCTTTCCTCCGTGGTTAACCTTTATGGACCAAAGAAGTGGTCTTCGGAATACTAATACTTGGACTTTTCCAATGGTGATCTCATGGACAGATTACCGCTTAATGGATACTGCTCCTGCCCCCTGGAGGATCGAAAGCTATCAGGTTTATGGCCATTTGGCTTAAGTGAGCTCTTTAGAAATTGTATGCTACTCCCCAGAGCACTTAGAGGTATTTTCCCAGTGATCTCAAAGTGCTTTACCCCTACACTTAGCATCCTTCCCCTAGGGCCCCACTATCTGGTGACTTAAGACAAAGTTGGATGGTTTCATGTTTACTTTAACTTCGCTATTTGCCAGAAAATGTATTTAGGAAACATAATAGGTGTTATTGTAATTCGCTGCAAATAAACAGATAGATATTTTAACAAAGCATGAGTTTCCCCTCTTTAACCCCAGATTCTCAGACAATTACAAATGCAGGCTGTCTGCTCTTCTGGCTTGATTTTTCTGTTGATCACATCACGGAATTATCCTTTGTGTAACTTAAGATTCACCTTAATCCGTGTTTGGCTGTAATTGTCATTATGCACCCAAAACATATCTTGTTTTAGGCTTGAGCCAAAGACATGTAAAGAATAGGCTGGTTATGGAATACAGCATCTAAATAAAATATTAACAGTACCGACAGTGAAACATTAAGCCAGCTGGATATTTTTTTTCTGGCACCATCCTGTCTCAGGAAAATGAGTTCAGTGCAGGAGCCTGTTACCATCTTATGATATCCATTTTAGAGATACTGCAGACGTTTTCTTTAGATCCAATAATATTCCGTTTTGCTTGCTGTCTCCATGGAGACAGCGCTCCCTTAAACAGCATCACATTGTTTTCTAAGGACCTACCCCCTAATCCCATTGACCTTATTTTTGACAATTGTTTGCCTAAAAGCATTATAGCCAGCTTTCTGGTTGTGGTGGGAAGAGCCAAGCCTTAGGTTAATTTTCTTTAATCAGACTCTCCTAACCTTCTGGAGTACTTTCAATGTGCACTGAATTTCATTGAACTGGAATGTTGTCAGTTCCCTAGAGTCTGCTGGGACCCTTAAAAAACCTTCTAGCTTTAATAATAGTAATAATAATAATATTGATTCAGCATGTACTAGTTGTACTAATAGCCGGGGTAGATACAAGATAATCAGTTTGGACTGGCCCTGTCCCACACGGAGCTTCACTGACTAAGCGGAGCTTCACTGACTAAGCTTTCTCAAACTACTAAACTTTTTCATTCTCTTGATTATTCCAAAGGAATAATGTTGATAATTCTTTAAAAATCCATAATCACAAATTATTCCAAATAGATATTTAGCAGAGAAGGCCCTCTCATCACAAACCTTTCCAGTATTTGACATCTCACCCCGTTTTAAAACTTCCCGGTATCCCCTAACCTTTCATTCATTCATTCAATCGTATTTATTAAGCACTTACTGTGTGTAGAGTACTGTACTAAGCACTTAGTACAATTCCTGTCATGCAGTTTGACCATTAATTCTGAACTTCCCTGTTTCCCCTCCGGTGTGTGATCTGGGCATCTGTGAAAGCCTTCAGGAACAGAAATTGTAGTCAGAAGTGGAAAAGATGAATTTGTGAGCTTGAAATTGAAAAGCTGTTTTGAGGGGAAAGGAGCAGGACCTGGTGATTTATATAAGTGGCAGCGAAAGAAAGGAGGCTTGGAGAGAAAGGCAAAAGAAGGGTAAAAACTGCAACTTGTTTGGGGGCTGGGATGGGATAAAGGGAATGTAAGTGGTCCACAAAATTGAGTACAGGGCTAAAAGGTAAGAAAACGTTTTGGAAAACACTGCGCTCTGACTTTTCACAGTCTCTTTCACTGGTACAAACCTTAGTTCCCTGAATTCAGGGAACTAGGATTCTATCATCAGCCTTGAAATGACAAGAAACCTTGGTTTTTCAGTCTGAGTCGTAATACATTAGCATAGTAATATTTGCTAAACATACTGTGGTGTTCCAGGCATTGAACCGGGCACTAGAGGAAAATGCAATGAAAACGATTATATCTGGTTCATGCCCTCCAGCAGTTCACCATCTAAAATGGTCCAAATGCTAAGAAAATACTGATAAAAATCCAAATTAATGCAGCCCATCAAGGAATTTCATAACAGTTAAAACAACCAGTCACTTTTTTTGTGACAAACCACCTGCCCAGACCCTTAATGTGTTTAGATTTCCCCCAACATTTTTAACTAGGTTAGAAGTTGCATGGCCAAGTCCTCTTTGCACTTCTTTTGTGGGAAAGTGGCGAGAAAAGAGAGAGGGGCAGTGGTCTCAGGCCTCAACCCTCACAACCCCAGGACCTTTCATTCGTTCATTCAGTTCAGTCATATTTATTGAGCACTTATTATGTGTGGAGCACTGTACTAAGGGCTTGGACCTCTATGGTGATACGCAGATCAAACAATCAAACAACCGTATTTATTGACCTCTAACTGTGTGCAGAGCACAGTATTAGGTGCTTGGGAGGGTACAAAATAACAGAGTTGGTAGACATGTTCCCTGCCAACAATGAACTTAGAGTTTAGAGGAGGAGACAAACATTAATATAAATAAATAATTTATGGATATGCTCTTAAGTGCTGTGGGTCTGAAGGGGGAGTAAATAAAAGGTCCTTATAGGGTTCCCTAAAATCTCCCCTGCTCCTCCCCAGCTCCTCTCTCCTCCTGCCTTTTCTCCACCTCTCCCATCTTTCCCAGCAGTATCTCAAGAGATCTCCTGCCTCCTCTCAAAGTTACCCCCTCCACCTGTGCCTCCCACCCCATCCATCACACTTTATCAAAGTACTTGCCCCCTCCCTGACTACCATCTTTAACTGTTCACCCTCCAATGGCTTCTTCCCCACCACTTTCAAATATGTTCATGTCTTTCCTATCCTAAAAAAGCTTTCCCTTGACCCCACAGCTCCCTCCAGTTACCGCTCCATCTCCCTCCTACCGTTTCTTTCCAGACTCCTTGAGCAGGTTCTCTGCACCTACTGTCTCCAGTTCCCCTCATCAATTCTTTCCTTAACCACCTCCAGTTTAGCTTCTGCCCCCTTCACTCCACAGAACCTGTTCTCTCAAAGGTCACCAATGATCATTTGCTTGCCAAAACTGATGGCCTCCATTCCATCCTAATCCTCCTCGACCTCTCAGCTGCCTTTGACACTGCCGACCACCCCGTTCTGCTGGAAACATTATCCAACCTAGCATTACTGACACTGTCTTCTCCTGGTTCTCCTCCTATCTCCCTGACTGCTCATTCTCAGTCTCTTTCGTGGGCTCCTCCTCTGCCTTCCAACCCCTATCTGTGGGAGTTCCTCAATTTCTGGGTCCCCTTCTATTCTCAATTGGAGAACTCATTCGCTCCCGTGGCTTCAACTACCATCGCTCTCATTTAACCCACATATTCAGTCTGTCACCAAATCCTGTCAATTTAACCTTCACAAAATTGCTACAATCTACCCCTTCCTCTCCATCAAAACTGCTACCGTGTTAATCTAAGCATTTATCCTATCCCGCCTTGATTACTGCATCAGCGTCCTTGCCGACCTCCCTGCCTCCTGCTTTTCCCCTCTCCAGTTCATACTTCACTCATTTTCTACAAAAACTTCAGTCCATGTTTCCCCACTCCTCCTCAAGAACTTACAGCGGTTGACCATCCACCTCCACATCAAGCAGAAACTCGTTTTCTTCAGCTTTAAAGCACTCATCCACCTCGCCCCCTCCTACCTTACATCCCTGATTTCCTACTACAACCCAGCCCAAATACTTCACTCCTCTAGTGGCAACCTTGATCTTGTCTCTCTGGCCACCACACTCTCGCCCCCGCCCTGCCTCTGCCCTGGAAATTCCCTCTCCTTTCATAGCCAGTTTGAAGCCTTATTGAAGACACTTCTCCAAGAAGACTTCCCGGCTTAGTGGAAAGAGCCCAGGCTTGGGAGTCAGAGGTCGTGGCTTCTAATCCCAGCTCCACCACTTATCAGCTGTGTGACTTGGAGCAAATCACTTAACTTCTGTGTGCCTCAGTTACTTCATCTGTAAAATGGGGATTAAGGCTGTAAACCCCACGTGGGACAACCTGATTACCTTGGTATTTACCCCAGTGCTCAGAACAGTGCTTGACACATAGTAAGTGCTTAAGAAATACCATCATTATTATTACTATTATTATGATCTAGGCCCTCATTTCCTCTTCTCCCACTACTTGTGTTTCCTTTGTACTTAGATTTGTGCCCTTTATTCACCCCTCCTTCAGCCCCACAGCACTTAGGTACATATTCATTATTTACATATGTAATATAATATTTATTTATATGTTAATTTTAAAATAAATTTATATTGTCTCTTTCCCCCTCTAGATTTTAAGCTCTTTGAGGACAGGGACCGTGTCTACCAACTCTGTCATATTGTACTCTCACAAGCAGTTAGTGCAGTGCTCTGCACCCAGTAAGTGCTCAATAAATACAACTGATTTATGTGAGAAGGAAAGAAAATCAATGCTGAGTTCAAGTAGAGTCATTAAATATAGGGCCTTTTGAGGTCTTAAAAATGGATGTTGTGTGTTGGCCTTCTGAAGGTGGAAGATTTTCTTCTTGAAACTATATCAGCTGGAAGTCAAATCACACCAACTTTTGTTTCTTTCAAACAAACGGTGAACTGGGTACCTCATTGTTTAACTTGTTTTTCAGAGATCCAGTTATAGTTCTAACACCCCCAGTAAAGTTCTGTTTGTCCTGCTGACTTAGAGTCTCTTGAAAAATTCAATTTCTGGATCTATTTTTAACTTTTCTAAGGCACTGGAGAAGGAAAACGAATATGGAACTTATAAAACTCGTAGGGGTTTTTTTCCTTTTGGGAAACTGTGATTACTGGACTTGAGAGGCTTGGAAATATTACATTTTTCTGTTTTGACTTTGTCTACTGTTTCATTCATTCAGTCGTATTTATTGAGGGCTTACTGTGTGCACAGCACCATACTAAGCACTTGGGAGAGTTCAATATAACAATAAATGGACACATTTCCTACCCACAGTGAGCTTACAGTTTAGAGGGGGAGGCAGACATTAATATAAATAAGTAAATATACTGTTTGCATGCCAAACCCAACCTGATGATTGGGATATTTGTTAAGCACTAACTCTAAGGATAGAGCATGGCCTGGGAGTCAGAAGGACCTGTTTTCTAATCCCAGCTCTGTCATTTGCCTGCTGTGTGACCTTGGGCAAATCACTTAGCTTCTCTGGGCCTCAGTTTCCTCCTCTGTAAAATAGGGACTCAGTAAGTATTCTCCCTCCCTCTTAGACTGTGAGTCTCATGTGGGTCAATGACTTTGTTCCATCAGCTTTTATTATATCAACCCCGATATTTAGTACAGTGCTTTGCACATATTAAGCACCTACAAGTAGCATGATTCATTCATTCATTCGATCGTATTTATTGAGCGCTTTCTCTGTGTAGAGCACTGTACTAAGCTCTCGGAAAGTACGGTTCGGCAACAGAGACAATCCCTGCCCAGCAGCGGGCTGACAGTCTAAATCATTATTATGTGTCAAGCACTGTACTAAGTGCTGGGGTCTAAATCATTATTATGTGTTAAGCACTGTACTAAGTGCTGGGGTAGATACAAGATGCTCAGTTCATATACTGCCCATCTCATTGTATGTAAAGCACTATATCAGCACTCTCCCTCGTATTAATAATAATAATAATAATGGCATTTGTTAAGCGCTTACTATGTGTGAAGCACTGTTATAGGCACTGGGGGGGATACAAGGTGATCAGCTTGTCCCATGTGGAGTTCACAGTCTTAATCCCTATTTTACAGATGAGGTAACTGAGGCACAGAGAAGTTTAGTGACTTTCCCAAAATCACCCAGCTGACAAGTGGCAGAAACAGGATTAGAACCCGTGACCTCTGGCTCCCAAGTCTGGGCTCATTCCACTGAGCCACATTGCTTCTCCTAACTTACCTCACTGATCTTCTACTACAACCCAATTTGCATACGTTGCTCCTTTGACACCACCTGCTCTCTCTACTTCCAGCTCATCTTTCTCACCCCCGACCCCTGTGTACATCCTCTGGCATTATGTCCAACAGACCAACTCTTTCCCGTTCTTCCAAACCCTACTAAAATCACACCTCCTCCTCCAAAGGGCCCTCCCTGATTATGCCCTCACTTCCCTGTCTAAGCCCTCCTTTCCGTGTTGCCTCTGCAGTTGGGTCAGTTCCCCTTAAGCACTTTGATATTCCCCCTTCCCCAGCCCCACAACACTTATGTACATATCCATCTGTAATGTATTTTAATACTGTCTCCCCCTCTAGTCTATAAGCTAGTAGGAAACTGTAGGAAGAATCCCGGCTCTACCGCTTGTCTTCCCATGTGACCTTGGGCAAGTCACTTACCTTCCCTTTGCCTCAGTTTCTTCATCTGTAAAATGGGAATTAAGACTGTGAGCCCTTTGTGGGACAGGGACTGCGTCCATTCATTGTCTTATTTTTTGAGCACTTACTGTGTGCAAGGCACTGTACTAAGTGCTTGGGAGAGTACAATATAAGAATAAACAGATGCATTCCCTGCCCACAACAAGCTCACCATCTAAAGGGGGAGACAGACATTAATATAAATAAATAAATAACATATATAAATAAATGCTAGGGGGCTGGGACAGGGGATGAATGAAGGGAGCAAGTCAGGGTGACGCAGAAGGGAGTGGGAGAAGAAGAGAGGTGAGCTCAGTCAAGAAGGCTTCTTGAAGGAGATGTGCAACCTGATTACCTTCTAAACTACACCAGTGCTTAGAACAGAGCATAGAACATAGAAGTGCTTAATAAATACCATTTTTTAAAAAAAGCTCTTATTGGGCATGGATCAAACTATACCTAATCGTATGTACTGTATTCTCCCAAGTGCCTAGTGTAGTAAGTGTTAAATATCAGTGTTTGATTGATCAGGTCCACGGTCTAAGTATGAGAGAGCACGGGTATTTAATTCTCATTTTACAGATGAGGAAACAGGCAGATGAGATAACTGATTTGCCCAAGATCACCCAGCAGGCAGTTGGCCGAGCTGGGATTAGAACCTGGGTCCTCTGACTCCTAGGTTCTTCTTCTTTCCACTGGGGCACACAGTCTGACTCCAAATCACTACTATCTATTTTGTGAGCCATTGGAGAGAATTCTGCCCTGGCTCTCCCTGCTGTGGACAAGGTGAATAGGAAGGCAAAGTTTGTTTCCTCCTGGAACTTCCAGAATTCTTTCTGGAATGGTACTGGGTGCAGCCGAGCATGGGGGAGAGGGGCAAGGAACCAATACCCTGACATTAACTGTTTACACCTTTTTCTTGTTGGTGAAGTTACATAGTAATAATGATGGTAATATAATAATAGTATCTAAGTGCTTGCTATGTGCCAGGCACTGTACTAAGCACTAGGGTAATAATAATTATTATTATTATGGTATTTGGTAAGCACTTACTATGTGCCAAGCACTGTTCTAAGCACTGGGGTAGATACAAGGTCATCAGGTTGTCCCACCTGGGGCTCACAGTCTTAATCCCCATTTTACAGATGAGGTAACTGAGACACAGAGAAGTGAAGTGACTTGCCCAAAGTCACACAGCCGATAAGTGGTGGAACCGGGATTAGAACCCATGACCTCTGACTCCCAAGCCCAGGCTCTTTCCACTAAGCCATGCTGCTTCTCTAGATGTAAGATAATCAGGTTGGACACAGTCCTGTCCCTCATGGGACTCACAGTCTTAATACTCATTGTACAGTTGAGGAAACTGAGGTATAGAGAAGGTAAGTGACTTACCCAAGGTCACACAACAGACAAGTGGCAGAGCCGGGATTGCAGCCTAGGTCCTTCTGACTCTAGGCCTGTGCTTTATCCTGTAGGCCATGCTGCTTCTCATCATGGGGGAAGCATGCTTGGAGCCCCTTATTTCAAATATCACCAACAAAAGTATTCTGTATGCTGAATTTTTAATAACTTTACCTATCACTCTTCAAGTTTTATTTTACCAACCCTAGAAGGGTTATGGAATTCAAATTCTGTAGGTCAAACAAACATATGATTGTTTGTCAAACAAACATATGAGACCCAACATATGATTGTTTCCATTTGCCGACTGATAGGAAATGTTATTTGTCACTTTCATTTCTATCATGTCCACAGAGGAAAAGAACTTCTCCTCTAAGCACTAACTCTCTGTTGCCCACAGTTTACATGAGGATCGGAAAGATGTTAGTATTTGGAGAGGTTAAGAGGTTTAACTGGGAACTCAGGTTGTCTGTCTCTTAGCCTAGTGCTCTTTCCACCAGGCCATCCTGTCTCAGAGCAGTAAATGTCTGCCGTGCTGTTTACACTGTTTTATTTATGCCTTTAAGATGCTTTTAAAAAAAGAATGTTCACAACAACCCTCAAAGAAATTCTGATGTACCCATTATGCTCAGTGCATGGTGAGGGCCTGTTAGGTCACATTTGCTCTAAGACGGAGAACAAATGGGTGTGGGACCAAAGGTTACAAGCCAAACAAAATTATTAGGGGAAAATACACCCTGTCTTATTGTATTTGCCTCTCTCAATTTTGTCCTGCCCATGTTTATATGGTTTGGGGAAGAGGAGCAGCGTGGCTTATTGGAAAGAGCACGGGCTTGGGAGTCAGAGGGTGTGGTTTATAATCCCAGCTCCCCCACTTGTCTGCTTTGTGACCTTGGGCAAGCCACTTAATTTCTGTGCCTCAGTTCCCTTAGCTGTAAAATGGGGATTAAAGCCTGTGAGCCCCATGAGGGACAACCTGATTACCCTGTATCTACCCCAGCACTTAGAACAGTGCTTGGCACATAGTAAGCATTTAACAAAAACCATAATATTATTATTAGGAGGAGGGGGCTGAGCACTAAGGGTTCCTAAGGAAACCTAAGTACTTGGCTGTGAATCCTGGAAATATCTAGTGCTAAGACTAAGGTCTTCTCAAGCTTCTCCGTGGAGCTCCTACATTGAAAAATCCAGAAGAATTTCTTCACTCATGAAGGAAAGCAGTGGATCAGTATCAACTTTATTATTTGAATGCCTAATGTACACAGATCACTAGGCACGGAGAAATATATTGGCTGCTTAGAGAACAGTCCAGTGCTTAGAACAGTGCTTTGCACATAGTAAGCGCTTGATAAATGCTATTAAAAAAAACAATCACAAGAGGTAAAGCAGTGTGATTTTGACCCTCAAGAAACCAAGCCAATAACTTAATAAGTACAGCATAGTTGGGAAGCAGAGAGAATATATGTATATATTATTTTATATATATAAATGATAGACACTAGTGAATTAATTAGTAGATAAAAAACAAACATGCTACAAATTCATAAATAATGGGGTGACTAATGGGGTGGGAGTGAGATGGTAATCAGGTTACAATGTACTGACTTCAGGAGCTCCTGTTTTTCATGCTTAACATTACCATTGAATTATGTCACGTGGATCCCAAGTATTGCATCTTATGTGGAGGGTGTCTCTTTCATAAATCTAGTAAGGGTATGTTGAATAGTTTGAACACTGTATTCCACAAAGAACACATTAAAAGACAGGTTTGTTTTTACAAAGTTAATGGTGCTGACCTGTATGTGGAATGCTTTTGTGTTTTGGGGAACATGCTTCTTGAGGGATTCTAAGGGACCTTCACTTCTATATGTTTCCTCATCTGTAAAATGGGGATTCAACACCTGTTCTCCCTCCTACTTAGACTCTGAGTCCTATGTGGGGCTGGGACTGTGTCTGGCCTGATGAATTTGTATCTACCTCAGTGCTTGGCACATAATAAGGGCTTAACAGATATCACAGATGTTATTCTAAGGGAAGCAGCATGGCTTAGTGGATCTGACTGTGAGCCCTGTTGTTGAGTAGGGGCCGTCTCTATATGTTGCTGATTTGTACTTTCCAGTGCTCTGCACACAGTAAGCACTCAATAAAAACGATTGAATGACTGAATTAAGAATAGGTCTGGGAGCCAGAGGACCTGCGGTGTGACCTTAAGCAAGTCACTTAACTTCTCTGTGCCTCTGTTTCCTCAAATGCAAATGGGGATTCAATGCCTTTTCTCCCTCTTATGTTGTGAGCCCCATGTGGGATGGGGACAGCATCTGGCCTAATTACTCCAATGCTTAGAACAGTGGTTGACACATAGTAAGCACTTTACAAATATCATTAAAAAAATATGTGTGTGTACATATGGTTGTCCTTGGTTTTTGAAAATGATGTCCCTGGCAGTGAAGTATATCCCTGGGTGTCAGTCTGGCTGTAAAGGCTGATGCAAGATAGATAGAGCATATCACCGAATCTCTGTTCAAGTTCCCGGGAATTTGACATACGAATGATATTCAAGAAAGAAAACTACTCTCTTGCAAAGATAATTATTGCTTTTAATGAAAGATGGTAACAATATGGTCAGTTTATATAAAATGTTGTGCAACTGTAGGTAAGGTTATCAAAATCAAAAGGAAGTTAATGCTATATTTATAAGAACTTTAAAAAATAGGTTGTGTTTTGTGCTCAGTGGTGTAACATTAGTCTTCCAACTACCCCCCAAAAATAACAATTTATACTACAAATGCAGCTTTCTAGCCTTATGTTTTCAAGTTAGTTTGTCAGTGCAGACTAAGAATATTTGGATAAGCTCCTTTGAACTCTTAACTTCTGGCAGTTTTTACGATGCAGTTGTTTTGTGATAACACCAGAGTAGTTTTGCTGTAACCCAGTTCAAACACAGATAATGTGTGGAGTTGGGGTGAGGGGCAGGGGTAAAGAGTAGGGAGAAGGTTAGAAGAAGGTTAGAGGGTGAGAGGATAAAAGGTAGTAGAGTTAAATTCCTAGCAACTATCGAAATACCTAAGGGGAGCTAAACCAGAATTTTACCAGTCTTAATGCATCAACAACAATAAAAATAATAATAATAATTATGGTATTTGTTAAGTGTGTTTACCAAGCACTGTTGTAAGCGCTGGGGTAGATACAAGGTATTCAGGTTGTCCCACGTGGAGCTTATAGTCTTAGTCCCCATTTTACAGCTGAGGTAACTGAGGCACAGAGTAGTTAAGTGGCTTGCCCAAGGTAACGGAGCAGACAAGTGGTGGAGCCGGGATTAGAATCCACGTCCTCTGACTCCCAACCCCTTAGTCCTTCCACTAAGCCAAGCTGCTTCCCAATGTTCATTGGACACTATCTGGGTTCAGAGCACTGTACGAGGTACTTGGTAACATACAACAGAAGTAAAAGATGTGATCCCTACCCTGGTTCTTGTAGTTTATTGGAGAACCCAGTAGAAATAAACTGACAACTGTACCATAGTTAAAAATGAGAAAATAGAAGTAGTAAGTAGCAGCAGTGGCACTTACTGGTTGCAGTGTATTGTACTCAGGAAATACAAAACAAAGACTTGACGGGTCTCTGCCTACAAGAAGCTTACATTATACCAATGGCAGCCAGGGAGACAGACATAAATTTATTTTGAAGTAATAAAGATTAATAAGTGAATGAACAATTAAATAAACTTATACACCAGAGGGCTATAAACCTTTTAGACCAGAAACTCATTGTGGGATGGGAAAGTATCTACCAACTCTGTTGTAATGTTCTGTCCAAAGCACTTAGTACAATGCTCTGCACCTAGTAAGTGCTCAGCAAATTCCATTGATTGGTTGATGGAATGCTGAAGTTGAATTATGTTAGAGATGACTGATGGGTTTGTCCATATTGGGGTGCTGAAAAGTAATCAGAGTAGGATTGTTGAAGGACCAATTTTAGGAGGACGCTGAATCAGTCGATGGTATTTATTAAGCACTTTGTGCAGAGCACAGTGTTAAGCACTTGGGAGAGTTTTGGGGAAGGTTTGGTCGGTCATATTTGGGAAGGACGGGAGTTCTAAGTGTGAGTGAAAGCACGAAGGTGAGATGAGTGGATAGAAATAATACTCAGATGTGAATGAATAAATTATCTGAAAATTGAAAAATGCATGAGTGCCAAAGTGAATGGGGTGTGGCGTGACAAGGAAGGTGGGGTGGGTGGGGGAGAAATTGACCACCTAGCCTGTGTCCTAATATGATGGCTTAATCCTTTGTGACCACATAGGCAGGAGTCTGCAGGGTGGATGACTTTTTTTTTTTGAGATTGGAGAAGAGCTACCTTCTTCATTAATCAATTAGGATGTCTTCACATGGGGATAGTGATGGGGGCCACTTGCAAACCTGTCATGGTTTGTACACCATGGATGAAAAGGTGTTTTCCAACTACAAAAGAGTTGGGTTATTTTGTTCCCTGGTACTTTGAAAGCACTTACGGTTCCTTCTAGTTCTCAGGAAGTACTCATCCATAAGGGTAGCTAGAGCTGAAAATTCAGTAGAGCCATGTATCAGTGAAAGATTAACATGCAAATATAAGAATAGTAATAATAGTACTTAAGCAATTAAGAGAAGCATCGTGGCTCAGTGGAAGGAGTGCGGGCTTGGGAGTCAGAGGTCATGGGTTCAAATCCCGGCTCTACCACTTGTCAGCTGTATGATCTTGGACAAGCCACTTAACTTCTCTGTGCCTCAGTTCCCTCATCTGTAAAATGGGGATTAAGACTGTGAGTGCCACATGGGGCAACCTGATCACCTTGTATTCCCCCAGCGCTTAGAACAGTGCTTCACACATAGTAAGCGCTTAACAAATACCATCATTATTATTAATTACTATGTGCCAAGCACTCTAGTAAGTGCTGGGATAGAGACGAGATAATCAAGTTGGACATGGTCCCTGTCCCTCATGGGACTCAGAGTCTATCGTAGGAAGAAATAGGATAGTCCCGTTTTACAGCTGAGGAAACTGAGGCACAGAGAAGTGAAGTGACTTGCTCAAGGTCACACAACAGACTAGTGGGGAGCCGGGATTAGAACCCCTGTCCTCTGACTGCCAGGCCTGTGCTCTTTCTACTAAGCTCTTTCTACACTGCTTTCCATGGGAAGCCCGGTAGAATGTTATAAATGTGGAGTATTAATCGCCCACCAGGAGTTTGGAGCCCCCTCAATGTGCATTGCTCTGGAAAGCTAACCATGAGTCTTTGTTGTCTTCATTCTCACCTTCTTGCACGTGTATTTTTTAAAGCTACAGGTTGTAGAAGGCTCTTGTCAATTCCTGGAAACATGAAAGAAATAACCTTCAGAAGCCTAGTGACAAGGTGCTGTCACCAAAGGACCAGAACTGGCCTTAAGCCTTTCTTGGAGAAAGATCCTACTTCCATCCTTGATGCTTTGTAGTTGAGAACTGAGGTTGCTTATCTTGACACTTGAGGACAGGAGGTCTTTCTTCAAAGCAAATAGCCTATTACAAAGGGGGAAGTGGAACTCAACCAAAAAAATATTAGGACTGTAATGCTCAGAGGGAAAAAATGAGTACAGAGATGAGGCTATTAATAGTAAAGTTAGGGCCCTGTTAGGGCACTCTTCGGAGTTACGCAGATGAAATATATCCTTTTCTGTTCTTTAGATTTCTGTTTGTTCTTTAATCTCTTCGTCAGAACTGAAACCTGAAAAATGATAAAATAGAAAGTGGTAGAGCCTGCTGAATTCGACTACCTCTGTCTAAACAGAATCCAGAGTTGTGTACCGGTAGGACCAAAGCACTTAGTTAACTGTCTAGACACCTAATATCCTATAACAGCATAAAATTAAAGTGCACTGTCCTGAACAGTGAGGCTTATGTGCACACCTGGACTTTCACCCTACCACATTTTACACTTCATAAAATGGATAATTTAAAACAAAACTTTAAAAAAAACAAAATCAGATTTTAACCTGTGTGCTGTTGAACTGAAATTTGGTTGGGGAAGTAATTCCATCTAAATGCCATCTGTGTGAGGATCCTTTTGAAAAAGGTGTGTAGAGGATCCAAACTTGCTTTGAACCCTCTGTCAAGCAGGTGATCCCAAACTATTGTTAGTGTCTGCTGTAAATGATAGGCCTCCGGGTTCAAGCAGAGTTCAGCCAGAAGGCCCACATGTCATGAAAACCTGCCCTTGAACCAGGTTTGACTGGTAAAAATTATGTGACAAATGTCTCTACAATGTTGGCATTTACAGAATGCAGGGGCTAGGGTCATTGAAAATGATGGAACTCTCATGGAAAGTAGGATGGGTCAAGTGACCCAGGAACAGCTGAAAAGCTGTCTCGGTTCATTGTAGCAAATCCAGTTCCCTCTTGATAAACAGCTTTAAAAGGCATTACGTGGTTTGGAAAGCATTCTTCAAAAATGGTTATATTTTCCAGACACATAACAGTTCATCGTTCTATACTTTCCAAGGGTTTTGAATTGCTGAACCAGATTCCAGCTCAATGGGGTGAAGAAACTACTGTGGGTTTTATCTGTCCACTGTCAGTATAATCTCTTCTGAGTATTATCTTGTAGGTCAGCGACCCTGTTGCTGGAAAGTAAAGTAATTCTCTGGGCTGGGAGTGGCATTTTGAAGGAAAAAAGTCAGTCCTTATTTTTATGTGTGTCCACGCCGATAGGTTATAAAACAAGTTTAACAAGCCCTCATTCCCTACCCAGGCTTTACTTCATCATTTCCTCAAAATAATAGTAGATAACTTCAGATTATCATGAAACCACAAAACTTTGAAACTGAATTTTTTGTTGAGACTATAAATAGCCAAACTAGAACTCATTTCAGAGTCTCCAGTCCTTCCTATCCATTTGTCCAGATCTCAAAATTGAAGTCCCCATTATACTTCAACCAATGGTTGGATTTAGCAAAGCGCCAAATCCTCAAAAGCAATGGAGCCTTAGCAGAAAGAGCATGGGCCTGGGAGTCAGAGAAACTGAATTCTAATCCCGGCTCTGCCTTTTGTCCGCTGTGTGACCTTGAGCAAGTCACTTAACTTCTCGGTTCCTCAGTTACCTCATCTGTAAAATGGGAAATGAGACTGAGCCCCCCACCTGGAACAGGGACTCTGTCCAACCCAGTTTGCTTTGCACTTATTACAGTACCTGGCACACAGTAAGTGCTTAAAAGGTGCCATATTATTATCATTATTATTATTAAAAGAGCACTTTTGCAGTCAGTTCCATTATATTCTTGAAGAACATCACATTAAGGAAAACTCATGCTATAGAATGCACATCTTGACTGACTCAACACACATACACAGTCATTTCTTCTGACATCACTGCAGTTCCTACCCAGGCAGATGTGGGTTTTGGAAGAAAAGTGTCCTGTCCAAAACAAAGAGTGTGAAAATATGCATTTTGGAAGAACTGATTGTATACTAAATTGGTTTTGTAAAAGAGATATGAGTGTATAAGTGACCCTGTTATTTTATGGAGTGGATGGAACTAATCTCAGTGGTATTTATTGAGCGATGTTCTAAGCCCTTGGGAGAGTACAAAACAACAGAATTAGCAGACACGTTACCTGCCCATAATGAGCTTACAGTCTAGAGGGAACTGATCTCATCTTAGTTGCAGCTTTGGCCATGAAACTACCAAATGTTAGTCAGCCAAAGAGTTGTTTCCCCTGCCTTGACTTCAAATGATGAGAAAAACATAGCTACTGAAGGGCTTCCTCTTTCATGCTTATGTTATGGATAGAATAAGGGAAATGCCGTGGGTGACCTGAAGTCTAGCTATGGCTCCAACATTGATTTGCTGTGGGACTTTGAGCAAGTTACTGACCTCTCTGTGCCCAAGGTTTCCCTTCCATAAAATGAGGGCTGATAATGCTCTCTTGCCCCTACTTATCTCAGAGGGTTATTGGGAGGACAGAAGGTTCCCTAGTTATCTGGAAGAGTGAACATTTCTCCCAGAACACATCATTTACCTCTGGGCATACTTTAGATATGGGGGACAATGGAGCCCAAAAAACACAAATGCCATTTGCACTCTTCAGAGGAAAATATTATTACACAAGTGAGCTAGGGCCCTTAGTTTAGTTCCTGCCCTACCACCAGATCATCTGACACATGGAATAGATTTGCCCTGCAGTTTGGTGGAAAGGTAGTGACGTGAGTTTTTTAAAACCATGATTTGAAATAAGATTCTAAGTGGTCCTGTATCAGGTGACAAGCTGCACCTTTACAAGGTGAATGAATAACTGAGGCGGAGCCCCTCAAATTTTGTAATCTCTGAATTTCAGCTGTTGAATAGCCAGGAAATCTATTTTAAAATCCCGGGCAGTGAGGTTTTGCCCCAGGAAGTAGATAAGCACTTTGCAAAAACAAAATCCCAAATCAGCCTTCCTTTGAGTTCTCCTTTTCCCATATCAAATTTTTGCTAGTTAGCACTGCCTATGACCTCGTTGTGAATTAAGACGCCAGACAGCACACCCAGATGCAGAGATTCCCATTCACAAAGTAAGGTAGCGAGATGAGCTTAGCAGTTTTTCAAAACAGAAAAATAATTCAAGCTTCTCAGTTTATTTCACATCTTGCTCTACCCCATTAAATGTCACCGATTCAGTGGACTAGCCCTTCAGTCCCCAAGTGTCTTTTTGGTTTTTCATTTTTGTTTCCTTTTTTTTAATGGTATTTGTTAAACACTTACTATGTGCCAGGCACTGTTCTAAGCGCTGGGGTAAATACAAGCTAATTAAGTTGGACTCAGTCCCTGTCTCATATGGGGTTCAAAGTCTTAATCTCCATTTTACAGATGAAGTAATTGAGGCCCAGAGAAATGAAGTGACTTGCCAAAAGTCGCACAGCAGACAAGTGGTGGAGCTGGGATTAGACTCAGGTCCTTCTGACTCTCAAGCCCATGCTCTATCCACTAGGCCACGCTGCTTCTTAGAGGTGGTTATTTTGTTTTAAGTCTTTATATCTGAAAATGGACATTGAAGTGCTCATTTGAGAGAGTAGGGATAAGATCTGAACAGGAACCCTGTTTCATATCCTCAAGGTTGTAGGGGCCTATTAGTTGACATTACTGTCAGAAGTTCTCTGGCCAAGTACCATTTTCAAAGTCTTAATCTTTCAGAGATTTTTATTGCCTCTCCTCTCTTGATTCATCAAACTGCCCTCAGTTCCTGTTAGGTAGAGTTCATATTCATTTAACACCTCAGGTCCAAGTGTAGACCAGGACTTGGGGAGAGAACACAGGTCTCAGAGTTGGGTGACCTGGGTTCTAAACCAGACTCTACCACTGAGATCCTATGTCACCTCGGGCAAATTACTTAAAACTCTCTGTGCTTTGGTTTCCTCATTTGTAAAATGGGGATAAAAAGGCCATTCTTATCCTATCTCTCAGAGATGTTGTGAGGTTAAAAATAAGATAACTGATGAGGAAGTGTTTGGAGTAATAAATGTGTGGCACACATTTAATTATTATTGCTTTCATCTCCAGCTAATAATCCAGGGTGGTTTGTATTAAATGCAGGTTTTTATTTAGGCCCAACAAATATGCTCTCTTTCCCATCATTTTTGCCCTGTGTCTGTCTTTGGTGAAACCATCAAAGTTTCACACAACCTGTATTTCAGGGACTAATAGTTATCCTGTAAAAGAAAACTTTACTAGCATTGGGTTTATTTAGTGTGTAACAGATGAATAGTAATAATTTTCTTCTCTCCTTCCCTTCCCTCCCCCTTTTGGACCCTCGCTTCCCTGCTTCCCACCTCCCCTTCCCTCCCTCCCCACCCCCCAGACACATCACCCCCTCCCAGACCCCCATAAACATATTAATAAAGGTCTTAGAAGAAGTGCATTAGTTTATATACAAACATCACCATAATATGCAGAAGGATCTATAAGGAGCACAGAATAATGCATTCACTGTTTCCATTTAGGAATCAGTGGGTTATTTCGAATCAAGATGCCTGATTTTTCCTCACCCGAGTATGAACAAAATCTTGATTTGAAGCAGACCTTTAGTGTGAATCATATAAGGAAGGTTCACGAGACTCCATCAAATTAGTGTGCCTACACCCCAAATCAGAAATGCTTTAATGAACATTCGATGCTGTGTGTGGGCAGTAGTTTTTCACATTTATAACATTTGGCCCCTGGCCTACTATTTTTGGGTTTATAAAAATGGCTAAGATAAAGAAAATGGTGTTAATGCAAATAGGAAAGTAGTTATAAAATAAAAGTAATCAGTAACTTCTGCTAGCTTCTAAGCTAACCAGTCTCTTGCTTGGAAACCTCATTTATTTGGGTGGGACCAATTCATTGCTAGGTTTCTACCCTCAACAATATGCTTCCTTAATTTTAATCTATTCAATCTGTATTAAACACACACACCCAAAACACCAAGGTATCTGGAGAAAAACTGCATTAAGAAATTCCCTTTTGCAGCAGACTTATGTTCTTATCCCTATTTTATAGGTGGAAAAACTGAGGCAGAATGAATGACTCAAAATGACATTTCAAGTCAATGATAAAGCCAGGATCGGATCCCAGGGTGGATTTCTTGAGTCTGCTTCTCTAGCCACCAGACTATAGTGAGAAACAGATGCCGTATTGCAACATTTCTTCCATGTGCAATTCTGCTGCTGGGTTTCAATTGAAATAGAGCCTCTCCCGATTGCCAACTGATCCCTGAACTGATATGTCTTGTATCTACTCATTGGGGATGGGTGATGGGGAAGGTGAGAAAGAGATTTCAGACATAGCAAGCCATCAAATCTAGCCTTGGAGTTTGGCCTTTCTTAGCTACTGATGCCACATGACTGAATGGCAGGGGGAATGCTCTTCTCACTTGGCTGTGGACACTCGTCACACACTCTAGAGATATTTTCTCTCGGATCTTGGCAGAAAGGTCACCACCATGCTGGGCAAAGCCTGAGACTTAAAGGAAAGTGAATTGGGCTCTCGTTTTGAAAGGCCGCTCTTCAGAATTTGCAGTTCAGAAACCCTAAAGCTGACGTGGGGAAGAAATTAGTGCTGTTTTTCAACGCACCAGTCCCATGGATTCATACTCAGAGTATGTGTAAGCCCGGGATGAGGTGGCAATGCAGCGGAGTACAGATTTGCTTTCAGTGAAGTGATACCATAGCCGGACACAGGCCCGATTTGCTGTTTCACAGCCTATTTATCAATGACCTCACGGAGGTTTGTGCCTTTGTCATGAACCGAGCAAGTCCTTGCGTTCGCGACTGGCTCAAAACCGATATATGGGAGCCCAGGGCCTGCTGGGATAGGGTTTTACATTTGGGCTGTCCTTTTGCCCTTCCACTGAACTCTTTTCATTTCAGCCATGAGCAAACAGTCAGTGCCTGAACTAACAACCCTTGCAATCCTCCAAAGCAGGGCTCGCTTACAGTACCAAACAAAGGGAGGCCCGCGTGGGCCGACCCAAGCCAAGGAATGCAGCTTCAGGGTTCTGCTCCATAAATTTAACCAGCACGACGAAAAGGAGATAATATGAGCCTTCGTGATGATCTGAAAGGGGGAGGTTTTGTGTCCCATTGATTGCGGTCTGGCCCGCTGCCAGGCCCCAAGCCTGACCGACAGTTGAACCATATCGTTAAGGCGTGTAATACAGCTCAAGTCTTGTACAGCCGCCAATGAGTACATATCCAGAGGGCAAAAGTTTATAAAGAGTTGAGGCTGTCCTGTTTAACCCTCTCACGCTGCATGTAATAGACACGGCTGCCATTCAGAACTCGCTCAGTCTGGGGTTATAAAAGAAAATCTGTAGCCTTTTTTTTTTCTTCCAGCAGCTCCCTGGCAGGGGGAGTGAAGGTAAGGGGAGGGGGTGCCGCCTCCAGAGTGCAGCAGATTTGTAGACGTTCCCCCTTGAAAAACAAAGCATGCTGTTCGTTCCTTCGGCAAGAAAGGGTACACCCTGATGCTTTATTCAAAGTACCTCTCTGTTTGTGGTGTAATGTTGCTTAAGGAAATGGGGCTGACAAAACAGGAAACCTAGCCTTGTCTCTGAGAAGACTGAGGCCACGGCAGTGACGGTGTGGTACGGGAGGTGGAATGTTCTCCTTGTCTAACTATTGGGATTTTAGATGAATCTCTGTTTCGCCTCTGTCGTCTCCCCCCACCCCCCACCCCCGCCTTGCTCCCCTCACCTCCTTCAGTGCTGTTAAAATCCTCACTTGCTGGCTTCCCACAGAGGACCATAATTGCCATAACAGAGCAGATGGAAGGGAGCTTCAGCAGAATGGCCTGTTCTGCCAGTGTGTTGAAATCTGTCCCTCAAGTGTTTTCACTGTCAAAGGCAGCCTGGCTTGTTCCCCTGTATTCGGATGGCTCTAGGAGAATGAATGCACTGCAAAATTCAGGTCTGAAAAGGAAAGCTCTCCATCACTAGAAAATATACTTGGAGTGAATGACTGAAGAAACCTCCAGGGATTCCTCAACCAGGGCATCCTTTTGGCCTGGCTGTTTATTTACTTTTGCTTTGTAGGTGCTCCGCTGGCTGGGTTGGCTGGGTAAGGGTTATTGAGTTTGTTAACCGCAAGATGTCACTTGCCCCATTATATTCCAGGAAACCATGTAAGCTGATAGGAAAGATGTTGAAGAAGGAGATCCCTGAGAGAAAGGGGACAGCCAAAAGGGAAGTGTTTAGCCCAGAACATTGTCTCCCCTTGTTCTGGCCCCATATTAGATGGAAGTGGTTGTGCCATGGGTAGGTTCTAATAGACCCTATTTCCTATTTACTTTGCCCAGCTCAACAGGGAACTCTTTAAAGACTTGTTAAGAGACCATATCCCTTCAATCAAAACCCTAAACCCAGACTGCAGTGCATGGGAATTGTGTGTGTGTGTGTGTGTGTGTGTGTGTGTGTGGAGAGAGAGAGAGAGAGAGAGAGAGAGAGAGAGAGAGAGAGAGAGAATGAATGAATGAATGAATATGGAGGGGGGCAGGAGCCGGGGTGATAGCAGCCATTTTTCACCTTAATCTGTAACAAGACTCTAAGGTTCAATCAAGGAGCATCACACAACATCCCAGAACCAGGACCAGAGGGGAAAGACTGAGAAATGCACCCAGCCATGGTAGATAGATGGTCTTGACGTGTTCTGAAAAACAGAAACATGAATTAGAGCCCTGGGGACCCAACCTAAATATGTTTAACATTAAGAACCCATTGGACTTCCTTTGTCACTATCAAAGAATATTTCACCAATTTAACCACTTATAGGCTTTTCCCTCTGAGAAATAAGATCTGTAGCTGAGGGTTGACTTGGCAGAATCTGGGAGTACTTGAAGGAATACCACTTTGACCGATGGATTGATTTATTGACTGAATATGGAGTTTAATAGCCACCACCTTTGCTGGTAAGGGAGTGAGAAGCAGTGTGGACTAGTGGAAAAAGCACAGACCTGAGAGTTAGAGGACCTGGGTTCTAATCCCAGCTCCGCCACTTGTCTGCTGTGTGACCATGGACAAGTCATTTCACTTTTCTGTGTCTCAGTTACCTCATCTGTAGAATAGGGGTTAAGATTGTGAGCCCCATGAGGGACATAGACTGTGTCCAACCTGATGATCTTGTATCTACCCCAGTTCTCGGTATAGCGCCTGGCTCATAGTAAGCGCTTTACAGACACCATGAAAACAAACAGACAAACAAAGAAACTGGGAATCAGAGTGAGTGGTTTCCAACACAGTTCCTGCTAGGCTGTACAGTAGGAAACAGTACAGTGATCTGAACCAAGGCTAGTCTGACTAACTGGGGAAAACCCTGAAACAGTTTGTGCCCCACCCCTGCCTAAGAAAACCAGACTTGAAATTCTGATTAACTGAACTTGCCTTGGTCAGTCCCAATTAGTTGGAATAATCGGTATGCTACTTTTCGCTCCGTAGTGCTGGTGAAAGGCCAGTCAGACTCTGCTCTCTATGTTGCCATCCTTCCCCAGAAACCAATTCCTTTTAACTCCCCAATACTGCCAGCTCTATTAGCCAAGTTCAGGGCATAAAAGTGTCAGGAACCAAATGATTGATGATTGTAACTGGGCTAGAGAAGCGTTCTTTTCCTTACCCTCCACCTTGCCCCGGAACTCAGCTTAGTTCACCTCGAAACTAGATTGTGGCCGGGCGGCTTAGTTGAAAGGTCATCCGGTAGCTTCAGCGAAAACAGATAGCTCCAAATCTGAAGACCTTTTATGTGCTTGGCACTACTCCAAAGTGTAATTCATGATGGTGGAGTGGTTTAGGTGCAGCCCTGCATTGAGGCAGGGGGATGGGCTGGATGACCTCTGAAAACCCCTCTGTTGCCCCTAATGATATGTTCCTAGGCTAATTGTGAGCCAGAAGGCCTTCAATCAATCAATCAATCAATCGTATTTATTGAGTGCTTACTGTGTGCAGAGCACTGTACTAAGCGCTTGGGAAGTACAAGTTGGCAACGTATAGAGACAGTCCCTACCCAACAGTGGGCTCACAGTCTAGAATGGGCTCACAGTGGGCTCACAGCCTTCACTAGTCAGAGGACTGGGGGACTTTCAAACCAATGATTTGGAGGAAAAAGCTGCCTGGGCTCCTCCAGATTTGAGACCCCAAACAAATGTATTTTACAAAGCAGGCTAAACTCTATCATCTGGAAGACAAAAAGGGCCCCAGGGTCAGAGGGTCGCTTATGTAACCGTCTCGATAGGGAGTCATCATCAGATATTTTATTGGCCTCGGTGTGCATAATGCTGTGCCATTGTCTTTTATTTATATGTCTGTCTATACGTGGGCGAGAGTGCACGTAAGTGCATTGTAAATACTGTAAAGAGAGGTATGCAAAGAAGTGAATTATTTTGAGCTGCAAGGGCAGTTCCACAAACTCCCTGGTTTGGTGGAATTTAGTTCTGGGCCATGAGGGGTCCAGATGTGATGATAACTAGGGGTTTATAGAAATACCTATCTGCACAAGTTGTAACCGTAACTCATAAGGAGTGCTGGCAGTGTCCTCAATGCCTTACATAACATATAGGAAATGCGGTTCCTGTTCCTAAGCAGGAACAGGTTATAAAAATGGGGAAATGCTTGTGCACATATGGTATTGCTTGGTCACACATCTGTTCTCTCCACTGTTGGACCTAACGGTTGAAAAGAGAGATTCATTCCTTCCACAATGCCAGCCTCACACACTCCTTGGTCCTGGGACTATAGGTTCCTCCATTTTCAGTAATGTCAACCAGTTGCCCTGTTGGTGAGCTGAGAGAGACACACAGCCCACATCTCAAACTACCTCCACATGTCTCCATTAAAGGGCGTGATGGAGAGTGGTCGCTTTTGTACCATCCATTCACAGGCCACATCTGGATCACTAAGAGAAGCAAGGAAGTGTATCCAGATGCATGCGGGTAGGAGCAACGCCTACCATTTTTGCCATATCAGCATCTTAGGATCCCAGCTGAAGGCTCCGAGAGTTCAGAGCCAATTAAGAAACCGCAAGTGGGGCATGACTAGCAGTAGGCCTGTGGGAATAGAAGCTACTCTTTTTGGCCATCCCCACTTATTCAAGAGGATCCAGATTCCCCACCCTCTGCTTCCTACCCCTCTTGAAAACCAGGATCATTTTGGGATCCATTGGTGTTGAGACTTTTGAAAGCCCATTCACATTCTTTGTTGTTAGGATGCAACCAAATAATTTGAAGAGTTGCCACAATAACAGTAAATATGATGGCCTCAATGCAGCATCACTACCTCACAACACTTCTGCACTGCTGTCACTCACCTGATCAGTGACTAAAAAAAAACAAAGGAACAACAGGTTTGAAAGAGGCAAGTGGGAGAAGCATGTACATAAAGGGAAAGGGAGAGTTAGTTACAAGATACTTTAAAAATTCCATTTCCTTAATCTCTCCCTCCTGTCCCACACACTATGTCCCAATTAAGCAACACAGTGCAAAAAATACTTTGGGGGAGAATGGAGGTTTAGGGGAAGGGAGGCCAGGCCACATTTGAAAGTGAAGTTGAATTTATATTTGTAATAATGCATCTTCCACTCTGCACTTCATCCCATTAAGAAATAGAAGGGGCAGTTTGCAAGCCCCTCAAATGGCATTTCCAATGAAATGCTAGCAGACCCTCAACTCTGGTGGCTGTGCAGTTGGAAAGCATAAAAAAACAGTTCCAGATGTTCCAAAGCCCTGTGTTGTGTGAAACTGGGCAGGGCTAAGGCTCTTTGTACCTTTAACTTGGACCCACTTTACAGTTCACTTCTTGCCTTTCTTAAAGACGTCCCACTGTCCCTTGATACTTGCTTTCTGTTTCCATTTCCTTCTCATTATTGGTAGGGATTTAAGGCAGAATCTTGGGTGACCCGAGTACTTTTGGATTCTGAAAGAGGCCTCTGGTTTTCTTGGCTTGAACGTGATACATTAAGCCAGTTGCTCAATCAGTCGTTGTTATTGATTGAGCACTTACTGTGTGCAGAGCACTTTCTGACACACTTAGGAGAGTACAATATAATAGAGTTTGTAGTCACCCTCCCTTACCACAAGGAGCTTTCAGTCAAGAGTGGGGCGTAGGCATTCAAATGAATTACACATAAGGGGAAGTGGCAGAGTATAAAGGATATGTACATACGTGGTGGAAAATATAATTATGGTCAGTCTGTCATCGTGCCAGCCGAGAAAAGTGGAGGTGATGGATTTTCTCCTCTCCCTGCCTCCTTTTCTCTTCCCCCTTTTCCTATTACAACCCAGTCTGTACAATTCCCTCTTCTAATGCCAACCTACTCACCAAACCTCAATCTCGTCTATCACATTGCCAACCCCTTACCACCTCCTCCTTCTGGCTTGGAACTTCCTCTCCCTCCATATATGACAGACCCCCACTCTCCCCACCTTCAAAGCTTTATTTAAATCACATCTCCAAGAGACCTTCCCCAATTAAGCCCCCTTTTTCCCATCTCCCTCTACCTTCTGAATTGCCCTTGTACTTGGATCTACACCCTTTAAGCACTTGATTTTCACCCAGCTGTGTGACTTTGAGCAAGTCACTTAACTTCTCTGTGCCTCAGTTACTTCATCTGTGAAATGGGGATTGAATGTGAGCCCCCTGTGGGATAACCTAATCACCTTGTAACCTCCCCAGTGCTTAGAACAGTGCTTGGTACATAGTAAGCACTTAATAAATGCCATTATTATTATTATTATTAATTAGTCAGTCAATCAGTGGTATTTATTCAGTGCTTACTGTGTGCAACGCACTGTACTAAGTGATGGAAGAGTACAATATAATTGATTTGGTAGATACATTCCCTGCCCACAATGAGCTCACAGTCTAGAGGACTTATGTACATATCCATAATTTATTTATATGAATGTCTGTCTCCTCTGCTAGGCTGCAAGCTCCTTGCGAGTGGAAACAGGTCTTCCAACTCTCTTATATTCTCCCAAGTGCTTACTGCAGTGCTCTGCACACAGCAAGCTCTCAATAAATACCAGTGATTGACTGATTGATTCCTCCCCCCTGCCAGCACATTGTATTAGGTGCTCTAGGAGTTAGGAGGTAGAATTCATCGGTGAGGACCTGGTTCTTCCTATACCATTCTTCCTTGGGCCTTATTTCCGCCTAGCAAAAGAGCTTGGATCCCAAAGACTTCAGAACCAGCTAAGTGGAATCATTTATCTTCCTTTACCTTCTTCAACATATTGCAGCCAAAAAGGACCTCAGATACTCTTTAATTCAGCCCCCTGCTTCATGTTGCCATAGGAAATCAGGTGTCTGCTTCATTTGTAATGCTCTTCAGGTCCTACACTGAGCACTTGCATGAGTCCAGTGAGAAGTCAGTGGCTCCTATACCCCTTCCCAGCAAATCCCGAGATATCAAGAAGCAACATGACCTAGTAGAAAGAGCATGAGCCTTGGAGTCAGAGGACCCATCTTCTTATCCTGGCTCTGCCACTTGCCGGCTGTGTGACTTTGGGCAAGTCACTTAGTTTCTCTGTGCCTCAATTACCTCATCTGGAAAATGGGAATTAAATCCTACTCCTTCCTACTTAGACTGTGTTCAACCTGATTAACTTGTATCAACCCCAGCGCTTAGTACAGTGCTTGGCACTGAGTAAGCCCTTAACAAGTACCATCATCATTGTAATTACTATCATTCCTAGCTGTAGAAGAAGGCCCAGTGGGGCTGGAACAGCCTGTCTTCCCAGGGTTTGTACAAGTTGGGGAGTGTGAGATAGCAGATTTTCATGGAGGCATTGCTACCGTTAACAGTGTGACCTCCTTGAGGACAGGGAATGTGTCACTTAATTCTGTACTGCCATGCACCTACTATAGTACACTGTACCAAGAGGATACCCAATAAATACTAATGTTCCTTCCTTCCCCTTTGCCACCTTTCCTTTCACAACTCCTCCCCAACTTCTACAAATCTCCTGTGGCCATCGGCCATACAGGGAACAGCAACTTGCCTTGGAAGCCCCACTGCTTGAAGCAGTGACTCAACTTTGAAGGCTACTGCAGAGAAGCAGTGTGGCTTAGTGGAAAGAGCGCGGGTCTGAGAGTCAGAGGTCGTGGGTTCTAATCCCAGCTCCGCCACTTATCAGCTGTGTGACTTTGGGCAAGTCACTTCTCTGTGCCTCAGTTACCTCATCTGGAAAATGGGGATCAAGACTGTGAGCTCCATGTGGGACAACCTGATTACCTTGTATTCATTCATTCAATCGTATTTATTGAGCGCTTACTGTGTGCAGAGCACTGTACTAAGTGCTTGGGAAGTACAAGTTGGCAACATATAGAGACGGTCCCTACCCAACAACGGGCTCACAGTCCCCCAATGCTTAGAACAGTGCTTGGCAAATAATAAGCGCTTAACAAATACCGAAATTATATTATTATTACTGGATACCATGAAGTCAATTAATCATTTAAGAGGTATAGGAAAAGCAGTGTGAAGCCCTTTAAGCTTAACATGTCACTGAAGCCACTGAACTTCACCTTTATATTTGGATCTGTATCCTTTAAGCACTTGATATCCACCTCAAGCTCAGCCCCACAGCACTTATGTACATACCCATAATTAATTTTAATGTCTGTCTCCCTCTCTAGACTGTAAGGTCTTTGTGGGCAGGGAATGTATATTTTCCAACTCTGTTGTATTGTGCTTTCCCATGTGCCTAGTACAGTGTTCTGCACACAGTAAGCACTCAAATACCATTGATTTGTTGATGTTCTCTTCATCATCATCATCATCAATTGTATTTATTGAGCGCTTACTGTGTGCAGAGCACTGTACTAAGCGCTTGGGAAGTACAAATTGGCAACATATAGAGACAGTCCCTACCCAACAGTGGGCTCACAGTCTAAAAGGGGGAGACTGAGAACAAAACCAAATATACTAACAAAATAAAATAAATAGAATAGATATGTACAAGTAAAATAAATAAATAAATAAATAGAGTAATAAATATGTGAAAACATATACATATATACAGGTGCTGTGGGGAAGGGAAGGAGGTAAGCTGGGGGGATGGAGAGGGGGACGAGGGGGAGAGGAAGGAAGGGGCTCAGTCTGGGAAGGCCTCCTGGAGGAGGTGAGCTCTCAGTAGGGCCTTGAAGGGAGGAAGAGAGCTAGCTTGGCGGATGGGCAGAGGGAGGGCATTCCAGGCCCGGGGGATGACGTGGGCCGGGGGTCGATGGCGGGACAGGCGAGAACGAGGTATGGTGAGGAGATTAGCGGCGGAGGAGCGGAGGGTGCGGGCTGGGCTGTAGAAGGAGAGAAGGGAGGTGAGGTAGGAGGGGGCGAGGTGATGGAGAGCCTTCTACAATTCTCTTAGGGATGAATAAGATTAATTATTCCCTCAAGAAATTGTCAATTACCGTCTCAGCCATTTTGTGAGATAAATCACACTGGCACTGAAATTTTGATGCTGGCGGGCAAAAAATGTAAATAACATCAACAGCATAAGCGCTTCCTCAGATCTACGACCTCAGGCGTCTGACAGTTTATTAAGGGAACTTTTTTTACCCAATGCAAATACAGTTAAAAAATTGTTTCTTCAATAACCTTCTAAGCATTTTGAGATTTCCTCAGTTGGCTTGGACTTTGTGTCTGTGAGAAATTATCTCCTTTGTTTGAGTTGTATTCCCAGGATTTTCAAATGTAGAGAGTTCGGGCCTTGGAAGACATTCAGTTCCTTGGGGCAGCCCCAAAAGAAAATGTTTTAAAAGCACCCTCTCCCTCCACCCTGAAAGGATGAGCTTTTTTTTTTTTAAGAGAAAACTGGAGGTTGGATACACATATTTTTCAGTTGGGGAGAAGTGAAGATGGATCAATGCTCACCTGGCACTGTAGCTTTTTTTCTCTGGGTGGCTCCCAGATATTTACCAAAATGGACTTTATTTGGCCTCCATCAATTCTATTTTTATTTTGTAGTCATTTGAATTTGCCAGGAGCCAAATCCCTCAGTGGAGCCACTAGTGGACTTAATCATTAAACCATCTTATTTATGTTAAATCCTGTGAGCTGAACCTTGGGAACACTGTGGATTGTGAAGGAATTCTTGTGCCAATCGCCGTTCCACAGGATAACTCCAGGTTACCAGGGACACATAGGATTTGCCAGTAGAATAGTGTCTGAACAGAGACGCACTGGATTTCAGTGACCCCTCCCCCCAACGCCCTTCCCTCCGCCCCCCCCCCCCCCCCCCCCGCTGGGCTGAGTCGACACAAGGGTATTTCTGTCTTGTATTACCTTTGTGTGCTTATTAAAAAAGAATCAGCAAATCTGTTGAGTGCATGTTTAATGTAATACAGATGTGGGACACACCACAGTTCTTTTTGCTTTACAAATTTTCAGCTTTTTGCTTTTCATCAATGTTGCTTATTATTTACAAAATGTAACTTGAGACACCAGAGCAGATTGGAGATTTGAAAAAAAAAGGAGAAAGGAAAAAAAATCCCAAGTAGTGTGGAATGTTGTTTGCTGTCCAGACCAAACAGACCAGTTTGCCAAGGGTTGATGGCCTATGACAGTCAGTACAATTCATGTTAACACCAATGGCACTTAATTAAAAAGCAGCTTGACCTTCCAGTCACCACGAAAAGAATAACCTTTTGTCGCCAGGTTGAACATCATGGCACCAAGGAGAAATCTGCCTTGGAGGAGGCATCGAAGTGGATCGCTGGACTAACACTGCCAGTTTTCATTCTGACTCTTTCCTACCGAAAGAGAACATGCTCAGATGAGTCCTGAATGCTATTTAGACGGAATAGGGAACCTGGCTCCTTTCTGGCTATTTGTGTATGCAGCGAAGTGCTGCACAAGCAGTTTGATAAGAGCCAGGAGGCTACAAATAAGGAGGGAAAAATCTCCTTTGCCCGAAACTCAAAGGTGCCACTCACAGGAATCCGTCCTTGAGACTGGATGAAAAACGGTTCATTAGTCAGCACGGCAAGACAACACGCTTCTCCACTTGAACATCTTCAAACTTATGTTCACTGGGACCTCCAGGGGCAGAGTTCCAAAACCTGAATTCTCAGAATGCCACCTAGGTGAAACTTCATATACTGTCAAATTTTGAATTTAAGCCAAGCAGAGAGTGAATGAAGGGGCGGGTGGTTGGTAATTGATTGATTCCTAAAGGATCTAGGCCCCTCTCATTAAGGACCTGGACTCGAATCAGAATAGGATCCTTTTCTGAATCTGCCCCCGATGTGAGAAATGTGGGTGTGCAGATTCTTGATGAAGAGGTTGAGAATGCTGATGAGTGATAGAGCTCTCCTGACACAAGACAAGCCGTGGGCTAGCCAAGTTCAATGGGAAGATTTGGAAACAACCCATCACTCTCCGGAATAGATAGTCCAAGTCATTGGGCCTGAGAGTCAGAAGGACTTGGGTTCAAATCCCAGCTCATCCACTTGTCTGCTGTGTGAGCTGGGGAAAGTCGCTTCACTTCTCTGTGCCTCAGTTATCTCATCTGTAAAATGGGGATTAGGACTGGGAGCTCCATGTAGAACATGGGCTGTGTCCAACCTGATTATCTTGTATCTACCCCAGCCTTTAGATCAGTGTCTGGCACATAGTAAGTGCTTAGCAAATACCATTTAAAAAATAAGACTTCAGGGGGCAATTGGGTTAATTATTATGTTCCAATACAATTCATCCTACTGTAACTAGAGGGGCAGGGACAAACAAACTTAGTGTTGGGTAGATTCTCTCAACTAAAATGTGTTGTATTTTTATGCCATCAAATGCTGGGTAAGTCTTACCTTAAAAAGGCCTATCCCCCCTTTTACCACTCTCCCATCACTAAATTCCTACTGGATTCTGGTTATTCATCTTTAGGACTCTCAGCTTGTTGGAGAAGATCATCCAGTAATCAATATCAGCACCAGTGCTCACAAAGTTACCCTCTCTTAGATTTAAGTTGTGAGATCTAGAGCTTCTCCACATAATGTGGTGAGTACCTCACAGTCCCAGAAATGTATGCACTTAGTCCAGGCCAGATCCTGGCTTCCTCAAAATTCCCCATCCATTCGCAGATTTGGGTTGGTGTTTCCTGTGAATCTGGTAACGAGATCTGCCACTGAAGCCTTGTCCATCTGGTGTCCTAACCCTAGCTCCGCTCTTACCCAACTAAATTTAGACTCTTGTACTTAAACTTATATTTGAAAAGCTTGAAGGGAATCCTAGTATGTTCCCTTTCCATAACCCAAGAGGAACAATTCCCCCAGCTCTCTTGGTCTGTCAGGTCTGATTCAGTCAGAACCAGAACCTGCCCTTCTTGGCCTGATTCTAGCTCACCCTAAATCCACTCTGCCTCCTCAAGACAGCTGACCCAGAACCTCAGTTGGGCTGCTTGTGGGGTGAATTAACCTACCAATCAATCCATCAGTTGTATTTATTGAGCACTTACTGTGTGCAGAACACTGTTCTAAGCCTTTATGAGAGTACAATATAGCAGAGTTGGTAGACACGTCTACCAGTGTAAATTACTATGTTCCATTATTTTATATGCAATTTATGAAGGTTAAACATCCTACTTTGTTAATTAGGACCTGGAGATGTACTGGATAAGTACATCAGAGACCAGCTGCCCCTTCTCTTCTTCTAATGTGATAGGGGTTGGTCAGAAGTTATCAGAGGTCTTGGGGAGTTTGGTAAATCTTGTGTTTTATTTGCAGCTGTCGGCTTGGTCTTTTGATTTTCCTGAAATAATATTGGATTACTTGAACCATAATACAGGCCTGTGCCTGGTCCTTAATGACCACATTACATAAAACCAGGAGATACACCATGCAGTAATTGCTAAAGTGGCCTGGATTCCAAAGCCCTGTTCAATGTTTCTTCTTTCTTCCTTCTTTTTCCGTTCTTTCCTTCTTTTTCCTTTCTTTCTTTCTTTCTTTCTTTCTTTCTTTCTTTCTTTCTTTCTTTCTTTCCTTCTTTTTCCTTTCTTTCTTTCTTTCTTTCTTTCTTTCTTTCTTGTCTTTCTTTCTTTCCTTTCTTTCTTTCTTTCTCTCTTTCTTTCTTTCTCTCTCTCTCTCTCTTTTCTTTCTTTCTCTCTTTTCTTTCTTTCTCTCTTTTCTTTCTTTCTTTCTTTCTTTCTTTCTTTCTTTCTTTCCTTCTTTCCTTCTTTCTTTCTTTCTTTCCTTCTTTCTTTCTTTCTTTCTTTCTTTCTTTCTTTCCTTCTTTCTTTCTTTCTTTCTTTCCTTCTTTCTTTCTTTCTTTCTTTCCTCCTTTCTTTCTTTCTTTCTTTCTTTCTTTCTTTCTTTCTTTCTTTCTTTCTTTCTTTCTTTCTTTCTTTCTTTCTTTCTTTCCTCCTTTCTTTCCTCCTTTCTTCTTTCTCCTTCTCTAAGCACTGGGGTAGATTCAAGTTAATCAGCAAGATACAGTCCCTGTTTCTCATGGGGCGCACAGTCAAGTTGGAGGGAAAACAGGTACTCATTCATTCAGTCATATTTATTGAGCGCTTACTGTGTGCAAAGCACTGTACTGAGCACTTTTGAGAGTACATTAAAACAGTAAACAGACACATTCCCTGCCCACAAGGAGCTTACAGTGTAGAGGGGGAGACAGACATTAATGTAAATAAGGGGAGATGGGTGGAAGGGGTAATCTCTGAAGTGCAGGGAGATTTTAAAAAGGCCCTAGGGATGGTGGAGAATGGATGGTGGGGTAAGAGGGACATGTGACAAGTGACACATATCCTACCCACAAAACTTATTCCTTCACACAATTTAATGATCAATCAATTAATGGCATTTCTTGAGCCTTACTGTGTGCAAAGCACTTTACTAAGCACTTGGGAAAATATAGTACAATAGGGATTCAATCCCTGCCCCCAAGGGCCTTACAGTCTACAAGGGGAGGCAGACATTAAAATAAATTATATTTAGGGGAAATAGGATATAAGGATATGTACATCATTATTATTATCATTATTATTGTATTTGTTAAGTGCTTACTACATGCCAGGCACTGTACTAAACACTGGAGTAGATTCAAGCAAATCGGTTTGAACCCAGTCCCTGTCGCACGTGGGGCTCACAGTCTCAATTCCCATTTTACAGATGAGGGAACTGAGGCACAGAGAAGTAAAGTGACTTGCCCAAAGTCATGCAGCAGACAAGTGGTGCTTAGACCAGTGCTTGGCACATAGTAAGCACTTAACAAATACCATCATCATCATCAAGTAGCAGAGCAGGAATTAGAACCCATAACCTTCTGGCTCGTGCTCTAGCCACTAGGCCATGCTGCTTCTACATAAGTGCTAAGGGTCAGGGGTGAGTATCAACTCTGCCACTTGTCTGCTATGTGACATTCAATCATATTTATTGAGCACTTACTGTGTGCAGAGCACTGTACTAAGCACTTAGAAAGTACAATTTGGCAACAGATAAGAGACAATCCCTACCCGACAACGGGCTCACAGTCTCGAAGGGGGAGACAAACAAAACAAAACAAATAGACAGGCATCAATAACATCAAAATAGATAAATAAAATTATAGATATATACACATTATTAATGAAATAGAGTAATGAATATACACTAATATACACACTAATATACTCAAGAGCTGTGGGGCAGGGAAGGGGGTAGGGTAAAAGGAGAGGGTGGGGGTGATGGGGAGGGGAGGAGGAGCAGAGGAAAAGGGGGGCTCACTCTGGGAAGGCCTCCTGGAGGAGATGAGCTCTCAGTAGGGCTTTGAAGGGAGGAAGAGATCTAGTTTGGCGAATGTGTGGAGGGAGGGCATTCCAAGCCAGAGGTAGGATGTGGGCCAGGGGTCGATGGCAGGACAGGAGAGAACGAGGCACAGTGAGGAGGTTAGCGGTGCTTAGAACAGTGTTTGGCACATAGTAAGCACTTAACAAATAATAATAATGGTATTTGTTAAGCGCTTACTATGTGCCAGGCACTGTTCTAAGTGCTGATACCATTATTATTATTATTATTTTTAAGGGGTACATGGCCAACTGCATGGTCAACCCAGAGAGGAAGGCGAATAGGAGAGACGAAGGCTTAGGCAGGGAAGGCCAGTTGGAGAAGGGATTTTAGGAGGATTCCGAAGATGGAGAGAGTGACAGACTGTTGGATATTCATTCATTCAGTCAGTCAGTCGTATTTATTGAGCGCTTACTGTGTGCAGAGCCCTATACTAAGCGCTTGGGAAGTACAAGTTGGCAACATATAGAGATGGTCCCTACCCAGCAGCGGGCTCACAGTCTAGAAGGGGGAAACAGACAACAAAACATATTAACAAAATAAAATAAATAGAATAGTAAATATGTACAAGTAAAATAGAGTAATAAATCTGTACAAACATATATATATAGGTGCTGTGGGGAGGGGAAGGAGGTAAGGCGGGGGGAGGGGGGATGGGGAGGGAGAGAGGAAAGGGGCAGGGGGGTATGAAAGGGGAAGGAGTTCCAGGCTTGAGGGAGAGTGTGAGCAAAGGGTCAATGGTGGGATAGATGAGATCGAGGTACACTGAGCAGGTTCATTCATTCATTCATTCATTGTCATATTTATTGAGCTCTTACTGTGTGCAGAGCACTGTACAAAGCACTTGGGAAGTACCAGTCAGTAACATATAGAGATGGTCCCTACCCAACAATGGGCTCACAGTCTAGAAGGGGGAGACAGACAACAAAACAAAACATGTAGACAGGTGTCAAAATCGTCAGAACAAATAGAATTATAGTTATATACACATCATTAACAAAATAAATAGAATAGTAATAATAATAATGGCATTTGTTAAGTGCTTACTATGTGCAAAGCACTGTTCTAAGAGCTGGGGGGGGATACAAGGTAATTAGATTGTCCCACATGGGGCTCACAGTCTTAATCCCCATTTTACAGGTGAGGTAACTGAGGCACAGAGAAGTGAAGTGACTTGCCCAAAGTCACACAGCTGACAAGTGGCGGAGTTGGGATTAGAACCCATACCCTCTGACTCCCAATATGTACAAGTAAAGTAGAGTAATAAATCTGTACAAATATATACAAGTGCTGTGGGGAGGGGAAGGAGGAGATGAAAAAGGGGGCTTAGTCTGGGAGGGCCTCCTGGAGGAAGTGAGCGCTCAGTAGGGCTTTGAAGGGAGGAAGAGAGCTAGCTTGGCGAAATGTGGAGGGAGGGCATTCCAGGCCAGGGTGAGGGCGTGGGCCGGGGGTCGATTGTGGGACGGGCGAGAACGAGGCACAGTGAGGAGGTTAGCGGCAGAGGAACGGAGGGTGTGGGCTGGGCTGGAGAAGGAGAGAAGGGAGGTGAGGTAGGAGGGGGCGAGGTGATGGGCAGCCTTGAAGCCGAGAGTGAGGAGTTTTTGCTTGATGCATAGGTTGACGGGCAGCCACTGGAGATTTTTGAGGAGGGGAGTAACATGCCCAGAGTGTTTCTGTACAAAGATAATCCAGGCAGCAGAGTGAAGTATAGACTGAAGTGGGGAGAGACAGGAGGATGGAAGATCAGAGAGGAGGCTGATGCAGTAATCCAGTTGGGATAGGATGAGAGATTGAACCAGCAAGATAGCGGTTTGGATGGAGAGGAAAGGGCGGATCTTGGCGATGTTGTGGAGGTGAGACCGGCAGGTTTTGGTGATGGATTGGATGTGTGGTGTGAACGAGAGAGCGGAGTCGAGGATGACACCAAGGTTGCGGGCTTGTGAGACGGGAATTAGAGCCCAGGCTCCCTGACACCACCTCCCCTTCCCCCCACCCAGCCCCAGGCCCTTGCTCTTTCTATTAGGTCATGCTGCTTCTCAACTGGGCAGTGAATCAGGTAATGAATTAAATCCAAGCTGACCCTGGTGTGGAAGTTGTCCCTTCCTTACTTCAAGAGTAGGTCAGTTTCAGTTGCTGACCGTTCCAGGTGCCCATCTGATATCTTTCCAATATGATGTTCGTGTGGCTGAGGTCACCAATCGCTGTCTGAAATTTCAAATTGGTTTATCCATTTCGGTCAGTCTTTTAACTCATTTTCCGTACTTCAAACAAAACAGCCCATTATTCTCTAATACAAGTATCTTATTTTAACATTCCTCATATCCATCATTTCACTCTTATCACCACCACGCTGGATTAACATTCTCATCCTATCTCCTTCCTTCAGGCCTGCCTTAGATTGTTCCCGAAGCAAGGGCAGTGGTCTGCTATAGCTCATTTCCAGCTAAACTTTTAGATGGTTATAATGCCTACAGAAAATGCACACCAAGCTGCATTTCTTCCCAGTTCTCCGCATCCTTTACGTATTTTATTCTCCCTTTTTCTAATTAACAACTTTACCCTCTCGCTTCCTTTACCTGTTCCCCCTCCGGTTTATTCTGTAAGACCCACGTGGGTCAGGGACTGCCTGAAACTATTGCATTGTATCTACCCTAGCACTTACCATGGTCCTTGGCACATAATAAGGACTTAAGAAATACCACCATTATTATCATTATTATTATGAATTATTATTATGACGTAAACTTAAGCGTTCAACTCTGAATTATTGCCTGCAGTCAGGCAAATTGACAGCATTTTTTGTTTTTCAACTTTCAATCTTGCAACTCTTTAAATTATTTTGCTGCAGTTGGGCAACCTTACAGCATATGTGGTCTTATCTCTGCCTCCTAGGGAGCAGGCTGCTCTCAGCCACCCTTAGGCATTTGGCCACCCAAACCAGGGAAAAATTCAACACCCCTGCTCCTGTTTCATATGACATCATCATGTTAGCCGGTGAGAGCATGGAACACACCATACTGACATCATGCTGAAACCTGTACAAACCCTGAGAACCTGAGAATTTCCTCAGTGGTGCCTCTGATTCCCCTCCCCCAGCGTGCTCTAGAGCCACTGAGTTTTCCTCCCAGGGTCCTGCTAATGTCTGCACCACTTCCGAATTGGGTTCCATGCTTTTCCATTTTTAACTGCTGCCACCCCCTCTGAAGTGGCACCCTCAGTTGTTTGCTTCCTGCCTGAGAAGCAGCATGGCTTAAAATGGAAAGAGCTTGGGCTTGGGAGTCAGAGGACATGGGTTCTAATCCTCGCTCCACCACTTGTCTGCTGTGTGGCCTTGGGAAACCCTCTCAAATTACTCTGTGCCTCAGTTACCTCATCTGTAAAATGTGGATTAAAACTGTGAGCCCCGAGTGGGGCAACCTGATTACCTTGTATCTTCCCCAGCACTTAGAACAGTTCTTAGCACATAGTAAACACCTAATAGATACCATTATTATTATTATTATTATTATTATTATTATTATTATTATTATTGTTATTATTATTACAGACTGAAGCCATCCATGGTTTCAAACTGCACCAACTGCCAATAGTGCGATGGAGAAATTGTCAGCCTGCTCAAACCATCAGCTTCCTATTAGAAGTTGTAAGAAATACTGTTGAATGAATGAATGAATCTTCTGAGCACCCAGAGGGGACAATACATTGTCCTAAGCACTTGGACAAAGGCAAGCAAAGTGACCTGTTCCCTGCCCTCCAGGCACTTACTCATTAACCTCCTGAAGCTCAATCACAGCTCAGGGAGAGTACAGTTTATATTTTAAGGGCTTCATAAAGTAACATTGTTCAGTTCTTTCTGTTCACAATTGATTTCTCTCCTATCTACTCTGGAACCCTATCTTAGAACCCCCTGCAACCCAAAACATATGCCAGAATTCCCAGAACAGTGCACAGTCCAAGTGATAATCTTCATCCCAGAGAAATCAAGTCACGAAACAGACTGCAAGTCCAGTTGGTATTCTTTGTAGATACCAACTTGAATATTCTGACCTGTGCCTTTTCATTTTTTTTAATGGTACTTGTTAAGCACTTACTCTGGGCTGGCACTGTTCTAAGCGCAGGGGACGATACAAAGTAATCAGGATGGACACAGTCCATGTCCCACATGAGACTCACATTCTTAATTCCCATTTGATTAATGAGGTAACTGAGGCACCGAGAAGTTAAGTGACTAGCCTAAAATCACGCCCTGGACAAGCGGCAGAACCAGGATTAGAACCCAAGTCCTTCTACCTCTAAGGTTCATACTCTATCCACTAGGCCACGCTGCTTCTCTTTGTGTGTGTTTATGTATTTGGTTGCTGCTCTACCAGTTTTGTGTTATTGTTAGGTGGTTTTTGTTAAGTGCTTACCATGCGTCAGGCACTGAACTAAGTGTTGGGGTAAATGTAAGCTAATTAGGCTAGACACAGTCCCTGTCCTGTATGGGGCTCACATTCTAAATCCAGTTCCAGATACTGGGCTAAGAGCAGGAGGCGCCCCATTTTCCGAGTGATTTTAGATTCTTGTCCATCAGTGCTATTTACTGAGTGCTTATTGTGTGCAGAGCACTGTATGAAACGTTTGGGAAAGTGGCCAACTTGGCCCAGGTGGGCCACTCTCCGTGCAAGATTAATTCCCTGACTTAAAAGCATTCCAACCTTCCCCTTCCCCCATCCCGAACAGCTCATGTGGGACCAGAAGGACTGAGTAGATTTACGGGTCCCATAACTCTTCCCTTTCCCCAAGCTCATTGAAAGGTACTATACATTCAAAACCCAGTTTGAGCCTAATAAAAATATAAACATATGTACATTTTGTCTGGATCGCCTCATATCATGAAAGGCTAAAAACCTCCGGCTATTTTGTACATTGTGTCGTTAAAGTGATAATCTCTTTTCTCCAAATTGTATCTTGCCTGAGCTTGCAAACCCACCCTCCGTGACATTTTAAACTATGCTTATGTTCAAGTTTTAATCAATATCTCCAAGGTAACATTATTTAATTCCCTAAATATACTCCCTTCAGCCATAACGCATGTTTTCACTATGTCTGTGGTGTGACTAGAATGTTGTTAGGGAATCAGGGAGCAGTCTTCCAACAAGACAATCCCGTTTATAGACCGCACACGGGAATGTTTGGGTTCATACACGAAGCATTGGATATGGTGGGCGCTACAACATGGTTTTTCCTTGAAGCTTAATTTTGCAATAATGCAGTGCTTGCATTATGAGAGTGCTGGGTCTGTTGGAAAATTTGGTCTATTCATCCACCCAGCAAGTAAGGAGATTTTGAGGAGATTTCCTCAAAAATCTCCAGTGGCTACCAATCAACCTACATACACATCAGGCAGAAACTCCTCACCCTCGGCTTCAAGGCACTCCATCACATCGCCCCCTCCTACCTCACCTCCCTTCTCTCCTTCTACAGCCTAGCCCGCACCCTCCGCTCCTCTGCCGCTAATCTCCTCACCATGCCTCATTCTCGCCTGTCCCGCCATCGACCTCCCGCCCACGTCATCCCCCTGGACTGGAATGCCCTCCCTCCGCACATCCGCCTAGCTAGCTCTCTTCCTCCCTTCAAGGCCATACTGAGAGCTCACCTCCTCCAGGAGGCCTTCCCAGACTGAGCCCCCTCCTTTCTCTCCCCTTCCTCACCCTACCCATCCCCCCGCCTTACCTCCTTCCCCTCCCCACAACACCTGTGTATATATATATATATATATATACATATATATATATATATATATATATATGTTTGTACATATTTATTACTCTATTTTATTTGTACATATTTATTCTATTTATTTTATTTTGTGAATATGTTTTGTTTTGTTCTCTGTCTCCCCCTTCTAGACTGTGAGCCCACTGTTGGGTAGGGACCATTTCTATATGTTGCCAACTTGTACTTCCCAAGTGCTTAGTACAGTGCTCTGCACACAGTAAGCACTCAATAAATACAATTGAATGAATGAATGAATGAATGAAGTAAAAGGATTTGGAAATCTTCCTCATTCCTCTCCAAATTCAGTTGCATTTTTGTTTTGTTTTTTTTCCTGTGCCTCTTATCTTCAGTGGCACACCAGTCTGCAAGATACAGCATAACTAACCCCATTTCAGACCTCTGGCTCAAATTAACCGTGAGTTTCCTGGAATTCCTAGTCCACAACATTGTGTAATTAGGGGTTTTCATTCGTCCCTTTGCTTTCATCGTGGCCTTCGTCCTTTCTCCTCTTTTCCAACCCATGCCCTAATAGGATGGTAGCTAAAACATCTGTTTTCAGTCTGCTGGTTTAGCCATGCCTGTTGATAATAATAATGATGATGATGGTGTTTTTAAGCACTTACTGTATACCAAGCACTGGGGTAGATACAAGATAATCAGGGCCCACAAGCGACTCACAGTCTATGTAGGAGGGAGAGCCATATTGAATCCCCATTTTTCAGATGAGGGAATTGAGGCACAGAGGTGTTAAGTGATTTATTTGCCTAAGCCCACACAGCAGACAAGTGACAGTGCTTGAATTCGATCTCAGGTCCTCTGACTCCCAGCCCCTAGCTCTTTCTACGAGGCCACATTGCTTTTCAGTGTGGTCAGCAGGATTGATAGACCCATAATCCCTTTCCCCATCCACCCAGTTGGGCCACTTTGAATCCCAGCCATTGGTTATCAGGGAGAGGGTTGGTTCATTGCCAGTGAAAACATTTACAAGAGATCATACTAAGCATTTGTAGTCTCCCAAGTGACTAGTACAGAGCCTAGTACAGTGCTCTGCACAAAGTAAGTGCTCAGTAAATACCACTGACGATGATGATAGTGATGACCAAACCAACATTCCCCTTCACCAGTCCCGTGGCTCTCCCTTGGAAAAAATCCTTTAACTAAGCATATCTATTTCTTTGGTCATCTCGTAGCCTAGGGGATAGAGCACAGGCCTGGAAGTCAGAAGGACCTGGGTTCTAATCCCAGCTCCTCCACTTGTCTGCTGTTTGACCTTGGACAGGTCACTTCGCTTCTGTGCTTCGATTCCCTCATTCATAAAAAGGGGATTGAGACTGTGAGCCCCAAGTGGGACAGGGACTGTTTCCAACCCTATTTGCTTTATCCACCCCAGCGCTTAGTATGCCTGGCACACAGTAAGCACTTAACAAATACCACAATTATTATTTTATTATTAATGTGTCTGGTTGTCTCTGTCTACTCTAAGGAGGTAGAGGACGGGAGCATGGCCCTTCATCCTCTCCCACCCCTTTCCGGGCTCCTGCGACAGGCTCAACTGATTTTTCTCTCACCTCTTTTGCCCTGTCTGGCCTGATGGGATCCTTTTCCTGATTGGTCCTCTGCCCCTGCTGTGGGCAACAAGCCACCCTCCTGGTCTAGGATTTTGTTTATACTGAGGTAAATCCTCTCCTGTTGTCCTCGAGAGCTCTCCTTGCAGTTCCAGCCAAGATCTTAAGGCTGGCTCTGAGGCACCGAGCCAAACCCACAGTAAGGATCTTCCTCCAGCACTTCCCCACATGCATCACTCTCCTTTGGGCGGGTGGTTGTTTATGTTCATGCTTACCCAGGCTTGTAGTCTGTTGGTCGAGGGCGTGGGCGGTTCATTTCCGGGCTGCTCCTCCCGCCAAGGTGTAGACCCTAAACAGGATTTTTGCCTCCCTGGTGGCACTCGCATCGAAGAGGTGGTCCTGAGGCCTAGTGACACCTGGTCCGATACTGTTTCCCAGACCTTAAGGAGATCGATCATGTGCCTCCAAAAGGGGCCAAGGGGGACCGGAGTTTCCCTAAATATGGAGTTTAAGTGTTCTGATCTCCAAGAACAGGTCTCTCTCCCAGCAATATGCTAGCCTTGCCAGGGTTGATTCTGTTTATACACGCTTGTGGGCTGTGTTAGCAGGCTTGCACTTCAGCTTGGTTTTGGAAGGCTTCCGTATGTACCTGCCATGCTGACAGAGCCCTTCTGGGTTCCCATTGCTAGTGCTGGTCATTGAAGGGTCACCCTTTATCCTAGCTTTCAACATCCCATTTATTTTGGTTTGCAGCCTCCTCCCTCATTTCCAACTCCTTTTCGGTATTCATTTTTTTACCGGCATCCCAGCCTCCACTTCCTGATAGCTTCTGTTATTAAGTAGATGTACCCACACCTTGGATCCTTATACTTAGGACTCTGTGTTAGGTGCACTTTCTGCCCATGTGGCTGACTCAGTGCGAGGTTACGACAGGTTCAGGCCTCCCTTTCTTCTGAGAATCAAGGAAAGCACTCCCACTTATCCTGAGGTTTCCTCAATCCAGGGTGAAGTCACTGTGTTTCACGTTTGCTCTACCCACCTTCCCTCCGGTTCTGATCATCATAATTATAATGTTATAATAATAATACTAGTCAGCTTTGATGCAAACAGAGCTGAAAATTGTCAAGGCTGTGACTCCTGAGAGCCCTTCTGCACTGATGGGAATAGATGGAGACTCCTAGATGTCCTTTATTCTCAGCAGCACTGATTGCCATGACGGTGAGTTTTTCCACAGAGCAGCAGCTACAAGGCAGTAGAGAACAAACCCTCAAACACTCACCGAACAGCTGAGTCTTAGACCCATGCTTCCTTTATAGGATTTTTGTTCAATCAATCAATCTTAGTACTTATTGAGCACTTACTGTGTGCCGAGCACTGTACTAAGCACTTGGGAGAGTACAATATAACAGCGTCGGTAGACACATCCTTTGCCCACAATGAGCTTGTGGTCTAGAGGATGGTCTTGTTAGTTTGTGTATCTTCATGTATGACTGTGTTTGGGTGTCCTAGTGAGTGTCCATCTGGGTCCCTCTTTGTGTTAGTGTGAGTTTCTGAATGAGTCTTCCTGCTGCGTGGGTCCATGTTTCTTTCTATGTATTAATGTGATGATTATCTCTACACCCGTTAACACACATGTGTGTTTATCTGGGTATTTGTGCATAGATGTTTTATTGTGTTCCCTTCCCCCCCACCCAAAAAAATGGGCGCATGTTTCTCTTTAGCTGTTTGTGACTGTGAGCTCCTTATGGGCAGGGAACATGTCTACCAACTGTTATATTGTACTCTCTCAAGTGCTTAGTAAAGCGCTCTGCATATCCAGCATTTAGAACAGTGCTTTGCACATAGTAAGTGCTTAATAAATGCTATTATTATTATTATTATATAGCAAGCACTCAATAATATGATAATGATGACATTTATTAATTGCTTACTATGTGCAAAACATTGTTCTAAGTGCTGGGGAGGTTACAAGGTGATCAGGTTGTCCCACAGGGGGCTCACAGTCTTAATCCCCATTTTACAGATGACATAACTGAGGCACAGAGAAGTTAAGTGACTTGCTGAAAGTCACACTGCTGACAATTGGTGGAGCTGGGATTTGAACCCATGACCTCTGACTCCAAAGCCCGTGCTCTTTCCACTGAGCCACCTGCTTCTCTAATAATAATATTAATGATGGCATTTTTAAGCACCTACTCTGTGCAAAGCACTGTTCTATGTTCTTATGAAGTGATTGAAAGAAAAGCCTGTGTGGCAGACTGCAAGCCCAATAGAAGAAAACTGACCAAACTCAAAATCCTCTATCAGAACGGATATGGGTGGAAAAAGGCCATTTGCCCCCTGCACAGTCATCCAGGTACTCTGGCAAGAGGCCAGAAATTGTCCAGAGAAGAGCTGTGGACCCCGATAAACGATGCAGGAATTGAAAGCTTAAGCTGGGGAGGTTACAAGGTGATCAGGTTGTCCCACGGGGGGCTTACAGTCTTAATCCCCATTTTACAGATGATGTCACTGAGGCACAGAGAAGTTAAGTGACTTGCCGAAAGTCACACAGCTGACAATTGGTGGAGCCACGATTTGAACCCATGACCTCTGACTCCAAAACCCATGCTCTTTCCACTGAGCCATGTGGCTTGTCCCCTCAGCCCCTGGTTCCGGGAAGTGCAGTGGAGGCAGCTACTCTGAGGGACCCAAGCTTTGCAAACCCTGCTTCTTCCTGCTCCCTTTCACCATCCTCTGCAGGAGCCAATTGAATATGCCCAGACTCACCCAGGACTGTTGCTTGCCTCTGACACTGCTGGTCTTGCTGCCTCTCCAGGTTTTCCCTGCTCTGGTGGCCGAGAGTTTGAGGTAGCTGATGCCGCCACCCCGAGTGGATGTGTCCCAGAAGTGATGATTACTGCTAAAAATCACTTGGTTGGAGGGAAAACATACGTAAGGTTAGGCTCCCAGTTTTCCCCTCTTCCAGCAACGGGGTGAAAACAGGGCCCCCAACTCCTTATGCCCCATTGAGTCAAGTCAAAATGGAATCAGTAGGTGTCTTCTCAGCTTGATAGTTGTGCAGCCCACAGCATTCTGCCGCCTTGATGTGGCTGAACCCGAATCTGGCTTAACTGGAATATCAGAGGGGCAAATCCACTCACCAGAGTAAATTCCCGGGTCCCTTTACCCAGATTTGCACCCTTTGGTTTAAGCTTTCAATTCCTGCATCATTTATCGGGGTCCATAACCCTTCTCTTGATAATTTCTGGCCTCTTGCCAGAGTACCTGGATGACTGTGCAAGGGGCAAATGGCCTTTTTCCACCCATATCCGTTCTGACAGAGGATTTTGAGTTTGGTCAGTTTTCTTCTACTGGGCTTGCAGTCTGCCACACAGGCTTTTCTTTCAATCACTTCATAAGAATCAATCAATCAGTAGTGTTTTTCGAACTTCTTCTGGGTGCAGAGCACTATACTAAGCAAATAGGACAGGACAGTAGCAGTAGAGGATATTATGCCTACCCTCAAGGAACTGGCCATCTAATGGGAGACAGATACAAAATAATTAACAGACAGGAGCAAGAAGAGACTGGAAAGAAGGAAATGTAGAAAAGCAAGAATACGTGGATGGAAATTTCTGGGCATCCAGGTTGTAACTTTAATTTCTTTTAAGAAAATATACCATGCTGTGTGATTGTACTCAGTTGTCAAGGTAACGTATCTTCCAGTTTCCTGCAGGCATTCTTGGCCTCCAAAAAAATCAAGCCTACCGAGTTCATTTTAGAGTTGGCTTTCGATCACCCACCTCCCTGATCCAATTATTTCACGTGGAGCTTTATCGAGCCTCCAATTTAATGGAATGGCTCAAGGCCTTACTTCAAGGATAAGTGATGTTGAAAACAGCTAATCTCGTTGAGAACCATTTGTCCATGAAGAAGGGACAGCTTGTTCTCAGGGCAGTAGATGAGGCTGGACCAGCCTGGTAGGTGCTAGAACTGTAGCAATCCACTAGTGCAATGGTGCTGTCGTGTTCCCAGAATGTTCATCGTGACGGACGTGGCGATTGCCATAACTCTTGCCAGCTGTCTTGGTTGCATGTCGTTGGGAACAGAAACACAAACAGAAGTGTAGCAGGAGCCATGACCCCCATAAACCAGTCAAGCACAATTCCCCTCCATGGTAGAAAGCCCAGCCCAGCCCAACACATAACCGTCATCAGTGTGATTTTTCTAAGACAATGAGACAAACACATGTTTACCACATATATAGAGAGATTTCACTTAATGAGCATCTTTCTCAATATACTTCAGACTATCCACCACACCCATGCTTTCTGGCAGTTGGGAGTCCCTTATGGGAGTATGTATGGATTTTCATAAGAAACATATGTGGAAAAAGCAACTATTTCAAACCTCATAGTGAGTGGAATCTTTCCCTGTTTAGGGAGTTGGAGTCAGAGGACGTGCACCAAATCCTGTGGTCGATAAAACAGGGCTCGAACAGACCAGAGTAAGCAAATTCCAGGGCTCAAGTGATGGAGGTCTGCCTATTTTCAGGTTACTGAGACAGGGTGACTTAATGGAAAGGGCATGGGACCGGGAATCCAAAGACTCAGGTCCCAATCCCAGCTCTGCCATTCCCTGGGTAACCTTGGCTAAGTCATTTAACCTCTCTGGGCCTCTGTCTCCTCATCTGTAAAATGGGGATAAAATACCTGTTCTTCCTACCTCATAGATTGAGGCCCATCTGAGATAGCGATTATGTCTGATCTGATTATCTTGTGTCTACCCAATAAGTGCTAACTAGGTGTCATTGTGATCATCATCATTATTATCATGAACCCATACAGTTCTGACAGCCGATAATTTGAGCTTGACTAGGGATTTCGTTATACAGTCAGCCCTGCCCTAGTGCATATTTTCATTACGCTTTTCAGATAAGACCCTGCTGAGGAATTAGAGAATGTTTTTCCTACAACATAACTATTTTAATACAACCCAAGCTGGTGTTGGAGGAAACAGTTTAGCTTATGGGTTGGGCAGGCAGGCAGTCAAGATGTTTGTAATATAGCGTGAATTTTCTGAAACTGGGTTCTTCAGTAACACAGCTTTGGTGTTAAAGGGGACTGATTGCACTGGGTTACATTTCTGTCTTGACCTCTATTGTTTAGTGCCCATGATGAAGAGCAAATTGCTACCATCATCAGGATTTAAATACAGTTTTCTTACTTCACAGCTTAAATTGCTGGGGTTCAATAAGTTAATCATACTAATCAGATAGTATTTCTAGTCTGGATTTTCCCTTTGTGTTTTTAACTTGGAAGTTACATTTCTGATTGAGCTACCAAAAAACAATTTTCCATGTGGTCTAAAACCAACAAGCTAGTCTGTTGGGTGATTTCACACTCAACTGAAGGAAATTGCTTTCTTCCTGACATCAGTTTGCAAATTTCACAATAAGAGGTCAACAGAGTGTGTTCTTTTGAAAGGGAAGCTTTACCTAGTTGCAAAATCAAAATGGGTTTATGGCTGTGGGAAGGAAAAGGGGGAGGGTCAAAGGTCAAATGTAACTTGTGGCACGGTGGTCTTTCTAGGCTGCCTGGCTGTTTGTATCTCAAGGGAAATGTTATCTAAATCACTCAGCGGAGGCCAGAGAGCAAGGTTTAGGCTTAGGAGTCTGGCAAGTGGTCACTTTGACATAGTGTAAAATAATTGGTGTCAGTTTGGTGGGTTGACCAGTGCAACTACTATCCAGTCCAAAATTGCACAAATCTTATATATGGGGTAGATTTAACAGCCCTGGACCACTAATGTTCAACTAACATCTAGAGAGACTATATAGCAGTTGAGCTGATCGCATGCATGCCGTAAGGTCCAATTAACTGAAAATGAAAGCAGTGTTTTCCTGATAACAGTATCAGCATTAACAATTGTCCCAGGGCTGAAAGGAGTTAACATGCAAATCAGGTGGATATATGTATTCAGTACCGAAAAGTATCATTGCAGAGACTTGAAGTAGGACTTTTGTTATTTTTGCTTGTCATGTCTTTCATTGCCCTGAGTGTTCCAGGCACGGATGGTAGTACAGTACAGATGTACAGACTTGTTCTGTGCTGATTTCTCATATTGGTCAGATATCTGCAGTGTATCAATCGTTGTATCAGCAGTCTTGTCCCCTGGGAAGGAGCCAATGAGGTAAACTTCGCTGCCTTAGCGTGCTATCCAGCCAAAGCCCTTACTTTTCCATGGAGTTCAAAGCCCGAGTTCACTTTGTGATGACATTTTCTATTAACTGGTTGATTGGAAGTCCCACCTCTTTGTGTACACTGTGAAATCCAGAAACCAACAGCAGCCGAGGGCTTAAAATGGCTGACGGGCTCCCAGCCGGGAACAATTAAATTTGCCGCAGACTGTTAGCTAAACAAAGTTTTATGATTGCAGGGTTACAGTTTGTGCATAAAAAGAGTCCTGCTTTGTAAGTGTCCACTGTATTAAGAATTTTTGCTAAACATGTCCCAGTATGACAAGTGGCAGCTTAGTGGGTGGGGTCTTCGCCTTGAGAAGTGGACTCACTAGCCATCTCCAAAAACTTCAGGACCTGCCGTACGTTTGCAATAGGAGACAGCCAGTGCAGAAGTACAGTTACTGTAAACAGTTACGTCTCTCAAGTGAGCCACCTAAAGAAAGGCCCACACAGTTATGTACCACAAGAATACAATGTACACTTTTCAGTGTAAGCATTAATAGGCTTAAGCCTGCTTCAGGTGTGAGGTGAAGACTCTTAGCATCCAGAGTGATTGGAGAACTCTTAACTACAGTTGTGAGTGGGCTGCATCTGAACAGAGCAATCAGACCTGGACTTTTTCCTGAATTTTTTGGATACACCTGCATATGTGTTTATCCAGAGAAGCAGCATGGCCTAGTAGGTAGAGCACGGTCCTGGGAGTCAGAAGGACCTGGGTTCTAATCCTGGTTCCACCACTTGTCCTCTGTGTGACCTTAGGCAAGTCACTTTCCACCACTTGTCCTCTGTGTGACCTTAGGCAAGTCACTTAACATCTATTGCTTCAGTTACCTCATCTGTAAAATGGGGATTAAAACTGTGAGCTCCATGTGGGACAGGGGCTGTGTCCAACCTGTTTTGCTTGTATCCACCCCAGAGATTAGTACACTGCCTGGCAGATTAGTACAGTGCCTGACACATACTAAGTGCTTAACAAGTGCCACAATTAATTATGTAGGAGAGAGAGAGTGTGTGTGTGTGTTTGTGTGTGTGTGTGTATGTGTGTGTGTGTGTGTGAGTGAGAGAGAGATACGTTCTTGATGAACCCAGCATTAAGGAAAACTCTACTCATGGTGCTTACACCACTCCCATTGCTTTGTGAGTGAACATAACCAATCCTCCTTACACTGCATCACATTCTCACCATACAGGTGTGCACAGTTGGAAGACCATTCCTTAATTCTGTCATTAAGATCTGTACCATATGCACCTTGAAAACCATACTAGCAGAACTAACTGAATTTGGTATTTGCTACTCAAAGCAACATAGGCTAGTGGAATGAGCACGGCTCTGGTACTCAGAAGAATGTGGATTCTAATCCCCACCTCCATCACATGTCTCTTATGTGACCTTGAACAAGTCACTTTACTTCTCTGTGCCTCAGTTACTTCATCTGTAAAATGGGGGTAAAGACTGTGAGCCCCATGTGGGACATGGACTATGTCCAACCCGATAGGCTCATATCTACCCCAGTGCTTAAGACAGTGCTTGGCGTATAGTAAGCGCTTAACAAGAACCACAGGGGAAAAAAAAACAGAGTCAGAGATGCCAAATGAAATGACTGCCAAACAAAAGAAAAATATCCTGGATGCAACTACTGTGTGTCCGACCTGATTAGATCATAGGGCAGGAGTGGGACCTGGAGGATGTGGGAATCGCAACAGTCCTGCTTGGACAGACCATTGTCTGATAGGCCCCGAGCTCACACTATACAACCATTGCATTGAAAAGTAGCCCTCAAACTGCCAAGACAACTAGGTGTTAAAGCTTTTGGAGAACAAAGACATCCCCAGGGAGCTCTGCAACAATATTACAGCAACTCTGTTGGAACAGGAAACTCAAACCACAACCCCCAAGATAAACAACAAGTAGGCATTTCTCCTGATACTGTCTACCAGGCAGTCATCAAGACATTGGGCATGACTGGACAAAGCCACCAAGATTGACTCAATTGTAGCCCCTGCAAAAAATATGGAGCCGATAACACCTTGTAGTACCTCATGACTCAGACAAAAAGTGAGGCTTATGGAAATCTGTGTCATGGCATGCAAATCAAATTGAGGGGTATGTGTGATTAGTGGGGGGGAGCCAAGGCAGAAGAGATCAATCAGTGGTATTTATTGAGTGCTTACTCTGTGCAGAGCACTGTACTAAGAGCCTGGGAAAGTGCAAAACAAGAGTTAGTAGATGCAAACCCTGCTCACAAGGAGATTCAAGGCTGTGAAAAATACCATGGAATGAAGAACTTCATCAGTCAATCAGTGGCATTTATTATGTGATTACTTTCTGCAGAGCACTATGCTAAGTGCTTGGGAGAGTACAATGCAGCAGGATTAGCGGACACATTCCCTGCCCATTCATTAAAGACATGTGGACCCTGTATTTGCCATGCAGCACAAATGAAGAATGAAGATCACTCAGCCTCATCCCAAACAAGAGGAAAGCCTCAAAGGATGACAACATTTCAAAATTTTCCTTCACACACCTTCTGCTGTGGCAGGTGGGGCATTTCAGAACATGGAAAGACATGGCATTTTCAACATGCAAACACATGGCACTTGACCCAGCTATTGAGAAAGTTACCTCAATGGGACTGAGCCTTGAAAAATGGCATGGCACCTGGGTCCAAAATCTACAAGCAGGGATGGAATAACTCTGCCCAAACCCACAAGTGCTTCCTCAACATATGGAACACTGATGAAGTACCACCATTATCACCATCTTCAAGAAGAAAGGTGGAAGATCAGATTGCAGCACTTATTGAGGCACCTCATTTCTCTCCGTTGCCAGCAAGTTCCTCCTAGCTTCCTATTTGGCTACTAAAGAATATTGTTGATCAAACACTCCCGGAATCACAGTAATAATAATAATGATGATGATGGCATTTATTAAGCGCTTCCTATGTGCAAAACACTATTCTAAGCACTGGGGAGGTTACAAAGTGATCAGGTTGTCCCACGTGGGGCTCACAGTCTTAATCCTCATTTTACAGATGAGGTAACTGAAGCACAGAGAAGTGAAGTGACTTGCCCAAAGTCACACAGCTGACAATTGGCAGAGCCAGGATTTGAACCTATGACCTCTGACTCCAAAGCCCGTGCTCTTTTCCACTGAGCCACGCTGCTTCTCAATGTGGCTTCAGGTCATAGCGGGCCACCGCCAACTGGCTCTTTGTAGCACGTCAGATAGAGGAAAAATACAGGGAATAACACTAAGACCTCTATTCAATCATGTTTTATTTCCGTTGTATTTACTGAGCACTTTCTGTATGCAGAGTACTGTACCAAGCCCTTGAGAGAACGAACAAACACATTGACTGCCTACAGTGAGCTTACAGTTTAGAGGGGGAGATAGGCATTAATAGAAGTAAGTACAGATATGAACATTATTGCTGTGGGGCTGGGAGGAGGGATGAATAAAGGGAACAGGTCAGGGCAAACACAGGAGGGAATGGGAGAAGAGGAAAGGAGGCCTTAGGGAAGGCCTCTATATGGCTCTATTTATTTATTTATTTATTTATTTATTTTACTTGTACATTTCTATCCTATTTATTTTATTTTGTTGGTATGTTTGGTTCTGTTCTCTGTCTCCCCCTTTTAGACTGTGAGCCCACTGTTGGGTAGGGACTGTCTCTATGTGTTGCCAATTTGTACTTCCCAAGCGCTTAGTACAGTGCTCTGCACATAGTAAGCGCTCAATAAATGCGATTGATTGATTGATATGGCTTTCATAGTTGACCTTATTAACTTGTATCTACCCCATTGCTTAGAACAGTGCATGGCACAAAGTAAGTGCTTAACAAATATGATAATGATAATAATAGAGAAGCAGCGTGGCTCAGTGGAACAAGCATGGCTTGGGATTCAGAGGACATGGGTTCTAATCCCGGATCCTCCACTTGTCTGCTTTGTGACCTTGGGCAAGCCACTGAACTTCTCAATGTCTCAGTTACCTCATCTGGAAAATGGGGATTAAAACTGTGAGCCCCGTGTGGGACAACCTGATTACCCTGTAGCTATCCCAGTGCTTAGAATAGTGCTTGGCACATAGTAGGTGCTTAACAAATGCCATAATAATAATGATGATGATGATAATAATGTCTTCTGACTCCAGGCCCAGAGGCCCAGACTCTGACTCCAGCAGCCTTGCTGCTGCTTCTTGTGGTCAAGGATCCCATTGACCAGCTCTAGCATATTGTGCTTTCCCAAGTGCTTAGTACAGTGGTCTGCACACAGTAAACATTCCATAAATACTGTTGATTGATTGATTGCTGTGTGCAGGTGACTTTACTGGAGAGGCACATCCCCAAGGAGCAATTCAAATTATTGTAGTGCGCCTTGACAAATAAACTAGGTGTTAAAGGATGACAATGGAGTGAATTGGCCTGCACTGGGGAAGCCATTTATGCAATTCAAAATCTATATTGGCATCTCTTAGATAAGATTTGCCATAAAATTTTGTTACCTATAATGGTCAACAGTGCATCACTAGACAAGAAAATAGAAAAATTAATCATAAAGGCCAACTAGACTGTCAAATAGAGTGCATTGGGACTGATGTACCAAGCTTTGGACTAAATTACGGTCCACAGGGCTGTAGTGCTCTCCAACCTTCTCACAGATGCCACATCTGACCCCTTGAGCATTACATTAGCATCCCCTCTATATTCTGCTCAGTATCTAATCACAAGGCAGGATCTTGAAGAAGCCCTGAAGTGAAGTCATTCCCTTAGCATAAAAGCTATGCTAACCTCAACCCAATAGGTCTGGGTAGGTGATGTAAGGAGAATAGAAAACAGAAAGACACCCAAAGAGCTGCCATGAGGTGAACTGAAATTGGGAAGCTAGAAGCAAGGGGGACAGAGGAAACATTTTAAGGATAAAGTAAAACAAAGCCTTGAACAATGCAGTGTACCTGGAGTCAGTTGCCACAGATAGACTAGCATGGTACATTACATGAGAAGCAACCTTACCTAGTATAAAGAGCACAGGCCTGGTGTCAGAGAATATGGGTTCTTATCCCGGCTCCTCCACTTGTCTGCTCTGTGACCTTGGGTGAGTCACTTCATTTCTCTGTGCCTCAGTTCCCTTTTCTGCAGAATGGGGATTCAGTACCTGTTCTCCCTCCTACTTAGACTGTGAACCCCACGTGGGACCTGATTATCTTGTATCTACCCCAATACTTAGTACAGTGTTTGGCATATAGTAAGTGCTTAACAAATACCACTATTACTATTATCATTTATGATTATTGCAATCAAGGAAAAGTTGGTCTTTTCAAGCAGAAATTTTGTAAGGATTGAGAGACAAGGAATCAAAAGAGGAAATAGCATCAAGCACTGCAAACAACAAACCTCACTGTAAAATAAGGATCAGTGTGGATAAGGATCAGAATCAGTGCGGTCAGGACTGTAGATCTTGCATTGGCATTTGCAGCTACACATTTACCCCTATGTGAATTTCACTATCAGCAACAACTTCTCTGAATACAGAGGAAAATTTTAGGTAAATTTGTTTATTTAGTCTGTCGGGATGAAGCCTACTCAGATCTTTGGTTAAGATTGATTATGGATAGAAAGGTATTGAGTTATCCTTCATATCTGAACTAACATACTCTGGAAAACTTGCACAATACATTTGACCCTAGAATTGGGAGGCATTTTGAGCCATGTCTTAAAATCTTGTCCAACTCTTCTGGTTTGAAAGCGACATGTCATGTTGCCCAGACCCATCTAAGAAATGAGTTCTTTGATGTCCATAGAAGAAACCAAAAAAAGTTAGCCCCATATTAAGTAATTTTAAAAGGAAATATGGAGGAGCGACATGAAATAATAGTCTTGTCATTTAAGCTTTCATATTTGAATGAGAATATTGAGTTTGGAGCTGCTTGAATTTTCAAAGTGGAGTACCGGGGACAGAGACCTCACCTAATTCCCATTTGTGTATTTCCCATCATTTAGTACAGTGCTCTGGACACCGTAATGCTAAATAATATTCATTCAGTCAGTCAGTCATATTCATTGAGCACTTACTGTATGCAGAACATTGTGCTAAGTGCTTGGAAAGTACAATTCAACAACAGAGACAATCCCTGCCTACAATGGGCTCATAGCCTAGAAGGGGGGAGACAGGCATCAAATGAGTAAACAGGCATCAACAGCATCATATAAATAAATAGAATTATAGATATATACAGATCATTAATATAAATAACTATTATATAACTATTAATAACTATTATATTATATAAATATAATAACTTGTGTACATATATACACAAGTGATGTGGCGGGGGGAGGGTGGTAGAGCAAAGGGAGCAAGTCGGGGCAATGGGAAGGGAAGGGGGACCAGAGGAAAAGGGGAACTTAGTCTGGGAAGGTCTCCTTGAAGAGATGAGCCTTCAGTAGGGCTTTGAAGTTGAGGAAGTGTGATTGCTTGGCAAATTTAAGGAGGAAGGGCAGTCCAGACCGGAGGTAGGACATGGGCCAGGGGTTGATGGTGGGACAGGTGAGAACTAGGCACAGTGAGAAGTTTAGCACCAGAGAAGCGGAGTGTGTGGTCTGGGATGTAGAAGGAGAGAAGGGAGGCGAGGTAAGAAGGGGAAAAGTGATGGAGAGCTTTGAAGCCAATAGTGAGGAGTTTTTCCTTGATTTGAAGATTGATAGGCAACCATATTGCTGCTAGTAAAACTACTACCATCAGTGCCCTCCTCAGCCAGTTGGGCAGGGATAATCTCATCCAACCCTTTACAACGAGATAGGACAGCTCCTTCAACAAATGACATCTCCCCCAAGGAGAAGGCTTTCCAGATTATCTCAGTCACCTTTCACCTGCAAGGAGCCACCTTTTTTTCTATATTCCTCACTTAGCAGTGGGACGAATTAGTGAGACTTCCAATTCCTACTCTGAACTCCAACCAGCTGTTTTGGGTTGGAAGATTATGGAAACAGACTAAAAATGTAAGGATGTGGCCCATAGTGTTTGGTGTGTCACAAAGAGAAGACCTTGGAAAAGGGAGGAGAGGTTGCAGCCTGTTTGGAAGCCAGATAAGAAATGATATTTTTTGAAAAATAGACATTTTAAACCCAACAGGAACAGCTATGTTCTTTTATGTTCTCCAGTAGCAGAATGGGTTGCTGATCTGAGTTTTAAAATGAGATTGCAAGTGCAGAAGAAGTTGAGTCACCAAGGCATTGGGTAGAAGACCAATATAAGGTTTAAATATTTTAAGAGGCAGTGGACATGCCATTGTCATTAATGAAATGCTTTTATTGGTTTTTCCTTCTCTGGATGAAGATATACAGTCTCTTCTAAGTATTTAGTATAGGCTCATTTGCCTTGAAACCAGAAACACAAGTGCTAGGGTCCCAAAGACCCAGATATTCCTCATTTTGTTTGTCTGGCCAAAATGGTAACTCTGTGTTTAGTAGCCTTCAGTATAGAGGAGGTGGAAGGAAAGTCTCATAACAATTTCATCTCTTAAATTAGTATTCTAGCATATCGTGCTGATGTAAGGACAGTGATGAATTACCATTTCTCCTCCGAAGCAGAAAAATTCACATTATGAAACAGGCTCTGATTTTCATTTTGTTTAACCGCATGGTTTCTCCTTCCTTCAAAGATTTGCTCAATGTTTTTGGCTATCAAGTGGCTAAAAAACTGTTTAGTTTCTCTCTTGATTTCTACAAGATTCCCAGCAACCCATTATGGAAATGTTGGCTTGTTCTATCCAATTATTTCAAATGGAAACTCCCTATTGTGTAAATTAGTAGCATCTATTCCATGTTCTTCACATCAGAAGCTCCCTCTTTCATATCCCTGTAGATTTGGAAGGCAATCTCCCTCCCACTCTTCTCTCACTATAGTTTTTGAATGTTGGCAAACTGCAGTGACTCCCAGTGGTTTAGAATCTGAGATTTCCCACTCTCCCTTAAATTTGATTGTTATTTCCTTAAGCACAAAAATCTCCGAGTACAAGCTGCGCACTAATACATGTCACTTCATCTGTTCATTTTCACCACCACAAATATCTATATTTCCAGAGATGGTCAATATAAACCAGATTCTCCCCTTGCCCCCCTTCCCAAATTTCTCCCCCCCACACCACCACCACACACACACACACACACACACACACACACACACACACACACACACTCCCTGGCTCTAACAGGAGTCTGATAATGACCGTATATGTATGTATGTCTGGGAAATGGAGAGCAACATATGCCAGACACCTGCTCCGTGGAGCCTTATAGAAAGTCTGTGAACTACTTTCCAAAGACGCTTTTAGGAAGCCACCCAAGTGGTAAAATAACTGCTTTTTGGTCAAGTCTCACTTCCCATTAGCATTTCAGGTGTGATGATATTATAGCAGACCTGAGAAATCACTTTTAGCATTTGGCATGAAGGGGGAACATGGTTTCCAGCATTAGAAAGATGGTGCTGTATTTTCAGCTGCCTTCCATTTTGCCCTTGCCTCTGCCCAGTGCTTCCTAGAAGCATGGAAAGTGTAGTGCTTGCACTAGAAACTTAAATACTTCAATTTCCGTGGAAAAACCATGAACAGTTCCTTCTGTTACCCAAGGCATCTCACTTATGGAAAGGAAAACACTGAATTCCTGCCGCTTGTATGCAGCTAAAATCTCCCCCATAGGGTGATCCTGAGGTCATTTCTGGTATGCATATGGGGGTGGGGTGTGGCTTTCTGATGTGCGTGTCCAGATAGATGTCAGGAACTTTGGCATTATAGGGCTTGCTTTGCCACTGACTCATTGTGTGGCCTAGGGCAAATAATCGGACTCTGTGTTGGCTTCATTTTTTGGCCACATAGCAGTCATTCTTGCCCTACCTCAAAGAGAGAGTTAGCATTAATAGTATCCAAGAGCGCTGTTAGTAAATCTCAGTGAAGAGTGCTAATGAAGTGCAAAGAACTATTGTGTACTTCATACTTAGTTCTATTTAGGGATGCTGTGCTTAAACCAACTTTGAGAACAAATAATAAAGTACAACCAGAACCTAACGTTTCATAAGACATATCCTCTGCGCTGTTACCAATTGTCTGAAGTATGCACAGCATTTCTGAAACAAATAGGGGTTCCTGTTTCTAGGAAAGCATAAGAAAATAGTTATCGGTTCTTCAGCTTTTCCCCAAAGCCCCCTCTGCCTAAGTTTCCCATCTCATCCCATCCCATCCCATCCTTACTGTCTGAGAACTCCTCCCTCATTCAGCTCTCACATTTAGCCCTCTGCCAAATCATACTGCTTCTGAGCTTGTGTCCTGCATCTCCTGGATCCGCTCCTCCCTATAATAATAATAATAATCATGGTATTTGTTAAGCGCTTACTATGTGCCAAGCACTGTTCTAAGTGCTGGGGTAGATACAGAGTAATCAGGTTGTCCCAAGGGGGGGCTCACAGTCTTAATCCTCTGTTTACAAATGAGATAACTGAGGCCCAGAGAAGTTAAGTGACTTGCCCAAAGTCACACAGCTGACAAGTGGCGGAGCTGGGATTAGAACCCACGACCTCTGACTCCCAAGCCCATGCTCTTCCCACTAAGTTACATTGTTTCCATCCACATGGTACACACTCCAGTCATATCAAAACTGGGCTACTGAATCAGCCTCCTTGCTGATCTCCCTGTCTGCAGCCTTCACCCCCCACCCCCCAATCTATAACATAATTAGACTGCACAGATGACCTTGAAGCATCACTTGGCCCATAGCTCTCCTCTTTTCGAAACCCTCCACTGGCTTCCTGGATTTCTCTGCAGCCAACAACAAAAAAAACTCCTTACAATCAACATCAGAGCTCTCCACCAATTCACCCCAGCTTACCTATCTGCTCTCTTCTCCTGCTGTTCTTTCTCCCAGGCCAACCCTCTAGCTCTTCCACCTCCATACCCTTGCTCACACTGTTCCCCCAGCTTGGACCTTCCTCCCCACCAGACTGGATGATTGACTTTTTGCGTAGTAGCTGCTCAAAGGTGGGCAGGGAACATGTCTGCCAACTCTATCATCTTGTACTATCCCAAGCACTTAGTACAGTGCTCAGCACATAGTAAGCACTCAATAAATACCATTGAAGATGATGATGATGGTTTTGTTTGTGTCTTCTGCCCAAAAAGCTTGCCAACCTTGGGTCTGAGCACTAGATCTGCAATTCTGGGGGGACAGGCATCCAATAAGCCCTGAACGCAAAGGGCTTGCAGTGCTTCTCCCTGGTACTATAGTTTTCCAGGTCAATCTTACACCTGGAAGCAGCTCAAATCCAAGAGATCTGGGTTCTCTAGAATAAATTCTGGAAAAAAAGGCTCACTGAATAAAGCAGGGTGAATTTCTAACATCTTGGATTTAGAAGAACCCCCGGATGTCATTCATATCTTTAGTATAACCACTTAACACTTTTCTTCTTTGCTTTCTGGTCTTTTCACCTCTAGGACACAAGCCCAGAGAGTACGGAAACCACGTTGCTGTACAGGTCCTCAAGGCCTCCTGCCCCGATACTCAGAAAACCAGGCAGAAGGCCAGGAGCAGTTATTCAAGTTGACAGACAACATTCAAGATGAGTTGTAAGTATGAGTAGCCAATAATATGGCCTGTTTACCCACAAAAACTCTGACTGCATTTTTGAGACTAAAAGCCTTCATTATAGAATCTGGTTGATTGCTGGATTCCCTGGTTCCCCACTACAGTGTTTTTTGTTTTTTGTTTTACGGTATTTGTTAAGAGCTTTCTATGTGCCAGGCACTGTACTAAGTGCTGGGGTAGATCCAAGCAAATCAGATGGAGAAGAGGAGCGGCTTAATGGAAAGATCCCGGGCTTGGGAGTCAGAGGACTTGGGTTCTAATCTCGGTTCCGCCACTTGTCTGCTGTGTGACCTTGGGCAAGCCACTTAACTTCTCTGTGCCTCTGTTACCTCATCTGTAAAATGGTGATTAAGACTGTCAGCCCCACGTGGGACAACCTGATCAACTTGTATCTATCCCAGCACTCAGTACAGTGCTTGGCACAAAGTACACACTTCACAAATACCATCATTATTATTATTAGGTTGGACACTGACCCAAATGGGGTTCAGTCTTAATCCCCATTTTACAAATGAGGTAACTGAGGCCCAGAGAAATGAAGTGACTTGCCCAAGGCCACACAGCAGACAAGTGGCAATACTGGGATTAGAACCCAGGTCCTTCTGATTCCCAGGCCCATGCTGATTCTGTAATAAAATTCTTCAGGGTCTATTCATCTGTGAGAGAAGCCCTTCTTGGTTCTTGGGTCCCAAACCTCCAAGGCCGGGTCAGGCTAATGTGAAACCCAACAGGATGTGACTGGACTGGGTTCTGTCAGCTCCCAGTTCAGGGCTTTCAGACCAGGGGACTCCAGAGCACATGTATGACTTTTCACATATGTACCAGAGAGCTACTAAGACTACTGGTCCCAGAAGTCCATTGGGACAACTGCACTGGCACAAAATTACCAAATCCACACCTGAAAATGAATCAGGGCCCGCTTCCTTTTTGGGATAGAGCTCCAGCCTTGACAGAGCTATAATTGGAGATCTTAATTCTTACAATGGCTTTAGTTCACATGAAAATCATTCATCAGGGCCCCAAATGTTGGGAAAGGAACCTAATCACTTCTTAAGTAGCTTTTCAAGTAGCCACTTGCCGAGGAACCAAACTTTTTTATACCAGATGATTAGAGAAAATCCTTTTTTCCCTGTTTTAATGCATTTTCACCTCCTGAAGGTGTTAATGCAAACCAATATCATATGTGGTAGCTTAGCCTCAGAGTCTAGTGGCTAGAGGCAAAAGAGCTTTCTTTTCCCTCTTAGGGGAAAGCACAGTCTTATCTTCTTGAAATAAATCAGATAATTGCAAGATGTGGCAGCATTTGTGCTTGGCACCCTTGCCTCTGGGCTCTCCTGTACATTTTGGGGGGGCACCCTGACTGACCCAAGGAGCAGTAGTCTCTCTTGCAGGGTGTTCTCCTGCCTTGTAAGAAAGTGTAGAGCCATGCTTCCTGTGGATTAAAATGGTCAAGACATGTGACAGGTACAAATAGTCACATCTCTAGGCCATCTGCTGAGATTAACCTCCCTCTCTCTCTCCCTTTCCTCTGACATCTCCAGCTCCATTTTCCTCATGGCATTCCAGCTGCTCCCTAACCAACTTCCTCCCTGACTCCTTCACTTGTCCTGAAGTCAGCTGGATGCCCAGAGCCAGTTGAAAAGGATACTGAGATAGAGTGAAGGAATGTTGATTGTATTTATTTCGCTCTCAGCCTAGGACAGGGTGGGAGCCTGGACAAGAGGGGTGGGGGCCGGGAAATGTGAGGTTTTGAACTCAAGCTCTAAGGTTACCTCAAGAATTTGGTAGTTCAGGGTCAGGGTGAGTCCAACCGGCTGGGCCCCTGGGAAACCCTAATGGGTCAGACCCCACCGCGTGCTGATCCGGGCCCCCGTGGGCAGTCATGGGGGATGAGTTAGGGCCAGAGCCACCTGCTTCCTAAAGGCTCCAGGCAGCTCTGGTGCTCTTGTGGTGGCGTGCAAGCGAGCAGCAGCTGGTCGTAGAGGAGCTTCTGCTCCTCAAGCCCACCCCCATCCCCTCATCTGCTCCCAAGTCTTCGGGACGGGGATTTCCCAGTGAGTTTTTCCAGAGCAAGGCCGGTGCTGCTCGGCTGTGTACACCTGCCTCCCCACATCGTGCTCACCAATGACACCCAGGGATTCCTCTATTAGTTGCCTCTCAGAAGCAGAGTCTGATAGAAACAGGGCAACAGGCATTTCCATCCATCCGCTCACACTGTCGTAGTCCAACAAACCCTTTAAGAAGCACCCGTGCCCATTTCCCCACCTCTGTCGACTCCGATAACCAGCCATAGTTCTGGTTTATTTGCTCCAGTAGAGCCTGCGTGGGAGAGCAAACCCCAGCTGCACAAGAAGTCCTTGCTGCTAGTTGAGGAGGTGACAGTTTCCCCCCAACCTAGCTGCAGACTAATTTCCCTGCTTGGTGTTGGTGGAAGTGTCGTCTTTTGAATGAAGATCTCTTCAGTCCCTGGCCACTGGTGGTCATAAAACACCAACTGCTTCCAGGTCTCAAAGTATCGGGGTGGTCTTCCCGCTGTTCCGGCCAAATTCCAACTCGGATAATTAATTTTGCCTCCCCAAATTCCCCAGGCACTTCTAGAGGATAAAGGATTCTTCATTTCCTGTCATCCATGATGGTGCCGTATTTTGATGCAGCTGCTGATGGTTGAAGTGGCTTCCCCTCCCCCTGCTAGCAATGACTGCACCCCAGTGGGGTTTGATGTGTGGATGTGTAATTGCATTAAAATTCGTTGGTGCTTTGGGGAGAGGTGGAGTTGGGCCAAAACATCCCCCTCCAACCGCGTGCGCTTCTACACATCATCATCCCCTGGTGTGTGTGTGTGGAGAAGGGTGGTCGTGTTTAGCATTTAGACAAAACTTGCCTTTTTACAGCCCTCTTTGTGGATGGGTTAAAGGAGTTTATAAATGATTGCACATAGTGCTTTTGATTTTTTATTCCTTGATTCAAGTTGGACCACTTTTTTTGTTCTTGCAAAATTGCTTTTAAATAGTGCAGAGTGTGCCAAAAAATACATCTGAGAAATTATATGCAGCACAGTTTTGAAGGGTTCTGGGTTCTATGTGAACCGGAAAAACAATATAAAGCAACTAGAGAAAGCAGCCAATGTAGACTGAGGAGAAATCAGAAAATCGAATGTCAAGCAACACTTGAAGTGTAGGTGAACTGTGAAAAGACACTAGGGAAGGAAAATGCGTTGCTTATTTTCAGAAATAAGACTTTGAATTCCCAGGAAAGTTTGAAAATCGTTGGAAATGTGTGACTCTGACAATGTGCTTATTCAGTGGTGGAAAGGAGAATTCATCAAGGAAATGGGAAAACATTTTTCTTGTGTATCTTCATTTGTCAGGCTGCACATTCATGGTGATGTGAAGCGTCAAGAGTCATCACTCAGCAAGAAAATGGTTTTCAGGAAAAGCACAGTACAGAATTGTACCTCTAACTTTTATCCTAGAATCATGATTAAAAACACATTTAAAGATCTAATTATTTGCATATTTTCCTTCAGAGTTAACCCCATAAAAGGGGCTTTAGTACCATGCTCTACTGTTCTAACTAAATGCTTCCACATTTTTTTCCAGTTAGACTCACTGTTTCACTTCTGGAAAATATTGAGTAATTGCTTCCCGATGTAGTTAAAACCCCACAAATTCCCTGATGCCATGGTTGCTTCTACTTTGTTCTCCCAGATCATGTTTTATGTAATTTTTCATTTTCTTTAATTAATTAGTACAGAGCCAGGAGAGAGAGTGACTGGCTCATGAGTTAAGCCCAGACCAAACTAATAAGGTTTCATCTACAAATTAACCAAGTAGTTCTCTGCTTCATCATTAAATTACCCCCCCATTGCCTTCCATTCCCCTCAGTTTCATTTTTTATTTGGAATTCGTCCCCAGGTTGGGGAAAGAAGATGATGAAAGATTTAATATGTGCTCAATCAATCATATTTATTGTTTGTAGGACACTCTGCTCAGAGCTTGGGAGAGTACACCACAACAGTATAACAGACACATTCCCTGCCCACAATGAGCGTAGAGTGCAGTGGCAACAAATTAATTTTTCTCTCTGGCAATTGCAAAATCAGTTTATGGTGAAGAGTTTCATTTTAATTGCCCGATGCACCTCATTCTTAGCCTTTATTTTATATTCCAGATTATTTTCCAAACAGAGACACAGGTGGTATCCAAACTCTAAGCATTTGGACAGCTCTGAATTGCAGAGGTTTCTGAAGGAGGTAAACTGGGTGGCAATTCCCAGCTTCCCTTTGAACGAGAAGCTAAGTAGCCATTTTTTTTGTATTGGGTAGTTTAACTTTCTTTTTTTTCAATGCTTCCAAAGCACGTTTTGATACAAATACCATCAATTTCAATCAATCAATCAATCAGTTGTATTTATTGAGTGCTTACTGTGTGCAGAGCACTGTACTAAGCTCTTGGGAGGTACAAGTTGACAACATATAGAAATGGTCCCTACCCAACAGTGGGCTCACAATTTCTTGTCTACATTTGTTGTTGTATCAGGAATAATTTAAAATACATATTTTGAAGTAGTAAATCTCAGAGTTCTGAAAGAAAGAGACGCTTTTAGGTGTGAGGCAGGAGTTTGATGATTCTCTTTCTAGGCCAGGAAACTGTCTTTTAGTAACTCAGGCGAAATCTGGAAACCAAGGCTTTGGCTATTTGGGAATGGTGTGGGTCTGAGCTTTCATTTGAATGGTAATCTAGTCTTTCTCATGTATGTCAAAGTATTGCCACCTAACTAAATCTGTGTATAAGCTGCCTTTTCTGTTCAGAAAATACCAGTTTCTCAAGGTGGCATTGCCAAATTTGGCAATAGCATGCTACGGTCACGTTGCCGTTGTTTCTTAAAATTCCTCTAGGTTACAGCCAAAACTTTTCTTTGTAATAACCGATTAAGTTGATATACGGGCTTTGAAGGGAGAACAAAGGTTCCCGGGAAAACAGTAGATGAAATTTGGAGGGGAGGGGCACTTGCTATAAAAATGTCTTGCAGATTTCTGCTGTCTGAGACTGAACTTTCATGTGAAGTTGGTTGCTTTAAGAGAAGATAACCTCCTGTGCAGTTGTCCTATTGACAGGGTGAAAATAGTGTGCAAGGTGACAAAAGTGCTTATTCCTATCCAGGATCTGGACTGTGGCCCTGGACTTGGCGCATAGTACAGTGCCTGGTACATAGTATGCACTTAACAAATACCATCATCATCATTATTATTATTATTATTATTATCACCCACTCAGGAGCGGGATGAGTGCCGCCCTCAGCCGATATGATTGGGGTTCCACATCCCAGCTCTGCCACTTTCATTCATTCATTCAATTCAATTGTATTTATTGAGCACTTACTGTGTGCAGAGCACTGTACTAAGTGCTTGGGAAGTACAAGTTGGCAACATATAGAGACAGTCCCTACCCAACAATGGCCTCACAGTCTAATAATAATAATAATGATTGCATTTATTAAGCACTTACTATGTGCAAAGCACTGTTCTAAGTGCTGGGGAGGTTGCAAGGAGATCAGGTTGTCCTACGGGGGGCTCACAATCTTAATCTTAATCCCCATTTTACAGATGAGGGAACTGAGGCACAGAGAAGTTAAGTGACTTACCCAAAGTCAGACGGCTGACAGTTGGCAGAGCTGGGATTCAAACCCATGACCCCTGACTCCAAAGCCCGTGCTCTTTCCACTGAGCCTCACTGCTTCTCTGGGGGAGACAGACAACAAAGCAAAACATGTGGACAGGTGTCAAGTCATCAGAACAAATAGAATTAAACCTAAATGTACATCATTAACAAAATAAATAGAATAGTAAATTCTATTTACTATTGTACAAGTAAAATAAATAGAGTAATAAATCTGTACAAACATATATACAGGTGCACTTGCCTACTGTGTGACCTTGGGCAAGTCACTTCACTTCTCTGTGCCTCAGCTACCTCATCTGTTAAAAGGGGATTGACACTTTGAGTCCCACATGGAACAGGGACTGGTCAAGCCCAATTTGTTTGTATCTACCTCAGCACTTAGAACAGTGCTTGTACATATTTACTATTCTATTTATTTTGTTAAAGATGTGCATTTAGCTTTAATTCTATTTGTTCTGACGACTTGTCACCTGTCCAGATGTTTTGTTTTGTTGTCTGTTTCCCCCTTCTAGACTGTGAGCCCATTGTTGGGTAGGGACCATCTCTGTATGTTGCCAACTTGTACTTCCCAAGCGCTTAGTACAGTGCTCTGCACACAGTAAGTGCTCAATAAATATGAATGAATGAATGCCTGCACATAGTAAGCACTTAAGAAATACCATCATCATCAGTCCCAGTTAGGATGGCCTGGGGGCGGGGGGATATTGTCAGGAGAGGTGGCAGCAGCATCACTGCTTTCTGACAGGAAGTTCAGCTCTAGGGAATGTCACTGTTTATTGTTGTATTGTACTTTCCCAATTGCCTAGTATAGTATTCTGCACACAGTGAGTGCTCAATAAATACGATTTATACGACTGGTGGGTGGTGGCCCTGGTGATTCATTCATTCATTCAAGCGTATTTATTGAGCGCTTACTGTTTGCAGAGCACTGGACAAAGCGCTTGGGAAGTACAAGTCGGCAACAGATAGAGACAGTCCCTACCCAACAACGTGCTCACAGTCTAGAAGGGGGAGACAGACAACAAAAAAAAATATGTGGACAGGTGTCAGATCATCAGAACAAATAGAATTAAAGCTAAATGCACATCAATAACCATCAGAGGCAGCCCTGAGGCACTGCTATCCTATAATAATAATAATGATGATGATATTTGTTAAGCGCTTACTATGTGCCAAACACTGTTCTAAGCGCTGGGGTAGATACCAGGTTATCAGGTTGCCCCACAATCTTAATCCCCATTTTCCAGATGAGGTAACTAAGTCAGAGAAGTTTCCCAACGTCACACAGCTGACAAGTGACAGAGCTGGGATTAGAACCCATGACCTCTGACTTCCAAGCCCGGGCTCTTTCCACTAAGCCACGCTGCTTCTCTATGGAGAGCCTTAGCCTGAGCTAAGATTTCTACCATTGCCAACTGGCTCCCCCATACCGAGAATAGTGCTCCTTCAGCTCCTGCCTGGACAAGAGTGATCTAAGTGGGAGGGGGCAACACAGGCCCCATAATTTTGCTGCTCCGGGAATGGAATAGGCTCTGGGCCTCTATGCCTCCTTGGTCACCATGGGACCCTGCACCTTCCAAAGTGTTTGCCTTGCTCAGCTTTAATCTTCCTCCCAATTTGCTCCTGTTTCATCCTTCCTTTCCAAACCTGGCAGAGAAAGGATGCTACTACATTTTCCCCCAATAAGGAAAACAGCTGTAAAAATGAATCGAATATAAAAGTATTGGTCTTCAAGAATAAATTACAGTATCAACAGCCACAGAAAACATGGGCACAGAAGATCAGGGTGAGCTTTTTGGGTTCCACAGAAATGAAGAGCAAAGCTTATCCAGTTGCTTTGTGTCTCTAGCCAACATTTTTCAATAAATTTTCCATTCTCCGGGCTTAATAATAGATCAAAGGGCGAAAGTCCAACCAAGGCTCAATATGAGACCATGATGACTTTTCTCCTTTTGCCCTCTAACATTAGGTCATATGATAGAAAATAGACATTAAATCATTTCATGGTGGAAAGCAAGATTCTGTGGTTTGATTAATTTACCAAAGAACCTCAGATAATACAATGTGTGCTGAGAACTTTGTGATCTGCAGTTTCTAGGGGCACCCCCATGAATTAACTGGGGTTTGAAAAGAGGTAAAGGTAAATTGGAAAAATAAGGTTTTCTGGGATTTTCTCACCAAATAAGCCATCACGATTGACTGAAGGCCAGGATAGGGTGACTCAAACCTGAGGTGGACAGCTAGGAGCCATACAGAGTACCTGTTTCACTGGTTTCACTAGTTGTCTGGTCCATCCACAAAGAGTGATTTGGTGTACAGAACAGGAGTGAACTGTTTCAGAACCTGATCTGGGGCTTGGTTTGCAATAGGGTGTGTGCGCGCGCACACACACACACACTCATAGCTAGATAAGTCCCTTGGAAAACAGAAACACAACAATGTGATCACTGATTTTTACTGTTCAAAGATAGCACTAGGAACAGTGAGGTATTATCGAGTGCAAGGGTTCAGCTGAAATGATCTTTGGGCATCAGGCAGTCCCCGACCACCCAGTATGATTTTCAGATCACCTCTTCCTATCACAGTCTTCTTACTTACTTTTCTTGCTGCCTTTTATCACTGCCTCTCTGTGGAGTCATCCTATTCCTAATTGCTTCTTGTCGGATGGGTCGACTGTGGTTATTACCTGAGGTTGTACTTTCCTAAATTGTTACACTTCATTGGATATAAGCCGTGCCTCCTTGTGGTATTCAATATACCCAGTCTACAGGAAAGATTTCTTTCCTCCAGATCTACCTTCAGTGGCCACTTGGGCTCCAGCATAGAAGCCAGTTCCCTGATCCCTTGGCCTCTCTAATCTGACATCCAGAAGAGGTTCGGGTAATGATAGAGAACTCAGTGCCAGCCCAGCTTGGAAAGGAGGAGATGCGGTTTCTTGAAAAGACGTAGAAAGGAGGTCTGTTTCAAAACCTTCAATAGTATTCTGTTTGTTCAGAAAGTGCACCCACTGGGATCTTTATAACCCCAACCACCGGTGAGAAATTGCCCTCTCTTCTTGAAAGGGCTCTCGTCCCACTAGAGCTTTTGCCAAGGGTCAGTTGCCGCCAGGGTCACATCAGCCGGAAAGAATTTTTATTATTTACCAAACTTGATTAGGGAAACCCCAAGTGTTATGAAAATGTTGGGCTATTAATCTCCTGTTGAACAGAAAGGTCCTCTTTCTCTTCTGGTTTCGTACACCCTCCCCACCCCCACAAAAAGTGTCCAGAGCCCCACTGAGTCAGAGTGATTGATCCCTGACCACAGTCACTGCATCCCACAAGGTGACCTGGCAAGGCAGAAGCACACCAACTGGACACATCCCCCAGAGCTTTTTTCCACCTGACAGTCAGACATTCTGGATTTCAATCAATCAATCAGAATCAAAATTTATTAAGTGCTTACTGTGTGCAGAGCACTGTACTAAATGCTTGGGAGGGACATTCTGGATTTCAGTCAATCAAAATCAATGGTATTTATTGAGTGCCTACTGTGTACAGAGAACTGTACTAAATGCTTGGAAGAGTACAATATGTGAGTTAGTACAGTGCTCTGCACACAGTAAGCGCTCAATAAATACGATTGAATAAATGAAGAATTCTTAGAAATGTTCCCTGCCCAAAAGGAGGTTACAGTTTAGAGGGGTTTCTTCTTAGTTTTCCCCAAAGTTGAGTTCCCCTCCTAGCGTGCACTCGCTCCAATCAATGTGGTTTGGGCTCCAAAGTTATGGGAATGCAGTTGTCCTTAGGAGTTGAAGAAGCCTCCATCGGCGGGGAATGCAGCCACGTGTACGCTGTAGGTGGCCACATAATGGCTACTCTGTTTGCCTTCCCAAACAGAGTGCTTTCAGTGCTCAGCTCTTTGCTTGGAATAGGACTTAAGTTTTGACGTACCAAGATATTTCAAATTCCATTCTATGCTGCTTGACTAGAGCAAGCTGGAACGCTGCTCCCTGACTCTATTTAAGTCCTGAATATAATGAGCTCTGTATAAGTCGGCCCACCAAAGGGTGAAAATTGGCAGCTGTGAATTTACGTTTTTTGGCTTGGACTATTGGGATTTTACAAGTCTACATTCTTGGCATTGCCAACAAATTTGAATTATAAAATAATTCCCAGCTTTAATCGTGGGCGCCTTTAATAGAAGTGGTAATTGGGTGAAGCCAGCAGACAGATAAAACAGCAGAGCGGGCATTAAAGTCTCTCGTGGGACAAACAAAAAAAGCCAGTGAAGTGAAGCCAGCCCAACATATTAAGGGTAATTTGGAAAGAACTAGTCCATCTCATATGTTGGATGGTTTTGAGGCTTATCTGCAACATCTTAGGTGCCTCCCTCCTCAGCAGGCTAGGCAAGGAGAGTGAAGTCTTTGACAGAAAGGTTCACAACCCTAACCCACATTTTAATGGTGAAACAGAATCCCACAAGTGTAGGGTGTGGAGCACGCCTCTTCTTAATTACTCTGTGGGTTTGCATGGCAAAAGGCCCAACCAATAAGAAAAACAAAAAAAAATGTCTTAAGAAGGACTAGATTAAGAATGTAGGCCAGGGAACAGCCCATTTGCCAATTACTCATATGAGAAGATTTCACATGTTAAAGAAAATGAGGTAGAATATAGGAAATGGCATTCTTGGGTCAGGCTGCGAATCCAGGCACCCCTTTCTAGATTTTTGGAAGAAAGCATGGCCTAGTGGATAGAGCGTGGACCTGGAAGTCAGAAGGACCTGGATTCTAATTCCTGCTCCACCACGTGCCTGCTGTGTGACTTTGGGCAAATCACTTAACTTCTCTGGGCCTCAGTTACCTCATCTGTAAAATGGATATTAAGACTGTGAGCCCCATGTGGGACAGGTACTCTGTCCAACCTGTTTAGCTTGTATCTACCCCAGCACTTAGAACAGTGTTTGATATTATATTATATATTATTATTATCATTATTATTATTATTATTATTATTATTATTATTATTATGGTGGCCCTCCTTGTCACCCACTTCAGTGATTTGGGGCATACCATCTAACATCTCTAACTTTCCCTTGAACAACATCTCTGAATTCACCCTCTAAAGGAGTACTCAGGCAACAGTGAAAAGAGATCTGACTCTGGGCTCCAAGACCGCCCCCAGAACCTTTAGGGTGGAGACCCCTAGAAATCTCAGTCTCTGCCAGAGGTGAAAATCCATCTCCATCTGGATGTCTGCCCGCCATCTGAAACTCAATATGTCCAAGACTGAACTCCTTATCTTCCCTCCCAAACCCTGCCCTCTCCCTGACTTTCCCATCACTGTTGACGGCACTACCATCCTTCCTGTCTCACAAGCCCATAACCTTGGTGTCATCCTCGACTCCGCTCTCTCATTCACCCCTCACATCCAATCCGTCACCAGAACCTGCCAGTCTCACCTCCACAACGTCGCCAAGATCCGCCCTTTCCTCTCCATCCAAACCGCTACCCTGCTGGTTCAGTCTCTCATCCTATCCCGACTGGATTACTGCATCAGCCTCCTCTCTGATCTCCCATCCTCCTGTCTCTCCCCACTTCAATCTGTACTTCACGCTGCTGCCCGGATCATCTTTGTGCAGAAACGCTCTGGGCATGTTACTGCCCTCCTCAAAAATCTCCGGTGGCTGCCAGTCAACCTACGCATCAAGCAAAAACTCCTCACTCTCGGCTTCAAAGCTCTCCATCACCTCGCCCCCTCCTACCTCACCTCCCTTCTTTCCTTCTACAACCCACCCCGCACCCTCCGCTCCTCTGCCACTAACCTCCTCACTGTACCTCGTTCTCGCCTGTCCCACCGTCGACCCCTGGCCCACGTCCTCCCCCTGGCCTGGAATGCCCTCCCTCTACACATCCTCCAAGCTAGCTCTCTTCCTCCCTTCAAAACCCTACTGAGAGCTCACCTCCTCCAGGAGGCCTTCCCAGACTGAGCCCCCTTTTTCCTCTCCTCCTCCCCATCACCCCCTGCCCTACCTTCTTCCCCTCCCCACAGCACCTGTATATATGTTTGTTCAGATTTATTACTCTATTTTATGTGTACACATCTACTATTCTATTTATTTTGTTAATGATGTGTATCTAGCTTTATTTTTATTTATTCTGATGACTTGACACCTGTCCACATTTTTTGTTTTGTTGTCTGTCTCCCCCTTCTAGACTGTGAGCCCGTTGTTGGGTAGGGACCGTCTCTATATGTTGCCAACTTGTACTTCCCAAGCGCTTAGTACAGTGCTCTGCACACAGTAAGCACTCAATAAATACGACTGAATGAATGAAATGAATGAATGAAAAGAATCCCTCTTCCAACAGTGATAGTCAGCTGGTACCCCGTCCCTTCCGCTGTCGTGTAGTGGGGCACCTCTCCTAGATCTACTCCTCCTGAATCAAGGGGAAAGGACAGGGAACCAGCTGGCTCCAGGCCCCCTAACTGGGGCTTTTAATGCCTCACCACCCTCTCCACCTCTCACGTTTTCTTTAGTTGAATCCCATGTTGTCCATTTCTACCTGCCAAGAGTCCGTGTTATCCTACTCTCCTCCTGTCCCTCTTTGGCCTTCCCAACCAACTTTGACACTTTTCTCTCCCTCCTACCCTGACTCATTTCTCCTACTCTGATTCTTATGGACTTGAATCTTCATGTTGATGATTGCTCTGACCCCCTGTCCCCTACCCCAGCAACCTACTTCCTCACTCTGCTCAACTCTGCCAACCTCTTGCTTCATCCCACTTCAACCACACATTAGATCTCATCATGACTTGACAATTCTCCACTAGTGTCAGCAACTCTGACCTACTGTTATCTGAACACAAGTTTTTACCTGCTAGCTCACCCACACCCCCTCACCTCTGAATCCTTTCTGCAATGTGCACTGTAACCCCCAGGCTCTGGACCCACTCAACCCTTTTCAGGCTGCCATGTCTAAAATTTAACTTCCCGTCTTTCCTCCTTAAGCTCCTTCCTCCGTATTTTGCCGTCTCTATCTCTCACATCACCATCCTCCATGTTTCCAAAGCCTGCAACCTTGGCATTGCTCTTTATTCCTCACCCTCTTTCAACTCTCACTTTCAGGCCGTTGCGAAATCCTGTCGGCCTTTCCTCCACAACCTATCCTGAATATACTCCTTCTCTCCACCCAAACGGTCCCTACCATGGTACAGGTTATCAACATGTTATAGCTAGACTGCTTTATCAGTCTCTGCTCTCTCCCCATTGCAGTCCATACTCCACATTGCTGCCTGGATCACCTTCCTGAAGCATCACTTAGCTCATGTCTCGCCACACCTCAATCAGTCGTATTTATTGAGTGCTTATTGTGTGCAGAGCGCCGTACTATGTGCTTGGAAGGGTACAATTACAAAAGAGTTGGCAGATAGGTTCCCTGCCCATAAGGAGCTTAATGGCATCCCATCTCCCTCTGCATCATACAGAAACTCCTTACCAGTGGTTTCAGGGCTCTCTGCCCCACTTCTTTATCTTACAGATCAGCCCTCTTCATCGGCTACTCCCAGCTAACACTCTTCATTCTTCCCAAGGTCATCTTCTCGACTTTCGATTCTCCTGCTCCCAACCCCTTATTCACGTCATTGCAGCAGACTGGTACTGCTTCCCGCCCTTAAATCTGTCCAGCCACAACACATCTCACCTGAAAAGACCTTCTGAAAGCCCACCTCCAGAAAGCCTTCCCTTACTTATTCCTAGTTCCCAAGCCTAATCAACCCAAGAACCACCCTTAGCATTTGTGTAGTCACGTTCATCCTCAACACTTACATGCACTTAAATAGTTAATTGTGCCACTGTGTATTCTGCTTTCACCTGTTATTTCTGCTACTTTTATTATACTTGTTCTTCTTCTCACTACTATTATGTCTGTATGTCTGTCATCCCTTTAAGAGTGTAAGCTCCTTGGGGACAAGGTTTGTGTGTTTTGCTTCTGTTATCCTTTCCCATGTGCTTATTACACTGCTTTGCAGTCCGTACGTAGGCACTCAATAAAAACCACTGATTTATTGATCGGTGGTACAAATAAGATGGGAAGAAAGATACTAAAGATATATTCCATTACTTCAGCATTTCAGTCTCTGTTCCTGTAACTTTTCACACCACTTAAGTATAAACGGACCAAGAGAGATCCCATTGTCTGAGAAAGAGGTGGGAATGATTGATTGGCTCTGGGAACTTTGCCTGAATAGATTGAGTTCAAATGTACCTAGACTCATTTGCATACTTTAAAAGGCTCGCTATGCTTGTGGGACCCAGCAGTCTCCTAAATTAAATTGTCTATTTCCTCAGCCTAGCCCTTGCCTACTTTTCTACCCCTTTGCCATCTACCAAGGCAGTTTAAAAGCTCCTTGGATTTCTAAGAAGCAGTCGGTGCCCACCTTGCTGTCTGCCTCATATTAACAGGCAGCTCCATGATTTCATTAGGATTTGCAGTCCTCGATGACCGAATAGGTGAACCAGTGCTGCTCAAGGCCTGCCAATGTATTCATTCTGTAGCCAACAGCAGGGCAGGTAGTATAGTTAAAACTTCATTGTCACCATACAAGCATCCTCAGCCTGAGATGTTCTTGGGAAGAGTACAATTGCAATTCTTGCTGGGAGAAGCAAGAATTGGTTTCACATCTTTTCAGCAATTCAATCTACCAGTGATATTTATTAAGCATTTACTGTAGTGTACTAAGCCCTTGGGAGAGTTCAGTAGGGTTGGTAGACGTGATCCCTGCCCTCAAAAGCTTACAATCTAGTTGGGGAGGGCAGATGTTAAAATAAATTGCATGTCAGGAAAGCAGCAGAGAAGTAAGTTCTGTGGTGATGATAATGGTATTTGTTAAGCGCTTACTATGTGCCAGGCACTGTTCCAAGCGCTGGGGTGGATACAAGCAAATCGGGTTGGACGGTGGGGGTTGAGTTCCAAAGTGCTTAGGGACCATGGACCTGAGGGTTTAGGCAAACCAGAGGAGAGGCTAGCCAGGGAAGGCTTTGTGAAAGAGGTACAATTTTAGAAGGGCTTTGTGAGGTGAAGAATGGTGATCTGTAGGATACAAAGCTGGAAGGAGTTCCAGGCCAGACAGGGAGGGTGTGAGCAACGGGGGATCAGATTTGGCAGGAAAGTTGTTGACACATTATAACAGACACATTCCCTGCCCACCACAAGCTTACAATAAATATGATTGACTGATGTAATGGTTTTTTGTATCTGCCCATTTTCCCTCAAGTTAAAGGGGAGAAAAAAGGCTTGAAAAGCTATAGAGAAATGGTGGTCAGAGTTATGGGGAACAGGTGTAGTGGTAACCAAATTTGGGCTTTCTCCCTGTATGGTAGCTCTGCGGAGGAACTGCCAAGATAGCTGTGCTAGAAGTAACTCACTTGTGAGCTGACCATTATGGATATTTGGAAGATCCTCCCAGCATGTTCGGCATTTGGTTTTCTTTGCTTTCCTTGCATTGATCTTTGCCGACACCGTGATTAGGTAAATCTGCTTAATTCAACCTTTTCCCCTCCTGTATTCATCACTCTCCAGCCTAACTAATCTCTCTGGGGATACCTTCTGTTGGCTTCTTAACCTTTCACCTCAGTGGTGTTAAACAGCTAATTTCTCTTCTGTGACTCCCAATTTGGGTTTAAAGGTTAAATCGGCTGTTGTTTTTCGCCTCCAACAAAGTATTAAGGTTGGATTCTGACCTTGAGCAACTTGAAAAGCGTGGCTCAGTGGAAAGAGTACAGGCTTTGGAGTCAGAGGTCATGGGTTCAAATCCCTGCTCCGTCACTTGTCAGCTGTGTGACTTTGGGCAAGTCACCTAACTTCTCTGTGCCTCAGTTACCTCATCTGTAAAATGGGGATTAAGACTGTGAGCCCCACATGGGACAACCTGATCACCTTGTAACCTCCCCAGCACTTAGAACAGTGCTTTGCACATAGTAAGCGCTTAATAAATGCCATTATTATTATTATTATTAAAGAGCCGCCTCCACCATAGTACCAGCATTTAAATTGTGAGAGGGGAAGGGAATGGAAAAGGATGCGGTCAGCCCAGAGTTCTGGCCGGTATCATCTTGTCATGTGGAGTTCTGTAACCTGCTGAGCTTACCATTTAGGAGGTAAACTGTGACCCTGGCCTCATCTCTCTTTTTCCCTCTGCAGTTTCATAGCAGTGGAGAATATCGACAGCTACTGCGTGCTCATCTCCTCCAAAGCAGTTTACTTCTTGAAGAGCGGAGACTACGTAGACCGGGAGGCCATTTTCCTGGAGGTCAAGTACGATCATCTCTTCCACTGCCTGGTGTCCAAGGACCATGGGAAAGTGTATGTCCAGCTGACCAAGAAAGCGGTGAACCCCAGCAGTGGAGTAGCGATCCCAGGGCCGTCACACCAGAAGCCCATGGTGAGGAGCTGTTTTGTTTCTCTTCTTCCCGGGGGTGACAGGGCTACTCATTGCAGTCGCTGGGGCCAAACCAAAGATAACGCAAAACTCTCTTTGCCACGCGTTTGGATTAGAACACAACGACAGAGTTAGGGAAGGTCCACCCGACAGCCTGCGTCTGTCTGAATCCAACAGAGTGTCAGGAGGAATGGTTGGGCACACATGAGCAACGTCAAGCACAGAATGAGTGCTACTTCATGAGTTTTCTCCAACACAGGGTTCCTAACCCGCGTGTCCTAGGAGAACTGAGTGTATGGATTTTTGATTTCTGTTAAACCCCTTCTCCAGTGCCTACCTACTATCAGGGAGTTAGGGGCCATTTGAAAGTCTGTCCCAACATGGTTCAAAGTCAGACTGATCGAGTGAAATGATCAAAAGCAATGTGGCCTAATGGAAAGGACACAGCCCGGTAGTCAGAGGAACCTGGCTTCTAATCACAGCTCTGCCACCTACCTACTCTGTGACCTTGGACAAGTCCCTTCACTTAGAATAATCATAATAATAATTCCGGCATTTGTTAAGCATGTACTATGTGCCAGCCACTGTACTAAGTGCTGGGGTGGTTACAAGCAAATCGGGTTGGACACCATCCCTGTCCCACGTGGGGATCACAGTCTTGATCCCATTTTACGGATGAGGTAACTGAAGCACAGAGAAGTGAAGTGACTTAGCCAAGGTCACCCAGCAGACGAGTGGCTGAGCCAGGATTAGAGCCCCTGACCTTCTGACTCCCAGACCCTTGCTCTGTCCACTATGTCACGCTGCTGCACTTCTTTGTGCCTCAGTTTCCTCATCCATAAAATGGGGATTAAAGACCTATTTTCCCTCCCTCTTAGACTGTGAACCCCTCTGCAAGACAGGAACTGTGTCTAATCTGCCTATACTGTACGTACCCCAGTGCTTAGCACAGTGCTTGTGGTAAGCACTTTGGTAAGCTCTTACCAAATACCATAATTGTCATTACTTATTATCAAAATCTAAAGTGACAGGCCCCAAAATAAGGTCAGATTGCTGGGTGTGGAACTAGAGACAAGTGTTGAAGAAACACCATCTTCTCCAAACCTCCCCAGTTGGCTAAAGGAAAACAGGTTTTCCAAACCATAGGCAGCACGAAGCTGGAGGCCACTTATTATAAGATGGAAGTGGAGAGCTTTTTCATTGCTGTTCCAGAGGAAAACCGAGTCTATGAAGTCATACGCATTCAAAGTGTTAGGCAGTCTCAAGTTTTACCCTGGAGCAAGGATTTTGAAATGTATGTATGGTGGGTGGGGAGGTAATTCCTATTTCCACTAATCTTTGATCAAAAATCAAAGTCCTCTCCATTTAGATTTCCTCTTCTCTATTAGTTCGCATCTCCTCCACCCTTCACAAGTCTCTTGGGCATTCTTCCATTCATTGTCAACTTGGGGTCACTCGAAGTGTTCTGGATGTTTGTCAGTGTGACCCGACTAGACTATGGTGAGCTCCATCAGAACTCTCCAAGGCTTCTTGGTAAGCCGTATTCCTCTGCCCACCTCTGCGGAGCACTGGGTGCTCAGCACATCCACATACCTGTCCATCCAGTGCTCGAATGGACCTATCAGTTGAGGCTCAGAATTGACTGGACATTTCGGTTGAGACCCCGAATTGATTGGATGAGTCGGTTGCCACTCGAATTGAACGGACATGTCAGGCGTGACTTTGATTTGGTACCTTGCTCTTTTTTCTCCAGGTCCATGTGAAATCCGAGGTCCTTGCAGTCAAATTATCCCAAGAAATAAACTATGCAAAGAGCCTTTACTACGAACAGCAGCTTATGTTGCGACTCAGCGAGAATCAAGACCAGCTGGAGCTGGACTCCTGAACACTCCCACTGCCAGAGTGAGAATGTCCCAGACCTGCCCCTAAGACATTCAGGAGTGAAGAGACCTATTTTTTGGCTGAATTGAAAGAGAGAACAAGAATAGGTTGCGGGGAAGGCATCCTTGGGCAGTGAGGGAAAGCAGTGCACTACTCAGCCAGACAAACTTGAAAGCCAGGAGTCACATTTACCATTTGAGGGCACTTTAGATTATGGGGGAAGAATTTTCAAAGGTGATGGTGAGAGTAATATTAAAAAAATCTACATTTGAATTGAATTATTAGAATGCCCTGTATTTTGCTAACGTGTATATATGTACAACTGTGTGTTTGTAAATATGAAAGAATGTTTCAGAATATGGGCCGGGGATGTAAAGGTTTGTTTACTGTAAAACAGTTCGTACTCTACTGAATCTTCTATTGCACTAATTCTATGCATCTTCTACAGGACACTGTGTGAGTGGTAGAAGGGTATTCTTGAGAGCGAAGGAATGTTCATGTTCTTTAAAAATATGTATATATATATATATATATCTTCCCAGGAGACTTGAGTGGCGGGTGCATAATCCAGTGGTCTAAAGAGCTGAACTTCAAGGGAAAAATATTATTGATTGTCCAAACTGGGGGGTGCAGCCTGTTCCCTGGCATTCAAAACCAAAAATTCCCTTTCGTGCTCAAATTTGGGTGTGGGTGTGACCCTCTGAGGCTTTGCCTGTGGCTTGGGGGCCACCTGACTTCCTGTGTCCTGACTCCAAATCCACTCTCAGCTAAGGAGCCGGGCTCTGGAGGTCCAATTGGTTGGTCCAATTGAAGCCCTGAGCCTCTTTGTAATTTTGTCCCAAATGGAAGGATTTTGTCATTTAGGGAACAATTTTTTCTTCTTTGGGCTGCCCAAAGCATGGAAACTTTGATAGATTTGGGATAATTTGGTTTTCCTCCCTGAAAAAGAGTTGGCTTTCTGGGACCTATCCCTTGGACTTGTAGAAGTGCCTCTAAGCACTGCTAAAGTGGGTGGATCAGGCATGGGTTGGAGTAGTAATGACTCTCTGAAGCAGCCATTAATTTTTTTTTCAAATCTACATCAAACGTTAGTCAATCTCCTCTCCTCGAAGAGAAAAGCAGGACATAAAAAGATCCTGCTCTTCCAAGTTGTTTCCCATGAACTCACCCGTTTGCTGGAGTACTAGTCCCCAAATGGGAGGGGGAAGTGACCTCCAGGTCCAGAAGCATACTGGGAGAAAGGGAAGGAGCCTCTCGTGTTGGCTCTTCATTTATTTTTCCATATTTTCAGTGGAAGTCAGGGAATTGTTTTTGCAAGTTGATTTGCTATGATACTCTTTTTCCCCAAGCAGTTCAAGGAATTGCCCATAATTCCCAGCCTGGACCAGGCCCTCTTGGAAGTTCTCCACTTCCCTCCCCTCTGGACTCCCCAAGAAGAGAAAGCGAACAAGGCCTGACTACTGTCAGCTCATATTTTTTAGAACTTTTTTTTTCTATGATAAGTAAGCAGTGGCAAAACCCTTGGAAGAGTGGCTGGTAGTGTCTTTAGAAGAAGGCCCATGCTGAGCCTTTTTAATTTTTAAATGAAACTGTTGAAAACTTTTTAAGCATTTGTTATACAGAACAGACTCAAGATGCGTCAGTTGATGTGCGGATGGTTTAAAATCCACAACCAATGTCCATCCAAGACACAAATGAAACTGATCTCTTCTCACCATGCGAGTCTTGCACATTTCTAGGGAAGTTTCATTTTTCAATTGAAACAGAAAACATCTCAATACAAGTGTATTGGCGAAACAGTGCCATCAACTGTCGGTCCAATCGGACTCCGGGATCCTGAAGATCATCATCATCAATCTGTGAACGTTTTAGATGAATTGTCAGGAACGGGGAGCCAGGTCCAAAGAAAGGTAAAAGTCTTTTGTTCGAGGTGGAGTTTAGGGAGATTTTCTTGCTTATTGCTTGGTAGGACTGGTGGTATCTTGTGTTCAGAGGGGGTGTGTGCAGTGGAGGAGAAAGTTCTAAATCATAGTCATCTGGCATAGTGTAGTGTCCAATGGTCCTACCATGGGAGATCGGCTATTATGACATGATCTTACTCCTAATGAGCTAGTGTTCTCCTTAAGTTGTGACTGGTTCTGCAAATGAATCAGGAGTGCGAAGATGGATTGTTATAATGATGTGCCGCCTCATCCTGCAGCTTGAATGCCTGGTCCACACTCCAGTTGCTCTTGGAAATCTAGTCATTTGCACATTCTTTCTTGGGTTGGCTGGGGCGCTGCATTCCTGTGGATAAACCTTTCTGGAGCTTTAGACAGCAGCCAGAAGACCTGCAACAAAAGCCACAATCAAGCTCCTCCACCAGAGCGAATGAGAAGTGACCCCCAGCCCACCAGATTCTGGAAGGATATAGTTCACAGTAAACCACTCTCCCCAGCCCAGCAGCCAGCTCCTTTCTAATTTTAGTCGACTCTTTAAATAGTTATCTCCTCCGCATTGCACAAAAGTTGTCTTTGAAACCTAAGCCATCGAGGATTCATCTGTTGAGCAACAAACCACTGACTGTGCAGTGAGTTATGGGGATTCCATCCCTTTCTGAGCTCTTCCCTGCTCTTGGTTGTGCAGCTGCCCCAATTTGTGCAGGGCCCTGGTTGTGGGTTGCCTTGGATAGGAATCTGCTTCTGTAGCTCTTAGACTTGGAGACTGGGCTTTGCTCTTCTAAATTTGGATCTTGGGAAGGTTTCTCTAGCTAGTGTTTTCTTCCCCTTTTTCAACAAGAAAAAAAGCCCTATGCTAATAAGGAAGTATGCTCTGCCTCGTTCTGATGACTCACCCATCTGTCTTTGGGACTCCTAAGAAAATTCCTCTCGGCCATCATTTTGGATTGGATTAAGCTTTTTGACTGCAGTGTCAAACTGTAGGTCTTATGGTCTTCCCCATCTTAATGCCGGCTCTGAGATTCAGCCCTCTTGCTGTTGATCGAAGTGAATGCCTTAAAAGGGATTAGGATGCAAAATGTTTTTTGCCAGATCACCGCTGATCGGCCCCTTTGACAGCCCAGCCAGAAATGGGAGGAAGGAAACGCTATCTGCCCCTGCACTCCAGTGCCAAGCACTGCATCGGTTGGCTCCAGACAAATGTTTGCCAGGGCACATGCCAGGGAATTCAGAAATGTTTCCACTTTCAGAACGTTGCACTACTTGACATGTTCAATCCCTGTGCCATGTGTTGTGATATCCAAGGGGCTGCTTTATTTTCCATTGTTGTTGGAGCCGCGGTTGCTGCAACAGCGTCCCGAGAACATTATGATAGTAATGGTGTAAGAAAATGATTCTGAGAGTAAAATAAATATTTGATCCTATGCTGTGTAAACAATATGTTCGTAAATGTTTTAAGGCTCACTCATTCTTTATTATGGTTCTCATCTTGATATCTCCCTCCCTCCTGTGGAATAAAACTGCTCTCTGACTTCAAATACCCTATCTCTTTCTTGAGGGGGTGTCTCTCTTCTCTGCACGCACAGGACTTAAAATTTTAGACTGAACGTTCCTTAAGGGGAGGGAAGAGTTACTGTTGCTCTCGCCCAATCACTTGGTTCATGGCCTAGCATTCAGTAGGCACCTGATAAATGGCCTTGATTGATTGATTGGGCCTCAAGCTGACCCCAGGGCAGCCTTACAAGAACAAAATATGAACAAGCTTACGATGTTTTTTTAACAGCAACCCCACCAGGAGGGGGTACCCATGCAGGAAAAGAAATCAACTCGGCCTTTGTCATTCTCCCAGCAGAAATCAGGACTCACCGAGGAGGAAGGGCTACTGGTAAATACTGAGTCACGGGTGGGTATAGCTTTCCGCAGCTCAGATCACCCAGACAGCACCCCGTCTCCTGCGCGGCACCATGTTGAAGCCAGGGGGATGGTGTGCATGCCAGCCTTTTGCCTGAAAAGCAAAGCTGTCACCAATACATCCTCCCAATAAACCATTTTCACCAACTTAAAAAATTTGGGATAACCCGGAAGGAGTTGCCAGAACTGGGTGAAGGCAAGAGAAAGCGGGGAGTTGGCATTTCACTGGAACAGAAAACAAAACCAATTGGCTGAAAGACTGGCTCAGCCAGTCAGATCTTGTCTTAGCCAGTCTGGAAGGCTGAGATATCCCTGTAAAACGGAACCGCAAACGTGTCGGCGGTTGAGTTCCTAGTGAGTTTCTTGGAGGATGTCAGTCTCTGAGGTCGGCCTTAGCCTCTTTTACTTACTTTCAGTTGGTTCCAAGAACCGACTGAAAAGGAATTTTTCAAGTCCCACTTTCAGTGCTAATGGCAGGGCCCAGCTCGGGGAAGGGGTGGGAGAGTTGGGGAGGGCTTTGTGGCAGGCAGTTCTAAGGCTGGAACCACTGCCTAGGCCGACACTCTTACACCAGCTGGAGATGTCTGAAGGGGAAAAGCCTTCTGACCCAAAGAGAAAGCCATCTCTACTGTGACCTAAAAGGAAGCTGAACAGGGAAATGCCAGATGTGGAGAGAGGAGAGGCCTGCAGAATTCACAGACTGGCTGATTGGGCCCCAAGCAATGAGCCATGCACTGGATTGGAATCGAAAGACCGCTTCATCCCTTCTGGCCCCAGGACACTCATATCATTTAGAATCATTAGTTTGGGCCTGGACAGGACAGGCCCCTGATTTTCCCAGAACTGGACACCGGTTGCTACCCAAGCAGCAAGAGCCTGTGTCATTGATTCCCCCGGGTGGTAGTAATAACCTCACACTTCATGCTTATTCTGGCCTCGCTTACAAGTACTAAAGGTCATCGAAGAAGTAAACAGCCTTCATGAACATTTTCACTTGGGGGAAAACGTTAGGGTCACCCACAAGACTAAGGACAAAGGAGCGAACGGAAATCTGAAGCAAACTCCGCCCTGCTTCTTCAGGAGAAATTCTTCCCATGCCCCAGCCTTGGGTCAGAATCCCTATTGTCCCCAGGGGATCACTGCTCAAAGTCCCTTCTCAGCTCCTGTTTAATTTAGCACTGGCTCACAAATAATTACCAACCCAAGGGGAAAGTAGCAATTTACTTCTCTGGGAAAAGATAGGAAAATCAGAGAAATCTTTACCACTTCCTCATCTGGCACTGTTACTGGGCTCTTTGCTTGCAACTCCACGTAAATTTTAGAGTTGCAAATTAAATGAAATTACTTCACGTTTCTTTGTCTCAGCATCAATGGGCACCAAAGGAAGACCCAGGCGCACTCTAGCCATGGCTCTCTACTCTTCCCACCCCTACCTTTTTACTGAAAGAAGGGGAAATAAATAAATGGGTGGTCCTGGAAACCCAAGCTGATGACAAAGTCTCCAAAAGCTGGCAAGGCATGTAGGCAGGGCTATGTATGAACCAGGTCCAGCAGAAGTGAGTGAAAGTTAACAAACTGGTCCAACTACTCCAGGTGCTTTCCAGTGTTGGATTCGGCCAGGTGCTTTCCCCCCTAAATTGGATTTAGGGCAACTTTGTCCCTGGAAACTGCCCCTACCAGGATGAAGTTGATGGGAAGAGAGTATTCGGAGCATTTTTGGAGGTGGGGCAGGAGGCTTCCTCTCCCTGCTTCAGTTTGGTTCTGTTGAAGTCTGTGACTCAGGGGCAGAGAGAAAAAGGGGAGGAAGCATAGGATCTGACAAGAACCAAATGCCTCTTCTCAGGGACAACAGCAAATGCATTCCAGAAACATGTTCCCTAAAATTGGGCTCGGAGCGAGTTTTGGGAGCAGTCACAGATGGTCTGATCAACCCCTACAGAGAAGCTCAGGAGAAATGGCGATCCTGGGTCAGACCAGCATTCTCTGTGACAGTGGAACAGTATCACCCTCCATGACATCCTCCCACGCGGTTAGGGATGAACCAGACAGTGGTCATCCCAGATTTTCTGCCCACTGCATACAGCTCATTCATTAACTTATGCAAGCCCCTCTGTACCCTGCCGATTAATTCCGATTGCAGCCCTGTAAGTCCCCGGCCCCCAGACGGCCCAGGTGGCAAGGGGGAATCCCACCCTGTGCCCCGGTGGAGCCGTGCCTGCTCCAAAAGAGGTGTGTACTGTTCTAGGGTCAGTACAGCAACAACACCTAGGCACCTGTGACTGCTCAATTGACTCTTGTTGACTGACCAAACAGCCCCCCTGCTTCCCCCAGCCCTGCCCCTGGGGACTCTCCCATAAATTAGAGAAGTCAGAGTGACTGTTTTGCACTGGGCAATGTCCTTGCCTCAGCCCCCACCTCTGGGCTTGACAGGTGTAACAATGGCTTTGACCTTTTGTTGGTTTAAGTTTGTCCCACCTTCTCCTCTCCCTACCTTCCCCCTTAGCCAAGATAGAACACTGGGGCTCCTCTACCCTCTCCTGCAACACCTATCCCATCACTACGATTGATTGATTGATCACTAGAATGGTACAGTCCTCAGGATGCTGGAAATTAAGGGCCTCAAACTTCAGCCAGCTCCCTAACCCTTGTTTCCCCCGTTTCTGCGCCGCGACCCTGAGTTGCTCACCCTCTCCCCATTTTCTAGGCCTCCCCCCACGTTTGCAACATGGCTGGGGGACCCATCCAGTCAATTTACCCCACATCCTGTAGCCACTAAGATAATAATAATAATAATAATAATAATGGCATTTATTAAGCGCTTACTATGTGCTGTTCTAAGCGCTGGGGAGGTTACAAGGAGATCAGGTTGTCCCAGTTTACAGATGAGGGAAATAAGGCCCAGTGAAGTGAATTGCCCAAAGTCACACAGCTGACAATTGGCAGAGCGGGGTTTCAAACCCATGATCCCTGACTCCAAAGCCTGTGCTCTTTCCACTGAGCCACACCCTAATGCCATCTCCTGGCCTATGCCCAATAAGCACATGCCCTCTTTCCTCCCTTCCACTCAGGCTTTCCACTCCCTGGCTCATCTCGCTACTGTGTTGTGGCATACAGAAATGCTTTTCTCCCCAGGTTCACCAGTGACTGCGCTAGAAAACAGTGTTGAGATCAGTGGGCCATAAACTGAACAGGATTCAATCAATTAATGGTATAGAGAAGCAGCATGGCCTTGTGAATACAGCCTGAAGCTGGGAGTCAGAAGGACCTGGGTTCTATTCCCAGCTCTGCCACTTGGCTGTTGTGTGACCTTGGGCTAGGCACTTCACTTCTCTGGGCCTCAGTTACCTCATCTGTAAAATGGGAATTAAGTAATAATAATAATAATAATAATGGCATTTATTAAGCGCTTACTATGTGCAAAGCACTGTTCTAAGCGCTGGGGAGGTTACAAGGTGACCAGGTTGTCCCACAGGGGGCTCACAGTCTTCACCCTCATTTTACAGATGAGGTAACTGAGGCACAGAGAAGTTAAGTGACTTGTCCAAACTCACACAGCTGACAATTGGCAGAGCTGGGGTTTGAACCCCTAACCTCTGACTCCAAAGCCCGTGCTCTGTCCACTGAGCCACGCTGTATTAAGTCCGTGAATCCCATTTGGGACGGAGATTGCATCCAACCCGATTACATCCTATCTACCTCAGTTCTTAGTACAGTGCTCTGCACATAGTAAGTGCTTAAATACTACAATTACTATTATTTGTTACATCCTATTTACCTCAGTTCTTAGTACAGTGCCTGACACATAGTAAGCGCTTAAATACTACAATTACTATTATTATCATTATTATTATTATCAAGCACTTACTATGTGCAGAGCACTGTTTGAAGCACTTGGGAGAGTACAATATAACAGACTTGGTAGACACATTCCCTGCCCACAAGGAGCTTACAGCCTAGACGACTAGCCCTTTAACCCTGCTATTCCAAGTGAGCTTTTTCGCCTGCCACGAGGTGGGTAGAAGGCAGAGGGGTAGAGTGGAGGACCAGCTTCCTGATAGAAGGTGGACAGAGACGACTGGGCAAAGCCATTTCTGGAGGGAATTTCCTAGCAGTCCCCGGTGGAAGCAGGGAGGGGGGAAGAAGTGGGAAAGAGGGGAGGGAAACAGCCGGGAAAATGCCGTTTAGCATGAGAGGAGCCGGCAGCTCCCCATCCCCTTTTCCATTACTCTTTTTGATTGGCACTTTAATGAGGGCACTGGGGGTTGACCCCCTGGCAGGGGGCTGGTTCATGCCCCGTTTATCTCACAGTCCATGGAAGACTAAAACAACACCTCAGGCTGAGCTGCACTGCCTGGGGATGCAGCCGCCCTCTATGATGGATTGAGTGACTGCAATAAGTTGGCAGCTGAAGTGTGTTGTAACAGTATCTTTCTGTCAGCGCAAGACAATGGATTTGCTGAGGCCCGGGCTTTCTCAGTGTTGGCTGCTACCAGCCGCACAGAACTTTCTAAAGTTCATTTTTCCACAGGGTTGGGAAGGCAAAATAACTAGCCAAGGTCACCTGAGGTCTCCCTGTCCCCTCCTGGCCCCTTTCATGCCCCCTCCCTGCCCCAACTCAAGAAGTGACTCTCTGGCTTGCAGTACCCCTCCAGAAGTAATCCTGAAATCAAAGGCCCGTGAATGAGAAGCTCTTTCACTTTTCCAGAACACTTTAATTTTTATTTAGTGTATTTCTTGGTGCTGTATTATGTTTTATCATTTCTGATTAATCTGTCTCCCGTCCCTTCTCCCCAATTGTATTCTTAGACTGTCAGCTCCCTGAGGGATGGAGACGACGTCTAATGCCCACACAGTAAACGCTTAGTAAATAATACTACTACTTTCTCATCATTAGCTCATGCAATTCTCACTACAACCCTGAGAAGTGAGGAGGGATGGGCAGACATCATCATCCCCGTATGACAGGAGAGGAAGAGGGTCAAAGAGGTTAAGGGAAGTGCTCCAGCAGCAGAGGCGGGACTAAACTGGGCTAGTGATTTGTAGTATTTGTTAAACAATTACTACTACTACTACTACTAATAATAATAATAATAATGGTATTTGTTAAGCGCTTACTATATGCAAAGCACTGTTGTAAGCACTGGGGAGGTTACAAGGTGATCAGGTTGCCCCACGGGTGGCTCACAGTTTTAATCCCCATTTTACAGATGAAGTAACTGATACACAGAGAAGTCAAGTGACTTGCCCAAAGTCACAAGGAAGCAGCATGGCTCAGTGGAAAGAGCCCGGGCTTGGGAGTCAGAGGTCAAGGGTTCTAATCCCGGCTCCCCCACATGTCTGCTGTGTGACCTTGGGCAAGTCACTTAACTTCTCTGAGCCTCAGCTACCTCATCTGTGAAATGGGGATTAAGATTGTGAGCCCCACGTGGGACCTGATCACCTTGGATACCCCCAGTGCTTAGAACAGTGCTTTGCACATAGTAAGCGCTTAATACCATCATTACATTACAGAGCTGACAGTTGGTGGAGCCGGCATTTGAACCCATGACCTCTGACTCCAAAGCCCTACTCTTTCCACTGAGCCACGCTACTTCTCGTGCTAAGTACTACTACTTAGTAGTACTATGTGCCAGGCACTGTACTACTAAGTGCTGGGGTGTATCCAAGCAAATCAGGTGTGACCTTGGGCAAGCCACTTAATTTCTCTGTGCCTCAGTTACCTCATCTGGAAAAATGGGGATTAGGACTTTGAGCCCCACGTGGCTGATTACTTTGCATCTACTCCAGTGCTTAGAACAGTGCTCGGCACATAGTAAGGGCTTAACAAACAGCATCATTATTACACAGTCCCTGTCCCACATAGGGCTCACAGTCTTTAATCCCCATTTTTCGGGTGAGGTAACTAAGGCATGGAGGAGTTAAGTGACTTGCCCAGGGTCACACAGCAAACAAAAGGCAGAGCTGGAATTGGAACCCAGGTCCTTCCGACTCCCAGGCCCGTGCTCTATCCATTAGGTCATGCGGTTCAAGCAGCTTGAGTTTCAAAGGAGCAGAATGGATTTCGATTCTGGGGTTAGGGAAAAGTGTCATTGGGGGATCTGAGGTGAGGGTCACCACGGAGGCAGGGGAAGGTGTCCCTCGGGCTTGCACGGCTAGGATGAAAGGTTGGGAATCATGAGGGATTTTCTTCACTGTCCAAGGGCAGGTCAGCCCTGCCCCTCTGGGAGTTTGAGTGTGGAGCTGGGGGGCTTCAGTCAGGGTAATGTCTTAAAGGTTTCCGATTTAGCCCTGGGGGAGATGGGGAATGGCGGGGAGAGGTAGAGGGACAGAAGTCCTTGATCTTTATTCATTATCTTTCATGACTCTAGAGCTTAGTACAGTGCTTGACTCATAGTAAGTGTTTAAATTGCCACATTATTTGCTCCTGATGTGAACAAGGAACTTAAGTCCCTCAAGTCCTCAGTTTTCCCACCTGTAAAATGGAGAGATTATCAGAATATCACATATGCCTCCCTCCCCCTCAGGGTGTTTTCTGTTCCATGGTGTAACTTGGGGCGGGCAGATTGGGCTGCTGCCTGGGGCACCCAAAGGAAGGTGCCTGCTGTGGACATTCCTCTGCTTCTGGCTCCTTGTGCCCTTTGCAGACTCTCAAGAAACAGAGAGAGGGAAAGTGGGGGGCTTCCTCTTCCCCCACTGTCCACCCAGGACAAGGCCAGTGGTGAGTCCTGGGCAGTGGTAATCTGAAGACCAGGAGAGATGGCAGAGCCCTGCTCCCAGCCCCTCACCAGCTCCAGCTACAGGAAATTACCTCAGGGGGAAGGAGGGAGGGAAATGGGGAGAAAAGCCCAAGCCACAGCCATGTCCTTGTCTGTGCCCCTGGCAGACCAGTGTTTGCCCCCCTCACCCCTCTCTGTGCCAGGGACTTATCCCGGAGTTCGGGAGTGGAAATGACCCAGGGCCAAAGCGCCCCCACCCCCTACCCCCTCCCACCAATCCATTCTCTCCCTTCTTTCCATGATCTCAGAGGCTTTGCCATGGAACAGAAAGGAGAGGAAGCAGGTTGTGTTCCCAGAGAGTTTGGGAGGTGGAGAAGGACATTAAAACTAGCCCTGTGAACACTCCTCATTTTCTAGAATGACAATAACGAACGTTGAGAGCATGTCATCCTCCAATCATTGGCAGGTAGTCTCCTTTCCTCCCTCCCTCCCTCCCTCCCATCCCCAGCAGAGGTTTTCCCAGACTTGGCCTGCCACGTTAGACTCCTTTCCAGTGTCATGGTCTGTAGCCCTTGGGGCGCTCCTGAGAGGCTTTCAGAATCCAGCTGACTCCATTTCCCCTCTCAGGGGATCTCAGGGCAGACATGGGTCCTTGGCTTCACAGGCCTGATTTCCTTGCCAATCAGTAGGTCAATCAAATATATTTATTGAGCACTTACCTTGTGCAGACCCCTTTACCCACATCTTGAGAAGTAGCATGGCTTAGGAGAAGCAGCGTGGCTCAGTGGAAAGAGCACGGGCTTTGGAGTCAGAGGTCATGGGTTCAAATCCCAGCTCCACCACTTGTCAGCTGTGTGACTTTGGGCAAGTCACTTAACTTCTCTGTGCCTCAGTTACCTCATCTGTAAAATGGGGATTAAGACTGTGGGCCCACCGTGGGACAACCTGATCACCTTGTATCCTCCCCAGGGTTAGAACAGTGCTTTGCACATAGTAAGCACTTAATAAATGCTATCATTATTATTATTATTAGTGGATAGAGCACTGACCTGGGAGTCAGAAGGACACTTACCTGCTTACCTGCAATGTGACCTTGGGCAAGTCACTTCACTTCTCTCCTCATCTGTAAAATGAGGATTAGGACTGTGAACCTGGTATGAGACAGGGACTGTGTGTTCAACACGATTTGTATCATCCGCAGTGCTTAATACAGTGCCTGGCACATTGTAAGCACTTAACAAATACCACGATTATTATTATTATTATTATCCTCCCTCTGATCTGGAACTACCTCCCCCTTCACATCTGACAGACCACCATTCTCCCCACCTTCAAAGTCTTATTAAAATCACATCTCCTCCAAAAGACCTTCCCCAATTAAGCCCTCTTTTCCCCCTACTCTCTCTCCCTGCTGTGTTCCCTATGTGCTTGGATATGTACCCTTTAAGCACTTAACATTCACCCCACCCCACCCTCAGCCCCTTAGCGTGTAACTTATTTATATTAATGTTACACCGTAAACTCCTTGTGGGTAGGTGTCACCCGTTGCCTGGAGACAGGTTTGTTGGGGAACTGGCACAGAGAGAGACAGAGACAGAGACAGAGACAGAGACAGAAAGGCTGAGTTTTGCACAAAATTTATTTCACGAGGCAAAATGAACTTCCCTTTTGGGAAAGATATAATTAATTATTTTGGAAGCAGCAAATTGAAATTCCCTTTCAGGAGGCCCCTTTCGAGAGGAATATGATTATTTAATGATATAAGAACTTCCGTATCGAGAGGAATATACTTAAACTTGTGCATGGCAAAACACCTAGCTCCCTCCCATGAACGCTTCCCACGTGGGAGGAATTCACTTATGCCTTGTTTGTATGTGGCGAAGCAGCTTGCTACCACCCACGGACACTTTCCATCTGGGTGGAATCCATTTATGCATTACACGCACACGGCAAAGCGCCCTAGCTTCCAGTCCTACGAACGTTCAGTGGGACACTCACCCATTCCACAGCTCCTCATTTGGTACAGGCAGAGAGGGCATCCCATGCTCTGTGCAGAGGTGATACACGGCCGGCTACTGCAAGTCTCTATCCGCTACCCAGAAGGTCAGAGGCCGCAGGTATTTATTACCTGTGCTCCTAGCCCATTCCAGCTTCTGGCCTAAGTTTATGCAATCTTCACTTTATCCCCTCCTCCATACTTAATTTGATTGGTACGGAGCCAAGGGACACCTTCTGTATTCCCGTATACTGTATTCTGGTGGTTTTGGTTGTGGAGGCGGTATCCCGCCCGCACTTTCAAGTTCCGCCTTGCTGGCTCAGGCAGTCATGAGAGAGCATTTGACCCTGAGAAGGTGGGTACCCCGGTTCACCTTGGAACAGTAGGGTATGTGTCTACCAATTCTGTTGTATTGTATTCCCCCAAGCACTAGTACAGTGTTCTGCACACAGTAAGTGCTCAGTAAATACCAATGATTGATTGATTGCACAGAACTGTACTAAGCTCTTGGGAGAGCGTAATACAGTAGAGTTGGTAGAGATGATCCCTGCCCTCCAGGAGCTTACAGTGTAGAACAATTAGGGATGAGCCAGGCCTCCTAAGGGACAATGACACAAATGACGCAAGACTTGTTTAGGCAGAGCACCTGGACTCTTTCAGCAGAGGGATTTATTGTTGCCGTAAATCAAAGGACCTTAGCCCTGCTCGTCTCCTGATGAGAGCCGTGAAAGGAGATGTAGGAGGAAGAAGGAAGTTCTTTGGCTAGAGCTGTGGTGTCTGTGGTGGTGCCGTTGCTGGTTTCAGTAGCTGCCGCCATTCCCGCCCAACAAACCACGCTGATGTTACTGCCATAAGCCCTCGGGCTCCAGCCCACAGTCCTGTGGTTTCTGGAAAATGCAACCTTTGATTGTAATCGGCAGTGGGAGAAAGACAGGCAGGTTCTGGTTCTGATAAAAGCCGAGGCGGCAGCTTCTGCTTGTGGGAGGAGGACTGTCCAGGCCACTGCTCCCCTGCGGCCACACCAAAGTGCTCAATCACCTGCCGGCTCCTACCTCCCCTCACTTCTCTCCTACTACAACCCAGCCGGCACACTTTGTTCCTCTAATGCTAACCTTTTCCCTGTGCCTCAATCTCATCTATCTCCCCACCTACCTCTCACCCAAGTACTGCCTCTGGCATGGAACCCCTTCCCTCCTCAAATCCAACAAACGTTTACTCTCCCCTGCTTCAAAGGCTTATTGCAGGCACATGTCCTCCAAGAGACCTTCTCTGACTAAGCCCTCCTTTTCCTCTTCTCCCACTCCCTTCTGCGTCACTCTAACTTGCTCCCTTTAGTCATCTCCCCTCCCAGCCCCACAGGACTTATTCATTCAATCCTATCTATTGAGCACTTACTGTTTGCAGAGCACTGTAGTGAGCCCTTGGAGAGTACAGTGAGCCCGTTGTTGGGTAGGGACCGTTTCTATATGTTGTCAACTTGTACACCCCAAGCGCTTAGTACAGTGCTCTGCACACAGTAAGCACTCAATAAATATGATTGAATGAATGAATGAAATACAGTACAGCAATAGAGACCATCCCTGCCCACAGAGGATATCTGTAATTTTATTTATTTATATTAATGTCTGTCTCCCTGTCTAGACTGTAAGCTCACTGTGGGGATGGAATATGTCTGTTATACTGTTATAGTGTACTCTCCCAAGTGCTTAGTATACTGCTCTGTACACAGTAAGCACTCAATAAATATGATTGACTGACTGACTGAAGGACCTGACCAGACCCCTAGCTTGCCAAACACCACACCCTGCCATTTGTTTCCCTATTTCTCATGAGCCATTTTCTTGGAGCTCATAAAGAGTCCACTGGCATGATGAGGAAGAGAACCCAAAGCCCCCAACAATTCCAATCAAGGAATCTGAGGGTTAACACTCTAATTCCTTGAATTTTAATAGCTTAGTGTCTTCCAATCCTTTCCAATCAATCAATGGCATTAATTGAGCACTTTCTCTTTGTGGGAGAATACAATAGAGTAGGTAGACACTATCCCTATAGTAATAATAGTGATGATATTTGTTAAGCTGACTATGTGTCAAGCACTGTTCTAAGTGCTGAAATAATAATAATAATAATAATAATAAGCACTCTAATAAAATAATAATAGTGATAATAATGCTTGTTAAACACTCTGTGCCAAGAACTATATTAATCAGTCAATTGTATTTATTAAGTGCTTTCTGTGTGCAGAACACTGTACTAAGCACAGAGCACTGTACAGGGGAAGCAGCGTTGCTCAATGGAAAAAGCACAGGCTTTGGAGTCAGAGGTCAGGGGTTCAAATCCCGGCTCTGCCAATTGTCAGCTGTTGTGACTTTGGGCAAGTCACTTAACTTCTCTGGTCCTCAGTTACCTCATCTGTAAAATGGGGATTAAGACTGTGAGACCCCGTGGGACAACCTGATCACCTTGTAACCTCCCCAGCACTTAGAACAGTGCTTTGCACATAGTGTGTTTAATAAATGCCACTATTGTTATTATTATTATTATTACTAAGCGCTTGGGAGAGTACAGTACAACAATAAGCAGATACATTCCCTGCATTGGGGTAGATACAAGACAGTCAGGTAGGACACAATACCTTAAGGAGTCTATAATCTAACTGGGGAGACTGATAGTAAAATAAATTCAGATAGGAGAATCATGTGGATCACCTCATGTTTTCTCCTCAACACCCTTCCCATTTAGCAAAGGGAAACCCAAGGCCCAGAGAAGCTAAGTGGCTTGCTCAAGGTCACCCAGCAAACCAGTAGGCAAAGCCCCAAAACCCTGACTCTGGTCCCTTGCTTTGTAGCTGGATTTCCTTTGTCCATCACTACTATTCCTTTCTCCCCCAGGCCCTTTTTTCTTTAGGTCACTTTCCCAGTCTACTGTTCCCCGTCCCTCCTCCTTAATCTCTTCCCTCAGCTGGGGAAGTGGCCTAGTGTGGCCTAGTGAAAAGAGCATGGGGCCTGAGAGTCGGAGGACCTGGGTTCTAATCCTACCTCTGCCACTTTCCTATTGTTTGACCTTGGGCAAACCACTTAACTTCTCTGGGCTTCACATTCCTCAACTGTTAAACAGGGACTGAATACCTGCTCTTCCTCCTCCTTAGACTGTGATGCCTGTATGGGACAGGAGCTGTGTCTGACCTGATTATCTTGTATCTGGTCCAATGCTTAGTACAGTGTCTGGCACATTTTAAGTGCTCAACAAATACCATCATTATTATTATTCTTTGGAAGAGCTCTTGGGTTCCAGTTGAGACTGGATCTGAGCATTTAAAAAATTCCACCAGACTCCCTCTGCTCTTGATTTTCTCTTCCCCATTGCTGAGGTTGCAATGCTGGTGACAGTAGCAGAAGACAGAGGGGAATGACAGTTGGTGCACCCTCCCCCCTTCCGCCCCCTGCCCCCACCCTCCCTCCCCACCACCACCCCCGAGAGCAGGGTTCCACCTGGGAAACACTGGGTGAGGAGCAGGTTAGCTGGTTGAAAAGTTCACAGCGAGGTGAGCTGTCTGTTTCTTTTGCTTAATTTATCCGATATTTGGCTAACCTTGCTCTGAACCCAGCCCCCGAGACCCCTTTCCTCTCTCCCTCCCCTTCTGGCCCCCCTACCGGGCCCGAGTCGGCCAAACCTCCGGACGACCTCCCCGCTCCTGGTCCCCAAGAACGGGATGGGATGGGGTTGAAGAGCGGCTTCGCGGGCAGGGACCGGAGAAAGTTTGGCTTTCCTCGAGAGACAGTTATTTATGTCCTAAACCTTGACGTCCCCTTAGTAACAAAAATAAAGTCCAGCCGCCAGCAGCATTCCGGCCCAAGACCATCAGACGCACAGCCGGTTCTCAAAGGACTCCCTCCCTGTCCCTCCCTTCCCAAATACACAACTGCTCCAGGAGAGAATGACCTTTAGCTTGGGCTCCATCCATTATCAGAGCGAAGAGGAGAAGGGGAAGGAGGAGGCGGTAGAGGAGGAAAAGGACAAGGAGGACGAAAAGTAAGAGGAGGAGGAGTAGAAGGAAAAGGAAGAAGAGAAGGAGGAAGAAGAGGAGGAGGAAGAAGAGGACAAGGAAGAAGAAGCATAGGAGGAGGAGAGAAGAAGACAAGAAGGAAGAAGAGGAGGAAGAAAAGAGGAGGACAAGAAGAATAAGGAAAAAGAGGAAGAGGAAATAAGGAGGGGGAGGAGGAAAAGAAAGAAGAGGACAAGGAGGAAGATGAATAGGAAGAGGAAAAGGACAAGGAGGAGGAAGAAGAGGAAATGAGGAGGAGGAGAAAGAAGAGGGGGAAATGAGGAGGAGGAGGAAGTGGAGGAAGAAAAGGAGGAGGCCGAGAAAGAAGAGAAGGAAGAGGAGGAGGGGGAGGAAGAGGAAGAGGAGAAGGAGGAAGAAGAGGAGGAGGAGGAAGAGGAAAACTTTGGGGCCCGTGCCTTCTGCAGGTGGGTCTGGGAGTCCTAGAGCTTTGCTCTAGAGGAGCTGCTGGAGATGAAGGAGAAGGACTCAAACAGTCAACCACCAAGGGAGGGGCTAGGACAGCCAACACGCAGGCTGGAAACACTAAGCTGAGGAACGGAGGCAGGGAGGCTTTTAAAGACCTGCCCTGCCCCTGCCCCTGCCCCTGCCCCTGCACCGGCTCACGTGACAGTATTGAAAAATTACCACTGGACTGTAAGCTCCTAGAAGGCAGGGAGGTATCTATCAACTCCATTCAATCATATTTGTTGAGCACTAACTGTGTGCGCAGCACTGTACTAAGCACTTGGAAAATACAGTTCAGTAATAGAGACAATCCCTGCTCACATATTGTACTCTCCCAAATGCTTAGTACAGTGCTCTATGGTCAATGAAGACTATTTATCTTTCACTCCCCACCACCACCCACAGCCCCAACCCCTTTAGCCTCCTTCCTCCAACACATAAATCTCATCCAGGCTTGGACAGAGTGGTTGTCAGTTCTGGGACCTATTTAGGGGTCAGAAAAAGAACTCCCAGGATGGGGGTCTCTGCAGAAGAGGGAAAGAGGAGAATTGCCACTGTTTTAAATCCTACCCTGCCACATCCCTGGCTCTGCATCGGACTTGGCTGGGAAGTAGGTGAGGAAGAGACAGCGTCTGGACCACATCACCGTCCTCTTCAGTGAGTCTGACTTTTTCCCATGGGCAGGGGGCAAAAGCCAGCTTTCAACAGGGTTATCCAGGATAGCGTTTCCAGTTTGAGACTGGGCCAGGGGTGGGCACAGGCACCCTGAGGGTGGTGGGGAGGGCGCAGTCAGAGCACACAATCCCTTTTATGTAGGTAGGGTTGGGAACAGGGTGAAGGTTCTCATGTCACTTCTCCCATCAGCAGCTTCCCGCACCAGACAACACCTGCCTAAAAATCGTAACCTAGAGAGGTTCCAAAGGCAAAGATCTCTGGTCTTGAGGCACACAGGTAAGGAGACTGAAGTCTCCCCAACTTCAGGCAGACCAGAGGAAGGATATATGCTCCAGGGAGTTTACCCCCAGAAAGTTACAGAGAACACAGGGGAGGACTTCCAAATCTAGAGTGTTCCATAACCTGAAGGTTATGTCTTGCAGTGGGAAAATTGTACACACTCCTCTTGTGATGTTTTGCTCTTTGACTGTATTAAACACTTGTAAAGTCTCAAATACACAAAGTCCTGTGCAGTCCCGTACAGCCAGGTCAAGGCAAAGGCTGGGAAGCATAACAACATTACACCCTGATCAAAGCCACAAGCAGGCGCACAACTGTTTCTTCCTAAACTCAATCTACTTGTGCCAATTTGTGGATTGTGTTAGACCCGAGCAGACTCCTGTTGTGGGAAGGCTGTTCCCTAATATGCCATCATGTTCTTTTCAAATAGTATAATGAAAATGTGTGTTATAGGAGAACAAGCTGAAATGCACCCTGCTCTGCTGGTGGTTGTGCTTCTGGGACAATTTTCTTGAAATGATCTTGGAATTAGGTTTTAATAATAATAATGGCATTTATTAAGTGCTTACTATGTGCAAAACACTGTTCTAAGTGCTGGGGAGGTTACAAGGTGATCAGGTTGTCCCACAGGGGGCTCACGGTATTAATCCCCATTTTACAGATGAGGTAACAGGCCCAGAGAAGTTAAGTGACTTGCCCAAGCTCACACAGCTGACAATTGGAGGAGCTGGGATTTGAACCCATGACCTCTGACTCCAAAGCCCGAGCTCTTTCCACTGAGCCATGCTGCTTCAGTCCATCCTTTCCCCCAGAGGGATCCGGGTGGAAGAGGCAAGGCTTTTATGGCTGAATTTTGTTACTCTCTGGAGAAGCAGACAGGGTTTTTTGATAATGTTGAATTTCTGTTTCCCCTGGCAGAAAGGCCTACAGGTTTGGGAAGCTTTGGGGAGGGTGGGTCAGAGAATCTGCCAATCTTCCCCTGGAAAAATAGTCATGAGGCAGGTCCCCAGGATCCTTGAGACACTGAATCCTTTCTGACCGTGGCCCTTCTGAAGCCACACAAAACTTCTAGTTTCTTAGTGAGACTCCAGAGGCACTGATGGGTTGGCACATTTCAGAGCCTGGGCTCTAACAGGCCCAAGAATCTGGTAAGGGAGATGGGAGGACCTCCCTGCCTTGGATCTGTTGCCCTTTCCTGTCATGGCTTTACCTTCTCTCTGATGATCCTCTCCCAAGACGGCAGCACTGATCTCTTCCAACCCCCTGGGCTGGGAAGCCTCTTAACTCCTCAAGGTTACCGCTGACCAATTCCTGGGCTTGCATCAATGGACACCAAAGGGAGGAGGGAAAAAATCCTTGCTTCCTTTATTGCCTGCAACCAAAAGTGGGCCCAAGTATACTCACTTCGCAGGGTCTGGGAACTCCTCCTCCTCTTTCTCTACTTCCTGTTCTTCCTTCTCTTCCTGAGTTCACTCCTTTAGAGTTCATGGAGTAACCTTGCAGTGACAAGCTGCCGGCTGGACTGTCTGGGGAGACCAGAAGAGCTGGGCTGGGGCTGTAACCTGCAGAGGAGTTGATCCCTCCCTCCTTTCCTGCCTCCTTCCCCAAGGATGCCTTCCTTTCCCCACTTATTTCCCTTCTTTTCACCTTCATTCCCTTTCTTCCTCTAACACTTCTTCCTTTTCACCCTCCTCCCTCTTTTCTCCCACCCTCTTTTCCCCCCTCCCTTCCTTTCTCTCTCCCTTCTTCCCTCCCCTGCCATCCCCCTCACCCCTTTAAGGTCAGGGAGAGTCCAAGCCAGGGTTTGGAGGAAGAAGAGGAGCCTGTAGGATGGGATCCTTGACTATATCAAGCCAATGAGCTATGACATCCGATGCCTTGAATTCTGTTTGATCTCAGAGGTCAAGTATAGCTCAGAGAAAACAAGCAAGCCCTTCCCAGTGGCCGAAAGAAAGCATGCAAACCTTACCCTGTGATGTTTTGTGGTGATACAAAGGGAGAAGCATCATGGCTGAGGGGATGGAGCATGGGCCTTGGAGTCAGGGGACCTGTGTTCTAATCCCACTTCTGCTACTTGCATGCTGAGTGACCTTGTACAAGTCACTTAACTTGTCTGGGACTCAGTTCCCTCATTTGCAAAATGGGAATTCAATACCAGGTCTCCCTCCTACTTACAAATTTGAGCCCCATGACCTGATGATCTTGAATCTACCCCAGCCTTTAGAACGATACTTGGCACAGATAAAGTGCTTAACAAATACAGTTATTATTATCATTATCCAAAGTCTCCATTGACTGGTGAGATGAGCTACTGAAATCATTAACCCAGAGGGAAAGAAGGGAATGCGGGGGGTAGCTCGATAACACTTCTGGCCCTGAGCATTCAAAATACTCTAATCCCGCAGCTACCACATTGCTCCTCATAGGATCCCGGGATCTGGAGACAGACCATGCACGAAATCCTATTTGCCAGCATGGTCTAGTTGAAGAGCCCAGGACTAAAGTTCATAAGATCAGGGTTCTATCCTAGCTCTGTCCCTTGCCAGCACCTTGATCCCATCTCCTCCTTTTGGGGTTCTGGCACCTACCACCTGGACTTGCTCCTGACCTTACCCTGGGAGTGAGCTCCTTTGAGCAAAGCCTCACTACCCCCAAGACCCTCCCTGTCTGCATCTGCTGCCCTAGGGCTTTGACCTTCAGCACTGGGGCTGTTTGGTCATCACCAGCCCTCTCTGGACCAGAAAGCCTAGTAGAAGCCAGCCCAACCAAATGGCAGGGAAAGCAGAAGAGCTCAATCTGGGATTCTCCAGACTGTAAGGGGCCTTGAGAGGCCCTTCAGTCCATCCAGCTACCTCCAGGCAACCTGGTAGCCAGCATGGAGGACTCAAGGAGAGGAGGAGGATTAATTGTGGTTCGTGGAGTCACCCATCCCAGGTCAAGTGAATTAAAACAGAACTACTACATCATCTGTGGCTTCAGACTACTCGTCCATGATCAATTCATTCTGGGCCCTGCTGGGGTCAATAGGTCCAAACACCATTTTGCCTGACTAGCTGGTTTTCCCTTCTCAGGATCACTCCTGGAGATCGTCCAGGACCCTACCAGTCTTGGCCATGGGAGAGAGTCAAGCAGAGGCATACTTATTCTATTCCTAGTTTGGGCACTGGCCAGCAAGTGGAAGACAATATGCTGCAAGTCAAAACTCACCCGTGCTGGGCAGCAGCAGCATGGGAGAAAGTAAAGGGTGGAGACTTAAGTTCACTGCATGGAAGAAGGCAATGGTAAACTACTTCCTTATTTTTACCAAGAAAACTCTGTGAATACACTACCAGAATGATTGCAGATGGAGGTGGGGCATTCTGAGAGAGACATGTCCACGTAGTTGTTATGGGTCGGAGACAACTCGACAGCATAAGACAAGCAGCGTGGCTTAGTGGAAAGAGCCTGGGCTTTGGAGGTACAGGTCATGGGTTCAAATCCCAGCTCTGCCACTTGTCAGCTGTGTGACTTTGGGCAAGTTACTTAACTTCTCTGGGCCTCAGTTCCTTCATCTGTAAAATGGGATTAAGACTGTGAGCCTCACATGGGACAACCTGATCACCTTGTATCCCCCCAGCACTCAGAACAGTGCTTTGCCATAGTATGTGCTTAACAAATACCATTATTATTATTAAAACAAGCTGGGTTTTCCCTCTGTCCACCATCTGGACCTTTACTATGGGCAGAAAAAAGATCCTCAGCCCAAATTCAGGACTTTTCCAAGCTTGTTGATTGGCTCCCCACTTGGTCCCATGTGGCATAAGACTGTGAAGGCTGTCAGGATAGACAAGACCACCTACTCCTTATCATCTTTCTTTGCTCATGTCCTCCCCCTTACCTGGAACTTCCTTCCCCTTCATATCCAACAGACCACTGCTCTCCCCATCTTCAGTCAATCAATCAATAAATGTTATTTATTGAACACTTATACGTGCACTTATATTCATTCAATCATATTTATTGAGCACTTACTGTGTCCAGAACACTGTAGTAAGCACTTGGAAAGTACAATTCAGCAACAAATAGAGACAGTCTCTACCCAACAATGGGCTCACAGCTGTGTAAATGCTCAATAAATAATATTGATTATTAATATCCTCGTGTCTCTCCCCACTTCAATCCATACTTCATGCTGCTGCCCAGATTGTCTTTGTCCAGAAATGCTCTGGACATGTTATTCCCCTCCTCAAAAATCTCCAGTGGCTACCAATCAATCTGCGCATCAGGCAGAAACTCCTCACCCTGGGCTTCAAGGCTGTCTATCACCTCGCCCCCTCCTACCTCACCTCCTTTCTCTCTTTCTACAGCCCGCCCCGCACCCTCCGCTCCTCTGCCGCAAATCTCCTCACCGTGCCTCGTTCTCGCCTGTCCCGCCGTCGACCCATGGCCCACGTCATCCCCCTGGCCTGGAATGCCCTCCCTTTGCCCATCCGCCAAGCTAGCTCTCTTCCTCCCTTCAAGGCCCTACTGAGAGCTCACCTCCTCCAGGAGGCCTTCCCAGACTGAGCCCCCTGTTTCCTCTCCCCCTCGCCCCCCTCTCCATCTCCCTGTCTTACCTCCTTCCCTTCCCCACAGCACCTGTATATATGTATATATGTTTGTACATATTTATTACTCTATTTATTGATTTTACTTGTACATATCTATTCTATTTATTTTATTTTGTTAATATGTATGGTTTTGTTCTCTGTCTCCCCCTTCTAGACCGTGAGCCCACTGTTGGGTAGGGACTGTCTCTATATGTTGCCAACTTGTACATCCCAAGCACTTAGTACAGTGCTCTGCACACAGTAAGCGCTCAATAAATACGATTGATTGATTGATTAAGGTAGAGTGAGTAGAATGGCATCGGAGGAGTGAAGTTGGCCGACTGGGTTGTATTAGGAAATCAGTGCTTCTACAATCACATTTCCCCCAGGAGGTCTTCCCTGATTACTCTATCAACTTCTTATCCTAATTCCCCTCTCCCTGCCCCTCCAGCACTCTGCATCACCTAAGTATGTGGATACTCACACCCCCCATCAAACTGCATTTATATCCAGATATTTACACTCTGTTGCTCCTCACTACCTGTAATTTACTTCAGTATTTGTCTCACCTGCTAGATCGTAAATTCCTTAAAGGCAGAGATAGTGTCTAATAACTCTAGTGAACTTGCCCAAGCATTTAGTACAGTGCTCTGAACAGAGTAAAAGCTCAATAAATATATTATTGGTTGATTGATTGTGTCTTGTCCAAGCCAGCCCCTTTGCTGAAGCCCTGGGTGGAAGAGAATGGGATTGGTCAGAAGCTGGAGGTGAAAGTGGGTTGGCCTGGAGATTATCAATCAATCAATAAATAAATTGTATTTTTTGAGCGCTTAATATCTGAAGAGAACTATCTTAAGCACTTGGGAGGGTGCAATATAACAATATAACAAACACATTCCCTGGACACAAAGACCTTGCAGTCCAGAGGATGAGTTTACTCTAGTAGGAGTCTCTGGTGGCTGATAATGAATGTGATTTTCTCCCTGACTCTCTCTTCTGAGCAGCTATGCTTTCCTTTCTTTGCGGTCCTAATGTTCTACCATCCAGCTGCCATTTGAAGCTTCCACACCATCTCCTCTTCCCCTCTCCTCTATCCCCAGCCCTTTAAGAGAAGTCTGAATGGAAGCCAGGGTGAAGGCAGCCAGTACCTTCAGGTTAATGCCTGCAGTTAACTATGGCCCTGGGGATGGGCTGAAAAGCCAGAGGGTCACCTCTCTTTCATTAGGAAGCAGTGTGGCCTAGTGGAAAGGACACAGGCTTGGAAGTCAGAGGATCTGAGTTCTAAACCTGACTCTGCCACATGTCTTCTATATGACTTTGGTCATTTCACTTCCCTGGGTCTTGGTTTCCTCATCTGTAGACTAGGGATTTGATACCTGCTTTCCCTCCTACTTAGACTGTGAATCCCATCTCGGGCAGGGACTCTGTCTGCTCTGATTATTTTATATCTACCCCAGTGCTTAGTATGGTGTTTGGCATATGTGGTACGTATGCCTTAACAAATACCGTAGTTATTAGGAAGCATTCCTCCTCCAACATTAAGCTCTCTCTCTCTCTCTCTCCCCCTACCCGCTCCGTGTGTCTCTCTCTCTCTAGCCTCCCCATAGAGCAGTCAGGAAGGTGCATGTTCCATCTCTGAGGATTTGGGTCTTTAGAGCGGCTGTCTCCTGCTGGGGGAGAGAATTCCACTGGTCCAGCCCCAGGGCTGTTCCTGGCATCACACCCTCACTTGCAGGCACCAGTCAGAACCTCAGCCCCCTCTCTCCATGTGGAAAGCCTTTATCTCAGTGGGTTAGGGAATGTCCTTATGCTGGGGCCAAGAAATAGCTGTCCCCTGGAGGCCCAATGCTCCCCATGGAGAGCTCCCCCAAATTGCAATCCACTCACATGTGGAATCGATCCAGACCCAGGAAAGAAACCCAGGTTCCTTGCCACACTTGCAATGCAAAGGTTATAAAATTCAATGGCCACATGACAAGGAAGCTATATGAAACACTCGGAGATTTACAGAGTAACAAAGTTCCCAGTGGCATGATGGAGCCGGGGTGGGGGGGGGGGTGTCGGTGTGGATCGGCTTTGCAGGCAGCTCTGCCTGCCGCAGGCAAGCTGGGATCTTCTAACCATTCTGCCTTGGCCGTGGCAGCCAGTGTCCAGTTACAGAGGCCGCTCCAAAGAACAGCACCAACATAGTTTGGCTCTCCTTTCAACTATTTATTTCTTTTGTCCTGTTAACATCCAGCAATGAAAGGAATTGGAAGGATTTAACGTGGGGTGGGGAGAGCCAGAGGAGGTGGGGTGGTGGGGTGGTGAAAAATCCCAGCTCCCCACAGGGAGGGCTGGGCCAGTGACTTTCAAACAAATACCAAGAGAAAAATGCAAACAGAGGATCTCACAGAAGGTCCCAGATAAGAGCATTATAAGAGGGGGGATCCACCAGGGTGAGCCCTGGCTGCTTGGTGTTTCTGGAGGGCAGCTGCACCTCCCCCCCCACCCCCAGGCTCTCCTTCTCCAGGGGTGTTCCAGGAATCAGCTGGGAGCAGGAGAGTCTGAAGTTCCGATGGGATCTCCAGCAGAAAAAAGAGAAGGAACTCCAGAGGTCATTGAGGCCAGCCCCCTGCCTCCAGGTGACTGATTTAAAGTCCTGGGACAGATGGTTGCCCATCTCCTCATGTCTGAGAAGCAGCATGGCTCAGTGGAAAGAGCACAGGCTTTGGAGTCACAGGTCATGGGTTCAAATTCCGGCTCCACCAATTGTCAGCTGTGTGACTTTGGGGAAGTCACTTAACTTCTCTGGGTCTCAGTTACCTCATATGTAAAATGGGGATTAAGACTGTGAACACCCCACCACCACCACCACCACCACCGTGGGACAACCCGTAGCCTCCCCAGAGCTTAGAACAATGCTTTGCACATAGCAAGTGCTTAATAAATGCCATTATTATTATTATTATTATTATTATTATCATTAAAGGTTTCCAGCAAAGCAGACCTCGTAGCCTCTGTCTGCCTCTCTTTCTCTCTCTCTCCCTCCCTTTGCCTCGCTCTGTGATTCTGTCCCTGTCCTTGTCTCTGACTCTCTCTGTCTTGGTAAGAGAATTAGGGCAACATGGAAAGGTTGGGGAGAAGTCCTGGATGAGGCAGTGTGTGTGGTCGAGCAGTTAAAGATGGTGACTTGCGTTGTGTGCAGTGGTTTCCATGTGGCACGAATCACTCCAAGGTCAAAGGTTCAAACCCTGCATAGACCAATTTGTTTTTATGGAAGCTAGTGCAGTGCCATGCTCACTAAATAATAATTGCTAATGGCTTGAACAAGAACAAGAATTCCTTGTAAGGATCCAGCCCCTTCATTTTTTAAATGTTTTTACGTCTCTGTTCTTATTTAAACCTCCCACTTGTGAGGTCAGGAGGGCCAGAGCTTCTTCTTCCTCTCTTACAAATGAGGAAACTGAAGTCTGAAGAGGTAAAGTGACTTGCCTGAGGTCACACAGCTTCTCAGGAGTAGGCCTGGAACTCCAGGCTCTGTTCCTTCCCCTCCATCATGTTGCCTCTGGGAGCTGCGCTCGTTGTGGGTAGGGAATGTGTCTACCTACTTTGTTACATTATATACTCTCCTAAGCACTTAGTACAGTGCTCTGCAAACAGTAAGTACTCCATAAATACAATTGTTTGATTAATGGGTGGAAGTAGGGGTAGAAATGCCCTCCCTCCGCACATCCGCCAAGCTAGCTCTCTTATTCCTTTCAAAGCCCTACTGAGAGCTCACCTCCTCCAGGAGGCCTTCCCAGACTGAGCCCCCTCCTTCCTCTTCCCCTCCTCCCCCTCCCCCCACCCTACCTCCTTTCCCTCCCCACAGCACCTGTATATATGTTTGTACAGATTTATTACTCTATTTTACTTGTACATATTTACTATTCTATTTATTTTATTTTGTTAATATGTTTTGTTTTGTTGTCTGTCTCCCCCTTCTAGACTGTGAGCCCACTGTTGGGTAGGGACCATCTGTATATGTTGCCAACTTGTACTTCCCAAGCGCTTAGTACAGTGCTCTGCACACAGTAAGCGCTCAATAAATATGATTGAATGAATGAATGAATAGAAACCTTGGAAGATGAGAAGTGTCAGCAGTGGGCTTGGGAGAGACAGAGTGAGGAGGTGAGGAGGGTGGCCCTAGAGAGAGTCAGAAGACATGGGCTCTAATCCTGGCTCTGCCACTTGTCTTCTGCATGACCTTGGGTGAGAACTGAACTTCTTTGTACCTCAGTTCACTCGTCTATAAGACAGGGATTCAGTATCTGTACTCCCGCCTACTTAGATTGTGAGCCCCACGTGGAACCTGACTATCTTGTATCTTAAGCCACAGTGTATCAGCAGTGTGACATAGTGGATAGAAGTTGAGCCTGGAAGTCAAAAGGACCTGGGTTCTAATCCCAGCTGTTAAGCCTGGAATTCAGAAGGACCTGGGTTCTACTGCCAGCTGTTGAGCCTGGAAGTCAAAAGGACCTGGGTTCTAATCCCAGCTCTGCCACATGTCTGCTGCGTCACTGTGGGCAAGTCACTTATCTTCTCGGTGCCTCAGTTAACTCATCTGTAAAATAAGGATAAGAGTGTAAGCCCCATGTTTGACAGGGACTGTGTCCAACGTGGATTAATTTACATCTACCTCAGCGCTTAGAACAGTACTTGGTACATAGTAAGCACTTAAGTACCATTATTATTATTATTACTATTGTAGCTATTTCAGCACTTAGTACAGTGCTTGACACAAAGTAAGTGCTTAACAAACACAATTACTGCAGTTCTTGGCAGATAGTAAGTGCTTAATAAATGCCACAGTTATTATTATTAGGTGGTCCAACCCCTAGGAGGAGAAGGAGGAAGGTTTTTGAATATGGTCAGATGGGCTGTCGGCTGGATGGTGAGGCTGCAAATGCCAATCTGACCTCCCTACAAGGTACTAATAATATTTATTAAGTGCTTACAGTGTGTGGGAGAGGCAGGGCAGCGTGTGCTGGGATTCTTTCTCTCCCCACCAGGTAGGTTCCTATTCTGAGCCTTCCCTCTCTCTTGCGTTCGCTGGACCCTGCCCCAGCCCCGACTCTCCCTTTCTTGTGCTGTCTGACCTGGCTTTCCAGGACAGGGCAGTCTTATCCTGTTTATCGTTCTGTGAGTCTGAAGATCAGCGCTTAGAACAGTGCCTGGCACATAGTAAGTACTTAAGAAATACTATCATTATTTTGTTACAGTGTGGGTCCCCAGCCGGGATCAGCGTAAGGCGGGAAAGTTTAATTAAATTGCCATCTGCTTCTCACTCACCCCCAAAGCAAGATTGCATGTCCCCAAAATGACCTCACCCCTCTTATAAACCAGGCTAGGGACCCAGTCAGCCCTGGACCTAACTTTCACTGACCTTTCCAGCTCCTTCCTGCTCTGCTCGGACTGGAGGCCCCTGAATCCCCAGGCCTCTCACCTAGGCAGGATCGGCCAAGCATCGGACTCTCATGTTGGCTGAACACCTTCCAGAGGACACACAACATGGTGTACGGAACCTGAACCTGGGACCTGGCCAAGTCAGGCTGCTGTCGGGTGGTGAGACCTTGGGCTCACTCAGGTGGTGGTGGAGGAACAGAAGCCAGCCTGGTGCTGTGGGTGGGGAGGGCCTGACGAGGCAAGGACCCTGCAACCTCCCCACCACCCAAGAGCTACCATCGGGCCTGGACGTGCGTAGGAGAGGAGCCTGATCCAGGCAAAAGGGAGCTTCATCCAGGGCCCGGGGGTTCCACAAGTCCGTGTGGAATCATTTTCGCCTACACTCCTCGTGGCCCTGCAGGAAAGCTTCCAATAAGGTCTCTTCTCAGATGGCGTTCACCAGGAGTCTCAAATGTCATTATCCTCCCTGGATCCCCTGCCAAAAAGAGTCCAGGAACTCTCCCATAGCTGTGTTGTCTGGATACCAGTGAGGCCCCAGCATAACCCAACCTGGCCTTTCTTTCCAATCTGATTTCTGGAGAGGCATTTGCAGAGGCTAATTAAGCAGCAGCTGAGGGGAGGGAAGTCAGAGCCTCAGGCTCAGGGGAAACTGCTGCTCAAGGTGCCTGAACAGGCAGTGGGTGGGGAGAGGGCAAGGCCAGGGGTTGCTTCTCCCCCGTCCGTGGCACCAATGGGGACCGCCAAGCACTGGCTGATGGGACTCTGCAGGTTCTTTCCACGGGAAAACCCACTCCAGCTCAGCCTTCCATTCAGCCCCCCATTCAGCCCCTGCCCCAAATGGCTGAGACCCAGACACCTGCATGGAGACTTATTCCAATCTCATAAAAAGATGTCTGATAAAGGCTTGACCATCAGACCTCGCTCTGAGGTTGGACCCTTTAGGGGCTGGGCCTTGTGAGGGAGTGGGGGAGGAGAAGGGAGGGAGAACATGGAGAGAGGAGAGGGAAGGGCAACTCAGAGAGGAATGCAAATAGGTGGAACTGAGGAGCTATGTCTGAGATGCCCTCACGGGGAATCACTGAGGAGCACATCAGCTCCACTGTTGAGGTCAGGAGGACAGAAAGGCCCATAGCATCTGGCAAACAGTGCTCCCCCCCGCCCCTGCCACAACCCCCAAGACCACAGACCAAACCCAGTTCCATGGCCTTTCCTCCATCTCCTTTCCCCATTCTCTAGAGAATCGCGTGTTCAGTGCCTGGTGCTTTTACACGGCACCCAGTCTCCTCTTTCTGCAGGCCCCCGGAGCTGGAATCATCACAAGCGAATGAGAACTGGGGATTAGCAAACTGGAAGTCTGAATTGCCAATCCTCCTCTTCCCAGACTCCCCAGCAGCCCCCAAAGAGTAACTTCCAGGGAGTCCATCCTCCCATTTTGCCCCAGGATTTCCAAACTCCAGGCAGGGAGTAGGATTAACCTTTTGTTACAGCAGCAGGCCTGAGGCCCACAGCAGCTGAGCCCTCTGCCCGGAGTTCCATGTGGCAGAGTGCTGGGAATGGAGGCTAATGCTTCAACTCTGGCCTCTTGACCGCATCGACTGGCATAGATTTCCTTGGCATACTCAGCCGATGTCTCTAGACCCGACTGATCCACCAAGGATCCCTGTTCCCAGCATGTTCCGTGTCTGTGGGGCTGGGGGTAACAGCTACTCCTGCACATTTTCTGACCTTCTGTTGTCGCTGAGAAAATCATCCACAGTAACTGCTGCCATCCCTCCTGCCCCCGAAATTCCCTGCTCCCGGCCAGGGAAAAGTAATGATGATGGTATTTGTATTTGTTAAGATCTTACTATGTGCAAAGCACTGTTCTAAGCACTGGCACTGTTCTAAGCGCTGAAAAGTGCTGTTTCCACTGCATCCACAGCATGGGGCTTCCACAAAACCCAGGAAGACTGGTGGCTACTGGTCTGCCCTGAACTCTTAGCCCTGAGGAGACTGAAGTTCTGCTCCTCTAAGTCACAGCACCCTGTCGTTGACATTGTTTTTATTTTGTGTATTGTTTCATCATTTCTGATGTGTCTGTCTCCAGTCACTCCACCCCACTTGTACTCTTAGCCTGCGAGCTCCCCTGGGGACAATAACTATCGTGGCTTAGTGGATAAAACACAGGCCTGGGTGTCAGAAGGATCTGAGTATTAATAATAATAATAATAATGATGATGGCATTTGTTAAGCGCTTACTATGTGCAAAGCACTTTTTTAAGTGCTGGGGAGGTTACAAGGTGATCAGGTTGTCCCAAAGGGGGCTCACAGTCTTAATCCCCATTTTACAGATGAGGTAACTGAGGCACAGAGAAGTTAAGTGACTTGCCCAAAGTCACCCGGCTGACAATTGGAGGAGCCAGGATTTGAACCCATGACCTCTGACTCCAAAGCCCGTGCTCTTTCCACTGAGCCACATTCTGGTTCTGCCATGATTGCTATGTGACCTTGGGCAAGTCACTTAACTTCTTTGGGCCTCAGTTCCCTCATCTGTAAAATGGAGATTACAAGTGTGAGCCCCATGTGGGACAAGAACCATGTCCAACCTGATCAACTTTTCATTCATTCAATTGAATTTATGGCACGCTTACTGTGTGCAGAGCACTGTACTAAGCACTTTGGAAGTACAAGTTGGTAACATATAGAGACAGTCCCTACCCAACAATGGGCTCACAGTCTAGAAGGGGGAAACAGACAACAAAACAAAAAATGTGGACAGGTGTCAAATCATCAGAATAAATAGAAATAAATAGTGCTTGGCACATAGTAAGCACTTAACAAATGCCATTGTTATTATTATTATGTGTATTTGCCAACTATGTAGTCACTCCCAGTGCTTAGTACAGTGCTCTGAATACAGTAAGCACTTAATAAATACTATTATTAATACTACTGAGCTGTGAGTTCAAGATTTCTCCAAGGATGGACAAGGGGAATTCATGGCACAAGTCCCCCCAGAAGGCTGGGAGCTGAGAGGAAAATGCTGCCCATACTGTGTCCTGCCTGAGCCAGCTCTGAACTCAGCCCAGAAGAGGAGACCAGCCCCATTGGTAGAACTCCAGAGGGGGTAGTCCCAGCTACCCTGCTGAATTGCTGTGTGACCTTGGGCAAGGGACTTAACCTCTCTGGGCCCCGCTTTATTTGTAGCAGTGTTGCCTAAGTACCTGACCAGGGGTTCTTTTTCTTTATTTTTTCCCCATGGATAATGGGGCCCCTGGCGAAAGAGCCCTGGGGAAAGAGTCAGGAATCTTTGGTTCTTACCCTAATTCTGCTCTGACTTGCTATGTGGCCTTGGTGAAGTGACTTAACCTGTCTGGGCTGGTAAACCTGGAATACCAGCACCCGACCCTCTCTGGGTTGGCATGAGGACCAATGAGATTGGGGATTGTAAAGGGCCTTGAAGGTTAAAAGTGCTCTGAACCTCAAGATAATATTAATAATTGTGGTATTTGCTAAGTGATTATCATGTGTCAGGCACTGTACTTAGCTCTGGGGTGGATGCAAGCAAACCTGTTTGGACACAGTCCCTGTTCCACATGGGGCTCACCGTCTTAATTCCCACTTTACATATGAGGCAACTGAGGCCCAGAGAAGTGAAGTGACTCACCCAAGGTCACACAGCAGATGTGGCAGAGCTGAGATTAGAATCCAGTCCTTCTGACTTCCAGGTTCAACCTCTATCCACTAGGCCATGCTGCTTGTTATATCATGACTGCCCCCCAGGCCTTCAGGGGCTTAGCCTATGTTGAGATAAGCTGGGATATTAGATGTGCCAGTGCCTTGAGCACTCTGGAGCAAAGAAATCCTGAACAAGGAAGGATTTTTTTTTCTTGCTGGCTATACTTCCACCTAAGGAGAAAACCCAAGGAGGACGCACATCTGGGAAACCCTCTGGTCCAGGCCTGCAACAGCCCAAGAGTTCTGTTCAGGGCCAGTGAGGAGAGAGAAGCCACTCCTCGGACTGACAAACAAGAGAGGACATGGTAGAGAGGAAGGAACAAAGGTCCAGCTAGTTCCCGAATGGCATGCCGATTTCCTGTGGGAAAACAGGGCTGTGGGAAACCAGGAAAATCAGGAAATCTCGGATGGGTGCCAAACCGGGAAACAGGCAGCTGGGAGAGGACCAGGCGCTGTTCGAGGCACTGGGCCAGAATCCGAACTGGAACACAAACCACCACACAGAACAATTCCAGGGGAAATGGAGCCCAGATCTTGCAGGAGAGGCCGGATCCCAGGTCCAGTGGGAGGCCAAGGGGAAATCTACCCACCTAGTCCTCCCCCTCCTTTCCTGTCTTCCTAATGGTTCCTGGGCTTGGGTTGTTGCCCTTAGTTCAGTAGGCTTGGGACAGGTTCCATTGTCTCTTGAGGCCACAGCTCCCTCCTTCTTCTTCCCCTACTCAAGAACAGCACACGGATCTCATTTTACTTAGCTCCCTGCATGGCCTACTACACTTTTCTGCAAGGCTTGTGGATCAGGCTCTGGATATTTGATCTCATGGGCTCAAGGAAGGTCCAAGGGCATTGTCAGTGCCTGTCCCTTCAGGAAGCTTGGCCCCAGCCATGCTGGCTCAGAGGGGTGAGCCTCACAGACCTGCCCCACTCCTGTCCCAGGGGGTAAAACTTAGCCCAGGGCTACCCAGAAGGGGCAGCTCTGGGTGGGAGCCAGTTTGATCCGAGAATGGAACTGTCCCTTCTGGGTTGGAGATGTCACAATGGACAAGTTTCTGAAAACTGGAGTGGAGGCAGGAGATGAAAATGTGTGTCTGCTTCCTACTGTAGAAGCAGCGTGGCTCAGTGGAGAAGAGCTCGGGCTTTGGAGTCAGAGGCCATGGGTTCAAATTCCAGCTCCACCAAATGTCAGCTGTGTGACTTTGGGCAAGTCACTTCACTTCTCTGGGCCTCAGTTCCCTCATCTGTAAAATGGGGATGAAGACTGTGAGCCCCCATGGGACACCCTGATCACCCTGTAACCTCCCCAGCACTTAGAACAGTGCTTTGCACATAGTAAGTGCTTAATAAATGCCATTATTCTTATTATTTAGGGAGCTGTGGAGAAGGTAAGTGGAATTAGTCACCAAGCTTTAGGGTACAGAAAGACGGGCAACAGCCACTCAAGCTGTGTCAGTGAGTTCTACCTCTCCCAAAAAAGATTTCCTGCAAAAAAACCTGGCATCTTCCCACTATACTGTCAGCTCCTATCATCATCATCATCATCATCATCATCAATTGTATTGATTGCCTAGGTAGCAGGGCTCACGTCCACCAACTCTATGGTACTCTCCCAAGTGTTTACAATATGCTCTCTCTGTACACAGTGAGTACTCAATAAAAACCACTGATGACTCAATTGATTCCTGGCTGCTCCTAGGAGAGGGCCCCTCAGCTTAAATGCACAATTCCATACTAGAGTACCAGGCAGTGAGGCTGCCTAGGGCTAATTTAATTTCACATGAAGCAGCCTGAGCCCACAGCCCTTCTAAAGGTTGGAGTGAAACTGGATAATTACAATAAAATAATATTGGGCAGGGCAAGGGGATCATAAGCTTGTTTCTGAGCAATTAGCATCTGGCAGAGAGGAGTTGGTTGGGAATGCTGAACTCACCTTCTCCTCCTCCTCCCTAGTTCTCATCCCCCTCGTCAATTTTGTCATACCAAGTGACCGTGTGTTCCTGCGGCTCTGTGATATGATATAAAGAGAGGCACCCTCTTTTCCAGGCAACAGGGACAAGCCACACCTGCACTCCCAGACTGTGATCACTGAGCAGGAGAAAGTCCGCAGCTCTCGGTTGGCCCCAATACCCCTTGGCTTCCTTGGAGATCGGCCCTGGGCTCAGACCCCTAGTTGCACCTCACCCTTGGGGGATGGGGAAGAAGGTGGCATTTTGGCTGTTTCCAGCTCAGAGAGCTAAGGGGGAACAGGGCAAGAAGCTGTTGTTTTCCAAGAGCCATGGTACAGGCTGGCCTGGCTCTGGGGCTCTGCTGGAATCTGCCCCGTTCAGCCTCCTCAACCTCTTTCTTCTCCTTCCTCCTCATCTCCCCCAATTAATTTTGTCACACCAAGTGACCATATGCTTCTGTGATCCTATGATGTGGTCACTTATGAGAGGCACCCTCTTTTCACGGCAGGGGGCTTCTGGGCTTACCTTCAAAGCCTTATTGATGGCACATCTTCTCCAAGAAGCTTTCCCTGACTACGCCCGAATTTCCTTTTCTCCCATTCCCTCCAGAATAAATGCATAAAGATTTGCTCTCTTTATTCATGCCTCCCTCAGCCCCATAGTACTTAGGTACATATCAAAGCAGCAGACCAGAAGCGTGGCTTATTGGAAAGAGCACAGGCTTGGGAGTCAGAAGACATGGGTTCTAATCCCGGCTTCGCCACTTGTCTGCTGTGTGACCTTGGGCAAGCCATTTAACTCCTCTGTGCCTCAGTTACCTCATCAGTAAAATGGGGACTTAGACTGTGAGTCCCACATGGGACAACCTGATTACCTTGTACCTACCCCAGTGCTTAGAACAGTGCTTGGCACATAGTAAGGGCTTAAAAAATACCATAATTATTATTATTATTATTATTAGAGAAGCAGCGTGGTTCAGTGGAAAGAGCACAAGCTTTGGAGTCATAGATCACGGGTTCAAATCCCGGCTCCGCCAACTGTCAGCTGTGTGACTTTGGGCAAGTCACTTAACTTCTCTGTGCCTCAGTTCCCTCATCTGTAAAATGGGGGTCAAGACTGTGAGCCCCCCACAGGACAACCTGATCACCTTGTAACCTCCCCAGCACTTAGAACAGTGCTTTGCATAGTAAGCGCTTAACAAATGCCATTATTATTATCTGTAATTTATTTATTTATATTAATGTCTGTCTCCCCCTCTAGAATGTAAGCTCGTCGTGGGCAGAAAACGTGTCTACCAACTCTATTATATTGTATTCTCCTAAGCGCTTAGTATAATGCTCTGCACATAGTAGGCACTCAATAAATATGATTGATTGCTTGATTGGAGCAGTCCAAACCATCATCCAAGGGATCCTCTGAACCATGACACCATCCTCCTGCAACTTCAGGTTGAAGGGCCCAAAGAAAAAAGGAGAGGGGACCAGAGGTCAAGGGGTGATGCCCGGGTGACCAAGGCCAAAGGTTCTCTGCCTAGGGCCAGGAGGGCAAGGTTGGGGTATATTATGTAAATATGCTTGTGCTCTACTATTTCCCCAATCTGAGATTGATTTTTGTTTTGTTGTCTGTCTCCCCCTTCTAGACTGTGAGCCCGTTGTTGGGTAGGGACCGTCTCTATATGTTGCCGACTTGTACTTCCCAAGCGCTTAGTACAGTGCTCTGCCCACAGTAAGCTCTCATTAAATATGATTGAATGAATGAATGAATATCCCCCTGTAGACTTCAAGTTCCTTTCAGGCAGGGACTGTGGCTACCAATTCTGTTGTACTGTATTCTTAATACAGTGCTCTGCACATGGTAAGTTCTGAATAGCCACCATTGATTGATTGATTGATTGGGAGCTATTAAAATGTAAGAATTGGAAGGAGTGAAATAAACAGAGTCCCCAGGACCAGCCCCAGCCTGGGTGCTAAGGGCTGGCTGGGGAGGGGCCAGTAACCACGGATGGAGTGGGCTCAGAGGAAGAGCAGAGCGGTATGGGGCCCAGAGGATGGCAAGAAAGGTATCAGATAGGCCAGAAACTTCCCAAAGACACTCCCCTGGGCTTGAAGAAGGCAGACAGTTTTCCAGGTTGTGTGAGCAAAAACAAATGTATTTCACGGGTGGCAGTGGGCAGAATTGGGGGAAGAAGAGCGTTGGCAAGGAAACGGCCCCTTGCTGATCATCTACGGACACTGTAGAGAAACGGTTAAGCTCTAGAAGCAGGCGGAACAATAAGAACAAAAAGAATCAGCAAAGAACAGAAATTTCACGGCGGGTTTGTCTCCCTCCTCCCACACCGACTGGCGTCCGCCCCCCTCCCCCCGTCCTGTGCAATAGGCTGTGCGATTGGGGCCGGGCTGGCGGAGATGTTCCATCCCTCTGACCAGAGCCATCCATCTGTCCATCCTAGTCATGTCCCCAGTGTCCGGCTGCCGGGCCCAGAGCCATGCAGGCCGCGGCTTCCCTTTTGTCTAGAGTCTCATTGTCGCCGGCTCTATGTTCTCCCTTTAAAAGTGTTCATGCACGTGTAGGTCCCAGAAAACTTGTATATCTCTTCAAGTGCTGACTGAGGGAGTACGCTGTCAGGGAAGGAGACATGGAGAGACACACAGTGAGAGAAAGAAGAGAGACAGAGAGAGAATAAACAGACTGCATGGTTCTGTCATCGCACTCTGCCACAAGACATGTGTAGGCAGGCCAGTCTCCCCGCAAAGCACACAAATCCACACGCTCCCCCGGCCCCCCACCTCCTCCCCTACCACAGGGCTGATAGTGGGCAGGACAGGGGAGGGTAGGAAGGAGGAGAAGGGAGGGCGGGCTTTAAGGCAGCTTAGCAAATTACAACAAGGCATCCACCAGCCTGCTCTTAAAGGACAGCTGTGGGGCACTGAGCCAAGTGGCTGTGGGGTTTTTTCCTTCTCAAGGAACAGGCCCCAGGGCCCTCTCAATGAGGGGACCTGATGAAAAACATTTTCCAAGGAGCCAGAGAGCCAAGGTTCTCTCAGATTCTACTGAAATGTATCTCCATCTGGGACTGGGTGAGGGTTGACATTGGCCCACGATTCTGATGGGAAGACAGACAGGCTCTTTAGTTGGAAACATGGACTGGGAGATAGAGGAGATCTGGGGCCTATTCCCCTGTCTTGCTGTGCAACTGTAAGCACGCCACTTGGCCTCTCTGGGCTTCAGTGTTCCATTCTGTAAAGCCCACTCCCTGCCTCCCCCACCAGTTCAGAATGGCCAGGTGAAGTTGAGGAAAGTCTTAGTTTACTGGGACTGGGGAGGAGGGCAAGCAGGTGTCCCGAGGAATCGTCTCCTCAGAGATCTTGGATAACTGGCTACCTGGGAGAGGTTAGGTGGGAATCGGCCTGTAAGCAGTGGAATGAGGAATGACCCCAATGACCTCTGGAGATCTTTCCTCAACCCTAGAGCCTCAGGTCCCAAAGCTACCTGAGGGCTATTCTGACATTCCCCATGGGCCTCCAGTTTCCCTTACCCCCGTGGTCTAAAGAAAGGCCTGGCCTGGGCACACTGCTCTAATGGTCCCTGTCCTACTTTCTGATGTGTCCACGGCAACCAGAGGGGAATGAGTTCTCAGCAACTGATAACAGCTGAGATCAGGGCACTAGGCCCAGTAGCCTGGACACTTTGCCCCTGTAGGCAATCGTTAATTTCTCAGAAAGGTCCTTCCAGGTCAGGGCAGTACCAACAAACACATCAGAGACCTCACCAAAACCCAACAGAAATGGGCCAGGAGAGGGAGCCGAGGGGCAGGCTTAGAGCCTGTACTCCTACTCCTGTACTCCCTTGGAGACCAAGCTTTCTCCTTGCTCCTGAATGAGACCCTGTCGTAGTTTTTCAGCCCCTGAACAGCAAGCCTCTCAAAAAGGGGTCTGGCTAGAGACAGGCAAGGGCTACTAAGATCCACTCTGGGAACTCAAGATTCTGTAGTCCTTGATCTGCTTGGAGAGGGGGCTTGGACTGGTGACTTCTTGAGGTCCTTCCCACCCTAAAAGCCTAAGTTTTAATTTTGGGGCTTTCATCTGGGCCCGATTTCCTTACCTTTTCAGGATAACCAGGGCATGCATCGTCCAAGGGAGGAGGAGGAGGGCCTGGTTGAGTTGAACAGCTTCGACTGTCCGCCGGGCCACCGTCTCAGGCTTTAGGGGAGGGAACAGATTGGGAAACCTGGAAGAATGGGGAGGGCCTGGTTACGTTTACTGGTCCGCCAGACCCCACGGGGCCCAGTTCTGCCCCCCGGGAACAGACAGCAAACCAAGGTGTCCATTAGGAGACAGCCTTGATCTAGACCAAGGAAGCCATGGCATCTGTCCGGAGACATCCTCAATCCACACCAAGCTCTCCCCCAGGATCTTGAACCTTCATCACTTCATTCAGGGAAGCAGTGTTGTCAAGTGGAAAGAGCATGGACTTGGAAGTCAGAGGATCTGAGTTCTGCGCACAGTAAGCACTAAACAGTTATTATTACAATTATTATACTCCTGGCTCCGCCACCTTCTTGCTATGTGACCTTGGGCAAGTCACTTATCATCTCTGTACCTCACTTCTCTCATTTGCAAAATGGAGATTCAACTCCTGTTCTTCCTCCTACTTAGACTGTGAGCCTCACTTAAGACAGCCTGATTAACTGTATCTACCCCAGTGCTTAGAACAGTGCATAAAGAAAGTCCTTTACAAGTATCATAAAAAAGGAGCACATCACAGCTTGGGTGAAGCCTGGCCAGGGTGGCTATAATGAGGTATGATGAGCACCTGTTTCAAATCCCAGCTCTATAGCACACATGCTGTGTTACCATGAGTAAGTCACCTCCCCTCTTTGGGTCTGCAAAATGGGGAGAATAATCCCTTTCCATCTTCCCTCTTGATCAGGGAAGCCCTGAGGATAAATGAGTGAATTGCTGAACTCTGAGCTCTAAGGAAGGAAAGGGTTACATACACGTAGAGTCCTATTGTTAAAGAAGCTAGGTCAGATTACAGCAACTGGATTAAATCGAGGCTTGGTTCAGTTGGTGTATTGATCCTCTCTGCCCTCCCTTTGACAGAAACCTGCCCCTGGGAACTCTTAATTGGAATCTGGGGACCTAATTAATCCTAACTCCACTAGCGGGAGGAGAGGGGACAACTACTGGCCAAGTCTCAATTAACCTGATACCCTCTCCGAGTCTCTCTTTTTCCACGTTTCCAGTTTCCTGAAATTTAAGACACTTTTCAACCCCCCCAAACATCTCTAGATTTACGAGGGACGATGGACCCACCTCCCCAGCTCCCCGCCACCAGGCCTCCAGACCAATAAGGTCACGATGTCCTGTTTTTGGAATCCAGAAATCTCCAGGATAATAACCAAATTCCTGACTCCTGAGCTAAGGGACGGGATCGCTGCCAGGCTGGGATTTGGTTTCACTGTTCAGGGCGGTGGCGGTGGTGCTCAAGGACTTGAACCTTGACGGCTCTAGCCCTGACCCTCGTCCCTTTGCCCAGGACCACCCAGTTACTCAACTTTTTTAGGTAACTGGACCCCATCCTATTCAGCTGGCTTGCTGATGATAATCTGACACAAGTGCTACAGTAATAATCATCCGGCACAGGCTTGATATTCTATAATAATAATAATGTACAATATTACAATAATGTATATTGATATACATTATTTCATCCTGCTGCCTTCATTATCATCATCATCATTATTATCCTCATAATTGTGGTACTTGTTTAGTGCTTAGTATGTGCTAAACATTGTTCTAAGCACTGGGGTAGAATCAAGGTAAGCAGATCAGACACAGTCCCCATCCCATATGGGGCTCACAGTATAAGTAGGAGGGAGAACAGGTATTGAATCCCCATTTTAAAGATAAGGAAACCGAGGCCCAGAGAAGTTAAGTGATTTTCTCAAGGTCACCCAGCAGGCAAGAGGCGAAGCCGGGTCTAGACTCCCAGGCTCATCCTCTTTCCAGTAAACCATGTTTCATTATCATCACTATTACAATCATCATCGCCATCATTACAACCTCCATCATGACTGATGACATTTGTTAAGCATCTACTGAGTGTGAAACACTGTACAGAGCACTCTGAGAGTTCTGTAGTAGTGAGACACAAGCTCCCTGTCTGCAAGGAGCTCTCAACCTAACAGGGGAGCCAGACTGGCAGCAAAAATGATTTAGCAACAGTGGGAGTAGGAGGAAGAACAAGGGCATAACAGGAAGTAGGTCCAAATCTATCAGGATGAAATGGCTGAATCAGCCACTGAATAGACGAAGTATACAAATTATACATGGAAACGCCCTGGGAGTGGAGGCTGAGGAGGTAAATCAGCCTGGAGGCCTGGGCAGGGAGCGGAAACAAACGTGGAGCCTGGAAGGAGGCCAGAAAAAGCTAGCGGCCACCTCCTGAGGGGGGTGACCATGCCTTCCACTGGGGGGGTCAATCAATCAATCAATCAATAAATCCATGGTATTTACTGAGTGCTACTGTACTCCCAAAGGTGGGACTCCTGGCTACCTGTCATAAAACCGGGGCATTTCGATCCTAGAAATGGGTCAATACTGTGGGCAAGGCAATGGCCACAATGTTCTCCTGTGAAAATACTACATGAATCAGAGATACCAAATTAGATCTATAATGTCATCTAACCAACAATCTTACACATCCATTTGGCGGAAAGATAAACAAAATTTAATGAAACACTGGCACGACGAAAGCAAGGAGAGGCAGAGCAAAGAGGGGTAGAATGCCCCTCGGGATGCAGGGGAGGGTTCCTGGGAAGGCAGCTATACCCGGCTTCCAGGAGTCAGCCACCAACACTGGATATGTCAGCTTTCCAACTTGAAACAGCGCAAAGTGATGAGTCACCCGGACTGGATTTCATTTCTGAGAAACGGGAAACTTGCTGGACCCAGAAACACAGCTGAAATAACCCTCATCTTCTTGTCACGTCCCCCTGGCTGGCTGGGCCCTCCACTCCCACCCTGCACTTTGGTCAGGAGATTCCCATTTTGTCCCCAGGTAGGAGGATATAGAAAGACTTGGGGGAAGTGTAAGAGGGAGCTGCTGCTGGGTAAGTCCATTTCAGCCGCCGTGATCCCTGGTCCTCCCAGCTGCTGGACAAACCCTGCAGCCCCACCCCTCCAGGAAGCACATGGGTGGTTAGGTTTGGAACGAACCACTTGTCACCATCACCAAGCAATAACCACGACTCACCAAGGGCAAAAGCCTAACTACCAGGCCGGAATGACACTCCCATCCTTCCCCACATCGCCGGTGACCAGTCAGTGAGCCCGGGAACGAAGGCCCCAATAGGATTGACTCTGTACAGACCTGACTCTCATTCCCTGGAACATCTCAGTGCTGGTGTGGAAGGGCAGGACGGTGGTGGCGTTGACCCCAGGGCAATCCAGCAGGCCCAAGGTCAAGCTCTCCATGAAGGCAAAGGAAGCGGCCTTGGAGGTGCAATAGTCAATGGCGCCGGGGATGGCGGACAGAGCTAGCACTGAGTTCAAGCACACGATGTGGCCATTCTGGAGCTCCAGCATCCTTGGCAGGAAGGCCTTGGTGGTCTGAAGGAAGGGCAGAAGTAGCAGGGTCAACCCTGGCAGTAGGCAGGGGCCTGTCGGAAGGGCAGCTATGTGCTTGTTTGGCCACCCCAAAGGGGCATCAGTCTCCCTCACCCACACTGTCTGCCAGGCTTGAAATTCTCCCCTTCCCAACTGCCCCAGGCAGGCAGAAGCCATGAAAGGATTTCTCCAGAGCCTCAGGGCCTACAGGATGGCAGCTGGCCCACATCTGAGTGGGCATGGCGCCTTGTGAGGCTTCCCAAAAATCTCCAGGGGCAGTGTTTCCTCGGAAACATTGTCTCCAGTTGATTATGGCCCCAGAGGTTCTCACTAGGTGAAGGGGTTCCCAATAAGGTGGCTATTTATGTCCCAGTTAGAGAGAGTCAATGCCTCATGGCTCCTGCTAGGCCTCTGCCAAGAGGCAGCGGGCGGCAACTCTAAGCCAGGTGACTGATGCAACAGACCACAGTCTGTTGGGAGAAAGGGAGGCAGTAGGCAGCTGGAGCCAAACACAGACCTGCAGCATCTGACCTCTCCCAGCCTGGACAGTTGGCTCGGTCTCACTGCCCTTCCCAGACCTCCTTGCCTTGACCCTTCCCTTTTCCCCTGAAGCCTGGGCAGTTTTCTCAGTCCTTCTGAGGAAGCCCAGGGGTCCACCTGAAGTAACCTGTCAAGGCCTTGTTTGTCTGGCCATGAAAGGCTCTCTTACCCAGAACTGTCCCAGCGTGTTTATGTGCTGCGATTTCAGGAGGGCATCATCATCACTGTCCATCAGACTCTTCCCATGGACCACGGCCGCATTGTTGACTAGAATGGTGATGTCTCCCACCTGACAACAAGAGTGCACCCAGTTGGATGAGACAACCTTACCAATTAGCTCTGGCTCACAAGCCTAGGAGCTGAAGGAAATTAGACTGAACCTAAAATAGACAGATAGAGAGTAAAATAAAATGGAATAGTGGGAAAAAGGCCCAAGGACGCTAATCTTGTATTTCTTTTGGATCCAGATAGTCACTGTTTCCCTAGATAGGTGGCAGCTTACTTTAGTGGAAACCACCCAGGACGGGGCTCAGGTGGTCCAGGTTCTAGTGCCAACTCTGCCACTGATCTACTGTGTGATCCTGGACAAGTCTTTTAACCTTTCTGTCCCTCGGTTTCCTCATCTGTGAATTGGGAATGAGGTGCCCACACTCCCTACGTCTGAGACTGTGAGCTCCACCTGGGACAGGGACTAGGCCTAACCTTTATTACCTTGTATTTACCCCAGTCATTAGCATGGTGCTTTGGTACATAGTAAGCACTTAATAAATTCCATAAATATTGTAACTGTTGACACCTGTCATCTCAGGGTGCCCCTTTCCCTTTCCCCTTTCCCTCCCTGGAAGAACTAGACATGTGGCCAGGCTACATGAACTCAACAAAAATTCTTTCTCTTCCCAAACAGCAAACCCTTTGGGTTTTGTGTCGCTACAAGCCTTGGGCTTATGTTCCTCACCTCTGGGATCAACAATGTGTGGGCAGAAACCATGTCTTTTTAATAACATTTAGGTAGGCAATACTTAGTTTAGGGCTTTACCCCCAGAATGTAGATGGCAGTAGGATTTATGGATGGTCATGATACACATAAATCAATCAATCAATCAATGATATTTATTGAGTGCTTACTGTGTGAAGAGCACTGTACTAAGCACTTGGGATAATTCAATATAATAGAGTTGGTTGGTACATTCCCTGCCCACGATTGGGAGCAATAAAACATTAAAACATTAAGACAGCCTCAGGAACAAGCTCTACTCTTCTCCCTGCTCTCTGCCCTTCCTCTCAATTTCTCCACACCCTTCAGAGACTCTGGCACCATTTGAACAAACTGAAATCAAACTCTGGCTCTCTTTGAATAACATAGAGAGAGGCAGTGTTGCCTACTGGGAAGAGCAGAGGACTGGGAGGCAGGAGACCTGGGTTTGAGTCCCAGCTCTGCCCCCAGCATGCTGTGGGACCTCAGGAAAGTTACCCAACCTCTCTGGGCCTGGCCTGTAGAAGGGGGTTGAGGGAGACTGGGAGCGGCAAGTGGGACAGAGACCTACCCCAGAGTTTGGCCTCATGGACCAGAAGTGGGCTTGACCCAGAGAAGACCCCTTAGGTCACTCTCATCTGCGGGGCTCCTCCCGTGCCCAGCTATCTCTGAGAAAGGAAGGCCCCTGGCCAGGCTCACATCAGCAACAGCTGTGCCATTTTCCCAGGCCCTTTAAGTTTGAAAAGACTGGGGTGACAGAGTCTTCGTTGATTCCACCGCACGCTCTCCCTTCAGTCATGCCAAGCGATGGGCTGAGCCCAGTCACCTCACCTTTTCGCGTACGGCTTTGGCCGTCTGGTAGACCTCCTCACGGTTCCCCACGTCGCAGATAAAGTAGTGGCACTCGGTCCCCATCAGCGAGATCTCCTCTGCCGTCTCCTTCAGACACTTCTCAGTGCGACCCCACAAGATAATCTGCAGTGAGAGAGAAATGAAGCCAAGAGGAGATGAGGGTGTTTCACCCTGAGATGACTCCTACCTCTTCTAGGAACCTGTCCTCTGACAAAAAGGTAAGGATTAGATGCGGTGACTCTCCAGGTCAGTCGGCCTCTGAATCTAACCTGCCTTCCGGCTTCTCCCTTCACTCCCAAGCCTCTGGAAGGCCTTGGAGCTCTTGACTTCCAAGTCGTGGCACCTTGAAAAGGGAGACACCAAAATGCCTGGAGCTACATTCCCAATTGGCGGGGGAACACAGATAGCCCTCACAGGTATCATAAAAGAACACACATGTGACATTACATGCTTTCTCCTGGGCACACAGTGTACTGTGATACCCCATGGATGCCATTTTGCAAAAGTATGTGGATTTCACTTGATCCTAGAATGTACCTCCCAAGGGAGCCCTAACCCTGTAATTTGTTCCAGGGTTCTTGGCATTCCCCTCCCAGACCAGTCTGAAGTTTGAAACAGCATCTGGGCTGTGGAACTTGGTGGCAAGAGGCTTGGCACTAAAAGTAAAAAGATGACACAGAAGTACTTGGTTTCCATATTGGAACCATACAGGAATGGGGCCAACTGAAAACCAGATTGTCCCATATAAAGCCTTAGGAATGGCCACCCTAACTTCACTCCCAAAGCCACCACTCTGTGGTGAGGAGAAACAGGGAGCCGGGTGGGCAGATGCTCCAGAGAGGTAAGCAATGGGAACATGGGAAACAAAGTTCAGTAAGTGGTCTTGCCAGGCCTCCAACGTTGCAGGGGGAACCTTGGGAACAAAGGAAAGGAAAGTAGGATTCTCCTCTGTTCTGCCTGCATGAATCACTAGTGAATCAGCTGCGGAGGTGGAGACCTGGGAAAGCAGGTAGGATCGAGGGGTCCAGGGCTCTGCCACTCATTCCCTAGGAAGCCTAGGGTGGGGAGGTCCAAACCATTGTGGGGCTCAGTTTCCCCATCCACAGGGTGACAAAGAGCCTTTGAATGTGGACCAGGCCCCACCAGAAAATTCCCTTAGAGACCTAGCCTGGGGACTGAATTTCTGGGAGGTCTTCCTGGGACAGCTTCTGAGGAGGTTGGGGGTTAACAGGGGAAGGGATGGAAATCAGAAAACACGAAGGTGAAGGGATGAGGGGAAAGAGCTCCAGGGAAAAGAGGCAGGAATCACTCAGAGAAGAGAAAAGGAAGGAGAATGAAAAAGCCTGTGTCCCAGCAAACCCTGACCCTCTCAGCCTCCAAAGAGCAGTCTCACTGGCAGCTGAGCCCGAGTTAGAGCATTTTGGCAGCAGAAGATGTTTCTGCCACGTCTCGGGGAGAGCAGCAGACCTGGAGACATAGCTTCTCTCAGTTCCCAACCTTTCTCTCTCTCTCTCCCCCCCCCCTCTCTTTCTCTCTCTCCATGGACAGTGAAGGCAGAGGAGGAGTAGGGAGTGAGGGCAGGAGGGAATTTAACCTGCTGTTTCACTGGTAGCTGCCAGTTCTGGAACCGACTCAGCTCTGATCTATCCTCCACTCTCCACCCTCCGCGACACTGGATGCCCCCTTTCCCGGCTCCCGTCCTACAGGAGACACGTTTGCCTTTCAGAAACTTACTGACCAGAAAATTGTTGAGGGCAGCAGCCCAGTGAGGCAGCTAATCCCCGCTGGGCAGGTCCGCCTGTTCTAGGAGGCTTCCTGCCCATCCATTACCTCTGGGTGACCCCAGCCGGCCGACAAGAGCAGAGACAGGTGGAATGCCGGGCACCGTGAAAGCCGGCAGAGCTGCCAGTGTCAGTCAAGTTAGGCGGGGGTGGGCCGGTTGCAGGGGAAAGGGAGAAGCCTTGGCAGACACGCAAACACAGAGATTTCTGGCAGTTGGGGAACTCCACACTGCTTCCCTTTACTTCCTCCGAGGCCAGGGCGGCTGGTGATGCCAGGGGAGCATGATACCCTCTCTGATTGGGTTTAAAAGGGCTACTGGTTAGCCCCCCCAGACCCCCTGCCTCCCACACAAGCTGACCTCTGGGAAGCACATGGGGGCGGGGAAAGTGAGGTTGTGAAAGTCCTTTCCTCCCCACCACAGATTCTCCAATTTGGATCCCAGGCAGACTATCAAGAAGACAAGTGAAGGATGTTGGATCCACCCTTGGACTGGATGATCTCAATGCCCTTTATTTAAAATCTGCCTGACATAGGAACCTCATTTTTACTCTGTATTTGTCTCCTGGTTCTGTAGGTTATCAAATCAAGTCAAGCAAAGTTCTGGGATTTGGCAGGGCTGAGGGAACTACAGAGCCCACTGTTGGGTAGGGACTGTCTCTATATGTTGCCAACTTGTACTTCCCAAGCGCTTAGTACAGTGCTCTGCACACAGTAAGCACTCAATAAATATGATTGATGATGATGATGATGCCGTGATCTGCACTCCCTCTCGGTGAAGTCAGAAAGGGCAAGGGATTATTGTTTCCATTTTACAGATGGGGAAACTGAGTCCAAGAAGGATTATGTGGCTGGGGCAGAGACAGTCAATGTTAAGTGCTGATTTAACAGCAACATGTTAACATAGATATAGTATCATTACATCAGAGAACATACATGTTTCTGGTTGGCTCTTCTGGAGTTCTTGATAACAACAACAACAGAAAAACCCACAAACAAAAAGAATGGCTCAAGGCATATGCCTGAATGAACTAGCTGATGATACCCTGCCCAAATGGGATTATATCCTTATTCAGAAAATCTTTCAGGAAGAGGTACTGAAGTCCAGAGAAACAAACCAGAAGATGTCCAAAATCACCTTCCTGCTACCAGGCAAGAATCTGCATTGAACTCTGGAGTCCTGGGCTCTAGTCCCTGACACTAATAACAGTATTTGTTAACCACTTACTATGTGCCAAGTGTGGTGGCAGAAACAAGATCATCCAACCAGATCTAGTCCCTGAACCACAGTTAAAGGGGATGAGGGAGAACAGATATGTAATTCCCATTTTACAGATGAGGAGACTGAGGCATAGTGAAGTGACTTGCTAAAAGTCACAGTCTTTTAGACTGTGAGCCCACTGTTGGGTAGGGACTGTCTCTATATGTTGCCAATTTGTACTTCCCAAGTGCTTGGTACAGTGCTCTGCACATAGTAAGCGCTCAATAAATACGATTGATGATGATGACTTGCTCAAGGTCACACAGCAGGCAACTGCTGGAGCCAGAATTAGAACCCTGGTCCTCTGACTCCAAATCCCGTGCTCTTTCCATTAGATCGTGCTGTTTCAAATGGCAAGCTAGTCAGTTAGTCAATCACATGTATTGGACACTTACTGTGGGCAGAGCACTGTACTAAGACATGTTCTCTGCCCACAAGAAGCTTACAGTCTATGGTGGGGGACAGACTACTCTCCCAAGCACTTAGTACAGTGCTTTGCACACAGTAAGCACTCAATAAATGTGATTGAATGAATGAATGAGTGAATGACAGACATAGCTTAGTGGATAGAGCACGGGCCTGGGAATCAGAATGTCATGGGCTCTAATCCCAGCTCTGCCACTTGTCTGCTGTGTGATCTTGGAGACTGACTTCATTTCTTTCCCTTCACTTCCTCTATGCCTCAGTTACCTCTTCTGTAAAATGGGGATTGAGATTGTGAACCCTGCATAGGCAGGGACGGTGTCCAACCTGATTTGCTTTGTATCCACCTCAGCACTTAGTACAATTCCCGGCACATACAAAGTGCTTAATAAATATCATTATTATTATTATTAATAATATAAATATATTAAAGATTTGTACACAAGTGCTGTGTGGGGCTGAGGGTGGGTAGTAGTAGCAGTAGTAATAGTATTTACTGATTGTCCACCAGATAGAAGGCTTTACAGTAAGTGCTTGGGAAAGTACTACTGAAAAAGTAACACACTCCCTGCCCACCAGTTTACATTCTAACAGGGAAGACAGACCTGAAAATATTGACAAATGGAGGAATCGAAATCAGTCACCAAATGTGCAACTGAATAAATGCATGGCTCTAAGTCCTGGGGTTGGGTATAAGTGAATACACGTGCTGGAAATGGCTGGTGGAATTGTACAGTTTGGGTGTTGGGGATTAAATGGGGAAGACTTTTGTTCATAGTTCATTCAACTCCAATACGAATCTTGATCAACCTTTCCTAGTTGTATTGGAACCCCAACGTTCAGACCTTTTCTGATCCTCAGCTGCAAAAATCCCTTACTGTTGATCCGTGGCCTTGAAACAAAGCTTGCTCTGTCTGGGCTGCCCGTCTGGGATGGTTTTAGCGATGGCTCTTGTTCCAAAACAGTGTCCCTTTGTGTGCCAACAGGCTTCCTCTACCCCGGCCTAGGAGACACCATGGAAGCCCCATCCCTGGAGACCTCCAGTCCGTCTCCAGCCCGAAGCCCCCCACAGTCACTCTCTGTTGACAAAAAGACCGGGGCGGCGTCCGTGGCCGGAACTGTCTGAAACAGGCTGACTTGATTTTCAGGCCCCAGCTCTATCCTGGAGTCCCTCCGGGTCCAGCTGCCAGCCAGCCACTCTCCCAGACCCCTGCCAGCCCCGAGGAATGTCCCCTGAGGCTAGGCTGTTCCCTGTGGTCCCCTCCGGCTTCTCTGGGTGCCCGGCAGGGGCAGAGAACACTAGGCACAAGTTGCTAGGGCACTGCATCTGATGTATGCAGGGTATGGGAAAGGCACTTTACATTTTGGCAGGGTTTAATGCCACCCACAATGAACAGCTGCAAGTCTGGCCTATCAACTTGACTACTGGTACAGGATTATTCTCCAAAAGGGATATGAAGTAGCATGGCACAGTGAATAGAGCAGGGGCCTGGGAGTCAAAAGGTGATGGGTTCTTCTCCTGACTATGCCTCTTGTCTGCTGGGTGACCTTGGGCAAGTCAAATCTCTTCTCAGGACCTCAGTTACCCCATCTGGAAAATGGGGATTGGGCCTATGAGCCCCACATGGGACAGGGACTGTATTCAACCCTATTTGCTCGTATCCACCCCAGTACTTAGTAATAATAGTATTAATAATAATGATGGTATTTATTAAGCACTTACTATGTGCCAAGCAACGCTGGGTGGGGGGGAGGGGATATAAGGTAATCAGGTTGTCCCTCGTGGGGCTCACAGTCTTAAATCCCCATTTTACAGATGAGGGAACTGAGGCCCAGAGAGGTTAAGTGACTTGCCCAAAGTCACACAGCTGACAAGTGGCAGAGCCGGAATTAGAACCCATGACCCTTGACTCCCAAGCCAGGCTCTTTCCACTGAGCCATGCTGCTTCTCTAGTACAGTGCTTAACATATTGTAAGTGCTTAACAAATACCATAACTACTATTACTGTTATCCATCCTCTTTAATGCCCCAAATTTTACCCTTAACTTCACGTCCTGTGGTAGGGAGGATAAGTGTTTCTCAGCTGGGGGCAGGGCGTCCTAGAGACCATTATGGCTTTTGAATGGAGTGCCCACATTACCGAGGTAAGGCAGTCTCCACCACCCACGGACAACACTTGCACTGCCTCTTGCGCAGCCTGTATTCATCATCATGGCATTATGCATCACACCCTGTGCCAAACACTGGGGTAAGAACAATAACATCAGACTGGACACAGTTCTAACAGTGAGCCCATACGGGGGTTGCAGTCTAAAGAAGAGGGAAAATGGATATTTCATCCCCATTTTACAGTTGAACAAACCAAGGCACAGAGAAATTAAGTGACTTTTCCAGCATCACCCAGCAGGCTAGTGGAGGAGGAGGGATTTGAACCCTTGTTTGCTGGCTCCAAGTCCTGTATTCTTTCCATTAGGCCATGCTGCTTCTCGTGGCAAGGTGGAGAGGAAGTGTGGGTGTCTTATTGGAGGAGAGAGGATGCAGGGCAAGGACGGGGAGCCTCACCACTCTGAATAAGTGCTTAGTACAGTGCTTTGCCCCCTCTCAGGGTCACACCTGAAGAGCTTCCAGTACTCTACCAGTCTCGACTATGGGTGGGAGAGTCAAACAGGGGCCTACCCATTACATTCCAAGCTTGGAAGGTGGCTAGCAAGTAGAAGGCAATCTGCTACAAGTCAAAACTCATCCATGCTGGGCAGCAGCAGCATGGGACAGAGTCGAGGGTGGAGACTCGAGGGACAGAGTCGAGGGTGGAGACTCGAGTTTACTGCGCGGAAGAAGGCAATGGTAAACCACTTCCACATTTTTAACAAGAAAACTCTATGAATACACTACCAGAACAACTGCAGTTGGAGGTGGAGTGTTCTGGTAGAGATGCGTCTATGGTGTCGTTATGGGTCAGAGATGACTCAACAGCACGAGAAGACAAAACAGTGCTCTGCACACAGTGAGAGCTCAATAAATACAACTGAATAGGAGGAGGATAATGAAATTATCCAGGATAGCAGAATGACAATCACAAAACAACAACTAACAACTCTACAGATTCTCTTCAAGCCTCCCAGCCATGGGCTAATGTTCTCATGGAATGGAGCAGATCAAAAACCAAGGCTCCCAAATTTGGATCAATCGGTCAGTCAATCATCAATGATAATCACCGAGGGTTTACTGAGTGCCAAGCATTATACTAAGCTTTAGGGAGAATACAATATAATGGAGTTGGTAAACAAGATCCCTGCCTTCAAGGAGCTTATAGTCTAGTTGGGGAGACAGACATTAAACCAAACTGCAGATAAGAGAAACTCCTTTCCCAGCCTAGGAGCAAAGGCCAAGCCCTCACACTGATGTTCTAGGGACCCTGAACTGCTTCATTCATCCAGCCAGCCTGCCACCTCCCCCACCAGCCAGGCTCCCTGCTCCCTGTTAGCTGGTTCCCAGGAACAGTCAGGGAGTCAGAGTTAGGATCTGGCCTTCCTCTTGGGAGTTTATAAGTTCAAGTTCAGATCGAAAGTCCCTGAGCCAGGTGGCCTTGGGTCCCTTCCCTGTTAACAATCTGTGGCCCCGGAAGGAGCCAATCTATAGGCAGCTCAGCTCCCCTCGGTTGTCAGGTCTCCAGGACCTTGAGATGCCTGGATTTTTCCATTCTTTAACAAAAAAAAAAGCAATGAAAGGGAGGTCAGCCAAATCCCCAATCTCAAAGCCAGCAAGAGCCTGTCTTGTTTGGGGGTGAGAGCCCTGGGGAAATCTCACCACTCTGAATAGGAAGAGGATAATGAAACTGTCCAGGCTGGCAGAATGATAGACACAAAACAACATCTAAGGACTCTACAGATTCTCTTCAAGCCTCCTACTCATGGGCCAGCTTTCTTAGTTATGTTTATGTCATTGAGCTTCACTTGTTTGGCAGGATAATAATAATAGTAATAATAATATTGTTAAGTGCTTACCATATACCAAGCACTGTACAGTCAAGATAATCACGTTGGACATTGTCCCTGTCCCACATGGGGCTGTCTAAGTAGGAGAGAATAGGATTTGATACCCATTTTACAGTTGAAGAAACTGAAGCACAGAGAAGTGAAGTGACTAAGCTTCCCTGGTACAACTGGAAGGGTTGGGAAGGGGCTTATTTTAAATGGTTATTACAGTTCTCCTTTGCCTTTCCCTCCCCCATCTAATTTCTTTCAGATCTAGGTCTTTGGCCCTGCACTCGTCCATGAGGCTGAAAGAATACCTTTTCGAGAACCTCTTTCTCTCAGACCCACTGTGGGAGACCTGAAACCTGCAGGAGAGATAAGAAGGGACCAGGGAAGTATTCCCCTTACACAGAGGGGGAAACTTAGGCTTGGGGTCCTATGAAGTGGTGGCAGAATCCAGGGGAAGACCCAGCTTTCATGCTTCCTAGTTGAGGGCTCTTCCCACTGACAAGAGGTTGCTGAAATTCGCGTTGGCATCTGGGACAGGATGAAAGGGAAGGGAGAAAGAAGCAAGAGGGAGACAGCTTTGCTGTGATAGAGAAAGAGGAAAAGACCACAGGAATCATTTAAAGGGAAAGACTTCTCTGGGTTTGGGGCTAGAAAGGAGGGGGAAACTGGGATCTAAACATTGAAAGGGCCCCAAAACCTCTGCTCAGGAATACTGTAGGCAGAAAAGTTGTTAGAGTTGCCGAACCAGTCCCTGTGAGATGGCTGGATACTGCCTGGCTGGGGCCAGTCCAGCAATCACTCAATCAATGGAATTTATTGAGCGCTTACTGTATGTGGAGCACTGTACTACACACTTGGGAAAGAACAATAGAACAGGGTTGTTAGACATGTTCTCTGGCCATAAGGAGCTTACAATCTAGAGGGGAAGTCAGACATTAATAATGATAATAATGATAATAATTCAACTAGCTTGACATCTCAGCTGGATTCAGGTCTGGCCCACAGTGATAGGACTGGATGGGCTGGGTCTCAACTGGCTGGGCTGAAGCAGGAGAGGCCTGGAGGACTGGCTCCTGATGACAACAGATGGAAGTCCTGGGGCCATCGAGGAGAAAAGGAGGGTCTGGACCAGCTTCCGGTCATCACTGGCCCCAAGTGTCCACTCAGTCAGTCAATTGTAATTACTGAATGTTGACTGAGTGCAAAGCACTGTCTGAACGCTTGGGAGAGTACCATATAACATTATAACAGAGCCTGGGTGAGCTCCAGAGTCCTCCCCCAGGGTGCAGTTAGTAATAATAAGATCTGTTAAGTGCTTACTCTGTGCCTCCTAGACTGTAAGCACCCCCTCTAGGCTGTAAGTTCTTTATGGGGGAAATGTCTCTGTTACAGTGCTCTCTCCAAGTTCTTACTACAGTGCTCTACGCACATTAAGCTCTCAATAAATATGGTTGACTGACTGTCAAGCACAGTAATAAGCGCTGGAGCAGATACAAGATAATAATAATAATATGATACTTGTTAAGAGCTATGCGGCAAGCACTGTTCTAAGCACTGGGGTAGATACAAGTTAATCAGGTTGGACACAGTCCTTGTCCCACATGGGGCTCACACTCTTAATCCCCATTTTCAGATGAGGTAACTGAGGCTCAGAGGAGTTAAGTGACTTGCCCAAAGTCACACAGATGACATGTGGCAGAGCTGGTATTAGAACCCAGGACCTTCTGACTCCCAGGCTCTTGCTCTATCCACTAAGCCAAGTTGCTTCACCCAAGATAATCAGGCCATGTGATGCAAGCTGGTTTGGCTCATTTTGCGATGACCACAGAGAAGAGCAGACTTTACCTCTACTTCCTCCACCCTATGCTGCCCCATCCAGAAGCAGACTAATTTGGAGTGCCATCATTATGGTTCAACCAAAGGGTTTTTTGCCAGCAGGATTTCCCTCCGGAGGAGTCAACAGGCCCAGAAGCAGTTTCCTCTTCCACAGAGGTCAACAAATGCCCACCATTCTCACCCCCTTTAAAGGCAAGTGGCCCCACTCAGTGTGAACTGGCGCTCCAGGAACTAAAGAGGAGGGTGGGTGGGGGGTGGGGGGGAGAAGACCAGAAGAAGAAGGGGCAGGGTTAGGGTTGTTTGCAAGAAAAGGTCAGTCAGGAGTCAGCTTTACAATCCTATTAACAGGGGAGAGAGGGTCAGCTGGAGTGCAAAATTCACAGAGCCAATTGGTCCCCTTGCAAAACTTTGTTGGGAGAAGAAACAGAAGACAGAAAGCAGGAACACTGGGTGCAGTGGTGGTTATAAACTGCCCCTTTGTCCAGGGGATTCAGACGGCAGACTGGAACTGCAGCCACGATTTTCTACCAGGGAATGGGGACTGGGAGCCGAGGGGAGTTTGGGATGATAGGGCAAGGACGAAACCAACCCTGCAAGTCTACAGAGGCTGTTTTTAAATTCCAGGTTATTTTATTTGCTTTTTGGCTTCATGAGAGCTGCTGATCCCCCTCCCTGGAGGCAAAAAGCCATGCACAAAGTGGCTGGGAAAAGAAGTGACCCAGGAATGGTGAGGAAATCAACATTCAGGGAGAGGAAGCAGCCCAGAGGCAACGGATGCCTGCCAGGGGAAGAAAAGCAAAATGATTTTCTCATTGTCCTCATCCCAGCTTCTAGGGGAAAATAAACTCCCCAGTTCACAGAGCCAAAGGGATCAAGTTTAAGTAAGGAAGAGGTCAGGATCCTCAGGGGAATGCTTCTAAAATCCGAATAACTAACCAGTCTAACTCGCCTTTCTGGCTATTTTCCAAACCCTCTGGGAGAAATAAGGAAGTGTAGTCTGGGTCAGAAGATAGGGATTCAAATTTCAACTGTGCCACTGGCTTGCTGTGTGACCCTGCGTTAACCACTTAACCTCTCTGTTCCCAGCTCTGTTTCCCTAGCTAGAAAATGAGGATAATGGCACCTGTCCTTTATTCACCTCAGAGGTTGATGGGAGAATAACCAAGTTAATGCGTCAAGTGTTTTTGAGTTCCTGGGCAGGAAAATGTTGCTGTAATTAACTCCAAAATCATTTTATAATTATTATCTTTGTTGCATTTCAACGAGGTGGTAAGCCCCTTGACAGCAAGAAGCATGTCCACCAACTGTATTGACCTTTCCCAAGTGCTTAGTACAGTGCTTTGAATAGAGTAAGAACTCAATAAATACCACTGCTTGATTGGTTTAGGGAAATTTCCAAAGGGTTAGTTAATCCCACTTGAAAAAAATGTATTGCTTCTTTCAAACAAACTGAATTAGTTTAGTCCAGTGCTTAGTCCAGTGACTGGCACATGGTAAGTGCTTAACAAATCCCATTTAAGTAAACAAACAAATAAACAAAAGCTCCTTAGTAGTGGTTGGCATTTTTTCTTCCAACACATCCAATCTGGCTCTGATTTTATTTCATCCATCTTGTCTCCCCACCAGATAGTCATAGTTTTTCGGGGCAAAGAACTTCTCCCCCCTCATCTTCGGCACCTCTTCCTCCTCCATCTCCACCCACCCCAGTCTTCTAGGGCATATAAATGTTTGATGATAACTTGGATATAATTCACCTGGACTAAGGGAAATTCTTTTTGACTGTGGAGATAGCCAGCCAAACAAATGACTTCTGGGGTGAGAAGTTCACTGTAGGCTTCCTTAGGGCACACAACCAAGGAACCCAGATTTCATTTAGAGTCAGTTCCTTCCTCTACTCTGAACTGGATTCACACAATGTGGAAGGCCCCAAGTGCGAGGATGAGGTACAGTGCTCCCGAAAGTCCCCACATTTCCCAGGTCATCTCAGTGCTGCTTCTTTGGCTTTTTTAAAAATGCTTTTTGTTAAGTGCTTACTATGTGCCAGGCACTGTACTAAGCTTTGAGACAGATGCAATCAAATCAGGTTGGACACTGTCCGTGTCCCACTTGGGGTTCACAGACTTCATACCTATTTTAGATGCGGTAACTGAGGCCCAGAGAAGTGAAGTGACTTGCCCAAAGTCACACAACAGACAAGTGGTAGAGCCGGGATTAGAACCCAGGTCCTTCTGCCTCCCAGGCCTGTGCTCTGTCCATTAGGCTACATTGCTTCCCGGACTTGGGGCAAAGAAGCTGGTAGATGCCCTTGATAACCTTCCCATCTTCTGGTGGGGAGGAAGTAAAACTTGCTTGCAATTAACAAAAAAACCCAAACCATAACACCAGAAAAAAAACAACAAAAAACAAAACCCCAAGAAACTTCTGCTTCTAACCAGCGCTTCCATACTGCCGTTACCCTGGGAAGGTCCAGTCCTGGGATGGGAAGGGGCTGGGGAGAGGGACGGAAGCCAGAGCCTGCTTGGGGTTTGGAGATTTGCTCACCCTGCTCCGGGAGGGCCTAGGGAGAGGGGTGTAGGTCAGGGCTGGGGAAGGGGAAGTGAGGGGTGGGGGTGGCTGGAAAGAGGAGGGGAGAGGATGAGGGGAGAGGATGAGAGGAGGGGAGGGGGGAGGAGATGGCGCTATAGCAGCACTTCCTTTCCGAGAGTGGTAAACAAATGTAATGATGTCATTAGGAGCTGGCTGACCCGCGGGTGAACCCGGGGCTGTAAATGAGATGCGAGGTCCAGGGCCTTCTTCCCATCCTTCAGCCACACATGCTCAGCGCCAGCCAAAGGTTACCCCCGGCCAGTAGGCAACCACGGTATAAATGCCCTGCAGCCACTGGCCTTCCTCCCCGGCATCCTCGCGGGATGCTTAAACTCAGCCACACGTCATTGCCACACAACAGCAACGGGTGAGGTTGGATGGACCCGATCGGCCTCAAGTCCCTAGCACCCGACCCCTTCTTCTTCCTTTCTCTACCCACAATACATGGACCTAGGTTTGGGCCTCTGGACCCCCCTCGGATAGAGGAGGGTGGCTCCACAGCATTGCTTCATTTTTTTAAAATGGCATTTGTTAAGCACTTACTACATGCCAGGCAATGTGCTAAGCGATGGGGTAGATACAAGATAACCAGGTTGGACACAGTCCCTGTCCCACGTGAGGCTCAGTCTTAAGTCCCATTTTACAGAAGAGGGAACTGAAGCACAGAGAAGTGAAGTGAGTTGCCCAAGGTTACAAGCAGATAGGACTAGAACCCAGATCCTTTTGTTCTAGCCACTGGGCCAAGTCCCTTCCTGCTGGAAATCCTGGAAAACCTATCTCTCTGTTTTCCTCTCCAGCAAATGAGAAGGAAGGAAGCCACCCTGCTCTGTATCCATCCCTCCTTCAAAATGTGGGATTTAAAAAAAATCAAAGCTAGCCAAGTTTAGGGAGGCCACAGTCAACCATTCCCTAAGGGTTTATACTGGATCCCAATGCTTCCTTTCTCACAGCCCAATCTCACCTTTCTTGCCTTGCCTAACAGGCTGGTCACAAGGGGCCGATAGCTCTGTTTGCTATTCAAGGGGGACTTTAAATATTGCAAGTGCAGGAAACGCTTTCATCTTTATCCCCCTGGTTACAATGTGTGCAAGGCCTGCCCTACCCTTGGCAGCAGATGGCAGACGGTCGGCAAATCAGAGCTAAGGACAATCTGCTCATCCTGATGCCCGAGCTAAGGCCCCCTCGGAGCAGCTGATGGGACACCCAGCCCAACTCAGGAAACCAGCTGCCGTTTGATCGGATTCCTGGGTCTGATTCCAAGACATATCACAAAAACAGCACTCTGGAGGAAAGGCCAAGGAAGCGAAAGCAAGCATGGATCCTATCTCACACTTCAAATTCAGGGGAAATCTGCAGGCTGCGGAGTGTGGAATAGCTTCTGTTTCTGTTCATCATCTCCAACAGAGGATTCAGTGATACTATCCGTCAACTGTACTTTTGGAGCACTTCCTGAGTGCAGGGCACTGTACTAAGTGCTTGAGGACTGCCCTCCTCACAGCTAGGAAGGTGATTGTCTGACACCTGTCCTCTCCAAGCCTGTGTTTCTCCATCAGACAAATGAGAAGAGTAGATGGCAACTCCCGTTAAGAATGATGTATGAGCCTCAGTCCCAAAACTGAAACTACCAATACCTATATTAGCCATCTATTTTTCAGGATAGCTGTTGAGCCTGCCCACCTGAAATGGTGGTGGTGGTTTCTCTGGTCAGAAACTTTCACCAATGGGGGTGTAGTTCTAACAAGCACTGGCCCTACTTGCAGAGTTTACTAGAATTCAGGTTTCCTGATTCCCAGGACCATGATCTTTCTCCTGCACGAGGTTGTCATAGGTAAGGATGCACAAGACGACACTAAATTCAGAGTGCAAAATAATCATCATATGCCTGAAGCTGTGGCTTAACTGTAATAATTGTGGTATTTGTTAAGCACTCATTTACTGTGTGCCAAGCACTGTATTAAACGCCAGATAATCTGGTTGGACACAGTTCCTGTCCCACATGGGGCTCATGGTCTAAGGGGGAGGGACAATGTGTATTGAATCCCCATTTTACAGTTGAGGAAACTGAGTCACAGAGAAGTCCAGTGGCTTGCCCTAGGGCATAAGGCAGGCAAGTAGCAGAACTGGGATTAGAACCCAAGTCTCTGCCTGTCAGCCCCATGCTCTTTCAACTAGGCCACACTGTTTCAGGGTAAGCTGCTACACTGTGACTTTCCAATGTCAATGGGTTTGGATAATGGGAGGGAGGAGCTAGGGAGCTCAAAACCTCATGGATTTCTGGGATTCATAATCCTCATGAGAGGGCCTTTGTACTGCAAACAACCTAATCTCCCAGTGCACCAGGTCTGAGCCACACCAACCAGATTCTTTGTGATAAAGTCTCCTCACGGATCTCTGGCCGACCTTCAAAAATGCCTCCCAGCTCTGGGGTAAGCAGGCACCCTGCATACTCCAGTGGAAGCTCTGGTCTTGCGTGGCAGCATGAGCTACTAGAAAGAGCAAAAAAACTGGGGCTCAGAGGACCAGGGTTTCAATCCCAGCTCTGCCACTTACCCGCTGTGTGACCTTGGGCAGGTCACCAAACTTCCTCATTTTCCTCCCTTGTATAATGAAAACTCAATACCTGTTCTCCTTCTGATTTAGACTGCCATCCTCATGTGGAGAAGAGACTGTTAGACCTGATTATCTTGTATCCACCCCACTGCTTAGTACAGTGCTTAGTACATAATAAGCACTTATTATTATTCTTATTGTGGTGGAATCTAATCCCAGATTTTCTACTAGCCTGCTGTGTGACTTTGGGAAAGTCACAACTTCTTTGTGGCTGTTACCTCAACTGTAAAATAAGAATTGAATACCTGATCCCCCTCTGTTTTAGACTTTGAGCCCCATGTGGGATAGGGACTGTTCCTGATCTGACTGTATTTAACCCAGTGTCTGGCACATAGAAAGTGCTTAGCAAATATTGCCATTTTTACTGATAAATCCACTCCCCATCAACCAACTATGGAATAATCCATTTATTCACACACTGACCAAGAGATATCATAGGCACTGGAGAGATTTAGATAGGATGAAGGTGTTTATTGTAGATGGGAGGTTTACAATCTTGGTTCCTCAAGAATACTGAAATCGAATTAAGTAGGCAAGGCAAACAAAATTATACCAGCAATACATATTTATGTATATAGGCACTGTACAGTATGTACATCTGCAAACGAAATTGCATGTGCCCAATCTCTATATATACTCATGGTTGGGTTTGAGATCGTCCTTTAGAATGTAAGGTCAATGTGGGCAGGGAACATGTCTACCAACTCTGTTATATTGTACTATCCCAAGCTTAGCATAGTGCTCAGCACAAAGTAAGCACTCAATAGGTGCTGATTATTGATTGACCTTGACTGCAAGCTCCTTGTGGGCAGTGAATGTGTCTACCAACTCTGTAATACTGCATTACCCCATGAGCTTAGTACAGTGCTCTGAACATGGCAAACACTGAATAAATATCACTGATTCATTGATCTAGGTCTGTTTAATCAAAGAGGACTTCCTGGAGGAGGGGGCAATTATGTTTTGAGGTATGAAAGACACACAACACAGCCAGAAGGATGGAAGGGGATTTCTTTTTCTTTGTTATTTATAAAAACTCCCTTCATCCTACCAAAAAAAAAAACCACACTGTAGTCAGGCCAAGATAAAAAGCAGCAGTTGTGAAGAGTAGTAGGTTACTCCTGATGCAACGTCTCCAATAAGATGTAATTAGGATGGAAACACCAGCCGTGAGTGGCTGGTGTGTAAGACCTTTGGTTAATTAAGCATAATTTATGGCCAAATTCCAGCAGACATGCGATTTAAATTACTTGCAAGTCTTGCCAAGGTAACTATCTATTCTACAGGCTATTAATTAGGAATCGTTTTAATCTCTGCTAGGACAAAGGTCAAACCCCATGGATTTGACCCTTCCCTGCTGGCGTCAGTGTTATCAGACAATGGATCTGGAAGAAGCTGGCTCCCGGATCCACAAGACACTTTGAGCAGGAAAGGCAGCACTCGTCACATTAAAAGCTGAGGTGTCCAAGAGCAGACCAAGAATGAATTCCACTAATGCTGTTGCTCTGCAGTGAACTAAAGGTTGGCAATGCCACCTCGACATCTACCCTGAATAAAACCATCTCTCCCCTGTGTGGTTTGCTTTGGACTCGTGGCTCACTACACTACAATTCTCCCTCTCCTTCTTCCCACACCAGCTGGGCACAGCCAATCTTTTAGGGCCTGGATTGGAGTTGCCAAAGGGCCAATGACCCTAAGCAACTCTTAGTTTCCACGTAGGTAAGGCAAATGGGATTGGATATAAATTGAAGCACGAGGGATTTAGATTAGGAAAAAAGAGAGACTGGTTAGGCTGAAAGGATTGAGATGGGTATGGATCATATATATGATCATGTGTACATGATTCACATAGACATACATATATTTAAAACATACATATTGAGAAAGTTGTAAACTCACTGTGGGCAGAAAATGTGTCTGTTTACTGTTATAGTTTACTCTCACAAGCACTTAGTACAGTACTCTGCACACACTAGATGCTCATTAAATATGATTAACTGACTTCATACTTGAAAGACACCATTATCACCTGTGAGTTGGGTGTGTCTGAAAAGACCCATTTGGGACCCACAATCCTGTCTACATCACGTACACAAAAATATTGACCCTTGTTAAGTGGTGATGTTAATGTTTGCAGCGCCTGGCTCTGTTTTGTCTTTTTTTCCTCCTTTTTTCTAATTCTTTACCAAGCTTTTGCTCGAAAAGAACCTCTCTTTTCTTAGTGGCAGTGCGCCATGCTAATCTACCCCAGCAGCTGACTCCCAGGCTTCAGTCAGGATGCAGTATGTTCTGAGGCTTTGTTTTACCACATCTTTTCATGTTTCCCTGCCCTCTTTGTTTTCAGTTTCCCAATTTCACCTCACCAGACAGCAGTAAGTTTAGGTAACCTGCTGTCATGCATTCTCCTCACAAGTCCCACCCAGTGATGGTGTGTTGAGATGAGCATATTTGTGACATTAGGAATCTGCTACTTTCCAAATCTTCACTGCTTGTGCTATTATGTCCTGTAGATGATCTGTTGGATCTGTCCAAGGAATTGGATGTGACATCTGCATGGGGGTGGGGGTCTCACAGCCATAGAGAAAGCTGGACAACACTACAACTGTGCAGTCCTTTAGTTTGGTCTGCCTGATATCATGCTGCTACCATATTCTGTTTGACACACTTGCACAAATGATGCACTGGCCTTCTTCATTTACCTTCTGGATTCAATTTTCTACTTTGTCTACCATTACATCAGCGTGCTCCCTAGGTAACAGAATTCTTGATGGCATTGAACTCCATGTTGCTAATATTTGGTTGGGTGTTGGCTTTCATCAGCTTAGTTTTGGTTGGGTGTTGGCTTTCATCAGCTTAGTTTTCTTAAGAGATATTATCAGCCCATACCACCTGGCTAATTTGGTGAAATGTTTTAAAATCATCTGCAAGTATTCTTGGGCACGGTCCTCTCTGGCACAGTCACTCACATAAATTGATTGTTGAAGGACTGTCTCTAGGATTTTGGATGATGTTGAGTTGGATGACTTTCCTAGAGGTGAAAAAATATTTTCTGACACCATCCTGGTCTCCTGCTGATTCTTCTAGCATGGCTGTGATAGAATTAGTTGAACAAGACCAGAACCACTATACATCCCTGCGTTTCTCCACTGACAACAGGAACAGATCAGAAAGGGTATCCTGGGTTCAGACCTAGACAGCCATGCTACCATAAAGTAGTGTCAGGGCCTTGAGGAACTTTTCAGTTCCTCAACTGAACTAATACATGTATTACACTTAAGAAAGAGGTAGATAGCGTTTTCTGGAGGTGTTTTTGGTACAGTCCTGCATGGAGGCAGGGGAACAGATTAGATGATTTATTATTTATTTATTTTATTTTATTTTATTTTGTTAGTATGTTTGGTTTTGTTCTCTGTCTCCCCCTTTTAGACTGTAAGCCCACTGTTGGGTAGGGACTGTCTCTATATGTTGTCAATTTGTACTTCCCAAGCGCTTGGTACAGTGCTCTGCACATAGTAAGCGCTCAATAAATACGATTGATGATGATGATGATGATGATTTCTGAAGGCCCCTATAGATCCAGGTTTCTACAGGTGAGAATCTTAGGGAAGCAGCATGGCCTAGTAGAAAGAGCACAGGCCAGGGAATCAGAGGACCTGGATTCTAATTCCAGCTCCATCACTTGCCTTCAATGTGACTGTGGGCAAGTCACTTAATAATAATAATAATAATAATAATAATAATAATAATAATAATCAGTGTGTGAAATTAGCACTGGAGTCTTGCATCTGAGGAGGCGTTTAAGTTTCCCAGAGCAGTTTTCATCTGAGCAGCCAAATTGATGGCCCCGTCTCCAGTCTCATTTGTGAGGAGTAAAGCACACGGAGCTTGGGTCTAATTATCCACTGCAGCAATTTGCCTCACGTGACTTTCGACTCTCTGTAATTTGTGGCCTCTTAACAAATATTAGTACAAATATTATTATTATTGTACTTAAGTGCTTACTATATGCCAAGCACTGTTCTAACTACTGGGGTAGATACAAGTTAATCAGTTTGGACACAATCCCTGTCCCTCATGGGGCTCACAGTCATAATCCTCATTTTACAGGTGAGGTAGCTGAGGTACAGAGAAGTTAAGTGATTTGCCCAAGGTCACACAGCAGACAAGTGGCACAGCTGGGATTAGAACCCAAGTCCTTCTGACTTTCAGGCCCACTCTCTATCCACTAAGCCACGCTGCTTCCTGTGTCTCAATGCCCTCATCTGTAAAATGGGAATGAATTACCTGTTCTCCCTCTAATTAGACTATGTGCCCCATCTGGATCAGGGACTGTGTCTGACCTGATTATTAACTCAGATGTGGAGCCGCGTCCTGGCACTGCACCTTGATCCCTAGCAACTCATGGCCAGTGCCCTCGGTCTCTTTCCCTCCAGGATGACCTCGAGAGATGGCCCCCAAACTCAAGGCTTTGACTACCATTACCCCCATTCTGACCACCGGCTTTGCAAGGTTTGGTTCTCCCTGGGCCACTGACGGCAAGCCAAACTTCCACTTGTCTGGCTCTGATCTGTGCTCAGGAGCGTTCCCCCCTCCCTTCATTCCAGCGCGATGAAGACCAATTGGCTCCAAGACCAAAGCTTCCTGTTTATTTCTGCTCTCTGACAACCCACGCTGCGCACAACAGCAGCTGAAGTACAGTATGCTCCCTGTCCCCTGTGGACCTGTCAAACGGGAGGCCACAAATTACAGAGAGTCGAAAGTCACTTGAGGCAAATTGCAGCAGCGGATAATTAGACCCAAGCTCCGTGTGCTTTACTCCTCACAAATGAGACTGGAGACCGGGCCATCAATTCGGCTGCTCAGATGAAAACTGCTCTGGGAAACCTAAACCCCTCCTCAGGCGCAAGACCCCCATGCTAATTTCACACACTGAGGAAGGGGGAAAATGAACTGAGGGAGTGAGCAAGCTGGACAAAGAGAACTGGATTGAATTTCAACCTAAACTTTGAAACAAAACTACCACAAACCTCCTCTCCCCTGGACTCCCCACTGGTTTCAAAATGCTTCCAGGGCCAGGTATGACAGCACTGAGTTTAGTTAAAGCTTTTCAAAGAAACCTTCATTGGCTGTTTATAAAACACACCACATATATAGCACGCCTGCACAGCTGTAGGATTCATTTTCTCTCAAGGATTCACTATTTTAGAGACAAAATAAGGGCCAGTGGATTTGTTTCAACCAAATCAGGAAAATAGTCTGCTCCTTCAGGGAAGAGAGGAAGAGCGGCAGAGTGATCTGCCTGACTTCTTGGCTCAGATTGGAGAGGAAAAGAAGATGTAAATGCTCAGCGGAACTCAAAGAGATTCTCCAGCTAAGGTTCTGATCCTGGTGTCCTTTTGATGATGAGTTCGAACCAAGCCAAACAGATGGAGGAATACGCTTCCCTGGATGCTTTTCACAAATTCAAGAACATCCCCTCTCCTTTGCTATGAGGATCAATCAATCAATCAATATTTATTGAATGCTTTCTGTGTGCACAGCACTGTTCTAAGCACATGGGAGAGAGCAAACAGAGTTGGTAGACTTGATCCCTGCCCACAAACTCACAGTCTAGAGGGGGGAATCTCATTACTGCACCACAGAGGGACCTATTCCTTCAAAGCTAAATGTCATTATTGCATAGCTAGAAAAGGGTCAGAACAAAATTCCCCGTTTTGATTTTCCTTTGGAGGGTTCCTTCAGAAAAATTAGAAGACGTGATCCATCTTAAAAACCACGTTTTTTTTTAATGGCATTTAAGTGCTTACTATGTGCCAGGCACTGTGGTAAGCACTCTGGTAGATACATACTAATCAGTTTGGACACAGTCCATGTCCCACATGGGGCTCACAGTCTTAATCACACTGTAATAGAGATGAGGTAACTGAGGCAGGGATTCACCGTGTTTTAGATACAAAAATACGGGCCAGTGGATTTTTTTCAACCAAATCAGGGAAACAGTCTACACCTTCAGGGAAGAGAGGAAAAGCGGCTGTTAAGTGACTTGCAGACAAGCGGCAGAGCTGGATTAGAATCCAGATCTTCTGCCTCCCAGGCCTGTGCTCTTTCCACTAGGCCAGACTACTCTTGGATCTGGGTTTGCCTAGCTGTCCGCTCACAAGATTGCTGCATCTTTGAGTTAAAGGGCTAGCTGCATTTGATCTGCAGCTCTTTTTATACGGCTTAGAACAAAATCATTCACCTCTCAAGACTCTCGATCAGGATTGGTTAATGATGACCCTACAGACAAGTGGCCCTCTGTCCGATCAGAGTCCAAGGGCTCGGCATCTCTCCACACGACTGGTCACCAGAGGTGGCAGGAGGTTGGAGGGACCACTGACCTGTCTGGGTACGGAAATGTGTCACAATCCAGATTGCGTGGCCTTCACCTTCCAGTACCTTAGACACCTGGAGTGGCCTGAATGCCAGGGCCACCCCATCCAGGTATGCGGCATCATGGCAGATGAACCGCACCCTTGCAGGAGTGGAGAGTTGAAGGAAACATTTTCACCACCTCTAGAACACTGGGACCCTCTGAGGATCACACCTGGAGAGTTTCCAGTACTCTACTAGTCTCAGCTATGGGAGGGAGAGTCAGGTAGAAGCATACCCATTCCAATTCCTAGCTTGGTTAGTGGCTAGAGAGTGGCAGGCAATCCTCAACAAGTTAAAACTCACCTTTGCTGGGTGTCAGAGGCATGAGAGAGAGTTGAGGGAGGAGACTCAACTCTCAGCTCTCAGTGGCACGGAAGAAGGCAATGGTACACCACTCTTGTATTTTTACCTAGAAAATTTTATGGATTCACTACCAAAGCAATTGCAGATGGAGGTGGGGCATTCTGGGAATGATGAGTCTATGGAGTCACTATGGATTGGAGAGGAGTCGACGGCATAAGGCAAGAACATTGGGGCCATCATGATGCTTTGGTCCTGCCTCGCACTTGGCAGCTAGGATGATCCCCCTCTAACCAGAACTGGAACTGGGTTTTTTTTTTCGTGGTTGGCAATTCGATTACTTTTGCATCCTGTTTTTTTTTTTTCTTGTCTCTCTCTTCCCCAGTGTCTGTTCGTGCTTTAACTCATGAGTCTCTTGAGATCCAGAAACCTCCTTGGCAATAGTCCATGTAGTATTCCCAGTGCTTCATTCAGTCAGTCCTTCGCAAACTGCAGACACTTAATAGATGTCACTGATTGATTAATCAGTAGAGGTTTCCTCCTCTGACTACTCTCATGTCACCCCCACCACAAATCCCCACATATGACCAGTAAGACTGAATCAAGAAGCACATTTTTTATCTTTTTTCCACTGTGCTCAAGACTCCAGTGGGAGAGGTAGGTGATGGGCTTTCTAGCTCTCTGGTTCTGGAAGCACCAATCTCCCCTGGATTCCAGAAAAGGTCAAGAGCTGAAATTCCCCATAGGATGCAGTGGTGATAGTGGAGTGTTCTTTTGTGGCAAGAATCCCATTCCATCCAGTCCCCTGAGTGGCACCCCCGATTAATCTCTCATCTCTCCACACTTTCTCCCCCCCACCCTTTAACCACTCCAGCATTTTCTCATCACCCAAGCACCCCCTGCAGCTTGTAAAGACATATCTTTAATCTCTGTTGCTTCCCCCTACTTGTGATTTATTTTAGTGTCTGCCTCCTGGGCTGGATTGTAAACTCCCTGAGGATATGGTTTGAGTCTACTCACTCTACTGAACTTTCCCAAGCCTTTCAGTAACTTGCTGTGCACAGAATAAGCACTCAATAAATACAAATGATTGATTCCTACTGCATTCCAAGCCTCCTAATTTGAGAAGCATCTGGTTAGATACGCGAAAGACCCAGTGTTCTGAGAATTCTAGTAAGTGCTGCAAGAGAATGAATAGGAATTGGACCTTTGGACCTTGTCCCTTGAAGGGCTCACAAACTATGAAGTCTCTGCCCCAAGGAGTGGCAATCTCAGTAAGATGGCTAGAGGAGCAGCATGGCCTAGTGGAAAGAGCACAGGCTTGGGAGTCAGAGTCTGTGGGTTCTAATTCCGGCTCGGCCATTTGTCTGCTGTATGACCTTGGGCAAGTCTCTTCACTTTTTTGTGCCTCAGTCACCTCATCTATAAAATGGGGATTGAGACTGTAAGCCCCATGTGAGACAGGGACTGGGTCCAACCTGACTACCTTATATCTACCCCAGTGCTTAGAACAGTGCTTGGCACATAGTAAGCACTTAATAAATACCACAATTATTATTATTATTGCTCGAAAGAACCTGGCCTGAGTGACCTTGGGGAGGCCACTTAACTTCTCTGGACTTGAGTTTCCTCATCTGTAAAATGGGGATTAAATACCTATTTCCTCTGCTGTGTGGATTTTTGAGCCCCACATGCGGTAGGGGCTGAGTCCGACCTGGTTAGAACAGTGCTTACACATAGTAAACACTAAATATCACAAATTCCACAATTAATTGTCCAGGCTTTGATGGGATGGGACAGAGGACCACAGATCCTGTGTGGGGAATCCACTATGCTGCTGTATTTTGGGTTGGGGGGAAAGCCTGGGTTCTACCTACTGACTGTGCTGCTTATGGGCTGTATTACCTTGGATGTCACAATATCTTTTACACCTCAGCTTCTCAACTCTAAATGGAGAGAGTAACACTTGGCCCTCTGAATCTCCTAAGGAATAGTGGGAAAATATATAAGATCAAAGAGCACAGAGAAATCCAATTCTGTTCCTCAGTTCCCTCATTTGCATAATGGGGATTAATACCTACTTTCCTTTGTCCTTGGACTGAGAGGCCCATAATGGGACCTGATTATCTTGTAACCACCCCAGTGCTTAGGAAAGTGTTTTCACATAGTGTTTAACAAAAACCACAATAATTATTATTAGCAGAGTGCTTGCCACATTGTAAGCATCTAAAAATCCCATAACTATGAACCCTGGTATTAGCGCTTGTTGGAAATATCCACTGAGCACCAAGTAAAGCTTAATGTCATCAGAATGATTGGGAAAGGTGTTCATTCCACTGTTCCAGCGTACAGCTTGGGTCTGAACAGAAACCAGGACCTAGGGACAGCGACCTAGGCAAATACCTCGTTCACTGCATTCAGTGCGGTGTTTGGAAGAGCAAAGCAGGAAGGGAGCTAATGACTGTAATTTGTCTGCAAATTGTTTTGACTTCAGGTTTCACTGATGTTTCTGTCTCAATCTATCAATACTGTACTAAGCACTTGGCAGAGTTCTACAGAAGCAACACACACACACAAACACAGACCCCACACCTCTCCCAAGGAACTTAACAATCTACAGGAGCAGAGAAAAATGATTTACAAATAATGGGCACCAAGCATTTGATTTCCCCAACCACTGGTTGTAAAATTACCTCAATGTTTTTTTTTTGTTTGTTTTTGTTAAGAGCTTCCTATGTGCCAGGTACTGTACTAAGCCTTGGGGAAGACACAAGCTAATCAGGTTGGATACAGTCCATGTCCCAGATGAGGCTCATAGCACTAATCCCCATTTTACAGATGGGGGAACTGAGAGTCTATGCTGTTTGCGGTTGACTGTAACCCTTTTTTTTCCTGCTGTAGTGTGTCTAACTCATCCTTTCCCACTATTTGTGGGAGAAGTTAAGTGACTTGCCCAAGGTTACACATAGTAGGCAAGTGGCGGGGCCAGGGTTAGGACCCAGCATCATATTCTCTGAATGTGTGCACATGTGCACGCGCGCACGCACACGCACACACAGACACACACACACACCCCTCCCTCCCCCCCCCCCCGAGAAACACAGACAAAGAGGGATGACATAACTGTCTAGCTGCGAAGACTGACCCAATGATGTCAGCTTAAGGAGGGGAAAGGTTTTCTTTTTTTAGTGCTTGGCGACGTTGAGTCTCTCCCTTGCATTTCTTCTGTCGCCCTTCAGCTTCCGGGAACTGCAAACACATCAATGCCTTGGTTCCCATTGTGGACAGGCTGTTGGGAAACAGTCCTCATGTGGTACAGAAAAGGATCACTCTGCACTTGTCAGATCCCTGGAGTGGTCTACTGACCTTCCGTTCAAGAACAAGGTACAAGTACAATGTGCCCCAAGATAAAGAGATCCTATGCGGGTGTTTTAGAAGTGCATCTTGGCCTAGGAGGTAGAGCACAGGACTGGGAGTCAGAAGGACCTGGGTTCTAATACCTGCTGTGTCACTCATCTACTGTGTGACCTTGGGCAAGTCACTTCACTTCTCTGCACTTGTTACCTCGTCTGTAAAATGGGGATTAAGACTGTGAGCCCCATGTGGGTCACAGACTGTGTCCAACCTGACAACCATCTATATACCCCAGCACTTAGTACAGTGCCTGGCATATAGTAAGCACATAACAAATACCATAAGAAATGTTTAACATACAGTGATGGTGCAGGGGGGGCAGGCGTTCAAAGTTTAAACCAATCTGAACAAGTCTTGACTGTTTGTTTATCTTGGATCCAACCTTCACTTGTGTTGTGAGCGTCTTGCAGGAAGGGTGAGTGTTCTGTGTGGCCCAGTTGACCTTTGAGTAATGGAAAAACCATGGGGAGCATCTATTTTGGGCCTCACTGTATCTCTCCTCCTGTGCCAAGCAGCTCCTGTTTATAAGCACCTTCGGCACCACTATAACTCAGCGCCTGCAGTTGAATCAGACCTTCCAGGAGGCTTGGATGGAAAAAGGTCTCAAAGCCTAAGAGGCCGAGCCAGGCTGAGGATGTGGCCGGGGTTGCTCACCAATCTAATTACAAATCTAACTACTTCAAGAGAAGGGAATCCCCAGAAGGGAGGAGACATCAGGAAGAAAGAACAATTTGAGCCTGGCATGGAGGCTCAGTTAAATCCAGTTTTGAAAACCTCTGGAAGTGGTGCTGTTCATCAATTGAAAAGCAACACATCAGTTCCTTGATAGGACTCTCTCTCTCTCTCTCTCTCTCTCTCTATATATATATATATATGCATATCTCAGTGCCTTGTGCAATAATCTCTAACCACATGATTGCTACATACAGACTCTGTGATGGGAAATCTTCCATGCTCCCATCCAAAATGTCTCAGTTGTTTCACAGGCCCTCAAGGCCCGCTGGAGAACTACAGAACAACAAAATGTTCCGTAATTTGACTCAAATCTTCCTTCAGCCTCTGAGAAGCTTGTCGACATCAACTTTCTTTATCCTTAGATTGCTTTGGGAGATAAATTGGAATTAACTCCATTTGGCAGATGAGTTAACTGAGGCAAAAATCAGGTGTCACCACAGGGCCACTCCAGATCCAGAAATAGATCTGGGGAATTCTGCCCCCCTGATCTGTCCAGCCTGAATCTGGAGGCCGAATGGGTGTCTTCCCCAGTCATAAAAAGTACAGTTGAGTCTCAGAGCAGCAGAGTGACCTAGTGGAGAGAGCATGGGCCTGGGAGTAAAAGGACCTGGATTCTAATCCTGGATTCACCACTCGCTTGCTGTGTGAATTTCCCTAGCACACAACTGCTTTGTGCCTCTGTTTCCCCATTTGTAAAATAGGAATTCAGTAGCCTTAAGGTATTTGCTAAGCACTTACAATGTGCCAGGCACTGTACTAAGAACTGTTCTGCCTTCTACTTAGAATGTGAGCCCATGTGGGACAGGGAGTACGTCTCACCTGATTTTTCTGCATCTTCCTCAGGGATTAGTTTGGTGATTGGCACAGACTAAATGCTTAATAATTACCACAATTATTATTAAAGATCTGTGGAATCGGGAAAAGGCAAATAACTAAGACCTACAGGTACTCTCCTCCTTCTCAGGATCACACCTGGAGAGTTTCCAGTATTCTACAAGTCTCGACTATGGGAGGTAGAGTCAAATAGAGGCCTACCCATTCCACTCCCAGCTTGGGCAGTGGCTAGCGAGTGGAAGGTAATCTGCTACAAGTCAAAACTCACCTGTGCTGGGCAGCAGCAGCACGGGAGAGAATCGAGGGCAGAGACTCAAGTTTACTGTGTGGAAAAGGCACCATTTCCATATTTTTACCAAGAAAACTCTATGGATACACTACCAGAATGATTGCAGACATAAGTGGGGCATTCTGGGAGAGATGTGCCTATGGAGTTGATATCGGTTGGAGATGGCTCGACAGCATAAGACAAGAGAGGTAATCCTCAAGTTTCACTATAGCTTTTACAATCTTGTCTTTTAAATGGTACTTGTTAATTGCTTACTATATGTCAGACACTGCACTAGCACTGGGGTAGATAGGAGATAATTAGGTGGGACATGGGGCTCATAGTCTAAATTGTTGGGAAGAGTACTTAATCCCCATTTTGCGGATGAGTTAACTGAGGCCCAGAGAAGTGAAGTGACTTGCCCAAGGTCACACAGAAGACAGGTGGTGGATCCGGGATTAGAACCCAGGTCCTCTGACTCCCAGGCCCATACTCTTTCCATTAGTCCATGCTACTTCCCCACTAAACCTTTTTCCTGGACTTAACTGAGGGTAGAGCAGGTAATTAGAGGGGTTCCTTCTTCTTGGTGGTCCCCCAGAAAAGGACACACTTTTAACAATCCTTCCTGGGGACTCTTCCTCACCCAGCTGGGCAACCGCTAACAAAAACACCAGAGAGAGGGTGCCCAGAGAGGAGAAACACGCCCAGGGTAGGGGAAGGTTACCCAGTCCTGTTCACATCAGTGCTCTCTGCCACGCCCCTGCTGCTGAAGGCATGTGGGAAGAGGGTGACCGTAAAAAGCTTGGCCCCATGCAAAACTGGCCAAAGTGCACCATACCAGCACCGCCCATCCAATAGGGTGGACATGTATGCAAGTCACCTTGCCTTTCGGGCTTTCCAAAGACTGAGCAGAAATGGATGACACAAGAAGGGGTAGGGCAGGAGACTGACAACCAAAGACTCTCCAAAGACAACCAAAGCAAGGAAGGGAGGTGGAAAAAGGGGGCCAGGAAGGGATCCAGGGTAAGGGAGGGGTTTCAACATTGGAATCAACTCCCTGGGATGGCAAGCACAGCTGCTTCTTCAGCTGTTATCAGAGAGAGGGTGATCAGATCACTAGAGAGATTAATAGAATGGAAAATCCTATGCAATGAGGCCCGGGTGGGGTTGAGGGGAAGATGGAGGTGAGCTGTATCCGGGGTGACAGAATTGTATCTAGGGCAATGCTGGACGAGGCAGCAGAACACCTACATTCATCTCTTCAGGACTGTAAGATCTTTGTGGGAAGGGTGCATGTCTACACACTCTGTTGTACTGTACTTTCCCAAGCGCTCTGCACACAGCACTCAATAAAGAACATTTATTGATTAATTCTATTCCTGGATCTGCCAAAGACCTCTGTGCTCCAGGGTTGGGCTTCCCCCAAGGACACTTAGACCTTTTCCTCGAGGTCTGGGAGGCAGGTGCCACTTTTCTGAGAGTGAGCAGGGCCAGGTCATTAGTCAGCTGTTTACAAAGGAAGTAAAGTGGCCTAATAATAAAAATAGTAATTATGGTATTTGTTAAGCGCTTACTATGTGCCAGGCACTGTACTAAGCGCCTGAGTGGGTAGAAGCAAATCAGGTTGGACACAGTCCATGTCCCACATGGGGCTCACAATCTTAATCCCCATTTTACAGAAGAGGTAATTTAGGCACAGAGGAGTTAAGTGATTTGCCCAAGGCCACATAGCAGACAAGTGGCGCGTCAGGGATGGAAAGAGCCTGGGCGTGGAAATCAGAGGACCTGGGTTCTCTAATCCCACTTCTGCTATTTGCTTGCTGTGTGACCTTGGGCAAGTCACTTCACTTCTCTGTGCCCGTTTCTTCATTCCTCATCTGCAAAATAGGGATGAAATACCTGTTTCCCTCCCTGTGAGCTCCATGCCATATGAGGACTGTGCCTTACCTGATTAGCTTATATCTACCCCAGCACTTAGTACTGTGCTTGGCACATCTTGACTTGTCTTATGACGTCTAGTTGTTTCTGACCCATAGCGACACCACGGACACATCTCTCCCAGAATGCCCCGCTCTCTATCTGCAATCATTCTGGTAGTGGATCCATAGTTTTCTTGGTAAAAATAATGACGTGGTTTAACATTGCCTCCTTCTATGCAGTAAACCTGAGTCTCTACCCTCGACTCTTTCCCATGCCTCTGCTGCCCAGCATGGGTGAGTTTTGACTTGTAGCAGGTTGCCTTCCACTCACTAGCCAATGGCCAAGCTAGGAATGGAATGGGTATGCCTTGGCTTGCCACTCCCTCCCGCAGTCAAGACTGGTAGAGTTCTGGAAACTCTCCATGTGCGACCTTGAAAGGGGGGTTTGGCACATAGTAAGTGCCTCCAGGAGGCCTTCCCAGACTGAGCCCCCTCCTTCCTCTCCCCATCCCCATCCCCCCTGCCACCTCCCTCCCTTCCCCACAGCACCTGTATATATGTTTATACAGATTTATTACTCCATTTATTTTACTTGTACATATTTACTATTCTATTTATTTTATTTTGTTAATATGTTTTGTTTTGTTGTCTGTCTCCCCCTTCTAGACTGTGAGCCCGTTGTTGGGTAGGGACCGTTTCTATATGTTGCCAACTTGTACTTCCCAAGCGCTTAGTACAGTGGTCTGCACACCATAAGTGCTCAATAAATACAATTGAATGAATGAATGAATGCCTAATAAATACCACAGTTATTATAATTCAAGGTTTACCTCTGCCCTGACTCAAACCCTGTCTCCCAAGACCTCACATAGACTATCTTTTTATTTTAGTTTCGTTTTATTTTCTAATGGCATTTGTTAAATGGTTACTATGTCTCAATCACTGTTCTAAGCACTGGGGTATAAACACGATTATCAGGTTGGACACAGCCCGTGTCCCACAAGGGGCTCACAGTCTGAGTTGAAGGAGGAGGATTTTATCCCCATTTTACAGATGAGATAACTGAGACATAGAGAAGTGAAGTGATTTGCCCAAGGTCACAGAGCAAGCAATTGGCGGAACAGGAATTAGAACCCTGGTCCTAACTCCTAGGCTTGTGCTCTTTCCACTAGACCACACTGCTTCTCTGTCACCAATCCTCAACTCCAGAAACTCTGCCCAAAAGACTGGAATTATGGGAATTTTCTCAATCTGTGGGCAGAAGCAGTCCTATCTTCCATCCCCAGGAAGGAGGGAGACAGTAGAGTGAACATAAATGAAGGGAAGCCACCATCAGAACAAACTTTCCAAGGAAAACTTGGAGGAGTCAGGTAATTCATGCTTGATGAGTGGAAAGAGTCTTCCTGAGACGCTTTTAAATGTAACAGTAAGGCAGCAGGTAAAGACCTCTCTAAATGCTCTGGGGAACATCCAGTGTGCCACAGGAGGCAAATGGCCAAGAGGAATTGTGTATCCAGTGAGCCAGAGACAACTAAACCCTGCACCCTGGCTGGATCAAGCTGAGGATTGGTAAAAGGCCCAGAATCAGAAAAAGTGCTTTCAAGATGCAAGTGAAGCAGCCCATACCCACCTGACCCATCACTACCAATCAGCATTTCTAACTGGAAGGTAGAGATTCTGGAAGGAAGAGATTCTCCGGAGGATGGAAGCTATTGAAATCAATCAATGGTATTTACTGAGCACTTACCATGTGCAAAGCCTTGTACTAAGCCCTTAGGGCGTACCACGCAACAGAACTGGTAGACACATTCTCTGTACACAAGTAGTTTACAGTCTACAGAGGAAGACAGACTTTAAAATAAATTATGGCTATGCCCATAAGTGCTTTGGGAATGAGGGTGGGGTGAATATCAAATGATCCAAGTTCATAGGGCAATGCAGAAGGATTTAAAGGGCCAGTCCATTAAAGATTGCCATAGGAAAGGTGTTACATAAATTCAGTGACTAAACCAGATCCTGGGAGTGCAAATCTGATGTGAAAACCTAATCCCATTTTACCCTATGGAACGCATTCTTGAGTCCAGGGTGCACTCCTCTGGTGAAGGCAGGCATCGGGCTAAAACTTCATCACGGTTCCAGCACTGGAAATATCAGCCTAATGTTCACTATTGCTCAAACCAGTTACCCAGTGCAGGGGGACAGGTCCGGGGAGCCACAGCAAGTATTTACCAAGTCCCTGGACCTCGCAATCAAACAAACCCTCCCACTCCACTTCTTTCTTTCAGTGACTCTGGCTGAAGTCATATCAACCACAAAAGTAACTGTTGGCTGTGAAGGTCACTTCAATTACAATGCTACAGTTGTTGGTAAGAAAGAGCATGTGCTTTTTCTGCCCGGGGCCTGTGAACTGTTCTGGGGGAAAGTTCAAGGAAAGGAGCACAAACAGAATTCACTGCAGCAGGACGGCCCAGATAAAACCTGACCAAGTTGCTCCGAACTTGGTTAACCATTAGACTCTGGGGGCCCTGAGCAAGGCTCAAAGGGCGTTTTGTCTGACGGACTTCCAAAAAACCTTCCCACCCCCCAATAAGGTACACAGACAATTCTCCAGATGAACTGGGCTACTGGGGCTGAGCCCAGATGGGATCGTGTGGGACTTGGTCATCAGTGGGTGTGGCGGCCTCAAACAGGGACGCTCGTACTTGCTTGATTATCCAAACAGTTTTTCCCCATTATCCAGCCCAGACTCGATCCAGATAATCCATCGGTTTGGATTAACTGACCTTCAGATTACCATTTTGGCACTGTGCTTCGCGTTTTTACTCCCTTCTCCCTCGCCCTTCTGCACTGTCTTTGCACTTGGATCTGCACACTTTATTCACCCCACACTCAGCCCCACAGCACTTACATACGCATCTGTAATTTATTTATTTCTATTCATGTCTCTCTCCCTCTATATTGTAAACTTGTGTGTAAGGATGGCGACTACCAGTTGTTATGCTGTACCCTCCCTGGTGCTTAGAACAACGCTTCACGCACAGTAAGTGCTCAATAAATATGATTAATTGATTGATAAAGTCATCGGGATGTCTTTTCTGGGGCTCCTCGTAAACCAGGCTCATCTGACCCAAGAAGACTGAGACAGCCACAGTCACCTTTCTTAAAAGGGGCCTAGCGGGAAATTGTCTTTTTTGTGGTTGGCTCTGGTAATTTTCTTTTGTTGCTTTTCTGTCCTCTATCAATCCAGGGTCCACTCTCCCTGGACGGTCAGGTCTGGATGTGTTTAAGAAAAAACAAGTTGAACCAACCCAATTAAAGGAATCATTTCATCTGCAATCTGTGGTTAAACATCGCCGCCTACCTCAAATAATATGCAAGTAGGGGATGTGGGTGTCAGAACAGTCACCACTCTTGCGAGACTGTCCAAGACCAGAGACTACCCATCTGAGATTAGAATTTGGATCTTGATTTCACACTCTTCCACCTCAACTGGACAGAAAATAAACACCGAGAACAGTTTCATTTCTCCTAGCGCCCCGTTAGCTGACCATGCCTATGCTTCGGAACCAACCCCAGCACAGAACTAACCCTGCAACGCCGGCAGCAGCTGAACTCCCACAGAGAAGATTGATTTTGGTAAACCGCTGGTGTCAGGAGTTTACCATTTTAGCTTCTGTCAAGGCAGCAGCAGAAAATGAAATATAATTAGTTCCGATCCACGCCTAAAGCTCTCCTGCAATTAGCCCTCATGAGAGAGGAACTGCAGACCAAGAGAATATTTGACTCTGCTATTGGGAAAACTTAAAGCAACATCATTTTCATCCCTGTAGAAAATGAGATCCCTCAGTCTACCGTGAGCTGGGCATTCCCAGGAGAATCAGTATAAGAAGCATTCCCAAATGCTCCCTGCATCTACTCCCTGTAGGAACTGTACTGCCCCAGGCTATGTGATGGGAATTGGTTACTGATGTCGGAGAAGGGACATCACCAAGATCTAGCAGAAGCATCCTTCTGTTGTAACCTCCCCCCTGCCCAATCTACAGGCAGATTTAAAAGTGATTGGTTTACTAGGATCACTGTCAGTTACCTTTACCCATGGGGCTCTTCCCCGAGCCTTCTCCAACCAGCTTGCCGGCAGACGGGTTATACAGGGGATCAGAACCTGATCTCATTGGATGATTCCTCCGCAACAGTTGTGCTGATGTAGTTTACCATTAGGGGCGTATGCTCCAAGCAGGGATGCTTTCTCCATCACTCCCTGTCTTCTGAGGGCTTGCAATTTTTTGAATGAAAGCACATTAGGGAAATCAACCATCCTGTAAAATAACTCATGACCTTGCATTTTTCCATATTTCCTAACCATGCATTAATGTGCTTCCTCTGGCAAAAAATCAGTGGAACCTCAGAGCCCTTCTCCTCTGCAAGCCTGCTACTCAGCAGCTGCTAAGGTGGTAAGTTGTGGTGGTGTGTTTGTGTGTGTGTGTGTGTGTATGTGCGCATGTTTGTGTATGTTTCTGAGTTGGGAGCTCCATCCCATGAATCATGGCAGTGCCATAGCAGTCAAGCAAGGCCCTGGAAGAGTTAACCAAAGAACGATATGCTTTCCGCTGATAGTCCTGGATCCAGAGTTCAGTTCCTTGTTCCCTCAACCTCTAAAGAATTGTAAATCGCATTGCAGGGTTGAGGGAAACAAAAGCAACCTGAAATTGCATGCAGACTTGGAGTTATACAGTACATATTTATTTAATCCCCAAGGTATGTGGCTCACTGTCATGTCAGTTGACTTTGCTGGCCTTATCCCCCTCTCCTTACTCACAAGGGTTTAAGTTTCCAACTAAATCCACGGATTTGCCTGTCAGTTCACAAGCTTGGGAGTCAGCACTTACGCCGATCCACCATCCGAACGCTCTTGTCACTGAATGAGTCAACCCCATCTCTTTCTCTAATTGGGATAAGGCAGACAGGCTCTCACTCCCTTCCCTTTGGGACCTTCTCCGGGTCCCAAAGCGAAGGGGCAGACCCAAACTCCCGGGACCCTGCCACGACTGCGACCCCCTGAATCCCTCCACCCCTCCAGGGCTACCTCCCCACCCGGGGCCTAAATTCCCTCCCTTTGACTCTAATTAAAAAAAAAAAAAAAAGGAAAAAAAATGAGGACAGGAACTCCTGCCAGCTCTGGCTCTCCTCCTCTCTGTTATCCTGGGTTCTCAGAGCTCCTGTCATCCCGGACCCGGTGGGCTCCCATGGAAGGGGTGGATTCCCCCCCCCCCCCCACCGAGGGTCTCCCCGAACACCCCAATCCCCTATCTCCAAAGCCCCCTCCCCCTCCTCCCTCCAGGGCAGAGGTTTCACCCTCCTCGGCGTTCTGGTTCGGGCTGGAAACGAGACGCCAAGGAAAATAAAAAAGTGCCAACTTGTTACCAACTCTTGAGATCTTCCAACACCACACACACCCCACGATCACTTGGGGCGGCAACCCTGGGGGGGAGGGGGAAGAGGCGTGGAACAAAATACCTTTAGGGGAGTAGGGGGGTGGGGGGAGAAGGGGTTGTCTGGAGGAGGAATGTGCTGAGGGGAGGTTTCCGGGTAGGGAAGCCTCAGGAGCTTGGAATAGTGTTCTGCGCACAGTAAGCACTTAATAAATACGACTGATGACAATCCGGTTGGACAGAGTACAAATTCCAGATGGCATCTGTTGAGCACTTACTCTGTGCCAAGCAGTGTTCTAACCGCTGGGGTAATGATGACATTTCTTAAGTGCTTACTATGTGCAAAGCACTGTCATCAGGTTGTCCCACGTGGGGCTCAGAGTCTTAAACCCCATTTTACAGATGAGAGAACTGAGGCAAAGGGAAGTGAAGTGACTTGCCCAAAGTCACACAGCAGACAAGTGGGGGCACTGGGATTAGAACCCAGCCGGGGCTCTTTCCACTAAGGCTTCCAGTCTAAAGAGGAAGGAGTGTAGGCCACCCCAGACAGTCAAAGCCACCTGGAGTGGGGGCTACCGAGATTCAGGACAACCCCCCTCCCCAATTTCTTTTACAAGGTGAAATTGACTAACGATAATAATAATGATGGTGTTGGTAAACGCTTACGATGTGCCAGGCACTGCTCTAAGCGCTGGACTAGTTCGGCGTGGGTTGGGGGAGGGAGAGGGCAGTTGCACTGTCAGGTGGGAGCCCCCAGCCCTCCCCACAAATAGACCATCAGCTTCGAGATGCCCCCGCCCTCGAGCTGCCCGGTTTACCTTTCTGGCTCCACGGTGGGCGAACTCCCGGGCCAGGTGTCTCCCGATGCCCCTGCCGCCGCCGGTGATGAGGACGTTCTCCCGGGACAGGTCCCGAGGCCGAGCGGGCAATGCCAGGCACACGGTAGCTTTCACCACCAGATAGATCATCTGCAGCGGGAAGATCACCAACGCGCCCAGCCATTTCCACACCATCGTCTTAAAACCCAAGAGAGGGGGTCGGGAGGAAGGTGGGGGAAAGAGAAGGGGGCAGCTCTCCAAAATTGCAGATAATAATAATAATAAATAAACGAAGAGGGGGGTGCCACCAGCTAAATAAAAACCACTTCCCCCCCAGAAAAAAAAAATGGAAGAATCCTCTGGGTTTGAAAAAGCTTCTCAGAAAGTTAGAACTGCGGGCGGGGGGCAGGGGTGGGGGTTGAAATGTGCAAAGCAAGAAGCTTCTTGTCTCAGCTGTCGTTTCCGTTGGGGATTTCTCAGGTAATGTTTACTGGCTGTCAGGAGTTTGGGAGGGAGAGGAAAAAAAAAAATAGGCACCGAGCACACGCGCACACACAGCGACAGCCCGCAGTTTCAAAGTGCAAGATGAAAAAAAAAATCCAGTTTGCAAATTGCAGTCGCCCAGAAAAAAAAAAAAATAGAAGAGAGAAACCGCTTTGAGTTTCTCCCAATTTCAGCCCGCGAGTGGCTCCCAGCTCATTGCTATTCTTAGGTTCAGGAAATTGCTTAAATGAGATATGATTGCCAGCACTTTGAAAAAAAAGTGAGGGGTCTAATCAGTGTCAGCTTATATACGTGCATGTCTGTGAGCCTGCAGAGAAAAAGGGCCCAAGCTGCCTAAGCCTTCCTCGCCCCGGTTCTGCGCTTGTCCCTGTCCCTGCCCCTGCCCCTGTCCCAACCCCGCCTGACTCTCGCCTGTCTCCCCTTTCAGCATTTATTTCCTCTTCCCCCACCCCCAACTTGGAGTCCCTGGCTTCCCAGAGTGGAGATTGTCCACCCTGTCAGCTCTGCCTCTTATCCAAACTCGCCGCTGCCTTTCCCCCGGCAGCGCAGATGGGGAGGGTTTTTTTTATTATTATTTATACCCCATTAAGTGTGATTGACAGGTAAAGCGCTCGCTGGATTTCACTACTGTTTCTGTGAGTGGCTGGCTGCGGTCTCCCCCCACCCCCTCCCGGCGCTATCTCTGCACCGCACACATACATAAACGCACACATTTGCACACATACAGTCACATCCACACACCCACACGCACACACAACACGCGCTTGCTCGCCCCACCCTCCTTCCCTTTCCTTTCCCTCCCCCCCGCCTCTCGGGCTGCAGCTTTGCAAGCCAGGACTTGCTGCCTCTGCCCCCCTTGGGCTTGCAAGTGTAATCGAAGCCCACTGTAACCGAGACGCTGTGTTACCGGGCTCCCTCGGCAATGCATTCCTTTTCTGCCCCCAGCCCTCACCCACCATCTCCCCACCCCCAGGCGGGAGAGCCGGGCCAAAGGCCCTAAAGGGGCGAGCGGAGGGGTGGGCGCCTCTCACCTTGTCAGAATCACAGCTTCCCACCCCCATCAGGTCCAGGCAGGCCTGGATGTGCCCGGTTCCTCTTCCCCTAAACAGAGCATTTGCTCTTATCTCCTCGTGGGAAAACCCCCCAGGGAGATTTAATCCCGGGATCCTCGAATTGAAAGAGATCTCCTGGCTCAATCAGGCCGTGTCCCAACCCCCGGCCGGACCAACAGATGCCTCTTCAAAGGCCTCCGGAGATGGGAGATGTCTTCTTTCCCCTCCACCCCCGCACCCTTTATGCATTTAATCAATTTCCCTTGTAGACTGCGCACTCTTTGTGGGCAGGGATTGCCTCTTTTTATTGCTGTCTTGTACTTTTCCAAGGTCTTAGAACAGTGCTCTGCACTCAGTAAATGCTCAATTAATACGATTGAATTGAATTAATCTGCACCCTGTCTGGCCTGGGCATTTCCTGTACTTCGATGAAGGGTAATTCGAAGACCATTTAATGGTGGGGGAGAAGAAGATAGCCATGAAGGAGTAGGGCTGGAGTGGGTTAGAGTGGGATCAGCAGAGCTGGGGTGCAACAGTGGGTGGAGAAGGGCTGGAATGGGTTGCCATTCAGTAGCATTTAATCAGAAACCTTTCTGATGTTCATCGAGTGTCTACTTAGTGCAGAGCAATGTATTATAAGCACTTGGAGAGTACAATAGAGACAATCCCTGTCCTGAGATAGGTGGCAATGCTGTGGGAGGGGTTGACCTGGGGTTATTTTATCATCCCAGAAACTTCCCTCTTGCCTATGTGGGTTCCCTAGTGATGCTGTCTTTCCTTCAGGATGGTAATAAGGTTGACTATTAAGTCCACCATGAGGTGATTCACTTTGAATTGCAACCCCAGTTAAATCCAGCCACTCACTAGATTTGCTCTTAAGTGGTCCACACTGGAAGACACAAAGGGAGATTCCCTGGCAGAGAGGGAGCTGGGGGTGGGGGCAACTTTAAGTACATATGCAACCCAGAATCAACTCTTTTCCAAGCCTCCTCCCCTGCCATCCCTGCAAGAGCCAGTGAGGGCAATGAACCAGGGTGGAGAGGAGTGAGTCCAGTCAATTCATCAGTGGTATTTCCTGAGCACTTATTCTACACCAATCACTATACTAAGCTCTTGGGAGAGTGCAATAGAGTAAATAGATATGCTCCTTGCCCTCAAGGAGTTTGCAAGTTAGTAGGGAGACAGACATTAAAATAAATAACAGGAAAAGGAATAATCCCCCTCTTGGGGTCACACCTGTAGAGTTTCCAGGATTCTATCAGTCTCGACTATGGGAGGGAGAGTCAAACAGAGGCCTACCCATTCCATTCCTAGCTTGGGCAGTGGCTAGTGAGTGAAAAGGAATCTGCTGCAAGTCAGAACTCACCTGTGCTGGGCAGCAGTGGCATGGAACAGAGTTGAGGGCAGAGACTAAGGTTTACTTTGTGGAAGGAGGCAATAGCAAACCACTTCTATATTTTTCCAGGAAAACTCTATGGACATACTAGCAGAAAGATTGCAGATGGAGGTGGGGCGAGATGCATCCATGGCATCACTATGGGTTGGAGACGATTCGACGGCATAAGATAAGGGAATACTAACAATGCTATTTTTTTAAACACTTACTATGTGCCAAGCGCTGTACTAATCGCTTTGGTAGATACATGATAATCTTCTTGACTGAGAGCTCCTTGTGGGCAGAGTCTACCAACTCTGTTATACTGTTCTCTCCCAAGATCTATATACAGTGCTCTGCACACAGTAAGCGATCAGTACACATGACTGATGATAATCAGGTTGGACACAGTCCCAATTCCAAATGGGGCTCACAGTCTAAGGAGGAAAGAGTAAAGGTATTTAATTCCTTATTTTACAGATGAGAAAACTGAGGCACAGAGAAATTAAATGACTTGGCCAAGGTCACACAATAGGCAAATGGTAGAGACAGGATTAGAATCGAGGTCCTCTGGCACCCATGCTTGTACTCTTTCCACTAAATCATGCTGCTCCAACAGGGAAATAACTGAGTATATATCTATAATTTTATTGATCTATTTTTGATGCTACTGATGCCTGTCTACTTGTTTTGTGTTGTTGTTTGCCTCCCCCTTCTAGACTGTGAACCCGTTGTTGGTTAGGGATTGTCTCTGTTGCCGAATTGTACTTTCCAAGTGCTTAGTACAGTGCTCTGCACACAGTAAGTGCTCAATAAATAAGATTGAATGAATGAATGAACTGAGTATAAAAATATATACATAAGTGTAGGGTGAGGAGGGTGGGGGGCATTCTCCAACTCCATTTTACTCCAGGTCCTGTCTTTCTATACCAGCTACATCTAACAGGGCCATTTCTTTCCTGGCCTGCTGGGGCCTGGCTTCCACAGGCCCTGGGAAACGCCAGCTCAGAGCAGCCTTGTCTAGACTTGGTTTGACTCAGGAAGTGGGAGAGGGGCACAGTGCTCCCAGCTGTTGGGGGTGCAACTATTGAACCTGGGGTCAGGGAGAACGGAAGAAAAAGTCCAGCCTGTCAATCCAAGGAAGGCCTGTTACAGGTCTCTGCTGGGAATCAGTAATTAGCCTGGGCCTCTACTGCCAGCCCAGTTCCGGATGAGTGCACAGACCAACCTTTATCTGTGAGGCGAGGAAGCCGCCTCGTGGTCGAAAGAAGAAAATACACGAGGAGTTTGTGCCTGGGGCGATTTTAGCTAGGGTCAGCTCGATTTCTTAATAATGATAATAATAATAATAATAATAGTATTTGTTAAGCACTTACTATGTGCAAAGCACTGTTCTAAGCGCTGGGGGAATACAAGGTGATCAGGTTGTCCCACGTGGGGCTCACAATCTTAATCCTCATTTTACAGATGAGGTAACTAAGGCACAGAGAAGTTAAGTGACTTGCCCAAAGTCACACAGCTGATAAGTGGCAGAGCCGGGTTTAGAATAAAAATGATGGTATTTGTTAAGCACTTATTTACTACCAAACACTGTACTATGCTCTGGGGTGAAAAGTATTTGCAGATCAGCTACAGTCTCTGCCTCACATGCGGCTCACCATCTAAGTAGGAGAGGAACAGGTATTCAATCTCCATTTTACAAAGGAGGAAACTGAGGCCCAGAGAAGTTAAGGGTGACATGACCAAGATCACACAGGAGGTAGTTGTCAGTGACGGATTAAGATTCAGGTCCTCTGACTCCTAGGCCTGTGTTATTTTCAGTAGGCTACGCTGTTCTCTTCAGCAACCAGCTTCCTACCCTTCTCCCACTTGTTTTCTTCTCTTCCTTCACCCACCCCTATTCCGGCTGCATTAATTCTTCACTCAGGAATCTTGTCATCAATACCCAGAACCCTGTGGAAGGCTCTGCCCCCTTTCACCCCTCTCTCCCTCATGGTCGCTTTTCTTTCTAGCAGGAGCTGGACTCAAGGAAAAAAAAACTGTTGGAAATATGACTAAAGGAACGTCTTCCTAGAGAAAGAGAGAGAGAGAGAGGCCCCATAGAACTAATTACTGGCAATTTATATACCTGGGGTACAGAAATTCACCTCTGGGTTTAAGACACAAAATCAGATCTCTCTCCCCACTAGTTATTCCTTTTTTTCCCACCTACCCCAGTTCACATGCTTTGCTCCTCTCAAACAAACCTACTCTTACTACCCACCTCTTGCTCGCACTCTCCCTCCTTCCTTCCCTCCAGGTATCCTGAAACTCCCTTCCATTTCACATCCAACAGAGCGCAGTCCTTCTCATGTTCAAAGTTCTTCCCAAACTAACTCACTCATTCATTTATTCATTCATTAGCATTTACTGAGTGCTCACTGTAGAGCACCTTAGTAAGTGCTTGGACGAGTACAGTACAACAATAAACAGAAACATTCCCTACCCACAGGGAGCTTTCAGCCTAGAGCAGGGAGACAGACATCAATACAAACAAATAAATTACAGATATATACGTAAGTGCTGTGGGACTGGTATGGGGGGAAGAGCAGAGGCAGCAAGTCTGGGCGATGCAGAAAGGAGTGGGAGATGAGGAAATGGTGGGGGGCTTAGGCTGGGAAGGCTTCTAAATTCCATCTCCTCCAGGAGGCCTTTCCTGATTAATCTCTCCTCTCCCCATCGTAAATCCCTCCACCCCAACTCCCACTTCTGTACTTCTTAAACACAGAAAGTGCACTGTACTAAGCTCTTGCAAGAGCTTACTTCCAATCTCCTTAGAACTTTGATATATTGCTTGATATTCTATTACAGAATAGAGAATATTACAGAAAAGAGAAGCAACGTGGCTCAGTGGAAAGAGCCTGGGCTTGGGAGTCAGAGGTCATGAGTTTTAATCCTGGCTCTGCCACTTGTCAGCTGCGTGATTTTGAGCAAGTCACTTCACTTCTCTGGGCATCAGCTACCTCATCTGTAAAATGGGGATTAAGACTGTGAGCCCCATGTGGGACAACCTAATTACCCTGTATCCCCCCCAGTGCTTAGAACAGGGCTTGGCACATAGTAAGCACTTAACAAATGCCATTATTACTATTACTCCCTATTACCTGTAATGTGTTGTAGTGTTTGTTTCTCCTGCTTAATTGTAAATTCCTTGAGAGCAGGGAACATATCTACTAATTCTATTCCACTCTCCCAAGTTCTTAGTAGAGTACTCTGCCCATAGGAGGTGATTAATAAAAACTATTTATTGATTGGTTGATTATGGACTCACAAGTCAGTGTCAAACTCAAAACTAAAACCCAGCTCTGACTCTGAGCAGAAGACCTCCTTCCCCATCAGAAACCTTTCAATCAATCAATGAATGGCATTTATTGAGTGCTTACTATGTGCAGAACACTGTACTAAGCTCTTGGGAAAATACAATATGACAGAATTAGTGGAAATGTTCCCTTTCACCTAGCTCATACACCTTGCTTTATTGTCCTAGCTGCTAGGCCTGGGTTCAGATGCTAAACAAGTGAGGCAGGCTATGAGTCCCTCTGGAGAAATGCTCTGTGTTCATCGTTTTGAATGGACATCCATATAATGTCATTACGTTACGGGAGGGAATGGCAAATTTTTCCTACTTCGAGGCAGTCAGATGTCTAAAGCCAGCCCTGCCACCTGCCTCAGCTTCCTTCATTCACCTTCACCATCAGAGAGTGTAAGAGTTGCACTCTGGGAAAGAGGAGTGGAGTTGGTAGGTATCACCCTGCTCATTCTGAAGTTACCCACAGCTAGTGCAAAGTTAAGTTGTTCGCTGGTGCCTGAGGGGCATAGTTGGAGAACCCAGCAGTTTTGGGGCTTTATCGAGAAGCAACATAAGAAAGAGCGAGGGCCTGGGAGACAGAGGACCTGGATTCTAATCTTGACTCTGGCACTTACCTACCATACAACTTTGGGCAAATCACTTCACTTCTCTGTCTCAGTTTCCTTGTCCTTTTTAGACTGTGAACCTCATCAATCCATCAATCAATCAATCAATGCTATTTATTGAGTGTTTACTCTGTGCAGAGCACTGTCTAAGCACTTGGGAGAGTACAATACAACAGAATTAGCAGACACATTCCTTGCCCATAATAAACTTACAGTCTGGGACAAGGACCATGTCTGACTTGACTAACTAATGTTAGTGTTATTATTATTGTTATTGTCATTATTTATCAGCATGATGAGGCTGGTTGACTTTTGACTCTCCCAAGGCCAAAACCCTGATTCTCATCTCCCCTTTCACTTTTTCTCAACTTGATTCAGCTGAAAAACTGCAACTCCAGTTCTAAGAACGAGACCTCACATGTCCACGTCAGGACTGGAGCATGTTGTATATTTTTTTATATAAGTGAATGGAGTCTTTGTGATGTGAGTTAAAGGTTTAAGCCAGGAAAACTTTTTCCATTATTAACAAGCTGGGGATATTCAGATTTCTCAAACTCACTGGGGACTTAGATTCACAGTTGTGAAGGGATTTCTGGGGAACAGCTCATTTAGGAGTATAAAGCCAAGTGGAAAAAAAAGAATAATAATATTAATAATGGTATTTGGTAAGCATTTATTTTGTGCCAAGCACTGTACTGAGTGCTGGAGTATATACAAAATAATCATAGACCCAGTTCCTGTCCCACATAGGGCTCACAGTCTGAGAGAGAAAAAAAAGGTATTTCATCCCCATTTTACAGATGAGGAAGCTGAGGCACAGAGAAATGAAACCACTTGTTCAAAGTCGCATAGAGGGCAAATGGAGAATCCAGGATAAGAACCAGATCCTCTAACTCCCAGGCCTATGCTCTTTCCACTAGGCCATAATGCTTGTTTGTTGTTTTCATGGTATTTGTTAAGTGCTTATTACATACCAGGCACTTTACTAAGTGCTGGGGTAGATACAAACTAGTCAGAATGGACACAGTCCATGTCCCATGTGTGGCTCACAGTCATAATCCCCATTTTACAGATGAGGTAACTGAGGCACAGAGAAGTTATGTGACTTGCCCAAGCTTATACAGAAGAAAAGTGGCAGAGCTGGGATTAGAACCCAGATCCTTCTGATTCTCAGGCCTATGCTCTTTCCACTTGGCCACACTGCTTCCAACTGCTCAACAGTTCAAATGCTGGGAGAAAATTGGATCGTTCAGAGTGACAACGGGCAGCCATGGAGTTGGTATAGAATCCTGGGATGGTAAGGAGGGGAAGGAGTGAGCATGATCTAGTGGATAAAGCAGGGGCCTGGGAGTCAAAAGGTCATGGGTTCTAATCCTGGCTCTGCTACTTGTCTGCTATGTAACCCTGGGCAAGTCACTTCACTTCTTTGTGCCTAGTTACCAACTCATTGGTAAAATGAGGATTAAGACTGTTAGCCTGTTGTGGGACAGGAACTGTGTCCAAAGCAACTTGCTTGTATTCCCCCCACCCCCAACCCTGAGCGATTACTACAGTTTCTGGAACATAGAAAGTGCATAAGTACCACAGTTATTATTATTATTATTACTTCTTCCCAGGATTTGTCAAGATCAGGAGAGCACCAAGCAGCAGACTTGCCCAGAGGCCAGACCTCCATCTTGACCCCATCAAGGTGAGATTTAGAGATCCAGAGGGTGTCCAGTGAAGAGGCAACCCATCTGTGATTAGCAATTCCGAGTTCCTCCCTGAATGTGGAAGCAATGCAGAGAAAATGAACAGGACATTGATGGACGAGGGGCAATTAGGAGCAATAAATCTCCTGTCTTTGCTCTCGACACAGAGCCTGTAACTGCCCCCGCCCGAAGGAGGAAAAATGGTTCAAAACCAATTGTCATGAATGAATCATGACCAAGGCCTCCTGCCTCATGGTGGTGAGGATCCCCGGTAACACGTATAAAATGCCTTGAGGTCCTCAGAGAGACCGAGAGGTCAAAGTTGGGCTCCAGATGTACAGAAATCAAAGGGGAGAAGCCGCCTTGGGCAGGGGTGGAATTTTAAGGGGGTGGAGAGAAGAGAATCTTTACAATCCCATCCAAAATTTCCAAGTGCATTCTCAAACCCCACTCTCACTTCTGCTTGAACCTGGAACTTTGGTCCTCAGTGAAGGAGGGTGCCTACAAGGGAACTGGGTTTTTTTTTTTTTAATGGTATTTGTTAAGTGCTTATTATGTGTCAGGCACTGTTCTAAGCACTGGGGTAGATACAGGTTTATCAGGTTGTACATAGTCCCTGTCCCCTATGGAGCTCACAGTCTAAGTAGGAGGGAGTAGGATTTAAGCCCCATTTTATTGAGGAAACAGAAACACAGAGAATTTAAGTAACTTGCCCAAGGTCATACAGCAAGCAATTGGCAGAGCTGGGATTAGAACCCAGATCCTCTGTCTCCCAGGCCCATGTTCTTTCCACTGGGCCACACTGCTTCTTGTGGGTTGGGGGGAGGGAGGCTGCACCATGGTTAAGTCAACCTCTTGTCTAGGGTGTTCATTGAGGGTGTGGGGGAAATAGCTTTACCACTCTCTCCACCCAGAGGTTCAGTCACTAACTGCTTGGTGTCTCACGTGCTGAGATCAATCACACGCTGGCTTGGGAGTGGCAGGATTCTTGTGGCTGTTCATTTTGGGAGAAGAATGGGGAAGCAGAGAGAATCTTCCTCACTCCGAGCAGGTGCCTACTGCTGCATTTCTGGGTCCTGCCCCGAATGACCTGGCTTCACCTCGTCTCTTTCCCAGGAACAAACCACCTCACAGCACATCACCCCCTGAGCTTTCCCTGTCCCTCTTTTTGGCTCAGCCCTAGAGAGGGCAGTGGGCAATGCCTGACACCCAACCTCATGGCTTTGTAGGGAGAGGGGAGGGCTGAGGCTGATTTGGAAGTCAACATCAGGCAAGAATTGACTGCAGAACTGGGACAAAATCCTCTTTGGTGAGAGCTAGAGACAAAGACTGAATACATTTAATATCCTGATCATAGCAATAAACTAACAGCATGTAAAAATAGTCACACACCAGACCACTTCCCCTGCTACTTGGCAGCATTTGTTGTGGGTCTGTGTGTGTGCACGCATGCGCAGGTGTGTGTGTGTCTGTTTACTGCTTCTATTTTCAGAAACTGGGCTGTGGTGGCCACCCCACCAATTTCAGCTCAGCTCTCTGGCACTGGAGGAGAGAGAAATTACAGAGGAGGGCTTGCATTTTGCTGCAAGAAAAGAAAATGCCTCTCATTCCCCATAGATAACTCCCCTTCAGTCTTGCAGTGTAAAATGGGAATGGCAAAGAGGAAGGGGAGGCTCTCAGAGACTTCTTCCTCCTCCTCCTCCTCCTCACCCCCTGATCCCCATAAAAGGGCATGGTCTCAACCCCGGAGCTGTATTAAACAAAGTAAGTAGACATAGTCCCTCTGGGTGATGACAATCAAAGGCAGACAACCGTGACTCAGGACACAGACCCATAGACCACTTACTGTTCAGTGGCCTTGAGTGATGCGATCAAATACTCAGAGAAGAATCTCCAAGAAGCACCTTCCGGGAGAGGGCAAAGTGCGTTGGGCATGTCAGTTTGTGTGGGGCTGGCCATGACTAGTTGTGGGCACATAAACACCTCCTCTTTCTCAAGAGATGGGCATTGGGATTTGGTGAAATTTAGTGCATCCGTCCCTTGCCTGGCCTGAAAATGGGGAATGCCATCTTTACTGTGGCTTTTATTAAGCACTTATTGAATGCTAAGTGATGGACAAGATGTGAAGTTATCAGATTGGGTACGATCCCTGTTCCCACATAGGATTCTCTATCTTAACCTCATTTTACAGATGAGGAAACTGAGGCCTAGAGAGATTAAGTCACTTGCAAAGTCATGCAGCCTACTGTGATGATGATGATGGTATTTATTAAGTCCTTACTATGTGCCAAGCACTGTTCTAAGCTCTGGGATAGATACCAGGCTATCAGGTTGTCCCGCATGGGGCTCACAGTCTTAGTCCCCATTCTACAGATGAGGAAAGTGAGGCACAAGGAAGTTAAGTGAGTTGCCCAAAGTCACACAGCTGACAAGTGGCGGAGCCAAAATTAGAACCCACGACCTTTGACTCCCAAGCCCGTGCTCTTTCCACTAGACCACACAGCCTCCCACATCTGCCTCTTTGTCTGCAGGTGGCAGGTGGCCCTAACAGACAGGTCTGTAGCTTCAACAGGAGTGCCTAGACTGAAGCAGTACTGTGGACTAAACCACTGCTCGGGAGGTGGGTGTCTCTTGGAGGCTCCAATCAACAGTCAACTTAGGCCCAGCCTAGACCCAGACTTGCTCTAGAACTCTGATGACCTGTTAGCACCATCAACTAATGTGGAATTTTGTCCCCCTTCCCATACTATTGTAACTCCACAGATTAAGATATCTACAGATCCACAGGCAGAGAATGGCAGGGAGGAGGTAACCTTTTCATTTTCTAAGGAGGCAACTGCAGCCACCACTTCTGCTGCATTGGCCACTGCCATCCTCACTGAAGTGATTCATCTGTGGGCCATTATTTGTGGGCATTTCTGGGATGGCTAGAAACACTCTATTCTGGGCACCCCAGAAACTTCCATGAAAAGCCTCAGGATGAGTTGGTTCAGCTGAGGTGGAGGCAGAGGAAGTGGTGGCACAGTGGTAGCAGTTTCGGTTCCTGTCAGAAAGGAAAGGGAGGAGGATTGTTGGGTAGCTTCCTCTTCCTCCTCCTTCTCCTCCTTCCTGATACTATGCCACCACCACGATAGCTATGAAGCTTCCTCCTGCCACCCTGGCCAGAAACAGAACCCTCACAGACCTTGCCCTAAGCATTTCGGGTGGTGGGATGGACCCCCGAAAACCATGCCCATTCCTCCTAATGCAGGATGCTAGGTCACCTAGGCTCTGAGGGTAACTGCACTTGTCTGCTGTATGACCTTAGGCAAATCACTTCACTTCTCTGGGCCTCAGTTACCTCAGCTGTAAAATGGGGATTGAGACTATGAACCCCACAAGGAACAGGGACTGTGCCCAAACTGATCTGCTTTTATCCACCCCAGCGCTTAGTACAGTGCCTGGCACGTAGTGAGCACTTAATAAATACCACTATTATTATTATGTTCAGAAGTGACTTGTCACCTCCCCTCCTCCCTGCACCCTGTTTGTCCTCTGATTTCTTCCAGACCAGTTCAGCACTCAATTTCCAGCTCAGTTAAAGCTCTAGCTCATAAGTGGTCCCTTTCACTCAGCCAGAAAAAGCAGGCAGTGTTTTAGGGGAAGGGAAAGGGGGCTGAGCTTGTGAAAAACCAGTGACACTGGAAAAAACTCCTCAGAAAAGCTTGGGGCCGGCTGCGTGTCTGGGGCCATTTGTGCCGTAGGCGGCCAGCAGAGCGAGAAATATACGAGATCACAAACATAGTGCTGCCAGCACGTCCAAGGGAATTATGACAGTGAATGGAAAATCGGCTCTTGCAGGATGGAAATTCTCTTCCCGGGGAGATCGGCTGAATTCAGGGTGCCCTAGGCCAGCAATCTGTGAAAGCCACAGATTTTTAAGAACCTCATTAAAAATGCACCCCACTCCTAATGTACATCGGTTTGGCAGTTGGGATCATTTTGCTCTTTGCTGAAGCAAGGCTGTCAGGAGTGGATAAATCAAATCCCAGCTGAAGTGACCCCTTTTCCAGTTTCTTCACTGATTACCTCCTGCCACTAAATATTTTCCATTTAAAAAAACTTCCCGGTGGTGCTCTAGTCATGCTCGGCTCTCCCTGTGTGCTTGGGTGATGCTATTCATCAGCGGGAAGACGCTGTGTTTTAGCAGTCACCAAAATCCCCGGCTTCAGTAGAAATTGGATCGACACTCAGACATGGGCCAGCAGGCCAGCTGGGTTTTGGTGGACACAGGTGTGCTCTCCAGGTATGTCCTGGGTATCCAGTGTCTGCTTCAAGCAGAAGGGGAAGCCAATTACAGGGGAGCATAGCAGGAAGGCCACAAGGTCTACGGAGGGGGAAATTACTGGAATTTTGGGGAGGATTGACCCTCAGTTGGTCATCTCATCCATGCCCCTGCCTGTGGGAAAGGCTGCCTGTTAACTCTCCATCTCAGATAGAGAGGTCTGTTGCCTCCATGAAAATTAGCATGGAGCCCCCATGCTGATATAGTCCAGGCATTGCTTTACTATTTCCCCTATTCCCAATCCATTTTAATGTCTATCTCCCCTTTAGACTGTAACCACCAAATCTTTTGTAAAGTGCTTAGTACAGTGGTCTACTCACAGTAAGCACTTAATAAATACCACTGATTGACTGTTAAGTCTTTCCTCTTTCCTTCTCCCAGTTACAGTGGTGATGCATCATTATGAGGTTCTCTACCCTAACCCTACTTGACTATGGGGATGTCCTTCCCACAGAAATCCTGGTGCTGCCTGGACTGAGAGCTATGGATTTCCTGGGGGAAATTTTACACCCAAAATGGGCCCATGCTACCCCAAATCCTATTCATAGACTAGGTGGAGATATGGCAGGGACCTGCCGTATTCATTTCTGTTTGCTGGGAAATGTGTGTTCCTGGATTGAACACATGTCATATCCCCATCTCCCCAGGTCAGATTCTCAGTGCTCCAGCACTTAGAGCAGTGCTTTACACATAATAAGCGCTTAATAAATGCCGTTATTATTATTATTATTATTATTCTCCTCTGACACAGGACACATTCACCCCCAGCCACCAGAAGCAACTTTGTCCACATTGCTTTACCCAGTCTACTATTAAGCAATTATTCACCTATACAGCTTTCCATTCTTCCTCTCCTCCCCTGCAATTTATTCTGTATTTTCCTTCCTTGAGGGTGGGAATTATTTTCCTTTGCTCTATTCCCTCTATACTTCCTCTCTTGAGGATTTCAGTCATTCACATGGCTTCAGCTACAATCCCTAAGCAATTGATCAATCATTTATATTTACTGAGCACTTACTGTATGCAGAGTACTGTACTTAACACTTGGGATTTTCCTGCCCCAAACTAGACTACAATCTAGAGGGGGAGACAGATGAATAAAGGCAGGAAATCAGGGTGATGCAGGGAATGGGAGAAGAGGAAATGAGGGTTAATTAGGGAAGGCCTTTTGGAGGAGTTGTGCCTTCAATAAGGCTTTGAAGGTGTGTGTGTGTGAGGAGAGAGAGAGAGAGAGAGAGAGAGAGAGAGAGAGAGAGAAAGAGAGAGAGAGAGAGAGAGAGATTACTTAATCAATCAATAGAATTGATTGAGTACCTATGGTGTGCAGAGCACTGTACTGAGAACATGGGAGAGTACAGTAAATGGATATGATCTCTGCCTTCAAGAAGTTTGCAATCTAGCAACTACAATTTGCAGCTTTGAAGAACTGTACCATGTAAAAATTTGCTATAGAAGGTTGTAGGTATACCAGTGATTAAGTGGTACTGAACAGGTGGTTGGGGGATATTATCTGGGGAGGTTAGAGATTAATTGGGGAAGGCCTCATGGAGGAGATATTCATTCATTCAATCATATTTATTAGCCACTTACTGTGTGCAGAGCACTGTACTAAGCACTTGAGAAAGTACAATGCAACAATAAACAGTGACAATCCCTGCCCACAATGAGCTCAGAGTCTAGAGGGGGGTAAACAGACACGGATACAAATAAATAAAATTACAGATATATCCATAAGTGCCGATTTCAGAAGGACTTTGAAAATAGAGCCGTGGTCTGTCTGATTTAAAGTAGGAGGGAGTTTCAGGGTTAACTAATCTGAGGAAAGTGACAAGAACGGGGCACAATAATTAAGTTATATTGAGAAGAATGAAGAATGGGAGCTGGGATGTAGCAGGAGAAGAGAGTGGTTAGGTATGAGAAGAAAGTCTTGATTAAATGCCTTAAATCCAGCTGTCAGGAGTTTCAGCTTGAAGCGGAGAGGAATGGGGATTCATTGGAAGTTTTTGAGGAGTGGAGAGATGCGGACAAATTGTTTTCGAGAAAAATGATCCGGGAGGCAGAGTGATGTAGAGACAGGAGAGGGGAAAGTCTGGTTTCAGGGAGATCAGTAAAGAGGCTGATGCATTTGTTAGGCTGGGATATGATAAGTCCCTGGGCCAGCATGGTGGCCATTTGGATAGAGAGGAAGGGGCAGGTCCTGGAAATGTTGTGAAGGAAAAACCAACAGAATTTGCCAACAGACTGAATACAGGGGTTGAAAGACAGAGGAGAGTTAAAGATAACGTGAATGACTTACAAATCTGCCTATCTAGCCCTGATCTATACCTCACTATCCTATCCCCCATACCCTCTTACCCCCAGGACACTTATAGACTTATCTTCCCATCTCTTTCCAAATTTCTCCTCTCCATTGACAACACCACCATCATCCCTGTGACAGAAGCCTATAACCTAGTTCCTCTCTATCATTCTCCTTTTGCATTCAGTCTATTGCTAAAACCTTCCAGCTTTGCCTCAGAAACATCTTCTAATGATAAAAACAGTAATTGTGGTATTTGTTAAGTGCTAACTATGTGGCAAGCACTGTACCAAGCACTGAGGTAGATGCAAGATAATCAGTGTCCCAATATAAGGCTTAGTTTTAGCCTAAGTAGGAGATCAAATACGAATCCCATTTTGCAGGTGAGGGATCTGAGACACAGAGAAGTTAAGTGACTTGTCCAAGCTCACACAGCAGGTATATGGAGGAGCAGGAATAAGAACCCAGGTCCTCAGCTTCCCAAGCCTAGGCTCTTTCCACTAGGCCTGCTGCTGCTTCTGTGTGGGTCTCTCCTCTCAGTCTCTTGGAGCTGGAGAGTTGGTCAGGAGAGTGCATGGATGAGAAGGAAGAAAAAGAAGAAAATGATAAAAAACAAAAGGGGGGATCTTCAGAGTGGCAAGTAGTGCACTTGTCCCAGACAGTTGGCTTGGGTAAATTATTTTCAGACTCCCATATGACCCTCCTAGCTAGTCCATACACCTGGATGGGGCCCATGGGGAAAGTCCTTGTGGAGACCCAAATGAATGGCCCTTTCCAACAGCCGGAACGCACACAATGAAGCCCAGATGTTGCCTATTCCAGGGAGCCATTGTGCTCTCCCCATTCAGCTCCTGTTGGAGAGTATTTGTTTTGGGCTGGGAAATCCAGACACCACAGCCCCAGGGGCAAAATTCCGTCGGCTCAGCACAGACCTGACGAATGCAGACAAGGCGTCTGGCCGGAGACCCGGCGGGGTCCATGGAGTCATGCATGGTGGGCAAGGCAGTGCCGAGTTTCCTCCACAGGGCCGTTTCCTCGACACCCTAAAATTGGTCTGATGACCCCTGAGCAGGAACTCCAGGGTGCAAGTCTTTTCGTTCCACTGTGTGCCAAAATCTCAAAACCCAGGCCAGATGTGGCTAGAGTTTTGCAAGCCCGGACTGTGGTTCATATGAATTTCCTAGTGATTTATGGGCTTTCTTCATGATGAAACTTGATGCTGTGGGGATCCACTTTTCCTTCAAAAGCAGGCCAGGGTTCTTCAACCAAATAATCACCTTCCCTGCTGTCTGGCTGCTACTGCAATGGCTGGCTGGAGAGGCCCTCGGGGACCATGGAACCCCATACTTGTCTTGAGGCACCTGGATAACAGGTTAAACCGAGGGCAAATATGTGATACCCACATGTACCCATTTGGAAGTTGACTTTCTTGGCTGCTCTGAATATAGCTATGGAAACATTTCCTGAGAGCAAACATGTGGTTAAAAAGACCAGGTGTGAACAGCATGATCTGACTGAGTGTATGCTGTGTGCACTCAAATGACTGATGCTGAGTTAGACTGTCTGCTGTATTCTGTTTCTTGGCCATCCACAGTTGTACTGCACTGATGGAAGATTCATTCATCCATTATTCAATCACATTTATTGAGCGCTTACTGTGTGCAGAGCACTGTACTAGCGCTTGGAGAGTACAATACAACAATAAACAGGCACATTCCCTGACCATAACAGGTTGTATAGTAATACCTACCATTTGCTTGGATCGCAATGGACAATGATAACCAGGCACAAGGATACCCAGGCTTTATATCTACAACAGAAAAAAAACCAGTCCAACCTAGAAGACAGGGATACAGAGAGGGTGTGTGTGTGTGTGTGTGTGTGTGTGTGTGTGTGTGTGTGTGTGTGTGTGTGTGTGCGTGTGAGAGAGTGAGTGTGCACTTGCAGGTGCTTGCATGGGGGGGCTCCGAGCAGCTTTTTGGTGATGGCGTAGCCTAGTGGAAAGAGCACTGGGAGTCAGAAAACCTGGGTTCTAATTCTGGCTCTGTCACTTGCCTACTATGTGACCTTGGTCAAGTCACTACATTTCACTATGCCTCAGTTTTCTTATCTGTAAAATGGAGGTTCAGCACCTGTTCTCTCTCCCCCTTGGACTGTGAGCTCTATGTGGGACAGAGACTGTATCCAACCTGATTATCTTGATTAATCTAATTCAGTGTTTAGTAGGCTACTTGGCTTGTCACATCCACCCTAAAATCTCTGTCCATTCTCTCTTCAAAATTAACTGTTGCTATCCTACTGGAACTACTGACATTTACCAAGCTCCTACCAGGTTTGTCCTGCCTCTTTTAACCAATGTTTCAGAGCTCCACCCTATAGCAATCCTAGGGCAAGAGAATAGGATCATTCAGATGAGCAAGTCCAAGCTGAGAGTTCTGCTAAAAGACTGAGGGGAAGCAGACTTCCTACTTTCAAAAAACAGAATAAGAGAGCAGTTACCTTTGGTTCTTAGGGAATCTTCCATGCTCTCTGAAATAAATGCTTTGTTTTGAATGAAATCTCAAAAAAGAAATCCCCCAGGACCTGATAAAGAGGAGCTGACAAGAATAACATACATAGCTAATTCCATTAATGATGATTTTGCTCCAGAAATTTGCAGACAAATCAGAAATATTGCAAGAGAAAATTCCTCTGTGCTCCTCTCTCAAGCTGTCTGGAATGAAGTCTTTTTGAAAGTGCGTATAAAACACCTCAGTAGGCAATGTGTCAGCTTTTTATTTTCCTTAAGGTGGCTGCAAGGATTTAATAGAGTCAGCGAGATCTATAAGAGCCAGGAAAACTATCCTGGATCCATAGACCCAGCATCTGACAGAAATTAGATTAAGCTTAAAATAAATCAGTCTCTAGGCTAATAAGAATTTCAGTAAAAATGGAAAATATTTTCCACTGCCTATGTATATTGTTGGATAAATCCCTGGATTATGTGACCATTTGGTCTGCCAGGGGAACTTACATTGCCATACTGACCAGGCTGTGTTGATTACATTGAGAAGATTCTTCTTGAGTCTGGGATGATTTTGGGGTTCTTATTCCATTCCCCCAGTCTTGCCTGGGCAAACACTCTACCCAAAAGCCCCAAAGTGTTTGAGCCTCTGGGGTATCTATGATATTTAAATATTGGATTCTCCATCTCTCATGATCTTTCCCTTTGGCTTGCTGCCTCCCTCTTGTTCTCAGTGTGTGGTTATTAACCCCAGAGAAGCCACTGGTGATCCCACTGAGAGTTGTCCATTCCACCATTTTTAGAGAATAGGTTTCTACTCTCCATGCTCAGGTGACTTGCACATGATGGTGCCCCAGGTAAGTGCCATTCCTGGTAGGGCTGCTATAAGGCTAGGGTTGTTAAGGAAGGGTGCTGGGCTGGTAGCCATAGGCCGCAGAAGGTCCACAAGGAAGGTAACTATCTTAGCAAGGGGATGCTTCCACAGACAGTTCCCTCCTCCATCCCACCATAAACCAACCAGAGACATCTCTCACCACTTCCACTGGGCTGTGAAAATGGTGTATCCTTTTGATTCAGGATCTCTGCCTTCAAGGAGCTTATATTTAATGGGTGAGATAGGCAGAAATTAATTACAAATAATGGAAGCAGAAGGATAAAGAAGAATACAGAAGGAAGTAGTGCAAATATATCGGGATTAAATAGCTGAACAATTAATTGAATATGCAAATGAATGTTCATAATGGTTGAGGATAGGGAAAAATATATTAGGGGAAGTGGGGTGTTGTGAATTAATCAGGAAGGGTTTTGTAGAGAAGGGGGGACTTTAGGAGGGCTTTGAAGATGAAGAGAGCTTAATCTCCCACTACATTCTCCTCCAGAATTAGAGAAGCCCCTCCAACTAGCCTTTGTTCCCAAGTTGGAGGCAACAGATGTTGGGGAGAGGAGGAAAGTTGCCATACTGCCTGCTTGGCAAAAAGAGTGGAGGCAAAAAGCTCTAGGAATATCCTACCTCAGTGGGCCCCCAAATTGAGAGAGGAGACCAGGATGGCAGAATAAGTGAAAACAGTTATCAGAGAGGCTTAGATTCAGGCAGGTAGTTGAGATTGCCCTTCTTTTTTAATAAAATTGACTAATCCAACTGATCCAACACACATCTAACATCTAACACATTTGGTCCCTAGAAAAGTCCCAAGGCTTTGTCCTAGTGGATAGAGCTTGGGCCCGAGAGTCCTTAGGACCTGGGTTCTAATTTTGACTCTGCCACTTGTCTGCTGTATCACTTCACTTTTCTGTTCCTCAATTACCTCAACTGTAAATTTGGGATTAAGACTGTGGGCCACACATGGGACAGGGATTGTGTCCACCCCAATTACCTTGTATCTATCCCAGTGCTTAGTGCAGTGTCTGGCACATAGTAAGTGCTTAACAAATACTGCTTTTATTATTTTTGTTAGTAACAGTCCTGCATTTGAACTACACCATATATCCTAATTATATCTGTCAAGCTCCTGTAGTGACAGGACCCACAGGAAAGAGGATGAATTTGTACTAGGAGTTAGTACTTTGTGGTTGTTAGCTCACATGCAGCTCTTGCCGTTTCTCTTCCTTAGTAACATTTGTTCACAGTCAACAGTCTGCAAATTGAAATCTGCCTGGAAAATCTGGAGAAATAGAATAACTATTCACCCAAATTTGTACTGAATTCTTTCAAATATTACTTTCCCAATGTGCCTGTCCTTTACCCACCTTTTAGATTTAGAGCACTGTGCAAAGGGAGCCCTTCATAAATGTGACAAATGATAAGGATGATGATAAAATCTTCTTGGGAAAATTGTGGGGAAGTCATGCCATGGAGGCAGGAGGATGGCCTAGATGATCTCTGGAATTCCTTTCTGAGTCCTATTATTCCTTTCTGTCATTCAGTAAAATGTCACCTTAACTCTCCTCATATTGGTTCCTGTGCATCCTGCTCACAAGATCAAATTCAGATATTTGGCTTCTCTGAGGTGAGGAAAAAATTCCCATCCCCTCCCCTTCCATACAGTGTCACCATGCGGTGCAGCTTGTGCATGCAGTGTTCCATGGATGATGTTACTTTATGTCATATGTGTTCACAGCTAAACACAATGACAGTATTTGGAAGTCTGTTGAATGCCCAAACTTAGAGTGTTTTTAGTGGGTGGGGGACAACTTGACCCTCCTCCTTACCCCAGAGACACTGCAATTCCCTCCCAAGTTCCTGTTCATACAGGTGCCATTTCCAACTTGGGCTGGGTGCTTTTACAGCCCTGAGGACACCCCCTTTTGGCAATCACCCTGAGGCGATTGCCTTCCTCACTTACCATCAGAACTGGCCCTGTCTGCTCACAATAACCAAGGAAACCTGGATTTGCTATTAAATGTGGAGCTCAAATGGGCCTAGAGCTTCCATTACTTCTACCCATCCAAGTCACTGGGTGTCGGCGGCACTTGAAAAAGTTCATTCAATTTCCAGTTGCATCCTCATGACTCAGAGATAGCTTAGATCCTGAGAAAACCTCCTTATCTGTCCTCATGGATCCCTCCCTATTGTAGGGTTTCTCATGGGAGATGATTGCAGACTATTAACCATCAATATTAGTGCACTTGTCCACGGAAACCAAACCACATCATTAAGGAAGAGAGGGCCCTCTTGGAAGTGATGAAATCCACTTGAACTTTGTGGTTTCTGAATTTCAAACTCAACCCAAACCCTCCAGCACTCAAGTTCATTTCCTTTTGGCAAAACCCAGCTTCCTGTTCCTAAGGAGGAATAAACAAATATATGCCTATCTTTTAGAAAGGACCCATACTGTAACAGAAGGTTTGGCACAGGCTTCTCCCAAGTCGAAGCTTGCAGTGTAAGTGTGTCAGGGACATAAGGATTAAATTCTCTTTACAACCTGGGTAACTTTCCAAATCAAGGCAAAACCCTGAATGTAGGGTTGCTACCTTTCTTTCATTCATTGAATTCATTCAATTGTATTTATTGAATGCTTACTTTGTGCAGAGCACTGTACTAAACACTTAGAAAGTACAATTCAGCAATAGACAATCCCTGCCCACATGGGCTTACAGTCTAGAAGGGGAGAGACAGACATCAAAACAAGTAAACAGGCATCAATATAAATAAATAGAATTATAGATGTATACACATCAAAACAAGTAAACAGGAATCAATATAAATAAATAGAATTATGTACACATATAACTCCCTGGATCTTGACCAGCATCCTCTGCCTTTCTTGGTAGTTCTCTGAATTTCTGGGTTTCCATGGTAATACGAGGGCCATCTGCACCAATAGAACATCCTTCTCCAGAGTACCTCTCTCCCCTAAGTCCGAATCCATTTCTGAATCTCAAGAAATCTAGTGGCAATTTCGATGTGCTCTGTGGGTGTTGAATTTTTCCAATTCTGAATTACTGGGGAAAAAAAAGAGTTGGGAGGTTCTGGATGAGACCTAATTGCCCTGGTTTCCCTCATAAAAACTATTGATTGATTGATTGATTGAAGAAAGAATTCCACAGGGAGCAAAGGAGTAGGGATAGATAAAATACATTCTGGGATTTCTCCATTAGAGCACTATCCTGCCAAACAAGCACATTATATTAGACCTGAGCTGCCGGCAGAGTTGAGGCCTTTAAACTTTGAAGTAGAAGTCAAGAATACTGGGTTCTAGGCCTGGTTCTTTTACTGATGTGCTGTGTGACTTTGTGCAATTCTATCAACGTCTCTGAGCCTGCTTCCCTAATGAAAACAAAATTAGACTATCCATCCCTACTTCCCGAACTTCACTGAAGTTAGGTGAGAATAAATCATGACAGGTCTGGAATAATAATTCCTTGGAGTTATGTGGCATATTTCTCTGAAGACCTCAGAGGAGGTCACATCTCAGAGGAGGTCACATCTGCTACTTGATTTTTGTATTGTACGTACTTGGGAAATTGTATGAACACTGTTTTCCCCATTTTCTAGATGGAAGAACTGGGGCCCATAGAGGTTAAGAGATTTATACAAGGTGACCTAGTTTAGGAAAGGCAGAATCAAGACACACACCACATCATCTGACTCCAGGCACAAGACTCTTTCTGCTAACCTAGCTCTCCAAATTATGGCCCATTTATAATAATTACAGCCTTTTTTCAAGTACATATTAGGTGCAAAGCCCTGGGGTAGATACATTCAAGCCATCAGTCAATCATATTTATTGAGCACTTACTGTGTTCAGACCACTGTACTAAAGACTTATGATAGTCCCACATGGGGCTCCCAGTTTAAGTAGGAAGTAGGCATAGGTATGGAATCCCCATTTTACAGATGAGAAAACTGAGGCCCAGAGAATAGAACAGTGCTTTGCACATAGTAAGCGCTTAACAAATACCATTATTATTATTATTAAATCAAGTGAACCACCCAAGACCATGCAGAAGGCTAATGGCAGAGCTGGGATTAAAACCCAGGACCTTCTGACTCCCAGGCCATTAGGCTGTGCTGCCTTGGGAGTTATTTGGAAAAACTCATGTGAGCCATAAAGTTTAGGGATTCCCAGAAGGTAGATCCCAGGGATGGAGCTTAGTAGGCAAGGTGCCAGCCAACAAGGCTGTGCCCATGCTGGTCCTGGGATGTGCACTCATCCTCCAGAGTCCCAGGAGCTGGCTGAGTAAAAAGCCCCCTGCCAGGAGAGCAAACCAGACAAGGGTGTGAGGGCAGATGGGAGGCTGTTTCCCAGAGGCAGTTCTCAGTTTGCCTGGAGTGGCCCAGATTAACAAATCAATGGCAAGACAGGTACTCACTCAGATCTAATTTCTGCTTGGGTTGGGGAAAGAGGAGGCAGGAGGGGGAATAGGAAAGATGGGGACAAGATGGAAGGAATGAGGAGGCAGAAGGTCAAAGTAAAGTCGGTATTTGCAGCGGGGTGAAGTTTTGTACCATGTGGGAACTCAGTGGGGTCTCCAATATTACTGGACAGTGTGGATACTGATGACCCAGAAGTCATTAGGAGCAGAGGAGCAATTAAAGAAAGGCTGAAGCAGCCATGGTAGAAGAGGTTAGCCCTTAAGAGTGATGGTTGGGGCCTAGCCCTGTGGATATAGGCTGCTGAGGAAGCAGGAAAACATTTCCACCACGGAGCTAGGAACAGCATGATGCCCCCAGAGCCCAGAAACCTCCACCCCCAGAGCAGGAGGGAGTCTATCCAGTGAGGCAGAGTTGGGATTCCTGGACCTTAGCCCCTAGATCTGATTGTTTACATCACAGTCTTCCAACAAAGATTCAGAAATCAGATTTCAAAACAGACCAGTTCCTAGTTTCTCTCTTTTTAAAAAATGGTATTTGTTAAGCACTTACTCTGTGCCAAGCAGTGTACTAATCACTGGAGTAGATACAAGATAATTATTATTACTATTATTACTGGGTCTGATACAGTCCCTGTCCCCTGTAGGGCTCATAGTCTTAATCCCCATTTTACAGCAGGGGTAACTGAGGAGAGAAGTTAAGTGGTTTGCCCAAGATCATGGAGCAGACAAACAGAAGAGCAGGGATTAGAACTCAGGTCCACTGACACCCAAGTCTTTGCTCTTTTTACTAGGTCAACATGCTTTCTACTTGAGAAGAAACGAGCTGCTTCCAGATAGATAGTGAATATCCTCGAAACATCTTCCATGTCCTCCTTTTGTTTCCCCTTCTCCTCCTGGTTCTTTCTCTCCTCCTCCTCCTCCTCTTCTCCCTCCTCCTCTTCCCATTCTTTCACCTTTCCCTCATCTTTCTTTTCCTCCTTCTTCTCCTCCACCTCCTTTTCCATTCCTTAGTCATAAATGTCATTGACATCAAAATAATAATGAAATTTCTTAAGCACCTACTATGTAATGCAAGGTTATCATCAAGTGGTATTTATTGCGTGCTTACTTTGTGCACAGCACTGTACTAAGTGGTTGGGAGAGTACAATACAACAGAGTTGGTAGACACGTTACCTGCCCACAACAAATTTACAGCCTAGAGGGGGAGACACACATTAATTAATTATGTCTGTTATTAGTTTAACATGGCCCCGACTGACTCTCAATCCTGTGTTCTTTCCATTGGACCCCACTGCTTCCCCAGAGGCAAGAAGAGGGCTCTTGACGGATTCTCCAACTGGTGGTGATCCCTAAAGCTCAAAATCGATAGGCAGTTGTCATAGGTGAATTGGAGTAAAGCTCAGCCAACTAAGTAGTCCTTTAAGATTCAGGTCTGGGTCCCCTTCTATTCTCCATCTACACCCCTCCTTTGGAGAATTCATTCACTCTCAGGGCTACAACTAACATCTCTGTGAGGATGATTCCCAAATCTACATGTCCGGCCCTGATCTCTCTCCATCTTCACAGTCTCTCATTTTCTCTGGCTTTCAGGACATCTGTACTTGGATGTTTCACCAACACCTCAAACTTAGCATGTCCAAAAAAAAATGCCTATCTTTACACTAAAACCCTGTCCTCCCACTGACTTTCCTGGCTCTGTAGACAACACCACCATTCTCTCTGTCTCACAAGCCCACGACCTTGGCATTATCCTTGACTCACCTCTTTCATTGAACCCATATACTCAATCTATCAATAAATCTTGTTGGTTCAACCTTCATAACATTACTAAAATCTGCATTTTCCTCTCTATCCAAACTGCTACGATGTTAATCAAAGTTCTTATCCTAACCCTCCTTGATTACTGCATCAACCTCCTTGCTGACCTCCCATCTGTCTCCATCTCTAGGCTGTGAGCTCATTGTGGGAAGGGAATGTGTCTACCAGCTCTGTTATATTGTACTCTCCCAAGTGCTTAATATAGTGCTCCGTGCACAGTAAGAAGACAATAAATACAATTGATTGATTGATTGATTGCCTCCTGTCTCTCTCCATTCCAGACTATACTTCACTCTGCTTCCCAGATCATTTTTCTATAAAAACGTTCAGTCCATGCTTCTCTACTCCTCAAGAACCTCCAGTTTTGCCCATCCACCTCTGCATTGAACAGAAACTCCTTAAAATCAACTATAAAACACTCAATTATCTTGCCCCTTCCTACCTTACCTTGCTGCTTTCCTACATGGCTCAGTGGAAAGAGCACGGGCTTTGGGGTCAGCGGTCATGGGTTCAAATCCCAGCTCTGCCAATTGTCAGTTGTGTGACTTTGGGCAAGTCACTTCACTTCTCTTTGCCTCAGTTACCTCATCTATAAAATGGGGATGAAGACTGTGAGTCCCCCATGGGACTACCTGATCACCTTGTAACCTCCCCAGTGCTTAGAACAGTGCTTTGCACATAGTAAGTGCTTAATAAATGCCATTATTATTATTATTATTATTATTATTATCACTACAAACCAGCCCCCACACTTCACTCCTCTAATGCCAACTTGCTCACTGTAACTCGATCTCATCTATCTCACTGCCAACCTCTCTCCCACATCCTGCCTCTAGCCTGGAAAGCCCCCCCTCTTCATAATCTACAGAAGATCACTCTCCCCACCTTCAAAGCCTGATTGAAGGCACATCCCCTCCAAGAGGCCTTACAAACAGTTAATCAATCATATCTATTGAGCTCTTACTGTGTGCAGAGCACTATACTAAGGGCTTGAGAAAGAACACAACATTAGAACGGATACTTTTCTTGCCCAAAAGTAATTTCCTCTTTTCCCACTTACCTCTGCATCACCCTTGCACTTCTGTTTGCTTTCTTTATTCACACCTCCCTCAGCCCCACAGCACTTACGTACATATCCATAATTTTTTTATTTATATTAATGTCTGCCTCCCCCGCTGGACTATAAGCTCACTGTGGGCAGGGAATGTGTCTAAACAACTCTGTTATAGTGTATTCTCCCAAGCACTTAGAACAGTGGTCTGAACACAGTAAGTGCTTTTAGACTGTGAGCCCACCGTTGGGTAGGGACTGTCTCTATATGTTGCCAATTTGTACTTCCCAAGCGCTTAGTACAGTGCTCTGCACATAGTAAGCGCTCAATAAATACGATTGATGATGATGAAGTGCTCAATAAATAAATAAGTGGGTATGGCTAAGGCACTTAACTTCTTTGTGCCTCAGTTACCTCATCTGTAAAATGGGGATTAAGACTGTGAGCCCCCCGGGATAACCTGATCACCTTGTAACCTCCCCAGTGCTTAGAACAGTGCTTTGCACATAGTAAGCACTTAATAAATGCCATTATTATTATTATTATTAAATACAATTGATTTGATTAATTGGCTGATTCAAAGTGTGTTTGGCTTGGATAGTGGGTGTGACATCACCCACACTTCCTTGACCTATATTGGTATGAGCTGTCAGTGGCCACTACCTATAGATTGCAAGCTCCTTCATAGACTGTAAGCCAATTGAAAGGCAGGGTCCTTGTAATTGTCACTTGTATAACTCTTTCCCAGCTAGATGGGAAATTGCATAGATGGAGAATAGAAGGGGACCCAAACCTGAATCCTGAAGGACTCGTTAGTTAATAATAATAATAATAATGACGGCATTTGTTAAGCGCTTACTATGTGCAGAACACTGTTCTAAGCACTCGGGGGGATACAAGGTGATCAGGTTGTCCCACGTGGGGCTCACAGTCTTAGTCCCCATTTTACAGATGAGGTAACTGAGGCACAGAGAAGTTAAATGACTTGCCCAGAGTCACACAGCTGACAACTGGCAGAGCCGGAATTTGAACCCCTGACCTCTGACTTCCAAGCCCGGGCTCTTTCCACTAAGCCACGCTGCTTCTCAAATTCACCTGTGACAACTGCCTATTGGGTTTTGAGCATTAGGGATCACTTCCTGTTGGAGAGTCCCTCAGTTCAATGCTCTGCACACAGTAAGTGCTATTAATACCATTACTACTACTACCCAATTTTTCAGGGAGTCAGAAAAACAGGGAAGCCAGCTTTCAGGGCAAGGAGCCACCAGGGGTCGCCGCTGACCAAAGTAAAAAATCAGGAGGGACAAGGACCCCATACTAAAGTCATTCATTGCTGTTCTAATTTGAGGTGTCACATCCAGTGGTTATGTAGGGGTGTTGGAGTACAGGGGTGACTGCTGCATGATCTGTGAGCCCCCTGTGGGACAACCTGATCACCTTGTAACCTCCCCAGAGCTTAGAACAGTGCATTGCACATAGTAAGTACTTAATAAATGTCATTATTATTATTATTATTATTATTATTATTATTATTATTATGACCACTGTTCTTTCTGTAGGCCTTTATTTGTGGTGGTGGCTCTTGTTTGTGATGCTGCTTCTTGGTCTCGGGTGCTGCTATTTTTTTTAATATTTCTTAAGCACTTACTATCTGCTAGGCATTGTACTGAGTGATACAAATCATACAACCCATTGTATCACTATGGTGATACAGTAGTTTGTACAGATACAAACTAATCAGATTAGACTCCGAATCTGTCCCATGGGGGGCTCACAGTCTTACTCCCCATTTTACAGATGAGGTAACTGAGACACAGAGAAGTGAAGTGACTTGTCTAAGGTCACACAGAAGGCAAGTGGCAAAACTGGGATTAGAATGCAGGTGTTGACTCCCAGGCCTGTGATCTATCCATTAGGCAACACTGCTTCTCGCGCTGCTATGGTACCATTGTTCCTCAAGAGTCACCCCATTGACATGACCCAGAATGCTCAACTTTTGGGCACCAAGGGGCTGAGGGAGGGGATGTGACACATTTTCAATTCTTTGGAAATCGAGAAGAGAGGGAGAGATTGCTGGGGATGAATTAGTGAGCTACTTGTATTCCATTTTCCTCCTTTCTCCCCCTTCCTCCTTAACTTTCCTTCATGTTAACTTTCTTTCCAAATGTCATTCTAGAGGGGAAATCACTTCAGCTACTGAACTTCTCACCTTTCCTCCCATATCCTCTCCTCTAACTTTCTAGTCACAGTTGAAAACACCACCATCCTCCCCATCTCTCAAGTCCATAATCTGGACATTTTTCTTGACTCCTCACTCTCTTACAATTCTGTTCTCAGACCATCGTCAAATCCTATGTTTCTTCCTCCACTATGCTTCCAGAATCTGCCTCTCCTGTGAGGTTCAGACATTGTCATATTCAATTTCACTGTTGAATCAATCTCCTCACAAACCTCTCTGCCTCCAGTCTTTCTTCTCTCCAGTCCATACTTTCCTCTTCTGCACTGATCATTTTTCTAAAATGTTATTCTGCTCATGTGTCCCCACTTATAAACCTCGTGGTTGTCCATTCTTCTTCACATCAAGCACAAACTCCTCACTATCAGCTTCAAAGCATTCAATTATCTCTCTCCCTTCTTATTCACCCTCATCTCCCTCCCTGCCCCAGCTTGCATTCTTTCTTCCTCTAAAACTAACCTACTCACTGTGCCCTGCTCTTGTTTCTCTTCTGGTTCACGCCCTTCTCCTCTGCCTGAAGCTTCTCCCATCGACAGACCGTTGCTCTCCCAAAGTCCTACGGAAGTCAGTCTCTTCCAGGAGACCGTCCCTATAAATGATAATACTAATGGCATTTGTTAAGCGCTTACTATGTGCAAAGCACTGTTCTAAGCGCTGGGGGGGATACAAGGTGATCAAATTGTCCCACGTGGGGCTCACAGTATTAATCCCCATTTTACAGATGAGGCAACTGAGGGTCAGAGAAGTTAAGTGACTTGCCCAAAGTCACACATCAGACATGTGGCGAAGCTGGGATTCGAACCCATGACCTCTGACTCCAAAGCTCTTGCTCTTTCCACTGAGCCACACTACTTCTCTCTCATTAATTTCTCATTAATTATTAATCTCTCATCTCCTACCCTATATCCCCATCAACTTTCACTTCAGCACTTTCACATTGCTCAAACCCCTTGGGTACTTACACATAGTAGTAATACCTATGAATTACTGATTAGCTTTGAAGCACTCAATCACTAAAGAAGCAGCATGATGTAGCGGAGAGAGCCTGGGCCTGGGAATCAGAAGGTCATGGGTTCTAATCCTCACTCCACTACTTGTCTGCTATGTGACCTTGGGCAAATCACTTCACTTCTCTGGGTCTCAGTTACCTCATCTGGAAAATGGGGATTGAGGCTATGAGCCCCACGTGGGACAGGGACTGTGTCCGACTCGATTTGCTGTATCCACCCCAGTGCTTAGTACAGTGCCTGGCACATAGTAAGCACTTAACAAATACCACAATTATTATTATTATTATTACCTTGCCACCTCCTATCTTTATCTCAGTGATTTCCTACTAGAACCCAGCACACTCACTTCACTCCTCTAAAGCCAACCTATTCACTGTACCTTGAACTCATTCTTCTCACCGTTGATCCCTTGCCCACATCCTACCTCTGGCCTGGAACTCCCTTCCCTTGCACATCTGACAGACCATCACTCTCCCCACCTGCAAAGTCTTATTGCAAGGCCCTACTGAGAGCTCACCTCCTCCAGGAGGCCTTCCCAGACTGAGCCTCTTCCTTCCTCTCTCCCTCGTCCCCCTCTCCATCCCCCTCATCTTACCTCCTTCCCTTCCCCACAGCACCTGTATATATGTATATATGTTTGTACATATTTATTACTCTATTTATTTATTTTACTTGTACATATCTATTCTATTTATTTTATTTTGTTAGTATGTTTGGTTTTGTTCTCTGTCTCCCCCTTTTAGACTGTGAGCCCACTGTTGGGTAGGGACTGTCTCTATATGTTGCCAACTTGTACTTCCCAAGTGCTTATTACAGTGCTGTACACACAGTAAGCGCTCAATAAATATGATTAATTGATTGATTGATTGATTATTAAAATTCCATCTCTCCAAGGAACCATCCCTGACTATGTCCTCATTTCCCATTCATTCAAGTCACTCAATCATATTTATTGAGCACTTACTGTGTGCAAAACACTGTACTAAGTGTTTGGGAGAATTCAATACAACAACAAACACATTCCCTGCCCACAACAAACTCACAGTCTAGAGATTCCCCTACTCTGTTTCCTTTCTGTGACACCCTTGAGCTAGGATTTGTACTCTTTATTCACCCCACCCTCAGCCCCACAACACTTCTGACATATCTATAATTTATTTACTAATATTAGTGTCTGTCACCCTTGCTAGTCTGTGAACTCCTTGTGGGCAGGGAACATGTCTACCAACTCTGTTGTATTCTACTCTTCCAAAGGCTTAGTATAATGCTCTGCAAGCAGTAGGTGCTCAGTAAATATCATTGATTGATTATGTATATTTTTTATTCTCTATTACTTCCTACTTCTGTAATTTATTTTTATTCTAGACTGTGAGCCCGTTGTTGGGTAGGGACCGTCTCTATACGTTGCCAACTTGTACTTCCCAAGCGCTTAGTACAGTGTTCTGCACACAGTAAGCGCTCAATAAATACGATTGAATGAATGAATTTATGATTCCCTCACTAGATTGCACGCTCCTTGAAGACAGGGATAATGTGTACTACTTTTATTGTTCTCGCCCAAGTTCTTAGGACTGTAGTCTTCACACAGTGAGCTTTTAATCGATTAATTGGATCAACACCCATAGTTGATAGAACACAGGTCTGAAAGTCAGAAGGTCATGGGTTCTAATTCTGGCTCTTCCACATATCTGCTGTGTGACCTTAGGTAAGTCACTTCACTTCTCTGTGCCTCAGTTACCTCATCTGTAAAATGGGGAATAAGACTGAGCCCTATGTGGGACAAGGACTGTGTCCAACATGATTTGCTTGTATCCACCCCAGCTGTTAGTACAGTGCCTGGCACACAGTAAGTGCTTAACAAATGCCATTATTGTTATTATTATTATTATTATCATGATGACAGTAGTCTGCAAGTGGCAAACATAGATTTCCTTTCCCTGTTGGCAGGCCATTTGGACACTCTCATCTTATCTGTCAGTCTTAAGCAGGAGATTAAGTATTTGTCCATTTCAGTTCAGGTGATTAAAGCAACCTCCAAACAACCAGATGACTTCTTCCCACTCACTTCTGCAGCCGTGGGCCTTTCTCTGTTGAGACGTCAGAAGATCTCCTCAGCCACCACTGCCTCTCCACAGCTCACCACATTCCCTTGGTGTCAGCATAAGAGAATGACAACATGTCTACATGTTTTGTTTAGTTGTCTGTCTCCCCCTTCTAGACTGTGAGCCCGTTGTTGAGTAGGACTGTCTCTACATGTTGCCGACTTGTACTTCCCAAGCACTTAGTACAGTGCTCTGCACACAGCAAGTGCCCAATAAATACAATTGAATGAATGAATGAATGACAAACTTTCTGAGAACCTTCCTTCAAATAAGTTGTTGTGGGCTGGTGAGGAGAGGAGAGGACCTAGGGAGGCAACCAGGAGTCAGTCAGTCAAGGGACTGAGCTTCCCAAGTGGAAAACCTAGAAAACCACAGTACCTGGGGGGTTGGGATAGCATGGCCCATGATGGCATTCCAGAGAACTAGACCTGGGCTCTCAACATGTGATAATGTTGTCTGCTATTTGACCTTGGGTAAGTCGTTTTACTTCTCTGTGCCTCAGTTATCTCATCTGTAAAATGGGGATTGATACTGTGAGTCTCACATGGGACAGGGACTGTGTTCAACCCGATTTGCTTGTATCCACCCCCAGCACTTAGTACAGTGCTTGGCACATAGTAAGTGCTTAAAAAAATACCACAATTATTGTTATTATTATTATTAATAATAATGTCACATAGATACCATTTTGAGGTCATTCACTTAATTCGGCCAGAATCGTCCTGAACCTAGAGCGTTTCGCTGGGTTGCCCTGATCTTCCCATCAATCCATCAATCAATCAATCAATAGCATTTATTGAGTGTTTACTAAGTGCTTGAGAAAGTACAATACAATAGAGTTAGTAGACACGACCCCTGTCCATGAGGACCTTACAGTCTAGATGGGGAGGCAGATGTTAAAATAAGTTACACACGAGAGGCAGCAGAGCATGAGGACTGGTACCTATGTGCCTTGGGTATAGTGGTTGGTGGGTATCAGCGTGCTTAAGGGGTACATATCCAAGGACCTAGGCAACACAAAGGAGAGAGCAAACAGAGTGGGGAAATGAGGGTTAATCAGGGAAGACATCTTGGAGGGGATATGATTTAAATAGTGCTTTGAAGATGAGGAGAGTAGTGACCTGTCAGATATGAAGAAGTAGGGAGCTCCAGGTCAGAGGAAGCACATAGACAAGCGTGGTGAGACAGACGAGACAGAGGTACAGTGAGTAGATTGGCATTAGAGGAGTGAAGTGTGCGGCCTGGATTGTAGTTGGAGATCAGTGAGGTAAGGAAGGAGTGGGAGGGCTTATTAAATACCTTAAGGTATTTAAGGTAAGTAGTTTCTGGTTGATGTGGAAGTAAATGGGCAAGCACTGGAGGTTTTCGAGGAGTGGGGAGGTAGGGACTAAGTGGTTTTTTTGAAAAATAATCAATCAATCAATCAATCATATTTATTGAGCACTTACTGTGTGCAGAGCACTGTACTAAGCGCTTGGGAAGTACAAGCTGGCAACATACAGAGATGGTCCCTACCCAACAGTGGGCTCATAGTCTAGAAGGGGAAGATAGAGAATAAAACCAAACATATTAACAAAATAAAATAAATAGAATAGATATGTACAAGTAAAATAAATAGAGTAGTAAATATGTACAAACATATATACATATATACAGGTGCTGTGGGGAAGGGAAAGAGGTAAGGCTGGGGGGATGGAGAGGGGGAGGAAGGGGAGAGGAAGGAGGGGGCTCAGACTGGGAAGGCCTCCTGGAGGAGGTGAGCTCTCAGTAGGGCCTTGAAGGGAGGAAGAGAGCTAGCTTGGTGGATGTTGGAAGGGAGGGCATTCCAGGCCAGGGGGATGACGTGGGCCGGGGGTCGATGGCGGGACAGGCGAGAACGAGGCACCATGAGGAGATTAGCGGCAGAGGAGCGGAGGGTGTGGGCTGGGCTATAGAAGGAGAGAAGGGAGGTGAGGTAGGAGAGGGCGAGGTGATGGAGAGCCTTGAAGCCCAGGGTGAGGAGTTTCTGCCTGATGCGTAGGTTGATTGGTAGCCACTGGAGATTTTTGAGGAGGGGTGTAACATGTCCTGAGCGTTTCTGGACAAAGACAATCTGGGCAGTGGCATGAAGTATGGATTGAAGTGGGGAGAGACAAGAGGATGGGAGATCAGAGAGGAGGCTGATACAGTAGTCCAGACAATCCAGGCAGCGGAGCGAAGTATGGACTGTGGAGGGGAGAGACAGAAGGGCAGAGAGGTCAGTGAGGAGGCTGATGCAGTAGTCAAAGTTAGAATGAGAAACACTGTGGCTTACTGGAAAGAGCGTGGGTTTGGGAGTCAGAGGACATGGGTTCGAATCCCGGCTCTGCCCCTTGTCTACTTTGTGACCTTGGGCAAGACACATTCCCTGCCCAAAGTGAGCTTACAGTCTAGAGGGGGAAAGCCCCATAGGAGCCATGGAGGAGAAAAGATAGTTGCTGAAAATTAAAGACTGTTTATAAAAGCATCAGGAACTATTTCAGAACTAGGCCTGGGATAAGCTACCTGAAAACTAGGCTGTTGGGATTATTATGGGACACTGGATACCCTTATCTTGGACCAAGCCTAAGAAGTAGGGACACTGTAGCCAAAAGGGGCCAGGATCCTAGAGACAAAACCCAGTGAGAGTTGTCTTATCTTCTCTTATGCCGTTGAGCTGTTTCTGACCCATAGCTTCACCAAGGACACATCTCTCCCAGAACACCCTTCTCTCCATCTACAGTCGTTCTGGTAGTATATCCATATACTTTTCTTGGTAAAAATACAGAAGTGGTTTACCACTACCTCCTTCCGCACAGTAAACTCGACTCTCTTTCATGCTGATGCTGCCCAGCAGGGGTGAGTTTTGACTTGGAGCAGATAGCCTTCCACTCACTAGCCACTGCCCAAGCTAGGAACAGAATGAGTATGCCTCTGCTTGACTCTCCCTCCCATAGCTGAAACTGGTAGAGTCCTGGAAACTGCAGGTACGACCCTGAGAGGGGCAGTGAGAGTTGTAGGGACACAGTATTAAGGGTTTCTTTATCTGTTCCATCTCTCTGGGTTAAGGATTTTATTTGGGGTCAATCAATCATTGCCAAAGGATTTGGGGTAAAGCAGTTTGTAATACAAAAAAAAGCACTTTTGGTTTATGCTGAACTGGACTGTGGCGTCTGCATAACAGACACACCTAAAATCAGCCTAAAGCAGAGCCATTGCTTTCTGGAGAGCCCCTGAAGTGAAAACTGGCTGCAGTGCCACAATACAGTGCTTTGCACATTGTGAGCCCTCAGAAAATGCCATTGATGATGATGATGATGATGCAGTGCATTCACCCAGTGGGTGCTCAGTAAATACCATTCATTCTTTGTTTTTTTGCAGGCCAAGAAACACCCTGTCGTTCCATAACATCTCCTTTACTTAGAAGTAGATGGAGATGGTGAAAATCTTGAATCTGGGTGCTGGGGCAGCTTTGAATGAGGAGTTGGGAGGTATAGATCTCAAAATCTGGTGATGCTTTCCAAATGACACCCAAGGTTCCAGAGGTCAAGGGAGGCTATGCATGATATGTGATCATCTGATGAATACACATCTTTCACAGAAATTTCTTTCTCTTTGGGAACAATAGATTTGTCCCTTATCCAGGTGCAGCAACATAATGAATTGTAGCAGAAATCCCTGTGGTTAAGGTAAGGGACATTGGTGTGACCACTGCCCCTCCACCCCCCTTCCCTGCCAAATCTACTTTAGCATACCTGTTAGAATCCTAAGAGACAAAGTGAAGCTTCTTGGCCTGAATAGCTCTGGAGCAGAGTGGACATCAAGGGCACTTGTGGATACCAGACATGGCTTTACTGACCCAGAAATAAGAGACTTTTCTCATGTTAAGTGCATTGCCACAGGTTCCTCAACCCACATAATGATGCTATTTGGCACCTTTTATGGGAGTCAGTGTTTTTCTGGGGGACCCTTCATTTGCCCACTTTGTTCTCTGCAGATCCCTTTTTTTCCCCTCCTGGGATACCACTTCCAAGTCATGGAATTTAGCAGCACAAGCAATGGTGGAGGGAATCTGGGTATTTAAAATTAACATTCCAGCATAATGGTGCCAGGAGACAGCAAGCTGGAAACTGGGATAAAACCAGATGGGCGGCCATTATAGTCTGGGGCAGGTTGCCCAGGCCACAGAGGGAGAAAAGAAAAAAGAAGTCCTTTGCTTGGCCTTGTGTTCCCACTGAGCCATTCATCAATTCCAATTACCAGTGCATCTGGTAGAGAAGCAGCGTGGCTCAGTGGAAAGAGCACAGGCTTCGGAGTCAGAGGTCATGGATTCAAATCCCTGCTCTGCCAATTGTCAGCTGTGTGACTTTGGGCAAGTCACTTAACTTCTCTGGGCCTCAGTTACCTCATTTGTAAAATGGGGATTAAGACTGTGAGCCCCCCGTGGGACAACCTGATCACCTTGTAACCTCCCCAGTGCTTAGAACAGTGCTTTGCACATAGTAAGTACTTAATAAATGCCATTATTATTATTATTATTATTATCTGTCTGGATCATTCCTCTGGAGAATGATGGTTTGCAGCCAGTAAATGAGAAGCAGCATGGCATAGTGGATAGAGCCTGGGCCTGGGAGTCAAAGGACGTTGGGTTCTAATTCTGGCTCAGTCACTTGTCCACTTTGTGACCTTGGGCAAGTTACTTCACTTCTCTGGGCCTCAGTTCCCTCATCTGCAAAATGGGGGTTAAGACTGTAAGCCCTATGTGGGACACAGACTCTGTCCAACCATATTTGCTTGTATCTACCCCAGCACTTAGTACAGTGCCTGGCACATAGTAAGTGCTTAGCAAATACAATAATTCTTCTTCTTCTTCTCCTCCTCCTCCTCCTCCTCCTCTTTTCATTCATTCATTCATTCAATTGCATTTATTGAGCGCTTACTGTGTGCAGAGCACCATACTAAGCACTTGGGAAGTACAAGTTGGCAACATATAGAGACGGTCCCTGCCCAACAGCGGGCTCACAGTGTAGAAGGGGGAGGAAGACAACAAAACAAAACATACTAACAAAGTAAATAGAATAGTAAATATGTACAAGTAAAATAGAGTAATGAATATGTACAAACATATATAAAGGTGCTGTGGGGAGGGGAAGGAGGTAAGGCAGGGGGATGGGGAGGAGGGGGAGAGGAAGGAGGGGGCTCAGTATGGGAAGGCCTCCTGGAAGAGGTGAGTTCTTAGTAGGGCTTTGAAGGGAGGAAAAGAGCTAGCTTGGCGGATGTGTGGAGGGAGGGCATTCCAGGCCAGGGAGAGGATGTGGGCCAGGGGTTGATGGTGGGACAGGCAAGAATGAGGCACAGTGAGGAGGTTAGCGGCAGAGGAGGGGATGGTGTGGGCTGGGCTGTAGAAGGAAAGAAGGGAGGTGAGGTAGGAGGGGATGAGGTGATGGAGAGCCTTGAAGCCGAGAGTGAGGAGTTTCTGTCTGATGCGTAGGTTGATTGGTAACCACTGGAGATATTTGAGGAGGGGAGTAACATGCCCAGAGCTTTTCTGCACAAAGATGATCCGGGCAGCAGCGTGAAGTATAGATTGAAGTGGGGAGAGACAGGAGGATGGGAGATCAGAGAGGAGGCTGATGCAGTAATCCAGTCAGGATAGGATGAGAGATTGAACCAGCAGGGTAGCGGTTTGGATGGAGAGGAAAGGGCAGATCTTTGTGATATTGCGGAGGTGAGACCAGCAGGTTCTGGTGATGGATTGGATGTGAGGGGTGAATGAGAGAGCGGAGTCAAGAATGACACCAAGGTTATGGGCTTGTGAGACGGGAAGGATGGTAGTGCCGTCAACAGTAATGGGAAAGTCAGGGAGAGGGCAGGGTTTGGGAGGGAAGATAAGGAGTCCAGTCTTGGACATATTGAGTTTTAGATGGTGGGCAGACTCCTCCTCCTCCACTTCCTCCTTCTTCTCCTTCTTTCATAGGCCAGAATAAGGCAAGTTAGGGTCCCTCTCCCAGGTTGCTTTGCTTCAGAAACTTCACTAAAGAAGGTTATGCCTATTGCAGGGAGGCGCCAGGTGACAGTGGCCTGCAAGCAATAAGCACTGTATATTTCTGGCACCTGACATGTTGTAATTGTTGGTTTGAGCTGGTATCTTGGGCTTCTGGTTTGCATTCTGATTATAGGCTGTTCTCTATGTATTGATTCTCCTCCATTCAGGCTGGGAGACCCTGATGGGTCTCCCCGAACTCTTCCCCACTTAAAAGCCTTAATGAAGACTAATCTCCTCCAAGAGGCCTTCATTAAGCCCTTGTTTCCTCTTCTCCCACTCCCTTCTGCTTCACCCTGACATGCTCTTTTTATTCACCCCCCGCAACTACAGCACTTATGTACATATCTATAATTGATTTATTTATATTAATGTCTGTTTCCCCCTCTTCACTGTAAGCTCATTGCAGGCAGGGAATGTGTTTGTTGTTATAGTGTACTCTCCCAAGAGCTTAAGTACATTGCTTTGCACACAGTAAGCACTCAATAAATATGAATGACTGCCTGACTGACTAGTCCAAATCAATTTCCACACACTCACACAGCACTTAGTGTATTGCTTCTCACACGGAAATCCTGGTGAAATGTTTCTGATGATGATGAAAATGTGGTCTCCTAGCCACATTATGATTGGGTAGTCATATAGCTCAAATTCAATCTTATCAATCAATTAATCAATGTTAATTTATTGAGCACTTACTGTGTGCAGAGCACTCTTCTAAGTGCTTGGGATAGTACAATACAATAGAGTTGTTCTTGGATTTGCACTCTCTTCTCCCACTTCACCCCAGCTCACACTTTTCACTCTTCCCAAGCTCACCTTGATCTCCCTCCCCCTTCAAACCTGCTCCCAGCTTCAAGACCCTTTTAACAAGTCCCTGATTTTTTTTTCTTTTGAAGTAGTAGAAGTAGTAGTAATGGTAATCAATAAGTGCTTGCCGAATGCAACACACTATACCAAGTGCTTGGGAAAATACAACTGAAGAAAAACTAATATTCACTGCCCACAAGGATCTTCTAATTTAATGGTGGAGACAGATGAACAAAACAGTGGTAACAGTGAGAAGACAAAGGACTAGAGATGCAGTGTGATCTAGCAGAAAGAGCATGAGCCTGGGTGTCACAGAAACTGGATTCTAATTCCTGCTCCACTACTTGCCTGCTGTGTGACCTTGGGCAAGTCACTTAACTTTTCTGTGTCTCAGTTACCTCATTTGTAAAATGGGGATTAAAACCGTGAGCCCCATTCAGGACATGGACTGCGTATAACCTTGTATCTACTCCAGCACTTAGTACAGTCCCTGGCTTATAGTAAGTGCTTAACAAATGCCATTAAAAAAAAGAGAGAGAGGGAGTAGAAGTATCTGCTAGGATGAAATACTATAATAAAAAGTGCACAAATTGATCATACACATACACATAGGTGCTGAATAAATCCATAAGTGATTACTGTAATCAGGTGGGGCATTCTCCTTTTTCCTGTGTTCTTTTTACAGTCCTCACAACCCTCTGTATGGTAGGGACACTGTGGTATTTGACAACACCCAGAGTTGAGCAGTGATGAATTGCAGACAGAAAAGAAGCATAAGCTGAAATGCTGAGGCTGAGCAACAAATAGAGTTTGGATTTTCCAGAGTTGGGAAATCATAACAACAGACAGACAGGCAGACAGGCAGACATGAGAGAAGAGAGGCAGGCCCGACTGACAGTAGAATAATAATAATAACAATTATGATGAAGATGGTATTTGTTAAGTGCTTATGCTGTGCCAGGAACTCTTCTAAAGACTGGGGTAAATACAATATAATCAGGTTGGACATAGTCCCTGTCCCACATTGAGCTCCCAGTCTTAATCCCCATTTTACAGATGAGGTAACTGAGTTCCAGAGAAGTGGAGTGACTTCCCAAGGTCACACAGCAGACAAGTGGTGGAGCTGGGATTAGAACTCATGACCTTCTGACTCCCAGGCCCATGCTTTATCCACTATGTCATGCTGCTTATCAGACTGAAAGAATGACACACCTCAAGCACAAACTTCAGGACGTGTTGCCAAGATGGGGCTTCTTTGGTGCCACAAATGGGAAATGCATCAGGAAGGCAAGTGGCTATTTTAATGGGCAGCCAGGATTTGTGGACCACTGGCCTTTTCAGCTAGCCCAGTCTGTGTGGATGGCTCGTTCTAAGCAACGGCTTCTCTGAAGCGAAGAGCAACTCTGAGAATTCACTATTTACACTGAGACTTTCTGTAATGCTTTTAGAGCCCATAGCTTCAATTCCCCAACCGGTGATGTAAGACAACAGTAAGAATTACAATGCCACAGACATATTTTAAAATACCGGGACTCTTGGATTAAAATACAGAGTTGTAGGTTTCCCTATGAGTGTCACAGGAGGGATGAAAGATTCACAAACACCCAGAAAAATGATGATATAGGGGCACTCACAAATGGCTGCCTAAGCACTTATTCACCATTCTGGGTATGGGGCAGGCTGGAAAAGTTGCGAATAAGAGCAGAGAAACAGCTCAGTCCCTCTCCCCTGTCTCTGCTTCAGGCTGAGCACTAGGTAGCAGTGGACAATCCTGCAGTAATGCTGAGAGCAACAGTGAAGAAGCAGTGTGGCCTAGTGGACAGAGCACGGACCTGGGAGTCAGAAGGATCTGAGTTCTAATCCGGCTTCTGCCACTTGTCTTCTGGGTGACACTGGGCATGCCACTAAACTTCTCTATGCCTCAGTTACCTCATCTGTAAAATGGGGATTAAGACTGTGAGCCCCATGTGGGACACGGACTGTATCCAACCTGATTACCTTGTACGTACCCCAGTGCTTAGTACAGTGTCTGGCACATAGTAAGTGCTTAACAAATACCATAAGAAAGTGGGGAACCTGGGGCACGTTCTGCTGAGCTATTTCTCTTAGCCTTACCATTCTCACCTGCTCCATGCTAGGCTCTCCTCTGCCACCACTACCATGCTCCCAAAACAGGATTTTAAGACCCTTATGGCTTCTTCCTGATGTGGGAGGGACTCCTAATTACCTAACATTGGTTTCAACCTCCTCTACATCCACCTTTCCTAGAGCTGCTCCCAAGGAACATTGAAGAACTCTAATTTCTCCTTTCTTCCTTTTTTGTTAGGGGTTACTGAGCAGGGAAACAGCAGGGCAGAGGACATGAGGGACCCTACAGACTGAGCTTGTAACAGCTCGGTGTTCGTTTTGGGATTAGAACTGTGGCGGTGTTGCATTAGAGATGGGGGAAGGTAGGGGCTGGGATGGCAGCAGTTCTTACTTTATCCCTTTGGCAAGGCTACCTTTAGTTCTGCCACGTGGATGGAAAAACCAGCCGTGAGTGCTTAAAGTGTCTTGCCCAAGCTCCCTTTGCAGGATTCCAGGATCTGGCCAGGCCAGAGTCCATCTTAAAAGGCCTGAGGCCTTACCTGGCTGAACATGTTTCATTCTTGACATCTGAGTAGGATTACAAGCTGCAGCTAAGAACCTCCCAGGGGCTCACACCTCCCTGGGACCCCCCTTCCTGCCCCAGGGATGGGATTTTGGATTTAAAAAAAAATCAACAGCCCCTCTGACTCTCCCTCCTTCCATGCTTTCCCTGCCCTTTGTGTTACCTTGTTGAAATATTCAGGGACCAAGGAAATATTGCTGAACAGAGCTGCTTCCCTGATGGGCAAGTGGAGAGAGAGAGAGTAGTGAAGGGAGGCGGGGAACAAGACTTCCATAATAATAGTAATAATTATGGTATTTGTTAAGCACTTTCTATGTGCTAGGCACTGTACTATTCCCTGGAATGGATACAAGAAAATCGGGTTGGACACAGTCCCTGTTCCACCTAGGGCTCACAGTCTTAATCCCCATTTTATAGATGAGATAACTGAGGCACAGAGAAGTGAAGTGACTTGCCCAAGGGCACACAGCAGACAAGTGGTGGAGCAGGATTAGAACCCATGACCTTCTGACTCCCAGGCTCTAGCTCTATCCACTATATCAAGCGGCTTCCCATGCAGTTATGTTGCATATGCTCGAATCTGTCCGATGTGCGGACAGGTGGTTGTATGGCTCAGGAGACCACTCGAGAGGAGTGTGAGTGAGCTCCTTTCTTATCAAGGGTGAAGGGAAGAGCCAGGAGGCCAGAGTCTCAGGGGAGGGACCCATTTGTCCAAAGGTGATCAGCATGGCGAAGCAGCATGGCGTAGTGAATAGAACATGGGCCTGGGGGTCAGAAGCTCATGAGTTCTAATCCCGGCTTTGGCACTTTGCTGTGTGACCTTGAACAAGTCACTTCACTTCTCTGGGCCTCAGTCACCTCATCTATAAAATGAGGGTTGAGACTGGGAGCCCCACATAGGACAGGGACTGTGTCCAACCCGATTTGCTTGTAACAACTCAGCGCTTAGTACAGTGCCTGGCACATAGTTAAGCACTTAACAAAAACCATCATTATTATTATCAGATCTCAAAAAAGGACACTCATTTGTCTTTCAGATGCAGCAAGAAAGAGGGGTCAATTCCATCACCTTCTCCACTGTATAATAATAATAATGAATAATTATGGTATTTATTAAATGCTTACATTGTGCCAGGCACTGTACTAAGCACTGGGAGGGATACAAGCAAATCGGGTTAGACACAGCCCCTGTACCACATGGGGCTCACAGTTTCAATTCCCATTTTACAGATGAGGTAACTGAGGCACCGAGAAGCGAAGTGACTTGCCCAAGGTCACACAGCAGGCACATGTCAGAGTCGGGATTAGAACCCATGACTTTCTGACTCTCAGGCCCGTGTTCTATCCACTACGCCATGCTGCTTCTATCTCCTCCTCACAGTTTCAGTGTGAGGTGTGGGGAGTCCAGCCACCTAAGGAGTCTTTCACTGCTGCAAACTTTCTCTACACACCTCAACTCCTTTCCCCCAGCCCCAGCCTAGTCCAGACTAATAATTATGGTACTTGTTAAGCACTTACTATGTGCCAGGCACTGTACTAAGCACTGCGGTGGATACAAGCAAATTGGGTTGGACACACTGTCTACTTCTAACCCTGGCACCTCTCCCTGAGCTGGGAAACATTATCTTGCTCTGGCCCTGCCTGCCCTCCTCAGAGATGTCTTGGTGCTGCAAAGGGAGCAGAGAGACATTAAGCTTTAAGTATTGAATCTGGACTATCTGATATTTTGGGAGTTGCAGTGTGGTCCAGTGGGTAGAGCACGGGCCTGGGAGCCAGAGAACCTGGGTTCTAATCCCAGCTCTGCCATTTGTCTTCGGTGTGATCGTGCGCAAATCACTTAACTTGCCTATGCCTCCGTTTCTTCACCCGTGAAATGGAGATTAAACCCTACTCCCTCCTACTTAGTCTGTGGACCCCAAGTGGGAATCACTGTGTCCAACCCGATTATCTCATATCTACCCCAGCACTTAGTACTGTACTTTGCACATTGTAAGCACTTAACAAGTACCATAATTATTATCTCAGCAACTCCATGGCCAGAAAACCAGGAGAGCAACCATTGTGAGCCAAAGTTTAATCTTGGGTTTTGCATACTCGAAACTCAAATACCCTGGGACTACAATCCCAGCTGTTCCAGCGGGACTCTCACTCACTACTCTAGTGGTTCCCATAGACCCCTAAGACCCTGGGATAGCCCACCATCATCCATCCATCACCAGTGTTTATTGAGCCCAACTGAATAAACTCAATATGAGCAAGGAAGTGACTGCTAATTTTGTTGTATAGTGCTCTCCCAGGTGCTTAGTACAGTATTCTTCACATAGCAAATGCTTAATAAATTACACTGATTAATTACTTGAGTGCAAAGTACTATGCTGAGAACCTGGGAGAGAACAACAAAGGCAAGGTGCCGTAGAGTATGAGCTCCCTGTGGGCAGGGAATACCCTCTCAGTATCACACCTGGAGAGTTTCTTGTACTCTACCAGTCTCGACTTTGGGAGGGAGAGTCAAGCAGAGGCCTACCCACTCCATTCCTAGCTTGGGCAGTGGCTAAGGAGTGGAAGGCAATCTGCTACAAGTCAAAACTCGCCTGTGCTGGGCAGCAGCGGCATGGGAGAGAGCCGAGAGCAGAGACTTAAGTTTACTGAGCAGAAGGAGGCAATTTCTTTGTATTTTTACGAAGAAAACTCTATGGATACACTACCAGAACGATTGCAGATGGAGGTGGGGCGTTCTGGAAGAGATATGTCCTTGGAGTCACTGTGTGTCGGAGGAGACTTGACGGCATAAGACAAAACAAGGGCAGGGAATGTGTTGTGTAACCCTTGTACTTTGCCAAACAGAACAGGGCACTGCACCCAGTGGGTGTTTATTCATTCATTCATTCATTCAATCATATTTATTGAGAGCTTAGTGTGTGCAAAGCACTGTACTAAGCTCTTGGGAGAGTACAATATAAAAATAATGATACAAAAATAAACAGACACATTCCTTGCCCACAATGAACTTACAGTCTAGTGCTGGGGAGACAGACATCAATATAAATACATACAATACAGATATTTACAAAAGTGCTGTGGGGCTGGGAGGGGGGAAGAACAAAGGGAGCAAGTCAGAGTGATGCAGAAGGGAGTGGGAGGAGAAGAAAGGGGGGCTTAGTCTGGGAAGGCCTCGTGGAGGAGATGTGTCTTCAGTAAGGCTTTGAAAGGAGGGAGAGTAATTGTCTGTTGGATTGGAGGAGGGAAGGCATTCCAGGCCAGGGGCAAGACCTGGGCTAGGGGTTGGTGGAGAGACAGGCTAGTTCAAGGCACAGTGAGAAGGTTAGTATTAGAAGAGAAAAGTGTGCAGGCTGGGTTGTAGAAGGAGAGAAGCTAGGTGAGGTATGAGGGGGCAAGGTGGTGGACTGCTTTAAAGCCATCAGTAAGGAGTTTTCCTTTGATGAGGAGGTGGATGGGCAACAACTGGAGTTTTTTGAGGAGTGGGATGACATGTCCTTAACATTTTTGTAGGAAAATGATCTGGGCAGCAGAATGATGTACGAACTGGAGTGGGGAGAGTCAGGAAGCTGGGAGGTCAGCAAGGAGGCTGATGCAGTAATAGAGAAAGGATAGGATGAGGGATTTTATTAACATGGTAGCAGTTTGGATGGAGAGGAAAAGGTGGATTTTAGAGAGTGAAGGTGGGACTAACAAGATTTTAGTGATGGATTGAATACGTGAGTTGAATGAGAGAGAAGAGTCAAGGATAACACCAAAGTGGCAGGTTTGTGAGACAGGAAGGATGGTGGTGCCATCCACAGTGATGGGAAAATCACGGGGAGGACAGGGTTTAGGTGGGAAGATAAGGTATTTTGTTTTGGACATGTTAAGCTTAAGGTGATAGGAGGACATCCAAGTAAAGACTTTCAGTAAATACCATTAACACTACAAGTCATGAGAAGCAGCATGGACAAGTGGATAGAGCACAGTCCTAGTTCTAAATCTGGCTCTTCCACCTGCCTGCTGTGTGACCTTGGGCAAGTCACTTGATTTCTCTGTGCTTCAGTTACCTTATCTGTAAAATGGGGATTAAAGCTCTGAGTGTGAGCCCTATATGGAACATAGACTTTATCCAACCCGATTACTTTGTATCTACCCCAGTGTTTAGGAGAGTGACTGGAACATAATAAGCACTTAACAAATGCCATTAAAAAAATTGGAGATTAAAGCCTACCCCCTCCTACTTAGTCTGTGGGCCCCAAGCGGGAATCACTGTGTCCAACTGGATTATCTCGTATCTACCCCAGCACTTAGTACTGTACTTGGCACATTGTAAGCACTTAACAGTAACTAGTACTTCCCAAGCACTTAGTACAGTGCTCTGCACACAGTAAGCACTCAATAAATATGATTGAATAAATGAAAGTACCATAATTATTAAGAAGCTGTCCTCAAGAAGCTCACGGTCTAGCTAACGGATGGGCATCACTCTTGGTTTCCAGGTACTGACTGTCTCCTGAACACAAGTGTCCCACTGGGCTGGAGGATTGCCTTAGAGCCTCCGAACATTTCCTGAAGACACTAAATGACTATGATGTAGACCCGTCCCAACTGGTTGCCATGGGGGACAGTGTCAGAGGGTCCCTGGCCATCGCTGTCTGCCAGGATTTTGTACACCGGCCCGGGCTGACCAAGCTGCAGGCCCAGGTCTTGATCTACCCATTTCTGCAGGGAGTGGATTTCCAGCTGCCCTGCTTCCAGCAGAACCAGTCAGTCCCTCCTCTCAACCAGTTTTTAACCGTCTACTGTGTCACCACCTATCTGGGTGTGGACCCGACTCTGATCGAAGCCATCTCTGGGTGCCCATGTGTCTCCCAAGATGTGGGTCAAGCTTAGGAGGTGGCTGGGGACAGACAACCTCCCAGAGAAATTCACGAAGGGCTACCGGCCCCCACGCCCCGTTCAGTTCAGAGAGGATGTGTATCAGGTGGTCAAAGGAGTCTTTGCTTCCACCATTTCTCCCCTGCTGGCTGAAGATGACATTATTTCCCAGCTCCCGGAGACCTGCTTGATCAGCTGTCAATTCGACAGCCTCAGGGATGATGGGCTGCTCTATAAGAAGAGGTTGGAGGACCACGGTGTACCTCTGACTTGGCATCACATGGAGGATGGGTTTCACGGGGTCATTAACACCTTTGACATTGGCTTGGCTTCTTTACTCTGAGGAAAGAGAATCTTGGACCTTGTGGTTGGCTTCGTGAAGGGCTTATGACTCGCTCTCCCCTCTTTTTCTCTGGGCATCTTCCCCCACTCCCAGAGGACAAGCAAGTGATTGGGAGGTGGTCGGAGACTTTGTCCTGGGCTCAGAGAGGTGGTCAGGAAATCCAGAGCAGGATGGGTCAGCCAGGGGTCAGCCAGATTGAGCCCCTGTCTCAAAGGGACAGGGTTAAGAGGTGATAAGGAAATGGAGCAGTGCAAATGGAAAGGGGAAATCTAATCAAGCTTCTAGGATGATTGGGAGAGGATTTACCTCACTCCAGAGAGATTGTTCAGGTTTTTTTTTTATTCTACCTTTGACATCATAAATAAATCCTAGCCAGCCACCATATTCTTTACTAGCCTGAATATAGCTTTCCCCTGTTGTTACCCACTTTGGGGTAAAGATGGTGGGTAAAGATGGCTTACTGTAGCAGGAAGAAATGCTGATTTTTTTTTTAAATGGCATTTGTGAAGTGTTTACTAGGTACCTGGCACGCTTCCAACATAAGGCACTAGTTAATCAGGTCAGACATAATTCCTGTCCCACATGGGGCTAACAGTTGAAGTAGAAGGGAGAACAGGTCCTGATTCCCCATTTTACAGTTGAGCCTCAGAGAAGTTTTGACTTGCCCAAGGTCACACTGCAGGCAAGTGATAGAGCAGAGATTGGAACCCAGTTCCTCCCAGGCCTGTGCTCTCTCCACCAAGCCCATACTTCCCATACTTCCTGATTGCAGTTATGTTTCCTTTTCCTGGGGGTATTAAGGGTAGATGGGTTGGAGGACTGGTGGATGGAGAATGTGGGAGTTACCCTTGTCCTTTGCTGTAAAACTGTTTGAGTGTGTGAAATCCAGGGAGGCAGCAGGGGGACGGGATCCCAGGGACAACAAACCCTCAGGTTCTTCTGGGTCAGCTAGAACACTGGATGAGTAGTTTGGATAGAAGTCTGCTGTGAGCCCGTTGTTGGGTAGGGACCATCTCTATATGTTGCCGACTTGTACTTCCCAAGCACTTAGTATAGTGCTCTGCACACAGTAAGTGCTCAATAAATACGATTGAAGAATGAATGAATGAATGAATGAATGAATGAATGAATGAATGAAAGGCCCTCGAGGTAGCCTTGGGGGCCTATCAGCGAAATGGAAAGTTGGGGCTGCAGATTGCCAGGAGATGAGGTGAAGGGTGTCATTCTCTTTGGGCTTTCCTGGATAATTTTCAGATTAGTCTGGAACCCAGGAATATGGGGGAGACAAGGGGTATGACAGCAGGGGTCAGTGAGAAAGGTGACAGGTTTGCGATTTCTAGTTCAGTACCTCAGTGTGAACTGGACGAACACTTCAGTTTTTAGGTCAGTATCTCTAGGAATTTGACACCCTGCTCCAGATTCCAGAGTGGATCATTCCTTCATTCACTCAATCATATTTGTTGAGCACTTACTGTGTGCAGAGCATTGTACTAAGTGCTTGGGAGAGTACAATATAACAATAAACAGACACATTCCCTGTCCACAACGAGCTCACAGTCTAGAGGGAGAGACAGACATTGATATAAATAAATAAATTACAAGTATGTACCTAAGTGCTGTGAGGCTGTGAGGTGGGGATGAACGAAGCGAGCACATTAGGGCAGTGCAGAAGGGAGAGAGTGAAGAGAAAAGGAGGGCTTAGGGAAGGCCTCTTGGAGGAGATGTACCTTCAGTAAGGCTTTGAAGGGGGAGAGAGTAATTGTATGTAGGATTTGAGGAGGGAGGGCGCCCCAGGTGAGAGGTAGGATGGGTGCGAGAGGTCAGTGGTGAAATAGATAATAATAATAATAATAATAATGACATTTATTAAGCACTTACTATGTGCAAAGTACTGTTCTAAGCACTGGGGTGTTACAAGGTGATCAGGTTGTCCCATGTGGGGCTCACAGTCTTAATCCCCATTTTACAGATGAGGGAACTGAGGCACAGAGAAATTAAGTGACTTGCCCAGAGTCACACAGCTGACAATTGACGGAACCGGGATTTGAACCCATGACCTCTGACTCCAAAGCCCGAGCTCTTTCTATTGATCCTGATGAGATCGAGGTGCAGTGAGAAAATTAGCAGTAGAGGAGAGAAGTATGAGGGCTGGGTTGTAATAGGATAGTAGTGAGTAGATCAGCACTTTGGACACACACCCTGGATTCTAAGTCAGTGGTATAGTGGCTAGGTAATAGTCCTGAGTTTAGGTTAGCAGTTTAATGGGTTGGCTAAAGTCAGTGGAGAAAGGGGTCTAGGTCAGGGTCTAGTTCTTTTGAAGTTCCAAGGTTCTAGGCTCAGAACTGCAGCAAACTTTCTGCAAGGGGCTCTAGCAAGTGCCCTGGCCGGTCATTTTGAAAAAGGTTTGCTCATGTGTGATCATGGGACATAAATCACTATCAAATTAGCATTAGCTTTTTGTAGCCATTCAAAAGTGTCCCACACATTTTTATTGTAAACAAAGGGAAACTGGTGGTATAAGAGTTTGGGAGATGTCAGGGGTCAGTGCAGTTCACCTCTGCAAACACCTGAGAACATTAAATCATTTTAACTGCAGACCTTTGGCCTACATGATTGGCTCCAGGCCTGCTGTGAGCATGAGCAAACATGTCTAGTGCTGCTACTGCCAGCACGTTGGCTCCAGGTGGATCATAAATCTGTGACTGTTTCATCTATCTGTAGGGGTAGCCACCATCCCTCATCATCACCTAGAGATAAATTCCCACCAACCCTCCTGACCCTTTTCCCACCAGCTTCTGCTTGCCACATGCCCACGCAGTGCTCTCCAAACCACAAAATGGTTGTGGAGCCTGGCCCAAGGGCCCAACTATAGAGATCAGAGCTTTAAACATTTCAGGGTTTTTTATTGTTTTTCCCTGAAGCCAATGCTCTCCACCTCTCTCTCTCTCTCTCTCTCTCTCTCTCTCTCTCTCTCTCTCTCTCTCTCTCTTTCCCTCTCACATCTCCTCACACTTTCTCCCTCTCTCACCCCACTTCAGTTCACCCTGATGGGGATCTGCCCTCTCTAAGGTTCTTCCCATGCCCCACCCAGTGAAGGCATGATGCAATGAGTGTGGCTTTGTTGGCTGATGGACTGATTGTACACCACGTCCTCATTGTTTGTGATCTTGTCTTTCCATCTGATGTTAATTTTCATGGTGCTCAGCTGATATTCTTGCCCTAGGAATCAGTGTCATCCATGCAAAGTCCAAGCCTCCCCCACAAAATATAGGGCCTGACAATTACTCTTTTAACCAATCAGTCAGTGGTATTTATTTAGTGCTTACTGTGTGCAGAGCACTGTACTAAATGCTTGAGAGAGTCCAAAATGAGAGAGCTGAATCAGTTAGTGGTATTTATTGAGCACTTACTATGTGTAGAGCACTATGCTAAGCATTGGGGAGAGTACAATACAAGAGAGTTGGTAGATACTTTCCCTGACCACAAGGAGTTTACAGTCTAGAGAGGGAGACAGACATTAAAATAAATTATAGATATATACATAAGTGCTGTAGGACCGAAGGTGGGGTGATTATAAAGTGTTACGGTTTTATCAGAAGCTTGTTGCTATGTTGGTTCCACAGCCTCATTCATTCTCTCAAAGAACAACCTAGCCATCTGGATTCAGGTTTCCTGATTCCCAGAGTCATATTCTTTATGCTGGACCTAAAGCAGCTCCTTTACACTGAATGCCTCTTCTCAAGAAGCCCACACACAAAGCATGCAGTCTCCTTAGAACCAGTCTTCAGAATCAGCAAAGCGCTACATTCTCTTACAGTTAGCCAGAAGAAGACCAAGGTAATTTACCAGTCAGCATTTGGCAAAACATTATACACAGGCCAAGATCTCCATCCATGACACCGAATTAGATGGTGTCACCCAATTCCACTACTCAGGCAGCAAATTGCTCAGTGATGCCAGGTTAAAGAGGTAGAAAACTTAATTCTTTCATTCAATCGTATTTATTGAGTGCTTACTGTGTGCAGAGCACTGTACTAGGTGCTTGGGAAGTACAAGTTGGCATCATATAGAGACAGTCCCTACCCAACAACGGGCTCACAGTCTAGAAGAAAAAATACTATATGCCAACACTGTTCTAAGTGCTGGAATACATACAAGGTAATCAAGTTGTCCCACATGGGGCTCACAGTCTTCATTCCCATTTTACAGATGAGGGAACAGAAGCCCAGAGAAGTGAAGTGACTTGCCCAAAGTCACACAGCTGACAAGTGGCAGAGCTGAGATTTGAACCTACGACTTCTGACTCCCAAGCTCGGGCTCTTTCCACTGAGCCACACTGCTTCTCTCTAGATGGCTAAGTTGTTCTTAGGGAGACTGAATGAGCAAAGCAACATGATCTCTGCCCTCAAGCAGTTTGCAGTCTAGTTGGGGAGGTGTACACTAAAATAATTTGCAGATAGAAGGAGAAAAAAGCAGGGATCATGTCGCTTCATTCAAATGTACTCTCTCTAGAACTTAGTACAGTGCTTTGCATACAGCATGCACTCAAGAGGGAAGAAACAGGATTGTAGAAGGTCAAGAAGTGAGTTTGAGGAAAGTGTGAAGACAGCAGGTATGTACAACACATTTGAGGCATTTGATGATGATGATAATGGTATTTGTTAAGCACTTACTATGTGCCACACACTGTTCTAAGTGCTGAATAATGACTATTATTGTATTTGTTAGGCGCTTACTATATGCCATGCACTGTACTGGAGTGGATACAAGCAAATCAGGTTGGACACAGTCCCTGTCTAATACGGGGCTCACAGTCTCAATCCCCATTTTACAGATGTGGGAACTGAGGCACAGAGAAGTGAAGTGACTTGCCCAAGGCCACACAGTGGACATGTGGAGGAGCTGGGATTAAAACCCATGACCTTCCAATTCCCAGGCCCATGTTCTACCCATTATGCCATGCTGCTTCTGTTTGGACAGAAATGGAAGCAGGGAGATGGGACAGTAGCTGGATGGTGCATTGGGATCCAGAAGAGGGTTTTTTTTAGACTGAGACACCAGTTACATTTGAAGGCAGAAGGGAAGGAGCCATTAGGAGCCTGAAGAGAGTTGATTCGGCTCTGACTGCGCTTCTACCTGCACTATGGGCCCCAGGGGGAAAACGACTGGCAGGGAGAAATGAGAGTATGTGGGCGGTGCTGTGAAAGCCACTAGCTCCATATTCAATTCCTTCATGTTGGTTTTCTGACTTGAAGTCCCAGGGCTGATGCTCATTATCCTTTGAAGGAGACTCCATTATCAGAACAGTTGCCGGATGACTGATGCCAGGGTTTTCAAAGGTTCTCTTAGGCAGCTAAACTGGAAGAGTTCCTCAGAGTAAATGAATCATATTCTGACCCTGCTTCTAAATTCCTTATTGGGTCCTTAAGAATGGCATATTGACAGCTATACACTCACCCACTCAGTCGAGCAAATCCAAATGTGTGTTATAATGAGAGTCAATCGTCAGAAATGAAAGGTGGAAAAAACCAGTCCTGGAATCTTTAGTGTTGCCATCACAAGATTGCTTAAAAGAGGTCATGAGGGCACATTGCATTTGAATATGAATAGTGTGCTTGTGTGTTGGCAGAGGCGAGAGGAGCACAAATACAATTATTTGATCATGAGGCAAACCAACTATGTCGTTGATACTGAAATAACCTGATACTTTCTGTGACTGGAGAAGTTAGGTACTTGATAAAGACACATTTCAACATGTGAAACTCCTGATCTGCTATTTTAATAGGAAACTTTGGTCTTCTGGACTTTGTATTTTTTAAGAGAACCAGAAAGAGTTTTTCTTCTCCCCCAGTCCACTCCACTCCACTGTTTCCTCATGGAGCAAATCGGTACCCATGTTCTATTGCCATGGAGACCACCAACAAATGAGAATGGTCCCTTTCAGCCCTTGCTCAGTTTATAAGGGGAGAGAATTCTAGGGAACATTTTTAATCTGAGGTTGGGCACAGAGGGTGAGCCTCCTACCAGAGGAAAGTGGGGAAGCAGCCAACAACCGTAGGGGAATACTCAATTTGGAAAAGCTGGGAAGCATCAATTTTGTTGGGAAACGTGACTATGGATGAGAGACAGTTACAAGCATGGTCTACCCCCAGCTGGCGGATTGAGCCCAAATATTGCCCCAGAGTCCTCATTGGGAACTGGCTGGAAGAAAGAAAAAAGGTAAGGAGGTGCATGGAGGGAGGGAGAAAGACAGACTTGCGATGGAACTGAGAGTGGTCAAAGGAGGAATAAGCTGAGATTTGTTGCCTGGCACCACCTTCCCTCCAGGACATCTCCATTGGATGACCTGCTGGTACTTCAAACTCAGCGTGGCCCAAACTGAATTTCCCTTCTTCTCTCCTAAACCTTCTGTCCTCTCAACTTCCCCATCTCTGTTGACATCTCCACCATCCTCCTTGGGACTCAAGCCCCCAACCTTGGTGTCATAATGATAATAATACTAATAATGATGGTATTTGTTAAGTGCTTACTATGTGCAAAGCACTGTTCTAAGCGCTGGGGGGATACAAGGTGATCAGTTTGTCCCACGTGGGGCTCACAGTTTTCATCCCCATTTTACCGATGAGGTAACTGAGGCACAAAGAAGTTATGTGACTTGCCCAAAGTCACCCAGCTGACAATTGGCAGAGCCGGAATTTGAACCCATGACATCTGACTCCAAAGCCCACGCTTTTTCCATTGAGCCACTCTGCAACTCCTCCCTGTCATTTTGCTCTCACCTCCAATCTGCTCCTGAAACTTACCAATTTGTCCTCTGAAACACTTTATAGAGCCATATTTTCCTCTTCATTCATACAGCCTGATTCAACAACCCTGGTTCAAGAACTCATCACAATTGGACTCTTGTATTGACCTCCTTGCTGATCTTCTTTCCTCCAGGCTCTTCCCACTTCAATCCATCCTTCACAATGCTGCCCAGAGGATCAACTTTCTGAAACATCACACAGCACCCAACTCTTCTCCCCCCCAAACCCTCCAGTTGTTGTCCATCTCCTCCAGTATCAAGCAAAATCTCCACACCAGGGTCTTAAGGCTCTCTGCCGGGTTTCTTCATCTTCCTTATCTCCCTCCTCACTCCCTGCTCCCTGGTTTGTACTGTTTTACAAGCCTGTCTCCTGATAACTCTCAACTCTTGTCTTTCCCCTATCTGACCTCTTGTTCATGTTATCCTCAGGGCCTGGAACTCCCTCCCTGAGCTTAATCAGATATATTTCAGCCCTCCCCACCTTCAAAACCCTCCTAAAATCCCTTCTCCTGCAAGTCTTCTCTGGCTAATTATCAGAACCCCAATCCTTATCAAATCTACAGCTCTCTTTGGCACCACATGTATTTCTTTATGTATATCTGGCCATCCCCGACACTGGTGTATATATGTATGCTTGATTTTTCTATGCCTGTCTCTTCCATTAGAGCATAAGGTCCTCAAAGGCTGATAACTTATTTTGGGCTTCTGTTGTATCCCCTGAGCACATAATAATTATAATAATAATAATTTTGGTATTTGTTAAGTGCTTACTATGTGCAAAACACTGTTCTAAGCGCTGGTCCACTGCGTTCAATAGGTGCTCAAGAAATACCATTACTACTTCCAACTACTTCTGGTTACCAAGAACCTGAGCCTAGCTGGAAATAGGGGGCTTGGTATTTTCTCTAGGGGCTGCTTTTTCAAGGAGCCACCACTCAGGTGGTCTTGCAAAAGGTCCCTTGTGGGTTTGGGCTTGATAGTGGTGTCTAAATGAGGAGCAGCATGGCCGAGTGGAAAGAGCATGGGCCTGGGAATCGGAGGACCTGGGTTCTAATCCCAGCTCTGTTACATGCTGGCTGTGTGACCTTGGATAAGTTAGTTAACTTCTCTATGCCTCAGTTCCCTCATCTTTAAAATGGGGATTCAATACCTTTTTCCCCTCCTACTTAGACTGTGAGTCCCTTGTGGAACAGGGACCATATCTGACCTGATTATCTTGTATCTACTCTAGCATTTAAAACAGTGCTTGACACTTAGCAAGTGCTTAACAAGTACCACAATTATTATTATTGTTAGTAGTAGTAGTAATAATAATAATAACATTAAATTCAACCACAGTTAAGTCAGTCATGACCAGATACCAAGTGGCCTAGTAGAAGGAGCATGGGACTGAGGGTCAGGAGAGGCCCAGGTTCTAGTCCTGGCTCTACCACTTGCTCGTTGAATGACTTAAATTTGTTTTATTTTTATGGTATTGGTTAAGCACTTCCTATGCGCCAGGCACCATATTAAGTGCTGGGGTAGATACAGGCTAATCAGATTGGATACAGTCCATGTCCCCTGTGGGGCTCACAGTCTTAATCTCCAGTTTCCAGTTTAGGTAACTGAGACACAGAGAAGTTAAGTGACTTGCCCATAGTCACACAGCAGACAAATGGTGAAGGCGGGATTAGAACCAGGTCCTTCGCCCATGTTCTTTCCATTAGGCCAAGCTGCTCTTCTGTTCCTCAGTTTCCTCATCAGGAAAACAGAGATGAACTACATTTGCTTTTCCTCTTAGAATGTAAGCCTCTTGTGGGACAGGGATTGTGTCAGACTGTAAATTCACTGTGGGCAGGGAATGAATCTGTTATATTGTTATACTGTACTCTCCCAAGTGCTTAATTCAGTGCTCTGCTCACAGTAAGAGCTCAATAAATATGATTGATTGATTGGATTATCCTCTACCTACCCTAGATCTTGGCACACAGTAAGCCCTTCCCCAATACAAGACTCACTTCAAATAGTGATTGTATCCACTTCAATCTTCAGTACCGTGCTTGGCATTTAGTAAGTGCCTAACAACTACCATCATAAATCGGAGAAGCAGCATGGCTCAGTGGAAAGAGCAAGGGCTTTGGAGTCAGAGGTCATGGGTTCAAATCCCGGCTCCGCCAATTGTCAGCTGTGTGACTTTGGGCAAATCACTTAACTTCTCTGTGCCTCAGTTACCTCATCTAGAAAATGTGAATTGAGACTGTAAGCTCCCCGTGGGACAACCTGATCACTCTGTAACCCCCCCAGGTCTTAGAACAGTGCTTTGCACATAGTAAGTGCTTAATAAATGCCATTATTATTATTATTATTATAAATTTAAATAAAATAAAATTAAATTAAATTTAAATAAAATAAAATAAAATAAAATATAAAATACCCAGTGTTTGACACTGATTAATCAATGCTGTTATTCAGTCCCTAATTTCATTAGGATTTTTAATGGAAAGAGCACTGGCCTGGAAGTCAAAGGATCTGAGTTCTAATCCCTCCTCCACCACTTGTCTGCTGTGTGACCTTGGGCAAGTCACATGACTTCTCTGTGACTCAGTTACCGCATCTGTAAAATGGGGATTAAGATTGTGCCACTTCATGTGGGACAGGTACCGAGTCCAACCTGATTAACTTGTGCCTACCCCAGCATTTAGGACAGTGCCCAGCACACAAATATCTTCAAAAAAGTCGGTAGAGCAGCTCCCTCATAAATTATTCATGCAGTGATTGGGATAAGCTCAGCCTGTCTCTGACAACATTTTTCTTCCCATTCTCTCTTAATTGTCGGCCCCTGCTCCCTCTTCAGCCAACCCTTAAATGCACTCTCCTCACAGGTCAATCCCAAACTAAACACTCCTCTTTCCTCTATTACCCAACTCCTCTCTGAATAAACATCCCTTTCTTTCGAGTCCACTTTCAAAAGCAGACCATCCATGTGGCTCCTGGCCAACTTCCAGTTCTTTCTAGTTCTCCAGTCAGTGGAATGCACTGAATCTCTCAGCCCCTCTCACATCTTGTTGTTTCTGCAAACCATGCTCCATCTCCATTTTACTCTTTTGCCTTTCTGTTTTGCATGGGAACTTGTATCTAGAGATAGATATATGTGTGTGAAATCTATGTGCTTACAGTCAAATCGGTGATATTTACCAAGTACCTACTGTGTGCAAAGCATTGTACTAAGTGCTTGGGAGAGGACGATAGAGCTAGTATGTGGGATCCCTGCCCTAAAACTGAGTGAGGGAGTGAGGCTTCTGGGGTTGAGTGCCTTGTTTTTGCCTCCAGGGGCTGGTGAAACAGGCTGGGAGTAGGCTGTTTGGCGGGTGGGCGGGGGCCTAAAGGATCTCAGGGGTCTTGAGAGGCAGTGGAGCTTCCTGAGGTTTCTGGGTAGGTTGTAGAGAGCAGCTTGGCCCAGTGGAAAGAGCTTGGATTTGGGAGTCAGAGACCTGGGTTCTAATCCTGGCTCTGCCACTCATTTGCTGAGTGACCTTGGGTGGGCCTCACTTCATTTCACTTCTCTGGGCCTAAGCTTCTTCATTTGTAAAATGGGAATTAAATATCTGTTCTTTTATTATTATTATTATTATTATTGTTATCATAATACTTGTAAAATGCTTGCTAGGTGTCAAGCTCTTGTGTAGATACAATTTTATCAGGTTGGACACAGTCACTGTTCCACATGCGGCTTGCAGTCTAAGCAAGAGAACAGGTATTTAATCCCCAATTTATAGAAGAGGAAACTGAGGCATAGGAAGTTAATGGGCTTGACCAAGTTCACACAGCAAGCAAGTAGCAAAGTTGGAATTCGAGCCCAGATCCTCTAACTACCAGGCCTGTGCTCTTTCAACTAGGCCATGCTGATCTCCCCATCCTTAGACAGTAAACTTCATTGGAACAAGAGGCTTGCATCTCCTCCTGTCTTCAAGACATCTCTACTTGGATGTCCTCCCTCCACCTAAAATGCAGCGTGTCCAAGACAGAGCTCCTTATCTTCCCTCCCAAACCCAGTCCACTCCCAAACTTTCCCATCACTGTGGTTGGCACAACTATCCTTCCCGTCTCACAAACCCACAACCTTGGTGTCCTCCTCGACTCCATTCTCTCATTCACCTCACATATCCAATTTGTCACCAAATCCTGCCTGGTTTACCTTCACAACATCGCCAAGATCGGCCCTTTCCTCTCCATCCAAACCGCTACCAAGTTAGTACAATCACTCATCCTGTCCCTACTGGATTACTCCATCAGCTTCCATTCTGGCCTCCCAAACCTCTGCCTCTCCCCACTTCAATCCATACTTCACTCCACTGCTCGGATTATCTTTTTACAGAAATGTTCAGGGCATGTCACCCCCCTCCTCAAAAATCTCCAGTGGCTGCCTATCAACCTCCGTATCAAAAAAAACCTCTTCACTATTGACTTCAAAGCTCTCCCTCACCTTGCCCCTTCTTACCTCACCTCCCTTCTCTCCTTCTACATCCCAGCCTGCACACTCTGCTTCTCTGGTGCTAACCATCTCACTGTGCCTCAATCTTGCCTTTCCCGCCACTGACCCCTGGCCCACGTCCTACCTCTGGCCTGGAATGCCCTCCCTCCTCAAATCCTCCCAACCATCACTCTTGCCCCCTTCAAAGCCCTACTGAAGGCTCACCTCCTCCAAGAGGCCTTCCCAGACTGAGCCCCCCTTTTCCCCAGCTTCCCTTCCCTTTCACATCACTTTGACTCACTCCATTTGCTCTTTCCCTGCCTTCCCACCACACAGCACTTATGTATATATGTATATATCTATAATTCTATTTATTTATACTGATGCCTGTTTACTTGCCCAAGGCAGCCCAACAGACAAGGGCAGAGCTGGCATTAGAACCCAGGTTCTCCCACTCCCAGGCCTATGCTCCTTCCACTAGGCCACCCTGCTTGCAAGCAGCAGGAGCTCTCAATTCCCCTGGCCCCTGCTATAGGCAAGCCTAAAGGCCCTCCAGGTCTAAGCAGGTTTGGTCTCAACTTCCCACCCTTTACTTCTGTTCCCAGTTCTTTCATAATCAGTCAATCAGTCAATCATATTTATGAGCATTTACTGTGTGCAGAGCACTGAACTAAATTATCGGTAATGTACAATATAACAAAGTTGGCAGGCACATTCTCTACCTACAACAAGCTTACAAGTCTGGAGGGTGAGATAGACATTAATATAAATAAGTAAATTACAGATGTGGGCGAGTGTTGTGAGGCTGAGGGAGAGGAAAATATAGGGAAAATTTTCCTCATCTCCCATTCCCTTCTGCGTTGCCCTGACTTGCTCCTTTTGCTCTTCCCCCTTCCCAGTCCCACAGAATGTATGTACATAGCTATAATTTTATTTATTTGCATTGATATCTGCCTCCTCACCTCTAGACTGTAAGCTTATTGAGAGTAAGGAATGTCACTGTTTATTGTTGTATTGTACTTTCCCAAGTACAGTGCTCTGCACAGATTAAGCACTCAATAGACTGAATGAATGAATGACTTTGTTCCTTCACTCAAAGGATTTACAATCTAACAGGGCAGACGGATAGATAACAAGAAGGGGACCTCGCCTGAAATTTAAAGGACAAATCAATCAATCGTATTTATTGAGCGCTTACTATGTGCAGAGCACTGTACTAAGCGCTTGGGAAGTACAAATTGGCATCACATAGAGACAGTCCCTACCCAACAGTGGGCTCACAGTCTAAAAGGGGGAGACAGAGAACAGAACCAAACATACCAACAAAATAAAATAAGTAGGATAGAAATGTACAAGTAAAATAAATAAATAAATAAATAAATAAATAGAGTAATAAATATGTACAACCATATATACATATATACAGGTGCTGTGGGGAAGGGAAGGAGGTAAGACGGGGGGATGGAGAGGGGGACGAGGGGGAGAGGAAAGAAGGGGCTCAGTCTGGGAAGACCTCCTGGAGGAGGTGAGCTCTCAGCAGGGCCTTGAAGGGAGGAAGAGAGCTAGCTTGGCGGATGGGCAGAGGGAGGGCATTCCAGGCCCGGGGGATGACGTGGGCCAGGGGTCGAAGGCGGGACAGGCGAGAGCGAGGTACGGTGAGGAGATTAGTGGTGGAGGAGCGGAGGGTGCGGGCTGGGCAGTAGAAGGAGAGAAGGGAGGTGACGTAGGAGGGGGCGAGGTGATGGAGAGCCTTGAAGCCCAGGGTGAGGAGTTTCTGCCTGATGCGCAGATTGATCGGTAGCCATTGGAGGTTTTTGAGGAGGGGAGTAATATGTCCAGAGCGTTTCTGGACAAAGATAATCCGGGCAGCAGCATGAAGTATGGATTGAAGTGGAGAGAGACACGAGGATGGGAGATCAGAGAGAAGGCTAGTGCAGTAGTCCAGACGGGATAGGATGAGAGCTTGAATTAGCAGGGTAGCGGTTTGGATGGAGAGGAAAGGGCGGATCTTGGCAATGTTGCGGAGCTGAGACCGGCAGGTTTTGGTGACGGCTTGGATGTGAGGGGTGAATGAGAGAGCGGAGTCGAGGATGACACCAAGGTTGCGGGCTTGTGAGACGGGAAGGATGGTAGTGCCGTCAACAGAGATGGGAAAGTCAGGGAGAGGACAAGGTTTGGGAGGGAAGACAAGGAGCTCAGTCTTCGACATGTTGAGCTTTAGGTGGCGGGCAGACATCCAGATGGAGATGTCCTGAAGGCAGGAGGAGATGCGAGCCTGGAGGGAGGGGGAGAGAGCAGGGGCAGAGATGTAGATCTGGGTGTCATCAGCGTAGAGATGATAGTTGAAGCCGTGGGAGCGAATGAGGTCACCAAGGGAGTGAGTGTAGATTGAGAACAGAAGGGGACCAAGCACTGAACCTTGGGGAACCCCCACAGTAAGAGGATGGGAGGGGGAGGAGGAGCCTGCAAAAGAGACTGAGAAAGAAGGACCGGAGAGATAAGAGGAGAACCAGGAGAGGACGGAGTCTGTGAAGCCAAGGTCAGATAACGTGTTGAGGAGAAGGGGGTGGTCCACAGTGTCAAAGGCAGCTGAGAGGTCGAGGAGGATTAGGACAGAGTATGAGCCGTTGGATTTGGCAAGCAGGAGGTCATTGGTGACCTTTGAGAGGGCAGTTTCTGTGGAATGAAGGGGACCGAAGCCAGACTGGAGGGGGTCGAGGAGAGAGTTGTTGTTGAGGAATTCTAGGCAGCGCGTGTAGACAACTCGTTCAAGGACAAACTCATCCATGTCAACATACACTGGGATGGTGTGATCTCAGGCTGTGGTTCAGGATCACAGAGCCTGCACTCTGCCCCGGGCTGGCCATTAGTATTCATTCATTCAATCGTATTTATTGAGTGCTTACTGTGTGCAGAGCACTGTACTAACTGCTTGGAAAGTACAAATTGGCAACATGTAGAGACAGTCCCTACCTAACAACGGGCTCACAGTCTAGAAGGGGGAGACAGAAAACAACACTAAAGAAGTAGACAGTTGCCAATACCATCAGAATAAATAAATAGAATTATAGCTATATACACATCATTAATAAAATAAATAGAGTAGTAAATATGTATAAATATACACATGTGCTGTGGGGAGGGGAAGGAGGTAGGGTAGAAGGAAGTGGTGGGAGTGATGGGGAGGGGAAGAGGGGCAGAGGAAAAGGGGGGCTAGTGTAGGAAGACCTCCCGGAGGAGGTGAGCTTTCAGTAGGGCTTTGAAGGGAGGAAGAAAGCTAGTTTGGAGGATGTGTGGAGGGAGAACATTCCAGGCCAGGGGTAGGATGTGGGCCATGGGTCGATGGCAGGACAGATGAGAACGAGGCACAGTGATGAGGTTAGCAGTACAGGAGCAGAGTGTGTGGGCTGGGCTGTAGATGGAGAGAGGGAGGTGAGGTAGGAGGGGGCGAGGTGATGGAGAGCTTTGAAGCTGATAGTGAGGACTTTTTGCTTCATTCGATTTTTGAGGCGAGGAGTGACATGCCCAGAGCGTTTCTGTAGAAAGATAATCTGGGCAGCAGAGGGAAGTATAGACTGGAGCGGGGAGAGACAGGAGGATGGGAGATCAGAAAGGAGGCTGATGCAGTAATCCAGTCAGGTTAGGATGAGAGATTGGACCAACAAGGCAGCGGTTTGGATGGAGAGGAAAGGGCAGATCTTGGCGATGTTGTGAAGGTGAGACTGGCAGGTTTTGGTGACAGATTGGATATGTGGGGTGAATGAAAGAGCGGAGTCAAGGATGACACCGAGGTTGTGGATTAGTAATAGTAATAATAATGATGGCATTTATTAAGCACTTACTATGTGCAAAGCACTGTTCTAAGTGCTGGGGAGGTTACAAGGTGATCAGGTTGTCCCAAAGGGGGCTCACAGTCTTAATCCCCATTTTATGGATGAGGTAACTGAGGCACAGAGAAGTTAAGTGATTTGCCCAAAGTTATACAGCTGACAGTTGGCAGAGCTGGAATTTGAATCCATGAATCCAAAGTCCGGGCTCTTTCCACTGAGCCACGCTGCTTCTCTGCGTGGTCTGGACCACTTCTCTAATAGTGCTCTGGGGGGAAACTGAGTCTCTTTCACACACCTGTAGATGTCAGATTCAAACTGCCCTTTATGGAAGACTCTGAGGCCAGAGAAAGACATCTACCCAATACTCCTCAGGCGATATTCATTCAAAGGAAGGGAACATTCAGAGTTTATGTGGTTTAGTGGAAAGAGTACAGGCCTGTAAACCAGAGGATCTGGCTTCTAATCCCGGATCTGTAGCTTGCTTCTTGTGTGACCTTGGGGAAATCACTTACCTTCTCCATGCCTTAGTTTCCTTATCTGTAAAATGGGGTTAAATCCTACACCCTCCTACTCACACTGAGAGCCCCATGTGGACAGGGATTATATCCAACCTGGATTTCTTGGATCTATCCCAGTGCTTAGCACTTAACAAATAACATAGCAAGTACAAGTTTGCAGCTGAGGGCGACGGTGGGGATTCTGAGCCACCTGCTGCTGAACTCTCTTTTCAGTTCATCAGAGCTTCTGGCCTGGCCCCCATTAGTACCTATATGAGAGACTATGTCCACTTCCCAGACCACAAGCTGGATCAGCTATACAAGAGGCACGCGCTGAGCAGAATGGAGGTAAATGGTGTTGGGTTGGGGGTCGGGGATGGGACGTAGGGGGCGAGGCTTGCTCGGGTTCCAAGCTTTGGCCACCTTCAATCCTCTGATGAGCTGGGACAAAGAGTTCCCAAATAAAAAGCTCAGGTCTCACACCCTCCCTCCCTCCCTCAGCACAGAGCAGGCAATGAGGATGCCTGGGTTCTAGACTTTGCCTCACCACAAGCTCACAGCAAGAAGCAGGTCATACCTAATGGTTTATATTGTCTGCTTATTTAGGTGCCAAACTCTGTACTAAGCATTGGGATAGATACATAATAATAATGATGATGCTACTTGTCAGTCACTTACCATGTACCAAGCGCTGTTCTAAGCATGGGAGAAGCATTATGGTCTAGTGGGAAGAGCAAGGGCCTTGGAGTCAGAGGGCATGGGTTCTAATCCCAGTTCTGCCACGTCTACTTTGTGACCTTGGGCAGGTCACTTTGCTTCTCTGTGCCTCAGTTACCTCACCTGTAAAATGGGAATTAAGACTGTGAGCCCCATGAGGGACAAACTGATAACCTTGTATCTACCCCAGTACTTAGAACAGTGCTTGGCACATAGTAAATGCTTAAAAAATACCATCATCGTTATCATCATTACCTTTTATCTAATCTAGTGTTTAGAACAGTGCTTGGCACATAGTAAGCACTTAACAAATACCACAATTATCATTATTATTACAAGATAATCAGGTTGGATACAGTTCCTGTCCCAAATAGGTCTCACAGTCTTAATCCTCAATTTACAGATGAGGTAATTGAAGTACAGGGCAGGAATAAAGTGACTTTCCCAAGGTCACACAGTAGACAAATGGCAGAGTTGGGATTAGAACCCAGGTCCTTCTGACTTCCAGACTCTGTGCTCTATTCATTAGGCCATGCTGCTTCCATAATCAGGCCTCTGTATAATCAGACCTCTTTAGAGGTGGCAAGTCCTGTCCCAGGGCCAAGAGAAGCAAGGACAGGTTTGGAGGCAGTTCTGGTCTCCAAATCAAAGGACAAAGTAGTTTCAGTTGAGCACCTTCAAGATCGGTTTGGATTCTATGAATAAATCAGGCAGTGGAGCTGCAATAAAAGTAGTGTGGCCCAGTAGAAAAAGCACAGATCTGGGAGGTTGGGGAAATGGATTCTAATCCCAGCTCTGTCACTTGCCTGCTCAGATGCAATCTTGGGCAAGACACTTAATTTCTCTATGCTTCAGTTTCCTCATCTGTAAAATGGGGATTCAGGACCTGTTCTGCCCTCTCCCTTAGAATGTGAGCCTAATGTGGGTCAGGGACTGTGTGTGACCTGATTATCTTGTATCTACTCCAGCACTTAGTACAGTGTCAGGCACAAAGCAAGTGCTTAACGTCTCCCACAGAGTCCACAACTAAGCCAAAGAGTCCCCTGAGCCCTCTCTCTCTCTCTCTCTCTCTCTCTCTCTCTCTCTCTCTCTCTCTCTCCCCCACTCATGGAGAAACCAAGCTTTGAGACACTGGGAGGAGAGGGTTCAATGATGACAACACACTAAACAGGGTTGGAATGGCCCCAAGTCATTACCAGGACATGTGTGTTTTTGTGTGTGTGTGTGTGTGTGTGTGTGTGTGTGTGTGTGCACACGCGTGTATGTGTGTGTGTGTTTATGTATGGCGGTGGGAGGGTTTGACAAGCCCAATCCTTTTTGCTTTGTTCCTCCTTCCTCCTACACAGCTCCAGGTGGCTCCTTCATTGTGATGCCTGTCAATAATTATAATAATAATTATGGTATTTGTTAAATACCTACTCTGTGCCAAACACTGTTCTAAGCTCTGGGGTAGATACAAGGTAATCAGGTTGTCCCACATGGGGCTCACAGTCTTAATCCCCATTTTACAGATGAGGTAACTGAGGCACAGAGAAGTTAGGTGACTTGCCCAAAATCATGCAGCTGATAATTAGCAGAGCCGGGATTAGAACCCATGACCTCTGACTCTCAAGCCTATGATCTTTCCACTAAGCCATGCTGCTTCTCAAGTGTTCACTGTGCCAAGCACTCTACTAAACACTAGTGTAGATGTAAATTAATCAGGTAGGACACAGTCTTTGTCCCACATGGGGCTCAGAGTCAAAGTGGGAGGGAGAACAGGTATTTAATCTCCCTTTATAGATGAGGCAGCTGAGGCTTAGAGAAGTTAAATGACTTGCCAAAGGTCACCCAGCAGGCAAATAGCAGAGCTGGGTTTAGAAGTCAGGTCCTCTGACTCCCAAGCCCATATTCCTTCCACTTGGCCATACTTCTCTGAGCAAGCAAATGGCCTCCGGGTCCAGGTTGGAGGGTCCCCTGGGTCACTGTGTGATGCCTCCATTTTTGAACCCATCTCCGTGACTCCCGCCGCCCTCCGAGCTTCAGACTGGGAAGAACAGCCTGCTGGCCTCAGATATTCCCGCACGAGCTTTTAATTGAGACAAGGGCAGAAAGGGGAAGAATGAATCAAGGCAGATGGACTTTTCGATTTGTTCCTGTCAAAGGGAAATAATTAGTTTGCGATATAAAAATGAAAAGAAACCATTAGCCTACAAGGTAGGAAGGATAAGATAGAAAGTCTAGTGGCAAAGAAGCATCATGCATAGTGGATAGTGCACAGGCCTGGGAGTCAGAAGGTCATGGGTTTTAATCCTGGCTCTACCACCCATCAATCAATCAATCAATCATATTTATTGAGCACTTACTGTATGCAGAGCACTGTACTAAGCACTTGGGAAGTACAAGTTGGCAACATATAGAGATGGTCCCTACCCAACAGTGGGCTCACAGTCTAGAAGGGGGAGACAGAGAACAAAACAAAACATATTAACAAAATAAAATCAATCGAATAAATATGTACAAGTGCTGTAAGACCTGGGTCAAGTCACTTGACTTCTCTGTGCCTCAGTTGCCTCATCTGTAAAATGGAGATTGAGACTGTGCACCCTACATGAGACAGGGACTGTGTCCAACTCAATTTGCTTGTAATAATAATAATAATAATAATAATAATAACAATGATGGTATTTGTTAAGCGCTTATTATGTGCCAAGCATTGTTCTAAGTGCTGGGGTAGTTACAAGGTCATCAGGTTATCCCACGTGGGGCTCACAGTCTTAATCCCCATTTTACAAATGAGGTAACTGAGACACGAGAAGTGAAGTCACTTGCCCAAAGTCACACAGCTGACAAGTGGCGGAGCCGGGATTAGAACCCATGACCTCTGACTCCCAAGCCCATGCTCTTTCCACTAAGCCACGTTGCTTTTCCTTATCCTTGTATCCGCCTCAGCGCTTAGTACAGTGCCTGGCACATAGTTAGTGCTTAATAAATACCATCATTATTAAGAAGTGATAGTAATATTTTTTATTAATAACTTACTGTGTGCAGACTACTGTACCAAGTGCTGGGAAAGAATACACAAATGAGAATTAGACATGGTCCTTGTCCCTTGGGGGGGCTCACAATCCAAGAGTATAGTGGGGAGAAGGGACTGGAGAAAAACACATCAAGAATGGTGAATGACAAAACACTTCTCCAGGCACTGGGGTAAACAAATCAGGCCTAGAGGAGGCAGATCCGGTGGGTATTAAGGTGCCCCAAAATGAAATGTACCAAGAACATTTGTTGAGAAACTAAATATGCATACCTGGCAAGAAAGCCAGAACAATGTAGAGCTTGAAATACAGAGGAGCAAAGCCAATTATCCCTACTGTTCATGTGGTTTCTCATACACTCATTAAACTTTGGGATGTTTTATAACTTTGGCTTTCTTCAGTCTTATTCCTGTCCAGATAATTTTGCTCATTCTAACTGCAATTTATTGGCATATTTCTTTGTGTGTGCTGGGAGTGGGGGAGGAGGGAGGAGAGGAGGCTGCTTTCAGAGCACAGAGCATGAAGCCACTCCCATGTTGATTCAAGGACTTTCCATTCCAGTAGCCTGTTGAGACGAGAGGGTTTTCCAGAGGTCTGAAAGCCAACCATCCATCATTTTTCATGTCTCTTTTTGCCACGTTAGCTATGGCAGGATAGTGAGAAGCAACGTGCCCTAAAGGAAAGAGCAAGGGCCTCGGAGTCAGGGAGTCTGGGTTCTAATCCCAGCTCTGCCATTTCCCTGCTGTGTCACTTTGGGCAATTCATATTACTTTTCTGTACTTCAGTTTCCTCAATTGTAAAATAGGTATTGAACATTTGTTCTCCCTCTCCTCTCAGGCTATGAGACCCACATGACTTCTGGGGTAATCTGATTGTATTTCATCACCTACCTCAGTGCTTGGCACATAAAATGTCCTTAAAAATACCACAGTTATCATTAATAAGACCAACTCCATTATCTAAGCTTGCTTACTCCACTGATTTATGGGGAAAGGGTCACACAGACATCTTCACTCTGACACAACCAGTCAAACCATTGTGGAGTAGTTTTAGGATTTGGTAGCACTGTGTCCCAGTGGAAAGAGCAAGAGCTGGGAGTCAGAAGGACTTGGGTTCTAATCCTGGCTCTGCCACTTGTCTGCTGTGTGACCTTAGACAAGTCACTTCACGTCTCTGGGACTCAATTACCTCATCTGTAAAATGGGGATTAAGACTATGAGCTCCATGTGGGACATGAACTGTGTCCAACCTGATTATTTCGTATCTACTCCAGTGCATAGTACTGTGACTGGCACATAAGTGCTTAACAAATGCCATTATAAAATACAAAAAAAACAAAAACAAAAAAACCCCTCGTGAGTTTCTGGTCAACAGATGTTGATCTTAGAGAAGTCTTGATATTGTTCCGGGAACTTCTGTTGCATCTGGCTGGCTGCGATGATCACAACCATGAGAATAAGTGGTTAGCAATAATTTTCAGGCATTGATCCAGAAGGATTCTGGATAACGCCTCGCTAGCTGGGGAGTGAAGCAAGTTTCCATGACAGTTTCTGCCTCCAGCTTTCTCACCTAATTTCTTGGAGAAGCAGTCTGGCCTAGTGGAAAGAGCCTGGGCCTGGGAGTGCAGAAATCAGGGTTAGAGTCTTGGTTTCACCACTTGCCTGTTATGTGACGTTAAGCAAGTCACTTAACTTCTCTGGGCCTCAGTTTCCCCATCTCTAAAATGGAAATCTTTGTCATCCTTCCTTCTTAGTCCCTGTTCCACATGGAGCTCTCAGTCTGAGTCTGATGTAATTATTATGTCCTGTCCCCATGCTGAGAGCAGTGCTTAAAGCATAGTAAGCATTTACCTACTATCACACTTATTATTACCGTTATTTTAATTATTATCATATAGGTGTGAGGGGGCATCTTTGGGGGCATATCCTTAAGTTATTTATTTACATTAATGTCTGCCTCCCTCTCAAGACTGTAAGCTCATTGTGGCCAGGAAAACATCTACCAACTCTGTTGTATTGTACTCCCCCAAGCACTTAGTCCATATTCTGCACACAGTAAGCACTCAGTAAACACCATTGATTGATCTTAAAGATCCTTAAGCATCACTCTAGTTACCCTGGAGTTGTTGGAACAGTACCTTTCCCCATCTCTTCATCCTCCCCTCCTTGCTTCTAGTTGGCTTTTTCCTCCACCTTCCAGCTATTTCCTTCTAACTGATCCTATCCAAAAGCCTAGGTCCCAAAAGCCTAGACAATTTTCCAGTTGGTGGGAACCTCCTCCTCAGCACAATACCCAAATCAGCCATTCTTGGCAATTTCCTACCCCATGAGGCCAAGGGAGAGAAGAGAGTTAAGGCACACAGTCAGCTGGACTCTGGGCTGCAGGATTATAATAATAATAATTATTATAATTGTGGTATTTGTTAAGTGCTTATTATGTGCCCAAGATAGATTTGCTTAGAGCTCTCATGGACTCTAGTAAATCCAGTAGGGGTTGATTTATTTGATTTTCTTCAATTTTCTGTACTAATTTTCTTCTGGTAAACAATCCTTCCCTTGCTTTCAACTGAAATGTCTCTGGCAATTTATAGAAGGTGGCCCCTCTCACTCAATCAATTTATGGTATTTACTGAGCACTTACTGTGTTCAGAGTATTTTATGAAGAGCTTGGAAGAGAACTATAGAGTTGGTACACATGATCCTTGCCCTCAAGAAGCTTAAAGACTAGTAGGGCAGACTGTAAAATGAACCACAGACAGGAGAAACAGCAGAATATGAGGATACATAGCATAAATGCTGTGGGGCTGGAGAAGGGTTGAGTATCAAAGTGCTTAATGGAAACAGATCCATCTGCATAGGTAATATATCTGCATAGGGACCTTCTCTATAAAAGCAAGGGTGGGGAGATGAGGGACTTTTTGTGGCATTTTTTTAACAGTATGTGCCAGGCACTGTACTAAGCACTGGGGTGGATGCAAGCTAAACAGGTAGGACACAATCCACGTCCCACATGGGGACCACAGTCTTAACCTGCATTTTACAGATGAGGTAACTGAGGTACAGAGAAGTTAAGGGAGTTGTCCAAGGTCATACAGAAGACCTTGGTGGAGCCGGGATTAAAACCCAGGCCCTATTGACTCCCAGGCCTGTGTGCCATCCACTAGGCTTGCTGATTCTCTCTCAGGGAAGGCCTCTTGGAGGAAATATGACTTCAGTCACCAACTGAAAACCCAAGTGGAGAAACTAAGCTACTTTGAAGTGTCTTCCCCTGGGCTTAAGTGAAATCTTTGCCAGCCCTGATTTCAGCCAAGGATTTCTGGAAAATTCATCACTGACCCAGGAGATTTGATTTCAGAGCCCAAAAGAGTGGTGAGGGTAGGCGTTCAGTGTAGAGGGTTGACCTTCACTCTTTCAGTTTATAAGGATTCATTTTGTGTTCCTCTAAATCACTGTTAATCCACCAGCACCAGAATTTTTTTTTATTAATGATATTTGCTAAGTACATACTATATGTCAAGCACTTTTCTGATCACTGGGGTAGATACAAAGTAATCAGGTTGTCAAACTGAGAAGTCCTGTGCCCTAGTGGAAAGAGCATGGGCCCGGGAGTCAGAAGACCTGGGCTCTAATCCTGCCTCCACCACACGTCTGCTGTGTGACTTTGGGCAAATCACCAGTCTACAGGTTTTGTTTTGTTGTCTGTCTCCCCCTTCTAGACGGTGAGCCTGTTGTTGGGTAGGGACCTTCTCTATCTGTTGCCGACGTGTACTTCCCAAGTTCTTAGTGCAGTGCTCTGGACACAGTAAGCGCTCAATAAATATGATTGAATGAATGAATGAATAAACATAACTTCTCCCTCATCTGCAAAATGAGCACTAAGACTGTGAGCCCTGCGGGGGACACGGACAGTGTACAATCTTTATTAGCTTGCATATACCCCAGTATTTAGAACAGTGCCTGGCACAGAATAAGCTCTTAAGAAATGCCAATTAAAACAAAACAAAACCAAAAAGAAAAAGAAACGAAGGTTGGACACAGTCCCTGTTTCACATGGAGCTCAGTCTCTGTATTGTATTGTATCTCCATTCTACAGTTGAGGAAACAGAGGTACACTGACATTTAGTGACTTGTCCAGGGTTACACAGCAGGCAGTGGCAGAGGTGGGATTAGAATCCAGGTCCTCTGACTATTGGCCCTCTGATTATTGGCCCATGCTTTTTCCACTTGACCATGATGCTTCTCAGAATTAGTTGCTGCACTGAGGAGAAACAAGGTTACGAGTGGGGGGAGGTGGAGAGAGGAAGGAAGGGAGGAAAGAGTACAGAGGAGGAGGAGGAGGATGCACTTTCAGATGAAAACACAATTTCCAAGAAGCCAGGGAACTTGTCTTTAAGGCCTGGTGCTGGGAAGAGGCTGTTTGGGGGTTGAGAAAGCCAAGATAGCCATGAGCTGATGGGGAATTCTGACTGAATCATTACCACAGTGGCTTGAGCAAACACACAAATCCTTTGAAACCTTTCCCACTCCACCCACCTCTCAGAGCATATCAATCCAGCTGTGGTCCTGAGGCTAGAATCTACTCAAACTCTGAGCATTTGATGCGACTCTGAAAATGCCCTCAGTTCCTTCAACAGAAATGCCAAAGGCATAGATGTCTCTGAGAATTTCCAGTCGACTCCCAAATGCCAGGGATCGTGGGGCAATCACTCCAGGGGTCCCACTGGCGTTGCCACTCTTCAATCAATCGTATTTATTGAGCACTTACTGTGTGCAGAGCACTGTACTAAGCACTCTTGCCCTATCAATCCCATTGATTCTGAAAATGGAACTGGAAAACTTTTGTCAGTCAATCACTCATATTTACTGAGTGCCTATGGAGGACAGAGAACTGTACTAAGCCTTGGGAGAGTTCAATAGAGTTGGAAGTCTCCATACCCGCCTTATGGTTTATCTCTGAGGGACCCCAGGGTTGGTCAGTGGAGACCAGAAATGCCTTTCTCTGTGCTTGGGTTCCAGGGCCTGCCATACAAGCACCTGATTGTCCACAATGAGGAGCCAAAGCACCGGAATTTCATCAGCGCCTATGATGACCATTTCAACCATCATGGCCACAATCCTGATCTGCCACTCCTTCGTCAATGGAATGTACAAAAGTTGGCATGGCTGCCGGAAAAATCAGACTTCCCTCTTGTGGGTGTGTTTCCCATTGTGTTCTTCCCTCGTGGGTCCTGGGGGTGGCTTCCCTTTTTCTTTCCCATAATAATGACAGTAATAATAATAATAATAATAATAATAATAATAATATTAAGGGCTTGCTACGGATGAAGAACTAGCCTAAGCCCTGGGGGAGATACAAAATAGCCAGGTTGGACCCAGTCCTTGTCCCACATGGGACAAGGGATTAAAACTTAATGGGGATTAAGACTGTGTGCCGCCCGTGGGACAACCTGATCTCCTTGTAACCTCCCCAGCACTTAGAACAGTGCTTTGCACATAGTAAGCACTTAATAAATGCCATCGTTATTATATTATTATGGGGCTCATAATCTAAGAAGGAGGGAGTATGGCTATTAAATTCCCATTTTACAGGTGAGGAAACTGAGGCACAGAGAAATTAAATGACTTGCCCAAGGTCACGCAGCAGGCATGCGATGGAGCCAGGATTAGAACCCAGGTCCTCTGACTACCAGGCCCATATGTTTTTTTCCACTTTGCCAAACTGCTTCTCTGTTCTTTGTCCACTCTTGGGATGGGGCTGGCAGGATGCGGGAGTGGTAGGATGGGGTGGGGATTTGGGTAAGGGACTGGGGAATGCCTTAAGGAGCTCTGAGGTGCCTTGAGGAGCCCTCCATGACTGAAGCTCCTCAGCTCAATCAGTGTAGATTTTCTCATGGTACCTCGAAGCTTGATTTTCTGATCAGTGAAGGAGCATTTTCATCCTCTAGCCAAAGACAGGGAGGGATTTGATTGGCGGTCTTAATTGCAGATTTTACCGAGGAACCAATATCTATCTCATCCATGTAGACAGAGTTTTTTGATTGGGGGGATCTCCTTCTGGGTGGGTGCCCCTTGATTGGACCAAGAATTTCTCTGACTGATATCAATCAATTAATTAATGTTTGTCTCCTCTTTTAGACTTTAAGCTCCTTTTGGGCAGTGAGCATGTCTACCAACTTTTATATCATATTCTTTCAAGTGCTTAGAACAGTGTTCTGCACACAGCAAGTGCTCAATAAACGTTGCTGATTGATTGACTAATTGAATAGTATTTATTGAGCACCTAAGTGGGAGAAGAGAGAGAATAAGTTGAAAGGAGAACTTGTTGAGGTTCTTAGGGGTAACTCTCAAGAGATTCTGCTTGATACAAACAGGAATGGGTAATCATTGAAGACTTCTGAGGGTGGGAAGAAGCATGCAGAACAGTATTTTAGAAAAAGCATGCAGGTAGCAGTATAGACTGGAGAGATGAGAGACTGAAGGCAGGGAGATTAATGAAGAGGCTGATGCAGTAGTCAAGCCAGGATATGACTATTTGTAACTGGATTCAGAGGATGGATCTGGGAAATGTGGAGGAAAACTGACAGGATTTAGTGACAGGTGGAATATGGAGGATGAAAGAAAGGAAGGAGTCAAATATAATGCCAAGATTGCATACTCCAGAGGTGGGGAGGATGGCATTGTTATAGACTCTGTTGGGGAAGCGAGGTGGAGAGGATTTGAATGGGAAAATGAGAAATTCAGTAATTTGCAGATTTAGCTCAAGCTCAAGGTGTAGGCAGGCTATCCATATTGAGATGCCATGGAGGCAAGAGGAAATGTGAAATTGGTATTAGTGGTCAGAGTATTTATAAAGCTCACTGCGTGCAATGAACTGGACTAAAGTGCTAGGAAAGTGCAAAACAAGCAAGTGACACATTCCCTTCCCACAAGGAGTTTACATTCTAAAGAGGGAAACAGGTATGAAAATATTTACAAAGAGAGGACTCAAAGGAAGTAATTGAATGTACAATTGATTAACATATATACGCAATTGCTCAAGGTGGGTGTAAATAAGTGCATAAGTACTGGAGATTGTTGGTGGGTTTGTATGACTTGGGATGCTGGGAACTACTGGGAATAGGCTTGTTATAGGAGGTGGGATTTAAGGAGGATATTGAATGTCATGAGCTCTGTGTCTCCTGGATTTACAGAAGGAGGGCATTCCAGGCACGGGGGGACCAGAGTGGGCAAGGGGATGAAGATGGAAGAGGTGAGAATGAGCTACAGTAACGTTAGCTTGAGAGGAACAGAGAGAATGAGCTGGGGGGAAATGGATAAAGAGAGGAAACAGGTGAGCTGGTTGAGAACTAATGGCCGAGTGTGAGGAGTGTTTGATTTGGAAGGATGTGGGAAGTGAAGGGAGGGTTTGGAAGAATGGAAAGATGAGTGCCACATGACACTCCAAGAAAATATAGGTGTGGAGAGATGTTGGAGTTTTCAAGGTAGATTTGGGAGTCATCCATGGAGGTAGCAGTTAAGGCCATGGGAGTTGATGAGCTCCCCAAAGGAGGGAACGTAAATTCAGAATTGAGCCTTTAGGAATACCCACAGTTAGAGAATGAGAGGTGGAGGAAGAGCCAAAAAGGAGACTGAGGATTGGCCAGAGAGGTGAGAGGAGAACTAGGAGAGAATAGTATCTGTAAAACCAAAGTTAGGTAACGTTTCCTGGAAAAAGGAGAGGTCCACAGGGTCAATGACAGTGGAGAGGGTAAGGATAGAGTCCATTAAATTTGGTAAGTAGTAGGGTCAGTGGAGGCTTAGGAGAGGGTGGTTTTATTGTAGTGAAGAGGGTGGAAACCAGATTGTAGAAGAGAAAATAAGGGTAGTGGGTGTATATAAATGGTTTGAAGAGTTTGGACAGGAGTGGAAGCGGGAAGACTGGGTGATAAGTGGAGAATGCACAGGGATCCAGAGAAGGTGTTCCCAACCCCCTCTTTTGAGTCTCACCTCCTCCCTTTTTAGGAAAAGATTTGTACCCAAATTTGAGACACATTTCCTTTGTTCTTCCGCAAGCAGAACATGACCCCTGGTTGCCCTTGGCATTCTTCCCAATGCCAGAAACCTCCCTAATGGATCAGGAAGGTGTAAACTCACTTTTCTCTTCATGGGCTATTGACTTTGATGATGATGATGATGATGATATTTGTTAAGCACTTACTAGAGCACGGGCTTGGGAGTCAGAGGTCATGGGTTCTAATCCCGGCTCTGCGACTTGTCAGCTGTGTGACTTAGGGAAAGTCATTTAAAGTCATTTAACTTCTCTGAGCCTCAGTTACATCATCTGTAAATTGGAGATTAAGACTGTGAGCCCCACATGGGACAATCTGATTACCTTGTATTCTCCCCAGTGCTTAGAACAGTGCTTCACACACAGTAAGCACTTAACAAATGCCATCATTATTATTATGTGTCAAACAGTAAGCATTGGGGTGGATAGAAGATAACAAGGTTGGACACAGTCCCTGTCGCATGTGGGGATCACCGTTTTAATCCTCATTTTACAGAAGAGGAAACTGAGGCAAAGAGAAGTTGCGTGACTTGCCCAAAGTCACACAGCAGACTACTGGTGGAGCCAGGATTCAAATCCAGGTCTGTGCTCTTTCCACTAGGCAATGCTGCTTCCATGCTTTGAAGGCAGACTCTGCCCAAAGGGACAAGGAATGGGCAAGGTTGCTTCTTAGAGGCAGGGCAGGACCAACTCTAGGACTGTGCTGCTTAATAATAGTAATAATAATAATAATAATAATAATAATAATAACAACAATGGTATTTGTGAAGTGCTTACTATGTGCCAAACACTGTTCTAAGTACTGGGGTAGATACAAGGTAAAAGGTTGGCCCATGTGGGGCTCACAGTCTTAATCCTCATTTTACAGATGAGGTAACTAAGGCACAGAGATGTTAAGCAGCTTGTCCAAGGTCACACAGAAGACAAATGGTGGAGCCGGGATTAGAACCCAGGTCCTCTGAGTCCCAAGCCCGTGCTCTTTCCACTAAGCCACTAGGTGGTTGCCCCCTCTCCCCACCCTAGGTGGGCTACTGTGGAGATATTTTTGCCCTATGTTGACATTGTGTGACTCTGTGCTCTATTGCAGAACCTCCCAGCAATTATGGCCTATTTGAGCAACGGCTGAAAAGATGGAGTGCCTCAGTGCTTGACCCAATGAAAAGCGTTTACACGGTGTCGTATGTCAGGCCCACATTCTCCACTCCATCCCTCTGGAACCTCACTGTTTCCAGTCACTCCCCTCAGTTCCAGTGACCTTCTATGACAAATTGCCTCCTGTCTGTAAGGGCAGAGCTTCCTGTGACCCTCTGGTTCCCTGATCGGCTTCTGTGGGGGAGGCGGTAGGATACTGTAATGATGGCAATCTTGTCTCCGCTGTCTCCCTGTGAAGCCTTTGGCCCCTATCAAGAATAGAACAATCTCTGCCACAGCTGAATACCTCAAATGTTCTTTGAGTCCAGACAACTCGCCATGTCATTCTCTGAAACTCAAGCCTCTCTTTCATCATCCAGTGTGTGTAGGGCACAGCCCTAGGCAGCATAGGTACCATTTCAGGTCCCTGGTTCCTCAGAATGAATAATAATAATAGTAATAGTTGTACTTGTTAAGCACTTACTGTGTGCCAAGCACTGTTCTAAGTACTGGGGTAGATACAAGTTAATCAGGTTGGACACAGTCCCTGTCCCACACGGGGCTCAGGTTGTTAATACCCATTTTACGGATGAGGTAACTGAAGCACAGAGAAGTTGAGTGAGTTGCCCAAATTCACACAGCAGAAAAGTGGAGAGGCTGGGATTAGAACCTAGGTCCTTCTGACTCCCAGGCCCGTGCTCTATCCACTAAGCCACGATGCTTCTCTGAATGTCTTTGGAGGGGAGCGGCTTGGCCACTGATTCCCAGAGAGCAGGGCACTGGGGCCAAGATCACACAGCAGGGTAGAGGCAGAGCTAGGATCAGATTCTGGGTCTCCTGGTTACCATTTCCATGCTTTCATATTGGCCCATAGGTTAATCCCATCACTTGGGAATGTGAGAACTGATAGGATGCCCAGACAACTCTGTAAGGCAAGCAAACTCCTCTTATGCAAATTGCCCCCCCCCCCCCCCACCCTCCCCTCGTTGTGTATGCAGGAGGTGGTACTCTCTGGGCTAATCACACAACCTAGTCATATATTCACCTGGAGTAACTTCCAACTTTCATTCATTCATTCAATCAAACCCCGCTCCTTTCTCTGAGCTCTCCAGAGAAGACTGGTCTCTCAGTTGTCCACTCCAGGGTTAGTTTCCTACCCCATATCTAACCAAATTCTTCCTTGTTGCAGTTTAAGATCATTTCCTTGGGAAGGCAGCAAGGACTACTGGAAAAAGCATGGAAATGGTCACCAGGAGACCCAGAATCTGATTTTAGCTATTTATTGAGTGCTTACTGTGTGCGGAGCACTGTACTAAGTGCCTGGGAGAGTACAGTATAACAGTGAACAGACACATTCCCTGCCCACAAATGAGCTTACAGTCTTTGCCAAGAATCCAGACCCCTCTCTGCTCTGTTGAAGAGCAGGGCGTTTGGAAGCAGCTATGGTGTTTTCTGGGGCAATAACAGCCTCCTCATCTCTGAGCAGTGACCAGGGGACAGGGAAGGAAACCTGGGGCCTCTCAGACCAGCAGATCTCCTTTGAGTCCATTCAAACACTTTCGGTGAATGTTCGTGGAAGCTGCAGCCAGATTTCTTCTGGATTTGGGTTTGCTCCTCTGAGCTGTGGGCATATCCCTGGGACTGCACAGTAGGGCTTTGAGGGTTGGGGCCAACCTGCCTGTCAGTAGGAGGGAGGAGCAATGGGACAGGATGAGGCAGAGCTTAGAGGTCCCCCCCCGCCACCCCTCCAGTTCCCTTTCCACCCTTGCTCAGAATCCAGGTTAGCACCCTGCCCAAATCCTCTGCCCAGACTCCCCTAAGCTAATTAATAACACTTACTGCCCCCCCCCACCACCCCCACTGCCTTGCTAGGGGGTACAAAACAGCAGGAAAATGCAACAAGACAGTGTCCTCATCTTAAATTTTGGATTCAGCATTCTCTCAGACAATGAAGAATTTACAGCATCTGTCTCCGGTGTGCTTGACTGGTAGAAAATTTAGGCTTTTCACTAGGTACAGCCCCTGGGGTGGAAGATAATCATAATAATAACAATAATATTGATATTAATATTATTAATAATAGTAATGGTACTTGTTAAGCACTTGTTAAGTGCCAATCACTTTTCTAAGCTCTAGGGTAGATACAAGTTAATCAAGTTGGACACAGTCTTTTTCCCACAGGAAGCTCACACTCTCACTCTCCACTTTACAGATGAGATAGCTGAGGCCCAGAGAAGTGAAATGACTTGCCCAAGGACACACTGCAGACAAGCGGAAGAACAGGGATTAGAAACCAAGTCCTTCTGACTCCCAGGCCTGTGCTCAAGTTATAGAATGCTCTCTGTCTCTGGCCAGTGCTGCTCTGATTGCAGTCAGAGGCGGGCTTCAGAGCCCCCAGGCCTCAGTGTACTAATCTGCCAATTTATCACTGTCTGTCTCTCTAGGGACAGGGCATAGGCCTCCCATGCCTGGCTGCTGGCCAGAGCTTTCAAGGCCTCAGTTTTTGGGAAGCAGCCAGTCTTAGTAGATAAACCCTCAACCTGGGATCACCAGTTCCAGCGTGCAATGGGCTGCCCAGCCCACGGTGCTCTCTGGTGCTTTCTTGTTTCCACAGCAGCCTTGCTTCCTTTCTTCTTTGAGGCTGGACCTGCAGAATGGGAAGATGGGGGCTCATCTGCCCCTTATAGAGCCGGTTTACTCTCCTGGTTCACAGATCATGTTCCTGGTAATAGGCTCTGGTAGGTTATGTACCATTCATTCATTCATTCAATCATATTTATTGAGCATTTACTGTGTGCAGCACACCGAACTAAGAGCTTGGGAAGTACAAGTTGGCAACATACAGAGACGGTCCTACCTAACAACAGGCTCACAGTCTAGAAGGGGCCACAACCTGACGAGCTGTGATTTTCAGTGTTGATTCCCAAATGCCAACTTTATGGATTTTGGGGCACCCCGGTTTCTCCCCCTACATCCCCCTCCTCATATCAGACAGACCCTCCTCGTATCAGACAGATAATTGCTCTCCTCCACTTCAAAACTTTATTGAAGGCCCATCTCCTCCAAGAAGCCTTCCCTGACTAAGCCCTCCTCTCCTCTTCTCCCACTACCTCTGCGCCACTCTAACTTGCTGCTTCATTCATCCTCTCCCACCCCCACAGCACATATGCATATGTTTATATATTTGTAATTTATTTATGTATTTATTTATGTATATATTTATTTATATTAATGTCTGTCTCCCTCTATATACTGTAAGGTCTTTGTGGGCAGGGATGTGTCTGTTTGTTGTTATATTGTACCCTTCCAAACCCTTAGTACAGTGCTTTGCGCACAGTAAGCGCTCAATAAATTTTCAGCTGTTCTTTCAGCGCCACCTGGTGGTAAGGTCACCAAAGTTGGCAGACTGCTCTGTCCCTCTAGCTCTTCCAGAGGGGTAAGCTGGTTTGGGGAAGACCTCGATTCTGAAACAACTAGGTGATACGGTCGAAGGAGCCAGTGCCAGTCACCTTCCTGTTCCTCCACTTGTTTGTCTGCCCTTTCCATATCAGCCAGGTCACTAGTCTCTCTCTCTCTGTGTCTCTCTGTCTCTGTCTCTCTCTCTCTCTCTCTCTCTCTCTCTCTCACACACACACACGTGATTAGCACATGCTTTTGGTTGACAGTGATAATTTCAGGAACCAAAGCCTTCCTAATGCCCCCCACAACCATGTAACTCACAGTAAGTGTTCAATAAGTACACTTGATTGATTCTCATAACAGAGCCAATGAATATTTAAGGAGGGTTGGTTTACCTGTAGAATGTCCTTTGTTTGGGTTTAGAATGTAGTGTGGTTCAGGTCTAATTTTCTGTTTGCTTTGGGTGGGCATGCTGTTTGGATTCAACAACTATCATTCATTCAGTGGTATTTATTGAGTGCTTATTGTGTGCAGAGTGCTGTTTTAAGCACTTGGGAGAGTACAATGCAACAATGTTGTACAACAGACATATTCCCTGCCCAGAACGAGCTTACAGTCCAGAGACGAGCTTCCCTCCCTAAGGAGTCTCTTTGAGGGCTAGGACAGGAGCTCCTGGTGGGGAGCTGCAGCCAGGCCTCTCCAGCCTGCACCCTCCTTTCCTCAATGAATCCAACTCCAGTGTCAGGGGTTATGGAGAAAGGGTTCTTCTACGCAGAGTGCTTACTGTGAGCACAGCACTACATTGAACACCTGGGAGAGTACAATACAATAGACTTGGTAGACACATTCCCTAACCACAACAAGCATACAGTCTAGAGGGGGAGACAGGTGTTAATATAAATAAATAATATATGGACATACAGCAGCCCCCTTGCATCTCTGTCCTTTTAAACTAGCCATGAATGGAGGAATAGGGGCTCTAAGAGTCCACCTGGGATCTTCTGAGGGAGGTATGTCAGTGGTTTTTATTTTTTTCTTATGGTATTTGTTAAGCCTTTACTATGTATGGGTGTCCCTCAAGGTTGAGTTCTGGGTCCCTTTCTATTCTCCATCTACACCCACTCCCTTGAAGAACTCGTTCGCTCCCATGGATTCAACTACCACCTCTATGCAGACAATTCCCAAATCTACATCTCCAGCCCTGATCTCTCTCTCTGTCTTCAGTCTCACATTTCCTCCTGCCTTTAAGACATCTCTACTTGGAAAGCCTGCCATCAGCTCTAATTTAACAGGTCTAAAACTGAACTCCTTATCTTCCTACCCAAACCCTGTCCTCCCCTTGACTGTAGATGGCACCACCATCCCTCCTGTCTCACAGACTGTAATCTTGCATTATCCTTGATTCCTCTCATTTGACCCACATATTCAATCTATAATAATAATAATGGTATTTGTTAAGCACTTACTATGTCCCAAGTACTGTTCTAAGCACTGGGGTAGATATAAGGTTATCAGGTTGTCCCACATGGCTCCCAGTCTTAATCCCCATTTTACAGTTGAGGTAACTGAAGCACCAAAAAGTTGTCACACAGCTGACAAGTGGCGGAGCCGGTGTTAGAACCCATGACCTCTGACTCCCAAGCCCATGCTCTTCCCACTAAGCCACACTGCTTCACTGAATCCTGCCGGTTCTATCTTCACAACATCGCTAAAATTCACCCTTGCCTCTTCATCCAAACTACTAATGAACAAACTACTTCATCCGAACGTTAATCCAAGCACTTATCCTATCTCACCTCAATTACTTTATCAGCCTCCTTGCTGTCCTCGCTGCCTTCTATCTCTCTTCACTCCAGGCCATACTTCACTCTCCTGCCAGGGTCATTTTACTACAAAAAGTGTTCAGGTCTTGTTTCCCATTCCTCAAGAACCTCTACTGGTTGCCCATCCACTTCTGCATCAAACAGAAACTCCTTACTATCGGCTTTAAAGCACCTTGCCCCTCCTATCTCTCCTTGCTACCCTCCTACTACAATCCAGCCCATACATTCCACTCTTCTAATGCCAACCTACTCATTGTACCTTGATCTCATCTAGCGATCTCTGCCGACCTCTTGCCCACATCCTACCTCTTGCCTGGAATGCTCTCCCTCTTCCTAGTTGACAGCCAATTACCCTCCCTCCCCTCAGAACCTTATTGAAGGCACGTCTCCTCCAAGAAGCCTTCCATCACTAAGGCCTCTTTTCCTTATCTTCCATTCCCTTCTGCATCTCCCTGACTTTCTCCCTTTATTCATCTGCCCTGCCCCCACAGCCCTACAACACTTAAGTATATATATATATATACATAACTTACTTATTTATATTAATGTCTGTCTGCCCCTCTAGATTGCAAGCTCACTGTGGGCAGGGAAGGTGTCTGTTATATTGTTGTGTTAGACTTTCCCAAGAGTTTTGTACAGTGCTGTGCACAAAGTAAGCATTTAATAAATACAATTGATTGATATGTGTCAGGCCCTATAGTACGTGCTGGGGTAGATACAAGCTAATTAGTATGGACATAGTCCATGTACTACGTGGGCCTCGCAGTCTTAATCCCCATTTTACAGATGAGGTAACTGAGGCTCAGATAATTTAAATGACTTGCCCATGGTCACAGAACAGATGTGACAAAGCGGGGATTAGAATTTTGTTCCTTCTGACTCCCAGGCCCATGCTCTATCCACTAGGCCACACTGTTTCTCTAATGGTTAATAATTAATAATAAATATTTGTTAAGTGCTTACTATGTGCCAGGGTTCCTCATGGAAGGTCAGCCATGACATCCTCTCAGTCCAGCTCAGGCTAATAATAATAATAATAATGGCATTTATTAAGTGCTTACTATGTGCAAAGCACTGTTCTAAGCACTGGGGAGGTTACAAGGTGATCAGGTTGTCCCACGGGGGGCTCACAGTCTTCATCCTCATTTTACAGATGAGGTAACTGAGGCACAGAGAAGTTAAGTGACTTGCCCAAAGTCACACAGCTGACAATTGGCAGAGCTGGGATTTGAACCCCTGACCTTTGACTCCAAAGCCCAGGCTCTTTCCACTGAGCCACGGATCTGACTGAGGAAGAGGAGAAACCCTCCACTCCTCAACCTCAGGATAAGATATCCATTCCCAAGTCAGAAAAACAAGCCCAGACCCAGCTCAGTCTTCAAAATCCTTGAAATTCAAAGGAGAGTTTCTGGATGGGGATACCGTGGCTTTTGATTGCCATCTGCTGGGGGAATGAAAGAAACACGGGGTTTGTAGTTTGCAGAAGAATCTATCACCTGAAGAAGTTCTTTTCATTCATTCATTCAATTGCATTTATTGAGCGCTTACTGTGTGCACAGCACTGCACTAAGCGCTTGGGAAGTACAAGTCGGCAACATGTAGAGACGGTCCCTACCCAAAAACGGGCTCACAGTCAAGAAGGGGGAGACAGATAACAACAAAACATATACACAGGTGTCAAAATCAACAGAACAAATAGAATTATAGCTATATGCACATCATTAACAAAATGAATAGAATAGTAAATATGTACAAGTAAATGAAATAGAACAATAAATCTGTACAAATATATACAAGTGCTGTGGGGAGGGGAAGGAGGTAGGGTTGGGGGGGGATGGGGAGGAGGAGAGGAAAAATGGGGCTCAGGCGGGCAGTGGGGGATTTCCAGATTGAGTCCAGAGGACCAGCCTCAACAGCAACATTTTGAGAGAATAAGGGAGGCTCATTTTTCAGGAAGAAAGACTAAAAATTGAAGCTGAAACTAACCCCCTCCCGCCACCCCCCAAAACTAAAGCCATTTATATTCATAGTATAAGGACCCTTGTACCAGCGTTTCCCATATTTGCAACACCATCAGTTCCTGAACACTACATCTTAAGTCATATTAAGCCAATTTTCCTTATAGGAATATTGCTCTAAATGGAGGATTGTTCTGAACCAAGGTGAGACCCTATTTTTACCAAAATAACCTAGAACTCAGTCCATTGCAAATAGTAAGATAAGTACATTGAATGTATTTATATTGAGTCAGAAAAAGTTCTACCGGAGGGGACCCAGCTCTAACTTCATCTAACTTGAGAAGCAGCCTAGCCAAGTGAATACAGCACGGTCCTGGGAGTCAGAAGGACCTGGGTTCTAATCTCAGTTCCTCCACTTATCCACGGTGTGACCTTGGGCAAGTCACTTAAGCCCATTATGGACAGGGATGGCCTCTTTATTGCTGAATTGTACTTTTCAAGAGCTTAGTACAGTGCTCTGCACACAGTAAGTGCTCAATAAATACGATTGAATGAATCAACTTCTCTTGGCCTCAGTTCCCTCATCTGTAAAATGGGGATTAAGAGTGGAGCCTCATGTGAGACAGAGACTGTTTCCAACCTCATTAACTTGTATCTACTCCAATGCTTAGATCAGTGCTTGGCACTTAGTAAGCGCTTAACAAGTACCATTATTATTATTACTACTATTACTAATAATCAGAAGCAAAATGGACATATTGTCCTGTGGGCTCTTCCTTGATATGTAGACTGTAAGCTTGTTGTGGGAAGGGAACATTTCTGTTTATTGTTGTATTGTACTCTCCCAAGCACTTAGTATAGTGTTCTGCACACAGTAAGTGCTCAGTAATTAAAATTGACTGACTAAAACCTGCTCCCCAACCTCTGCCTCCCAGGTTGCCCTCTCCTCCACTGCCCTCTCCCCATCTTCTCTCCATTCTTGCCCCCACCCTCCATCTTCTTAAACTTTCCTCCCTTCTCCCTGCTCCCCACCATGACTTTTGAAATGGTTTCTTCATTTCCCCACAGCTCCTGTGCACCCCCTAACCTGGTTCCCAAGTCCAACATTTTGAGAGAATAGGGAAGGCTCATTTTTCAGGAAGAAAGACTAAAAATTGAAGCTGAAACTAACCCCCTCCCGCCACCCCAAAAACTGAAGCTATTTACATTCACAAACCCTGACTCTGTCCTTTAATTCCTGTGGAGCCTCTCTTCTGCTCCTAGACCTCGAGATTAGTGCTGCAGAAGCATCCCTGTCTCTGTTCTGCCATTACTGTGGTCCCCCCCATGGAAACTCTCTCCCCCCTCCAGTCCCCAAGATGAGCGTAGCAGGAGCTCCCTAGCTTTCCCGCTCCTCAGCAGGAATGTGGCTGGCAGGGAACAGAGAGTGAGAGTGGCCCTACACAAACCACTATCACTACAATCAATGCCTCCACACAGGTTCTCTTTCCTGAAGTCTCAGGACAGAGGCTCATCTGTCATCTCAAAGGGAGACTCCATCACTATTATAGAAGCGTAACTTGCTTTTGTAGCAGGCCACCCTGTAATTCATATATCCATGCTCTCCCTTGTGCCTGTTCAATTCTACCTGAAGATGAATGCTAGAAGTCAGACTTAGACAACATTCACTAAATCAATCAATCAAATCAATCAATCAATCAATTGTATTTATTGAGCACTTACTGTGTGCAGAGCACTGTACTAAGCACTTGGGAAGTACAAGTTGGCAACATATAGAGACAGTCCCTACCCAACAGTGGGCTCACAGTCTAGAAGGGGTAAACAGAGAACAAAACCAAACATATTAACAAAATAAAATAAATAGAATAGATATGTACAAGTAAAATAAATAAATAAATAAGGGGGTAGAGAGGGGGACAAAGCTCTATTTCCTGGCAAAATGTTTTGCTGTTACCAGGAGTGAAATGTTACTCTGAAAATGATAGGTGGAAAGAATCACTCCTTCACAGCCCACTGGTTATACGCTCTCCCCCTTCCTCTTCTAGTTCTCCCCAACTAAGTCTGCTCCCATGAGTCACAGCACTAGCTGGCTCCAGCACGGACCACTTATGTCTCTTTCCAAATCTGATAAAAAGTGGCGCCTCTTGCCCTCCAGGGTGGTCCCATTTCTCACAGCCCATGCAAAGTCGTGTGGCATTCATTTGGGGTTGATTTAAATGGCTATTTCCCAGAATTCAGAAGGGGATAGTAGTCTTTTAGTTACAGTGTGCTTATTATATCAAATGCCTGCCCCATGTCAGACCCGTGTTTTCTCAACTTTTTTCATCTCTATAGTCCCCCTGGGCCTGTTTCTCAATTACACTGACTCTGCTTTCAGTTTGAGTAGGTTTAAGTCTCTTCTATGCCCCCCACCTCCCCCTCACCCCACTCCCCACAGGCTCCCAAACACATCGTGATCCTGGATGTGACCATGCCCCTCCCTCATCACTCTGGTTCCCAGGATCGTGGGGAAATATTCCAGGTTATTGAAATTCCCTTTCTGGGTCTCAGTTTCCCATTAGCCTAGCAGGGCTAGAAATAATACTGCTCTCTGTTTCTACAGAGGTCATGGCGCAAACTTGGGAGTTACCTTTGGGGCCATCAATTAGACTGGGTCTAATCCCCATCTGTGTATTTTTTTTCAGTGCTTAGTACAGTACTTTTCCTCAGCTCCCCCTCCCTTATGCATCACCTTGACTCGCTCCCTTTGCTCTCCCCCCACCTCCCCGCCCCACACACTTATGTATATATGTATATATCTATAATTCTATTTATTTATATTGATGCCTGTTTACTTGTTTTGATGTCTGACTCCTCCCCCTCTAGACTGTAAGCCAGGTGTGGTCAGGGATCATCTCCCTATGTTGCTGAATTGTACTTTCCAAGCACTTAGTACAGTGCTCTGCACACAGTAAGCGCTCAAGTAATAGGATTGAATGAATAAATGAATGCAGTGCTCTGCACACAGTAAGCCCTTAATAAATACTATTACCACTGCTACTACTATTACTGCTACTACCACTACTTCTATTATCTTTGCAAGGGCAATATCAAAACTGGCCACTTGATTTCCAATGGCGAGGGCCCTAGTGTGGCCCCAGGATTGAAGCTTCCAATTTTACTGCAACTTCAGTGAATGAGGGGACATTAAAAAAAGGGGTCTTCTCACCCCCAGGCCTGAACCCTCCTCTTCTTCCTCCTGCCCACCCCATTCTCCCTGAGTGGCAGAGGGAGAATTTCCCAGAGGAAGGTCAAAGTGGAGAGGGCCCTTGCCATGGGGTCTCCACAGGGTGGAAGGACAGTGGACTGAAGACTTCTCCACCAGATGAGTGAAGAAACTGGGACAAGGTATAATTTCTACCCAATATACAATCTCCACAGAGAGGTTGTGGGCAGGGAATGTGTCTGTTTATTGTTATACTGTACTCTCCCAAGTGCTTAGTACAGTGCTTTGCACACAGTAAGTGCTCAATCAAACCAGTTGAGTCTCAAGCTATTGGGGCCTGAGAAGGGAAGAAATCACTCAGTTTTCAAAGCTCTCACAGGCTAATAGGGTTTCACTTGCCAACCAGGTTAAGGATAGGCCTCTCTCATCTTGAGGTTTCTGAGTTAAGTCATGTACAGGGAACCTCTGGAGTGTGAACCCAAATGAACCAATGAATCAAATCAATCCATTGTATTTATTGAGCACTTACACTGTGCAGAGCACTGTATTAAGTGTTTGGGAGAGTACAGTAAAACGATATAACAGACACATTCTCTGCCATTGGTGAGCTTTTAGTCTAAAGGCTAGCACTTTGGGCAAGTCACTTAACTTCTCTGTGACTCAGTTACCTAATCTATAAAATGGGGATTAAGACTGTGAGCCCCTCGTGGGACAACCTGATCACCTTGTAACCTCCCCAGCGCTTAGAACAGTGCTTTGCACATAGTAAGCACTTAATAAATGCCATTATTATTATTATTATTAAAAAGGGAAACAGGCATTTATATAAACAAATACATTACAGATCTATAATAAGTGCTTTGGGGTTGGGGGCGGTGATGAATAAAGGGAGGAAGTCAGGTGACACAGAAGGGAGTGGAAGAGAAGGAAAAGGGGGCTTATTAGGGAAGGTCTCTTGGAGGAGATGTGCCTTCAGTAAGGCTTTAAAGGTGGGGAGGGTAATTGTCCATTGGAGATGAAGAGGGAGGGTATTCCAGGCTAGGGACAGATCGTGGGCAAGAGAGTGGTGGCAAGATAGATGAGATCAAGCTACAGTGAGTAATTTGTCATTGAGGAGGGAAGTGTGTGGTTTGGGTTGTAGTAAGAGAGTAGCAAGGAAAGGTAGGAGGGGGCAAGGTGATTGAGTGCTTTAAAGGCTACAGTAATGAATTTCTGTTTGATTCAAAGGTGGATGGGCAACCACCGGAGGTTCTTGAAGAGTGGGGAAGCAAGGGCTGAACGTTTATGTAGAAAAATGATTCTGGCAGCAGAGAGATGTATGAACTGGAGTGGGGAGAAACAGGAGGCAGGGTGGCCAGGAAGGAGGTTGATACAGTAATCGAGGAGGGAAAGGATAAGTGCTTGGATTAACATGGTAGCAGTTTGGATGGAGAAGAAAAGGGAGATATTTAATGATGTTGTGAAGGTTGAACTGACAGGGTTTATTATTATCATTATTATTATGGTATTTGCTAAGCACTTACTATGTGTCAACCACTGTTTAAAGCGCTGGGGGAGATACAAGGTAATCAGGTTGTCCCACGAGGGGCTCACAGTCTTAATCCCCATTTTATAGATGAGGTAACCGAGGCCCAGAGAAGTTAAGTGACTTGCCCAAAGTCACACAGCTGACAAGTAGCAGAGCCGGAATTAGAACCCACGACCTCTGACTCCTAAAGCTGTGCTCTTTCCACTGAGTCATGCCAATTTAGTGATAGATTGAATATGTGGGTTGAATGAGAGAGAGAGTAGTCAAGGATAACACCAAGGTTTCGGGCTTGTGGGACAGGAAGGATGGTGGTGTTGTCTACAGTAATGGGAAAGGACATGGTTTGAGTGGGAAGATAAGGAGTTCTGTTTTAGATATGTTAAGTTTGAGCTGACTGCAGGGCATCCGAGTAGAGATGTCTTGAAGGTGAGGGAGATGTGAAACTGCAGAGAGGGAGAGAGATCAGGGCTGAATCTGATAAAAAGGACGGGGAAGCTAGGAGGGCTAGTTCCCAGGAACAAGGGAGCTGCCTATTCATACTGTAGACTGTAGAAGACACATGGCCTTGTGGATACAGCATGGACCTGGGAGTTAGAAGGACATTGGTTCCAATACCAGCTCTGCCACTTGTCAGCTATGTGACCATGGGCAAGTCACTAAACTTCTCTGTGCCGCAGGTACCCCCATCTGTAAAATGGAGATTAAGACTGTGAGCCCAATGTGGGACATAGACTGTGTCCAAACTGATTATCCCAGCTCTTCCACTTGTCTGCTGTGTGACTTTGAGCAAGTTACTTCATTTCTTTGTGCCTCAGTTCCGCATCAGTAAAGTGGGAATTAAGACTTGAGCCCTATGTGGGACAGGGACTGTGTCCAACCCAATTTGCTTATATATACCCCAGTGCTTAGTACAGGGCCTGGCACACAGTAAACTCTTAACAAATACCAGAATTATTACTATTATTATTATCTTGTATCTATCCCAGTTCTTAGTACCTATCTGGCACATAGTAAGCTCTTAACAAATGTCCCCCTCCCCCCAAAAAAGCTGGTTCCTTGACTGCAGGATGTTCTAAAGAAGCTGCATGGTATAGTGGATAGAGAATGGGCCTGGGTGGCAGAAGGACATGAGTTCTAATCTCAGCTCTGCCACTTGTCAGCTTTGTGACCTTGGGTAAGTCATTTCACTTCTCTGTGTCTCAGTCATCTCATCTGTAAAATGGAGATTGAGACTATGAGCCCCAAGTGGGACAAAGACTTTGTCCAAATTGCTTGTATCCACCCCAATGCTTGGTACAGTGCCTGGTACACAGTTAGTACTTAGCAACTACCACAATTATTATTATTATTATTATTATTATTATTAATAATAATAATAATAAAAAGACATAGCCCAACATTCCCTTCCTCTTGTGCCTCACTGAGAAGAGTTGGAGTGCACTGTTGCAAAGCTTCAGAGCTCCTGAACCACTGCTGCCGTGGCTTTCTGTTTCTGAAGGATATGTTTGGAGACAAGGCAGGATCTGTGGAAAGTGATCCCAGTATTACCTCATGAAAGAAGATTTTGGTTTCAGAGTAAACATAAAAACCCCAAGTCAACAATTGTTGGGGATGTAACAGTGATCGAGTGCATGCTTTGCAAGTATGAGGCTCCAAGTTCAATCCCTGCTATATCCATCTCTGATTCTTTTCCTCTGGAATGTAAACTCGCTGTAGGCAGGGAATATCACTGTTTATTGTTGTATTGTACTTTCCAAAGCGCATAATACAGTGCTCTGCACACAGAAAGTGCTCAATAAATAATATTGCAGTGCACCAAAAAAACCAGTGTAGACGAATGAATGACTGATTTACTAAGTGGAATGGTCCCCCTAGTGGTCCGAGAGAGAAAAGTCACCCCCAAACAAGAGACTATTTTCCACCTTTTCTCATACAGTGTCAAGGTTAGGATTTTGAATTTTGGTGGCTAATGCTAGAACAAAAGTTGGGAGAAGCAAAAAGCAACAACAGCAATAACAACAACAAAAACCCAGAAGTATTAGAAATGGATTTAAACAGAATGAACTGCATGAACAAACTCATTACTGGGGCACGAAGAGTGACAGAATGGCACAAAAATCTGAGTGGTGCAAGTGCACTAACCTGGGGAAGTAATCAAGAGCACCTTGATCAGAGATCACACACGCACCAATGGTTGGGATTGGTTGGTGTCATCATGCACTGGGATTGTGTCTAAACTAGCATACTCCCTGCCCCTCCCTGCCCCCCCCACTTCCAGCCCCCCCCCCACCTCAGGCTGCTTCGGTGGCAATCAATCAATTGTTTTTATTGAGCGCTTACTGTGTTCAGAGTACTGTACTAAGCAGCTTGGGAGAGTACAGTATAATAGAGTTGGCAGACATGTTCCCTGTCCACACGTTTTATTTTGTTGTATGTCTCCCCCTTCTAGACTGTGAGCCCATTGTTGGGTAGGGATCATCTCTACATGTCGCCGACTTGTACTTCCCAAGCGCTTAGTACAGTGCTCTGCACACAGTAAGAGCTCAATAAATATGATTGAATGAATGAATGAATGAGTTTAGTTTGGCATGTTTACAAGATTGGGTAGTGGAGACAGTAGTCAAACCAGAGAGGAGAGTGTTGGTTGGAGACTTTTGCATTTTGGTTTGGGCACCTGGCCAGCAAGCCCAGAGCATTCATCACCACTGAGATTCCAAAGGGAAAGTGAGTCCAGGAATATCCAGGGCTGAGGAAGCAGTGGATAGTTCTGTCTATCCCAGGGAATAGGGAAATTATAACTTAGTCTAGAAAGTCAAACTTCAGGTTTTGTAGAGGAATAGTAAACTCACTGTGGGCAGGGAACCTATCTACCAACTCTGTTTTATTGTACAGTGCTCTGCACACAGTAAGCGCTCAATAAATATATAATCGATTGAAAACTTGCTGAGTGATGCTGCCCAGGACTCTGAATGGGATCTTCCCTGGGTTGATACCTGCCTCTCACCATGAATAATAGCATTAAAGTAATCACTGTGGTATTTGTTAAGTGCTTACAATATGCCAAGTATTGATCTAAACACTGGGGAAATAACAAGATAATCAGGTCAGACATAGTGCCTCTCCCACATGGAGCTCATAGTCTAAAGAGAAGGGAGAGCAAGTATTTAATCCCCATTTTGCAGTTGGGAAAACTGAGGCACCCCAAACTTGAGTGACTTTCCTGAGATCACATAACAGGTAAGTGGAAGAGCTGAGAATAGAACCCAAGGGCCACTGCCTCTAGGTCTGTGCTCATTTCACTAGGCCACACTGCTTCTGAAACTCTAGAGAAGCCTGCAAGTCTGCAAATCTAGAGAAGCAGCATAGCTTAGTGGAAAGAGCCCAGGTTTTGGAGTCAGAGTACGTAGATTTTAATCCCAGCTCCACCACTTGTCTGCTGTGTGACCTTGGGGAAGTCACTTCACTTCTCTGTGTCTCAGTTACCTCATCTGTAAAATGGGGATTAAGACTGTGAGCCCCACACAGGACAACCTGATTACCTTGCATCTACACCAGCACTTAGAACAGTGCTTGGCACACAGTAAGTGCTTAACAAATACCATAATTATTATTAAGTCCCTTTCTGAGGAGGCAGTTGGCTCTCAGGCTAGATGAAAGGTTTTAGCAGAGATTCTGGAATCTTTGGGCAGGGGACCTCAGGTGGGGGAAGCAGACAGGCTGGTGGGTTCACAAATAATTTGATTGGATGGGCAAGGGGGATTAAGTGATACAAAGAGAAAGAAAAATGCAGTCAGGATTTGAGAGGCATTTAAAGGAAAACAAGCAATGTCTTTGACTCAGGAGGGTATTTACATTTGTAAGAATAAAGAGACAGAGTGGCTGCTGACCACTGGCCCACATCCTACCTCTGGTCTGGAATGCCCTCCCTCCTCAAATCTGCCAGACATTCACTCTTACCCCCTTCAAAGCCCTACTGAAGGCATATCTCCTCCAAGAGGCCTTCCCAGACTAAGCCCCACTTTTCCTCAGCTCCCCCTCCCTTCCGCATCACCACGACTCATTCCCTTTGCTCTTCTCCCCTCTTCCCACCCCACAACACTTATGTATATATGTATATATAATTCTATTTATTTATATTGATGCCTGTTTACTTGCTTTGATGTCTCTCTCCCCCACCCCTCTGGCCCAAACTATAAGCCTATTGTTGGCAAGGGTTGTCTTTCTCTTTGTTGCTGTTTTGTACTTTCCAAGTACTTAGTATAGTGCTCTGCACAAACGAAGCACCCAATAAATATGATGAATGAATGAATGAATGAATGATAGAGTGGCCTATGGAAACAGCACAGGCCTGGGAGGCAGGAGACCTGGATTCTAGTTCTGATATTGACTGCCGTTTGACATTGGACATGGCTTTTAAAGCCTCAGTTTCTCCTTCTGTAAAATGGGGATAACAGATTGTGAACCCCATGTGAGTCAGACATTGGGCCCAATCTGATGTCCTTGTATCTACCCCCAGCATTTAATAGTAGTTGTTAAATGGCAAAATTAATTAACAAATTCTACCATCAAAACTCAGGGATCTTTCTAATAACAATAGTATTATTTGCTAAGTGTCAAGCACTGAGGTAGACACAATACAAGTAGATTAGACCCTGCTCCATATGGGGCTCACATGCTAAGGGGGAGGGAAAGCAGGCATTTTATCCCCATTATTATGGATGATGAAACTGAAGCAAAGAGAAGTTAAGTGATTTGCCCAAGGTTGCTTAGCATGCAAGTGGTAGAACCCAGGTCTCCCATATCCCAGGTCTGTGTTCTCTCTACTAGGCCACACTTCTTCGCCAGGTTAATGGCATGGCCAGGTTTAGCACACTGGACACGTCCATCACTCTCATAGACTCAGCAATAGAAAACTGACTATCTGATTTTCACTGTGATGAGGACTAATTCCATATTTGTTTTTGACACTGAAATCGATCACAGCTACAAAATGACCTTCTCTAAGGTTGTTCAAAACCAATGGCTCAATCTCCCAAAACACTGTAATCCATCCCAGGTCCCATAAGGAAACTACTTAGCTATACTATTCCTCTGGACTTGGAGTTGTTCCACAGCTAAAACCATCTGGAGTTTCTAAGAAATATTGTCGTTCTTCCCACATCCCCAGCTCAGAAAAAATAAAAATGAAAAAAATAAAAAGTGCAAGAGACTAGAAGGTGGATAATATTTTGAAGGTTTGCAATTTAGTTTCCTTTTTCTTTACACAGCTCCAGACTCTTTAATCCTTTACTGAGACTGGAAAAAAATCCAAGCAAGCCCTACAAATCCACTGAATGTCTCTCCACTTCTTCATTATTTGCATCGTTTCAGATAATTTATGCATTTCCATATTTCAGGGCCCAGAAGGATTTTTGCATGGTAAGTGGCAAGGATATACATATGGAAGGAGGGAGGGTGTGGATAAGGAAGGGTTAGGTGATGATGGGGTCACTGAGGGAGAGAGAAAATATATGTAAAGAGACACTGTGGTCTATTGGAAAGAATCTGAAACTGGGAGTCAGAGGACGCAGGTTCTAGTCCCGGCCCTGTCACTTGCCTACTGTGGAACCTTCTGCAAGTCTTTTAACTGCTCTGTGCCTGTTACATCATCAATAAAATGGAGATTAAATCTTCCTCTTCTCAACGTAGACTTTGAGTCCCATAAGGGACAAGGACTGTGTCCAACTTGATTATCTTGTATCTATCCCAGAGCTTAGTTCAGGGCCTGAAACTTAGTAAGCACTTAACAAGTACCATTAAAAAGAAAAAAGTTGAGGCCCAGAGTGCTCCAGCAGCCGGCTCAAGGGCACTAAGCCAGAGGGTTTGGAATAGAAACCATTTCAGATTTTCAATTCGGTGCTTTATCTACTGAACCAGATTGCCTCTGAGATTTTGCCCAATTTGAAAGGAAAAAAATAGAAAACTGATACAATCAAGAAATATGTCAGAATAGCTGTGAATGGACCTTTCTCTTATAATCTCCAAATACTGTGTCTGTGGAAGTATCTGATTGACTGTGGCTCTAATAAAAGCTACTCTTCATATTCACCAGTGGGAGGACCATCCTGGTAAGGAAGATAAAAAGCTAATTAAATAGGCTAAAAAAATTCTAAAAGAGAATATCTGGCCAAATGGATGACTCTTTCAAACAGGAAATGTGCCTTTGCTAAATGTGCCTCCAGGCATTGGATGGTTTCTGCCAATTGAGTAAATATGTATTTAGGTTGGGTTGTTGAAAACACATATCAGGACTATTTAAGGTGCTATTTGCCTAGGCTGTTTTGAGGGTTGTCAGAAAGAAAGAAATGCAACTCGAATTACTAACTTCCTAGGGCCGACATTTGAAGGCACATGAAATCTTTCCCCATTGGGCTGTGAAAAGTAGTATTTGTTAAGCATTGTTAAGTGCTTACTATGTGCCAGGCACTGTTCTAAGTGCACCCCAGGTGGTGTAACCCAAATAGGGGGTTAGCATATCAGACAGATTAGAGTCCAAGAGAGGGCAGGGCAGCATGAGCTCACTGGGTCCCCCAGAGGAAGGATCACCCCTCTACCACCCCCTCCCCACCACCACCCGGAGCAGCTGCAGGACTAGTGACATTGCAGCGGTCAAATCCTACTTTCAAATACATGTGATTGAGTCTTTCTGGTTTTCCTTGAGAATAAATGAGGACAAAAATAAATGCTAAAGAGTACAATTGTTACTAAAAGTGACAATATTTGAGAAGGTGGAAGTTTTTCTGGTAGAAAAATCTGATTTTTTGCCCCAAATCTGCAAGCTGAGTGCTAAATCCCAAACCAGCATTAGTGGGAGTTGTTCAGTGCCAACAAGATGAATGACTTTGAAGACACGTACCAACCACCCCCAGCACAAGCTCTCCCTCTTGATCAGACAGACTGAACTTCAGACACTTCCAACCCTCACCTCAGCCTCGCCATCCTGCTGCCTTCTGGGTGAGTCTTGGGCAGGCCTGAGTCCAAGCAGGTAGGCCAGGAGGTGATAGGGCAGTCCAAATGCATGAGCCCCCTTGACCAACGGTTGTCAATCTGGCAGGCAGGGCCTTAATCCATTTAGAAGCCCACACAACTCTCTGCTGTGAACTATGGAGCCAAGATAAGATTTCTGCCCAGGAGTTGGGTTGGAGTTCTCCAAAGGCAGGAATCATATCATTCTGGGTCTGGATGCAGAGCCTGGCCCAAAGTGTTCAATAGCTAAAAATAATAATAATAATTAATAATAATTATGGTACTATCTGAGCACTTACCATATGCCAAGTCAAGGACTGTTCTAAGCACTGGATTAAGATACAAGTTAATCAGGTTAGACACAGTCCCTGTCTCACATGGGGCTCACACTCTTAATCCTCATTTTGCAGATGAGGTAACTGAGGCCCAGAGAAGTGAAATGACTTTCCCAAGGTCACACAACAGACACATAGCAGATCCGGGGTTAGAACCCAGGTCCTTCTGACTCCTAGGCCTGTGCCCTATCCACTAAGCCATGCTGCTTCTCAAGTAGTAATGATACCTATGAATGCCCACTTGGTGCAGTACTATACTAAGCACATGGGCTATACATTCATTCATTCATTCATTCAATTGTATTTATTGAGCACTTACTGTGTGCAGAGCACTGTACTAAGCGCTTGGAAAGTACAAGTTGGCATATAGAGACAGTCCTTACCCAACAATGAGCTCACAGTCTAGAAGGGGGAGACAGACAACAAAACAAAATATGTGGTCAGGTGTCAAGTCATCAGAATAAATAGAAGTAAAGTTAGATGCACATCATTGACAAAATAAATAGAATAGTAACTATGTACATGCAAAACAAATAGAGTAATAAATCTGTACAAACATATATACAGGTGCTGTGGGGAGGGGAAGGAGGTAGGGTGGGGGGATGGGGAGGAGAGAGGAAAAAGGGGGCTCAGTGACAGCAAAGTGACATATTCCCTGCCTGTAAGGAGTTTATAATCTAATGGGGGAGAAAGATAAAATACATTTATATAGAGAGTAATTGAAATAAACAATTGAACATACAGTTGAATGAGAAAGTCACCCCCAGTGATCCAAGATGGACATTACAGGGAAAGATGGTTGAAGAGCACAGAGAAGATCCACAATTCTCTGCACCAGTGGAATTCCACTTCCATTAGTGACAACAGTCGGGCAGTTGAACTATGTATCATTAGAGAGCATTTTGAATTTTTCCCTCATCTCCCTTTCCTCTCCTTTAAATCATAAACTCCCGCCTTGCAAAGACCAGGACTGATATCTTTACAATATCCCCAGTTTCTAGTGCAGTGCTCTGCCCACATTGGGTGCTGAAATGCATTTTTAGGCCTGAGATGATGAGCAACAGAATGCTAGGCCATGCCTGGATGGGACTCAGGCTGACTCAAGGATCAGAACTGGGGTTTTGGGTGACCACCGCCTGCCTATTGGCATTATCTCTATAGCGAGCTTATTCACTGTTCCCCCATCTCATCTATCTTGCCACCGACTCCTTTCCCAAGTTCTCCCTCTGGCCTGGAAATCCCTCCCCCTCTATATACACCAGACCACCATTCTCCCTACCTTCAAAACCTTATTAAGGTCATATCTCCTCCAAGAGGACTTAATAATAGTAATGATGGCATTTACTAAGCACTTACTATGTGCAAAGCCCTGTTCTAAGTGCTGGGGAGGCTACAAGGTGATCAGGTTGTCCCATGGGGGGCTCACAGTCTTAGTCCCAATTTTACAGATGAGGTAACTGAGGCACAGAGAAGTTAAGTGACTTGCCCAAAGTCACACACCTGACAATTGGTGGAGCTGGGATTTGAACCCATGACCTCTGACTCCAAAGCCCATGCTCTTTCCACTGAGCCATGATAACTTCCCCTATAAAGCCCTTTTTCCCCAACTTCTTCTCCCTTCTGCATCGTCTTTGCACTTGAATCCGTGACTTTTGGGCATTTGATATTTGCCCTGCCCCCAACCCCAGAACATTTATGTGGAGAAGTGGCTCCGCCAATTGTCAGCTGTGTGACTTTGGGCAAGTCACTTAACTTCTCTGTGCCTCAGTTACCTCATCTGTAAAATGGGGATTAAAACTGTGAGTCCCCTGTGGGACAACCTGATCACCTTGTAACCTCCCCAGCGCTTAGAACAGTGCTTTGCACATAGTAAGTGCTTAATAAATACCACCATCATTATGATTATTATCTATAAGTTATACATTATACATTTATTTATATTAATGTCTGTCTCCCCCTCTAGACTATAAGCTTATTATGGGCAAGGAACATGTCTACCAACTCTGCTGTATTGTACTGTCCCAGCACTTAGCACAATACTCTGCACACAGTAAGCACTCAATAAATACCAGTGATGATGACAAGTCAGAGCTGATGGAGTTGGTTCCCAGTGACCCAATGGAGTTGCAGAACGAGGGGTATGACAACAGAAGCCAGGCATCAATCCTGAAACAAAAGGCGAGCATCTTACCTCTTAAATCTACTTCATACTTTCTATGACACTGACTAATGGCTTCCCATGTGTGATAGTTTGCTTTTGGAGAGAGGCACAACCACCATGCCTATTTATAGTCCAACATTTATAAGGTCCTACAGGCCATGCTACTCATAGCTCCTCATCACCCGTTGCTGTAACAGGCAAAAATAAGTTGTAATTACACAGGACCCATTTGGGGCTCCTGTCCCCTCCCTACGCACCAGCTACTAATGAGAAAAATCAAAATAGTGGCACTCTGCCAGCTGAGGTGAGAACACTTTCATGCACCAGCTAAGGAAAAACTCCAGGGTAGTTAATAGGGAAAAATCACAGGCCCCTGGAAGCCAGAGAAGGCCTTGGTTGTGATTGAGGGATCGGATTTGTTCTAGCTCCCCAAATCTGAAAGAGAAAATCACTGTTCAGCTCTGCGCTCAAGAATTGAGGAGAGAGACACGTCCAATATGGGGTTAGGCCCTTCGGCAGACAGCACAACCTTCAGACTGGATTTCTCTGACATTTGGCTCTTAGTAATGATGGTATTTATTTTGTGCTTACAATATGGCAAGTTGGAGGAGATACAAGGTAGTTCCTGTCTCACAAGGGACTCAAGGTCTAAGCGGAAACAGGTATTTTATCTCCACTTTGCAGCTGAGGAAACTGAGGTAGAAGTTAAGTGACTTCCCCAGGATCACACGGCAGCCCAGTGCTAGAGCTAGGAGTAGAACTCAGGTTTCTTGACTCCTAATCCCCTGCTCTTTCCACCAGGTCACCCTGCCTTTTGCTAAAGAAGGCAAACCTACCATCACCAGAACGGAGGAACTAGGGCTGTCTGGCCTAGTGGAACCCAGCTGTGAAACTTAAGCAGTGTGGCCTAGTGAAAAGAGTATGAGACCAAGAATCAGGAGGCCTGTGTTCTAATTCTGGCTCTGCTCCTGGCCCACTGGGTGACTGTGGGCAATCACTTCAGCTTTCTGGGCTCCAGTTTGCTCATCTATAGGGAAGAGATCAGATACCTGCTTTCCCTAACTCTTAGCCCCTCATGAAACAAGGATCGGTTCTTGTCTTGTATCTACCTGAGTGCTTAGCAGAGTCCTTGGTACAATGTAATTTAATACTCTTAAGAGACATTAACCGTTTTCTGAATCCCTCCCTCTGTAACAGCTAACAGCCACATTTTCACAGTAGGGCAGTGTTGGCGAGGGAAAACCTAAGGGGTGGAGGCAGAATGGACATCCCTGGGTGCCCTCACTGCTGCCACACAGTTTAGCTCATAGCTGGGCAGCATGGGAGTGGACGATTAGAGGGAAGGAGGGCTATATGGGGGGAAATCAGTAACCTGCCTCCTCCTATGAACCCTCTGGCTCCAAAAGCACACATCTTCCTCCACTGGTCAGATTAGAAATGCGAGACTTCCTGTGGCTGCCTGTCGTGACTTTCTTTGTCGCATGCCCTCTGCACAGCTCCTCTGGGAGAAGGTTTTTTTTTTATGGTATTTGTTAAGCAATTACGATGTGTCAGGCACTGTTGTAAATGCTATAATTCTATTTATTCTGATGGTATTGACATCTGTCTACTTGTTTTGTTTTGTTGTCTGTCTCCCCCTTCTAGACTGTGAGCCCGTTGTTAGGTAAGGACCGTCTCTATATGTTGCTGATTTGTACTTTCCAAGCTCTGCACACAGTAAGTGCTCAATAAATATGAACGAATGAATGAATGAATACAAGCTAATCAGGATAAACACAGTCTCTGTCCCATACAGGGCTCAAAGTTTTAATCCCTATTTTACAGATGAGGTAACTAAGGAACGGAGAAGTGAAGTAACTTGCCCAAGGTCACACAGCAGACAAGTGGCAGAGCCAAGACTAGAAGCCAGGTCCTTCTAACTCTCAGACCTGTGCTCTATCTACTAGGCCATGCTGCTTCCCAATTTCAGGAAATTGATCCCAGGCACTCTCTCCTGTCATACAGGGGTTCCTCAGAAGGACCTCCTTACCTGTGCCAAGATGGAGTTGAAATCTTCAGGCAATCCAAAATTCTGGTTTGGTTTCCACCCTCTTCCACTGATAACTAATAATTAATTATGGTATTTGTTAATTGCTTACTATGTGCCTAGCACTGTACTAGAAGCAGCATGACTTACTGGAAAGAGCACAGGCTTGGGAGTCAGAGGACATGGGTTTTAATCCTGGCTCTGTGTCTTGTCTGCTGTGTGACCTTGGGCAAGCCACTTAACTTCTCTGTGCCTCAGTTACCTCATTTGAGAAATGGGGATTAAGACCGTGAGCCCCACGTGGGACAACCTGATTACCTTGTATCTATTCCAGCGCTTAGAACAGTGCTTGGCACATAGTAAATGCTTAGCAAATACCATAATTATTATTACTAAGTGCTGGGGTGGATACAAGCAAATAGGGTTGGCACAGTCCCTGTCAAGCATAGGGCTCACAGTCTTAATCCCCTTTTTGCACATGAAGTAAATGAGGCACAGAGAAGTAAAGTGACTTGCCCAAGGTCACACAGCAGACAAATGGAGGAGCCTGGGTTAGAATCAACGACCCTCTCACTCCCAGGCCTGTGCTTTATTCACTAAGCCATGCTTCTTCCATCCTCAATCTTTTACCAGAGCTGAGGAGGGGCAGTAAAATGGACACTTTTGTATTCCCACTCTTCTTCATTCATTCATTCATTCAATTGTATTTAATGAGAACTTACTGTGTGCAGAGCACTATTCTTCATTCATTCATTCAATTGTATTTATTGAGCACTTACTGTGTGCAGAGCACTGTACTAAACACTTGGGAAGTACAAGTAGGCAATATATAGAGACAGGCCCTACCCAACAATGGGCTCACAGTCTAGAAGGGGGAGACAGACAACAAAACAAAACATGTAGACAGGTGTAAAAATCGTCAGAACAAATAGAATTATAGCTATATGCGCATCATTAACAAAATAAATAGAATAGTAAATATGTACAAGTAAAATAAATAGAGTAATAAATCTGTACAAATATATACAAGTGCTGTGGGGAGGGGAAGGAGGTAGGGTGGAGAGGGATGGGGAGGAGGAGAAAAAAAGGGGGCTCAGTCTGGGAAGGCCTCCCGGAGGAGGTGAGCTCTTAGTAGGGCTTTGAAGGGAGGAAGAGAGCTAGTTTGGCAGATGTGTGGAGGGAGGGCATTTCAGGTCAGGGGAAGGACATGGGCAAGGGGTCTATGGTGGGACAGGCGAGAATGAGACTCAGTGAGGAGGATAGTGGCAGAGGAGTGGAGTGTGTGGGCTGGGCTGGAGAAGGAGAGAAGGGAGGTGAGGTAGGAGGGGGCGAGGTGATGGAGAGCCTTGATTTTGCTTGATTCGTAGGTTGACAGGCAGCCACTGGAGATTTTTGGGGAGGGGAGTAACATGCCTAGAGCGTTTCTGCAATTTAATGTTCGCTAAGCCTTCCTTCTCAATTATGCTTCCAGAAAGTTGAATTGCTTCTGGCGAGTAATCAATTCCAGTAACATTCGAGAAACCAGACTTTGCCAGTTCAACCAGAAAAACACCATTTCCAGTCCCAATGTCAAGCGCAGAGCAGCGTGGCTCAGTGGAAAAAGGATGGGCTTTGAAGTCAGAGGTCATGGGTTCAAATCCCGGCTCTGCCACATGTCTGCTGTGTGACCCTGGGCAAGTCACTTAACTTCTCTGAGCCTTAGTTACTTCATCTGTAAAATGGGGATTAGGACTGTGAGCCCCCTGTGGGACAACTTGATCACCTTGTATCCCCCCAGCGCTTAGAACAGTGCTTTGCACATAGTAAGAGCTTAACAAACGCAATCATTATTATTATCCAGAGGCACACTTTGTTTCTCCAGCCACCTGATTAATTGTCATGCTCTCTTCTCCAAACCAGATTTCCCCAGTATCTCCATATTCTTGAAAAGTTTTCAATTCTTCACTCTTTCTCCCTCCATATTTGCTGGAGGTGCTAGTCAGGAGGGAATGGGTTGGAAACCAGGCAGCAGCAGGGAATGCAGAGGCTTGGGGCCTGAGCAGTTTACAAGAGGAACAGTCAGTTTCTGAGACATTGAAAATTGGTTGGAAATAAGCAAACCTTAGGGTCACTGTTGACTACAGGTAATGTTGCCCAAAGTAGATTAAATCCTTCCTGCAGGTCTTCTTTGGTGAGCTGCTACAATCCAACCTCCCTTTGCTCCATAAATACATTTTCAACAACTCACCTGAGCTCAGAAACCCACCTCCTTGCCCTCCACAGTCTTCCCCTAGCTTTACTTGGAATGCCAACCCCTTGCATTGGGATCATCCCCCTTCTCAGCCCCACAGTACTTCTGTAAATAGCTGTTATTTATTTATTTATTTATTTATTTATTTATTTATTTATTTATTTATTTATTTATGTATTTATTTATTTATTTATTTATATCTATGTCTGTCTCCCTCTCTAGACTGTAAGCTGGTTGTGGGCATGGAATATGTCTGTTTATTGTTATATTGTACTCTCCCAAGTACTTAGTACAGTGTTTGGTACATAATAAGCACTCAATAAAAATGATTAAATAATAATAATAATTTTGATGTTTGTTAAGTGCTTACTATGTGCACAGCACAGTTCTAAGCACTGGGGAGGATACAAGGTGATCAGGTTGTCCCATGTGGGGCTCACAATCTTAATCCCCATTTTACAGATGAGGTAACTGAGGCACAGAGAAGTTAAGTGACTTGCCCAAAGTCACACAGCTGAGAAGTGGCGGAACCGGGATTTGAAACCATGTCCTCTGACTCCCCAGCCCATGCTCTTTCCACTGAGCCACGCTGCTTCTGCAATGTATGAATGAATTATTGAGTGAATGAATGAATGACCCCAGGCCCAGTGCTTAGAACAGTACTTGGCACATAGTAAGCGCTTAACCAATACTATTATTATTATTATTATTATAATTATTATTATCTTCCACCTTTCTACCTTTTGGTGGTCCCTCTCTGCTGCCTGTTCCCTCACCTGCCTTTCCCTTCTCAGAGAGATTCCCTTTCCTGCTTCCAGAGCTTGTGATGGTCCTGCTTCCTGCCTTTGGCAGCGAAGCAAGAGAGGGAATTCTGTTAGGAAATCTGTTTGGGAAACAGTGCTCTCTCACTGTCCTGTTACAGTTTTTTGGTATTAGAGGAAAGAAAATGGAGAAGGACTAGGTAAATTGTTTGTTGACATTGGGTTTCAATAAGCCTTTAGTTGAGTTCTTTGGGGATCCCATTTTGTGTGGCAAAGCTATGCATTTGGCCTCAACTCAAGGCACCTCGCTGAATAGTTGATTCATAATCATCATCAATGGCATTAATTGAGTACTTCTATGAGCAGAGCACTATACTAAGCAATTGGGAGAATACACTACAACAGTTGGCAGACATGTGTCCTAACCTCTCACCAGAGGTTAGAAACCATGGCGGCTCTAGGACCTTGTAGACAAAATTACTTTATATTTTACCCTGTTTCCCAGAGTTTTTCCCAGGTGACCTGAGCTTGGATGTTAAAGCATTCTCAATCCCTTCCCAAGCTCCCAAAATCCAGGGGCAGGTTGACAGTTGCATTCACCCACCCCAAGACGGGCTTAAGTAGAGGCTTAATAATCCCCTTTGATTTTAAGTGTATTGTCTGGGACTGGAGCTGGGTAGGTTAGCAAAATAAATTTCAATATTTTAGTGCTCTCTGTTATCCATTTTATCCCTCTCTGACTGCTCAGATTTACTGAAAGATCAGAAAAATAAATCAACTTTCACTTGAATTATCTGAGTCTTTGGGGGCTCCTTCTCCTCTTCTTTCTCCTCCTCCTCCTTTTTATTCTTCTCTTCCTACTCATTTTCCTCCTCTTCCTCCTCTCCCTATCTGCCTGCCCACTAGGAGGGTTCCCTCAAACCATTTCTGAGGGAAGTAGAGATGGGACAGCTGAGATGTAACTGAAATCTAGTCCATTTTGTTTTGTGTCAGTGGTTCTGAGTTAAGGTTAAGGAGCCCGAGGAGGACATAAATGGGTTTCAGGATGGAGAATCAAGATTTGGCTCTACAATAGACAGGGTGTTGGGAAGTTCTCATGAAACACCTAACTTTTGTAACTTTTGACATCCAATTGATTAAAAAAAGACTTTAAATGGTTGCTAAAATCACACAATAAAGACATTGCAAGATAAGGCTTATTTCTTCTTCCCGCTGTTTGTGACTTCCTTTCAGCTAACCTGCTCAGACAGGTTATCTCTTCCACCATTGTCTGATATGTAGGGCTGGAATCTGAAATAAAAATAACACATTTGAAGGACATGGCTTATGGAGGGTTCTATTAATGCTGTAAAACTGCATGAATTACGCTTCTAAGTCTGTGTAAAGTGTCTTTTTCTTGTACTGATGTCAAAAGTTGTTCAAATTTAGAGAGGCACCAATACTTTATGAATTGCCTGCCAATATAGCTGTCCTTTAGCTCACTCTAGATGTGAGGATTTCCAAAACCTCTTCTCAAAAAGCAAAAGAACCATTATCTACCTAACCTTCTCCTTCCCCAGAGACTGACTGGTCACCAGTCCCTCTTGCAAATGGGAAGGTGGAACCTTCTCACAGCTCTGAAAACATGGGGCATAATTTGCTGTGCCATGGATGTTCTAGAAAAATCTTTCTTCTGAACTCAGATGCTGTCTTTGAAGACATGAGGCTTGGAGGGTGAAAGAGTCGGTTTCCCTCGTCTCTCCCAGAATGGTCCCAACCTCAGCCGGAGTTTCAAAATGGTACTGGAAGAGGCAGAGCCGTGGCCAGATAGAATCACTTTGGGTACAGTGGGAAGGTGGAGATTGTGGGGAAAGGCTAGCTGGAGGTTGATGATTAAGGCTACCAAACAGCTTGGTAAAAATGAAGCTAGAGTTGGCTGCTGGTCTCTGGATCACTGATGGAAGATCCTCCCTTACTGTAACTTTTTGACTAAAGTATCTTATGCAAATGGAACATTGCCTCAAGCTGGGTTTGGATCGAGGAGATATGTTGCATGTCTCCTTCCCACATCTCTGCCCAGAGCCCTGCAATGCTATTTCTTGGAAAGGATGTTATCGCTGCTATGCATTAATGAAAATTTCTCTCTTTCATTCTCCAGGGCCCTGGGCCTCCCTTCTGGCCCGATTCTCACCTTCTTCTCTCCTGGACAAGAGCTGGATGGAAAGAGAGCAATAGAAAAATTTAGTAGTTATGGATGACCTTCATCTTTCCTCTGTGCGGTGCTTGCAGATAATAAACTCCTTTAAGGCAGGGACCAAGGCTGCTTCTCTCCGACTGTATAGCACACACCATAAAAAAGGCTTAAAGAATAGTTTTCAATAACGGTGGCCTCTGGATAGATCTGAGAACACCTGAAGAGCAAAATCTGGATATTTAATTTATTTTCCTATGTAATGGTGTATTTTCAAAACAATCGATAATAATATTTATTGATTGAAAGCTTCTCGTGGGCAGGGATCATACCTTCCAACATTATTGAATTGTCCTCTCTGGTACTGTACTGTCTGCTCAGCACACACCACACGGTACAGTACCAGAGAAGACAATACAGTAGAATTGAATAATAATCAATTGATTGAGCACTTACTCCATGCGGAACTTTGTAATAAGACTTGGGAGAGTACACCAGAGCTCCTTCCAGAGCTGGGTTGCCTGGACAGAAATTCTTGGTTGTGTGTTGGTGGCAGAGTTAATAACTTCTACTGCAGCTGGACCCTCTTAATAGGAGTTTCCAGTGTGGCCGAAATATGCCATTCAGTGGCATCTGAAACTCCTATCAATGTGGCTTAAAGAGCCATTCTTTGTATTTATTGAGTGCTTAATGTGTGCAAAGCACTGTACTAAGTGCTTGGAAAGTACAGATTGTTGTGGATGGATGGCTGGAGGAGTATAATGGGTGCTGGTCTCTGGATATCTGACTGCCTTCTCCCATTACCTGTTGATGATGATGATGATGACGGTATTCATTAAGTGCTTATTATGTGTCAAGCACTGTTCTAAGTGCAGGGGTAGGCACAAGATCGTCAGGTTGGATACAGTGCCTGTCTCACATGGGGCTCACAGTTTTAATCCCCATTTGACAGATGAGGTAACTGAGGCCCAGAGAATAGAAGTGACTTGCCCAAGGTCACACAGCAGACAAATGGTGGAGCCGGGATTAGAACCCAAGTCCTTCTGACTCCCATTCCTAGTGCTCTATCCAGTAGGCCTGCTGCTTTGATACCACTGAAGCTAAGTGGAGTAGAAAAACAGAAGTGGAGAAATAGAAGACCTTGCTCCTCTTTTTCCCTCCTCCCTATCTTCCTTTCTCTTTTTCTCCCCGCTTTCTCCATCCACATTTCCTCTTTAGCTCTCTCTGTTTTGTTTTCCACTCTTCCCTCTGGTTCCATGATGGATTGGCACCTTTTGTGCTATGACACATTAATCAGGAAAAATCCTTCAAGTTGATCCAAAAAATGTGAGATTTTATATAGGTTTCTGATCGATCATCTTCATAGTTTAAATAGTGAAGTCATCTGATCTTGGGACAACAACTGGGGAAGAGGAAGGCAGGACTTTCTGTGACCCTAGGCAAGCTCTTCTGGAAGTGAATTGAAGGTGGAGTGGATGGAGGAAGAGCATGCCAGGAAGAGAATTTAGGAATAATTGAAGTCTACTTTTACTCCACTCTCTATTATTTAGGAATTAATTAATAGGAAACAACCCTCCTTTTGATTATATCTTTTATATCTCTCCCTGATCCCTTTCTCCAGAGCTGACCTCCATGGTCATGGCAGGAGGGCCAGAGTGTCTGGTGCATGGTTCCCTCCAGAAAAGCTGACTGAAGAGTGGATCCAGGGGCAGGAGTCAGGCTGATGTCAGATTGTCATATGACTGACAGATGTCAAGCATAGGGACTGCAGAGCCATGTTGGGTTGTAATTCAACTGCTTCTGCTAGGATTTGATAGGACTCCCAGAGACATTTGTCATTCAACCAGATGCAAAGTGCACTCCACACTGTATACCTTTCCCTTTTCCTCCTTCTTTACTTTCCCTTCACATCCCTTTACATTTCTCTCCTCTTCCATTTTACTTGTTCTTCCTCTCTGCTTCCTCCCCTTTCTGTCCCTGACCCATTTTTAAATATCTGCTCCCATCAGAGTCAGATCCTTTTTCCCTCCTAAAGTGTTCAGAAATCTGATCATTTTACATCTAATCCCCTTTGGGAAGGGGTTTCCCTTTCAAGAGTTTCCTTGAGAAAGTGTTTCCTAGGGGGACAGCTAACACAGCATTTTCTTCTGGGGAATAAGGAAGGTAGGTCATGGGGACTACTTGATGCATCAAAGAAACAGCTAAGGAGAGGGAAGGAGAGCAAGGGAGACACCAGCAATCAATCCTTAATCACATGGGATTTACACCACTGACTTGAGATCGCCAATTAAATGCAGTCCTCCACTTTGTCTCTACTGATCAAATCTGACTCCATTTGTTTTCTCCAAAGGATTTGCACTGGCTGCAGCCAGCCTGATGAAAAAGCAGGATCGGCAGAGAAGGCACAGGAAAACTGACCTCTGGGCACATCACTCTAACAAGAGTTTGGTCAGTGCAGAGTTCAGTGAAAGGATCATTTCCTGCCTCTCACACACCCCCATACAGCGCCTTAAAAGGTACTTGTAAATAAGAAAACATCATCCCCTTATTGTTATTTCAAAGAAAGTGCAATTCTTATTGTCAATTCCTTTAGACAGTTAGTCTGGAAATAAGAGGTTCTTCTGTTATTCTTGATGGGAGACTCCATCTTCAGACTGTTGTGTTCAGTTGTTATCACTTTTAATGAAGGAAGGAGATAATAAATAGTAATAATAATAATAACCATTAATGATAACAGTTTTTGTCATGAGCTTACTATGTGCCAAGCACTTTATAAAGCATTGGAGTTTTGTCTTGTCTTATGTTGTCAAGTTGTCTCTGACCCATAGCGATTCCATGGATTCCATGGATATATTTCTTCCAGAACACCCGACTCACCATCTGCAAACATGCTGATAGAGTTTTCTTGGTAAAAATACAGAAGTGGCTTACCATTGCCTTTTTCTGTGCAGTAAACTTAAATCTCCCTCGACTCTCTCCCATGCCTCTGCTGCTCAATACAGATGAGTTTTGACTTGTAGCAGATTACCTTCCACTCACTAGGCCACTGGCCAAGCTAGGAATGGAATGGGTATTCCTCTGCTTGACTCTCTGTCCCATAGTTGAGATTGGTAGAATGCTGGAAACTCTCTAGGTGTGATCCTGAGCACTGGAATAGATACAAGACAATCAGGTCAATCTCTGCCCCACATGAGGCTTACAGTCTAAGGGGTAGGGAGAACAGGTATCAAATCCCCATTGTACAAATGAAGAAACTGAGGCACAGAGAAATTAAGCAACTTGCCCAGGGTCACACAGCTGGCCAATAGAGGATTCAAAGAGGGATGGGATAATGACAGAATGGGGAAAAAAGTCATCAGCTGCAATGCATTCATTGCTGTCTTTGTGTTCTTTAGTTGTCTTGTCTTTATGAATTCAAAATTTCCTTATGAGCTTGCCGCCAACTTTCTCGATCCCTCCCTCTTTTTAGATTTTGAGTACCTTGAGGGCCAGGAACTACTCTTATTCATCTTTTATTGCACACTACTTCAGTGCTTAATTCAGTACTTTGTGCAGAGGTGGACAATAAATACCATTGATTGAATGAATGAGGAACTGGTATCTTGTCCCCATTTTCCAGATGGGGAAACTGTGGCACCACATCGAGAGTTGCTTACCTAAGTGACACACAGTAGGCCACTAGCAAAGTTGGGACTAGAATCTGGGAGCTTCTGACTTCCAGTCTCATTCTCTTTCCACCACACCATGATGGATTTTATGCTAAGATAGGAATCATTTTGAAAAGTCAAACTATCATATGAATAGTAAGGTCTGCACTCAATCAGATTCTTTTCACTCATTTTGCTGCTTCCCCTCTATTCATCTGCAATACCCCTGCTGGTCCTGAGGGGTCTTACTGGTTCTTCTTATTAATAAAATGATCATTTGCCTTTGGGACCACTCTGGAGAAATGGTGATCTTTCTCTCGATTATCCCCGCCAAGGCAGGGATCAGTATCCTGAGTAAGTGAGAAGCAGTGTGGCCTAGTGGAAAAAGCACAGACCTGGGAGTCCGAGGACCTGGGTTCTAATGCTGGCTCTACCACTTGTCTGCTGTGTGACCTTGGGCTGATCACTTAATTTACCTGGGGATTAAGACTGAGCCCTATATGGGTCAGAGATGATGCTCAACCCAATTATTTTGTATCTATTCCAGTGCTTTGTACAGTGTTTGGCATATACTAAGTGCTTTACAAAAATATAGATGAAAACATCAGATCAATTACTGCTGCTGTTCCCCTTCTCCTCATTCCAATCCCCCTTCTTCCAAGAACCTAATCTTCCTTAAAGACCAAATAGCCTGAATTTCCAATTTAGCCATCAAAATCCAACCTGATAATCAGATCGGCCACCCTTATCTCCATCTACCCTTCTTTCAGTCTATCAGACAATTCCCAATGTGGTTAATCATTGTGCAGAAAACTAAGAAATATTCTGTAAGGTTGTGTTCCTCATTAATTTAGCAACCTCTCTGTCCCTTCTCAGAGCCCTTGGAAGGAGCCTCTCTTTTTCCCTATGAATTTGCAGTCACAATTAGTAATCTAACCATATTTTTCCAGAGAGAAAAGCCCAGGGAGATTGACTTGTACTTGTTCAAACAACAATTCAGTGGAAGAATCAGAACTAAGGAGCCTAACCAGTCAACCGGTTTAAACCGGGAAGACCTGGTTTCTAATTGACTGGTCCCCTTGTCCACTCCCAAGATGGAACTGGGCCCTTTTTGTTCCTTTTCAAAAATTTCAGCCCCCGGCTTTCCTCCATCACAGCATCTGTCATAAACTTCACATTAACCTGAAAGGAGAACAAAATGCTTAGGAACAAGTGAGTACTCAGGGATCCCCCAAGAGAGGAAGCATAGTCTGGTGGATAGAGCATGGGCCTGGGAGTTAGAAGGATCTGGGTTCTAATCCTTCCTCTGCCACTTGTCCACTCTGTGACCTTAGGCAAGTCCCTTAACTTCCTGGCCTCAGTCACCTCATCTATATAATGGGGGAAGGGGGGTGTTTAAGATTGTGCATCCAATCTGATTAACTTGAATCTACCCCAGCACAATCAATCAATCAATGGTATTTAATTAGTGATTACTATATGCAGAGCACTGCACTAAGCACTTGGGAGAGAACAATACAACAGAATTAGCAGACACATTCCCTGCCCAGTAAGGGCACCTTAACAGAAGCAAAACACAAAAAAAACAAAAGGAAAGCTATATAACAATATGAAAACTATCTATTTCAGGAAAATGGAGTCTCCAGTGTCATCATGCTACATGCATTGCGTGGCCAGCATTACACATGTGATTTCCCATTCATCTCCTTATATGGGAGTTGAGAGAGGAATCATTAGCCACCCTATTCAGGTCACAAACCTTTGTCTCCTGGCTTCCATTCTACTACCCTTCTACCAGTTATCATTTATTTGTGGGATATTGCAATCCCTTATATTAACAATTACTGGTACATAGTTTCAATTCCTATTTTCTGTTGCCTCTTGAATGTTGACCTAACTAGCAATCTATGACCACCAGCTCTAAACTGAAACAAACTCAATTATTTTACTGTTAAACACAATTATAGTTTTTTTTTTAAGACAACTGGAAGAAAGGAACATCCTACTTGGAAGGTGGTAATGTTACAAAGATAATAAGCCTGAAATGTTACCCTAGGGCTCTAACAGAAATTATTCATAGGAAGGACTCCTTGAAGGTGTAACATTACTTCCTGTTCCCTCTCTCTGACACAGGAAGTCTGTGTCACCGATGAAAGTACATTGTGTTTGCTATGGAGATGCTACTAGCTAGGATGCCCAGTTCTTGTTGAATGTGGAATGAAAACCATCCAGATGAACAGATGGAAGTTTTCAGCCCTGTCAACATATCTTTACTTGCCCATATGCACAAAATTATCAGATTTTCTACAGTCCAAAGTTTGGGTGCAATTTCTAAGGCAGGCCATTGCTGGCCCCCCTCCACACTTCCCAAATACTGGACCAGGTGAGTCAAATAATGGACCAGGAGGCTCAAATGACACCATGTCTTTAGATAGAGCCTGCAGTGCAATGTGATGGCATGAGAGCTGCCATTTTGTGGAAGAACACCTATCTTGCACAATCTAGTGTGGCTTAGTGGAAAGAGCCCGGACTTGGGAGTCAGAAGTCGGTGGTTCTAATACCGGCTCTGCCAATTGTCTGCTGTGTGATCTTCAGCAAATACTTAACTTCTCTGTGCCTCAGTTCCCTCATCTGTAAAATGGGGATTAAAGCCTGTGAGCCCCATGGGGGACAACTGGATTACCTTGTACCTACCCCAGTGCTTAGAACAGTGCTTGGCACATAGTAAGTGCTTGACAAATACCATCATCATTATTATTATTATCTAGTGTTTCTCCTGAACTCTTTACTTGTTCCCAAGTCTCACGTTCATGTCTTAAGTCCACATGAACTCTGTCACCGTAAATGAGCCAAGGAACTTTGCAGCAGAAGCCTTGATAGAGAGAGGTGCAATGGTGAATTTTTTTTTTTTTAAAAAAGGACATATGTCCAATGCCACAGTGGAATTGGACAGGAGGCAGATTGCATCAAGTAGAAACTCCTTACTATCAGTTTTAAAGCACTCAATCAGTTCTCCCCCTTCTTCCTCAACTCACTTTCCTATGCTACTTCACTCCTCTTAACACCAAACCTACTCACAGTACTTCGAGCTCATCCATCTTGCCACTGATCCATTTCCCACATTCTCCCTCTGACCTGGAACTCCCTTACCTTTCATATCCAACGCTCGCAACCTTCAAAGTCTTATAAAAATCACATCTCCTCCAAAAGGCCTTCCCTGACTAGTCCCTCATCTCTCCTACTCCCTCTCCCTTCTGTGTCACCTATGCACTTGGACCTGAACCCCTGAAGCACTGGATATAATAATAATAATAATAATAATGGTATTTGTTAAACACTTACTATGTGCAAAGCACTGTTCTAAAGGCTGGGGGGATACAAGGTGATCAGGTTGTCCCACGTGGGGCTCACAATCTTAATCCCCATTTTACAGATGAAGGAACGGAGGCACAGAGAAGTTAAGTGACTTGCCCAAAGGCACACAGCTGACAATTGGCAGAGCCGGGATTTGAACCTGTGACCTCTGACTCCAAAGCCCGTGCTCTTTCCACTGAGCTACACTGCTTCTCTGGATATGCACCCTACCCTCAGCCCCACAGCACTTATGAATATATCCGTAATTCATTTTAACATCAGCCAATCGCATTTATTGAGTGCTTATGGTGTGCAGAGCACTGTACTAAGTGTTGGGAGAGTACATGGTATAGTGGATAGAGCAAGGGTCTGGGAGTCAGAAGCTCATGGGTTCTAATCCCAACTCTGACATTAGTCTGCTGAGTAACCTTGGGTAAGTCACTTAACTTCTCTGTGCCTCAGTTAACTCATCTGTAAAAAGGGGATTGAGGCTGTGAGTCCCATGTGGGACAGGGACTTTGTCCAACCTGTTTGCTTGTATCCACCCCAGTGCTTAGTACAGTGCTCGGCACATAGTAAGTGCTCAACAAATACCATTATTATTATTATCATTATTATTACAATATAACAAAAAACAGACACACTCGTGGCCCATACCATCTCCTCCTCTAGATTGTAAGTTTCTGGTGGGCAGGGAATCTATCTACCCACTCTGTTGAGTTGCACTCTCCCAGGTACTTAGTACAGTGCTCTGTGCAGAGTAAATGCTCAATAAACACCACTGGCTGACTGTGCTTCCTGCATGGTGTAACATATGTGATGTAACCCTCCCTTGACCCCACTCATCCCTCCAGTTATTGTCCCACCTCTCTCCATCCATTCCTCTGCAGACACTTTAAATGAGTTGCTCACACCTGATGCCTCCATTTCCTCTCCTCCAATTCTCTCCTTGGCCCCTGCCAATCTGGCTTTTACCTGTTTCAGAAGGCACTGAAACTGCCCTCTCAAAGGTCATCGTTGATCTCCTTCTTGCCAAATCCAATAGCCTTTACTCCATTCTAATCCTCTTCTACTTCTCAGCTGCCTTCAACACTTTGATCACCCCCTTCTTCTGGAAACATGATCTAACCTTGGCTTCACTGACATTGTCCTTTCCTGATCCCCTGGTTCTCCTCCTATTTCACTGGCTGTTCATTCTTAGGCTCTTTAACAGGTTCCTCTTCTACCTTTCACCCCCTAACAGTGGGAATCTCTCAAGGTTCAGTTCTGAGTTCCCTTCTATCCTCCACCTTTACCCACTCCTTTGGAGAACTCATTCATTCCCTTGACTTCAGTCACTGTCTCTATGAACATATTTCTCATAACTGCATTTCCAGCCATGCTCTCTTTTCTTCTCTTCAGTCTTATATTTCCTCATGCCTTCAGGGTTATCTCTTCTTGGATGTCCCATTGACACCTCTAACTTAACATGTGCAAAACAGAGCTCCTCATCTTCCTGCCCAAACCCTGCCCTTCCCTTATCTTTCCCATCTCTGTAGACAGCACCCGTCTTCCCTGTCTCACAAGTGCACAACCTTGGTGTTATCCTCCACTCAGCTCTCTCATTCAACCCACATATTCCATCCGTCATCAAATCCTGCCAGTTTTACCTTCACAACATCACTAAGATCTGCTCTTTCCTCTCCACCCAAATTTCTACCATGTTGTTGTGAGCACTTATCCCATCCTGTCTTGATTTCTGCATCAGCCTCCTTGCTGACCTCCTTGCCTCCTATCTCTCCCCACTGTAGTCCATACTTCATTCTGCTGCCCAGACCAGTTTTCTAAAAGCCGTTCAGTCCATGTTTTCCCATTCCTCAAGAACCTTCAGTGTTTGCCTATCCACCTCTGCATCAAATAGAAACTCCTTACCAATGGCTTTAAAGAGCTCAATTATCTTGCCCCTTCTATTTTACCTTGCTGATTTTCTTCTTCCACCCAGTCCTGTCCCTTTGCTTCTCTGACACCATCCTGTTCACTGTACCTCAATCTAATCTGTCTCACCATTGACCCCTCACCTGTAACCTGCCTCTAACCTGGAACTTCCTTCCCCTTCAAATCCAACAGATTATCACTCTCCCTACCTTCAAGCCTTTCTAAAATCTCCTCCAAGAAGCTTTCCTTCATTATTAAACCCTCATTTCTCCCACTCCCACTCCGTTCTGCATCACTCTTGCACTTGAATCTGTATCATTTATTCACCTCTCCTTCAGCCCCACAGCACTTATGCACATATCTGGAGAAGCAGCTTGGCTTAGTGGGTAGAACATGGGTTTAAGAGTAATAAGGACCTTGATTTTAATCCCGGCTCTGCTACATGTCTGCTCTGTGACCCTGGATAGGTCACTTAACTTCTCTGTGCCACGGTTACTTCATCTGTAAGAAATGGGGATTAAGAGTTTGAGCTCAGCGTGGGACAGGGATTGTGTCCAACCTGACTAACTTGTATCTATCCCAGTGCTTAGTACAGAGCATAGCACATAGTGAGGGCTTAATAAATATCATAATTTTTTTTATTATTATTATATCCATAATTTATTTTAATGCTTTTCTTTTCCTCTATGCTGTAAGCCCTTGTGGGCAGTGAACATGTATACCAAATCTATCAAGTGCTTATTATAGTGCACTGCACGCAGTAAGCACTAAAATAAGCACAAATGATTGAAGAGAAGCAGCGTGGCTCAGTGGAAAGAGTGCAGGCTTGGGAGTCAAAGGTCATGGGTTATAATCCTAGCTCCGCCACTTGTCAGCTGTGTGACTTTGGGCAAGTCACTTAACTTCTCTGTGCCTCAGTTACCTCATCTGGAAAAAGGGGAGTAAGGCTGTGAGCCCCACGTGGGACAACCTGATCACCTTTTATCTTCCCCAGTGCTTTAAACAGTGCTTGGCACATAGTAAGTGCTTAACAAATACCAAAATTAATATTATTATTATTAAGTCCCAGACACAGTCTCAAGAGCTTCTCTAACAAACATTTGCAGACAACCATGGGCAGACACCACAGTCCCTAAACAAACACACAGAGATGCAAACACAGAGGCACACAGATATACCTGGCACAGAGTGGGAGCTAAAAAACACCACAAAAGATCCACTAGGAGAGCAGATTCCAGCTAAGATTTCTACTGGTTCAGCAAGAGGGAGGGTCCCAGGGGGTGCCTAAGGGCTGAACTGCCCCCTCTTTTCCTAGGCATCCTAATGGGACGAGCTTGGCATCACACTGAGCAGGCCTAAGCCCTGGATGAAGTACTCAGCTAAATGGGCAGTGTTTACTGTTGATTCCAGCTGCCAGCCAGGAGACACAGGGGCGGCTGTTGTCAGTGTCCTACCACGTTCTGGTTTTGATCTCAGTTTGGGGATTCTAAAATCGTGTTCACTTAAAAACAGCCCTTGACAGAAATTTTGCACAACAGCTTTTAGAGATTGGCTCTCCCAAGCCTAACCACAGGCACTTTTACTGTTTTGTGTGGTCAAGTCTTCCCCAAAGTGTTTTTACTGCAATTTTTTTCAGTTTGAAAAATATTTTATTTTGGTGTTTTTTTAAGGCAGCAATGATAGCTCTCCTCCCTACCTCCATTAAGCTTGCCAAGCTTCTATTTATATTTGCAGTCAGCGATACCATCCAAAATGAGGACAGCTCTGATAGAGACACGCAAGCCAGTTGTGTGATCTTTATTGATCTCTTTGGGATCTGGGACATTCAGAGCGGAATTTTACATTCAGTTATCTGGATGCAGCTCAGTGGCATTTGTTAATCCCGGCTCTGCCACGTCTGCTTTGTGACCTTAGGCAAGTCACTTAACTTCTCTTCAACTCAATTACCTCATCTGTAAAATGAGGATTTAAGACTGTGAGTCCCTTGTGGCACAGATACTGTGTCCAACCTGATTATATTGTATCTATCTTAGTGCTTAGGACAGTGTTTGGCACATAGCGAGTGCTTAACAAAGACCACAATTATTAATGTTTTTATTGCAGTATGGCCTAAGTGGAAAGAATGTCCCATAATAAGCTGGTACAGTTTGCCTTGCAAAACATTAATGAGGAGAAGTCCTTCAAGATAACATGACAAACAAGAGGTTTCAAATGGCTACTGATGGACCATCTCAAGGTTTAAATTACTAGGCCAAGCAGTGAGCAGTGCTGGGACTTTCTGTGACGCTCCAAAGGAGGAAAGGATTATCATGGGTGGAACAGACTGTCCAGTGGGGCCACAAGAACATGTAAGGTTTTCTTTGAAACCAAAGCGTGTTTTGGAGCCCTCTAGACTGTACATTCATTATAGACAGGGAACGTGTCTGCTAGTTCTGTTGTATTGTACTCTCCCAAGCACTTAGTATAGTGCTCTAAGCATAGGAAGTGCTTAATAAATACCACTGATTGATTGAGAACGGCGATACCTGCACTGTTTTCTCTGCAGGGCAGTTGAAGCTGGGAAAGCAGGAAAGCACATTTTATTTTGCTGTTCTGGCTTATCAGCCTGGGCTTCAGAGTGGTGGCTGAAGTAGAGAAAGCAGTAAACCATTTGCTGCTCCTCACCAGATCCTGGACCTTGTTGGTTTGTGGCACCCAAGGTCCATTTCCCAACTCATACCAGACTCTGGAGTGGCATTCAGAGAGGGGAAAAAGCAGGAATGCTGGGCTCACTCGCCCCTTGTGCTTGTTTTCTTCTTCATTTAAAAAAAAGATGAAAAATAAGCCTGGATTTGACATTTCTTTTCCATTTCCCAAATGGGCCCGTGACTCACCCCCGTGGCCTGATGTCCGCACCAGTCCCATGAAGGAGACAGGTACCAGGTCGGCATCAGATTGCAAGAGACCACTGTTGGGTAGGGACCGTCTCTATATGTTGCTAACTTGTACTTCTCAAGTGCTTAGTACAGTGCTCTGCACACAGTAAGCACTCAATAAATGTGATTGAATGTATGAATGAATGAATCATGTGATCAGCAGGGGAAGGCAAACCCATTTTGGATCATAGTTCCACCTCTTCACTTCAGGACTGAAAGAATTGATAGCATGTTTGGACAAATTAGTAAGCCAACCAAACACCTCTTAAGCAAATTGTACCACTTTACAGACTCAAAAGAACATGGGCCTGGGAGTTGGGGGACCAGGGTTCTAATCTCATCTCTGTGACTTGCCTGCTGTGTGAGTTTGAGCAAGTCACTTAGCTTCCCTGTGACTTAGTTTCCTCATCTATAAAATGGGGATTAAAAACCTGTTCTCCCTCCTACTTTTGTTGTGAGCTCCATATGGGACACTCCCAAGTGCTTAATACAGTGCTCTGTACACAGCAAGCGCTCAATAAATATGATTGAATGAATATGGGACAGGGACTGTGTCTGATCTTACAATCCATACCCCAGCACTTATCATAGTGTTCAGTCCAGAGTAAGTACTTAACAAACACCATTATTCATTTTGTTCAGGGGAGTGTCTATAGGTATTTTAGTTTCAGAACCAAGCCCTGAGTACGTGGCAAACTGGACCCCTTTTTAGAAGCAATGTTGAGTTGAGTAGCTCTGGGTTCAGCTCTAGGAGAAGCAAGGAGTTGGGTGGTCAGCCACTCTGAGAGATGGATCCAAGCTTTTAAACTCCACCTGACCGTTCATAGGTTGCTGAGGGCTGAGTGGCACAGAATGACTTCTACTCCATTCCCCTTGGAGCAGATCAGGGCACAGCTGGGTTGCTTTGCCCAGAGTACTTTTGAGGCAGCATGGCTTAGTGGGAAAAGCACGGGTTTGGGAGTCAGAAGACGTGGGTTCTAATCCCAACTCTGCTACTTGTCAGCTGTGTGACCTTGGACAAGTCAGTTAATTTCTTGGTGCCTCAGTTACCTCATCCGTAAAATGGGGATTAGGACTGCGAGCCCCACGTGGGACAACCTGATTACCTTGTATCTACCCCAATACTTAGAACAGTGCTTGACACATAGTAAGTGCTTAACAAATATCATTATTAAAATTATTATTATTACCTGGCTTACTTCATCTTCCTGGGGCAGACTCACTGGGACATTTCCCAAACTCTGAAAGTTCAAAGACACTACGTTGGAACTTCTCTTCTTCCACACACATATGTTACAGAATGCTTCAGCTAATATGCCCCAAGAGTTCCAGGTAAATTGCTGCCACCATCCCATGCCTTAAAACCCTCCCCAACTAAGGCCCAAGGATCTCTCAGGGTTCCACTAACTAATCCTGCATGTAGGGAGGTTGGCATTTAAGGTTTGGAGGGGATTCCTAATGTCTAGCCCATATCCCAAGATGGTGTGGCCTGAGAAAGCACAAGTTCACAGCATACAAACCCACCAGCACCCTTCTTTGTAAATGGAAGAGGTAAAGAGCGTTATTTACAGAAATGTGATTACCGTACTAATAGATGTTAAAGGAGAATCAGAACTAGTTCATAGTGAGCCTCCTGTCTCTCTCCACTTCATTCTATATTTAACTCTGCTCCCAGATCATCTTTGTGCAGAAACGCTCTGGGCATGTTACTCCCCTCCTCAAAAATCTCCACTGGCTTCCTGTCAACCTACGAATCAAGCAAAAACTCCTCACTCTTGGCTTCAAGGTTCTCCATCACCTCGCCCCCTCTTATCTCACCTCCCTTCTCTCCTTCTACAGCCCAGCCCACACCCTCCACTCCTCTGCCCCTAACCTCCTCATTGTACCTCATTCTCGCCTGTCCCACCGTCGACCCCCAGCCCACATCCTTCCCCTGGCCTGGAATGCCCTCCCTCCACACATCCACCAAACTAGCTCTCTTCCTCCCTTCAAAACCCTACTGAGAGCTCACCTCCTCCAGGAGGCCTTCCCAGACTGAGCCCCCTCTTTCCTCTCCTCCTCCTTATCCCCCCACCTAGTTCCTTCCCCTCCCCACAGCACTTGTATATACATTTGTATAGATTTATTACTCTATTTATTTTACTTGTACATATTTACTATTCTATTTATTTTGTTAATGATGTGCATATAGCTTTAATTCTATTTGTTCTGACAATTTTGACACCTGTCTACATGTTTTGTTTTGTTGTCTGTCTCCCCCATCTAGACTGTGAGCCCACTGTTGGGCAGGGACTGTCTCTATATGTTGCCAACTTGTACTTCCCAAGTGCTTAGTACAGTGCTCTGCACACAGTAAGCGCTCAATAAATACAATTGATTGATTGATTGATTGTGAGCCCGTTGTTGGGTAGGAACTGTCTCTATATGTTGCCAACTTGTACTTCCCAAGAGCTTAGTACAGTGCTTTGCACACAGTAAGCGCTCAATAAATACGATTGAATGAATGAATGAATACAGAATTGTCACAGTAAATGGTCCAAAGGAAAAGAAAGTAAATCCTGGTACAAACAGCAAGGCTTTCCTTAGTCTTACACAATTTTCTTTATCTTGATCCAAGGTTCTTTGTTCTCTCAATTTACAGTCTAAATCTAGATTGAGAGCTCTTTGTGGGTAGGGAATGTATCTGTTGTTGTATTGTACTCTTGCAAGTGCTTAGTACAGTGCTTTAAACACAGTAAGTGCTCAATAAATACAATTAAATGAATGAATGAATGAACGAATGAATTAATAAATTACTGAGTTGTTCCTATATGCTTCAAGCCTGCCACACGGCTTCTTTTTGACTCAGTGAAATCCAAGGTGCACACTTGTTCCCGATGAGAGCAGAGGGCAAGAGAGAGCCTGGCTTCTTCTCCTCAGAGCTTTTCAATACCTTTCTTGCCCTGGACTTCCCCTCCCACGTCTACCTCAATTTCTTTCTTTGAACTGGCTGAGCTTTAGGTGAGGTCATCAGGTGAGTGTCTCCTTTGTGTTGGTTCACAAATTATGCAAACTGTGTTCCCCCTCTTTCAGAAGCAAGCAGGACTGCAGTTTAAATTGCTTCCTTCATCTTTTCTAGAGATGTTAGTGTCAGGCTAGGAGTAATTGCGAGCCCTCAGAGCCCCATGTGGGATAGGAATGGTACTTGGCCTAAGTATCTCATATCTATTATTATTATCAAATGCTGTCGAGTCATTTCCTATTCATAGCAACTCTATGGCTATATTTTTTCCAGAATGTTCTGCCTTCTGCCAAAATTCATAACCTTGCTAACAGTTTTTCTGTTATCATTTTTTATGGGCTCTATCCATCTAGCTGCTGATCTGCCTCTTCCACATTTTCCCTGGACTTTTCCTAGCATCAGTATCTTCTCCAAAGAATTAGTCCTCCTGATGATGTTTCCAAAATATGCTAATCTGAGTCATTTGGTCTTCTGAAGACCACATTGGCTTAATTTGTTCCAAAACCTATTTGTTTGCTTTTTGGGCAGCCCGTGGTATTCACAAAAGCCTTCTCCAACACCATATTTCAGAAGAATAGATGCTCTTTCTATCCTGTTTTTTCACTGTACAGCTTTTGAATCCATACTTTGTCACTGGAAACACCATAGAACTGACAATTGGATTTTTATGGCAATCATTACATCAGCACGTTTCATGACTTTTTCCAGGTTCTTCTTAGCAAGTCTTCCTAACAATAATCTTTGGCGTATTCTTGACTACCAGTTCCTTTATAATTGATGATCGACCCCAGGAGAAAAAAATTGTCAACTATTTCAATCTTCTTTCCAACCACTATAAATGCACTAAAACTTCCAGTTCTCATGATCTTCGTTTTCTTGACATTCAAATGCAGGCCCATCTTTTTTCCTCTGCTCCTTAACTTTTAACAATAAGCCCTTCAAATCTTTCTCACTTTCTGTTAGTCGGGTAGTATCATTAGCATAACGAAGGTTGTTTACATTCCTTCCTCCAATCTTTACTCCCCGTTTGTCTTCACCCAATCCAGCTTCTCTCATTATATATTCTGCGTAAAGGAAGAACAGATGAAGTGATGATACATTCTTGTCTTACATCCTTACTAATGGGAAACCAATCAGTTTCTCCACATTCTGTTCTTATTGTAGCCTCCTGTCTGGCATACAGATTCCATATTAATGCAATTAAATGGTCCAGCATGCTCATTTTCCTTAATGTGCTCCAGAGTGTCTCATGATCCATGCAAAGGCCTTACTATGCTGACTTCCTTTTGATATTCTTTTGCCCTTCAATTATCCAATGGACATCAGCAATAATATCTCGCGTCCCTTGTCCTTCCTGGAATCCTGATTGAACATCGGGCAATTCACTTTCCATGTAAATCTCCAATCTGTATAATAATAATAATAATAATAATAATAATAATAATGCTGGTATTTGTTAAGCACTTATTGTGTGCCAAGCACTGTTCCAAGCGCTGGGGGACATACAAGGTAATCAGGTTGTCCCACGGGGAGCTCACAGTCTTCATCCCCATTTGACAGATGAGGTCACTGAGACACAGAGAAATTAAGTGACTTGTCCTAGGTCACACAGCAGACACAGGGCAGAGCCGGGATTAGAACCCACGACCTCTGACTCCCAAGCCTGGGCTCTTGCCACTAAGCCATGCTGCTTCCTAATATAAAACTTTTATCAATATGTTGCTGGCATGTGAGATCAAGGAAACTGTACAATAATTGTCACATTTAGTTGTATCTCCTTTCTTCAGTATTGGAACATAAACTGATCTCTTCCAATCAGATGGCTATTGAGTGGTTAGTCATGCCCATTGACATAATTTGGTAAGGACTTTAACCAGTTCCTCTACAGCTGCCTGAGACATCTCAATAGGAAGTCTGTCAAAGCCAGTTGCCTTATTAGTGCTTAGTATATTAGGACTGGCACATGGTAAGTGTTAAACTAATACCACGTCACTTAACTTGTCTGTGCCTGAACTTCCTCAGCTGTAAAATGGAAATGCAATACCTGGTCTCCCTCTGACTTAGACTGTGAGCCTCATGTGGGACAGGGACTGTGTCCAACCTGATGACCTTGTAACTACCCCAGTGCTTTGATTAGTATATGGCACATAATAAGCACTTAATAAATGTGGCAAGAGCATGGGTTTGGGAGTCAGAGGATGTGGGTTCTAATTTTGGCTCCACCACTCATCTGCTGTGTGACCTTGGACAAGTCACTTAACTTCTCTGTGCCTCAGTTACTTCATCTGTAAAATGGGGATTAAGACTGTGAGCCCCACGTTGTACAACTTGATTACCTTGTATCTATCCCCACTGCTTAGAACAGTGCTTGGCACATAGTAAGTGCTTAACAAATATCATTAGTAGTAATAATAGTAGTAGTAGCAGTAATAACAATAATAATAATCAATCAATCACTGGCGTTTACTGAGCACTTACTATGTGCAGATACTGTATTAAGCACTTGGGAGAGTTCAATACAACAAAATTAACAGACATGTTCCTGGCCCATAATGGGTAATAATAATTAATAGTTATTATTGTTCTCTGCAAAGGATGTGCTGATCTGAAGAAGTGGTTGGCATCCTCTTCAACTCCATAGTTTGTACCCTCCCCGAGGTGGGTGGAACTAGGTTCAGTGTGAAGGCCATGGCCCTGAGACAGAATTTCTTCCAAATTTCGTCCATTTCCTGAAGCTGCTGTGCATTAAATGGTCCTTAATGACCGGCCGAATGAACTGAAAATGTGACTAAGTACATAATTTATTTGACCACCAGAGGGCAATTGAGCTTCTAGAAGGGATAAAACCTAACATCTAATTCAGTAAATGTCAAGGAAAGGTACAGTAAGTACCCTTCATAGGCCCTGGCTATACACATGTGGGTGCTCAATAATTTAAATAATTAAATAATTTATGAGAAGCAGCGTGGCTTAGTGGAAAGATCCCGGGCTTGGGAGTCAGAGGACGTGGGTTCTAGTCCCGAATCTGCCACTTGTCTGGTGTGTGACCTTGGGCAAGTCACTTAACTTCTCTGTGCCTCAGTTACCTCATCTGTAAAATGGGGATTAAGACTGTGAGCCCCACGTGGGACAACCTGATTACCTTGTATCTACCCCAGCGCTTAGAACAGTACTTGGCGTATAGTAAGCACTTAAAAATACCATAATAAAATTATTATTATTATTAATAAATGCTTGTTGACTGACTGAATAGTTGATCAGAGACAGACTGAGTTCTGAATCTGTATATTCCCATATTTCCCTCAACAGGTATGTTTCCCTAGCATTATATGAAGTCCTTTAGTACAGTGCTTGGCAAATATCATTGATCGATTAATTGATTGATTGAAGTAAGTAGCTGCTTCTTAAAAATGAATAAGTAAGACTCAGAGAGGTTGATTTCCTTGATTCCAGATAGTATGACTCGGTTAGAGCTAGTGTTAGCACCCAGAGCCCATGGTACTTAGAAAGCATCTTTGTAATGGAGAAATCATAAATATCAGGTGTGCACACATATATATGTATATATGTGTATATATGTGTATGTATATATGTGTGTGTGTGTGTATGCATATATATGCGGATATATGCATGTATATAGGGTTTTTTGTGGCTTTCAGTGGGCATACAGGACAGAGTAGCTCATTCTTTTTATCACTATTAAAGCTCGCTGCAGGCACAGACTGTGTCTACCAACTGTTGTATTGTAATCACTACACAGTGTACGCTCAGTTAATACCATTGTTAATGATTAAAGTCCATAAATTATTGAATTTGAAGTTTCCTTTTAAAGAAAATTGTATTTAACTAGATGAAGTCCTTCTCGTGAACCAAAACTGTTCCTTGCAATTGATTCATCCTATAAAGGCTGGTCATAGAGAGAAAAAAGTATATCAGTCAATGGTGATTATTTAGTGTATACTCTGTGTGTAGTACTGTATTAAATACTTGGGTGGGTACGATACAATAGAATTGGTGGACATGATCCCTGCGTGCAAGGAGCTTGCAGTCTAGAGGGGGAGACTGAAATTAAAATAAATTACAGGTAGAGGAAATGGGAGAATATGTGGTCACATATTAAGTGCTGTGGGTCTAGGGGTGGGATGGATATTGAGGGCTTAAGGGGTAAAGATCCAAGTGTATAGATGACACAGAAGGGAGGGCAAATAAGAAAACTGAGGGCTTTGTCAGGGAAGGCCTCCTGGAGGAGATGTAATCAATTACTGGACTTTTCATGGAAATTATTTTTTTTTAAAAAGTCTATCCACCCTCCTTTACCTCAGAGGCATGGTGCAGAACCCGGCTTTCTTTCTCAAAGCTCAGGTCAGGGACATCATTTTCTGTTGTTTTTTTCCTTTAATCTTCAAAAATCCATCTCTTACACTAGATGAAATCCTTGTCCTCCTTGCTTCAGAAAACTTGGAAGATGGTGTCTGTTATTAACCATCTTTCAGGCTTACCAGGCTTTGTGTAATCTAGCTGGGAGTCAGTCACTCTGAAGTTTGGTACAGACATTCAATAATAAATCTTTTTTAGCCATTTTCCCTGTTGTTAAAACCAAAATTTTGCCCTAAGTAGAGCTAAGACTAGAGTAACAGCTATTTGTTATCTGATGCATGTCAATCATTCATTTTTTAAAATAGGATTCCCTCCAGCCTCCACCTATGTCTTTTTAATATTATAGTGTTGTTAAGCACTTACTAAACCCATCAGGCATGATCTCCCTAAAATCTTCCCTGATCCCCTCCAGACCCACCCTGCCATCCACTTTGATTTTCCATCCTTCCCAAAAGTGTCTCAAGAGATTTCCCACCTCTTCTTAAAACCTATCTCCTCTACCTGCCTCTCTAACCACAATATCTCACACTTATTAAAACAGTTGTACCTTCTGTTCTTCCCACTCTGACAAGTATTTTCAACCACGTATCGCCAATGGGTTTTCCCCACTGTTTTCAACCGTGCCCATAAATCCCCTCTCCTAAAAATGTCTTCCACAGAACCCACAGCACCCTCCAGTTATTGCTCCGTCTCCCTCAAATCATTCCTTTATCAATGCTCCGAACAGTGCTTGGCATATAGTAAATGCTTAACAAATACCATCATTATTATTCTTTTCCAAACTCCTTGAGTGAGTTGCTTACACTCTCTGCTTCCACTTCCCATCCTTCAATTCTTTCCTTGATCCTCTAGACTATGAACTCATTGTAGGCAGGGAACATCTCTACCAACTCTGTCATTTGCACTCTTCCAAGTGCTTAGTACAGTGCTCTGCACACGGTAAGTGCTTGAAAACTGATTGATTGATTGATCCCCTGGCAATCTGGTTTCCACACCCTCCACTCCTTGGAAACTGCCCTCTTTAAGCTCACTAATGCCCTCCTTCTGGACAAATTAAATGGACTCTACTCCATCCTAATCCTCTTTGACCTCTCAGTTACCTTTGCCACTGTCAACCACCCCTGCTCCTGAAATCACTATCCAATTGAGGCTTCACTGACACTGTCCTTTTCTGGTTCTCCTCCTACCACTCTGGCAGCTCATTCTCAGACTCTTTCATGGTCTCCTCCTCTACCTCTCACCCCCTAACTGTGGGTATCCCTCAAGGTTCAGTTCCTGGTCTCTTTGTATCATACATCTACATCCACTCCCTTGGAGAACTCATTTGCTCACGTGGCTTCAACTACCACCTTTCCTCACCTCAAACTTAAAATATCTAAAACAAAACTCCTTATCTTCCCACCTGAACCCTGTCCTACCACTAACTTTCCCATCACTGTAGATGGCACCACCATTCTTTCTGTCTCACAAGCAGGTAACTTTGGCATTTTTCTTGACTCCTCTTTCTCATTCAACCCAAATATTCAATCCATCACTAAATCCTGTTGGTTCAACCTTCACAGTATCTCTAAAATCTGCCATTACCTACCCATCCAAACTGCTACCACATTAATCCAATCATTTATCCTATCACACCTTGATTACTGTATCAGCCTCCTTGCTGATCTCCTTGCCTCCTGTCTCTCCCCACTCCAATCCATATTTCTCTCTGCTGCCCGGATCATTTTTCTACAAAAACATTCCATCCATGTTTCCCCACTCCTCAAGAATCTCCAGTGGTTGCTTATCCATCTCTGCATCAAACAAAAACTCCTCACCATTGGCTTTAAAGCACAGAATCACCTTGCCCCTTCCTACCTCATGTTGCTACTCTTCTACTACAACCCAGCCCACAAACTTCTCTCCTCTAGAGCTAACGTGATCACTGTACCTCAGTCTTGTCTATCTCACTGCTGACCTCTTACCTACATCTTGCCTCTGATCTGGAACACCCTCCCTCCACATCCTACAGACCATTACTCTCCCCACCTTCAACACCTTATGGGAGACACATCTCCTCCAAGAGATCTTCTCTGACTGAGCCCTATTTTCCTTTTCTTCAGCTCTCTTCTGCGTCACCCTGACTTCCTCTCTTTATTCATCCTCCCTTCCAGCCCCATAGCACTCATTCATTTATATTAATGTCTGCCTCACCTTCTAAACTGCAAGTTTGCTGTGGGCTTGGAATGTATCTGTTTTATTGTTATTCTTTACTTTCCCAAGCGCTGAGTACAGTACTCTGCACACAGTAAGTGTTCAATAAATATGACTGACTGACTGAGGTGTGCTTTTAATAAGGTTTTGAAGGTGGGGAGAGTGATCATCTGTCATTCATTCATTCATTCATTCAATCATATTTATTGAGCACTTACTGTGTGCAGAACACTGTACTAAGCGATGGGAAGTGCAAGTTGGCAACATATAGAGATGGTTGCTACCCAACAGTGGGCTCACAGTCTAGAAGGGGGAGACAGAGAACAAAACAAAACATATTAACAGAATAAAATAAATAGAATAAATATGTACAAGTAGAATAAATCAATAAATAGAGTAATAAATACATACAAACATATATACATATATACAGGTGCTGAGGGGAAGGGATGGAGGTAAGGCGGGGGGTGGAGAGGGGGAGGAGGGGGAGAGGAAGGAGGAGGCTCAGTCTGGGAAGGCCTCCTGGAAGAGGTGAGCTCTCAGTAGGGCCTTGAAGGGAGAAAGAGAGCTAGCTTGGCGGATGTGGGGAGGGAGGACATTCCAGGCCAGGGGGATGATGTGGGTCGGGGGTCGATGGCAGGACAGGTGAGAACGAGGCACGGTGAGGAGATTAGCAGCAGAGGAGTGGAGGGTGCAGGCTGGGCTGTAGAAGGAGAGAAGGGAGGTGAGGTAGGAGGTGGAGAGGTGACGGAGAGCCTTGAAGCCGAGGGTGAGGAGTTTCTGTCTGATGTGTAGGTTGATTGGTAGCCACTGGAGATTTTTGAGGAGGGGAGTAACATGCCCAGAGTGTTTCTGGACAAAGACAATCTGGGCAGTGGCATGAAGTATGGATTCAAGTGGAGAGAGACAGGAGGATGGGAGTTCGGAGAGGAAGCTGATACAGTAATCTAGACGGGATAGGATGAGAGCTTGAACGAGCAGGGTAGCGGTTTGGATGGAGAGGAAACGGCGGATCTTGGCAATGTTGCGGAGATGAGACCGGCAGGTTTCGGTGACGGCTTGGATGTGAGGGGTGAACGAGAGAGCGGAGTCAAGGGTGACACCAAGGATGCGGGCTTGTGAGACGGGAAGGATGGTAGTGCAGTCAATAGTGATGGGAAAGTCAGGGAGAGGGCAGGGTTTGGGAGGGAAGACGAGGAGTCTTCTTTGTCAGGAAGGATATCTTCCCTGTCAGATATGAAGAGGGAGGGGTTTCCTGGCCAGAGGCGGGACATGGGCGAGAGGTCGTTGGTGAGATAGATTTGATTGAGGTACAGAGTGTAGTCTGGCATTAGAAGAGTAAAGTGTGTGGGCTGGGCTGTAGTAGAAAATCACTGAGGTAAGGTAGGATGGGCAAGGTGATTGAGTGCTTTAAAGTAAATGTTTTAAAGCAGTTTGATGTGGAGGTGGATGAATAGCCAGTAGAGATTCTTGAGGAATGGAGAAACACGAACTGAATGGTTCTGTAGAAAAATGATCTGGGCAGCAGCGTGAAGTAAGGACTGAAGTGGGGAGAGAGAAAGAAGGTGGGGAGGTTAGCAAGGAGGAGGATGCAGCAATCTGGGCTGGATAGGATAAGTGCTTGTGTTAATGTGGTAGCAGTTTAGATGGAGAGGAAAGGGTGGATTTGTGATGTTGTGACGATTTTTGGTGACAGACTTAATATGTGGGTTGAATGAGAGAGAAGAGTAGAGGATAATGCCAATATTACAGGTTGTGGTTTACTCAGCTCAAACTTAACATGTTGTTTTAAACAAAACTCATCTTCCCACCCAAACCCTGTCTTCCACAAGACTTTCCAATCACTATAGACAACACCAACTTCCCCATATCACAAGCCCATAAATGGGCATTATCCTTGACTGATCTCTCATTCATATTCAGTCTGTCACCAAATCCCAACAATTCTACCATCTCAACGTCTCTAGACTCTGCCTTTTCCTCTCTTCAATCTTACTTACCTTATCTGTAATTTGTTTCAGTGTCTATTTCCCCCAGTAGATTAAAAGCTTCTTGAGGGCAGGGATCATGTCTACCAACTCTATTGTATTGTTGTTTCCCAAATGCTTAGCACAGTGCTCTACAAGAGAGGCAGAGTAGGGTAGTGGAAAGAGCATGGGCTTGGGAGTCAGAGATTGTGGGTTCTAATCTCAGATCTACCACTGATCAGCTGTGTGACATTGGGCAAGTCACTTGACTTCTCTGTGCCTCGGTTACCTCATCTCTAAAACGGGGATTAAGACTGTGAGCCCCACGTGGGACAACCTGATTACCTTGTATCTATCCCAGAGCTTAGAACAGTGCTTGGCACATTGTTAGCACTTAACAAATGCCATTATTATTATTATTATTGTTATTATTATTACAATTAATCAGTCAATGGTATATATTGAGCACTTACTGTGTGCAGACCACTGTACTAATCACTTAGGAGAGTACTCTAAACAGAGTTAATAGACATGATCCCTGTCCACAAGGAGCTTACAGTCTAGAGGAAAGCACTTTACAATAAGGCCTCAATAAATACATTTGAGTTTGTGTGATCTCAAAGCTGTGCCTTAGCAACATGGCTTAAGTCATACTCCAACATGGTGAAGTGGATAGAGCACAGGCCTGGAAGTCAGAAAGTCTTGGGCTCTAATCCTGGCTCCTCCACTTGCCTGCCTTGTGATCTTGGGCAAGTCTCTTCACTTCTCTGTGCCTCAGTTTCCTCATCCGTAAAATGGAGATCAAGACTGTGAGCCCTGTGTGGACAGGGTCTGTGTCCAACCTAATTTGCTCTCAAGACTGGAAGCATGTTGTGGGCAGGGAATATGTCGGTTTATTGTTATGTTGTACTCTCCCAAGTGCTTAGTGCAGTGTTCTGCACACAGTGAGCACTCAATAAATACAACTGAATGAATCAAAATCACTTTTTCAGCAATTGTCCAGAAATCAGGTAGTGGGGCTATGGACCCAGAGTAGGGAGTAGGGTTGGTCTATGATGGTGGGTGGAATCTGGTGCCCTGGCCTTGAAATTGCAGCAAAACTGGTTGGGGAGAAATTGGAAGGTTGGGCAAAAGAAAGGATTAATGGGAAGGAATGCTAGCTGCAACAGTCATAATCTTTAGATGGATAAAAAAGTTGATGCCTGTTCATACTGGTAAACTTTTTTTCATTCCCTACAAGTCAGGGGAAGCTAAACAGGCCCCTGGAGAAGGCCGGATCTCATTTTTTTGAGGGATGCGCTGTTACATTATGCTGATCTTACTGCATTACTCTTAAAGTCCCCCACTCACTTTTCCCCCCGTAGAGGTGGCATTCACTGATAAATGATGTAGACAATATCAGCCTTCCTTACTACTTAACTTGTCAATGCCTATTTTTGATCGTAATCTCAATAGAACAACAAAAAAAGCCTTCTGCACCAAACAAACGTCTGCAGGGATATTGTTGTCCAGACTTGGAAAATGGCTTTGGAGGTTTGTTCTGTGAATCCTTATGCTTGTACTTCCCACTGGTATGCAGAGTATGGGATTTTTCCAGACCTCAGACTTGTGCTCCCATCTTCCTGTGGTTCCAAACCCAGAAGGGCCATGCTCCTTTCGGCCTAGTGGCAAGAGAAAGGTCTGGGAGCCAGAGTACCTGGGTTCTAATCCTGGCTTTGACAATTACGTACCTCGTGACCTTGGGCTAGTCACTTAATTTCTCTGTGTTTCAGTTACTTCATCTATAAAATGGGAATTGAGACTTTGAGTCCTATGTGGGACAGGGAATGCATCAAACCTGATTATCTTGTATCTACCCCAGTACTTAGTACCATGCCTGGCCCATGGTAAGCACTTAACAAATACCATTTAAAAAAAGAAAAAGAAGGGAGCCCTCAAGTCACTCCCCAGAACCCCACCGGGTTGGTAGCAGGATGAAAAGCAGTATAGAGCTACCAGCATCCTCAGGCTGCATCTGGCAATCTACGGGACTTCTGTATCAGGGAGACGCAAACCTTTGGCCAAACCTCTTTTCATGAACTCAACCAGATGGCTCTCAACTCAACCATAAAAATGGAGACATACTCTACCATGGGAAATTTCCTAGTGATTGCATCAGAAATGGAACTTCTTATACTCTTGGAAAACTCAATCAGAGGGTGTTAAAAATGTCACTGAATCCTTGACTGACTGTTAGGGAACTTTTAAACCTCTTCATGCAGTTAGTGTACATCAGATTCATTCAGTTGCATTTATTGAATCAGATGAGAAGTTGGTGGCAAAAACTCTAAAGTGCTAATGTCTTCAGCTGCTTATTTTTGAATATTAAATTTTTGGCAAATGTGAACAATCTTTGAGAGTACAATCTAAATACTGTGGCTTTTAATAAATAGGAAACCATTCTGAAGGCAGTGAATGATTATACTTGAAGGAGCAGTAGAGTTAGTCGTGGTTTTCTAAGATATTTTGAAGACAGCCTCCTCTGATAGGTCAACCACATGGACACAACAGATGACTAGCTTAGGTGAGGAGAAAAGGAGCATTCAACACAAATCCATCCTCAAAATAAAGTGCCCTATTAATTAATCAGTAGTATTTATAGAGTGTTTACCGTGTGCAGAGCTCTGTGCTAAGAGCTTGGGAAAGTACAATACAATAAAGTTGGGAGACATAATCCCTGCCCACAAGGAGCTTACCATCTAGTTGGGGGAGAAAGACACTAGAGTAAATTACAGATAGGAGAAAATGATACAGATATCTATACAAATGCTCTGGGGAATTGTGAGTACTTAGATGTTTAGGTGATGTAGAGCACTGAAGTGGCAGTTGGGGATACAACTGTCATTGAAATGTCCCTTTCTAGACTGTAAGCTCCTCATGGGAAGGCATTGATTCTAGCAACTCTGTTGTGCTCTCCCAAGTGCTCAGCTCAATGCTCTCCACACAGTAAGTGCTCAATAATAATAATAATAATAATAACAATAATAATAATATTGGTATTTAAGTACTTACTGTGTGTCAAACACTGTTCTAAGCGCTGGGGTAGTTACAAGGTAATCAGATTGTCCCATGTGGGGCTCACAGTCTTAATCCCCATTTTACAGATGAGGTAACTGAGGCACAGAGAAGTTAAGTGACACGCCCAAGGTCACACAGCTGATAAGTGGTGGATCTGGAATTAGAACCCAAGATCTGTGACTCCCCACCCCATGCTCTTTCCACTATGCCACTCTGCTTCTCTGCTCAATAAATACCATTAATAGATTGAATGGGAGATTATAAATTAATTGGGAAGGACTCCTGGGAGATATATGATTTCAGAAAGGCTTTGAAGATGGAGAGCATCATGATCTGCTGGATATCAAGGGGTAGGGGGCTACAGGCAAGATGGAGGGTATGACCAAGAAGTGGGGACAGGGTGAGACAAGGATGAAGCACAGTGAACAATTAGTTAAAGTTGAACAAAGTTTGTGAGCTGGAGTAGAGCCCAAGAAAAGAACGGTTAAATAGGAGGGAGAGAGTTGACTGAGTGCTTTAAAACTGATGGTAAGGAGTTTCTGCTTGATGTAGAGGAGATTGGGCAATCATTGGAGGTTTTCGAGGAGTGGGGAGATGAGTGCAGAATCATGTTTAGAAAATTTATCTGGGCAGCAGACTGAAGGATGGACTTACAATTATACTCAAGATTGTAATCTTGTTGTAGAAAGGGAAAATATCTACCAACTCTGTTATATTGTACCCTCCTTAAATGCTTAGTAGAGTGCTCTTTACACAATAATGGCTCAATAAAAATGATTGATTGATTGATTGATTGATTGATTGGGAGAGACTGTAGGCTGGAGACTAGTGGGGAGGTTGATGCAATAGTCAAGCTGAGAAAGCCATTTCACTTCTCTGTGCCTGAGTTCCCTTATCTGTAAAATAGGGATTAAGACTGTAAACTCCATGTGGGACAGGGACTAGGGACTGTTTCCAACCTGATTTGTTTGTATCTACCCGAGCAGTTAGTATAGTGCCTGGCACATAACAATCACTTAATAAATACTACTATCATTATTACTATTATTTTGGTAGTTGAAGCTATGGAAGCCCCAAGGAAGTTACTTGAGGGACACCCTCAGTTAGGATATGGAAGGCAGAGGAAGAACCAGTGAAATAGACTGAGAAGAATACTAGAGAGGTAACAAGACAACAAGGAGAGAACTGAGAGAAGGATCCGTGATCAGATGAGGGGAGGAGATTCTATCAATAATGATTAGTGACAGTAGCAGACGGACTCCAATTTTAGGCCTGTGCTTTTCAGGAATGCATAGAATTTGAAATATTCAAAAATCTGTCCCTGAAGAAGGAAGAAAGAAATTGTAAACCAGAGGCTGTAAGCATCTACTAGAGAAGGGACTAATTTTGGTGCAAGGAATTACTAAGTATATCTATTTTCCACACTATTGCAGGAATATTTATTCTGTCTCTGCCTCTGGATCTGTTCTGTCTCTGTCTCTCATGCACCCATAGAACTATAGCCTGAGATCAGTGGCAGTTACAGAGACTCCTTGGAGAAGTAACCTGGGAGTCAGCTGTCATGGGTCCTATTCTCAGCTCAACCAGTTGATTTGCTGTGTGGTTTCCAGTTACTAAAGAACCTCGGAATATTGATCTCATGGAGGCTTCCTGAGGCCTGGAGGTTCTGTGAGGTTGAAACTCCTCACCCCACTGTGAAAAATCAGAACTCGAACATCTGGTGGAAATCAGGAAACTTCAGCTTTAAATCTTGGCCTGTCTCTTACCTGTAGGTGGACTCATTTCTGCCATGCCCTATGTTTTAACTATCCATTTTGGCTAGAATATTATTGGGAATTAGGGAGAGTAGCTTGAGGCATTGGATACTGGGTGAATACCAAAATGTGAGTTTTCCTTATCATCATATTTTACAAGACCACAACCCTAAGAGACATGGATATACATAAGCAAGGTGACCTAGTGGAAAGAGCATTGGCCTGGGAGTCAGAGGATCTGGGTTTTTATCCTGGCTCTGCCACTGTGCGATCTCGGACAAGTCATTTAACCTCTCATCCCTCAGTTTCCACATCTGTAAAGTGGGGATTAAATTCTACTCCCATGTAGGACATGGACTGTGTCCAACCTGATTATTTTATATTTACTCCCATATTTAGTACAGTGCTTGGCACAGAAAAAGTGCTTAACAAATCCCATAATTATTATTATATCTGTATGTATGTACGTGTGTGTGTGTGTGTGTGTGTGCGTGCACACGTGCATGTGTAATTGATAGAAGGGAGCTTCCTTTGCTGAAAGAATTCCCTGTTTGTATTTTGAATTTCAACTTGGTGGCTTTCAAAGTTATGTGAGGGCTGCTCTCTGTATTCACAGATGAAAGAGAGGATGCATTTTAAAGAAATAAACCAAATTAATCCATCTGCCACTGCTATGAGACATTTAAGCCCTTCTCCAGAAGAGCCTGCCTGACATTTCCTCTCCCACTAATTTCAATTAAAGAGATGTTCTTTTTGCCAAGATACATAATCATCCTGCTTAGAGAATAAACATTTCTGATCCTGGAGGTGAGTCTGAATTTAACTGTTTTGTTAAACACAAGCAATCAACATCCTCTGAGTTGAATTCTAGCACACAAGAAGCCATCTGTTGGAAGCATAAGGGCAAGATGATAGGGAGCCTGGAAATAATTTTCTCTTTGATTGGTTCAGCAGAGACTGGGCCTTTTCCCATTGAGTGGGACCCTTGAATTTTGAGTGCCAGGTTGTCAGACCCAGCTCTCACTAGCTAGCCAGAACCAGAGAGAAGATGGCTCCAGGGCTGTGAAGTGTTTGGATTTGGGAAATTTACCCTTCAATATTTAGTAAGTGTATAACATGGGCAAAGCACTGGACTAAGCAGTATGGCTTAGTGGAAAGAGCACGGGCTTGGGAGTCAGAGGACGTGGGTTCTAATCCCAGCTCTGCCACTTGTATGCTGTTTGACCTCAGGCAAGTCACTCCACTTCTCTGTACCTCAGTTACCTCATCTGTAAAATGTGGATTGAAAGTGTGAGCCCGATGTGGGACAACCTGATTACCTGTATTTACCTCAGCACTTAGAAAAGTGCTTGGCACATAGTAAGTGCTTAACAAATACCACCATTATGATTATTATTACCATTATTACTAAGCACTGGGAAAGGGTACATGTGTGGGAATTAGATACAGACTCTGTCCTTCAAGGGACTCACAATCTTTTGGGCCTCTCCTACAATGATGATGATAATAAGGTATTTATTTATTAACCCCCCTCCCACCTCCCCAGAATGTGACCTCTTTGTGGGCAAGAAATGTCACTGTTTATTGTTCTATTGTACTTTCCCAAATGTTTAGTAAGATGCTTTGCACACAATAAGAGCTCAATAAATATGACTGAATGAAAGAATAAATAAATGAAGTGCATACTAGTGTTGGGGTAGATACATGGTAATCAGGCCAGACACAGTCCCTGCCCCACATGGGGCTGACAGGCTGAACAGGAGGGAGAACAGGCATTCAATCCTCATTTTACAGTTGAGAAACTGAGGCACAGAGAAGTTAAGTGATTTGCCCAAGGTCACACAGCAAACAAGTGGCAGAGCTGGGATTACTCCTCTGACTCCCAGGCCTGGCTTGGTCCTAGGACCCAAGATCTTTTCCCCAGATAGTCTAATTCCTCTTTGAAAAAAAGAAACTTCCACTCTAACTTCAGGTAAATGAAAGATCAAAGTTGGCTCATCTTAAAGTGAGATGCAGTTCAGGAAAGGACAATACTGCTAGGTCAGAAGGTGGGATTTTTAGAATTCCAGTTGCTAGAGAGTAGGAATGTGACCAGCTGTTTTTCCACAGATGTAGGTTATTTTCATAAATCATCAAGTGGACATTTTTGTACATGAAGGGAAAAAACATTTTTATCTGTGATGCTGAGCTCAGATCTGTGTTTCTTACATTAATATGGTATTGATTAAGAGCATATTACATATTATAGCACTTTGTGCATTCCTAGAATCCCCAGAATGTTGATGATAATGATCAGTAAGTTTTGTGGCATTATCATATCTTTCCTTTCAAACTAGTCCTTCTCTGTGCTTCTAGGATATCATTTTTTCACCATAAATACCTAATATTTCATTTTAAAAGACTCAAGATAAAGGCCAGGATGCAAAGTGTCATGAGTGGAATCAATCAATCAATCAATCCTTTATTGAGCACTTACTGTGTGCAGAGCACTGTACTAAATGTTTGGGAGAGTACAATATAACAGAATTGGTAAACATGAGGAAGACATTTACAGTCTAGGGGAAGACAGATATTTATATGAATAAATAAATTAAATTACAGATATGTACTTAAGTACAGTGGGGCTGAGGGAAGGGTGAATAAAAGGGTGCAAGGTGACGCAGAAGGGAGTGGGAGAAGAGGAAATGAGGACTTGGGAAGGCCTCTTCTAGGAGATGTGTTTTAAATAAAGCAAAAAAAATCAGAATTTATCCCCTCAGTGTATAATCTCATAGACAGCAAATATTTAAGAAATGGAATAGCCTGAACCCCAAGTATGTTATTATCTTCTCAAGGAATCTAATTCAGAAGCAAGGGCACAGGAAGAATGTCCTTTTCATGTTGCCTGTAGGCATTAATACAAAATAAACAAACATTCTCACGACAGCAGGTCCACCTAATTAAGTGAAATGATTGTGGTTCATATGGTCAAAACTGAAAATCATTTACTCCCTCAGTCATTGATGGTTAAAAAATAAATTTTCAAAAATGACCAGGAAAGATGGATAAATGAAAACTCAGGGTGATTACCCTATTGCTCAGTACTATGTAACTTTTCAGAGGAAGCACACTAAATTAAACTCTTGATTGTCCATAATGAGGGAATAATTATAATAATAATAATGGTACTTATTAAGCACTTACCATATGCCAAGCACTGTTCTAAGTGCTGGAGTAGATACAAGTTAGTCAGGTTACACAGTCCATGTCCCACATGGTACTCACAGTCTTCACTACCATTTTACAGATGAGGGAACCGAGGCCCAGAGAAGATAAGTGACTTGTCCAAGATCACAAAGCAGAAATGTGACAGAGCAAGGATTAGAACCCAGGTCCTTTTGACTCCCAGGCCTATGCTCTATGAACTAAGCCTCGAATAACTGATAATACAGCTACCTGTCTGGGTAGAAAGAGGAGTATGGCTTGGCTGACAGGGAGAGGAGGCCCTGGAACACTGGTACCTGTCTGAACCATTGTTGTAGACTCCAGGGACCACACTATGGAAGAAGGTGGGCAGAAGGTAGATTCTGAGCTGGTGTGGGTTTACAAATATTGAGCCTATAATCCATGTTATGTTATCAGAGTTATGGTACACATGTGATTGTGAAGGGAAAAGTAGGATCTTCTTAACATACCTGAATCTCCACAAAACTTAAGTGAAGTTCATTTGTCTATAGCATATGGAACTATCAGTGGTATTTATTGAGTGCTTACTGTGTGCAGTGCACTGCCCTAATTTCTTGGTAAAGTAAATAGAGTTATTAGACATAATACCTGCCCTTGAGGAGCTTACAGTCTTGATTTTGATCTTTATCTCATCTATCTCACCACTGACTCCTTGTCCACATCCTGCCTCAGGCCTAGAATTCCTTCCCCTTTCATATCTGACAGACCATCACTGTCCCCACCTTCAAAGGCTTAATAGAAACATATCTCCTTCAAGAGGCTTTCCTTGACTAGGTCCTCTTTTCCTCTTCTCCCACTCCCTTCTACATCACCCTTGCACTTGGATTTGCACACTTTATTCTTCCCACCCTCAGCCGCACAGCACTTATGTACATACGCATAATTTATTTGTACATGGTAATGTCAGTCTCCCCCTGTAGACTGTAAGCTCCTTGTGGGCAGGGAATGTGACTAACAACTCTTTCATATTGTACTCTCCCAAGCACTTAGCCAGTATTCTGCACAAGTAAGTATTCAATAAATATGATAGAATGATTGATCTAATGGATTTACTGTACTTACTCTGTTCATAATTCACTTACAAAATAATTATATATATGGGCCATGTATACAGTACTACATTCAGATGTTTTGTTTTCCCTTTGACTGGGGAAGTATGGCCTTCAATGGCCCAACACTCTGCCATCTGTTTACTTTAAAATGGAAATGCTTCCAGGAGTGTGTGTTCTACATGGTCACTGGTACTACAGAACAAAACTAAATTTCTCAATATGCCAAGATGATATTCGCACTGAGGCTCTGATTCATTTCCGGCTGTGCCACTTGTTTTCTGTGTGACCTTGAGCAAGTCACTTCACTTCTCTGTGCCTCAATTATCTAATCTGTAAAATGGGGATTCAGACTGTGAGTCCCATGTGGGACAGGGACTGTATCCAACCTGACTATCTGGTATCTACCTCAGAGCTCTGAGCAGTGCTTGACATATAGTAAGTGTTTAACAAATACTATTATTGTTTGCTCTAGACTATAAACTCATTATGGGAGGGAACATGTCTGTTTATTCTGTAGTATTGTACTCTCCCGAGTGCTTAGTACAGTGCTCTGCACATAGTAGGCACTCAATAAATGCCATTGATTGATTAATTGACAGAGCAAGGAAAACCAGGGGGAAAAAGAATGGGAGAGAGAACTCTCCCTTACTGCATCAGCCTCCTCTCTGGTCTCCCAACCCCCTGTCTCTCCCCACTTCACTCTATACATCATGCTGCTGCCCGGATCATCATTGTGCAGAAACGCTCTGGGCATGTTACTGCCCTCCTCAAAAATCTCCAGTAGCTACCAATCAACCTATGCATCAGGCAAAAACTCCTCACTCTTGGATTCAAGGTTCTCTATCCCCTCGCCCCCTCCTACCTCACCTCCCTTCTTTCCTTCTGCAGCCCAGCCCGCACCCTCCACTCCTCTGCCGCTAACCTCCTCACTGTGCCTCGTTCTCGCTGTCCCTCCATCGACCCCCAAACCAAGTCCTCCCCCTGGCCTGGAGTGCCCTCCCTCTGCACATCTGCCAAGCTAGCTCTCTTCCTCTCTTCAAAGCCCTACTGAGAGCTCACCTCCTCCAGGAGGCCTTCCCAGACTGAGCCTCCTCCTTCTTCTTCCCCTCCCCGTCCCCCCGGCCCTACCTCCTTCCCCTCCCCACAGCACCTGTATATGTTTGTACATATTCATTACTCTATTTATTTTACTTGTACATATTTACTATTCTATTTATTTTAATTTGTTACTATGTTTTGTTTTGTTGCCTGTCTACCCCTTCTAGATTGTGAGCCCGCTGTTGGGTAGGGACCGTCTCTGTACGTTGCCAACTTGTATTTCCCAAGTGCTTAGTACAGTGCTCTGCACACAGTAAGCGCTCAATAAATACGATTGAATGAATGAATGAATAATTGTTTTGTACCCTTTCCTGGGGAATGCCATACACATTCATAACATGCTGATCCTCATCCTGATGGCAGAAGTGCTGAACTAGAATCCTGGAATATGGGGTCGGGTAGCTAGAGCACAGGGATAGGAGTCAGGAGATCCAAATTCTAATCCCAGCTCTGTGGCTGGCCTGCTGTGTGACTTTGGGCAATAATAATAATAATTGTGATCTTCATCAAGTGTTTACTATGTGCTAAGCAGTGTACTAAACACTGGGGTAGATACAATGCAATCAGAGCAGACAATGTTTCTGTTCCTAATAGGGTTCACAATCTAAGAGGGTGGGAGAACAGGTATTAAATCCCCATTTTACAGATGAGGCGACTCAGGCCAGATAAATGAATTTGCCCAAGATCACACAGCAGGTCAGGGCAGAGCTGGGATTGGAATCCAGAGCTCCTGACTACCAGTCCCTTGCTCTTTCCAGGATGAGAAGTATTCAGCTGAGGCTTTACCTTGACTGACATTTTCCAAATCCTCCCCCCTGATCTCTTTTCAGCAGTGTGCACACTTCCAATGCCACACAACTGAGTGAAAGGTTAACAAAGTTGGTCATGCTTGATTAGTATTATCTATTTTCATTATTTGCTGCTTGTTTATGAGCAAGCCCAGCCACCTCCTCCAAGATCATCTGACTTTTCTGGTAGCGTGAAAAAAAGGCCATCTAGAATCCCTCTACATTTAAACAGATGATGACTGACTCTCAACTTCATCTCTGCTATTCTGAGTGGTCAGTGCAGAATCCATGGGCGATTTGCAGTTCTTTGTACTGAACAGTTGCTCAGTTGAATGCCAAAAGCTCCCTGTTTGACTCTGGATGAACCAAGTTCATCAGGCTTTTTTGCTTTAACTTCCTCCCGTTACTCTATTATCTCCTTCCCTTCTTTTATCCTGCCCTCAACTGTCCAGGTAAATTAGCCCAAGCCTGAGGAATTTAAATAATTAGGCTGCGGGTAAAATCAAAGGAGAAATGAGACCTCTTCTCTACACAGGGCTTTATTTCTTGATGTTGCTATATTCAATTAGAAGGGCTAGTGGACATGTGGTGGGCTGGTAAATATTTCTTTAGCCTGCTGGCTTTTCACCCTATTTCCATGGCTTCCTTAAACTTTTAATTCTCTATGATGATTCTCCAAGGCTTCTAGAGGGATGCTTTCAGAGAGTCTAGAATAGGTGGCTTAGGCACAGGTGTTTAATAAATCACTAGAAATTGTACTTTATGGTGATATTTCTTAGTTTCAAACATTGAATGAAACAATTATTCATGGAAAAGCAGTTTGCAGTTCTCTTCCAATCTCATGCTATCTGAGGTGTTTTACATTGTATGACCAATATTGGTGTGAATTTAATTTAATTTATTTTGTGGTGGGTCAGGGGAAGTTTCTGAAAATTTCAGCAAAGGAGATGCACAGACACATGCCCCCAGCAGATCACCAAAAGCAAACAGTGAGCCCAGTGGCAGCAAGTTTGAGCAAGGTCCAAATATATATTTTTTTAAAATGGAAACTCACTTTGTGTCAAAACAGCACGTGTGAAGGCTGGATTTTTAAAAAGGAAAATGCAATTTGTAACTATAGGCACAAAGGCCTATTCAATTCAGTAGTTTTCCTTGTCAAGTCCCCAAATGGTGAAGGCTATAAGTTAGAAAAAACACACACAACCAAACAGCCCAACTGTGATAAGACCAATAGAGGCCTCTTCAAACAACTTCTGGAAACAAGGGGCAGAATGCAGGATGCCTTAATTGAGGTCTTCTCATATGGTTTGGATTTTAGGACACGCAATATGCCTAATATTTGCCTACAGTAATAGTCCGCGAATTTAAACTACTGTGCTCCTAATTGTCTGACAAATGTAACCTGGATGCTGATGCTGATGCTGATGAGGACCACAGGGATCACGACCCCCCTATTCTCCTCAGCCCCTCTCCATGACAAGGTATTTCTTTGAAATAAAGTAGCAAGATTTCAACTGTGGAGTGAAGCTTTCCAGAAATGCGGATCTGTAGGATTTACTTTGAAGATGAACCAAGACTTACTCGGATACCGAACCTGGTTGGAGGCTCAAATATGAGTCTTCATTTCTTACAGCCAAGAGGCCCCAGTCCTCAGAGATAGACCTCAAGCCTAGAACTTTTCAAGCTCTGGGGTTTCCGTCACTAGGGAGCATGTAACACCATTTTTTAGACTCGGATATGTTTGGTCAGATGAGGGTTAAGAGACTGGAAATATGCAGTGGGTGGATCCAGATAAATGGACAAAGATTAATAATTGAGATATTCATTAAGCACTTACTATGTGCCAAGCACTGTACTAATCAGACTGATAAAATACAAACAGATTAAACACAGTCTCTATTCCACCTGGGGCTAACAGTCCGAGTAAGGAGGGAAAACAGGTATTTAATCCCCATTTTACAGGTGAGGAAACTGAGGCCCAGAAAAGTTGTGACTTTCCAAAGGTCACACAACAGCAGCGTGAGTAGCTGCATGGTTTAATGGAAAGAGCATGGGATTGGGAATCAGAGGTCATGGGTTCTAATCCTAACTCAGCCAATTGTCTGGTGTGTGACCTTGGGCAAGCCACTTAGCTTCTCAGGGCCTCATCTATAAAATGGAAATTAATAATAATAATAATGATGACATTTATTAAGTGCTTACTATGTGCAAAGCACTGTTCTAAGTGCTGGGGAAGTTGATCAGGTTGTCCCCCAGGGGGCTCACGGTCTTAATCCCCATTTTACAGATGAGGTAACTGAGGCACAGAGAAGTTAAGTGACTTGCCCAAAGTCACACAGCTGACAATTGGCAGATCTGGGATTTGAACCCATGACCTCTGACTCCAAAGCCCGTGCTCTTTCCACTGAGCCACGACTGGGAGCCCCACATGGGACAACCTGATAACCTTGAATCTACCTCAGTGCTTAGAGCAGTGCTTGGCACATTATATGGGCTTAACAAATACCTAAATTAATTAATTAATTAATTAATTGTCAGAGCCAGAATTAAAATCCAGGTCCTCTGATTCCGCTTTCCACTAAGACACTTTTTTCTTCAACAATGTAATCCTTACCTAAGATTATAAGCTTTTCTGCTGAGTGACCTCGGGCAAGAGACTTCACTTGCCTAGGCCTCTGCTTCCTCATGTGTAAAATGGGGAATAAAATTTTATTCCTTCCTATCTAGACTATGAGTCCCACGTGGGACAGGTACTGTGCCCAAACTGATAACCTTTTATCTAGCACAGTGTTTAGAACAGTACTTGGCATAGAGTAAGCATTAAACAAGCACTATTATTATTACTCTTATTACTCTTATTACTATGCTCCTGGACTTTTAAGTATGATGGAGGTGGGTGAGTGGGAAGGAGAGAGAATTGGAGGGAAGGCCAAACCAGGTCTATATTAGTTTCTATTCAATTAGTCATTGTTTGCTACTAAATGATTCTCAAAAATCAATACGTTCTTTTCACAGTTTCCTTACATAACCTGCATTTTTGATATTGAAGAGGTTTTATACTCAGGCAAAACAGACAATATTTACAGGCTGAATTTAGTGCAGTTCCTCTTCCTTGAAATGTCTGTTTACTCTGGAATTTCTGGCATGAATGCATGTAAACTTAATAACTGGACTGAAAACAGTTGCATTACATCCCTGTAAATACTTGCTGACTGTCTGCATGTCACTCGATTAAGAAATCACACAAGCCAAATTATTAGAATGAACTATTTCAATTTAAGGGAATAAAATTAATTAATCAACAATCATGAAATGAGTAATAAAATCATGTTATGAAAATTAAGGATTCATGTCTGTCTTTAGGGGCAATTTCCCCCAGATTACAAGAACCAACTTATGATCGTGATTAAGTTCAGTGGTTTCAGTTAATGTTGTCCACTATTGTAGGAAACAGACTGTATTTTATAATAACTATTGGCAATTGGCCAAGCCAAAGGATTCAGAGCACTTGGCCCATGTTAAATAGATCCTTATTCAAATCTCTTGAGCCTGATCCTTATGTGAATACTGTTTTATGGATTGGGTTATAAGATGATGATGATGGGATCTCCCATTGTCAGTCAGTCAGTCAGTCAATCATATTTACTGGGTGCTGACTGTGTGCAGAGCACAGTACTAGGTGCTTGGGAGAGTACGATATAATAATATGGTACAATATAACATGATGAGCCCTGAAGCCCTGGGACTGAGAACCTGAATGAAGAAATTGATTTCAGGGCTAAGGGAGAATTTGTATCTACTCCATTGTTTAGTACAGTTTTTGGCACATAGCACCTAACTAATATTATATTATTATTATCATTAGCTGGTGGGGAAGAAGTGCAGCACTTTGTGACATGATGTATATCTAAAATGTTCTTTTTTTTTAAGTTCAAAGCCCATTTATGGACAAAATGACCCAGCACGTGGTTGCCTTGGTAGCTGCTGCAGTCTTGGTTGGCCACATTAGCTAGCCATATTTCAGGATTCCTGATGGACTTGTCCACCACCAGAATGTTAATCGCCCAGTTTAATGCCATGTCCCCATTCAATAGGACCAGAAACATCCCATGAGAACTTTCAGGCCCTAATAACTAGATCACACTTATACCAGGGTTCCTGAACTGATTCAATAGCTTGATTGGCTCCTATTTTCAAAGGTGTGTAAATTCAGGGACCCAAGGCAAAGGTGCTTCAAATTAAAATGTAGTGATAATCTCCATTTTTTTTATGTGTTTCTATTTTGCATGTTTACAACCCCATTGTCCCATGCAATTTCACAACAGAACTTGTATATGCTTCAGAATAGTGAAGTAAGGTGAAATGTTAAGGGTGCAAAATAACAGACGTGAAACCAGGAATGTTTTGTTGCTTGCAAAATAACAGACGTGAAACCAGGAATGTTTTGCTGCTTGTATAGGTGGGAGCTGTAACATAACTGCCTTCCCAGAATTTGTGTCAGCTCTCCATCACCTTGCCCCCTCCTACCTCTCCTCCCTTCTCTCCTTCTCCAGCCCAGCCCACCCACCCTCTCCTCTGCCACTAACCTCCTCACTGTGCCTCATTCTCACCTGTCCCGCCATCGACCCCTGGCCCACACCCTACCCCTGGCCTGGAATGCCCTCCCTCCACACATCCGCCAAACTAGCTCTCTTCCTTCTTTCAAAGCCCTACTGAGAGCTCACCTCCTCTAGGAGGCCTTCCCAGACTAAGCCCCCCTTTTCCTCTGCTCCTCCTCCCCTCCCCATCGCCACCCCTCCATCTGCCCTCCCCCTTCCTCTCCCCACAGCACTTGTGTAAATTTGTACATATTTATTACTCTATTTTATCAATGATGTGTATATATCTATAATTCTATTTATCTATTCTGATAGTATTGACACCTGTCTACTTATTTTGTTTTGTTGTCTGTCTCCCCATTCCAGACTGTGAGCCCGTTGTTGGGTAGGGATTGTCTCTATCTGTTGTCGAATTGTACTTTCCAAGTGCTTAGTACAGTTCTCTGCACACAGTAAGTGCTCAAGAAATATAATTGATTGAATGAATTGCTTCCAGTCAAGTAAATACCATGTTTTCCTGTTTATACCAACCTCACTTCTTTCCACCTATTTAGCCACATCCCTCCCTTTGGCCCATCTCACCTCCTCTCTTCAACATAGCTGAATGAAGTAAAATGAGGTTTGGACTCCTACTTTGCCCTAACACAACTAATTACAACCGCTTCTATTTTCTGTCTGACCTGAGAAAATCTACAAAATGTCTTTCTGTGAGTATGTGCTAGCAGGTACCCTGTAAGTGTTAATTAATGCTGGACACATTTGAGCTGAGCCTCCTTTTTGTAAATACTTTTTTGTAATAAATAAGGGAAAACTGAAGTTGATAGGAAAAAACTATAAATACCTTACTTACATAACTGTCTCCACCACATAACTATCCACCTCAATTTTAGAGAAGGAGGTAAAAGATGATTTTTTGGTACCACATAAAGGTAAGTGGTGGTAAGCAGTGTATACCAGATTAGAAAGAGAAGGGTCAGAACATGATAACAGAACAGAAGATTCCACTAAGCGGTGGGGAGTTTCTTTATTGGGATGAGCTTGCTCTGGGGTAGAAAGAAAAGAAGGAAAGGGGTATTCATTCATCTAGTGCCATTGTATACAGCACTTGGAAGAGAGGAAATAGAAGTAAGAGATACAATCTCAAGTACCCTCTTGCCTTTCTCTTCCTTCTCTCCTTTCCTCTCCCCTTTTTCTCCTGATCCCCTTATTGTCATGATCCCACTTCAGTTCTGTCACAAAAATTATGCAAAAGCAAGGCAATTATGTAAGTTGGTAATTAAGGGTTGACATGTGGTCGACTCTTCTCCTCCTTAGCCCTCCCCAACCCCTGACACATTTTTTCATCTGGAGTGTACAGGTAAAATCCAAGCCAAAGTAAATGAATGGCTCCAAATTAAATAGATACTTTCTTCTCTCTGCATTTTGCTATGAGGTGTGCTAAAGTATGACACAGCACAGCATCACTTGAGTTGATTTCTTAGCGGGTAAAGAATTAACATACTTTTTAGTTCTCCTATTGCATTAAAGTTTTCCCATCATTTTCCTCCTTTCTCTTGTTCAAAAGCAACAACAAAAGCCATATCATAATAATAAATGTATTTTTGTTATCTTTCTACATGGCAACACAGAGTGAAAACAATGTAACTTTGATTGTCTTAAGTGGTTGAGTACACATTGGAAATGGTCTTCCTATACCCAAGATTTACAACTTGTTTTAGCAATTTTGCAAAAATAGTTGTATTAGAAACATTTTAGCAACTTAAATATTTAGAGGTGATATTTCAGAAAGGAAACTGATGCTGGTTGTACAATCCACACTGCCAGTTTTCCTAACACCTTCACTAAATTCAAATCTCATGCTCACCAGCAGGCATTACAGCTGTGAAGATTGTGGCTAACTGCAGCTAAAATATATACACACACACATCAGGATATTTATACAATGTGCAAATAAGGATCACCTTGTTCATTTATATATACCAAGGGGCTGACATTTTCAAATCATCCCTTTCTCTGAGACTGTTTTCACTTGTCATCTGCACTTTAGAACATTTCTGTTTTAAGCATTCTACAGGCACCTTGGGCACATTTTCATTTTACTGCAATTCAAACACCAGATTTGTTCTTGAAAACTATCTGAGGCAATTCCAGAAATCTCTGATAATCAATTTTCATTTTCCTAAGCATCTTCACCAGTGAGTGTTATTCACTTTTATGAGTTTCTACAGAGCAGTAGAAGATGTGTGTCTTAGTGTTTCAGAGCAATATGTATTGGCCAGCAGAGATGTTAGGCCATTACCACACTAGGAAAAGGTATCAATTACTGAATCTAAAATCTAGCTCCTATTTCTTCTTATAGAATAATGCTACATCATTAGATAGTTTGCAGTTAGTACTGAGCCACTGAGAGAAATAAATTTAGTTTTCATGTCTTTTGAAACCTGAAAACATCTCCTAAATACTGAAAAATACCATTTTAATCTCTACTTTATCTCATTTCTTTATAGCAACAATCACAGAAATGTTTTGAGCAAGTTCCAATTTTAATTCCACATGATATTTGTCATGGTTATCGGAATCTGCTAATTGAATCTAGAATACTGGCAAGCCCACTGTTGAAGAATTTAACACTACATTGTTCAATGCTGCAATATACAAAATCCAGTTATAAGACCCCTCCATTCTTAAGATCAAGGCTTATTCTGGAGGAAGAAAATAATTACTTCTTTGTATCTTTAGCAAAAGTCATTCTGAGGGGAAAAATCAGAATTGCACTATATTCCTTATAAAAGGATCTTCCATTCTACATATCACTCATTCTCCCAGAATAATTTCATCCCAAAGTATAAAAACACTTTGGCCAATTTTTGGCTTTATCCCATGGGTTCATTCCCAGATGAACATAGTTTTATTCATATTTCCATCTAGATTCTAATCTCCCCCTCTAGGCTGTAGGCTCATTGTGGAGAGGGAATGTGTCTACCCACTCTGTTATATTGTACTCTGCCAAGTACTTTGTACAGTACTCTGCACTCAATAAATATGAACAATTGATGGATTCCCAAAACAAATTTGGAATAGTAATTCATCAGGTCAATAGACTCATTCCTTGGGTGGTGGTACTGATTTAAGAATGAGAAGTTGTCTATCCCTGGGGTCCACTGTAGCCCTGAAAACCAACTTGGGAAGCCTTCTCCCACAGTCTGGGGAAGAGGTAGCCACTGGCCACCTCGCAAGCTGGAATTTTGAGGAGTTGAGTCTCTTTGGGAGCAACCGAATGGTGCTAATGCCTCTTTAGGCTTCCTTGACCCCCAGAGAAAAACATCCTTTAACCAAAATCTTGCCAACTGGGTAATTCCCTCTGCCCTTCCCTGCCCCTTTCTGCCGATGATGTATGTCTACGATGAACCATCACACCAGTGGCTCCAGAGAGACCTAGACCCACACATTCAAAGCAGAAAGGAAACTGTTAATGTTTCCTTTGGGGTGGTTAGAGGCCTTCCTAAGGAAGCATTTCCCTCCCCGTTCTCTAGCTGGGAGGACCAGTTATGGATTTTGAAACTCAGAACTAAAGTGAGGGAATGGAGGAGCCTCAGTCATCCTCCTCTTCATCCTCCTCCTCCTCATCCTTGTTGGGAGCACACCTCTGGAAGCACTGGACCACGGTAGCAAGGAAGAAGCTGGAGATGATGGCGGCAATTGACACCACGACCCCAGAGAAGATGATGATGAAGAGGTCTGTTAGTGAGAGGCTGAACTTGCATTCACTGAAACTGGCCTCGGACAGCTCATGTAGAAATATCCTCCTGTTTTCCATAGGCAGTGAGCACTGGATTTCATTGAGTCCTGGGGAGGAAGCAAAGGGAGAGGATGGTTTAGATCCAGCCTGGCCTGGAGGAAGAATTGGACAAAGAGACTAGAGAAGTATTTCAATCATTGTTCAACCAGGATCTCATGAACCACAATATCCCAGATAAATATCAGTGGGCTGACTAGGTCAGGAAGTCATCCACACTACTAGCAGAGTATGCTTGGAAGTGCTATTCAATCAATTAATCAATCGATGGTATTTGTTGAGTGCTTAGTGTGTGCAGAGCACTGTACTAAGCTCTGGGGAGAGAACAACGTGAAAGAGTACATATAGATAATTCCAGCCCATAAGGATCTTACAGACCGGTTGAAGGGAAGTTTAATAGATCAAAGGGGAAAAATTCTGCACTGTGGCCAAGTGGAAAGAATGCCGTCCTGGGAGTCAGAGGACCTAGGTTCTAATCCTAGCTCTTCACTTTGCCTGCTGGATGACTTTAGGCAAGTCACTTAACTTCTCTGGCCATCAGTTTCCCCATCTGTAAAATGGGGATTAAATACTCATTCTCCCTCCCCCTTAGATTGTGTGCCCCATGTGCCCTACCTGATTATCTTATAGCACCCCAGCACTTAGAACAGTACTTGGCACATAATAAAGAACATAACCAATGCCATAATTATTATTACTTGAAGTTTGAACAAGCCCAGTAGGTTGCAGAAGCTACTGGGCCCAGGGGACTTTTCCTACCTTCTTGTTGGAGAAGTCCAACTCTGTTTTGACTCACTCCTTACATCAGACTACACTCTAGTTGCTGATGGTCAATATTTGGTGAAGTAACAGGTTACCTAGAAAGGGTTGTGCTTCAAACAGGTCCTCTGCAAATCCTGACAACGAAGGGGTTTATGATGGAGAATCTCAAAACATCATTTCATCACGGTTGGCTGTGTCTCCTTTTCCTCAGCCTACCGTGATAAGATCTTCAGTGCAGGGCTGTCTCTGAGGTGGTATGGAGTTGTAGAAAATCAACCTCAATCAGTCCCCAAAACATTTTCATGAGGTGAAATCAGTTCTGCACACTGAAATCCCCTCACTCCCACCCACTCCAGTGGGTCCACCACTGCTCTGCAGTGTTGCCTCTGTCTGTAGTATTGCATCTGGTTTGTAGTTTGGCATCTGATCTGCAGTACTGCATCTGGCATCTGGTCTGCAACTTTGCATGTAGTCTGCACTATACTGGAAGCTCATTGTGGGCAGGAAACATGTCTGCTTATTGTTATGTTGTACTCTTCCAAGCACTAAGTACAGTGCTCTGTATACAGTAAGCACTCAATAAATATGATTGAATGAATTGCATCTAGTCTGCACTATTACATCTGGGCATGCTGGCTCTCAAATCACAGGACTCTGAAGAGTCATGCCAATCTTCTTAGGATACAAACAATCCCTTGTAGCATATAACTATACCACAACTTACTACATCATAGAAGAAGGGTCAGGGCTGGGAAATAGTTTCCAATTTTTGTACTGAAAGCAACGAAATACAAGTTTCTCCTCCTCCTAACTTTGAGAAGAGCAGGAGCACCAGCCAAAATACTCTCCTAATCAGCCATAGCTACATGAGCCAGAACCTGTTCTGGGGGAGTAGCTGGCCAATGTGCTGTCCAGGGGCTGGAAGTAAGATGGATTGGACATGGCTCTGAAGCCCATGAATGAGGTGGGGACATTCGAGAAATGGATATGAATGTCCTGAATGTGGCCACTGATCTCTGATATGCAACTGACTTCCTCTGCTAATCAGCATGACGACCTGGAAGGTCATTGGTCCTGGAAAGCTCTTGGCTCCAGGATCTGTGGTGGTGAGTTGTGAACTGTGCTTTGAGCAGATGCCTGTTCTGCTGTTTTGTTTTGGACATGCAAGAACTACCCTGTTTTGGCATCACTTTGACCAGCCTCCTCTGGGGTAGAGCTCGGGGTGGGGGTGATTCAGAAAATTTGGGGGCAATTCTGCTTAGATTTGGTAGGGTCACAGCCCAGCCCTGAATTCTAGAAGAGACCTTCCCTCACTAAGCCCTCATATCTTCTTCTTCCTATCCCTTCTGTATCACCCTTGCACTTGGATGTTCACCCTTCATTCACCCTTCCCACAGTCCAACAGCACTTAGGTACACATTCACAATTTATTTATATTAATGTTTGTGTTCCCCTCTAGACTGTAAGCTCCTTGTGGGTAAGGAACAAATCTACCAACTCTGTTATATTGTATTCTCCCAAGTGCTTAGTTCAGTGTTCTGCACCCCTGAGTGTTCAATTAACAGAATCGATTGATTGTAGAAATCAAACTATACTACTGTAGTAGCCATGAATTTCTGGGAGCAATAACATGTCTTCCCCCATTTCCTTTTCACTTTTGCTTCATAAGGGAGGCTAGTGGGAAGAGCCTAAGACTGAGAACCAGGAGACATGAGATCTAGTCCCTGATTTGGCACCAATCTGCTGCGTGGCCTTGGGCAAATTTTTCACTTCTGTAAAATGGGGTTAAAATATCTCCTTCCCTAAAATCTTAGATGGTGAGCTCCATGTTGGGTAGGTACAGTGTCCAATGTGATTATCTTGTTACCTACCCCACTGCTGAGCACAGGACATGGCACCTAATGAGCACTTAATAAATACCATATTTGTTGTTATTATTTCAAGGTATTTGGAGCCCCTTGGAGCTCAGAAAATCCTAATGTTCATCCCAGTATATGTAGATTTTGACCTAGATTATCCATCAGGAAGAATCTGGTACCCTTCTCTCAATAACCCTCTCAAGAGCTCAGCTACGCAGTTATTAATCAATCAGTCATTAAAATAATGGTATTTACAGAGTAGTTACTGTGTACAGAGCCTGTTTTCAGCTCTTGGGGAGTTCAGCAGGCAAACTGAGGCATGGAACAAGAAACAGCATGGCTTAGTGGATAGAGTACAGCCTGGAGTCAGAAGGACCTGGGTTCTAATCCCAGCTCTGTCATCTGTTCGCTGTGTGACCTTGGTTAAATCACTTCACTTCTCTGTGCCTCAGTTACCTCATCTGTAAAATGGGGATTAAGACTGTCAGCCCTGTGTGGGACTGGGACTGTGTCCAACCTGATTAACTTGTATCTACTCCAGCACTTAGAACAGTGTTTGGTACACAGTAAGAGCTTAACAAATACCACAACAAAAAGAAGTGACTTCAATCAATCAGTCAATCAGTGGTATTTATGAGTGCTTACTGTGTGCAGAGCATTGTACTAAGCACCTGGGGGAGTATAACCACGTTGGGAGACATGTTCCCTACCCCACAGTCTAGAGGGGAAGACAGACATTAATACAAATAAATAATTTCTGGACACATACATGTGTTGAAAGGCTGAGGATGGGGTGAATACTAAGTGCCCAAGCTCACACAGGGATTCACTAGCAGAACCCAGATCTTCTGATCCCTATAAGTGGAACATTTCTTTAATGGCCCCTGGGGTCGAATTGTCCCAAGAGGTCCTCTATCTAAGATACACTACATTCCCATCTAGGCAAATCTCTACTTGCCAGGTAGTGGGACAGTGATAATGTTCTCATATAGAGGAGTGAGGGAAGGGGAGAGGAGAAGGAAGAGAGAGAGAGGGGGAAGAGTTTTTCAATTCACCACCGGGTATAATTAAGGAGGTCAGTCATCCAGTTTTATATCAGGCAGTCTGCCCCTCGTCCAATACGGATACACGCCCCCATGCCTTTCTGTCTAGTATTTTATTCATTCATTCAACCGTATTTATTGACTGCTTACTGTGTGTAGAGCACTGTACTAAGCACTTATTTTTAATTTAAGCTCCCTGTCTCCCTCTCTAATGACTGCTGCCCAGAGATTCCATGGCTCACAAGCTGCACCCGTGTTCACAGAGACCTGGGAGGGGAACGAGAAGGCTCAGTCAATCAATCAATCATATTTATTGAACACTTATTATGTGCAGTCCACTGTAATAAGCTCTTGGGAGAGTATAATACAACAGAATTAGCAGACACATTCCCTGCCCATGACGAACTTACAGTCCAGAGGACTATGACAAGTAGAGGAGGTAAGGGGTATCCTTGGAGAAAAGGTCCCCGTGGACATTATATCCAAAACAGAACTTCTCATCATACCACTCAAACCCAATCCTGATTTTCCCATCACTGTAGACAGCACCACCATCCTCTGTCTCACAAGCCCCCTTGCTCACTCCACATATTCAATCTGTCATTAAATCCTGTCAATTCTACCTTCACAATATTGGTAAAATCCACCCTTTCCTCTCCATCCAAACTGCTACTACACTGATCCAAGAGCATGTCCTTCCCACCCTGACTACATCAGCCTCCACGTTGATCTCCCTGTCTCTCACCACTCCAGTCCACACTTCACTCTGCTGCCCAGATAATTTATTTTAAATGGTATTTGTACAGTGCTGCTACATGCCAAGCACTGTACTAAGATCTGGGGTAGATACAAGCTAACCAGTTTGGACACAGTCCTTGTCCCACAGGGGACTCACAATCTTAATCCCCATTTTACAAACGAGGTAACTGAGGCACAGAGAAGTGAAGTGACTTGCCCAAGTCACTTGCCCAAGTGACAGAGAGAGGATTAGAACCCAGGTCTTTCTGACTACCAGGCCCAATTTCTCCCAAGAATTTAGTACAGTGCTCTGCACACAGTAATCACTCAATAAATGCTACTGATTGATTGAGAAACACTCTAGGTTTGCTTGTGTTTGGGCAGACTTCCACAGAATAGTGGGTATATTACTCTGTGTGCCTGGGGCAATGAGAGGAAAGTCAGCTACCTCTGGGTTTCTGGTGCCCACCAGAGCAGTCAGCGAATGTAAGTCCGCATTACTTCTGAGGGAATTTCTATTGTTAAACTGACCAGAGGCAGACTAGCAGACAGGAGATCTGCAGGAGAAGACCTGGCCTCTCTGTGACACTGAATTAGGGGCAGAGAGACTGCACCTATATACATATCTTTAAATTATTTATTTATATTAATGTCTGTCTCTCCTTCTGGACTGTAAGCTTGCTGTGGGCAAGGAACATCTCCAGCAACTCTCTTATAGTATACTCTCCCAAGCCAGAGAAGCAGTGTGGTCTGTGGTTAAAACATGGTTCTGGAAGTCTTTCTCCTGGGATTAATCCCAGCTCTGGCACTTGTCTGCTGTGTGACTTTGGGCAAGTCATTTAACTTCTCTGGGCCTGTTAACTCATCTCTAAAATGGACATTAAGACTGTGAGCCCCATGTGGAGTAGCAACTGCATTCAACCAGATTATCTTGTATCTATCCTAGTGCTTAGTACAGTGCCTTGCACATAGCAAGTGTTCAACAAATACCTATGATGATGAAAGGGGTTGGCCTGGTTGTTTGCTTGTCATCACAACTGATCCTACAAACCAGTTTTGGCTCCTCTCCGTATCCTTCTTCGCCAATCTCCACATCTTCCCTTTTCAGGCTGATAAAGTTAAATGTTCAAGATCCTGAATTCCTCAGGAATGGAGGTGTAGAAATAAATGAGTGTGGCCTGAAAGCCAACACCAGGCTAAAGGAATATTGACTGACTCGACCCTGCTTGAAAGCCCCTAGAAAGAACTAAATGACAGGCATCCACATTACATCAATCTATTGAGCAATAGTGACAAACAACAAACAACCCTTCTCCCTTATTCCCTGCCCTCTATGCACCCAGTATTCAGGATCTACACCCAAATGTATGTGAAATCTCACATGACATCACTTTATGCATCATCCAAAAGTTCTAGAAACTGCCATCTAAGAATTTTTGCATGCAGATGACTGAGGTCTAGAGGCCCACACCCAAGAGCATATGCGAAAGATTGTAAACAGTTTCAGTGAATCAGCCAGTCTAAAGAAAACTGAGGTGACGCATCATCCTGCACCCGAGAAGCCAAGAACACACCCAAAAATTCATATGGGCAACACAGACCTAAAAGCTGTTCGAAAATTCTGTTACCAAGGCAGCACAATGACCAGTGATGCAATCATAAACAAGGAAGTAGAAAACTGAATGCGAGATGCCCACCTGTCCTTTGGCTGACTCTCAAGCAGAGTGTGGCGACAGAATGGTATTAGGCTCCGGACAAAAGTAAAGATCTACACAGCATTGTTTCAGGCAACGTTTTCTGTGGCTGCGAGGCCTGGACCTCACATAGGTGCCACATGTGGTTTCCTGAGTTGGTCCTCAGAGCCATTTACATGTCCCGCTTGATAGCAAATGATAAGGTGAGATCACAAACAATGACGTTCTGGAACATAGTCGGTCTCTTAGCATCAGAGCTCAGCTCATGTCAACAGAGCCAAACTGGGTGGGATAGATGAGGAGAATGCGTGGCAGCAGGAAGCAGTGCAGTCTAGTGGATAGAACAAGGACCTGGGAAAGAATCAGTGTGGCTTAGTGGGAAGAGCCCGGGTTTGGGAGTTAGAGGTCATGGGTTCTAATCCTGGCCCTGCCACTCGTCAGCTGTGTGACTTTGGGCAAGCCACTTAGCTTCTCTGTGCTTCAGTTACCTCATCTGTAAAATGGGGATTAAGATTGTGAGCCCCCCGAGGGACAACCTGATCACCTTGTAACCTCCCCAGTGCTTAGAACAGTGCTTTGCATGTAGTAAGTGCTTAATAAATACCATCATTATTATTATTATAATAAGCACTTAGTACAGTGCTTTGCACACAGTAAGCGCTCAGTAAATACAATTGAATGAATGAATCAGAAAGACCTGGATTCTAATCCCGTCTCTGCTACTTGTCTGCAGGGTGACCTTAGGCAAGTGACTTAACTTATCTGAGCCTCAATTACCTCATCCATAAAATGGGGATTAAGGCTGCGAGTCCCATATGGAACAGGGACTATATCCAAACTGATTACCTTGTATCTACCTCAGCATTTAGAACAGTGCCTGGCACACAGTAAGCGCTTAACAAATACCATAAATAAAGATATCTAAATAACTGCTGTATGGAGAGCTGAAATTGGAAAGCCAAAAGCAAGGAAGGGAGGGGAAATGTTTGAAGGATACAGTAAAACTCAGTGGAAAGAGCACGGGCTTTGGAGTCAGAGGTTCAAATCCCGGCTCCGCCAATTGTCAGCTTTGTGACTTTGGGCAAGTCACTTAACTTCTCTGGGCCCCAGTTACCTCATCTGTAAAATGGGAATTAAGACTGTGAGCCCCTGTGGGACAACCTGATCACCTTGTAACCTCCCCTGTGCTTAGAACAGTGCTTTGCACATAGTAAGCACTTAATAAATGCCATTATTATTATTATTATTATTATTAAAACAAAGCCTGAGGTAATGTTAAGTCCCAGGGGACAACTGGAAGAGTTGCTGAGAATAGAACAGCATGGAGTGAGGATTGAAAGCAAGAGGAGCTAATTGGAAAAAGCGTGGGCCTGGGAGTCAGAGGACCTGGATTCTAATCCCAACTCTACCTCGTACTTGCTGTGTGCCCTAGGGCAAGTCACTTTAATTTCCTATGCTTCAGTTTCCTCATCTTTAAACTGGGGATTACATATCCATTCTCCCTTCTCCTTAGGTTGTGCCCTAATGTGGGACAGCGACTCTGTGTGATTTGCATATGCTTTATCTATCCCAGCCCCTAGTATAGTGTTTGGTACGTAGTAAACACTTAACAAAAGTGACCATTATTATTATGATCCATTGGTATCCATAAAGCAGAAGCTCTTTTTTAGCAAAAGCTTCACAAGAAGCAAAAGACAAGGAAGCATAAAAGAAAACAGCACCAGATACTGAAAACTTTAAACCAGATAGCACAGCAAGGGGAAGTCTTTTTGTGTCTACAGTGTGATTGGGACTAAGTTTTCAGCCAGACACATACTCATAGGTGAATTTCCCCATCAGTGGTGTCTCCTTCAAATAAAAAGGACAAGAAAATACATGCCGGGCACACAGTGCAATGCAATGACATCATATGCACCATTGGCAGCACTTTTCCCGAGTGTTCCTGCTTAGGAAGTTTCTCCAGAAGTTTCCCGACTCCCCAGCTTGCTCCAGAACATGCTCCAGAAAGCATGTTCATTACCCTGTGAACATCCTGCGAGGGCAGGCACCACTTTTGAGATATGGAACTCTGGCAGAAGCCAAGATAGAGACAGACTGCTTTCTGAAAATGAAAATACATGCCATTAAGGGGTCTGGGGTCTAGTGCCATAGCTGTACCAGGTGGGACAGACCTGCTGACCTGGAACACCCTCCCTCTGCATATCCAACAGAAAATTACTCTTCCCACCTTCCCACCTTATCCCTGCTTTCCTCTTCTCCCACTCCCTTCTGTGTCACCTTGATTTGCTCCCTGTATTCATCCCCTATCCCAGCCCCACAGCACTAGGTACTTATCTGTAACTTTATTTATTTATAATATTGTCTGTCTCCCCCTCTAGACAGTAAGCTCTTTGTGGGCAGGGAATACGTCTGTTGTACTATCATATTGTACTCTCCCATGCCGCTTAGTACAGTGCTCTGCAAGCATTAAGCACTCAATAAATGCAATTGACTGCTGAAAACTGGACTGTTTGGAATAAAACTGGACAAGTCGCCACTTCACTCACACACACACACACACGCACGCGCACGCACACACACACGCACGCGCGCGCGCGCACACACACACACACACACACACACACCCATAAGAAGTATTGCTCTGCAAGGAGCTACCAAGCGGCATATGGGAATAATCTGGAGAGGTCTCTCCAAAAGGAGGTTAAAGCCAACATTTTCTGAGCATGGTCCCTAGGGGGATACACAGCCCATAGAAACATCACCCAAGATGCAGGACAGACAGTACCACCAATCCCCCTTGAGATGACACAGACTGCTCCCCCCCAACTTCAAACACGGGAAAGTCACCCTGAAATTCTACTTTTCTGCTACAGGTCTGGGGCAGGGATGAGAGAGGCCAAAACCCCCAAATATGAAGTTGTTCTTATAGGGACATTCCAACTGCCAGACCGTTAAGATTCAGTCTACTTTCCTCCTGAGCTTGAGTGACTCAATGCTTTCTGAAATACATCATAACCTCTTTTTGCCCCTTATTTCTTGGCAGTAGCCACAATGAAAAGATCAAGATACGTGCCTTGAAATGAGTCAGAATGAAGTCATGGTGGCCCATTTGAAATGAAAAAAATCCCTGGAAAATATCTGGGGAGTCATAAAAGTTGTATCTCCAACTCACCATTCACCCCTAATGATCTGGTGCTTCACCTACATGGTTTCTTATTAACCCCCAGAAGGCCCCTCTCAGAGTGGGGGATTTGATGTGTACTGTACAAGCAGGAAATGAGTCTGAGACCAAGCCCAAATTTCTCAATCACAAGAGTGAGTAGACTTCTCCATGGAAGAATGTGTTTTTTAAGAGGCTCATTAACTTTGGGGAAGGCTGTCAATGAAGTCAGCTTCGTAAACTGTGCTAAAAAAGGAAGGTTTTGCCTCATGGAATGAGCAATGGATAAAGGATGAGGAGTCTTGGGTTATAATAATAATAATAATAATAATAATAATAATAATAATAATACTTGTGTATTTGTTAAGCACTTACTATAGAACAGTGCTTGGGACATAATAAGTGCTTAACACATATCATCATTATTATTATATATCAAGCACTGTTCTAAGCTCTGGGGAAGATACAAGATAATCAGGTTGGAAACAGCCCCTGCCTCATACATAGCTCACAGTCTTAGTAGGAATATATTGAATCCCCATTTTACAGATGAGAGAGCTGAGGCACAGAGAAATTAAGTGACTTAACCAAACAACAGGCACATGGAAGAGCTGGAAGTAGAACCTAGGTCCTCTAATTCCTAGGCCCGTGTTCATTCATTCAATTTATTCAATTGTATTTATTGAGTGTTTACTGTGTGCAGAGCACTGGACTAAACCCTTTCTACTAGGGACAGCTATGGGCAGGTGATCTCTGTGTCTCAGTTTCTTCACCTACAAAACAGAGGTGATAAGCTATGCCCCTTCCTGCTTCACTGAGAAGCTAAGAGCTCACATGAGCAAGGTCCTTCTGGTACTGTTCTTGGAATAGACATTCTACATAAAACTGAAGTGCCACTCTGAGCACCTCTAGAGCCAGAAATTATCACATCTTGTTAGGAAACCTTAATAGCAATCTTTTTGTCTACAAACGTCATTAGCTTTAAAAAGGCATGCCATTTTAAAATCTGCAAGTTTTCACTTGCTTATCTTTGGAAAAGTTGGTTCTTGTTAATAGCACCCTCTTTGGTGCCACACAATTTGTGCTGGGGTTGTAACAAATTGGCACATGGAAAAGAAAGTTAAGTCTCACATTTCACCCACCAGCAGAAGAAGGAGTCAGGATGATGATGATGGCATTTGTTAAGTGCTTACTATGTGCCAAGCACTATTCTAAGCACTGGGGTAGATACAAAGTAATCAGCTTGTCCCACATGGGGCTCATAGCCATAGTCTATATTTTACAGATGAGGTAACTGAGGCACAGAGAAGTTAAGTGTCTTACCCAAGGTCACACAGCTGATAAGTGGTGGAGCCAGGATTAGAACCCACGAATTCCGACTCCTAAACCCAGGCTCTTTCCATTAAGCCACGCTGGTAGATCTGACTTCTAGTCCCAGCTCTGCCTCTGGCCTGCTTTGTGATCATGGGCAAGTCACTTAATCTCTTGATATCTCAATTTCCTCCTCTCAAAAATGAGGGTAAAAAATGGCTCACACCCTACCTTGTTTTGGGACAGGAACTATGTTCAATCTGATTAATTGTATCTACTGCAGTGCATAGCACTGAGTTTGACACACAGAGAATGTTTAGTAAGTACCCATACTAATAAATACCAAAACTAAGGGAGAAAAGGGAGAGAAGAGAAAGAGGGGAAATGGGAGATAGAGCAACTAGAAAACAAATAGAAAAACAAAGAAAAGTAGCAGAGAGATGGTGTTCCACTAGAATGGCAAGCACTAGGAAAGCAGCATTACCTAACAGAAAGGGCATGGGAGTCAGAAGCCCTAGATCCTAATTGTGGCTCCACCACTTTCCTGCTGTGTGACCTGTGTGACCTGCTGTGTCACTTCATTTCTCTGGGCCTCAATTCCCTCATCTGTAAAAAATGGAGATTCAATCAATACCTGGTCTTCCTTCTGCTTAGAAGGAAATCCTTTATAGGGCCTGATTATCTTGTATCTCTCCACTAGACTATAAACCCACTGTAGGCAGGGAAACTGTTTACCAAAGAAGTAGAGTTGCTAGTGGATAGAGCATGAGGCTGTGAGTCAGAAGGACCTGGGTTCTAATTCTAGCTCTGGCCACTTGGCTGCTATGTTTTCTTGGGTAAGTCACTTTACTTCTCTGTGCCTCAGTTACCTCATCTTTAAAACGGGGATTAAGATTGTGAACTCTATGTGGGATATGAACTGTGTCCAACCTGATTAGCTTGTATCTACCCCAGTGCTTAATACAGTGCCTGGTACATACTAAGCATTTTACGAATACCATAAAACCCCCGACAAAACCCCTCTGCTTTATTGTACTCTCCCACGTGCTTAGTACAGTGCTCTGCACATAGTAAGTGCTCAATAAATAGCATTGATGATGAGACCCCAGTGCTTATTACAGTACTTGGTATATAGTAAGGACTTAACGAATACCACAATTATTATTAATTATAAGAGTTTTTCTAGGAGAGTTCAGAGAGATTTTAAGGGGTGTATATTAGCTATGAAAATTGAAAAACTATTAACGGTGTAGTCAGGATGAACACGGAATCATTGTTCACCAAATTCCAGTCACAGGATAGGCACCGATGAAACTTGGAAGTGGTAGATTACAAGCAAACAGAAGAAAACACTTCACACAGCACAGAGTAAGCATAGCGAATCTGTTACCACAGAAAATCATACAGGCAGAAAATATCAAGAGATGTTTGGTTAAAGTCATGGACAGATATTTCCAAACAGACCCCATGGGGAGAGTTTAGGGCTACACAGGGAAAAGTTAAGAATATTTTAGAAGATAGATCAGTAACTATTAAAGATGTCCAAGAAAGTAAATTTCACTCTGTCCTTTCAAGCATCCTGGTGCTGCAGTTTGAAAACAAAATATTGGTTAGCCCTAGCCATCACTCTGACTCTATAATGGGTCGAATTGGAAGCCCTGGAATTTCACTCTCTCTCTTCATCCTCCTATTCCCTAATCAACTCTCAAAATTCAGGTCAGGCCCAGCTAGGCCTGGCCAATAGAAATACAAGCATCAGTCTGAGTTCACAATCTGAAGTGTGAAGCAGGTTGACCTATTGGAAAGAGCATGGGCCTGGAAATGAGAAGACCTGGGTTCTAACTACAGCTTCACACTTGTCTGCTAGGTGACCTTGGGCTAATCACTTAACTTCTCTGTGCCTTAGTTACCTCATCTGTAAAATGGGGATTAAGACTGTGAGCCCCACGTGGGACATGAGCTGTGATCAACCTGATTAGCTTGTCTGTTCCAAAATGGTTAGAAGGGTGCCTGGAACATAGTAAGCACTTTACAAATACCTTAAAGAAATGAAAGTTGCTGTGTTTGACTTCCATTAGCAGCTAGTCAAGCTGCTTATTCTAAGTAGTAGGGAGAACGGTATTAAATCTCCATTTTTGCAGATGAGGAAATTGAGGCACAGGGAAATGAAATGACTTGC